>NC_069135.1:34770934-36038311 GCF_026914265.1 Mya arenaria | reverse complement strand
TGACTGTTCAATTGGTTCAGTGAATAGTTGTACTGTAACATGTGGTTCATTGATAGTTGTACTGTAACTTGTGTTCAGTGATAGTTGTGACTGTAACAGTGTTCAGTGATAGTTGTAACTGTACATGTGTCAGTGATAGTTGTGACTGTACAATGTTCAGTGATAGTTGTGACTGTAACAGGTGTTTAGTGATAGTTTGTAAATTGTAACAGTGTTCAGTGATAGTTGTAACTGTAACATGTGTTCAGTGATAGTTGTAACTGTAACCATGTGTTCAGTGATAGTGGTAACTGTAACATGGTTCAGTGATAGTTGTAACGTAACATGTGTTCATGATAGTGGTAACTGTAACATGTGTTCAGTGATATTTGTAACTGCCATGGTTCATGAATAGTTGTGACTGTCATTGTGTTCAGTGATAGTTGTGACTGAACATGTGTTTAGTGAAGTTGTTGTACACATGTGTTCAGTGATAGTTGTAACTGTAACATGTGTTCAGTGATAGTTGTAACTGTAACATGTGTTCGTGAAGTTGTAACTTTAACAAATGTCCAGTGATAGTTGTAACTGTAACATGTTGTTCAGTGATAGTTGTAACTGTAACATGTGTTCATTGATAGTTGTAACTGTAACATGTACTAGTGTTAGTTGTAACTATTACATGTGTTCAGTGATAGTTGTAACATAACTTGTGTTCAGTGATAGTTGTAACTGAACATATGTTCAGTGATAGTTGTAACTATAACATTGTTCATGTGTTGTAACTATAACATGTGTTCAGTGATAGTTGTAACTGTAACATGTACTAATGTGATGTTGTAACTTAACCTGTTTCAGGATAGTGTACTGTAACATGGTTCAGTGATAGTTTTAACTGTAACATGTGTCAGTGATAGTTGTAACTGTAGAGCATGTACTAAGTGATAGTTGTAACTATAACATGTGTTCAGTGATAGTTGTAACTGTAACTGTACTAAGTGTTAGTGGTAACTGTACCTGTGTTCAGTGAATGTGTAACTGTAACATGCGTTCAGTGATAGTTGTAACTGTAACATTGTTTCAGTGATAGTTGTAACTGTAAAATTTGTTCAGTGATAGTTTAAACTGTAACATCTGTTCAGTGATAGTTGTAACTGTACATGTGTTCAGTGATAGTGGTAACTGTAACATGTGTTCAGTGATAGTTGTAACTATAACAAGTGTTCGTGATAGTGGTAACTGTAACATGTGTTCAGTGATAGTTTGTACTGTACAATGTTCAGTGATAGTTGTAACTGTAACATGTGTTCAGTGATAGTTGTACTATAACAGGGCTTCAGTGATAGTTGTAACTGTAACATGTGTTCAGTAATAGTTGTAACTGTAACATGTTTCAGTGATAGTTGTAACTATAACTGTGTTCAGTGATAGTTGTAACTATAACATGTTTTCAGTGATAGTTGTAACTAAACTTGTGTTCAGTGATAGTTGTAACTGTAACATGTGTTCAAGTGATAGTTGTAACTGTAACAAGTGTTCAGTGATAGTTGTAACTGTAACTTGTGTTCAGTGATAGTTGTAACTGTAACAAGGGTTTCAGTGATAGTTGTAACTGTAACATGTGTTCAGTGATAGTTGTGACTATAACATGTGTCAGTGATAGTTTGTAACTATAACATGTGTTCATGTGATAGTTGTAACTGTAACATTGTTCAGTGATAGTTGTAACTGTAACATGTGTTCAGTGATAGTTGTGACTGCACATCGTTCAGTGCTAGTAGTGACTATAACTGTGTTCAGTGATAGTTGTGTCTGTAACATGCTTCGATATAGTGTAAACTGTAACATGTGTTAGTGATATTGTGACTTAACATGTGTTCAGTGATAGTTTGTGACTGAACATGTGTTCAGTGATAGTTGTTACGGTAACATGTGTTCTGATAGTTGTAACTGTAACAACGTGTTCAGTGATAATTGTGACTGTAACTTGTGTTTCAGTGATAGTTGTAACTGTAACATGGGTTCAGTGATAGTTGTAACTGTAACTTGTTTCAGTGATAGTTGTAACTGTAACTGTGTTCAGTGATAGTTGTGACTATAACATGTGTTCAGTGATAGTTGTAACTTAACATGTTCAGTGATAGTTGTAACTGTAACATTGTTCAGTGATAGTTGTAACTGTAACATGTGTTCAGTGATAGTTGTGACTGAACATGCGTTCAGTGATAGTAGTGACTGTAACTTGTGTTCAGTGATAGTTTGTGTCTGTAACATGCGTTCAGATAATGGTAACTGTAACTTGTGTTCAGTGATAGTTGTAACTGTAACTTGTGTTCAGTGATAGTTGTAACTGTAACTTGTGTTCAGTGATAGTTGTGACTATAACTTGTGTTCAGTGATAGTTGTGTCTGTAACATGCGTTCAGATATAGTGGTAACTGTACATGTGTTTATGATAGTTGTGCTGTAACATGTGTTCAGTGATAGTTGTGAATGCAACATGTGTTCAGTGATAGTTGTTACTGCAAATGTGTTTAGTGATAGTTGTACTGTAACAAGTGTTCTGATTTATAGTTGTACTGTAACAGTGTTCAGTGATAGTTGTAACTGTAACAAGTGTTCATGTGATAGTTGTAACTGGTAACATGTCAGTGATAGTTGTACTGAACATGTGTTCAGTGATAGTTTTACTGTAACAAGTGTTCAGTGATAGTGTAACTGTAACAGTGTTCAGTGATAGTGTACTACAGTGTTCAGTGATATGTAGTTGTGACTGTAACTTGTGTTCAGTGATAGTTGTAACTGTAACTTGTGTTCAGTGATAGTAGTAACTGTAACTTGTGTTCAGTGATAGTTGTAACTGTAACTTGTGTTCAGTGATAGTTGTAACTGTAACATGTGTTCAGTGATAGTATGTAACTGAAACATATGTTCAGTGATAGTTGTAACTGTAATATGTGTTCAGTGTAGTAGTAACTGTAACTTGTGTTCAGTGATAGTTGTAACTGTAACATGTGTTCAGTGATAGTTACTGTAACTTGTGTTCAGTGATAGTTGTAACTGTAACTTGTGTTCAGTGATAGTTGTGACTGTAACATGGGTTCAGTGATAGTTGTAACTGTAACTTGTGTTCAGTGATAGTTGTAACTGTAACTTGTGTTCAGTGATAGTTGTGACTGTAACTTGTGTTCAGTGATAGTTGTAACTGTAACATGTGTTCAGTGATAGTGGTAACGTAACATGTGTTCAGTGATAGTTGTGACTTGCAACATGCGTTCAGTGCTATATTTGACTATAACTTGTGTTCAGTGATAGTTGTTCTGTAACATGCGTTCAGATGATAGTGGTACTGTAACATGTTGTTTAGTGATAGTTGTGACTGTAACATGTGTTCAGTGATAGTGTGACTGCAACATGTGTTTCATTGATAGTTTTGTTTACTGGAACAAGTGTTCAGTGATAGTTGTAACTGTAACAAGTGTTTCCAGTGATAGTTTGACTGTAACTTGTGTTCAGTGATATGTTGTAAACTGTAACATGTGTTCAAACAAAACATGTGTTTCAGTGATAGTAGTAACTGTAAATGTGTTCAGTGATAGTTGTAACTGTAACCTGTGGGTGCTCTAGTGATGTGGTAACTGCAACTATGTGCGTGTGTCTATTAGATGATCGTTCATTGTGGTGGGAGGGGGTGAGGATAAGGGTAGGCGAACTATAGGGGGGGGGGGGAAGGGGAGAGGAGGGAAGGGGGAGGGAAGGAGTATAGGAGGGGGGGAAAGGGGAGAGAGGGGGGGGAGTTGTGACTGAACATGTGTTCAGTGATAATGGTAACAGCCACATATGTCAGTGGTAGTTGTAACTGTAACTTGGTTCAGTGATAGTTTGTAACTGTAACATGTGTTCAGTGATAGTTGTAACTGTAACATGTGTTCAGTGATAGTTGTAACTGTAACTTGTGTTCAGTGATAGTTGTGACTGTAACATGTGTTCAGTGATAATGGTAACAGCCACATATGTTCAGTGGTAGTTGTAACTGTAACTTGTGTTCAGTGATAGTTGTAACTGTAAAATGTGTTCGGTGTTAGTTGTAACTGTAACTTGTGTTCAGTGATAGTTGTAACTGTAACATGTGTTCAGTGATAGTGGTGACTGTAACATGTGTTCAGTGATAGTTGTAAATGTAACATGTGTTCAGTGATAGTTGTAACTGTAACATGTGTTCAGTGATAGTTGTAACTGTAACATGTGTTCAGTGATAGTTGTAAATGTAGCATGTGTTCAGTGATAGTTGTAACTGTAACATGTGTTCAGTGATAGTGGTGACTGTAACATGTGTTCAGTGATAGTTGTAACTGTAACATGTGTTCAGTGATAGTGGTGACTGTAACATGTGTTCAGTGATAGTTGTAAATGTAGCATGTGTTCAGTGATAGTTGTAACTGTAAACATGTGTTCAGTGATAGTTGTAACTGTAACATGTGTTCAGTGATAGTTGTAAATGTAACATGTGTTCAGTGAAAGTTGTAACTGTAACATGTGTTCAGTGATAGCTGTGACTGTAACATGTGTTCAGTGATAGTTGTAACTGTAACATGTGTTCAGTGATAGTTGTAACTGTAACATTGTTCAGTGATAGTTGTAAATGTAACTTGTGTTCAGTGATAGTTGTAAATGTAACTTGTGTTCAGTGTTAGATGTAACTGTAACATGTGTTCAGTGATAGTTGTAACTGTAACATGTGTTCAGTGATAGTTGTAACTGTAACTTGTGTTCAGTGATAGTTGTAAATGTAACATGTGTTCAGTGTTAGATGTAACTGTAACATGTGTTCAGTGATAGTGGTGACTGTAACATGTGTTCAGTGATAGTGGTGACTGTAACATGTGTTCAGTGATAGTTGTAACTGTAACATGTGTTCGGTGATAGTTGTAACTGTAACTTGTGTTCAGTGATAGTTGTAACTGTAACATGTGTTCAGTGATAGTTGTAACTGTAACATGTGTTCAGTGATAGTTGTAACTGTAACATGTGTTCAGTGTTAGATGTAACTGTAACATGTGTTCAGTGATAGTAGTAACTGTAACATGTGTTCAGTGATAGTTGTAACTGTAACAAGTGTTCAGTGATAGTTGTAACTGTAACTTGTGTTCGGTGATAGTTGTAACTGTAACTTGTGTTCGGTGATAGTGGTGACTGTAACATGTGTTCAGTGATAGTGGTGACTGTAACATGTGTTCAGTGATAGTTGTAACTGTAACATGTGTTCGGTGATAGTTGTAAATGTAACATGTGTTCAGTGTTAGATGTAACTGTAACATGTGTTCAGTGATAGTGGTGACTGTAACATGTGTTCAGTGATAGTGGTGACTGTAACATGTGTTCAGTGATAGTGGTGACTGTAACATGTGTTCGGTGATAGTTGTAACTGTAACATGTGTTCAGTGATAGTTGTAACTGTAACATGTGTTCAGTGATAGTTGTATCTGTAACATGGGTTAAGCGATAGTTGTTACTGTAACATGTGTTCAGTGATAGTTGTATCTGTAACATGGGTTAAGTGATAGTGGTAACTGTAACATGTGTTCAGTGATAGTTGTATCTGTAACATGGGTTAAGTGATAGTTGTGACTGTAACCTGTGTTCAGTGATAGTGGTAACTGTAACATGTGTTCAGTGATAGTTGTAACTGTAACATGTGTTCAGTGATAGTTGTAACTGTAACCTGTGTTCAGTGATAGTGGTGACTGTAACATGTGTTCAGTGATAGTTGTAACTGTAACCTGTGTTCAGTGATAGTGGTGACTGTAACATGTGTTCGGTGATAGTTGTAACTGTAACATGTGTTCAGTGATAGTTGTAACTGTAACATGTGTTCAGTGATAGTTGTAACTGTAGCATGTGTTGAGTGATAGTTGTAAATGTAACTTGTGTTCAGTGATAGTGGTGACTGTAACATGTGTTCAGTGATAGTTGTAACTGTAACATGTGTTCGGTGATAGTTGTAACTGTAACATGTGTTCGGTGATAGTTGTAACTGTAACATGTGTTCAGTGATAGTGGTGACTGTAACATGTGTTCAGTGATAGTTGTAACTGTAACAAGTGTTCGGTGATAGTTGTAACTGTAACTTGTGTTCAGTGATAGTTGTAACTGTAACTTGTGTTCAGTGATAGTGGTGACTGTAACCTGTGTTCAGTGATAGTGGTAACTGTAACATGTGTTCGGTGATAGTTGTAACTGTAACATGTGTTCAGTGATAGTGGTGACTGTAACATGTGTTCAGTGATAGTTGTAACTGTAACCTGTGTTCAGTGATAGTAGTAACTGTAACATGTGTTCAGTGATAGCTGTAACTGTAACATGTGCTCAGTGATAGTTGTAAATGTAACATGTGTTCAGTGATAGTTGTAACTGTAACATGTGTTCAGTGATAGTTGTAACTGTAACATGTGTTCAGTGATAGTTGTAACTGTAACATGTGTTCAGTGATAGTTGTAACTGTAACATGTGTTCAGTGATAGTTGTAACTGTAACATGTGTTCAGTGATAGTTGTAACTGTAACATGTGTTCAGTGATAGTAGTAACTGTAACATGTGTTCAGTGATAGTAGTAACTGTAACATGTGTTCAGTGATAGTAGTAACTGTAACATGTGTTCAGTGATAGTTGTAACTGTAACATGTGTTCAGTGATAGTTGTAACTGTAACATGTGTTCAGTGATAGTTGTAACTGTAACATGTGTTCAGTGATAGTTGTAACTGTAACATGTGTTCAGTGATAGTTGTAACTGTAACATGTGTTCAGTGATAGTAGTAACTGTAACATGTGTTCAGTGATAGTTGTAACTGTAACATGTGTTCAGTGATAGTTGTAACTGTAACATGTGTTCAGTGATAGTTGTAACTGTAACATGTGTTCAGTGATAGTTGTAACTGTAACATGTGTTCAGTGATAGTTGTAACTGTAACATGCGTTCAGTGATAGTTGTAACTGTAACATGTGTTCAGTGATAGTAGTAACTGTAACATGTGTTCAGTGATAGTTGTAACTGTAACATGTGTTCAGTGATAGTAGTAACTGTAACATGTGTTCAGTGATAGTAGTAACTGTAACATGTGTTCAGTGATAGTTGTAACTGTAACATGTGTTCAGTGATAGTAGTAACTGTAACATGTGTTCAGTGATAGTTGTAAATGTAACATGTGTTCAGTGATAGTTGTAACTGTAACATGTGTTCAGTGATAGTAGTAACTGTAACCTGTGTTCAGTGATAGTTGTAACTGTAACATGTGCTCAGTGATAGTTGTAAATGTAACATGTGTTCAGTGATAGTTGTAAATGTAACATGTGTTCAGTGATAGTAGTAACTGTAACATGTGTTCAGTGATAGTTGTAAATGTAACATGTGTTCAGTGATAGTTGTAACTGTAACTTGTGTTCAGTGAAAGTTGTAACTGTAACAAGTGTTCAGTGATAGTTGTAACTGTAACCTGTGTTCAGTGATAGTGGTGACTGTAACATGTGTTCAGTGATAGTGGTAACTGTAACATGTGTTCAGTGATAGTTGTAACTGTAACATGTGTTCAGTGATAGTTGTAAATGTAACTTGTGTTCAGTGATAGTTGTAAATGTAACTTGTGTTCAGTGATAGTTGTAAATGTAACTTGTGTTCAGTGATAGTGGTGACTGTAACCTGTGTTCAGTGATAGTGGTAACTGTAACATGTGTTCGGTGATAGTTGTAACTGTAACATGTGTTCAGTGATAGTTGTAACTGTAACATGTGTTCAGTGATAGTTGTAAATGTAACTTGTGTTCAGTGATAGTTGTAAATGTAACTTGTGTTCAGTGATAGTGGTGACTGTAACCTGTGTTCAGTGATAGTGGTAACTGTAACATGTGTTCGGTGATAGTTGTAACTGTAACATGTGTTCAGTGATAGTTGTAAATGTAACATGTGTTCGGTGATAGTTGTAACTGTAGCATGTGTTCAGTGATAGTAGTAACTGTAACAAGTGTTCAGTGATAGTTGTAAATGTAACATGTGTTCAGCGATAGTGGTAACTGTAACATGTGTTCGGTGATAGTTGTAACTGTAACATGTGTTCAGTGATAGTTGTAAATGTAACATGTGTTCGGTGATAGTTGTAACTGTAGCATGTGTTCAGTGATAGTAGTAACTGTAACAAGTGTTCAGTGATAGTTGTAACTGTAACATGTGTTCAGCGATAGTGGTAACTGTAACAAGTGTTCAGTGATAGTGGTAACTGTAACATGTGTTCGGTGATAGTTGTAACTGTAACATGTGTTCAGTGATAGTTGTAACTGTAACATGTGTTCAGTGATAGTTGTAAATGTAACTTGTGTTCAGTGATAGTTGTAAATGTAACTTGTGTTCAGTGATAGTGGTGACTGTAACCTGTGTTCAGTGATAGTAGTAACTGTAACAAGTGTTCAGTGATAGTTGTAACTGTAACATGTGTTCAGTGATAGTTGTAACTGTAACATGTGTTCAGTGATAGTTGTAACTGTAACAAGTGTTCAGTGATAGTAGTAACTGCAACATGTGTTCAGTGATAGTGGTAACTGTAACATGTGTTCGGTGATAGTTGTAACTGTAACATGTGTTCAGTGATAGTTGTAACTGTAACATGTGTTCAGTGATAGTGGTGACTGTAACATGTGTTCAGTGATAGTAGTAACTGTAACATGTGTCCAGTGATAGTAGTAACTGTAACATGTGTTCAGTGATAGTAGTAACTGTAACATGTGTTCAGTGATAGTTGTAAATGTAACTTGTGTTCAGTGATAGTTGTAAATGTAACTTGTGTTCAGTGATAGTGGTGACTGTAACCTGTGTTCAGTGATAGTGGTAACTGTAACAAGTGTTCAGTGATAGTTGTAACTGTAACATGTGTTCAGTGATAGTAGTAACTGTAACATGTGTTCAGTGATAGTTGTAAATGTAACAAGTGTTCAGTGATAGTAGTAACTGTAACATGTGTTCAGTGATAGTGGTAACTGTAACAAGTGTTCAGTGATAGTGGTAACTGTAACATGTGTTCAGTGATAGTTGTAACTGTAACATGTGTTCAGTGATAGTTGTAACTGTAACATGTGTTCAGTGATAGTTGTAACTGTAACAAGTGTTCAGTGATAGTTGTAACTGTAACATGTGTTCAGTGATAGTTGTAACTGTAACATGTGTTCAGTGATAGTTGTAACTGTAACATGTGTTCAGTGATAGTTGTAACTGTAACATGTGTTCAGTGATAGTTGTAACTGTAACAAGTGTTCAGTGATAGTAGTAACTGTAACATGTGTTCAGTGATAGTTGTAACTGTAACATGTGTTCAGTGATAGTTGTAACTGTAACATGTGTTCGGTGATAGTTGTAACTGTAACATGTGTTCGGTGATAGTTGTAACTGTAACATGTGTTCAGTGATAGTGGTGACTGTAACATGTGTTCAGTGATAGTTGTAACTGTAACATGTGTTCAGTGATAGTTGTAACTGTAACAAGTGTTCAGTGATAGTGGTAACTGTAACATGTGTTCGGTGATAGTTGTAACTGTAACATGTGTTCAGTGATAGTTGTAACTGTAACATGTGTTCAGTGATAGTTGTAACTGTAACAAGTGTTCAGTGATAGTTGTAACTGTAACATGTGTTCAGTGATAGTTGTAACTGTAACATGTGTTCAGTGATAGTTGTAACTGTAACATGTGTTCAGTGATAGTAGTAACTGTAACATGTGTTCAGTGATAGTTGTAACTGTAACAAGTGTTCAGTGATAGTAGTAACTGTAACATGTGTTCAGTGATAGTTGTAACTGTAACATGTGTTCAGTGATAGTTGTAACTGTAACATGTGTTCGGTGATAGTTGTAACTGTAACATGTGTTCAGTGATAGTTGTAACTGTAACATGTGTTCAGTGATAGTGGTGACTGTAACATGTGTTCAGTGATAGTTGTAACTGTAACATGTGTTCAGTGATAGTGGTGACTGTAACATGTGTTCAGTGATAGTTGTAACTGTAACATGTGTTCAGTGATAGTTGTAACTGTAACATGTGTTCAGTGGTAGTTGTAACTGTAACATGTGTTCAGTGATAGTGGTGACTGTAACATGTGTTCAGTGATAGTTGTAACTGTAACATGTGTTCAGTGATAGTTGTAACTGTAACATGTGTTCAGTGATAGTGGTGACTGTAACATGTGTTCAGTGATAGTTGTAACTGTAACATGTGTTCAGTGATAGTTGTAACTGTAACATGTGTTCAGTGATAGTAGTAACTGTAACATGTGTTCAGTGATAGTTGTAACTGTAACATGTGTTCAGTGATAGTTGTAACTGTAACATGTGTTCAGTGATAGTTGTAACTGTAACATGTGTTCAGTGATAGTTGTAACTGTAACATGTGTTCAGTGAAAGTTGTAACTGTAACATGTGTTTAGTGATAGTTGTAACTGTAACATGTGTTCAGTGAAAGTTGTAACTGTAACATGTGTTCAGTGATAGTTGTAACTGTAACATGTGTTCAGTGAAAGTTGTAACTGTAACATGTGTTCAGTGATAGTTGTAACTGTAACATGTGTTCAGTGATAGTTGTAACTGTAACATGTGTTCAGTGATAGTTGTAACTGTAACATGTGTTCAGTGAAAGTTGTAACTGTAACATGTGTTCAGTGATAGTTGTAACTGTAACATGTGTTCAGTGATAGTTGTAAATGTAACATGTGTTCAGTGATAGTTGTAACTGTAACATGTGTTCAGTGATAGTTGTAACTGTAACATGTGTTCAGTGATAGTTGTAAATGTAACATGTGTTCAGTGATAGTTGTAACTGTAACATGTGTTCAGTGATAGTTGTAAATGTAACTTGTGTTCAGTGATAGTTGTAAATGTAACTTGTGTTCAGTGATAGTTGTAAATGTAACTTGTGTTCAGTGATAGTGGTGACTGTAACCTGTGTTCAGTGATAGTTGTAACTGTAACATGTGTTCAGTGATAGTTGTAACTGTAACATGTGTTCAGTGATAGTGGTAACTGTAACATGTGTTCGGTGATAGTTGTAACTGTAACATGTGTTCAGTGATAGTTGTAACTGTAACATGTGTTCGGTGATAGTTGTAACTGTAGCATGTGTTCAGTGATAGTAGTAACTGTAACAAGTGTTCAGTGATAGTTGTAAATGTAACATGTGTTCAGCGATAGTGGTAACTGTAACATGTGTTCGGTGATAGTTGTAACTGTAACATGTGTTCAGTGATAGTTGTAAATGTAACATGTGTTCGGTGATAGTTGTAACTGTAGCATGTGTTCAGTGATAGTAGTAACTGTAACCTGTGTTCGGTGATAGTTGTAACTGTAACATGTGTTCAGTGATAGTTGTAACTGTAACATGTGTTCAGTGATAGTTGTAACTGTAACAAGTGTTCAGTGATAGTTGTAACTGTAAAATGTGTTCAGTGATAGTTGTAAATGTAACTTGTGTTCAGTGATAGTTGTAAATGTAACTTGTGTTCAGTGATAGTTGTAAATGTAACATGTGTTCAGTGATAGTAGTAACTGTAACATGTGTTCAGTGATAGTTGTAAATGTAACCTGTGTTCAGTGATAGTAGTAACTGTAACCTGTGTTCGGTGATAGTTGTAACTGTAACATGTGTTCAGTGATAGTTGTAAATGTAACTTGTGTTCAGTGATAGTTGTAAATGTAACTTGTGTTCAGTGATAGTTGTAAATGTAACATGTGTTCAGTGATAGTAGTAACTGTAACAAGTGTTCAGTGATAGTTGTAACTGTAAAATGTGTTCAGTGATAGTTGTAAATGTAACTTGTGTTCAGTGATAGTTGTAAATGTAACATGTGTTCAGTGATAGTAGTAACTGTAACATGTGTTCGGTGATAGTTGTAAATGTAACATGTGTTCAGTGATAGTTGTAACTGTAACATGTGTTCAGTGATAGTTGTAAATGTAACTTGTGTTCAGTGATAGTTGTAAATGTAACATGTGTTCAGTGATAGTAGTAACTGTAACATGTGTTCAGTGATAGTTGTAAATGTAACATGTGTTCAGTGATAGTAGTAACTGTAACAAGTGTTCAGTGATAGTTGTAACTGTAAAATGTGTTCAGTGATAGTTGTAAATGTAACTTGTGTTCAGTGATAGTTGTAAATGTAACATGTGTTCAGTGATAGTTGTAACTGTAACATGTGTTCAGTGATAGTTGTAAATGTAACTTGTGTTCAGTGATAGTTGTAACTGTAAAATGTGTTCAGTGATAGTTGTAAATGTAACATGTGTTCAGTGATAGTTGTAAATGTAACATGTGTTCAGTGATAGTAGTAACTGTAACATGTGTTCAGTGATAGTTGTAACTGTAACATGTGTTCAGTGATAGTTGTAAATGTAACATGTGTTCAGTGATAGTTGTAACTGTAAAATGTGTTCAGTGATAGTTGTAAATGTAACTTGTGTTCAGTGATAGTTGTAACTGTAGCATGTGTTCAGTGATAGTGGTAACTGTAACATGTGTTCAGTGATAGTAGTAACTGTAAAATGTGTTCAGTGATAGTTGTAAATGTAACTTGTGTTCAGTGATAGTTGTAAATGTAACTTGTGTTCAGTGATAGTTGTAACTGTAAAATGTGTTCAGTGATAGTTGTAAATGTAACTTGTGTTCAGTGATAGTTGTAACTGTAACATGTGTTCAGTGATAGTTGTAAATGTAACTTGTGTTCAGTGATAGTTGTAACTGTAACATGTGTTCAGTGATAGTTGTAACTGTAACATGTGTTCAGTGATAGTAGTAACTGTAAAATGTGTTCAGTGATAGTTGTAAATGTAACTTGTGTTCAGTGATAGTTGTAAATGTAACTTGTGTTCAGTGATAGTTGTAACTGTAAAATGTGTTCAGTGATAGTTGTAAATGTAACTTGTGTTCAGTGATAGTTGTAAATGTAACTTGTGTTCAGTGATAGTTGTAAATGTAACTTGTGTTCAGTGATAGTTGTAAATGTAACTTGTGTTCAGTGATAGTTGTAACTGTAACATGTGTTCAGTGATAGTTGTAACTGTAAAATGTGTTCAGTGATAGTTGTAAATGTAACTTGTGTTCAGTGATAGTTGTAAATGTAACATGTGTTCAGTGATAGTAGTAACTGTAACATGTGTTCAGTGATAGTTGTAACTGTAAAATGTGTTCAGTGATAGTTGTAAATGTAACATGTGTTCAGTGATAGTTGTAACTGTAAAATGTGTTCAGTGATAGTTGTAAATGTAACTTGTGTTCAGTGATAGTAGTAACTGTAACATGTGTTCAGTGATAGTTGTAAATGTAACAAGTGTTCAGTGATAGTTGTAAATGTAACTTGTGTTCAGTGATAGTTGTAACTGTAACATGTGTTCAGTGATAGTAGTAACATCGACATGTTTCTTATTTACATGTATACGACTTTGAAACATTTTGTTTACCTTTTAATGTGCAAATACCATGCACATTTAGTAGATATTTTATTATAGTGTGCATGTATAGACAAAACTCTAAGTAAACTTTTCTCCATGGCTAATACATGACGTTTTACTTAGTATTTTTCACGTTTGAATCTCACCCGGGCATTTATCACTGGAGGCAACACAATCCTCCTTTCTAATGGGGCCATTCTTCCCGTACTCGCACGGGGTGATCTCGCCCTCCTCCCTAACACAGTTCCGCACCTGAAGTCTGGGGAGAAATAGTGAAATAGTATATGTTTGCACTCGTCTAAAGTACATGTAATCGTTAAACAAGTTATCTTGGCACTTTATATTGACTAAGTCATAAGCGGTCCAAAGTAAGCTGTCAATAAGGCAGAACATACTATTTTACACCAGAATGCACATATTTTAGACTAATATTCACCAGACGATCCCTTTACCGCATTTAGATCCTGTATTTTCAGTTACTTCCTGAGTTGCGACCCCTATAAACCCGTATTTGTACATTTGGAGCATGCACATGACTTGCAGCAATCGGAACACCTCGGCCAGTATCCAACAGAATCTTTTTCGGAGCTTGCCGGAGATGGCCGAGTTGTTACGATTGAACTTGCAACTGCAACGTCTTACATTATAGTTATATTTTCTTCGACTTCGAGCTTTAACAACAGCTTATCTTTGAAAGTGGGTTCGAGGTATCTGCAGATGTAGCATTCGGATCTCCACGGCCATTTTTCATCGCACATAACCTCGGACTTATAATTATGGAGGGTTTACAATGTCAAAAAACAACATTTAACTACGCTAAAATAGATCGCGTAGTAATTTCAATTTGGCAGTGAAACTAATTTAAAATGACTTTACTCTTTGAACTCATAATTATTTATGCAATAATACACATGAATGGCAATCAATTTAGACTTTTTAATACACAATGCACGTTGGAACACTACATTTCATTAATACTATAATTTATTTTTTACGAACTATTTCTTCTAATGTACCGGCAATCATCCGAGGATGTTTTCGATAGAAAATGACCGAGGAGTCCGAATGCAGATGTAGGGCAAACTATGCAAAATCGCAATTTTACGAGAGTTATGCTGTAATGGCGAGTCTTTTGGAAACAAATGTACAATTCAACACAAGCCTTTAAATACATTTCTTGTTCAATGTCAATTCCATGTATAAATACATACTGTATTTAACGAAAGCTTAAAATAATTTTGATAAGATTTTCTTCAACAAATCACTTTAAAACAGTAAAAAAAGTATTCATTTTCTATATTTATATGACACAGCCATTTGCCAAGACTAAAATTTGAGAATTCGTGCCAATATAAAAGGTTCCCGTGTGGACTCACTTTTCTCCTTGTGTGCAGTTGTGTTTGCCTTTAACATGGTCATGCCCGGGACACTTACAGGCCGGTGCGCTACACAGGGTCGCGTCTTGCCACTCAGTCCAGTGGGCTGAAATACGGGTAGTGCAGACGTCAATTGAGTGTTAAAAACTTATCAAACGTCAACGTCAATAAACTATGAATATATAACCTATGGTGCTCACCATAACGATATGTGTTGCGGTCCTAACTTGAGACTTTTTAGTCAATGTTAATCATGATCCTGTGTTATTTCCCCCTACGTAACACATACACACTTAAATGAATCGCTGTTTACTTACACACTGCATTTGATCTTGAGGTTCACCGCAACCTTCATTTCTGGCAAAAGATTGACATAGAATACCTAATCAAATCCAACGTATGACACCGACACCTGTTTTCTGGCAAAAGATTTACGTAGAATACCCTAATCATGGCAAATCCAAAGTATAACACCCACACCTGTTTTCTATGTAAGATTTATACATTACAAGCGCGTATATCAAGAGCCAGTTTGGGATTACGCAGACGGATGTCGGACAGCATTATTAACCCCTTCACCCCCTATCCCATTTTGTTTTGATTTCAGATTTGGAGTTTTTGGTAAAACAAAACCTGAGACAAACCTGTGAAAATTTCATTTCGCTACTGCGTTTTTGCGTACAGTCAGCTACGCACCTGTATTATTAGAAAAGCACGTAAAAATGAACTGTAAAATTTTCCAATGGGTTCCTTTTCACTCTGTGGGAAGGGACACCGGATATAGATCAAAAAGAGATAAGTAAACAGACAATTATGCAGTTGCTTTAATTTACCAGAGGTAAGATCTTGCTGTGTTAACGCATATCTACCGTATCTACCACAAATGAAGCAAGTGTTTGAACTGATAGCTGAGTGCTAAATTTGGCCACTGGTATACTTTATAGTGCTTACGAGTTAGCAGACCTCGTAAAAGGTTTCTTCAAACCTGAGATGATCACCTCAAAACTTACCGAATTTCGACAAGTATTGTTATTTTTAGGAAATATATCCAATAAATAAAAAATCTGAATCGAAGGATTTCACAAGAATAAGCTCAACCATTTTTATTGTAAGAAATGGCAATGTAACTTTTGAACTGTTAAAGATATGCCCTTAGAAATGTTCACAGTACTGTACTGGAGATAGTCGTATTATGTCCTGGGGATAGCTTCAAAGTTGAGAAATGTGTGTCCTGGTGATAGCATGTAAAATGGGACAAACATTTATAGTAACACTGTTAATATACACTATACATGTATATGTCTATTTTGAACTTTCAAATAATCTGCAAAAAGTGAGAGTACATTTTGATAAGAAATTATTGAGCAAACTTTAGTTAACAATGAGTTTGATCCGTGCTCTCCTACATGAACGTATATATGCATGCTGCGTAAATATCAGGGTTGGTCACAATACATTCTTTCTCACTGAAGTAAACGAGCAGAGACCATTATTTTGTTCTAAGTAATACCAACATCGACCAAAGCTTAGAACAAAGCTTTACGTGTTCCAATTTTGATAACAATATCCCTACTGGTGACTTTCTGTTTGCAAAATCGTACCTACTTGATTTACAAAGCAATATTATATATATGAATAGCAAACACCACCTAAATTCTTCGGCCATATGTTTTGTGTTTCTCAATAAATCAGATTACCGGCGTATTTCAAATATTTAGATATTGATGCTTGTGAAAAAAAACCCATCATGGTTGACTAATATGTATGAATGAAACAGTTTTAAGTGCATACAGATACAAAGAACAACAACATGTTTTTGCTCTCATCCCTCGATATGGACAACATCGAACAATTTCCCTCGAGCTCGCGTATAGATAAATAGCCGTAATCATTATCACAGTCTCGTTTTTCTAAATACATCGTTACTATCCTCAGTCTACTTAATAGCTATCCCCTGTGCAGTTATCTATTTGCTTCATCTATCCCCAGTACACTGCCAGGGCATCAAAAGGTATGAATATCTCCGTAACAACAAAATATATCATATTGATATTTTACACATTACTAGATTATGTAATTTCAATGAAATCTTTCGATTCAGTTTTTATTCTTACTTTCAAAATGTTGATTTATGTTTGAAATCGTACCACATAAATGAACATTTGTGAGCGATCATGCAACTTTCGACGAGATTTGGGCTATTATACAAAAGAGGAGACACATTTCCATTATAGTCGTATATTGCACAGTATCAAGTTATTCAAAACTCTTCGATTTTGTTAAATATATCACCATATAATACAAAAAAATGATAGAAAACTGTCCATGTGTCAAAACCAAACGCTTCTCGATTGATCACTTTTTGAGCTATATCCGGTGTCCTTTCCCACACTGTGTTTTTACGTGTTGCTGGTAAGTACCCTAAACGGAAGAAAGCTATGTCAGATACCATTCGGAACACTTCGGCCATTTTTAATCGGAAACGACCTCGGATGTATAATGGACGTTTTACACTTTCAGAAATCTAAACACTTTAACTACGATGGAAGTAGACCGCGTAGTAATTTTAAATTAGAAGCTAATTTAATGAGTTTACTCTTAAGGATCACAATTATTTATGCACTAATACACTTCAGTGGCAATCAATTAGGACTATTAGGCAATACACAAAACACGTGAAAACACTACAATTTAGTAATCATGACTATAATCAAATTTACGAACTACTTCAACTGATGTACTGCCATATATCCGACGTTGTTTTCGATGGAAAAATACCGAGGAGCTCCGAATGGTGAGATACAGGGCGTTAAAATCCTTGCTCTATCCCTTGGTTCACATCGTGCCCAGTGTAAAGCACCGATATATTTGAGACAGTTGTTCTGGGTTTAAAATGAATGAATATACCATGATCAACCCTAATGAGCAACAACGATCAGGGGCGTTGCTGACTACGCAAATACGCAATTGCATAATGAAATTTTGACCGGTCGAAGTTTTTGTCATACAAAAAAAACGAGTTTGAATAAACAAAAGGATGATATGGGGTGAAGGGGTTAATACGCTGTCCGCCAATGAATTAATTTCGGTCTGCGTTATCCCAAATTGGCCCTAGCTTCGCGCCTGACGATAGAGCCACTGGCACAATTTTGATGACGCGGTCGGGACTAAACCCGGCACCTTTCTCATCGAGAAACCGGTGCTATAAGACTGCTGACAAAAGATCAGACCGCAGGATTGCATATTTTATAGTGTTTAAACCCATTAATTTCCGAACGTAGATATAAAAAATGCGATCTGATCTTTTGTCAGCAGTCTTATATCAATGGTTGACAGATATTTACGCAAAAAATGGCTCATGCCAAAACAAAAAAGTTAAAACTGGCAATCTGTGACAGTGCAGCTTAAATAAAAACAAATTCTTAGTGTAATCTCATAAACTTAAGTTATGCTTCTCCGTATATATTCTAGCAATAAATATATAACATATAGTATATTATACCTCTTAGCATAAAATAAAATATGTATAATATGCTTCTTAGCATAATTTCTCAACATATGTCTTCACTTCGTAGCATAATCTTACATCAACTAGCGTACATAACAAATTGTAGTAATGTCAAGAAATAATGGTGAAAACTGAGCGAGTGTTAGAAATCACATGTAGATTTTAGCTTGCTAACAGTATTCCATGCCATTCTATGGATTTATTCAAAACACACGAATTTAAGTACCTACGAAATTGTCCTTATTCGAAAACCCACGAAATTTCAAGCCTACGAATATAAATGATTTCACAGTATATAGTTCATTGAACTATTGGTCGTACGGTTCGTATTGTACGATGCGCCCGTTGACCAGTGTCTTGGTTTCTCAGCATAATATCTCCACAAGAATCTTGATGTGATTTGCTTAAAGATGCACCCTTACTCCCAAATAAGATTTAGCAAAATTAATACATTTGTTTTAATATACCAAAAAGGAATAATATATGTCTAAAACAATGGTTCTAATGAAGGATACCGAATTTAATGTGAAAGAAAGGTGCAGAAAACACGGTATTTCTACCTTATAAGGTGATAGAACAGTAGTAAATATTTTAGCACTCACCAATCACTTAATATTTGTGCGTTTTCAGCTATTAAATATGCGGTTACAATTTTGTTATCAGTAATTAATATTTTCTATAAATGCATTATTTAGTAAGTAGTTAAAAGTTAAAAGAGTTTATCACTCAAAATTTATGTTTGTTAAACATGCGTATGTATTGATTTTTAATATGTCACTTTTATGCTGTTTTTTTTTTGTTTAAATATGTAACTTAGAGAAAAACAAAAGCTTACCTGACAAAGAAACCTTTGCAGTAAATAACACGCAAAATAATATTGTAATCAACGCCATTTTCTATCGTTCCACAGTCTTTTTTTGTTATACAGACCCGCGGATCTTTTAATCTTTCTCATAGCAATACTATGGTGGGTTTTCCAAATTAAGAGCCTTTGAGTGGTAAACCACTCGTGCAAACGGATGTTGTGCTTTATTCCACTTTTGACAAGTGCGTGTACGCGGACTTTTTGTTGTTTTTCTTAGAGAAGATACTTAATTTAGGCCTGGCTCACACAGTTACAATTTTGGCTACGAGTTCCGACATCTGAAAGGTCAGTTAAAATATACCAGCACAAGGCCTACTGTTTTCGGTTTGTTTTTACTCTCGTTAAGATATTTCGCTAAATAAGATCATACTCGCCAGCGCCACCACTACGTATATATATACACACTCTACAGCGACATCACTAGAGCAACAGCGCCACCACTTTTAAAACTTTGATGTATCCATAGTTTCTTTCTAAGACGAGTTTGTAAGTGTTTTATTATATATATATATATATATAAACCGGCGTTAGTACTATTATAATATAAAACAGCAAATATCAAAATATGCACAAGTCCAAATCGGGAGAAAAGCTACAGGCACCACAGTTCGCACACTAATGAAACAATTCGTAGCCACCATGTGGTAAAATTGTTCTTACACGGAACCACATTCTCCGATTTTCGAAATAAATATATTATATAAAACTTTAAGGTGGAAGTAAATCATATTAACCTGTGTACAAATAAACAAATGGCACTCATGCACCACAGATGTGTCGACGGCTCATTTTGTTTGTACCATCGATGAGTGGTGGAGCTAGCGTTTAGTAGGCGTGCATCAGTCGGAGGAAATCGGAACTATAATCTTGGTCAGTTATGATAAATGGTTATTCCCCTACTCGAGTTTTTAAAATAATGTTTCTCGTTAGACCCTGTCTCACGTAGAATTGCCAATTAGTGTCGTCAGCATTCAATGGGCCATTTCAAGATACTAACATCTCATTACAAGAAGTATTAAATCAATATAGACAACTGGAACCAAAAAAACCCTACAATCATAGAAAAGGTTTAGTCCCCTTTTTAGTATGACAACCTTATTTGTCCATACTGTAACGGACAGAGTCCTGTTAAGAGATATAAGTTTTTATTTACGTTCTTGATTCTCGACCCTAGGAAATGCCAAAGCAAAGAAATGTGAGGTTTTATTTTTACCACTTTCCGACCAAAATCGTATAAAAAAAAACATGTTTTATCTCAGAAACGGCTGGTTTTGGCTTCGGTGTTTTCAAATCAGTCAAATATGATAAAACACAACATAACATATCTAAACAGGTCTGCCGAATATTTCATTTTTCTTAAAGCGGTAGTAACGCTCTGAGCCACAAAACATTAGTTCTAAAACGTAAATATGAAAGCTGCCATCTGCTCTTTTGTCAGCAGTCTTATGCCACTGTTTTCCCGACATTGACGCAAACATTGGCTCATTCCAAGACAAAAAAAGTTGTCAAAACAATCGATCGATGAGAGTGCAGCCTTAAGAGTCCATCATGGCAGCGCCCATATTGAAAACGTGTTGTTAGTGTTTCCACACGTCAAACTTGGGCAATATGTTTAATGTTTTACGGGGGAGAAGAAAAGACTGAAACGGTCCTGAAAGTTCATTTTTAGGTTCATCGAAAGCGTAATTATAAGTCATTAAAAGCGTTCATTCATTTCAGGTTTACGTTATCGCATGGGTCTACTTAAGGTTAGGTCCTACACTTGAAAGGGGTATGTGTGACACTCGGTAACCGGTCCTACATGCGGCCGGAACCTGTGCGACAATCGGTAACCGGTCCTACACTTGACCGGGAATGGTGCGACACTCGGTAAGCGGTCATACACTTGACTTGGATTTGTGCGACACTCGGTAACCGGTCCTACACTTGACTGGGATTTGTGCGAGACTTGGTAACCGGTCCTACACTTGACCGGGATTTGTGCGACGCTCGGTAACCGGTCCTACACTTGACCGGGATTTGTGCGACACTCGGTAACCGGTCCTACACTTGACCGGGAAGTGTGCGACACTCGGTTTCCGTTCCTACACTTGACCGGGATTTGTGCGACACTCCGTAACCGGTCCTACACTTGACCGGGAAGTGTGCGACACTCGGTTTCCGTTCCTACACTTGACCGGGATTTGTGCGACACTCCGTAACCGGTCCTACACTTGACCGGGATTTGTGCGACACCTGGTAACCGGTCCTACACTTGATCGGTAATAAGATTTGATCATCTGTCTTGTATTTGGTCACATATCCATTTTAAATGCCTTAAGTCATTGATCGGTCGTACATGCGGCGAGACTGGGAACTTGGGAAAATGTATTATCGCAATTTAAACGTTTACAATCATAGTTTATTGCACAATATATTTGTATATTTATGAATGTTAACAATTCATACAATATTAGATTTCATACATTACTACATGCATCACAATCTACATTTACCGGCATAATTATATTTGAAACAGGGTCAAAACATTATATATAAAAATAATTATATAACATACATGTATATACACAAACTTTGGACAGGCGACAAAGCCTTTGCACCAATTCGCCAATTTATCTAATAAACACACATTATTCACCGTTTCCAGCCATTATTGAACCATTTAACACTCCAAGATATGGTGACTGAAAATGCCCAATGAAAAACGTGTTATTAAATTCAAACACTTCGCTGACCGCGCCTATTTTCTTTGCTCCCGGGTCGTGAAGGCTGCTGACTATCTTCCCGGAACTATCTATTTCCACACACAGAGCGTGCTTTGGCATGAAGGCGTTGTAGGCTTTCAGCGGAGTAATCTGAAAGGTGGAGAAAAAGTGGACATGCATATTACAACGTCACTCGTCAATGCAATAGAGCGATACAATGCAATCGGGACACCTCGGCAAGTATCCAACAGGAAATGTCTATCTCGAAGCTTGCCGGAGATGGCCGAGTTGTTACCATTGCGATACAATGTATTTGCCATTGGATCGTAGCGAATATGTTAGCTACACGGATTTTTTAAACTCATTTCTTTTTAAATACAAAAATCTAATAATTCCAAACTTAAAATTGCAATGCCAAAAATGTAAAAAAAATATTGAAAATAGTTATTTTTATAAATATGCACTTTGTACTGTCTATATATTCTCACATGTATGTGAAAAAAATGTTTTTCAATACTTTGAGTATTTAGTATTTTAAGTAGGTTTGCCCCTGACGGTCCTGTGGCGGAGGGCTAACTCGACGCTTTTGGTCTATAATCCGCACGACAAACTGCAGGTAAAGTTACTTGAATCCTTCCCTATACACACATATATGTCACCATCGGGCCGTATAGTCTTATTACCGGCTGTCAATAGCACCTCCTCCCACCCAGCCTTTGTGTCCGCCGTCCCCCAGCCGCGATAAAGAAACGGCATGTTAAGCCCACAATACGCTGTTGACTGGTATTGGAATGTCAAAAATATTACGAAATCACATAAAACTAACGCGAAAGAAATGAACATACCGCTGCTATAATTTGCTTGATCTTCGGATAGGGCCCAATGATGTCAAGAAATGAGCCGATGGGACTTGAGCCCTGAAACCGCACAGAACCCATGCCCACGTATAAATTACCCCTGGAGTTGGGCTTTATGTTGTCGGGGTAGCCAGGAAGATTGTCAATGAAAATATCGGATGTCCCGGCCTTCTCGCCAGTCAGGTAGTATCTATAAATAAATGAATGCATGTCAAATATTATAAAAGTGAAAGTACGTATTAATTCAATTAATTCAACAAGATATTACACACTCGCCCCCTATCTTCCACTCACTCACTCACTCACTCACTCCACTCACTCCACTCACTCCTCTCACTCCTCTCACTCACTCACTCACTCACTCACTCACTCACTCACTCACTCACTCACTCACTCACTCACTCACTCACTCACTCACTCACTCACTCACTCACTCACTCACTCACTCACTCACTCACTCACTCACTCACTCACTCACTCACTCACTCACTCACTCACTCACTCACCCACCCACCCACCCACCCACCCACCCACCCACCCACCCACCCACCCACCCACCCACCCACCCACCCACTCACTCACTCACTCACTCACTCACTCACTCACTCACTCACTCACTCACTCACTCACTCACTCACTCACTCACTCACTCACTCACTCACTCACTCACTCACTCACTCACTCACTCACTCACTCACTCACAAAGAACTTACACGTAAATCACAAGATGTAACTGGATGCTGGTTTATATCTGTTCGTTATTGAATATTTTCATAATGGTCATAAGATACTCATAGACATGTTGTAAACAAGTATAATGTAACCTTCGTATCCTTGCGACACTCATCTCATTGACGAGGATGTGCGTCCCGTCCCGGGACAGAGAAACGCCGTTAGCGAGGTAGAGACCCGACAGCACGGTGCTACAGAGGCCATTCCGTGGGTCATAACGCATTAGACGTCCTGCAGCCCGATTCTCCAGAACCTGAAGATTGCGTTCACTACTTACTTTAAACACATATTCTATTACATATATTTCATAACATATTTAATGGCGCTGTCATTTTCCAGTAACATTTCAATATTAGAGATCAGTAACCATTATAAAGCGCACAAAGAAAATGGTAAATGTTAAACATATAGTCGACGTATTGTCTTCAGTCTTATACGTTTCATGAGTAAATGTAGTCTACTCGTATTCAAAGAACTTTTTTCACAAGCGTCTTTGTAACGATCTTATACATTCGGAACTCCTATCAAAAACAACCTCGGATGTATATGGACGGTTCACAATGTCAGAAATCTGTACACTATAACTACGCTGCAAGTAGATCGCGAAGTAATTTTAATTTAGCAGTTTAAATTAATGATTTGATCTTTGGAATTTTAATCGCGTTTCCAACAATACACTTCACTGGTAAGCAATTTAAACTTAGATCTACAAATACAAGCTTAAACACTACATTTGAATAATGATATAATTCAAACGTTTACGAACTACTTGTACTGGTGTACCGGTATACATCCGAGGTTGTTTTCGATATATATTGGCCGAGGAGTTCTAAATGGGTCTTAAAGCATAACTACCGCATATCTGAAGTCTCTACGCTGCCATTTGTCGGAGGGGTCTGTAAAGTAGACAATGCCATTCCCGTCAATATCCAAACTGTTGAGAAACTTGAACGGCACTCCTTCCGACCCTGTAGGGAGTAAAACTGGTTAGCCAGCTCGTTTATGATACGTTCTTAATCATTAACTTAAGAAAATTTATGCTTTGTAACTGTAACTGATCTTTATAATCCTAATAATCAATTCGACATTTAAGTTGATGTAGAACTGCTAGTATGTGATAACGAACTCTGAATTAATGCAAGTGTTTTATCGATAACTCTGTTATTTAATATATAATATTTTAGTACTCACTAATCATTTAATATTTGTGCGTTTTCAGCTATTAAATACATGGTTACAATATTGTTATCTGTTATCAAAATTTTCCATAAATGCATAGTTAGTTGTAAAAGGATTATCACTTAAAAGTAATGTTTGCAAGTAATACATGTGTATGTTTTGATTTTAATAAGAATGTCACTTTAAAAAAAATATGCTTCGGTACTGCAACTGATCTATATGAACACAATAATCAAATCGACATTCAATTTGATGTAAAACTGCTTAAATTGTATTTGATAACGAACACAAATCTGAATAAATGCAAATATTTTATCGATACCTCTGAGGTGGCATGCCACTTATGCAAAACATCGAATACCTTCTGAATTAGCTACCAATATCTCGAAACTTTTGTTTTGGATGTTCACTCGAAGTAAGCCCTTATACGAGTCCACCACATAAAGTTTTCCATCCGGTCCAAACTTCATCCCCTTGGGACGGCCGCATAAAGGCTCCATTTCCGGTGAGCCACATTCCGGGCTGTCGAGGCCCGTCCGCACCACTAGCACCGCCGACTTCCGCCGGATGTCAATCTGAAGAATCTTCCCGTCAGCAGTACCAGTTAATAACGTTCCTTCACAAAAGATGAAACTTTGAAATAACAATAGATAAATTGTTATTATTCTTTGAAAACAACAACAACAACAACCAAATGGCAAGTTGTATTGTCCATTTCTATAAGAAAACCTTCAGATCTGCACAGCAGGATGCTCAGATCGCAGATCTGATATACAGCATAAGGCAATAAAGATATAAGATCAATACACTTAAGTAGTGTACTATAAACGGAATGGGGAGGAGGGGTCACTTATAGAAGGCTTAAACTAGGCCGTTAAGAGTGAAAACGTCATATATTCATGAATATGTGATCGTTTTCAGTGTTCGTGTCCTTCCAATCATTCCAACAATTAAAATACAGTCAAACCCCGTTGGCTCGAACACGCTTGGCTCGAATTCATCGATGGCTCGAACTGTATATAAAGAACCGTTTTTGTTGTTTTTTAATGTGAGCATTACCGCTTGGCTCGATTTTTCCGAGGCTCGAGGTATTTTGGTCGATCCCTGGGAGTTCGAGCCAAATAGGTTCGACCGTATATGTTATGCTAGATTTTGCAAGAATTGGATCGTCGTTGGTCGTGAATGTGCGTGTTTTCTTTTTCTTTTGATATATACGTTAATATAATAATATGCATGTTTACTGCGTGGATGAAACAATAGTCCATATAAGACAACGCTTGTTTAACTCGGTCTCTCCATCAACTGGACCCGGGTTCAATCCCCAGTTAAGAAATAGGCTGATAGCTGACGTAGCAAGCGAAGTAAAATATTTCAGTTTAATGGCACACTTAGAGACTACAAAAATGCACTTTTACTTTAAAATGTACACGTGTACCATTTTCATCCACTGTGAAGGACTCTGGTCCGAATATCTGTCCATCAAACCAGCGCTCGGCCTTCTGCAAGATCGAATTCTTCTCAAGGGGACCCTCGAGTCTAGGCAAGGGGTATGGGAAGCTGTACATTGAAGAGAAAAGTAATGACTTTTAGCCTAGCATGGTGTAATACGTAGTGTCGTTGTTCGTAGTGTTGTCGGCGGTAGTAGTGGTGTCGGTAGTGGTTTCGGCGGTAGTGTTGTCGGCGGTAGTGGTGTCGGCGGTTGTGGTGTTGGCGTAAGTGTTGTCGGTAGTGTTGTCGGCGGTAGTGGTGTCGGCAGTAGTGGTGTTGTCGGTAGTAGTGTCGTCGGTAGTGGTTTCGTCGGTAGTGGCGTCTAAGGTAGTGTCGTCATCGTAGGTGGCGTCGTTAATAGTGGTGTCATCAGAAGTGGCGTCGTCAGTGATGGTGTAGTCGGGCATCGTCGGTAGTGGCGTAATTGGTAGCAGTCGCGTCGGTCGTGTCGTCATCAATATTGGTGGCGTCAGAAGTAGCGTCGTCGGCAGTAGTGTCGTCGGTAGCGGTGTCGTCGGTAGCGGTGTTGTCTGTAGTGAGTTTGGTCGGTTGTGGTTTCGTCGGTAGCGGTGTCGTCGGTAGTTGTGTCGTCGGTAGCGGTGTCGTCTGTAGTGAGTTGGGTCGGTTGTGGTTTCGTCGGTAGCGGCGTCGCCGGTAGTGGTGTCGTCGGTAGTGGTGTCGTCGGTAGCGGTGTCGTCGGTAGAACGTTGCGTCGTCGGTAGTGGTGTCGTCGGTAGAACGTTGCGTCGCCAGTAGTGGTGTCGTCGGTAGAACGTTGCGTCGCCGGTAGTGGTGTCGTCGGTAGAACGTTGCGTCGCCGGTAGTGGTGTCGTCGGTAGAACGTTGCGTCGCCGGTAGTGGTGTCGTCGGTAGAACGTTGCGTCGTCGGTAGTGGTGTCGTCGGTAGAACGTTGCGTAGGCGGTAGTGGTGCCCTTGGTCGAGGATTCGACGTATGGTCGGGCAAAGACTCTAACCGTAGCCATAACTCATCACCCGTGAAATATATTTTAACATGTATATACGATGTCGGTTCAAATGGCTGACAGACCAAAGCACTTTGTTAAAAGGTATTCTTTTTAGAACTTACGTGTATGGAAGAGGGTCGATGGGCGTGGTCAGCAGACAGAAAAAGATCCCTATAACGCCAACCCATAAAGCGTGAGCAGCTTCCAACCTGGCTTGAAAACCACAAACATTAAGCAAGAACATTATCCGTTAAGAAAAATAAAAGTAAGTGGCAATGGTAGTTTAATTTGATAATTATACATGCGTTGGATCTTTTATTTGACCTTGCTGTTAAGCGTGTATTTTGCGAAATTGCTAAAATATGCAAAATAAAAGCTAAATTAAACTTAGTTTAGCCATGCAAAATGTATATTACCTGCGTGGGAATACGTGGCTGTCTTTGCCAGACTCCATACTCATGCCATGAGACAAGGAAGTCTCCACAATTTTCCAAAGTGTTCACGAATGTTTTACTCTTTTACTGCTCGTGGTTCTGAGTTATGGGTACGATTTTTTTTCTTTCTTCAGTTGTTTACCATTTGCAACTATTTAATGTGTTTACATCCACTTTATAAGCTAAAGGTGATAAGATTTTTTACAGTTGCACGTATTCAATGCATAATTTCCTATTTACTTCCAACAAGTCACTTCAGCTCTACGTCTAGATTAAACCGATATTGTACAAACCATTTTGAATCTGGATCATACAAGAATACAGAGAAAAGTGCAGACTTAACCGTCCGAAGCCGTCTGATTCATTTTGTATCGCCGCCAATACAAAGACGGTTGACCGAGCCGTGAACCCATCTGTGTCATTTAAGGACACGGAGTCTTTGACCGGTTGTTGAATGTGGCAGACAGGCCGCCCCGAAATGTGTGCATGCGTAGTGAGTGCATTGTTTGATATATGAGGTGACGTACAGCATGACCTGCTCAAACAGTACAAACGCCGATATGATCCCATATTTGATGTTTTATCAGCCGAGCGTGGCCGCATGTTCAAATAATGAAACTCACTGTGGCCTACACTTATCTTAATTTAAGTTCTTTGTGATGCAAATGCAAACAAAACTAGCAGTGTAAGACTATACTCAGTTAATAGAAATCACCAATTGACGTCTATAAATCAGTAAAAAAGCACTATGGGAAATTACGCCTGCTGGGTGAGAACCTAAATCGGAACAGTACCTAAACATGAAGCACCCATTATAAAACAGTTTTTCCAATCGAGATCAGTTTAATTATGATTTTAATCAATAAAGACGCTTGTCTTAGATACAACTTCCAAAGAACCTGATTCTCCGATAAGAATCTCAAATACTGCTATCATTTAAAGTTTTTCATGTTCAAATGTCAATACATGGCACTCGGGGGGAAAAGACTTCATGCTTGCCACAATCACAGCATACTGGTACAGCCTGTATTTTACTGAAAATTATCAAATTTTACTGACAAAAATGACAAATAAAACAAGCTGGAAATAACTTAAATTATTATTTACTTAAACAATACATGGAGCAATATTTTAAAAATAATACATAAAAATAAAAAATAAACGAATTAAAACTGTTCCATATATTTAGGTACTCCGATGACAAAATTGGCAGTCCTTGACTGTGCGGTATATCAAGCACGTTTCATGCAGATTGGTAGTATCTTGAATAATGCAATTTATATCAACCAATTGGTCTTGAATCCTAGTATGCTGATGGAAAATTGTGTAGTTGTGGTGCAAGTCTAACTAGAAATATTTCAAAAATAGTGCCGAAAGTGTTCCGATTTAGGTTCTCACCCAGTGTAGTTCTCGCTGTGCATCGCGAAGCTGTTAGTGTAACGTAACCATATTGCAAATTTCATGTCAGAAATAAATCTGCTACACCGAAATAGAAAAGAAACAAGTTTTCGCGTGTAAACAATTTGTCGAGTTTTCTAGAAATAAAATGTCTGCTGAGGGTGGCGGTCAAGTTTTATTGCCGGTTGAGGCAGAGGCTGCAGTAGAGTCATTGAAGCAATTCCCCCTGAAGGAAATAGGTGGACCAAAGTGAGTACTTCTCGTTATATTAAAGGAAATTGATCCGTTCCCATGGTAATTATTTCAACATTTCCTCGTAAATAAGGGATAAAAGTTTCCTTACTGTTTAAGCAAATTTTGTTTGATTTTTACGTTATTTAGGAATTATTAAATATTAAAAGTTAAGTTTAATCCAGAGGATTGGCAGTTATCGTTGCAAATATAATTATTAGTATAATAAATAATATGAATAAGTTATTTACATACTCCTCCAATAATATTACAATGAATGGTTGTAACTTATTATGTAAAAGTGTCACTCAGCCTTTCACCCAAGGCATTTTGGTTTTGACCCGCAAGAGTCAGGTTAGTCTATTGGTACAGTGAAAACTTACTAAACCGGACAAGGTCTGGACTGGGCAAAATTTCCGGTTTAGTGAGGATTCTGGTTTAGTGAGGATTCAAAATATTAACTGAGTTAACCTTTAAAGGAAGTTGAAAACTGGAATAAAAGGAAAACACATAAAGATAACATTTATTTTACATCAACAATGGTTCAAGTAACTTGAAATAATGTATATTCATTAATATATCAATGTGCATGTGTTTGTAACATTACAGATTACACGTTGAGACGGAGGTTGAGACATGATTAAAGCACATGCAAAAGTGATAAACATAATTTAACATTTCTGCGTTTTTATAATCATCTTTTTTTCCAAGTCTTAAAATAAAACAACTTGCGTAATTTAATGCTTGTTAAGTATGTTTGATAGTTTAATTAACGCACCGCTCTAATTTGATTCAATCATAGAAGTCTTTAGATAAAACAACCCTCCAAAATGATCACTTAATAACCTTTTCTAGTTCTTTATTTTCTGCTACAAACAAATTAATGTTTCAATCGATTTTCTTTCCACAAGTTTGATTATCGTTTGATTATCGCGCGGCAGTCAATCCACAGCGCAATCATCATTATCGATTATCGAGTTAACACAACATCACAGGTGCAATATTTAACGATGCACCGGCTGTCAAAACAAAGTGACAAAGTAACACGTGATTAACGAATTCCTAATACACAAAATCATTTTGACATGTTTGAACAAATATACGTCCGGTTTTGTGAGGTAAAATTACGTTGACAACTAACAAATTTTCTCGATTTTTTGTCCAGTATCCGGAATTCCGAGGTTCCGGTTTTGTAGGGATTATTTTACATTGAAAATAGAAGGGGAAAACCGGAACTCTGAAAAAAGGCCGGTATCCCGAGGATTCAGGTTTTGTGGAGATCCGGTTTAGTGAGTTTCCACTGTATATGATAGGTGTCTATATTTCGCCAAAGAGGTTGTGTGTTTGATCCCCATGAGGGGTAAATTCTAGATTGAATATGTGCAAAACTAGTTTTCAGTAAGAGTGGTTGATATATGGGTCACGCTTCAAGAGTATGTGATATCAGTTAAAACAGTGGAAACTTTGAAAGAAGATGAGATAAATGAATGGTTATATCTGGAAATTAGAAAAACTTTGAAGCTGACAACTGATCATTTGCAGACAGACAAGAACAAGTTTTTACCAAGCTGATATCTTAGGCCGATGAAGCCTGAAGTCAGAAAAGGAATATAGTAACAAACAGAAACTCAGATCTTCAAAGTGAAAAAGACCTTCAAACTAGAAATGATCTGGAAAATATCTTGCTTTCAGAAAATTGTGGGAACCCTGAAGCCTGTAGATTGCGGCCTTTTTTTAAGCCATTGGATAGAGTATCATTTTCCAAATTTATATTGCCTCTTGGTTTAAACAACCCATTGTATATGCATTTCAGCTATATGAATTTATACAAAGCTTTGACAGGTTCTAGTCTTAATGTACTTGAGATTAAAAAATGCCACTTTTCTTTCACAGTTCATGAATAAACTCATTGGATTTAAAAATACGTATATATAATCTGCATGTTTTCCAGATGGTCAGTTCAGCACGAGGTTTTGGAGAAACTGAACATGCAGGCCATACTTAACGCCTCTGCCCAGGAAGATGAGTTTGTGAAAGACTACCTCATTACCTGTGACAAGGTGGGTAAGCAGGCAGTGAATGCCCGAAGACTTCCATGAGTTCCCAATAATTTATTTCTGTGACCTTTCTAATATTTCAAAATTCAATTGCTTCATTAACTGTAAAAGTAAGTAGCAAAAATATCATGTAACCTCCTAAGAAGAAGTTAGTATCAATATTACAATTACCTGTGAAATAACAGAGGCACAATAATTCGCGAAAAATGAATACTTCACTTTTCCCTTACACATGACTTGTTTTTGCGTTTAATAAAACATTTAGCATTATATTTTTATTGAAAGACTTTGGCATTATTTGTCTGTGACCCCAGAAATTGATGTTTTTCTCTTTTTACAGTTGTCTTTGTTGATATATGATCTCCTGGCCACAGAGGTTTGGAAGGAGAAAGTCTTCTCTGAGATTCTGGACACCGAAGACTTTGATCCCAAAACAACTTTCCCTTTGTATATGGTGGTACGTATAGATCTGTGTCATGTCAACTTTGAGCCCATAACAACTTTCCCTTTGTGTATGTTGGTATGTATAGATCTGTGTCATGTCAACTTTGAGCCCATAACAACTTTCCCTTTGTATATGGTGGTACGTATAGATCTGTGTCATGTCAACTTTGAGCCCATAACAACTTTCCCTTTGTGTAAGTTGGTATGTATAGATCTGTGTCATGTCAACTTTGAGCCCATAACAACTTTCCCTTTGTGTAAGTTGGTATGTATAGATCTATGTCATGTCAACTTTGAGCCCATGACAACTTTCCCCTTGTGTATGTTGGTATGTATAGATCTATGTGAAGTCAACTTTGAGCCCATAACAACTTTCCCTTTGTATATGTTGGTATGTATAGATCTATGTCATGTCAACTTTGAGCCCATAACAACTTTCCCTTTGTGTATGTTGGTATGTATAGATCTATGTCATGTCAACTTTGAGCCCATGACAACTTTCCCCTTGTGTATGTTGGTATGTATAGATCTATGTGAAGTCAACTTTGAGCCCATGACAACTTTCCCCTTGTGTATGTTGGTATGTATAGATCTATGTCAAGTCAACTTTGAGCCCATAACAACTTTCCCTTTGTATATGGTGATACGTATAGATCTATGTCAAGTCAACTTTGAGCCCATAACAACTTTCCCCTTGTGTATGTTGATATGTATAGATCTATGTCAAGTCAACTTTGAGCCCATAACAACTTTCCCTTTGTGTATGGTGATACATATAAATCTATATCATGTCAACTTAGAGCCCATAAAACCCTTTTATATGGTGGTTCATTCCGAGACAAATACTATTTTTGTATAAAAACGGTTAATCTGCGAGAGTGCAGCTTTAACATTATGATAAGCTTGTATACCCTAAAGCATGAGACTTTGAGCTTCAGGCATATACCTTTGTTTGATAAATGTCTTTTATACAACAGCATGTTTCAAACCCCCAAAAAACACCTACAAAATAATGCCTCAATCGTAACTGCTACAGCTCTACCATGAGGCGACTGTGATTAACCTGCTTGAGACAACCATGTTTTACCGAGAAGTGTGTGAGGCAGCAGAGGACTGTGTCCTTGACCTTGTAGACTACTGTTACAGGAAACTCACACAGCTCATAGCAAGGTATGATACATTCCTTTACCACTTTAGCTTTACTGATTGTTATAACATTGGTTTTGATGGCGTTGTGCTAAAACTTACTTACGCCTCGGTAATTTGTAAAAATAGATAAAGATATGGAAATGAGACTTGGTACCAATCACTGTCATTGACAACACACACATGTATAACAAGTCCCATAATTCTTTATTTGTTTTTATCAGTGCCTCTTGTTTAGAAAATATGATTTTCAATTTTACAATATATTTTTAGAACAGAACACATAATTGATGGCTGCTGCAGACTGATCACATTTACCTTTCATTTTAATTATAAAGATCATTTATTTAATATGTGTATTTAAATCAATCTGCTCTCAGATATTATGTAGTAGTATGTGTATAAATATTATATATATCCTTACAACCTCCTTCAAACTTCAGTTCTTTTGTGAGGGAATGCATTTGTATCACTGTGGTAATGCTGTTGCAAGAGGTTGTAAGGGTATATGCATGCATATCACTGTGATAATGCCGCTGCAAGAGGTTGTAAGGGTATATGCATGCATATCACTGTGCTAATGCCGCTGCAAGAGGTTGTAAAGGTATATGCATGCATATCACTGTGATAATGCTGCTGCAAGAGGTTGTAAGGGTATATGCATGCATATCACTGTGATAATGCCGTTGCAAGAGGTTGTAAGGGTATATGCATGCATATCACTGTGATGATGCCGTTGCAAGAGGTTGTAAGGGTATATGCATGCATATCACTGTGCTTATGCTGCTGCAAGAGGTTGTAAGGGTACATGCATGCATATCACTGTGCTAATGCCGTTGCAAGAGGTTGAAAGGGTATATGCATGCATATCACTGTGGTAATGCTGCTGCAAGAGGTTGTAAGGGTACATGCATGCATATCACTGTGCTAATGCCGCTGCAAGAGGTTGTAAGGGTATATGCATGCATATCACTGTGCTAATGCCGCTGCAAGAGTTTGTAAGGGTATATGCATGCATATCACTGTGATAATGACGTTGCAACCATCGTCACCAACAACTGCATATAGAAATAGAAGGAGATATTGAGTAGCTGCAACAGGTTGAAGATGTGTGTAAATGCCGTGGCAGTTGCAGGACATCCACAGTTGTGTTAATGCTTGTTGCAGGAGTGAGGAGTCAGAGGAAGAGAAAGATGAGGAAGTGGATGTGAGCCAGGACGTCTCCAAAATGGTGCATGCATCTAACTTACAGGTAGTTGCAATTTTTCTGCCAGTAAGTCAAATGTAAGTTGAAATTATAATGATTGAAGCTTGAGTTCTTTACAACTTTCACTTTGTGTTGAACATTGTATGAATAATGGTTGTGTTTGTTTTATTCCTTAGAGTGGGATTATAAGTATCTATCAAGTGTTTCCGGTACGGATATAAAAAAATTTATAGTATTTTTTGCATATCTAAAATTATCAATTTGTGGGAAAATTGACGTGAAAAACTCCTTTTTGTACATTTCACTAAAAAGCGCCTGCAACATATTTTACTGACATCATAAAGTGCGGTAAATTTAAAAAAGTGGCGCGTTGTTGTGCATGAATCATCTTACATGGTGCATGTAAGACGGGTTTTTCTAGCACTGGTCACATGATATGCAAGAAAATAATATCTGTCATGAGTTTACGGTCAGGATTGAAAAATCTGAGTCAAGGTCACCTGCATTGCACATTGACATAGAAAAATGCATTTTTGTGAAAAGGGCCCTGATGATGTTAACACATGTCATGATGCTCAGTAATTTTTACTCACTGCCTATGTCAAGAAGTTCCTTTAATATAACATGTTTCATGGGTTATTTTGTTTTGTTTTGAAGATATATTTTTTGTGAAGATTTTGTTTATGAAAATCATGTATTGAAATATAATAATTATGCTTACATCAAGTGTAAAATGAAAGAAATTAAAGGTATTCCATCACAGTGCATGACTCATCTAGCATGGGGGGTGCACGATAGAGTTTTCCAGCAAGACTAAATTCAACGGATATTCCTATCCGGTGTGCTAGAAATATGTACCTGTGTTCTTTATGAGAGGTCACAAGAGGGTGTCCTGTTAAAGATTGAACATGTGACCTCCTGGCTGAGAGCCAGCACCTATACCACCACAAGACAACCTCACATATGACATTTGTTCAGCAATATTTAAAATTCATATTCAATTTTAAAGAGCGTGTTGCCAGTATCTAAGACTGTCATATTCTGGATGTCACTTATATTGTTTGATGCTAATTTTTTTTCTCCAGTAATAGACAATTTATTTCTGTAATTTATTGTCTTCTTACAGAAGTAAAGGATTACAATTTATTGATACCCACATGACAGTCACTTAATTACAATTAAAAAAATATTCAAACAAGACATGTAATTAGTTGACTGAGGCCTAAAAAATACATATGGTTTGGGTTACCCCACCCTACCTGTGAAATAGGCCCCAACCCTACTGTTTTTACAGTCAGATAGTATTTTTTTAAATTAAAAGCCTACCTACCCTACCTGTTTTTGAAAAGGAAATAACCCTAACCAAACCATTTCATTGGCCTGATGTGTAATTCAATGAACTTGCATTTTTCAGGAACTTGAAAAACAGGACAGGAAACTGAACTTTGAGATCTGCATCAAAGCTGTGTCACTGCTCAGATATATTGTTGACCATCTTGAGGGGTAAGTTGTTCTCACGTTATATATTAGTGTTCATTGTTACACTACTATAAGTTAATTCATTCTTAAGATAAAAAAGATAATATGAACATGATTATTTAATCTTGTAAAAACTTTGTATATATAAGTTAGCCTTTTTGAAGTTTTCTAAAAAAATATTGAAGTTTGTGTACTTCCAACTTCCAAGCAATCAATTTTTAGCCCTTTACTACAGAGTTATATACTTCCAAACTTCCTGTAACGAAAGCCCTGGATGTCTTACCTATACATGGTAGTCTTCAGCACCCTCACTGTCCCAGACAAGCTTTTCCAGGGGATGGTCCATTGCCATCTCTATCATCGCCCATATTTCTTTACACAATAATCATTTTTTGCAATACATTTATTAATGTTATGAACATAATCAGTTCCACACAAACACATAGACACACACACATTTATAAATCAAGTAGAGTGAGAGCTATACCATTATTAGTGCTTGGTTAGTGATCCTTGTGCTTATTTGTGATGTCCAGTTAGTTTGTCTACAATGTACTTACCAGTAGGTCAGCGTGTCATGATTTATGGGACACTGTGACCCAGACAGAGTGGAATGTAGTTTAGTGGGTAACAGGTAAGTATTGTCCTTCATTCTGGACAATGAAAAATGATGTAAGTCATGATAAACATTTTTTTGAATTATTAAAGTAGTTCTGCCCGTCTGTAATCCCATAAATTAAGCACTGTAAATGGATTTTATTTAAATGCAGCAATTAATAAAGAAAAGAAAAAAAAATCACATGGGTGTATTGTATAGATTATTTTATATAGGTCTTAATTGTGTGGAATACAAAGTAGATTTACTGAATTGAATGAGGTCTTGTCAATTTGATGATGCATTAAATAACAACTGACATCTGCTAACTGATGTTGCATCTCTGTAGTCACGAAAATTGTTATTTTATTGGTTTTCCGGTTACCAGCTCTTAGTGTGATGACATGCTTCTTATCACACATGACATCCTCCAAATATTGGTGCAACTAATAGAAACACCCCCATAGTATCCCATACTTATGTTGTTTTTCCAGGTTATCTCTAAGTATTATGACACGCCTGTTAAACACACACAACATCCCCCAACTGCTGGTGCAACTAATAGAAACACCCCCATAGTATCCCATACTTATGTTGTTTTTCCAGGTTATCTCTAAGTATTATGACACGCCTGTTAAACACACACAACATCCCCCAACTGCTGGTGCAACTAATAGAAACACCCCCATAGTATCCCATACTTATGTTGTTTTTCCAGGTTATCTCTAAGTATTATGACACGCCTGTTAAACACACACAACATCCTCTAAACACTGGTGCAACTAATAGGGACACCCCATAGTCTCCCATGCTTAATGTTGTTTTTCCAGGTTACCTCTAAGTGTGATGACATGACTGCTAAACACACACACCATCCAACAACTACTGGTGCAACTGAAAGAAACACTCCCATAGCCTCCCATGCTTAATGTTGTTTTCCAGGTTACCTCTAAGTGTGATGACATGACTGCTTAACACACACACCATCCAACAACTACTGGTGCAACTGAAAGAAACACGCCCATAGTCTCCCATGCTTAATGTTGTTTTCCAGGTTACCTCTAAGTGTGATGACATGACTGCTAAACACACACACCATCCAACAACTACTGGTGCAACTGAAAGAAACACTCCCATAGCCTCCCATACTTTATGTTGTTTTTCCAGGTTACCTCTTAGTGTGATGACACGCCTGCTAAACACACACGACATCCCACAACTACTGGTGCAACTAATAGGAACACCCCCGTGGTCTCACAGGAAAGATGGTAGGTATCAGAATACTCAAGGGTTTAGTGAATCACTAAGAAGAAATTTATTTTTATATAGTTCACAAAATTCCAAAAATATTAAACCAATCATAATGTGACTACTTGAGGATTGGCTAGCCAATTTTTTGAGGCAAACAAATTTGATCACCTTGAGCAAAAATTAATTGCTGATGGCAGCTTGAAATGTTGTAAATTCTGCCCTTGGCCTTGCGCTAAAATGCAGTTGTTTTTAGCTTGACTAGTTGAAGAATAAAGAGAGTTAAACTACTTAACCTTGCGTCGCCTTCAGCTTCCCAGACACATCATGGTTTAGATTTGCATGTAAGCACCTTTAAGACATTGTCTCAGCAAAAACATCATGTATTGCATTGAAACTTAATATATGTGTTCCCATCTATCTAACATACTTAATTTATGAACACTATTTTAAATAAAATGCAAATAATGGGGTTTAACTATTTGACTAGAAATTTCTGGTTAAGGTTTTGCATGTAAGCACACATATGTTTAATATCTCAGCAATTACTTGATGTTTTGCATTGAGACTTTATACAATGATACTCAACCATCCAACTAACTTAAACAATTAAGTAAGATAACTTTAATGCTTGGTAAGGTCCTTAATTATTTTACTTAGAAATTCTGATTAAGGTAACTCAGCAACTACTTGATGTATTTCATTTAAACTTTATACAATCAAGTAAGATAACTCTATTTTGCATATAATACAAATTTTGCCTCTTCATTATTTGACTTGAAATTCAGTTTAAGGTTTTGTATGAAATAAAGCTTTATATCGATCCATACATGTTTCACCAAAACTTTGCAATTCTTAAACTTGATAGTCTAGCACGCTGTCTCATTGAAAGCTGTTGTTTACTTGAGAATAAAGTTTTTCAATATTGTTTTAATAATTCATAAAATTCAAAATATTTGTAATGGCAAGACGATAACATTGGATAGAAGGCTTTGATGCCATTAAATAGAAAATGATTAACTCAACCTTTCATGAAATGTTTGCATTGATGTTTCAGGAAAACAATACAAATACATAGATGGAAAATGGGTACAAGTGGATTTTGCAGATAGTTTGAAACTCACAAAAATAGAAGGACAGGTAATTTTACTAGTATATGCAGAATTACCAATTTTTAAGATTTACCTAAATTAATGAATACGTAGTCTACCGTTAAATGTTTTTTCCATAATGAAAGTCTTCAAAGCTACGAAAAAATTAAAATTGAATTGCAAAAAAAAATCAGATATACATTGTATATGATGCACATTTAGTTTACATTGTAAACATTTGCCTTACATGTATGTTGTATACATGTTATTGTGTGGTTGTAGGTCTGGCTTTCCATATTCCAACTGCTAATGTCGACAGCCTGTCAACAGAAATACGAGCTGGACACATACAGGAAAAACACAATACTTAAGGTAGTGTAAAGCGTGTCTGTCATTTAAGCTTATCTTTACCTTAAGTTAAAAAGTTAATAAACATATACAGCTGTCCATATTGTAAATTGATACTTGAACAGATTTATTATCATCTGTTTATAAAATGGTATGTATTTTTCTCACCAGTTGCGGTCATTCCTGACGGAGCCCATGTTGGACCAGATTCCTATGCTTGGGGAGCTGCAGCGTTACCTGGAACACCTGTCCATGATGGACCCACCTGCACCCAGGAGAGAGGTCATACTTGAACAGGTACGACAAAGGTCAAGGAGGGAGGGTTGTGTATTTAGGTGTGGCCATGCCCTACCCCATGGGACAGCTGTCCATCATGGTTCCATCTCTACCAAGGAGAGAGGTCATACTGGAACAGGTTCATCAGAGGTCCAGGAGGGTGAGTCTGTGGTGTTTTAAGGTGTGGTGTTGTGCACTACCCCATGTCCATGATGGTTCCATTTCTCTTCAAGAGGGTGGGGGTCCCTACTCATGAAACACCTGCTAATCATGGACCCATCTGCATCCACGAAATAGTTCATACTGGAGAAGGTAGGTCAAAAGTCAAGGTCGGTGGTGTAATTAGGGTCGGCAGTGCCCTACCCCATGGGATAAACGTGTATTATAGACCCACTTGCACTCAGGAGAGAGGTCATGTTAGAACAGGTAGGTCGATTTGAGGAGGTAGGTTATATCAAGGGTGTGCCATGCCCAACTCATAGAACATCTGTCCTTGATTGAACCATCTGCACCAAGGAGAGAGGTCAGATGACAGATAGGTCAAGGTCAGAGGTCCGGGTCCTGTGGTGTATTAAGGGTGGCCATGCCCCACCCCATGGAACACCCTGTCCATTATGGACCCACTACTTAGGTTCAAGAGAGGTTATATTGGAACATGTAGGTCAAAGTTGAGTTGGGGAGGTCTGTGTTGTATTAAGAGGTGGCCATGCCCTACCTCATGGAACAGCTGTCCATGATGAAACACCTGTGAGATATACTCTACACCTCCTATAAGTGTCACAAGTTATAACCATTAAGTTTTCTTCAGGACAACAATAAACAGGCTATTGTGTTCACTGATCAGATGCTTAGTATGCAGTTGTTGTTTTTTTATTTAGCATTTATACTTCACTGCTAAACTAGACACTTAGATCCATGTACATGTAAGCAATCATTTAGTGTTTCTGACTCATCTTCCGACCTTAATCCCCATGCTTTTTCTGCAGCAGACTGGCTTACTCATGCCAAAATGTCCTTCATAAATAATGATGTATCTGCTATCAACTGTCACTCATATTGTTCTGTATATACACAGGTACCTGAGGTCCGTGATTACATTCTGCACAGTAATGAGGGCAAGTGGAAGAAGATTGCCAAGAAGCAGATTAAGTTGTTCTTTGACCCGTCAACCAGTGACCTCAAGATGCAAGCAAAGAGGTGGGCACTTGACTGTAAATAAGCAGAGTTATATATTGATATAATGTAGGAGGATTTTTCATAGCCTTTGTGGCATAGCTACAGTATTGTGCACCAAACTGAATACTGCGTGCAGTGGTGATTTCATTCAGTTTATTTTGTTATGATCTCTAATCTGCTGAGAATAACAAACAAGTAGTACCAACTGCATATGTACATAAAGCTTTTGTGTATTCTGTTTGTCCACAATTTTCTATTGTTTTAATTAGTTTAAACCTTTTTGATTGCAACGATTGTGAATCAAGTTATTACAACATTACCGGTATATCAATCACTCACGTTGACACAATGTTACGCGAGAGTGTGGTCTTGTCTGGCTTGGTGACCAGTTACCAAACTCACACGTGCCCAGCCTGGGAATCAAACACAGGTAGCCTAGATGAGCAGCGAGTGCGCTAACCACTGCGCTAGCCGGACAACCAAAAAAAATGCTTTGAGGAGACCTTTCGTACCATTATTCAGTTTAGGAGCAAATGCTCTTTCCAAAGCTTTGAACAACAGTGTTTTAAAAATCTTTTGTCCAGGTGGGCAGACACTTACAATTTTGATGTGATGGAGGGGTTACTGTCCGAGCCGCCAAAGTGTGCCAAGTGTGGTGAAGATGCAAGCAAGCGCTGCTCTCGATGCCAGAACGAGTGGTACTGTGGAAGGTAGGTTCTAGGAAGGTTGCTGTTATTAGAGTTTTTTAAATTATAAGTTTCTTTGAGACGCTGGGTAGGTAATTTGGGTGACTTCTAAATGTGTGATGTAAACCTTGTTTCTATATTTATGCAGAAAGGGCATGCAAGACATAAGCTCAGCACATTTCTTTTTGATTTGGTATAAACTGTGTTATATTCTCCTTTTTTAAGAGTTCTGGCCCCAATTTCTTGGCTTATTTCAATTAGCCAAAATACATACCGGACAATTTTGACATTTTTTCTATGCGTCTTTTAACCAAAAACATAGATTAAGTTTTTTTTCTCGGACTTTTCACAGATTTTTTCCCTGCGTCTAATACCCCCTATCGTCTTATACCCAGTCATTTACGGTACCTACTTAAATGGAATTTTGATAATCGAAAAATGGTTTATTGTGATTATCATAAAAAATCTTTTTATCCTAAGTAAAAAAAACTCCTGACTAAGAAAATATATGGTAAGACAAATTATTGAAAAACAAAAATAGTGAGCTTAGCTTAATCCTGTTATAAGGGTCTAATGAAGTTTTGAGAAATTGGGCCAGAAGCTTTTAAAGGAAATAATATATGAGATAAATAAGATTTACTATACTTTTTGTTTTAAAAAAACATATTTAAGTAAGTAAATTTGCTAAATGAAATAAGATACTGACTTGCACTCCTCCCTAAGAACCATAATCTGTTTGGTTTAAAGTGTTGGCAGAGGGGGTTGGGAGTACCCCTCATGAGAATTTTCAACAATTTTGGTCTGAAATGGTGCATTTTGGGTATATTTTACTACTTACCCCTTTTATTGAAATAAAAAGTAAACTTAGACGCTTTTAGGATCTGCTGTATCCACAAGTGTCGATCTGGCATAATTATTAAAAACAAACTTTACTCTAAAAATGAGAATATATCTTTCTGTATGATGTGTATGAAAAGCAAAGGAAAAGAAAATGGTATCACCTCAATGTTGATATCACATCTCTTTGTCTCATATTATCCTGATTTTGAATACAGAACAGAACAGAACATGAATTTATTTTCGTTCAAAAATTCAACATAGTTACATACAATGAACTAGTTCAAATTACTTGATCATTGACAAGAAATAATAAGTGTTCATGGATGTATGGTGATCGGTGAGTCAATACATGAAACGAAAGAAACTTAGTATTTAAGAACACAATATGGTTTATTGTTATGAATACATTTATTACAGGGAGTGTCAAGTGACCCACTGGCAGAAACACAAGCAGGCCTGTGATCTCATGTTTGACTCTCTCAAGAAACTCAAGGAGCATGAGCAAGCCAAGGGATGATGCCACTAACCTGAGATCTTGTTTTTCTACTTGTTCAATTTTCTGACAGTTTTGGACCTTTTTGTCTGTGTTAAAACAAACTGTTAGGCCTACAGTGTCTTGTTTCTTTACTTAAAGTGTCACTCATATTTTAAATCAGTACATACACATTTATAACACATAAATTTTGAGTGTTAATCCTTGAACTACTTACTAAATAATGCAATTCTGGAAAAAAATAATAACTGGTAACAGATTGTAACTGTGAATTTAATAGCTAAAAACGCATAATATTAAATGACTAAAAGTCCTAAAAGATTTACACTGATCAACTTTTGTCGCATAAGGTGGAAATAATATGTTACTGCACCTTCCTTTCAAATCAAACATGGACTTCATAAGAACCATTGTTTACGATATCTGTTCATCCTTTTTGTTAAATTAAAACAATTGTATTAATTATTTGGGCGCAAGAGTGCATCTTGAAGTCAACAAAACATTGCTTGGCAACAAATAGGATCTTTTTATGCCTCTCTAAATCTAAGACTGCGGTAAAGTGTACTGACCATGTTGAACACTTAAAAATATGATCAGGAACGGTGTATTGAAAATAGCTTTGTCATATTATACTATGTATAGGACGCACTTTTTTACCCCAGAATTGTTGGGAAAAAAATTGCCTGCGTAACTTTTCTTCTAATTCTATATGTATCAGTTCTTGTTTTCATTTGAATGATCTTTCAATTGACAAACATTTTGCTTTATTCCATCCTGTGCAAAAACTACAGTACCGCTGTCTGATTTTAATATCATTATGAGGAGTGTATAAAAAGTATTTGTTCAGATTTGAATGATCTTTCAATTGACAAACATTTTGCTTTATTCCATCCTGTGCAAAAACTACAGTACCGCTGTCAGATTTTAATATCATTATGAGGAGTGTATAAAAAGTATTTGTTCAGATTATGTTTGTATTAATTGAAGTATACAGCCATTATAGGTTGTATTTGTGATGTGTGTTCATGTATCTTAATTTATTTATTTTAATGAAAACATTCCTTTTGATAATAAACAATTTGAAAATAATTTTGTTTGTTTTATGAATTTCAATAGAAAGGATTTAAATTATATTTTATAGCAGCAGTGTATTCAGTAAGGCGAGCGTTTACCAACCGCTCGAAAATGTTTTGTTTTGTATCCCTGTTGCAACGCAGCGCATATACTTAAGGCGGAAAACCAAACAGCAAATATTCTCCGCAGACATGTTTACTGCTGGTTCAACTCTATAGAATACAGGTCAAGTTTGACACTAGTTACAAACCCGTATTCTTTACTGAGTGAGGCTACTTTTCAATTTAAAATTTGCATACTAAGATGTCCCGACAATACTTGATGGAAGGACTGATAGTTTCAAATAATATGTGTTTATCACCATAAAATACTGGTCAAGTTAGACTTTGGTTACAAACTACTATTATTTAGGAGTTATGTCCCATTTTCAGCCTAAAATTTGCCCAAAATAAAACAATGTCAAGATGATTTCTTATTACAGGTTTGACAGATTTAAATAATTTAAGATTTTAATTCATGGTTCACATAGTTCACACTATAAAATACAGATTAAAGGGACTTGACACCAGATGGTCCCAAAATAAGCAAATACAGTATTTCCTAAGAGCAAGCCTAGATTTGTGGCCGATAATACATCATTTTACATGATTTAAAGAATAAACCAACAATCGTATCTGCCTTCATGTTGTCTTAGTTTCCTCGCTCAAGTGTGGAATATGTTCTCCGATCACCTTGCAAGTCACTTGATCGTTTCAAACACTAACATGTCAACAAGCATTATGCCAACTTGCCGTCTTTCTTCATCAGTATTTATCTCTTTCAACAGTTTCCATCGATTAATTTCATGTTTATCTGTCAAGTACTAAGTTGTTTTGCAGCAGTGCTTCCTAGCACTGTACGTCCTTTTAGAAAGCCATGAAGTTTAAACTTCTTATTAATTTATATAGTCACTCTTGTTGGCACGATGTTGCCCGAGAGTCTGGTCTTGTGGCATGAAGTGAAACTGGAGTACCCGGAGAAAACCCACTTGTACAGCTTGGTGACCACCAACAAAACTCACATGCGCCCAGACTGGGATTTGAACCCAGGTCGCCTTGGTGAGAAGCAAGTGTGCTAGCCACTGTGCTAACTGGACAACCAAAAGCATTGAAGATTACTGTTAACATTAGGGTCACATATTATAAGCATCAATTCAATATCCAAAACTGAAGTTTAAACTGCAGGCTCATATGACCTTGTAAGTCCACATAAGAAATTCCCTTAGGAAAGGACGGACCAGGGCGGAAGTTTTTGTACATGCAAATCAAAACTACTCAGTGGAGGGACTGCCAATTTATTACGTTGCTTTTTATTTGTGTACACAAAAGTAATACCAAATGTTTAAACAAAAATGCATTGAGTACAAAATTACTAAAGCTTCAAAACCATGATAAACATTATAGACAACCTACCAAAACACCAGAAAACAGATCTGGTACACTCATATTATGCTACAACTAGTATTTACACATTTTTGACTGGTTCGTTTGCCACAACGGCAGTTGATTTAAAGATAGACGACATAAATTTGGTCATTATTATTGACATTTGGTACTGATCACAAAATGAACATGTAGTGTATGCCTATAGATTTGTTTACAGACGGGCTTATTTATAACACAAGTGATAATGCCTTAACAGTAACGCACAAACTGCTAAAAACAAACCTAACCAATGATTGAAAAGGAAGTTGATTTTCATGTATTTCTGAGGGATAAAAGGATGTTAGTCTATGATGGATGCACTGGCGCCAAGATCACAAAAATTGAGCAATTAGCTTCTTGAGAATTGATTGTGTTTATTTATAATCGGGGTTCCAATTTCTCGAAACTTCTGAAGGCTAACAGGCATAAGTAGCTTATTTCAAAAAGCCAAAATGCATACTTAAATTAGATTTTGAGAAAAGAACAATGGTTAATCGTAATAATAAGAAAGATAATTCCTATTTGAAGTCTAAGAAATATTAAAGAAGTAAATACAAAAACTGAATTATAGCAAAATTAAGAAAGTGAGCTTAGCTTAAACCTGTTATAAGAGGCATCAGAAGTTTCAAGAAATTGAGGCCCGGTGGTGCTGTATTTGATCTAAGGTGTCCTGAATTAAAATCAAACAATTAATTTATCATATTTCCATTACATATTAACATTCTTATTATTGACGCATATATTTATGCGATATTTCATTTCAGTAAGCTTTTTGAAACTAATGAATTTACCGAATTCAAAGTTTCATACAAGGAATAACATTGAGCTGTTACTCCAGCCATGTGATTTATGTTACAGAAATAGTTTGGAAGATTTCTAAATTCCTCGTTCAATTTATTATCACAGTGAATGAATTATTCTGTAAGAAGCAAAAGAAAAGAACTGGCAATAATAAGTTTCCAATACAAAGGTATACCTGCAGTATAGCTACCTGTATGTCAGGTTTTGAAGTAGTAAATTATGCTATTATAACATAGGTAGTAATTATGGTTGTACATACTATATTCTATATAAAATTGACTAAATTCTCGCAAACTGAGGTAATTTCTTAATTATCAAATACACTATAAATATACAAAGTATGTATAAATGTATAATATAAATATATAATTTGTGACTCACAACGACTTGGCACAAGATATGATATTCGTAGCTCAATTTTGCTAAGAGAACTTTTGTCACAACACAATTAAAAACTGGCATTGAAAGCCTTATGGGTTTTTGGTAAAAATAAACGATGATGATACAGGAAAATGCTTCTATAAATAGCACAGGCCGTGTCTAGCTTCAGCCTATTATGTGTGTACACAAATTAAACATGGACACAGTTATCTATTAAAATTACAGTCACCATTTCTTCTCTTTTTTTCAAATCAGCAAAATATATTTACAATGTACATTGAAGGTTTTGATCAAACTATTGAAATTTGTTCTTTTGCAATAGATATAATTGAAAGCAATAAGTTATTGTCAAGCAGTCCTTTTGAAATTGTAAAAATCTAATGAATTTACACGTATGCTGATAATGAGTAAATACAATGCAAGTTTTAATGTTAGGTACACCATAAAAGATAGGACAGCGATGTCAGTGTGTGTATAGCACCTGATAATTTCCGACGTAGCATTTATGACGTAATTTATCACGTGGTATACACACACTGGATGTCCCAGAGTTCATGATATAGAATAGCCAAACATGGGTACCATAAAGAATGGTACATTGTACACAAGACTAAAACTGGCTTCAGAATTATGACAAAGTTCTTAAGTTAAAATCATAAATTAAAATCCATATTTATTTCATTCATTCAATCTTTGCAGTTCTAAGACGATATCTATTTTAATTTGTTCAAACATTCTATGAAACTAATGACTTCTTATAGTTCTTTGTTGTATTTCAAAATGATTTTAAAATCAATTAAACTCATGGAATATTATATATGCGTCTTTGTTTAACATCCTTATCTACATGTATAAGCCATTTTTTGCCATAATTCTGAATCTAGTTATAAAAAAAAATCATAAAATACACGATTTATAATACAGATAAAAAATACGTTTTCGTACACAATAAAACGCCAAAGCAGCATTTGGTTTAAAACAAAACATGGATACAAAAAAATAGCAAGGAACAGTTAAAACAAGACTTTGTGAATAAAATTGCTTTTTAGCCCTATAAAACAAAGCTTTGACTAAATAACTACATTTTTATACAAGCGATCGTCTTATGGCACGGGGGGTAAGTTGTATGTATCACATGAGAGATTGGTGAAAAGATGAACAAACAGAATAGATAAAACACAGAACCATCATCATATTATGTGTAAAGCAGTCGATTATTGTCAAGCCACCGAGAAAACTTAAACTGATGTCATTCATATACATGACCATTTTTCAAATTCCTTTCAAAAAAGTGAAATTGTCCGTATTTTAATGGGGTTTTTTTACACACCAGACTGTTGACAAATCAATTATCTTTGGAAGAGATTCAAATGTTACCAAGCGTAACATATTTCCCCTTTAAATCGGTGTAAGATTTAAGCATATGCTACGTTAAAAGAGTTTTAACTGTGTACAGTTAACATTCTATACACATTAAGTACAGCATACCGGATTCAACATTATAACAATAAATAATCTACTCGCTGTGTAAATACTGGCCGTTAAACAAGTGAAACATATCGTAAACCTAACAAAGCTCCGGGTCACTGACTCTTCCACTGTACATTGCTACTTTCCTGAAGACTGTCTCATTTGAGATTCAACAAAAATACAATTCTATGCCGTAAACCTGAGAATGAATTTAAATGAATTGCTTACTATGAAAAGATACCATTTCCTTTCTTTCTAACCTTCAATATTTCTCTTCAAGAGAATATCTAGAACCTTATTCAAAAATCTCTTCCAATACTCGCTTGAATTGTGTGGCAATTTGTAAAGTTCCTGTGGCCCTTTTCAAAAAGTATTTAACATTTGAGGATTTTATTTATATTACCAGTAAATAATCTTTAATCTGTATAAATGTCAATAATGGGAACATACTGATTTTTATTCTTAACTTTGCATTCATTTTAAATACTGGCTCAATTTCTGTTCACTCAAATATGTAGCAAAATAATGCAACTATAACACTAAGATAATTTCAATTTACGACTAAAATCGACTTTAAATCTTTACTGAAACAGCCCATTGAATGAAACTCACATTACAGTCACATAAAGCATATACTGGTAGATATCTTACGCAAATTTAATTGCATTAGTTTCCACACCAACTTTCTACTGTCAGTTTCACTAGATTTTTTTCCAGTCAAAATGAGAAAAGTAAATCGGAACATCTTGACAACAGTCCTCAGTTATCCCTCCCTAAGGTGTTGGCTTACTTGTCTATTATTTCGATCCATTAAGTAGATATTTATACATTGTTTGGTTTTCACTGTACATTACATATCAGAGTTTCTTTGGTCCGGACATTCCTTTGCTTTGGAAACACAATCTCTTGAACAACAAAAATGAAATTAATTCAAGAAAAAGTCGAGAGGCGTTTCACAGCTGTAGTGAATCTGTCAGTCAGCCGACATCCAAAATACGTCGCACAAAATCAATTTACACACAAAACAGATCAAATATTGCAATTGTCCTCAGTGAAAGTCAGCTTTATAACTAATGCCCTATACGTAACTATGTTGTACATGTTCTATAGTCATTGGCCTTCTGTTGAATAGCCTCCAAGTATTTGGTCATATTAGCATTATATTCATCTATACGACTGGTTAGCTTAACAAGCTGCTGTTCATAATTCTCAAACTCCGTGTTCATATCTGGAAATAAAGAGAAATCAGTCTTAGACATTGCAAAAATATACAATATTAACACAATTTATAAGCATTCATACCGGTAAATGGTAACTTTTAAAAGAAATCTCTTGGGAGTCTGGTATTAAAAAGGATCTCTATTTCCTTAAAATACATGCATTGCAAATGTTTTTAGTTTTCATTAATTAAAATTGACCAACAAAACTACTAAATTAAAATTTTACAGTTATTTATGTCCATTTCATGCTTTGTTAAGGGCATACACACCTCTTAATTTCTTCAGTTTGGCAGTAGATTCTGTGGCCAGGTCATCGGCACGCTTTCTCAGATTCTCCACCCTGCTCTTGGCATCAGCAGTCGAGTTGTATTTGTCGTTCAGTTTATTCAAAACATCTGGGTACTGATCTTCAAGACTTTGTGCTTTCTGAAAATCAAATAAAAAAATCTATCATTATATAAAATGTAATAAGTTTTGAAATAACAGGGAAAACCTCATTATACAGTGGCAGTGCTAGCACGAAAAGTGTATGACTAATATGGTGAAATCAATTAACCATTTTCTTCATGTCAAAACAAGCCATAATAGGCCTGCCAGTGTATGGCTTATCAGTACATATCAGTACCCGTATATATTGGTCATTATTGGAATATTGACCCTAATGTATTACAAACCTATTTTCTTGGTATTTCTTTTGGTTTAATCAATAAGTGAGCTTTGTAAAGATTGTAGAGAATTGAATTTCCAATCCAGTGATAAAAAAAATTTATTATGTGGTCTAAATCATTTCCGCATCATATTGATAAACAAACAGAAAAAAAAGGTGAAAATTTGATGAAATTTTATTTTGATTACACTATAATTCATTAAACTTCACAAAAATCATTAAATAAACAACTTATTATTATAATTCATTTGATAGAGGACCAGATGTTAAAATATAACCTTTTAGCTATTCCTACTCAATCATTACAATATCATTTATGTTATATATATTTTCAATATATTTTCATGAAAATAGATATTTTTTAAACTAACTAATTATATTTTATGTTTTCAGTTTCAAACTTAGTTTATTTCTCGAGATAATGTTGTGGGTTGATGAAGACATTTGATTGCATTCCATCCTATGATAGCATATCAAGCAGTTTTACACATATATTCAGGGCTTCTAAAAACCGGCAATTTACCGGTCTGAACTGATTTTGACTTTGCCGGACCGGTTGCAGTTACAGAAAATGGCTTAAAATTTGGACCGAAAAATATGTGGGGTTTTCAATTTCGGCCCAAAATGGACACTACAAGGCCACTTAATGACATATTTGACAACATATCATAAAATCAACTCAATAATATTTCCACAAATTGAATTGAAAGTTTTACTTAACAAATTTTAATACTCTAGCTCTTACAACTTCATTCTTAGATTTTGTATTAAAATATATATCGTTCTTTCTCTGGGATACTGATTCAAAAAAAGTCATCATACGATCCTTAATACGAGGGCCCCTACATGTTAAGTGCTACAACACTGTACTAAACAATTTCCTTACCGTAGATGCCTGGTTAGCGAGGTTTTCTGCCTCATTAGCTGTGTCCTCGGCATTTTTCACCTTGAACTCATTCTCGGTAATCTTTGTCTGTAGCCCGTCCAGGTTCTCCCGCAACGTATCCACCTTGTCCATCGTGTTCTTAGACTTCTCCTCTGCGGCCGTAGTTTCTGACTCGATCTGAAGGGAAAATTAAGGGGATACATACAAACCGAAAGCATACCAAGTATGAAGTTCCTGGGTCTAAGTGTTCTATAGTTATTCAGTGGAAACGAAGTGTGATGTACGGACTGACGGACGGACTGACGGACAGGGCAAAAACAATATGACTTCCCATGAATCGGGGAGACATAATGAAAGCTCTCAATCCTGATTTTTGGATTAATCCTGAATATTATCCTCCCTGAACCAGTAAACCAGCTTAATACCAATCCTAGTTACTCATTCGATAATAATTCGGCAATAATTTGACATGAAAGCGGGTAAATCAAATACAAGGAAAACAATTATTTATGTTATTTCAGAAATATATCTGTCATAAAAGCATACACAGCAAAAGATTAGACACATTTTCCTTGTTTTTTCCAAGTTACCTGTGTAAGATCGGTTTGGGCATCGCTGATGTCACTGTCGGCTTGGTCGATGGCCATCTTAGCCTTGTCTTGAGCCTCCTTTGAGCCGTTCAGTGCCTTCAAAACACCCTGGGCTATGTCCAAGATGGCTGCTGCTGCCTTTCTGCATGTCAAAGAAATAATTTTTTTGTACATACTACAAGTTCTGATATGCTTTACAGATAAATTGAAGTCTTAAAGGGGCTGTACTCTGTATGATGAAATAGGGAAAAAAAAAGAGAAAATTGTCGAAAACTGATATAAACTTGCTATCTATGTGTACAATGCATTGAAACTTACTAACTGAAGTACCACATAGCTTACAATTAATTTATCTTTCGCAGCTTTTACGTATTTTTCCATTAAAAAAGATTACTAGGTATGCCTACCTAGTAGAATTCATTCCTTATGCATGATTGGCTAGTCGATGTTATCACGTGATATTACCAAGTCAGGTATATAGCTTAAATATCCCTACTGTTTAGGGTAAGCCTTTGTAGCACAGTGGATACAACACTGAACTGAAATTTTGGCGACACCTGTTCGAACCCGGTCTCCGACTCAATTTTTTTTTACATTTTGGTATTATTTTTACAATTATAATATCAAAGAGTAAAACATTTTATTAAATAATTGTTCTGAAATTCATTACAGAAAAAATTTTTTTGGTGCCAATCAGTATCAGTAACATACAAAGGCATTAGGTTAAATAAAGTAACCGTTATGTGTATAGAGTTATCTAACTGAGAACTGTTGTATCAAGTCTCGATGCAATACATCAAGTAGTTGTTGAGATATTAACCTATTTGTGCTGACAATACCTTAAAACATTAACCAGAGCTGCTTAGAGGAAAAATAACGGCCCATTTTTCATATTAAATTTAAGATAGAGTTATCTAACTTCATTAACTAAATAAGTTGGATAGTTGGGAACACATGTCTAAAGTTTCAATGCAATACATGATGTATTTGCCGAGATATATTAACTTTAATGCGATTACATGCAAAACATTAAGCAGAATTTCTTAGTCAAATAATAAAGGCCCATTTTTTTGCATAATATTCATTTGCATTATCTCACTTCATAAATTAATCAGGTTGGATATATCTTTGTTTTAATGCAATACATGATGTATTTGCCGAGATAATGACTTGAAATTGCTTACATGCAAACCTTAATCAAGGTCTGATGCCAAAGCTAGGATGAGTAGTATAGCTATCCTTATTCTTTGAATTGTCGAGCTAAAAATAAATTACACATATCACTTACGAGGCATTTTCTGCTCTCTCTTTGAGCTTCTCAGCAGTGCCGAGGTCCTCACGTGTGTCATCAAGGATGTTGTCGATGTTCTGTAGACCCTGGATTGTCTGGTTAATCTCCTGGGCAAGTTGGATCACCTGCTCAGGCTGTAGCGAGATTGTCATAGCCAGTACCTCATTCGCGGTCTGAAACAAATGTGTTGGGCCAAATAAAATAATGGTTTGGTTAGGGTTACATCCATTTCCAAAAAGCTTTATATAAGAACGTTATTGTCATTATTGGAGAGTGGTGATAAAGTAATCTGGTATTGAGCTTAAAAGGTTTTAAACTATATATTAAAACACAAAACTTAACAACTGAATTTCTTTTTAATTGACAAATGACTAAAAACGGTGAGGTCAGCGCCTATTTTGTAGGTAGGGTCAAGTAACCCGATCCAAATAAAAAATTTACTTCGGCCTTAGAGAAGTACTTGAGTAAATATTTTGCTAGACAGGCATGGCAAGTTTGAATGAAAATGGCACACATTTACTTAAACACTGACAATTTATGTGTGATTTATTTCGGAAAAACATACACAAGACATAGACTAGCAAAGGTATATGATGGGACGACGGTCAAAAATTGATCACAATGAACCTTTAAACTCTTTCAATGAGGTCATATGTATAATCCAGATAGTGTTCAATACTCACAGCCTCTATGTTTTTTGGTTCTGCCCCATTCAGCTGCAGGAAATCTCTCACATCAGTCAGGAGTTTCTCTAGGTCAGCTCTCGTGTCCTCTGAGGCCGTCTTGGCCTTCGACGCCTCAGCAAATGCCATCTGGGCCTCCATTTTGGCCATCTGGGAAAGGTCATGGGCACGGGAAACCTGGACAGAGAGAGGGGCTTCTTAGAAATGTAATGTGAATCTCATATACTGTGTTTGCCTTTATAAACATGATGCATTGATGTCAAATTTAACGCCTGTGTCCAATTTATGAACCCAAAATGTATTGGTGATAAAATAAAATTAACAATAATATTAACAATACAGAATTAAAACAGCAACAATCAAATTTGGAAGTTGTTGTAAAATTAAATCAAAATTCTGATCAATTCAATACAATGTGGGTTCAACACTTACATTTGTTGCAAGTCCTTGAGCATTGTTTTCCTTTACATTCAGGAGAGTTTCTGCCTTCATGGCCAGGTCCAGGGCATTATCTGCCCTGGTAACAGCCCCTTTTTCACAGCTGGGCCCTCCACAAGAGCCACACCCACCCCCGCCACACACATCATCACATGGGTCACCTGAACGATCACACACCTGCAGAAAAAGGTAAAAATATGGCTTTAAACACTTCATTAAGCAAAATTCTGAAATATTTTCAACATGATGTACTGGTATCAATGGCGCTTATTCGATAAAATGACAACAGTAATCAAACCATTAAAGTTTGTGTTTATTTAATTAACTTTGTGTGTACAGTTGAACCCTGTTCGCTTGAACTCCTAGGGACCGGTGGAAATACCTCGAGCCTTGGAAAATTAGAGCCAAGCGAAAACGTTTACCTACAGTGTAAAGAAATCGGTCCTTTAAATCTAGTTTGAGCCAACGAGGAATTTGAGCCAAGCAAATTTGAGCCACCAGATTTCAACTGTATTTAATTACCACAGCAGATACACATTTTCACCATCCAGTATCCCATACTTACTTTGCCATTAATTTCCGGGAGCATATCACTGAGCATAGACACTTTATCGTCAAGCTCTCTGAGGGCCTCCTGGTTGTTCTCAATACTTGTGTTGAAGTCACTTAAGTTGTCTTCCAGGATTTTCTCTACACGGCCACGAACAGCGGCAGAGTCATCTAGGTACTTGTTGGTGCCATCCACTACACTCTGTGCCTGCAGGGACCTCTGTTCAGCCTCTCGTGTGATGTTGATTGCACCTGGATGGGTAAAATTCAACAATGTTAAGAAATCGGTCTGTGAAAAATATAAGTATTTAAGTCATTTTTTTTTAGTTATTTAACCATCTATTGATATATAATAATTTCAAATTTAACTAGGTTTTAGAAATCAGACTGTGAAAAATATGAGTAATTAAGTCATTTTTATTTTAGTAATTTTCAGCAATTGATATATAATAATGTCAAAGTTATCTAGGTTTTAGAAATCGGACTGTGAACAATATAAGTATTTCATACATATATTTATTTTAATATAAGTATTTCATACATATATTTATTTTAATATAAGTATTTCATACATATATTTATTTTTATTTATTTTTTCTGTGATTTAAAAATCATCTGATAAAAAATAATTTCTCTGTTCTAAATCTTATAGTCTTATGTATTTCACTACAAGTAATAAAATAAAAAACTCATCCTTTTCAGGATTTTTTCATGAGATCTTAAACCTGCACTCCTACAAATTGACCCTTTTGACCTTTTAATTTTTTTGCCTTGGAATGAACCAATTTTTGTGTCAATATCTAGAAACAATTGTTATAAGACTGGTGACAAAATATCAGATCGCAGTTTTTGCATTTCACGTCCACCAACAAAGGTATACGTTGCAATAGTTATAAAAGAATCAACCAATACCAGTATTTAAGTCATTTTTTTTTTAGTTATTTAACCATCTATTGATATATAATAATTTCAAATTTAACTAGGTTTTAGAAATCAGACTGTGAAAAATATGAGTAATTAAGTCATTTTTATTTTAGTAATTTTCAGCAATTGATATATAATAATGTCAAAGTTATCTAGGTTTTAGAAATCGGACTGTGAACAATATAAGTATTTCATACATATATTTATTTTAATATAAGTATTTCATACATATATTTATTTTAATATAAGTATTTCATACATATATTTATTTTTATTTATTTTTTCTGTGATTTAAAAATCATCTGATAAAAAATAATTTCTCTGTTCTAAATCTTATAGTCTTATGTATTTCACTACAAGTAATAAAATAAAAAACTCATTCTTTTCAGGATTTTTTCATGAGATCTTAAACCTGCACTCCTACAAATTGACCCTTTTGACCTTTTAATTTTTTTGCCTTGGAATGAACCAATTTTTGTGTCAATATCTAGAAACAATTGTTATAAGACTGGTGACAAAATATCAGATCGCAGTTTTTGCATTTCAAAAGTGAAGATTTGTGGCTAAAAGTGTTACTAACGAATTATGAAAAATGAGTATTTCAACATAAAACAAACAGTGATCTGATCCTTATTCAGCAGTCTTATATCACTGGTTATCAGACATTTGTGCAAAAATTGGACATTCTAAAATAAAACATATAAAAGTGGTCAAAACAGTCCATCTGTTAGAGCGCAGCTTTAACATAACCATTGAACTCATTAATCCATACATTTCTTCAAAATGTTGCAAGTCTCTACAATACCTTCAACGTCCTGAGCCTGTATATCGCTAGCATTTTTCCGGAGCAACTCGGCCTTCTTGTTGAGTTCCTCTACACCTAGCTGTAGGGCAGATATGCGACTGTTCCCCTCCTGTATACGACCCATAGTGGTCTGGAGGTTCTCATCCATGGTATCCAGGTCCTCGATGTTGGCAGTCAGGTTCTCCCTGCACAGAGGAGGGGCATAAATTTATTAGCAAATATAGTAAGTTCTTAAGGCATAATATTAAACAAAATATCATAGATAAACAAAATTTCATAATTCTCTTTCATACCATAAAATATAGCAAATTTTAAGCTTGTTCTTAAGGCATTATAAACAAACTATAATAAATTCAAATTTTATTTTGTATTTAAAATGCACTAGGACTTTAAACTGTTTTAAATTTGACTTGAAACTAGTTCAAAGCTAATCTTATGTTTTTTAATTTAATTCATAAAAAATATTATTACCAGCTTCATGTTGGCTCAATATTTAGTTATTCAGTATTCAGCTAAGTTTTAAAAAAGATACAAATTCCAAATCAGTTGAGTTTCAATACAAATGAAACATGTCTCTATAAATTGAAATTCACGCCTCATTTACCTCATGGTTTTAATCATCATCTGTAACTCCTCAACGTCATAAGAAGATACGCCTGCACCCTCCACGATTCTTCGTATCTCAGCCAGGTTATCCTCCATCACACGGAACTCCTTGTCAAACGCCCCGGCCGCACCCTCAATGGCGATATTCTCAGCCTGGCTTACCAGTGAGCTAGTTTGGTCTGGAAGAAAATATCATTTTCAGTTATTCACAGTGGTAAAGTGAACATTTTTTATATGCTTTCCAGTGGTTTGTAGAGATTTATCAGTGAAATAAAAATGATATTTCACTATTTAAATTGTGAAATAACATTTCCATATTTTTCACTGTTTTGAAATTTTTGCCAACGGATTATAATTATTGTTGGAAACTTTCTTAAACAAAATCATAAACAATAATTTTACAAGAAGATGATCTTGATAAGCTTTTAGTTTCTGATCAAATTCTTAAATATTTAGAATGATATATTTATGTTGCCACTTGTATATTTTCATATAATAAAAAAGACAAAAAGTCATTACGCACCCCTAAGGTCCCTGACAACCCTATCCCAGTTGTCAAAGCAATCTCCGCAGGGCACACAGTTGGGCAGCTCCCCGGTGGTTCCCCGGTCACATCGGTCACACTTGTAGCCACTGATTCCCACCTTACACACACACTGGCCGGTTTTGCGGTCACACTGGGCCTGCGCTGAGCCTTGTACGTCACACTCACATGCTGGAAGATTAAATACAGCTATATTCTATATTCAGCAGGATAAATTTCATAGGGGTGAGAGTGGTCTAGTGGTATAGGTGTCCGTCTCTCACTCAAGAGGTGGTGGGTTTGATCCCCACCAGGGGTACTTTCTCATGGCCTCTCAAAAAAGGACACAGTACTATATTCTTCCCAAGAAACATACTCAAGAGTGGTTCTATCAACTTTTGTCACAATCAAGCTAAAATAAATGTGTATATACTAAATAAAATACAAGTCATATACCCATTATGTACAGCCGAAATATATAACAACAAAAATAAAGAATTATTTGCAATATGTAAGATATAAAATAAAGTTGCAATAACAAAAATTAAGGAAGTATTTTTAATAACTAAATATTTCTACTGACTATAACAACTTTTTGTAATATTTTGATCAGAAGCTTTCATCCTCAATTTCATAATGACTTTCCATATTCATACAATTTCAATGCAAAATTTGACTATAAAGATTTCTATCGCATTAAGTATGCACATATTCCCTTATATAGTAAATATATGTGACACTAACGGTAGCACTCCTCAGTGGGTTCTCCCCAAAACAGGTCCTCACACTCGCTACATGTGCGCCCACCACGCCCCATCAAGCAGTCACACTGGCCTGTGAACTGTGGATGAGAAAAAAGGGTCATTATTTGAAAGGATTGAGTCATACATATGACCAGGAGGTTTCTGGAAATTTATTATTATGATGATCTGATTTATTTTAGTTAGCCTTGATTATGATTGCATATTTTGTTATGTATCTGGATACAGAAACCGAGGGTTTGAAGCTGCATTCTCACAGATTGTCAGTTTGTATAATTTTTAAGAAATTGTATCAGAATTGGCTGATTTATGCCTCAGTGCCTTCAATTTATTCATATAAGATAATTCACAAAAGAACAGATCTCTTTTGTTTGGTAAACTGCCGAAACATTCATTTTACTTCATGTGTTGGTAATGTTTTAGCCATAAAACATCCGTTTTTGAACTTAAATATGATAAACTTCAATCTGACCTTTTTTCATCAATCTTGTATCACTGGCTTCCAGACATTTACCCCCCAAAAAAGGCTTAATTCAAAAATAAAATAAAACAACAACCTTGCCATAACAATCAATCTTTGAGAGTGCAGCTTTAAGTGCTGGCTGTTCAGTTCCTATACAGCCTTAAGATGGCTTGCACAGAAATTGTCTATTTCATCATAATTATGATATCATTTCACACAGACAATCAAACAAACGACATACCTCATTACACTCAAAGCCAAAGCTTCCGTCTGGGTCGCAGGCACATGTGATGGCCCCGATTTTCTCAGTCATGTTCCAGAATCCTGGGGCCGACATGTCACACTTCTGACCCACGACGTTGGGCAGACATGGGCACTGCCCTGACACTCGGTCACAATCTCCAGCTGACTTGTTTGTGCCAATAGGGTTGCAGACACACTCTGGAATAAACCATCAGACGCTTTCAAGACGATATTTCTTATAATTGGATTTTGAACAGGATTTGTTAAGATAGCAAAATATTCAACAGGATCAGTGTATCTATTTAAATAGATAACTTTCATGTTCCTGACAATTCATGAATTGGTTTAAGATACATGTAGCATAACGACAGATTGTTGAAAGACCAGTTGACTCAACAACAGCCTTCTATGAAGATGAATCTGTCCACCACTGCTACTCAACAAGTGTTAAAAGACCAGTCAATTCAACTTCAGCCTTCTCTGAAGACAAAACTATCCTCCTCTGCTTCTCAACAATTGTAAAAAGAACACAGTCGATTCAACTTCAGCCTTCTCTGAAGACAAAACTCATCTCTGCTACTCAACAATTTTTTAAAGACCAGTCAATTAAACTAAAGCCTTCTCTGAAGACAAAACTGTCCGCCTCTGCTATTGGAATTGTTAAAAGATCAGTCAATTCAACTACAGCCTTCTCTGGAGACAAAACTGTCCACAAATGCTACTCACCGATACAATTTTGAGTGAGTGCATCGCCGTAGTAACCGGCTTCACATTTCTCACAGTTGAAGCCCTCGGTGTTGAATAGACACTTGAGGCATTCCCCTGTCTCGTGGTCGCAGTTCCCGATATCATCTGGGTCAATATTTCCGCTACATTCACACATCCCACATGTACCGTTGTCTTCTTGAGGATTTCCAAAGTAGTTCTCATCACATACACCGCAGTCAGGCCCTGAAATAACAAGCAGTTGTGGTTGTTACAAAGCATTACTGTAATACAGTCAAAACCCATACTCGAACTCACTTGGCTCGAAATCCTCACTGGCTTGAACTAGATTTGAAGGACCTATTTCTAAAAAAACTGCAGGTAAACATTCCCGTTTGGCTCAAATTTTCCGAGGCTCAACACATTTTCTCTGGTCCCTGGGAGTTTCGACCCAACATGGTTCCACTGCATTTTAATTTGATGAAGTTGTATTATCCTTAAAACACTTTCTGTATTTTACCATTTTTAAACAAACTCTCTATTTCAATCATTTCTTTTTATCCCTATAGAATTGATTCTTTTTCCAGAATTATTTTCACAATCTCCCAACTCACAATAAATAAATTATATATACATATATAACTTAATCAGAATTTCCAATTGTCTGGATTGCATTAAATAAAATCAATGTGTTGCTTCTCTGAGCCCTACCTTTGTAGCCAATGTCACATTCACAGACAACGTATTCCAGTCTAGGGTCGTAGTAACAAGTATCGGCATGCTGGGCATTGCTGTACGGACCGCCAGGGCACATACAGGCACGACATGGCTCACGCACATCCAACCGTGGGTCGCCATAGAAACCAGCCAGACATCTGCATGGCAATAAAGTATTAATTGTTTGAATGACAGTTATTTTCATTATATGGAAATATATTTTGGTCACTTCTTTTTATAACTCATTCTGTATATGTACATGAATATGAACAAGTGCTGAGGTAGGGTAGCATTCTTGACTATACGCTGCTTTATCTTAGATATTCAGGGTTCTCAATAAGATTCGGTTTAACCGTCTCAATTAGTAAACTAACCGACAGGCTACTACTTATTCTACTTAAAATTAATTTATTTTTTCAGATTTGAACTGGCCCAATTGCCATGTGAACTGTCCATTTTGGCAGGCAGCCAGTTCTTATTGAGAACGCTGGATATTAATGCATTAATGATGTTATATGTGCCTTTCAAAAACAATCAAGAAACAAAAATTAAAGAAAAAAGGAACAAAGGCCATAATTTGTATTAAGGATAATATGGAGTTATGTAACCTCATTGTGTAATGGTCCTGTCAGAACAACTATGTGAATTATTAATTTAATTGAATGAAGGGTGTTGGAGTTATAAATGAAAATGCCAACTTTCCCTTAAACTTTAACCTGAAGCTAATGCAGACACCGATGCCGTTGGGAGTATAATAGCCTCCTTTTCTTTGATTAGTTGAGTTAAAAATGCCAATTTGCCCCTAAATTTTAACTGGACGCTATCGACAACGCAGGGGCCAATGCCAGGGCGGGTAATTTAGCCCAACTCATTCTTTTATTTGAGATAAATATATCTGGAAATGTTACTACTGATATATATGTATCCATATGATTCCACATGTGTTAAAACCTTAATGTACAGGCATCTTTAAAAATAAAACATCACTCACCTTTCACAGTGAGCCCCTGTTGTGTTGTCTGTACAGGAAATACACTCTCCAGTCAGGTTATCACAGGTTTCAGCATTCCCGTTACAATCACATGCTCGGCAGTACGGGAAACCATAGTAACCAGGTTCACATTCCTCGCAGATTCGCTTGTGAACATTGGGGATACACAAACACTGACCGGTCTCAATGTCACAGAAGTTATCTCTGGCTCCAATTGCATGGCAATTACAAGCTGCAAAATTAAGACATTGCCATGAGAAAATGTTATAAACATACCCATGTTAAAACAACTTAATTCCCCACACAGCATTAGAGTACAGTGGAACCCCATTAGCTCAACTCCCAGGTAGATGCGAATATCCCTCGAGCCTTGTAAAATTAGAGCCAAAAGGGAATGATTAACTTCAGTATAAAGAAATCAGTTCTTAACATCTAGTTCGAGCCAACAGAGTTTGACTCTACTTTTATAATACACTTTTTTTTTTTTTTTTGTAATAGTATACATTTTGTTATCAATTGGAACTCACTGATACACATATTCACGAATACAGAGGACCCTTCGTATAATTTAGTTTTTTAACAGTATGAGATGGAATAAGGCTCACACGGTACTTACGTGTGCATCCATTTGGTCCGAATCCATAAGTGCCCGGAGCACACTGGTCACAACGACGTCCCACCACGTGTTCCTTACACTGACACTGGCCTCCCACTGGGTCACACTCAAAACTCAGAGAACCTGTCAGGTCACAGTCACAATCTGAAATACAGGGAATCAGTCAGGTCACAGTCAAAATCTGAAATACAGAAAAACAGTCAGGTTACAGTCACAATCTGAAATACAGAGAACCAGTCAGGTCACACTCACAATCTGAAATACAGGGAATCAGTCAGGTCACAGTCACAATCTGAAATACAGAGAACCAGTCAGGTCACAGTCACAATCTGAAATATAGGGAACCAGTCAGGTCACGGTCACAATCTGAAATACAGGGAACCAGTCAGGACACAGTCACAATCTGAAATACAGGGAACCAGTCAGGTTACAGTCACAATCTAAAATACAGGGAACAAGTCAGGTTACAGTCACAATCTGAAATACAGGGAACCAGTCAGGTTACAGTCACAATCTGAAATATAGGGAACCAGTCAGATCAGTCACAATCTGAAATATAGGGAACCAGTCAGGTCACAGGGAACCATTCAGGTTACAGTCACAATCTGAAATATAGGGAACCAGTCAGGTTACAGTCACAATCTGAAATATAGGGAACCAGTCAGGTTACAGTCACAATCTGAAATATAGGGAACCAGTAAGGTTACAGTCACAATCTAAAATATGTGTAAGTAGGCATTGGAGAGTAATTGGGTTAACAACTTCAAATTGATGATATGGATATAAAAGTGAACAATAGATAATACTTTTTGAAATACATAGGGTTTTAGCTAGAGGGATATGAAAGGGTGCTGCATGGAGATCAGAATGTGCACCCTCCTGCCACAAAGAAATAAATGCTTTAGATAATCAAATGTTTCTCTTGTTTTGATTTATAATTGAAATATATATATGAATTCAAATAAATTTTATATATTTAGTAGTTAAAACCTAATATTACTTCAAATAAGCATAACTTCTAACATTTTCTATGATATTCACAATGCTTTGATTATTCACTGCCCAATACAATGTGCCCTTTTGTCCTCCAGCACCCTGTCCCTTTCCTCCAACACCCTGTCCTTTTCCTCCAACACCCTGTCCCTTTCCTCCAACACCCTGTCCCTTTCCTCCAACACCCTGTCCCTTTCCTCCAACACCCTGTCCCTTTCCTCCAACACCCTGTCCCTTTCCTCCAACACCCTGTCCCTTTCCTCCAACACCCTGTCCCTTTCCTCCAACACCCTGTCCCTTTCCTCCAGCACCCTGTCCCTTTCCTCCAACACCCTGTCCCTTTCCTCCAACACCCTGTCCCTTTCCTCCAACACCCTGTCCCTTTCCTCCAACACCCTGTCCCTTTCCTCCAACACCCTGTCCCTTTCCTCCAACACCCTGTCCCTTTCCTCCAACACCCTGTCCCTTTCCTCCAACACCCTGTCCCTTTCCTCCAACACCCTGTCCCTTTCCTCTGTCCCTTTCCTCCAACACCCTGTCCCTTTCCTCCAACACCCTGTCCCTTTCCTCCAACACCCTGTCCCTTTCCTCCAACACCCTGTCCCTTTCCTTTCCTCCAACACCCTGTCCTTTTCCTCCAACACCCTGTCCCTTTCCTCCAACACCCTGTCCCTTTCCTCCAACACCCTGTCCCTTTCCTCTGTCCCTTTCCTCCAACACCCTGTCCCTTTCCTCCAACACCCTGTCCTCTTAAAAACTTTGCTAAAAACCTAAAGACAGTAACATTCAAATAGGAGATAGATAACATGAGCATCCCAACAGCATACCAAGTGCCCTATGGTGGATAATGCCGGAGATGGAGAACACATGCTTCTTGCAGAGATCTGGCAGTTCTGGCTGGTGCACGTGCAACTGGAGTTCACGACATCGGTAACGCAGGTACTCGTTCTTCATGTAATCGGGGAGCCCGGGACCAAGGAAGATCGGGATGCTTTCCGTGTTAGGGACCAGGATGATCTGAAATAGTGATTATTTGCCTTATCATTAAAAGGCCTTATAAAGTTGCAAATGAAACTTACTTACAAACCATGATTGCTGACGTTAAACAATGCTTAAATGTGGCCAGTGAGAGCAGATGAGGTATATAAGTATGGGCAACATTTAAAGCACATACCTATTTCGAACAGTAAAAAGAGAAGCCAGAGAAGCCAGATCAGACATAAGCAAGTCTGTAAGTGGTGTATGAAACTTATCGATGGCCTCACTTCCAAATGTCAAAGCTGCAATATCCCAGGTTTTCAGTAGCTACGATTTTAGTATTCAATATTGGTAATTTGATCACACATTTTTTTTACAAAATGCAGAAGTAACAATTTATTGTAGTTACAATTTCTGAAGGTTTGGTATTTTTGCTTCTCTGTGAGATGTCCCATTATTGCTCGACATTTTGATCACATGATACAACACCATTTTCTCGTTGGACTATAAATTTGGCATTTTGCAGAAAGATGCGGCTCGGCTAATCCTTTAGGATTATTGTGATGTAAAAAAAACAAAGCAGAAAGTATGCAGCGTCGGCATTTTGAAGTGATGCCATCTTTATCTAAATAGAATTTTTTTAATTAAATTACAATGCAAGTGATCAACGAAAGATTTTTGAAGGGTGATTACTAATAATACTGTTTTAAAACAACGCTATTTTACCCACATAACTTGATATGAACTCACACTATCAATAAGGACAGTTGCGTCTGGGGTTTGTCGGTCACTCTTGTATCGGCTGAACTCGATCCGGATGCTGTAGTTTTGCCCACTCTCCAGGCAGACAGAGGGCTCCACAGTCACAAACCTAGAACCTGGAAAGACAGTGTTTACATTTGAATAACTTTTCCAGAACACTTTATAAGCAGTTGTATGTCTTATGAATAATAGGTTATATGGTCTCCATATGAGAAATTCAATGTGTCAAGTGAATTTAAAAGGGATGTCAATTTATCATAAATATGTCATATACAAAAAAACTTTAAATAGAATGTAAACATGTTTGTAAATTCTTTCCTTCCCAAAACATGTACGCTATTTTTCAATTCTAGTTTTACAAACAGCATCAACACAATAATTACTCTGTTGGAAGCATAATTGGCATCCTGAGAGATGAATGCCATTAATAAACAACAAAAAGCAACTGACCAAAGTCATTTAAAATTACTTGAACAACAAAAGTGCCGTGAACAAACACCAAATTTTGTCGGTTGTTCCATTTTCAATTATAAAAGGGGAATAACTCAACAATAATTAAGACAGAGTTACGGCCCTTGCTGTAGATGTTTGTAATGTCATCATGTGTATCAAGTTTTGTTTCATGAGTAATAGCTGAGGTAAAGCTATTGCACGCTGATGATGCCAATGACAAAGCCAGTGACATCAATGACAACACCAATCCTTTAACACAACCAGGGACCAAGTTCTCCAAAAAGATTCAGCTGAAATGCTTAAGTAACTTTTTTGGTTCAGCAAATTTTCTTACTTTTCCTTAATTTCATCAAATAAAAATAAGTTTATCGTGATAATCAGACATGTATTTCCCATTAAAAGTGCAATAAATATTCAATTAAGTGAATATAACTTAATTTACAGAAGGAAAAAAAGTAGTGAGCTTAGTTTAATCCTGATATAAAGGAGTTAAATAGTTTCCAGAAATCGGCCCAAGGACATTTTGTCTTAGACAAGCTCAAAACCTACTCTGTTGCAACATGACAGCCTTATCATCATCTTGAGGAATGGCGTTGGCACACGGTCCGTCCCTGTCGACAATGTCTGGACGAATCACTCGTACACGAACATCATCCCACTTCTCTGTCATCTGGTAGCAAAAAAAGGAAAATAGTTGTAATACAGAGATCAATAGACATTCTATGTGCAGGCTTTTTTGAATACCAACCAAGCATTCTCCATTTTAACATACAAGTAAAAAACGTATGAAGAAAAGACAGTTTGCTTTAAAATAATGCCCTTAATCAATCACAGAAATTTAGATCTTTTGGTATTTTTTTTTCTTCAATTGATATCTAGAAATAAATATACAACAAAAAATGCCCTAGATGTCAATTAATAAGACCTAATATAAATAGTTCAGATCTAAGTTTATCTGTGGGAGATTACAAAAATCTTCTGAATTTGATAACGCATACCTAAGTACAACTGTGTCAGAAATATAATTATGTAATATATAAGAATGTAAATGGTTTACTCCGACAATGACAAAGCAACTCCAGTAATTCACATTAACAAAAGTAGATGAGAATTAGTTATAAATAGTCCAAGCTTGACAAGTCATCATTTTAGTCTAAAATATATGTTGATTACTTTTTTTACCGTTGGGGTGATGAATATACAATTTTAAGATAAAGTGAAAGTATGGAAGTTGAAAAGCAAACCTTCTTCCCAGCAGGAAAAGGTCAAACAATCGATAAATAAATCCCAAGTTAACATAGTAATAGTCACAAAAGGAAACAAACAATTAACATTGATCACCAACATTTAACATTTAACATTGATTCTTACCTTAACATGTAAGCAACTAACAAACAATTCAATTAGTTAATACACATTATAAGACTAGTTCTAAATGGCTTTTTATCAAATTAAAAATGCACATTGTCATAAGTATATTTTAATTTATTTTAGCTTTTATTTTAAGTCTCAAGTCTGTTTCTTGGGCAGAAACCAGTACTGTATGCTTTTTGAAAGAGATGAGAAAGTAACCCTATGGGGATCGTACACAGGACCTCTTTGCCAAGTTTGGCGAGAGGTGGACACTTATACCAGTAGACCCCTCTCACACTTAACATTGTCATTGTTATACACATCTGAAAGTGCATTGCTGTAAACTTCTGTTGATTCTATCATTTTATTCTAAAAACAAAATGGTCGAAACAATCTCTGTTATTTGATAACAAATAACTTCTTTATCACATAAACTTATGAGTGTACAGATTAATTAATCTAACGAGCTGAAACAATAGTCAAAATTGTTGACTCAACATACATGTAGACTAACCATAATGCAAACATTCAAATCGGATGATATATCCCTTACCCTCTGGTCGTATCTGATGACAATGTCATAGTACATGGGGAAGTCTACGGAGATATCGGAAAACAGAATGGCATCACCCTCGATCACCCGCATGTAGCCCGGCCCCGTCCAGCTACGGTAGTCCGGAATTAGCTCACGGATATAAACACGTGTGTTCTGTAATTGTAAAATAGGCAATTTGATTAATTGTCACTATGATATAAAATAAGATCAAGAACAACAGTCAATTGAACAAAAATTGGTTAAGATGTCTACAGGACTGTCATATATTTGTTAGTTAGGCCAAAAAAAAAATGTTTGTTTAGGGTAACCTTCCCAAAATTTCAAGGTAGGGTAGGTAGGGATTTTTTTTTTTTTTTCAAAATTTGTCGTAGGTTCAGAGTGTTTTCTTGCACATTACAGTCTTTCCTACATTACTGTCATTGCCTGACTTTGTTTTATCATATAAACAATAATTCTGATTAAAATCTGCATTTATCCGCCCTTTGAAACGCTCTATTCGCTAACGAATATTTTTTTTGCCCAGAAACGGAAAAAAATAGTTAGGGTCGGCAAATTTTTATAGGTAGGGTAGGGTTACCCAAAACGGACATAGTTTTTTTAGGCCTTAACACATTTAAATGATTTGATTGGTTATTAGTGATTATTGGATAAATATTGACCAATCAATAAACTTTTCAGCTAACTTTGAACAATCCAAAAAATTATCCACTTTTAAACAATTGGCTGCAGAAAGATAAAGAGTGCGGAAATGCAACTAACTAAAACTAAAAAAATCCTAAAACTTTCTTTATATTCATTGTTAAAGATGCAGTTTAACTGCTCTTAACTGAATACCAAATATACTACTATGACTTGCAGTTATGTTTAAATGTTTGAACATTTTTTCCACTTATACTCATTAACTACAAAATGTAATGTGTATATTTGCATAGTAGACAAATTAAATTCAGACTGTATAATTACAGGAAGAGGACAGTACATTAAGATAACAAGATTTCCTGCAATAAAAAGGGTATTCAAACCATATAACATTTAGTTGACATTTAGCAATTTTTCCCTTAAAAATCTCATTACAATGAAACTTCTATTGATTTAATGTAAGGACAACCTGTGATATTTACGAAAGAAAACATAGTTAAATCAATAAGAAAAACTGATAGTGGACTGGTTTAAATCAACTCACCCCAAATCCTTCAGCAAATTCTGCCTCATAAGTGTACCAGTCCATTCTAGTGAAGAAATATCCAGGCTGGACCTGGTGACACTGTCTCCCCTGGATGTTGTCTTTACATGTGCACTGGCCCGTCTCGACATCACATGCGTCACTCGTTGCTCCTCCCACATCACAGTCACATGGGCGACATCCGTTCAGGTCATTGCTCATTCCCCAGAACCCAGGCTGCAAGAAAAATTAACTCATTTATTACTCAATAAGTTTAAACATTATATATTTTAGAACGATTGTGATGAAAGTGATATTAACTTATACTAAGTCACTCTCGTTGGCACTATGTTCAGCAAGAGCTTTGTCTTGTGTTATGGTTTAAGCCGGGGTACCTAGTGGAAACCCACAAGTCCAACTTGGTGACCACTAGCCAAACTCACATGCGCCCAGGGCAGGTATCTAACCCAGATCCCCTAAGTGAGGAGTGAGGGTCCTAAACACTGCGCTAACTGACAAACCAAGACACAATTAAACATACTGTTTCCAGCAATATGATTCAATGACTGATTTCAATATATAATAGCAGTGACGTTTGGTGTAACTGCAGGTCCAAACAAGCTTGTTGTATTTGTCTGACCATGAAGAACAAGGAATTTACAGAATTTGAGTCATGTGTATGTACTTAAATTTGGTGCACAAAAAAAAACAATGGACACAGTCATATAAATTTAAGTTATTTCATTTTGTGGATTGGGTTAGCTTACAATTGTGCTCTAAACACTGTCTTATAGTTTCCACTGTAATATTCTTATTATTATTAATTACTAGCCTGGCTTAGCACATCTATGAAAAGAAATTTAATCTTTGTTTCTTGTATTTAGATTTTAAAGCAGAAATACTAGTGTTTAAACCATAACAGCATGCGGTACTTACATAGCACTGGTCACAGTTCTTGCCGGTAACGTAACGTTTACAGGTACAGTAGCCTGTGTACTGGTCACATCCAAAGTTCTCCAGCGTTCCCATGGGATCACAGGTGCAGGCTGTAATAGAGAAAAGTGGGATGTTATAGTTACATTGTTTGTTTTTTCTGACCAATTTGGGGGCAAAATGTTTGGCCAAATTCATTATGCTAAAACATACAATTTTTCAATTACAAAATTTGGCCCCTATGATTTTGGGTCCCATGATTTTGTATGAAAACTTGGTGTTTACTCAAAATAACCCACTTTAAATCATACTTTTTTATCTTTTCTATCTATTTTTTTTATCATTTCTAGGCAGATATCCTCATTTTAGGAAAAATGACACATTTTCACCAATCAGAATGGTCCCATTACTCAAATTGTGGGAGAAAAAAACTTCTGAGAATTTTCTAAGGAAATCATTTTCAAAAGAATGATTGATCCATTATATTTGTTGCACTATTTCTATTGTTTTTTTGTTGTAGAAAATAATATCCACAAGAACACACTAATTCTGTATCGTTATTGTTCATATTGAGTTAAGCAGCATATAATGTGTACTTTCTGATTTTAAAACTTTGGCGAACTCCTGAACATTGAAATAATCTTAATGATATAAGACTCATTCATTTAAACAGAAAAATATGAAAATCAGGTTGTAAATGACATGAAATTACCTTCACATCCATTAGGGTTGTCATCGAGGAGGTTCCAGTACCCATCTATACAGGAGTCACACCTACGACCCGTCACATATGTCTTACAGTTACAGCGCCCTGCCTCCAGACCAAGCTCCTCGTCTGTCATACGCTCACACTCACCATCATACAGGGAACCGGTAGGGTCACAGTCACACTCTGCAATGATAAACATGGAATATGAAACATTCGAGATCTCAACGTTATGAAGACAAGCTTAGGCTCAACAGATATAAAAGTAGGATTAGTATATTCAGAGAGTTCACATATATCAATTTGTTAGAAGCTCTCGTTATCAAAATGGTGCTATAAGACAAAGTTATCCTCATATTTGGGGTATAGTTATCTCTAGCCCTTATAATTGAAGGTCAAGGTCAGACTTAAATTGACAAATATTTGGGTCAAACAGCTCTTTGTTGGTGTACTATGACCCTGATAGTTAAAGGTCAAGGTCAGCCTTACATTGACAAATATCTAGGTCATACAGCTCCTTGTTGGTGTACTATAACACCTGATAACTGAAGGTCAAGGTCAGACTTACGTTGACAGATATTTGGGTCATACAGCTCCTTGTTGGGGTCCTGGAAGTAGCCAGCCCGACATTCTTGGCAGTTGCGGCCCATCGTGTTGTGCTGACAGTCGTCACACACTCCCCCGCTCACACGCCCCGTCAGTTCGTATACACCCGCATCAAAATGACAGGCAGTAGCATGGTTGTAACACTCACATCCTAGATAATGAAAGCAAGCCAATTACGGGTAAGAAAATATATTCATAATAGGTATTTGAAATTTATATCTACGGTAGTGCTGTCCCAAAATTTGATTTTACATTTCTAAAACTGTGAATCATAGAACACCAACAGATATAAAAAATATATTCCCTATTGGCTTTTGTGACACAATCACTAAAATTATGTATTTTTCCCAAAGCTTTGGCAGATTTCCATTTAACACAAATGCAGAAGAATCAAAATGCTACAATCAAATGTGATGTGCTTTTTCATCATTTCATAAGTAAAGCAATCTCAGATTACTAAAATAAACTGATCCTGAAATTCGCTTCAAACAACAAGTATCTTACTCTGACAGGCGTTGGTGTCGGAATGTTGTGCAGGTCTCCATGGTTTATCGTTGTAGAAGTCCTGACACAGTTCACAATTCAGGCCCTTCGTATTGTGGGTACATTCACACATGCCATTTACCTGTGGGAACATCACATTCAATATATATTAATATTACCATACAAGGTAGCATAGTGGTATAAGAAGCTCTTATTCACAGATCGGAGATATCTCTGCTGTTTGAAATCTACACCATTTAAGACTTCAGTTGCGTTTTATCCTTAAAGCTGCTCTCTAAAAAATTGATTGTTTTTACCTTTTTAATTTGTTTTTGTCTCAGAATCAGCTCATTTTGGCATCAGTGTGTTAGTAACGCTTTTAGACATAAAACATCAATTTTCAAAAGCAAATATGATAAACTACGATCTTCTCTTTTGTCAGCTGTCTTATATCACTGGTTTCAAGACATTTTCGCAAAGATTGGCTCATTCCAAGACAAGGAATTAAAAAGTTGTCATACCAATCAATCTGTGAGAGTGCAGTGTCGGCTTTGAGCAATGGCTATCTCAACATGCGATGGTTTCAAATAATAAGGCAACACATAATTACCATATTGAGATTGTTTTCATTGTTATATCCATCAACAGGAACACATCGGGAAGCATGGCCGTAACACGAGCAGCTACCTCTTACTGTCATGTCGTACATGGAGTAGTAATACTTCTCACGGATATCCTGGCGACCGTCAAACACTGTGTCACCTGCGCAAGGGAAAATAACAAAATTATGAAAAATAGATCACATATATGTGCCTGTCACCCTCATGTACATGGAGTTATAACATTTGGCGAAAATCAACATCTTGTCACCTGGCAGAGAGGAATGTATATAAGAAAAAAATGTAGCAAGGTAAATAATGTACACTACAACAGGCTAAACTCGCTATGTCAAAGTGTTTGGGACCTCAGGAATCACTTAGAGATAAAGAACAATCGAATATATCTGAAAAACAGAACATGAAACTGAACTCAAAACATTCTTAAAAAGTTTGACATAACCAGAAAATAGGGATATCACAGTTTTACAAAGCGAGTTTCGAGTTTTGTCTGTATAAAACAACCTTTTTCACAATCATGGTAAACCAAGGTGAATGAATTGCCTATTTGAGCACTCATTTGTAAAATGCAGTTCCATGCTGTGTACATTTGAGCTCTGGATGAAATAGTATAGCATTTCAAACTCAGTTATTATGTGCAAGAACATTATGAAAGACATAACATCCAAGAGAAAATTGGCAACAGTAAGGCCTAGCAAAAACTTAGGCAAATTCTCAGTCAAGGACAATCAATAATTGCTTAAGCTTTTATAATTGATAATGTATTGTTTCCGAAGGGAGCACATTGCTTCTTTTAATTAACCTACGCTTTTCAACATAATTTGTGGTCAAAATTATACTTAGTCTAATGAAAAGGCATTTTTTTCTCCAGATTTCCAATATACATTTCTTTTAGTATATCAGCAATCAGCTGTTATTGATTTTAATCAAGTGAAGCCATAGATATAAACAGTAGCTGACCCAGTTAATAGGTAGTTTACACAATACACTGTAGACCACTAAAAAACTGAAAGATTATTAATATGTACATCAACAAATGAATTTGTATTTGTTTGTACACACTTGTAATCTATAACCATTACTAAATCCACTTTAAATTAATGGCAATGATATTACAGCTGCTCATATGTTTGGGGAAATGCTAATCAAACAATTTACTGACAGATTTAAATGCAAACATTGCAGTGTTTAATGCATTAAACATAACTATCGCTTCACATCACCCCACTATCATACGATAATGAAGGTAAGTAAGTTAAACACATACGTGGGATTTTTCCATATATTACACTCAGCTCATCATTTATGACTCAACTTTTTTTGCCTACATTCATGTTCATTTGATTCAAATATAATAAAACGTGTTTAATCAAAATATCAAATTTCATTTTGTGATTTTTATTGACAGCCATTAATATTTGCGATCAGAATTCCTTTTCGTTTCAATGAACAAAGCACAAGATTATATTTTAATGGGATTTATTTTCAATAAAATTGTCAACTCTGATGCATAATGTATAAATTGTGGCATTTTGTAAAATTATCTTAAATCACACACCAATGATATAGAAGGTATTAAATAACTGTCAAATTGTATAACAAGGTTAACTAAAGTAAAATGTTGTATCTTTATAAATGATCTCTCAATCTACTTTGATTTAAGGTGATAGTATATTGATCAGTTATATTATATAACTCAAATGAATAATTAATCGTTAATATGTATCCAGGTAGCTAAAACATGCACCTTAAACCTTGGGAGTCTTAAAGCTGCACTCTCACAGACTGACTGTTTCGACATATTTTTTTAGTTTTTTGTCTCAGAATCAGCTGATTTTGGTATCAATGGCGTCAATTCAGTCATATAAGATAACTCACAATTGACCTAAATTATTTGGCCGAAAATTTCATTTTTCTTAAAGTGTTAGTAATTGCATTAAAACATCAATTTTTCAAACATAAATATGAAAAACTGCAATCTGATCTTTTTGGCAGCAGTCTTGTATCCCTGATTTCAAGGCAATTACGCAAAAATTGGCTAACTCTGAGTCAAAAATGAAAACAGTTGTTAAAACAGTCAATCTGTGAGAGTGCAGCAGCTTTAAAAATATATTTTATATCTAAATTCTGGATTAAAAATTATTGCTCCAATTTATTTCATTTTTTTTGGCAAAGAAAGGCAATTTCAGATTACCCATATCCGCCCAAAATTGTCAAATCAGCGAACAATAAAACATAAATCCTATAAGAGTGTAATAACCACTGGTTATCAGGCCGGTGACCTGAGCTGAGAGGTTATGACACCAGTATGTTAACATGTCATCCATTACTACAGTAATAAACACTTCAAAGGCTTGAGATAATAATGAAATTGAAATTACAGAGTTGCTGATGTTATGTTAAGAATTATGAATTATCTGGCACAAGAATGTGTCTTTGATTAGTAAAATATTGACCACATTGGAGTTTTCTTGTTTCTTAATGCATTCATTCACATATCACAACTGAAGAAAGGGCTCCTACAAAGCAGCTTAGGATAAATTACAATAGGATTTGAATTTACTAAGCAGTGCTCCAGCTAGGCCTAAATAGCAGGGTGGGGCATGCCTCTGCCCTTTCTGGTACCCTCGTGCCTTTTTATATCACCCTCTTTTGCCCTTTTGTTTGACAGAGTCAATTTTAAGGGTTAAGTATAAAAATAATAATAATATATAGTTTTGACAATGAAGTAAAGAACACAGCTTATATATTCATAACAAACTATAAATATTGAAAGTAATTAAAACACATACACAATAAGAAATCAGGGCTTTTTCTGCCCAATTTGGGAAAAAGACCCTAGACATTTTGGGAAATTTTGCGTCGTGAAAATGCCGAAATTGGGAAATTTTACAGTTAAAATAAAAAGCTGTCTAGTCTCCAGAGAATTAGGGAAAGGTTTTATATTAGTTTATTTCCCTTTAAAATACCCAAAATGGCTGAAATATCAATCCTTGGGTGTAAATACCTATTGCAATAAATCGATCATGACAGATAATATTTTATACAGATATCTGAATGTGATGAAAATTAATGATTTCCGAATTCAATTATCAAAAAAACTTAACATCACATAATTGATATTATGTTGAAAATGATCCAGTACATGTAAAAAGACTTTCTTAAAAAAAAAAAAAAAAAAAAAAATTGATTGGGATTTTTTTCTGAAAATTGGGAAAAATATCTTATATTTTGCTTTGGGAATGTGTCCGATAGTCGGACCCGTGGGTACTATAGAAAAAGCCCTGGAAATGAACATTGGCCCTTGCTAGTGCCCCATTAAGGCTCATTCAATGTGCATCAAACATCAGTGCCCTTTCTAATCTAGCACCCTGCCCTTTTAAAATCCTGGCTGAAGCACAGACTCAGATAATGGATGCAGTACCTGTTCTTATGTGAGTAACATGAAGAACACAAATCCTCAGACACCAAAGACATTCCCAAGAAGGTTCATTTCTGGTTACTTTTGTTCTACTTTTTTAACATACATTGATTACGAGATCATAGAGGCAGTTTCTTATGTGTTTAACATGAAAAACACAAATCCTCAGCAAACATTCCCCAGAACATTCATTTCTGGTTAATTTTACTCTACTTTTTGATATATTTTTTGATCACGAAAGCAGAGAAACAAAGCACATCAAGTCATAACATATTTCTATCTTTGAAAGCACCTAATGTTGCAAATATCAAGGTTAAAACACTGATAGCAGGGAAATGCATCGGAATAGCAGGAGATGAAACAATTTTTATATGTTCTCAACAGGTAAATGCTAAACACTGCCAAGAACTGTATTTCCTGATAAGCAATATGGCTGGATATACCACTTTGATATGTTCAAGTTGTGAATTGATCATCGGCAATATTTTTTGTTTCTTAAATCCTTTAGAAAGGATTCCATGTAAGCAGTGGTCTGCACCACAGGCAGCATTTTATGAATGAAATGTTCAAGTTAAGTACACTTGAAATAAGTGTAGCAACTGTTGGCTCCATAAATTATCCAGCCATTGCTTTGAGTCTCATGCCCCATAAATAAGCCAGAAACCAAACTCTTTGAAACTCCTAGAGATCTCTGCAGTAGCAGGTTGTGCACCCTCGTGCATCCATCATCTATAACATGCTGACTTAGTAATTACGGCAAAGAAATATGTCCTACATCTAGATGAACCAGTTAACACAGACAAGGACCTAAAGCACAGAGCTACTAAAAACCGACAATATGCTGGTCTTGACCGATTTTTATTGATTTCAATAACAGAAAATGGTTTAAAAAATTGGTCGGAACATTGTCCATTTTTTATATTTTCAGTCCAAAATGGTTAAGTCAGTAAAAATTGTGATACACAAACCTGGTTTGTCATTCACCCCCCCCCCCCCCACCCCACAACACTTTAATGAAAGTGACAAGATAACCATCAGATTTACACGACTAACTGCTTTGTTTCGCTACAATGAACACTTGATTTCGTCTAAATGGCAGACGCTTGTAATTGGTCCAAACATGATGGTAGTTCGAAGAAGACACTTTTTGCTGACTATATAATGCAAAAATATTTTGAATCTGTTTTACCGGTTCGACATGCGCCCAGACCGATTGAGATTTCAAACTTTTGGAAGCCCTGCTACCTCATATATTGCTGATTAATACAAAGCACTGAAGCTTTGACAAACAGTCATATAAGGATTTGTCTTGCACAATTCTTAAATATTAGTTTAACCCAATCTGAACATACAGTACTAGAGTATTTGCAGTGTTTGCTTTATATAATACCGAGTTAAATCAGTTTTCAACAAAATTAGCCTTATTACAAAAGTGTATAAACATGAGACATCACTGTTGACAGAATTTTACTGAAGAATGCAGCGGTCCTATACAAGGGTACCTGTTCCTGAGGTATCCCAATTATTGGCTTGGCGATTATCTGAACAAAAATCAGTTTCTATCCAACTAAAGTTTCCTAAACACAATCCCTAAATAGATCCTTGTAGGGGCACAATATACATTGATCATTCAAATGTTATGTTCAACTCTTTTGACATTAGTTATGAAAACAACAAAAAAGCATATGATTTGTGTACAGATTTAAAAAAATACAAGCGAACTTTTTGGCGCCTTTGAACTTTGTGGTCACTTGCTATTTACTAAAAAATATTTTTATAAAGGCTAATACTGTTTTTAAAAAGCAATTTTATAGGTTTAATCATTTGACTTAAATGAGTTATCAAAATAAAACATAAAAATTTAAAATTACATTTTTTTGTGCATCGAACCTTTCCTTTGAAAAAGAGGTCAAGGGGTACCTTTCCTTTGAAAAAGAGGTCAAGGGGTATCTCATCAAAAAAGCTGCAAGTTCGACCTCCACATTGGGGTTTGTTCTTTTGGAATTTCCAGAGAAGTTTTAGCATTTACTTAATTGCAATATAAATCATACAGCTGTCTTCGCGATAGCTAACTTATATTAGCAACGACTTGAGGCCTACCACAGAACTAGGGATAGTTCTTACCTAGTGTGTGCAGTTCTGTGAAGACAACACGGAGGTTGGTGAGTTTGAGCAGGTCCTGTACGTCTTTACTGTAAGGGTCGCTGATACGGAAAAATGGCGGCAACACACGGAACACCAACTGAAACATATTATAACGAATAATTATAACTTGAAATGAATTTTGTTGAAACACAAGGTGTGTACATTCCCTTGTGCTTTCTTCACATATATATTATGCACATATACATACTTTATTCATAAACAATAGCTCAGATGACAATTAACATGTTCTACGAAACTTTCTCCGACAAGTTCAGCCATCTCTTTTAGGGTCTTAAGGAAGATAAATTCAAGCAAATTGGCCAGTCAGTATGAGAGGGTGAAGAAGAAAATTAAATAAATTAGTCTTTCCAGTTGTTTAACTTAAACATAGGGTGCTGCGAATCCCACAAAGGGATGCAGTCTCTCAAATAATGACACTAATGTGAATAGCTGCTATTTTAGAAAAGAGGTAATGGATTGATGACATAAAGTAAAATCTTAATGATTAAGAAGGGGTTAAGTGAGCCCCTTGCCTTGGAGTGATAAGACCTATTTGGCGCGCAATTCATCTTCCTCAGTGACATAAATATACAACTATTTTGCATTTAGTTCTAGACTGTAATTTATATCAAAAGTATCAGGATGTTCATGTTTTTACGTATCTTAGGCCAAAAAATTGGTGTGGTTAGGGTTACATCTTTTCATTGTGGTAAATAAATCTTCTATATAAAGCTTTAAAGGTTGGAAACTGCATATTGAAGCACCACTTACAACTACACACCAAAACTGACTATAAAAACGGTAGGGTCGGCCCCTATTTCATAGGATGGTTTGGACAGCCCGTATCAACTGAATTTTTTTAAGCCTTATACATAAGTATTTAACAGAAGCAAGATATATAGTAACTTAACTTCCGTCTCAATTCTGTCAAAATTATTTTGTTTAGTGAAAATAGCACATCTACTTTTTATGTATTTTTTAATTAGTAAATCATTTTCTATATTAATGCTCAAATTTTGAGTATCTGGAAATAAAAAATGTTTTATATATATATTGAAATAAATATTGATTAAACCAAATGCCAAATAATGAACTTAGGTGGCACGTTTAAATTATCCAATTTTCCTGAGTGTTATTGAAAATATACTACCTAAATGAATACCATCGGACAAAATCAATTCAAATGTCAATCTCAAATGAATTATATTACTTGTCAAAGGAACTATGATATTGGCAAAGAAATTATTTTCCTATTCATTAATGCAGACAGGTGGTACCCAATGATGAAAGAAAAATAAATGCATACTGGGTCGAGTTATTTTTCATTATGATATTCAAAACCGCCATTACATTTGGGTTAAAATATAAGCTTGGGCTCTGCAACATTTGCAAATGAATGTTTCGGACATCTTTTTTATCAGACCCATTCAAATTGTATTGTTTCACTAAACGTAGACTTAAGGGCAAAAATGTGTCATTTATGAAGTTTTAAAATGCATTCTCAAGCTGCAAAATGCAAATATAAAGCCATTTAGATGGTACGGCTTGCACTAATCTTGACATTAAATTATTCTACTTGATAAAATGTCATCATATTCACATTCAAGATAGGCAATGTTTATATGTAATTGTACACAAACTGGTTCACTTGTCTGGAATGCAGACACTACGACCTATTAAGGCTTATTTATTGCATATATCAAATAATACATTTTAAAATCTGACAATAAGATGTAATTGTATGCCATAGGCATAAATATATACAAATAAGTCCACTTTGTTGATCAAGATATAGGGAATAATCAATTTGCTCTAAAATTTATGTGAGATAATTGCAATTTAATGTATAAATCTGTAACAAACCTGTTTTTTTTTTAATTAGGCCAAAAAAATAATTGGTTTTGTTAGGGTTACATCCTTTTCATAATCAGGTAGGGTATAGGTAGGCTTTTTTTATTTTTTTATTTTTTCATTATTAGGCTTTAAAAAGAAAATTATTGTCATCATTGGAGAATGGGGTTAAAGTTATATTCAGTATCAAGCTTTAAATGTTTTAAACTATATAATAAAGCACCTTTCATAACAGTAGGGTCCACACCTATTTCGTAGGTAGGGTCGGGTTACCCGAACCAAATGTATTTTTTTAGGCCTTATTCTGTTCTGCCAGATGTTTAAAAACTGTTGTCTCCTTTCTAGGGTTGATGGCCATGATTTAGAATATGTGTTGCAATGTGACATGAACCTTTGAGCAAAGATTATATTATAATGTATGTGACTGTCACCAGCATGAATAAGAAAACCATTACCTATCAACTTACATATATTAAGCTTTTTAACAATAACTATCGCACAATAGTTTACATGGGACACAAGTCCTAATATTTCATTCCAGTTTCCATCCATCTTCCTAACCCACATAATGAAGTCAGATATCTTGATACAGCTTTAAAGGGGCTTGACACCTGAGATGGTCCCAAAATCCGCATATACATTATTTCCTCAAGAGAATGCTAGAATTATCATTATGAGCTAGTATGAGGCCGATAATACTTCATTTTACATGGATTAAAAGAATATTTTGACCTCTTTATATCACTGGAGACCACTTCCTACCAGGGTACCATGCCTATATTAGGAGACCAGTTCCTACCAGGGTACCATGCCTATATCAGGAGACCAATTCCTACCAGGGTACCATGCCTATATCAAGAGACTTCTTCCTACCAGGGTACCATGCCTATATCCAGGAGACTACTTCATTTACAAGAAGACTATTTCCTTAACCAGGAGACCATTACCCATCATAAGAGACTGTTTTTCTTCCTCTAAATCATCAAATTTCTTGAACTTCATTTCTACGTCAATGTCATTTTGATAAGTGTGTTGCCTTCTAAGGATTCAAGTACAGTGGAAACTCACTTAACCGGATCTCCACAAAACCGGAATCCTCGGGATACAGGACTTTTTTCAGAGTCCCGGTTTTCCCCTTCTATTTTCAATGTAAAATAATCCCTACAAAACTGGAACCTCGGAATTCCGGATACCGGATAAAAAATCAAGAAAATTTGTTAGTCGTCAATGTAATTTTACCTCACAAAACCGGACGTATATTTGTTCAAACATGTCAAAATGATTTTGTGTATTAGGAATGCGCGAATCGCGTGTCACTTTGTTTTGACAGCCGGTGCGTCATTTAATATTGCACCTTTGATGTTGTGTTAACTAGATAATCGATAATGATGATTGCGCTGTGTATTGACGGCCGCGCGATAATCAAACGATAATCAAACTTGTGAAAAGAAAATTGATTGAAACATTAATTTGTTTGTTGCAGAAAATAAAGAACTAGAAACGGTTATTAAGTGATCATTTTGGAGGGTTGTTTTATCTAAAGACTTCTATGATTGAATCAAATTAGAGCGGTGCGTTAATTAAACTATCAAACATACTTAACAAGCATTAAATTACGCGAGTTGTTTTATTTTAAGACTTGGAAAAAAAGATGATTATAAAAACCCAGAAATGTTTAATAATGTTTATCACTTTTCCATGTGCTTTAATCATGTCTCAACCTCCGTCTAAACGTCAACTTCCCTTTAAAGGTTAACTCAGTTAATATTTTGAGTAAACTTACTCCGTACATCAAATCCTCACTAAACCGGAATCTTCACTAAACCGGAAATTTTGCCCAGTCTGGACCCTGTCCGGTTTAGTGAGTTCCACTGTACTCTTTATCCTTAGTTTTACATAATGACACCGATTATCATAAGTTCGAAAACAGAAACCTTTTTATTACCTCAAAAATTAATATGGTCAGATGGCTTGTGTCAATAAAGAATGGTATCATTGAATATTTCAGCCAACTATGTATGTTTTTATAGCCCAATTTCCCTCTTCATCAAACAAATTATTTGTAGACACACTTGAGTGTCAACTGATCTTATCTCCTTACTTTGATTTTTGAGGTTTAAATAAAATTTGTACTAAAAACTAAAGCAAAACATTAAAATACTCTAAAATATTCCGCAATGTTTAGCTAACATAAGGTTAATTTGCTTTCCTATCATTAACCTCCTTTTAGATAAAATGGCAAAAATATATTCAAGCCTGCAATAATCATCAATTAAACCACACCGAGATCAGAAAGTTCTCCTTTTAAGTCTTTCTTATCTGTGACTCATTTGAATTTGAAACAGAATGAAAATGGTGCATGCAATTGAAATGCAGGTTTAGTCTTATCACAGTTTTTCATTAATACTTCAGTCAACAGTCTGATTCAAATATTGTATATGGGTCATTACAACTCTAAGAGAGTAACAAATTTGGGAAATAAAGCCGAGGATTTCCTGTCCTGGCTTAACTGTCTTGGTAAAATCTCCAATATCAAATGCACATAATGAATCTGCACAACAAGTCTGTAATCCTCCTTGGTCAGGAACGGTCATGATTGTTTCGAAAGTGGTTAAAACTATGCAGGGCAGCCATGATTTTTAAAAATCGAAGAGCAATATATATTTAATCAGTCAGCCATATTTTTACAGCCGCATATAGACGCAATGTATGGAATTTTAAGAACAAGACTTTTAATCTGGCTCAATTTCATACACAAATTTTTTTTGGTCGTCTTCACCATCATTTTCTTCAGTGTGAGGACAGGCTAGTATATCAGTGTGTGATTAGTTTCCGCAAACGCTTTGACAAACCTGTTTCCAAAATAATGTTTTGACAGTTCTCCATCAGGGGGCATTTTTGTGAAAAGGTTTGTTGAAGTGTTTTAACAAACTAAACTCTCAATCAAACTCGGGTAAAAAAACAATGGCGGGGCTCGGTAAATGATGTTGACTGCGCTATGTTTCATTTAAATTTAAAATGGTAAAGAAAAAAGAAAAGTTATCTTTGTTTTAAGTCATCATTCAAAGCAAAATGTTGCCTTCCAACGAAGCATTTATGACATAATTTACATGGTATACATACACTGTCTTGGGGTGAACATAACTTATAAAGATTTCTTATAGATCATTATGCCAAAATGTCATCTTTAACACACAAAAAATCATGTTTGCTTTTTAGTTTTACACAAATTTAATAGCATAAATAACGTGATGACTCACTCAAATGGTATCTTATACTTCACTTTTTATTTAGCATAATTTAATGGTAACCACTTTCGCTAGCGATAGGTATGAAGAAAATGCATCAATCTCCACATGCACATAGAAAACACTTTATTCAAGTCAGCCGTTTACCTTAAGCTTTTCTTAATTAAGCTGAGAATATCACAAGTCATGTTAAAAGCTAATCTCTCCTTATCTAGAGATTATTGCGAAATCTGCTTTGATCCCATGATGTTCAATTTATATGCTGTATACCTTGACTTATTCCTTTGGACAAAATATATATTAGTGGCCATAAACAATGTACCCTAAGCTGAAACAAATTACACTGGAATGAAAGGAGTTTTTGAACTTTATAGTATTACATCTGCCAGCGCACCTGATAAGAATCGAAGAAAATTGGGTATTTCACTCATAACTTTGATTTTAACAGAGTTAAAATCAAAATTCCAAGCACTAATATGGTACTTTGGCATTTCAATGTGTTTTAACAATTATTTATTAGATTTATTTATAATGCTTTGTTGCTTCCTATGAGCCTCTGCCTTATCAACTGACAATGTCGTTTCCAAACAGCTTTTTAAACAGACTCTGGGGAGCAAGCACTCCACAGCTGATTTCTAAATTATATTAAATATGAACAACTTTTGTGGTGGAATATGTCAGGTTTGGGTCCCAACATTTTTTGTTTTGACCATGGCAGACACCTATTAAATCGCAGAAGCGTCTGACTGACAATATCTGATCTGATCATGGTCCAAGCAAACAGACGATTCAAAGCGATAATTAAATCGATGCCATTTTCAAGCTTCTAGGTGAGACAGAAACTGATGTATTCAGGAAGTAAATAAAGCAGGCTTTCTCAAAAAAGTTTGGGTTTTTTACGCGTGAATTGGAAATAATTTGAGTGGATTTAAAATGTTTTGCGTACCCTTTGTAAAGCCCATTGATAAAATTTGTTGCATGTTTAGCAATTTTTATTATGTGAAATATGCAAATACGCAGCTGTCCAAGGGCGCTAACCTGCCTGATTGTTCATGATTGTTCATATCAGTTTGGGTAAATATATCCTTCATCTACTCGTCAACTGGATGTTAAACAAAGAAGGTACCTTTCTTAGAAAAAGAGAACTTCTATCATGAACAAGAACAAGGGCAGAAACACCAAAGCTTGTCTGTTCATTTTCGTAAACAAGGGGCATAACTCGACTCTTATTACAGCAAGACTGATGGTCCTTCATAGCACATGTGCACTATCAAGCTAGTAATATGTATACAAAGTTTCATATGACTTTCTTGAATGACTCTTAATTTATGCCCAACATTTAATCTTTAGCCTATCATCTTTATGACCATAATTAGACTTTTCTGTCTGAAAAAAACAGACTGAGCTAAAAATGAACAGAGCACTGCAAGGTGTTAATATTAATTTTGATTTACAATATCTCTGAAAGCTAGGAAAAGCTGGTAAGGATCAGCGATATAGCCATGTCTTGATCCAGTGTATCCGTGTTTTGATCCTGTAACCTGTTCTATCTATGTTCCATCACCTCCGGGAGTGTGTGAGCAACTATTTGGGGAGACCACATTTCAAGGTAGGTACATTGTTAACTGTCAGATATAACACAATCAATCTTGCCAGGAATCCCTCTATTTCGCCACTTAGTGCTACCAGGCTTGGAAGACATGTTATGATCCTAGACATTTATTTTATTGACTGCATACCTGTCTGGGTTCTTTATCTATGGTGAGTTTATATCACTAACAAATTTCTGCTGTTATAGCAGAAATGAACATAAAACGGAATGATATTTTGTTATGTCACTTGCTAAAAACAAGCAGCATTCACATTTAGATAACATGACGGACCAAAAACAAAGTTACAAGTTGGTTAGATTGGTGGAAATTATAACACAAGCCCATAAGCCATGCACTAGTAAAATGGTATCCTGGCAGCTTGCTCGAATTCTGGCTTTTATGTAACTGGGCTTGATGAATAAATTGTTATGCCAAGCAAATATGTAAGAGTTTGGGCTTGTTCAGAGAACAGTTAAGGGTTCATGAAAAAAAGCAAATTTGTCTGTGAGGGATTTTGTATTGCTTACAGTACTGTGCCATACACAACTGTGCAACAGCCATTTACTACGTGTAGCCATGAAACCTTGAAGCAGTTGTCCTCAGTCAAAGACGCTTCTATATCTGAGAAAAGCAATGTTTTGCCACACAGATTCCAAGAGATAATTGGAATGTTCTACTCCACCCTCTCATTGCTCAAGTAGACCTGGCTGCCAAGAAATACAGCGTTCTTGGCTCAATTTTCTGCATAGTATCTTCAGGATCTTATAATATTGTCTATATTATTGTATCATGTGTTTTCTGGGATTACAATTATGATGTCAGATAAACTAGTTACAACACCCATTAATAGTGGACTTTTCACTTTTGAATGATTTATCTTTCTTAAAACTTTTTCTAAGATCTGAAATGTTTACGGCAGCATTTCACGTAATAATTTCTGAAAGTATTATTAGTTTGTTTTTATTAATTCAAAAAAGTTAATCTTATTAAGAAGAGTTTTATGGTTCACAATGTGAGATATAAATTAAAATAAAAAATAAGGCCAGTTGCATAAAACACCCACCTCTCCTTCTGACGAAGGCACGACATCAGAGTATTTGGAAACACAGATAACATCGGTCAAATTCCGGAAAGGTCCTGTTGCCACTCCAGGAAACGACTTGGCACAATCATAAGCAAAATACCTATAAATTTTCCAAGAATTGCCAAAATCGAATGATCGCTCTACGTACAACGCCTTTGGTCTAAATGTCTTGAAAGTCATAATTAAATGAGTAAAGTGAAATTCCGCCTCTAAGTCAAGCTGAATGTACACATGTTGAACACCATTTTCTGCCTGCCACCACTTAAATTTCCTCTCACGAAAAGAGGACACTATATTTTCAATCCTGTGGCTGTTTGGAGCTGACTGCGACCAAACATTTCGGGAGTCACACAGAAAACACTTTTTCTCGTCATCCAAATGACTAACAATGCAGTACCGCTCGGGTCGGTCAATACCACATGTTGAATTTGCCGTGAGGTTGCTTTCTCGTCCAATAAGCAGGTCACCGGTAGCGGGGTAACAACTCCCCTGCTCACACTGGGGCTGGAGACGGTAGTCATACTCCTGGCCCGAGGCCACTGAAACAAGTGTTAAACAGTTGATATAAAAGCACAATTATTTAGCCAGATATATGGGAAATGGACTTATTTTTCTTAAAACACATTTAACTATTGTCTTTGTTTTAACAACCAGAAATTCAATCTTTGCCTTATATGAGATGGTCGCAACAAATAAGCTAATACAATGTCCATTTTAAGTGACATTGTATAGATGTAATTGTAATTTGGAAGAGAAAATCATTTTCTTTAAACCATGATCAATTATCGCCAACTATGCAAGCGTTCAATTTTAAACAATACTCTATCAACGTTTAATTGCTAACATTAAACACTTAAACATAAAAAAACACCATTAGTTAAATAAGTGGCATTTGCAGTACAACTACAAGCTTTAATTCAGCATATATTATACTCCGTACACTTAATCTACTATAAGACCGCCGTCCCTCAAAGAGCAGATTTCAGGCAGTTTTGACATTTCAAAAATCTTTTTCTGCCAAGAAAATTTTCTGGTTTTTACATTTTATCATGCTGAACATTGACAACTACATGAAGCACAACTATACGAAGAAAATACCCCAAAATTTCTATACAACGAGGCCCCTTAATGACGTTTTTGACACTTAAGGCAGAATTTTCTCAAGTTCCTACGCACTTCTACTTGAATTATAACATTACAATGTGAGCACTTCTTATTGTATTATAACATTTCAATGTGAAGATAAATGGACATTCTCTGTTATATAACTGGGACAGCCAACATAACAGATTGTGAATAAAACATTTAAACTCAGAAAAACAGCCTTAAAACTGAACATGTAAACTATGCAAATTGAAAATATCTCAAGTGACGTCCATAAATTAAACAAGGCCTACAAATTGTACCTATGGAGTACAATCTTTATTTCTCTGAGTGTGTACATAAATGCTATCCATAAATACCTAGTTATCAAACTAAGCATTGGAGTTTTCATCCCCTATGCATGACTTTCAACTAAATATCCTTGAATGAATGAAAGATTTACTCATTCAATAAGTTTTATGATTTTAGTAAAGAAATAAAATGGGCTTGAAAGAGATGGTTTTCACTCATTATAGAACCACATGATAAGGCATAAGACACAACTTTTGCGGTTAGAATTGTGTTAATCCAAATGATGTTTAGTCCAATACAATCATGGTCCATTACATTGCAATTTGCTACAACTCTTGTCTCATTCAGAGCCCTGTAAACAGGCAAGTGAATTATATATTATCATTAAATACAGAAACTGATAGTTATACAATTTGTGTCATCCAAATACAGCACTGTTCTACTCTGCCAATTTGACGTAACATATTGCCATTTATTGAAAATTAAACGAGTATATATAATAAAAGTTTTGATTCCATATTGTATAACTGGGTTATCAACTGGGATATTTCTTAAGGCTCTAATAATTAGGGTCACAAGGACTAGTTTCTTCCAAATTTACTAGAAAACCTGAGCAGTGATGTTGGCTCCGAAGTTTACCAAAACAAGTATAAGAGGAAAGAGTGTTCAAGTTTATAATTCAACATTTCTGTATGGGATAAAAAAGTGATTGTAGAAACCTTTAGTTGATTAAGAAATGTTAAAATGAAAAGACATGAAATGAACCAGAAATTCATGCCCACCTTGTGAAAATGACTGAGCCTGAAGTGTATGACTGGTCACTTGATTAATGAGATTTTGATTGATGTTAATTTACACCAAGGCCTCAGGTAAATACCCTTTATGGAGTCAATTTACCTACCACACTCAAATAAATATAAACCATATGACCATAAATTCAGCTTGAAAAGTGCTACCATCTTTACACTCAAGCCATTCCCTTACTTTAGTAGAAACCTGAGAGCTTTTACGATCTTTTACGATCATGATTGAAAATTTCATACTGGAATCTCATTTGGGGTTTAAAAAAATAGCCAGGGTGCTGCAGAAGAGGGACAGGGTGCTAAGGGTGTTTAAGGGCACATAGTAGCAGGCTGTGAAGAACTTGAACATTATGAATTTGTCAGGAAAAGTTAGAAATTGACTTCATTTGAAGTAAGGTTTGGTTTGAACTCCCAAATAATAAGTTGATATGTGTTTGTAACCATTATACGAGTTTAAATCAAACTAAAAGAAATACTTCATTATCTCAGGCTTTTTATTCTATGAAGGCAGAAGGGTAGATTTGCGGGGGTTCCTGAAGACGGAAGGGTGCTTTCAAAAAAGGAGAGGGTGCAGCACCCTTCCATTACTCTTAAGTTAAAACCCAACCCATATCAAAGTTCTTTAAATAAAAGATATACCTGCTTGATAAGCATTATCGCTAACACTAACCATCAGTTTGAGAAATGGGGTGTGTAAGTGCACTGTAACCTCTGAACTAATTGACCTCATCAAGCATCTTCAAGCATTAATTATATTCCCAGAAAATTCTCTGAGAACTCTCCATCATAGTGGATACATGTACATGAATATACATGTATGCTGTACCAGGCAAGATTCCAGCATGAGTTAGAAGGCAAGGTGGGGAGGCCTAAATTAATTATAGAAACATTGAAAAACACCCTGCTGCAGAGGCAGTCTCTGATTTCATACATGAGCTACATAGGTAACACAACTCAACATAAACAGCCAGCTTGGGCTTATCAGATCTGTAATCAACTGGAAATTCTGGATAACTTGAGTTTACACAGTTTATACCAGGAAGTGTAGGCCACACTTGTAAGCATATACAGATGTTCTTGGAACCACAGCACTACACGTATGCTGCATAAACTTTGTAACACCTCAAAGACAAAGAATTTACAAAAATAATGCACAAGGGAAATAAACAGTGAAAGATCATCTCAAGCTGCACTCTAAAAGATTGACCCTTTTGACAACTTTTTATTTTCTTGTCTTGGAATGAGCCAAAGTTTACTTAACCATCTAAAAACCGGTGATATAAGACTGCTGATAAAAGATCAGATGCAGTTTTTAATATTTAGGTCAATTTGTGAGATTGCACCTTTGAAGGTTGTTACGCAATACATCTTTATTAATGATGTATGTTCTTCTATCTGTCCTATGAGTATCATGTAACATACATGTAAATCACACATTTCTGTTGATAAATATAAAGCATGGCCAGGTTTTGAAGATTTTCATACAAGTGGTTAATAAAACCCAATGGAACGATTTTACAGTGACTTTATGAAACCCGAAACGAAGTTCAACATTAAAAAAGCTGAGACAAAACAAATACTACTGAACAAAGTGCCAAAATGTTTTAACAGAGAACAACCATTATGTTTAAGATACGGGTCTACGATAACTTCATTAGCATAATAATGTCAAAAGGAAAATGTCAAACACTTCACATAAATCAAGACTATTTTATCACAAAAATCTTCAACGCCAAAGAAGGTGTGAAAATCTATTTTTCAGCCAATAACCCCCTTTCAAGTGATAATCGTATGAAACACATAAAATAGACCTTTAATTCACTTATTTCACACTCACTGGATTTACTTTCATGCTAATCTACCAGAAAACAAGACTTTTCTATTTCTCTATGGGACACCATCAGAATAAAACGTTCAGACGTTGAATTTCAGCCAATACTAACTATTTATACATATATGCACTTCCCCTACCTTAATCTATTAACAATATAAAAGCTTCTCAAAAGAAATATTTTCATTTATATTCATAAATTCATTACAGTCTACCATGTCAAAAATGAAATGTTATACGATTTATCCTTGGTTGAATTGCCAGGCCACTTGACACAAAAATCTCCAGCTGATGTAAAATATCTTTTCTGTGTTCATATTTCACGTTGAATGATGGAGCTATGTTCAGAATCTAGTATTTCCCTTTTTCGGTTTCAGGTATTATTTATTAGTCTGTATTGTTGTATTATTTTGGGTCGTTTTACACAGATGTGAAAACAGAGCTGAATGAGGGCAGCCTAAGAGAAATGGTTCAATTAACATACTGAATTATAGGTTTCAATTAACATACTGAATTATAAGTTTCAATTAACATATTTTATTTTCTACCGACACGCAACTTCACATTGGTTGCTTATAAGCTTTTAAAACTTATTAAAACTGACTGATATAAGTATATTCTTATCATATTTAATGTTTAACTCTATAGTTTAAAATGAAATTGTCTTGTTATATTAGCACACCATAAGATATCCTTTACTAGTTAACCTGGGACCTTGTTGAAAATGTTCAGCTTGAAAAACTTTTCTCTCAGACTTTTGACAGATGTTTCTCATACCCTTTACCAAAACATGACTGGAAAGTTCATGTTTCTTAATGCACTTGTTTGTACATCAAATAACATTCAGTACAGTTCTGTTACACTTTGTGAAACTTAAAACAGTATGTGAAACTTAAAACAGTATCACAACATACTATCAAAATGACAAAAGGCTAAGATAGGTCACCTTAATGGTCAAGATACCTAATCTTTTAAACATTTATGGTCAAGGTACCATATAATACATTTATGGTCAAGAAACTCTATGGAATCAAACCAAAAGAAATATATATATTATAATATATATATATATATATATATATATATATATATATATATATATATATATATATATGTAGATATTATTAGATATATATTATAAATATTATGGTCGGAAGGCTACCCCTGATTCATGTGGCGTACTTCCTACTTGTGCCCGGCCTTTGAATTTAAGTACTTTCTTACATAAGCAAAGTACATGTATGTTCATAAAACCAGACCGACTATAACATCAATATTATTGAAGATAAAGCCAGTAAGTGGACACACCATAAAGAAATATTTTCCAGTTGTAACACCTCTTAATGGACCAAATGTTGGTGTTTGTTTTCTTACCTTGAAACACTGTAAAAACTATCAGCAGTAATCCTATATGCAGGACTTCCATTTTGGCAGTTATGAAGCAGATTATTTACTTTATCTTCCCAGTTAATCTTGCCAGTCTGCACACTAACTAATCTCCTCCAATATCTTGCTTGACTGGATAATCTAAGTTTATTCACAGTTCTGCAGTACCAACCACCGGCATTTTAATTGTAGGCTGGCAGCATGTGGCCCTGAAAAATAGAGGAAAGCTTAGATTTATTAAAATATATTTGAATATAGGTGTAAATCTTATGAAAGTAATATCAGATTACCTATGCAACATTGTCAATTTATGTTTACACACAATTGTAAAACCCTTTTCACAGTTTATCTCTGTCAGTCTTTTGTGGTTGCAGTGGGGGTTCTGGGAATTCTTAACTGGTGGGGGAAGAGGGCAGACACAAGCTTCAAACTCCCTTAAATCTTTTCTTTCATGTATAAATTGAACACTATAACAACATGGATATCAATTCCCCAAAACACATGTAAATGCAGTTAAATATTACTTACACTTGTTGTTAAGTCTGTTTTAAGCATTCAATGAACACAAGAACTAGATTCAGTAGGTAAATCTCATATTCTGACCTCAATTCTGGGCCATATTTCAATATAAAATTCTGTAAGATATTGAAAAACCAGACACACTTTACAGAACCTGTAGAGGAAACAGCAATGTTCTCTACACCCTTTGGATATCACATACCTTTCAATTACCTGTGTTTTAAAGACCTTCAACATTTTTTAACAAGAGGGCAATTGTCGCAAAATATGCTGGCCCTATTTTTAGGACAGCCACCAAATTGGTTGTATGTTATCCATAGAGAGAGCAGAGCGCACTGTATATACTGTTTTGGCGAATTCAAGGGTTGTAACTCTGGGTGACCAAGGCAAAGCCGAAGAGATATTCTGAACGTAAGCCTTTTAAGTAAATTTGGAGATAGCCAGGCAAAAACTTCTAATGTAATATATTGGACAAGAAAAAGTTTAGGTAATTACCATAAGTAAAGGGTGATAACTCTCCAATGACTCAAATGATAAGGCTATTTATTCAATTTGTCCAAGAAACTAGGCCCATACACATTCTGACCAATTTTTGTTATAACTGGACAAAGCCTTTTAAAGTGATTGATCTGACAAGACCAATTTCAGGTGTTTTCATCTCATTAAAGGGCGATAACTCTCAACAGAAGTATTAAAATTAACTAATACTTCAATTTCGTAACAAATAACTTTTAATATTTGTTTCGCATGAATTATCATATAACTTAATCCATGTCAATTTTGTTTTATATTTTACTTAATACCTTCACTTGCACGCATATACTTTTTCATCTTTAATTTCAAATTATTCCCTCTTATACATTTAAATTAAACAAGTTCCACATTTCATAATTAATGTTATGCATATAACTGTATTCAAACAATGTTATTACTTTAACAAGTTTTGATTTATTTTATTACATAATGATGAATCTTATCATATTTCCAGCTATTAACGATAAACATCTCCAAAAAACATGCAACAATCCACAGCTTGTATTTATTAGTTACCAATTGTCTCATAGCTTTATCCAACCAACACTAACTTTTAAGCTGATTCTTCAATGTTCTTAGCACTCTGCCAGTTCCGTTTATAGTTTATGCTGAAAATTGATTACTGCTGCTGAGATATCTATCATATTTCAATTAAGCAACATTTGCTAAACAACAATAATCTGACATAATTCTAAAACGTAACAAAGCATGAGTTTAAAAGAGTAGAAATAGTAGCATAATCATTACCTAACCAGATATTCCGATTAAAAATGCCTCGAGCAAGGGAATTCCAACACACCACAAACTTAGCAAACTTTCCACACCTTTGTAATCAACACAGACAGAACAGCCTACTTCCTCCCATCGATATTGTTCTATTACTTTTATTCCGGTTGTGCACTGATTTAATTTAAAGAAAAACTGATATTGTGTAATTCTAAATTTTCAGTATCATGTATTTTAGTAAAAATATATAAACCATGGCTAAACTCTATCGGCAAAAACAGGCCTGCGTATCAGACGATTCCAGTGAGTACAATCGTTGTAACAGCTTCTCTAATAATAACAAACAAGTAAATGGTTAAACACAACCAGAAAATATTCGGAAACCTAAACAAACGTGGCAGGTCCTGTATCGACAATAGATGGGATTGTTTTTGTTTTTTTCATATATAAATTCGCATTCATAGGCAGATTTCTGTCACCAATTTGATCGAATGACTATGAATACTGGGAATAAGACAATTGAGGCTGAAACCCCGTTTCTTGGCATGCGATCTTCAGGGGTTTTTGACTGGGTGCTCAAGACCGAACAGGGTGGAACGTGTGACACGGAAGCTCTTAAGTTGACATTTATCTGTACGCAAACTCGAAAATAGTCATATATTAAAAATGTTTTACGCAGGATTCATGTTTAATGTGCAGTCATGAGTATATGTGGTACGCAACTAGTTTGATGAGGAGTTATCCCCTGTCCAACCAACAGAGCAGAACGGTTGCTACCTCTTCGCGGCTGGCTTCATTAGCGACAGGTTGACGAACGCTGTGACCGGTACAACCACTTCTGATTATATTTGGAATACTGGTATGATCGTCGATCATTCAGCAAAATGTTTTCCAATTTGCCAAAAATTGATTGGTAACTTCTTTGCAACAGTTCTCCGCAAATATGCGATAGTCTTAAAACAAGTTGAGACCGATCGGTGACAAGTGTCTGAACGGGGACTGATCAGTGACTAGTTCTGAACCGATCACCGATCAAAGAATTATGATATTACCAACTGTTCATTTTTGGGGAAGCACAATGATGCGTGGAAATACGTGATATAATAAAGATTCGTTAACATGATGCTAACATACGCTGATTGGTCTCTTTCAGAGAGACGTATGATCTGCGCACGCTTGGAAACCACTTTGCAACCGATCGGTAGCCAGTCGCCAATGAACACCAGTCGGTCACCGCCTCACCACTGACTTGTAAACTGATCAATGACAGATAGGTCGCAAAAATGGCGCAAAAGAATCAACCGTCTATCTTTTACGAAATCGATCGACGCACAATGGGAACCAGTCTGCGATGAAAAAATACACCATTTGGAGAACTGTAGACGACCAATGAAACCTCTGAGCGACCATGTTTAAAAGATGGGATTGCGTTCTATTGTACTAAGTGTTTCTAAGAATCATTTGTCAAGTCACAGTCGACCAAGTACAAATAAAGTCTGGGAAGAGACCTTGTGGTATATAGTATTTGTAGTCTTCGTTTTATCTGGAGTGGGCACAGGAGTTGAGCGCGTCTGTCTGTAACTGTGTTCAAAAGAATAACGAAGTATGGCAAAACTCAATGTTAAAAAAGTGGAACATTTGAATTTGTTTTACCTTTGTCTCTTTTTACTGCCAGTTTGTTTATGGCGGGAAACGCTTGAAAATGATGTCCTTTGGTTCATGAAGTCTTCGAGACAATAACTGAATGGACGGACGTTTGATCCGATTTGGCGAGAAGTTCGATCGAAGCCTTGGTTGACTTTAAAAATTCGGTTTTATATAACAAATATAATATGGCAAAGGAGACCGTACGCATTTTTTCTGCTCATAGCAAAGAAGAAGGTGACCATTTGACTGTAAACAAGCATGTTAATAAATATTAACACAAACACCTGTTTGTAAATAATAGGATTATATTGATAATCGAATATAATATTACACGAAAATTTATAATAGATAATACGAAAACTATGTAGGGAAAACAAAAACACATTACATTTGAAATATGTACACAGAAACACTCAACAAAATACAAATATGACCTGTGATCAAGAACAATTCTACTCCCAGATATAACAAACGCAAATCAAAGCTTAATAAGTGAAGGTCGGGAGAGGAATTTTCAAAAGGACAAGTCATTCAGATAAAGTTCAAAGGCAGTGACCCATAACTCTTTCAAGCAGCAAATATGAAGAGAAAGTGAAAGGAGTAATTTCGCAATAACAATAATAATAATAATAATAATAATAATAATAATAATAATAATAATAATAATAATAATAATAATAATAATATATTTCAAATATAAAATTTGAAGCCTTTACGGATTGAATTGTCAGAGTGAGGATATTCTATCATATATGCAATTAATATCGTGCTGCTATCTTACATTGAGCTTTCCTGTTTTCGGTAGGACAATCAAAATATACACGATTTTATTCTTCCTATTTATGTTTGTATTGAAGTAGGGAATTAGATATCAGAAACTCTTTGCATGAATGTAAACAGTGATATCAGAATTAACTTTTTCAGACTGGACAGTTTTCATGGGCCATTTGTATTCTGTGATTGGAAGCAATCAATATATAATACACAGTTCTTCAAAACGAAGATGTACCTGGTGCATATAAACTCATGCATTGCATTAAAACATTAAGAAAATCGCCAAATCAAGGGAATGTCACAATTACTTATATAGAATAACGTTGGCGTTAAATATTCATATTGCCTTCAAATTAGTGACTCGTAACCTTTTCTTTTCTTGTTTAAACGCAATTTTCACGGTTATAAATAACTTTAAGACGACAACAACAAATCAATCAATCAAAGGTGAACTCTTCGCTTTTTCAAGTGTATGTTTCAAAGTTTGTCGAAAGACATGGAATTTTTGTTAATATAAACCATAAACGTCGTTTTTTCTTCTTTTACAATTGAATGATGAGTCATGTCTACCGTTCGTAGACGTAAGATTATGAATGTCTTATCCGAAAGATTTGTCTTATCCGGAATGGTTATGCAACATACAAAATCTTATGTAATTAATTTATCAACACAATCTTATGGTAATCAGTGTTGAAAACGTCAATGATTGGGTTAATCATTTCAATTTAAAGGAATCTTGGTAAAAAAATATCTATAATTTTTGTGAATTGTGGTGATGCCTGATGGTCGTCCTCTCAGTGCTGTTTTCTCATGTAATGAAACTTTTTTACTGCATGTTTTTATAACAGCAAGTTTGTTATGCATCAAAAATCACACAATGAAGACCACAGCTCTTGCACTGCTTCAGTTCAAATGTCATCCAGTTCCACCACTACTCTAGTCCAAATAATTGAACGTTGACGGATTTTTTTTAGATATTTGATATGGCAAATCCTTCACTTACAAATTGTTTAGTATCAAGTGGGTAGTTGTTCCGATCAGGATTCCGGGTTAAAGCATATAGCGTCTATAAAATATCATAAAAACAAGAAATATTACCAGATAATGTTATTTTATATTAGTTCCGTACACAAAAAATAAATATCCAACTTATAATTATGAGTTTGACGGCTTTTTTTCATTTCATTCTGTCAAAACATAACGATATATACATGAAGGGCACCTGCAAGGCTTTAGGGCACAGTTTTAAATCGCTCGGAACATTTCGGCCATGGCCGAGTTGTTACGATTGTATAACGAGGTCTATCTCGAAGCTTTCTCGGAGGAGGCCGAGCTATTACGATTGTATCGAGTTGTTCCCCTTCGCATAATTGTTGGCTGTGTCAGTCAACTTTCGTTTTATTGGAAAGGTAAACAACTTGTTTTAATGCATTAAATTAGGGATTATTCTAGAGACCAAAAAGGGGCAGGGGGGGCCAAAAAAAGGGCAGGGTGCACCAAAATCAGGGCAGGGTAGCATATGTAGCGGCAGCCGGTCGTTAGAGTGTTTAAGAAATACAACATGTGTTTAGTGTTAAACATATTAAGTGTTATGTCCACATGCTCATTTTAAAATAATGGCAAGAAATCAAAGTAGCAAAACACAACTTGACAAGCAATTGTTGATAATTAAGAATTTTATTCATGTAGATGCATTAATCCTCAAAACATTAATCAAAAGACAATCTATTGGCTATCAAATCATCAGCCAGTACCATTCTTTCACACATATTCCCATAATATTCATGCCTGTAGTGTTTTATGTGAAAATATGGGAAATAATTGTACTGACTGAGACATGTACTAAAAATTATGAAAAACATAGTCTACATTGTTCACATTTTCACAAAGTCCGAAATCGAACGATTATTCCTAGCTATTTTAGGTAGCTCACGATCTTTTTGCACAAGCTTCCGTTTAGAGGAAGGCATCACTAGAACTTAATATCATATTACGTACAAGTAGTGTTATCTATCAGACTTAAATCGAATATATGGGACAGTAATTCACATTTTCTTACCTTTTCCTTACCTTTTCTCTGAACTCCATTTTCGTCTTTTAGCGAGTTCAAGTAATTTTAAACATTAAAAAGTAGCCGAGGTAATTCGGTCTAATTATCGTTATTTAACCTCATTATAAATCTATTTCATCTCTCCCCAGCTCTATCATTAAATACCGCTTCGATAATTACTTTCCTAACTTCTTAATTCTGTCTACGGCATCAAACAATATATGCCGACATGTTGTTCAAACTTATACCGCTATACGCTATTAGTACAGCATTAACACCGGGAACCGCGCTTGAAGCATATAGCGTGCTGTGTGTATCGATTTTTTACACGCGCTAGTTGTAAACAAGCCAGTGACAGACACATGCTGTGCATAATTGCTGATTATCGAGTGTCAAACAAGGCAGTTGATGGGATTAAAACACCGTGGCGCTAATTAGGTAGGAATAGGGGCAGCGTGGGGGACCGGAAATAGGGCAGGGCGGAGCGCCCCGCTATTCCGCTCTAGAATAATCCCTAATTAAATGCTTGTTTAGTGCAAAATAACATTTCACTTACATGGTACAATATGAATATAACTCTTTATGATCAATTTCAACCATAAAATACTTCACTTAAAACAATTTCAATATTTTTAAAACACCCCCGTTTTTTGCACATTCCCGTTTAGACGTTAGGGATTGGAAGAATCTCGTTTAACACGTCTATTATTTTAGACTAACCACTACTCCTATTGTGATAACTTAACAAGAGGTGTTTTGCCAACAGAGTATTTTGTCACTAGGCATTTGTTTTCCATTTCTTGTGGCTGAGTACACAATGGAAAGTGTAATGTTCTGATGTTTCTGGAACATTGAATGTGTCCCAGCAGTTGTCTGTATTTTCAAGAGTGATTTTGGCCCAGATCTCTTTGAGATGGATATGTATGCTTAGTAATCGATTGATTATATTGTATTTTTTACTGATGTTTTCATCGACACAAACCGTTTTTCCAGGTATAAATGACATGTCATTTATTTAAACAGATTTGTCTGTTTCATTTCTCTTCCTAATCTTTGTATTTCATTAGTCATTTAACTGTTCTTCCATCAATTTTTTCATCAAATTCTTGACCAAGGTTTGCAGCAATATCATTTCATGGTAAGAACAGATTAATTTTTTTTTGTAGGTATTAAGGTAGTAGTGAAAGCTGTGTGAATTGCGATTGGCAGTCTAAATAATATTTGCATAGACCATTCTTCAGCCTTTGATAGACTTAAAATTCTATCTCTATAATTACCTATGCTGATAAGTTCTCCAGTATATTTGTTGCTTTTGGACTTGAAACACCCTTCTTAAAAAAAGATGAATAAATATAGCAGCTCCTGAAGGACCTGAATAACTTTTTGTAGAGTCATCCATGAAAGCCAGAATATCTGTCGCATTACAGATAATAAGCGCTTATTAATTTCATTTCAATCTAAATATGCAAACTTGAGACAGCTAATATTATCATTTTTGCATTTCAAGTGTATGACAACCATACATTTTCCTTTAAATTCATTTTCAATATAATTGATTAAAGCAATAAAAAAGGAATGTCATGTTTCTCCTAAGAATGTTTTCTTTCTTTGACAATGAGCAACTGTGAATTTTCTGTGTGACTATGTTTCTATGGCATTAAGTTACAGACAGCTAATTAATTTCATGGTACATTTTAATGTAAATAGGCAAACTTTAGACTGGAAATATAATCACTCTTAGGGTTTTTCGTACATGAGAACAATACAATTCCTTTAAATTCATTTCAAATCCAATTGATTTAAGCAATATGTCATGTTTCTCCGAAAATTCACTCACTTGAAGTTACACACCGTTAATTTTTCATGTACTCCATTTGCATCAGCCCTGAAGGTAGAAAAATTCTAATCCAGCAAAAAATATGTTAGTCTCTGGGATACCATATTCATATGTTGTTTTTTCTATCTGATTGCAGGTATTGGATTGAATTAATATTATAACAACAATTAAAAATTTGCTTAACTCAGACTTAAAAAAAATAAAATATTAATCTAAAGTAGCATTCACAATCTTAAATATAAAGGGAGTGCATCCTGGACCATAACGAGGCACCTGTCATTATATAATAATTTATATTATACCTGTAACTCAGACTTAAAAAAAATAAAACATTAATCTAAAGTAGCATTTACAATCTTAAATATAGAGGGAGTACATCCTGGACCACTACGAGGCACCTGCCATTAAGTAATGATATACCTGTAATTCCACTCCTAAGTTTTATCAAACACAATTGTGTAGTAATTGATACCCGATATAGAAAGAAAATGAAATATAAATTGACCAAATATGGTAGTATTATTGCCAATGAATTCAAATAAATAGCAGTATAAATGCATCTTATGTAAAACCATAATTTAACTAACGTTCTTAACTTATATGTCTAAAATTTATGTGATAAATTCCTTCAAAAAGAATTCTATGTAAACTTCACTTTTAATACCTCTTTATCAATAAGGTAACAATACTAGATAAAAAGATAATACCTTTTAAAGCTTCACTCCCACAGATTGAACGTTTTGACATTCTTTTATTTCTTTGTTTTGGAACGAGCCAATTTTAGCGAAAATGCATGGAAACCAGTGATATAAGACTGCTGACAAATGATCAGATCGCAGATTTTTATATTTAAGTTGAAAAATTGATGTTTTATGCATTTTTCTCAAACTGTTAGTTACAGACACTGGTATTAAAGTATTTGTAACTAAGGTATACTTAAAAGGACAGTGGTCAGGAGTTGCTCCCCTTTACACCTGTCACCGGTGTTTTTTTGGCAATGTACTTTAAAGGGCACAATAATATGTGTTGATGCAAATACAGTTTTTTTTATTGCATTTAATATTGTGTTTAATGCATTTGCCTTTTATGATCACAACAAAACAAAAATACATTTGATTTATGTATAAATATAAGCAATATGTTTGCACTTTTTGACTGGAGATTTTGTGGCCACCTAGCTATTAATAAAAAAACAACCTCGTATATAAAAGGATTTTATTTTAATTGGTACCTAAATTGTATGTCTTTTTGTTTTTACTAAACACTTTATATAAAGCCAGTTAATTATTAAATGGAAACAATTGTTTTTGTTAGAAGCTTTCTAGATGAATAAATCAATTTGGTCTGCTGATCTAATGGAGAGACTTGCTTGTTGGTTGTAATACAATAATAATGATGGATTTAAAATCAAGAACATAATAGCTTTGACTAGCCGTTGCTATCCAGTTGATCTATTTACACTGCAATTCAGATTCAGCATCTTTTATTGATATTTCAAGCTGTGTTCGAAGTATTTTTTCATCTTTGTAAAAAAACAGAATTAAAAACAGAAGGTTTGAATTTCCCTGTGAAGAGTTCTTGTTTTGAAAAATATGACAGATCGTGTACATAACTAGTTAGGTTCAATATATATATATATTAATTATTGACACTAAAATGCAAGGTTTTATATGACTCAATTATTGACATAAGATACACCCCTTTAGACGCAAGGTTTGATGTGACTCAATTATTGACATTAGTTGGACCCCATCAAATGCAAGGTTTAATATGACTCAATTATAAGCATAAGATGGACCCCTTCAAATTCAGGTTTGATGAGTCTCATTGGCATTAGATGGACTCCTTCAAACATAAAGTTTGATGTGTCTCAATTATTGGCAATAGATGGACTCCTTCAAATGCAAGGTTTTAAATGTGTAACAATTTTTTTATATTAATGGACCCCTGCAAATTCCATGTTTAATATGTATAGACTATGGACATTATTTGAACCCTTGTAAATTCATAAAAGATAGTCACAAACTTAATGACGAATGATGATGAAAGTGTATTACAGTCACAAACTTAATGACAAATGATGATGAAAGTGTATTACCCACTATTTCCTTATTTACTTCATTTCTCAGTGATGCTGAAGTTTGGTCAGTACTGAACATTGATTCGTGGTTGGGGTTGTGTGAGATAGAGGCTGTTTGGGATGAGAATAATAATAAAACAAATAGTTCGCGCTTGCAAAACATGTTTCCTGTTTCTTAGTACAGTCAATTTGTGTCTTTTTGGTTTCAGATTGGACCATTTGAGGGAGAAAGACTCAACATTACATCAATAAGCTACCTTAGTAAAACAGCAGAAACAGTAAGTACATTATAAAGTCAACTTTGGTGAACTTATAGCTTTTTGCCTCTCTCAAGATGTTACTTCAATCTTTAAGACAAGCTAAGCATCTTATAACCACATGAGGTATCTAATAAACGCTGCAGAAATGTAAGTCTCTGCTTATATAGATCTGAAGCCCTCTTGAATTGAGCTGACAAAAATTTGAACATGAAACCTGACGGATGAAACATTTCAAACATGTTAAACTAGCATGTTTTCAACCTGTGTCATCTAATCATCAACTTATGATGTGTATAAGTGTTGTAACGGCCGCGGGGTTGTTCAAATAACGTGATCTTGTAGAGATAAGGACAAGTTATCAATTAGCAAACTTTTACATGAAGTGTGATGACAGTACTCACTAAAATAAGTCATTTGATCAGTTTGGTAATAAGTGCTTGAGATCGGTGCATGTTGGATGACATTTGTACACAATGTAAGTTATTGTTTATAAAGTTTCAAAATGCTTAAATGATTGTTTTACTGCTTGGGGGATTTTGGAACATATTGTGGCACAGTGCTACACCAGTGTTTATAATTCAGCCTCATCATTAAACTATTATCAATATGATTAAGTGTATTCCACTCTTTTAGGGTTTAAGCCAGGTTTTAAAATGGGCAGTGGGTTGCAAAAGAGGGACAGGGCTCTTTTAGGGAGGCTGTGCTTCTGTTAAAGGAAGTTTGGAAGTACAGTATATTACTCCCTAGAAATGGGTAAAAACTTCCAAACTTGATTCCTTGGAAGTACAAAAACTTCCATAATTTTGAAGAAAACTTGAAACTTCAAAGTCAAAAGCTTGGTAGTTCAAAATATCAAAACCTGGTGTCAATATTACTTTTATGCTCACAATTTCAATCAGTCTTGAAGTAAAATGAATTATGATAAAGTAAATCTGTGAATTTGGCAAGATATGGCTTCAAATTATTTGATTTTTAACATACTATTTAAAACATACTGGAGAAAAAAAGAACTTCTAAATTTCAGTGAAAAGCTTCCAATATTGATGGTCAGGAAGTTCATACTCCCAGTTTTAAACTCCAAATGGAAGCCCTGGGAGGAAAGGGTACATTGTATCAGGCTGTGTAGAATTTAGATATGAATAGTTAGGAATTGTGTTTAAGTAGGTTTGGTTTCATCTTCAAAATAAGTTAAGTTTGTTTGTATACATTTATAATCATAGTATCAGTTTTGATAAAAACAGAAAATAATAGCTGATTATCTTAAGCATTTAATTCTCTTGGGCAAGAAGGGTGCCCATGCTGGTTTTCATTTGGAGAGAAGGGTGCTACCAAACAATGACTGGGTTCAGCACCCTTCCATGACTGTTAAGCTAAATCTCTAATGCTATTGACTTTTTTAGAACTATAATACCAAGGCTTTGGGAATCGCCGTCTTTACGGTGTGTTTGTTTGTGAAAATGATAGAAAAAGCATAGAATTACTATTAATATGCATTCTTAGGAAATTTGTATGTATGCGTTGATTTCTGCTCTTTGTGAAAAATAAATGAGAATACAGTATTTAATATGAAAACATTTCAATGTATTATTTAAGAAATATAACACACCACTGAGGGCCATATGACATTATAAGGACCGGCCAGTCAGCCACCGAATGTGTATATGGACTGAGATGATAGCCGAGGTCCATTCACCTTTGGGGGCTGACTGACCTGTCCTTATAATGTCATATGGCCCGAAGTGGTGTGTTATATTTCTTATATTATACCGAACACTTTTCATTACATTTCAATATTTTAAAGCGATTTAAATGTGTTTTATTGAACAAAGCTAATAATGCTTACTTGTGACAAGTTTTCGCCGTTGTGAAAATAGCAAGCCACACTTACCAATTGTATGACGTCAGCAGTCCATATTACATTTTTGGCGAGGTCCGGACCTGCCAAAAATATAATATGGACTGCTGTCGTCATTAAACTGGATCTTCATCAAAATACAGTGATACGGACCGATCTAGTTTATATATACAAAGAAGGGACAAATTTATGTGAGGTATAATATATAATGATAATATTTGCCTGCCTCACGAATGGTTTATCAACTGTAACAAAAACAGCAATAAATGACAATCCAATCGGCGCAATCTCCCAATAATGATGATGCTAGTTTAACTGCATCGGATAATCATCTGTCGAAACTTAACGTCATCATTAGGCTGATAGTTAATATGGCTGCATTAATGGTGATACTTGACAACCAGTGGCTAATTTGATGTTTCTTAGTGATAGGAATTTCATTAAGGCTGACTTATCTCCATCATTTACAAAATAAGGTAGGTCTTAAGCCTCAAACGTCTCTTTTTCATACCATATTAAACTGGAGAACTTTTAAGACAAAATATAGAGGGTTTTTTTTCTCATATGTGAAATACAACATATGTTAAGTGATATTGTAACCGAATAGGGATCAGTTGATAATTATAACAATACTTACTTGGAAATCTGCATTCAACTCTTACAATGACGTAGGTGATTATACTATCATTGGTTTTATTGATATCTTTCATGTCAAAATCTTATCATTATGATTATATATCAAGTTTTAAAACTGTTCATGTATAACTTACAATGTTTTCGTTAAACCCGGATATAACCATAAAAGATCATTGTACCATACAGAAGAAGTCACGTTTTATACTTCTCAATCCTTTTCTTAAATTAGGAGTAGATTTTCAGAGAGTTCAGTTGAAGTTTACCAGTTCTGTACATTCAGCTCAGCTTGCTTCTGTTTATTGTAAGGTTTTAAAATTAATAAGCAGTAAATTCAAGACAGTTTTAATTTTTGTGTTTTTTGTCCAGTGTGTCTGAGACTTATACGCAGTGTTCTCGGTAAGTTATTAAAACAGCTGCCGAATATAACCTAAGAGTAGAAAAATATCAGGAAATAATAATAAGCTGATTTTGTTTTTATATAAGTAGACTTAAGTACTTTGTACTTGTAATTATATAGATAATTAAGAAATGAATGTAGTCATTTGTATTCCAATCCAATGCGTCAGTTAAAATGTTGGGGAACTTTCTGTGGTTTAAAATTTTCTGAAAAACAATAAAGTCTAAAGGATGTAATTTTATGTTGTTTTGTTGTCATTTACTGATACATATGCATGATATATTTGACCTTTATTCATTGGTCTAAAGGTTGTCATGTGACCAACCATAGAAAGATATACATATGTTCACTGGCAAAAAAGTGATGCTGTTTTAAACAAACATGCAAGTGTGACCGGATGCTTGTTTGATTCCCATTGTACACCATGATAAAACAAGCAACCGGAGCTGCGTAAATGAATAATGTAGGAATAAAGTGTCTTTTTGAAAATTGTTAATCAAAGCATATAATGAAACATGAATAACAGGCTGATAAAAAAATCACTTTATGTTGTCCAATCAATGGGATTGACACATCATCAGCTTCATCTCTAATACCTTTAATACCCATTAGAAGGTTTTAGCTGAAGAGTTATGGAAGGGTGCTGAACCCTGTCCTTTTTCAGTAGCAACCTTTCACCCTCATGGAGACCAGCATGGGCTCTCTTCTGCCTTCATGAAAAGAAATGTTCCAGACTGTAAATAAAATATTTTATTTGTATTGTTTAAATCACATCAAAAGATTAATACGGTATTACATTCACACTTTACATACCATATCTGGCAGTTGAAACTTATTTTTACTTCAATTAAACATAATTAATTTCTAACATTTTCTGCCAAATTAATAACGTTCAAGTTCTTTACAGCCTGATACAATCAATGTGCCCTTTTTACCTGCAGCACCCTGTCCTTTTTCTGCAGCACCCTGTCCGTTTTATACATCACCCTGTCCTTTTTATGCAGCACCCTGTCCTTTTTTAAATCCAGGCTAAAACCCTACACATTTCAAATGTGTCAATGAACCTTGATTTGATAATTCGAGAGTAAATACAACTTGGGTGAACTAGCTGCCAGTGTGTCAAGGAGTTTCTATAACTTCCAAATGAACTTACCATATGAGTAAAAAAAGAATAAGAATGGTATCATATGTATGCTGTTAGTAAACTGTTGCTGTTAGTAAAATACTAAGCTGTATGTATGCTGTTAGCAAAATACAATGATTAATTTGATATTTGACCAGTTTGTTAAACTATTGATTTTGTGCTTGATTTCATTGCGAAATGTTTGCTAAATTTAACCCGTCTGCATGCAGATAGATCACGTTTTTAGAGAGTTATTTAACATCGTATACCAATGGCATTGAAGGATAACTGATACGATGTTTTAGGGTCAAAATGTAGAACACAGTTTAAAAACAAGGAAGACATTTTTTTGCACAACTGATAACCAGCTGTCGAAGGTAAATGAAACTTCTTTGTAAAATTACTTATTAATTAAAGCTCTTCCAATTGCAGTAAATATTAAAGTACATTGTATGAAATATGAATTTCCACCAGGTCATTTTCATGGAATAATGTGGTTGGGAAAGTTGTGCTATTGATGTCATTAATTGATTCATACTGTTTTGGAGTACTTAAGTTAAGTGAGTAGATGTCCATCTGATGAAGATAACTTTAAAGTACATATAAGTTTTGTAAATAACTAATCATATGAAGTATCAATCATATTATAAATATAGTACTGTTTACATTTCTGGAAATTTTGACTGGAATTTCTTGAATATTAACTATAAAATGGTAAGTAAAATGTTTCATAAATTATTAAACCTCAAACAGAGGGGCCTCAAAGTAGAGACTTTGAGCTTGTGAAATTCTCCAATTAATAGTTAAAAAAATAATTTTTTTTTAATAGATACTTGATTGAGCTAAAGATGTATTTAATAGGACATGTAAGGTAAATGAGTTAATCGATACATAGTGTTGGTTATTAAAGCTGCACTCTCACATATTGACCGTTTGATGGCTTAAAAAATGTCTTAAAATGAGCCATTGTTGTGTAAGTGTGTGAAAACCAGTGACTTAAGTCTGCTGACAAAATATCAGATCGATACTTTCCATGTTTATGTTCGAAAATTGATGTGTTACTAACGCTTGATGAAAAATGAAATTTTCGGCAGTTTTTCAAACAACTGAGTCATCTGTTCCAATGTTTTTGTGACAATCTTGGATGACTTAATTAAAGGCATTAATACCAAAATAAGCTGATTCTGAGACATTTTTTTTTTTTAATGTCAAAACTGTCAATCCATGAGGGTTTACATGTAGATTTAAAGGCCAGGAATATGGAAATGCCTTTGTTTTGTAGAAAATATTTGCCTTTCATGGTCTTTCATGAAGCCTTTATTATTTAGAAATAATACATACCAGTAATATCAATTGCCATGTAGTTTTAATAAAAAAATGGGTTTTAAAACAGCTTTAATATCACCTTCACAGAAATATAAAATCTAAATTAGAAATCACAAATAGGAAATGAAGAGCTGTTGTTGTAGGAAGATATTCAAGTTATAAGAAATTATTAATATTTGGAAATAAAATCTAATTTTGTCAATTTAACAAGCCGGATGCAGAAACTATGCATACATGATTAAACTGGTTCTTACTTCTCAAAATTCTCATAATTATGTTTTGAGAATGTATACATCTCTCTTATCACAGTTATTCTTATTTGTCATATTGATTGAGATAAACATCATACCATCATCACCACAACTTCACATTATTTTTGTGCACAATTTCTTGTTGTTTTTTCGCTAGTATATACCCATCTTAAAACCTATAAAAAAAATAATATTTGCACATTATATACTTATATACTCTTCTCTTACAGGTCTGTAATGAAGGCGTTACGTTGTCCATTCCTGACACGCGTAAGCGTGAACCAGATATCCCAGAATGCCCGGAGCTTGCTGACCAATCATGTGGGCAGCTGCCCGATAATGACCCGGATGATGTCCACTGCCCAGCTGGCTGATCTCAATGAGGCACAAGGTGGGAGGCTTATAATTTCCATTGAAGGAGTTAGTTTAAACTTTAAACAGTTTTCAATTTTACAATGATTGTGAAACAAGCTGTGCAACTTATATTAATCACTCTCATTGGCTTGATGTTGCACCAGAGTGTGGTCTTGTGCTGTGGGGGAAACCGGAGGACCCTGAGGAAACCCACATGTCCGACATGGTGCCCACAAAAGTGTTTAGATAGGAATGAATAATTATGATCAAAATGTAATATATCTACGCATGATATTGATTCTGTCAAGCTACAAATATATCATTCAACTAACCAAATGATATAGTTCGATATAATTAACATGTAAAAACAGCAATGTTTTATATTTTACAGCTACATTTAGCTCTGATGTGAAGAAGTGTCCATTCATGGCAGGGGCTGTGAAGGCTGAACAAAGCTCCCTCAACTTGGAAACAGTCCAGCCAATCAGTGGTAAGAGACCTTAGTATTATATTTGCTTGTTTAAAGTGACTCGTTTACAATTAAAGGGCCAGAAATATAAAATAATCACACAAAAACTTACTAGCAAATTGATAGATTTTTAAACATGGCAGAAAATGCTATATTTTGTTGTAACCTTTCGTACGGGCTTTGAGATGCATTGTACGGTCATAAGAGTGAGTGAAATAATAAAATTTCATCAAGGTTTTAAAACATTGTTGCTGACATTAATTCCTAAACTAGTCCCTTTAAAACACTCAAGATAAAGTTATTATTATGGCAGTCCTGAAAATTAGACTTTCCTGAGTTCTTATAACTCCTTGGCTTAAAAATTTGTAACACGTATTAATGTTACAAGGCTTGCAAATATTTACATGTGCAGGTCATGTATGCTTGTTCAAAATTTGAACCACTGAACTATAGCCATTAATATCTGAAGAATCAAAAAAATCAATATTGGAACAATAGATGTTAAATATAACTGTTTTCATCGCAGACAAGATTGCAGAGATAGAAAATCCCGAGGCACCAGCCAAGAAGGAAATAAGGCCCACACAGAGGGCACAAGAGGCCCTGAAGCAGTTTATGAAGGTCTCTCCTGTATTGGAAAATGTTGAGGCAGAGAGGGGACAGGCAAAGTCAGAGGCGGCTCCTATGCCGGGCCTAAAGCCCGAGCTACCTGGGAAAGAAGGGAAGGAAACAGAGCGTTTACCCAGAGGACCTTCAGGTAGCCTGAAATCTACTTTATGGCTTCAATCTGTATGAGGTTAGGTTGCCATGTAGCCTGAAGTCTACTTTATTGCTTCAATCTGTATGAGGTTAAGTTGCTAGGTAGCCTGAAGTCTACTTTATTGCTTCAAACCATATGAGGTTAAGTTGCAAGGTAGCCTGAAGTCTACTTTATAGCTTCAATCTGTATGAGGCTAGGTTGCTAGGTAGCCTGAAGTCTACTTTATTGCTTCAATCTGTATGAGGCTAGGTTGCTAGGTAGCCTGAAGTCTACTTTATAGCTTCAATCTGTATGAGGCTAGGTTGCTAGGTAGCCTGAAGTCTACTTTATAGCTTCAATCTGTATGAGGCTAGGTTGCTAGGTAGCCTGAAGTCTACTTTATAGCTTCAATCTGTATGAGGCTAGGTTGCAAGGTAGCCTGAAGTCTACTTTATAGCTTCAATCTGTATGAAGTTAGGTTGCTAGGTAGCCTGAAGTCTACTTTATAGCTTTAATCTGTATGAGGTTAAGTTTCCAGGTAGCCTGAAATCTACTTTATAGCTTCAATCTGTATGAAGTTAGATTGCTAGGTAGCCTGAAGTCTACTTTATAGCTTCAATCTGTATGAGGCTAGGTTGCAAGGTAGCCTGAAATCTACTTTATAGCTTTAATCTGTATTAGGTTAAGTTTCCAGGTAGCCTGAGATCTACTTTATTCTTTCAATCGTATGATGTTGAATTGCATCAATTTACTAATTGTATGATCATATATAGAGGCTAATTAAAGTGAAATAGAATAGGCTAAAATCCTGGAGACTATTCAGAAGGCAGTTGCAACATTGTAGTCTTGTCCAAAGTAATTTTAAATAAAGCAGATCAGATTGTAAAGTTATTCAGAAATTATTTTATATATCCTCATGAAACTGCATGCCTACAAGTTTAAAAGTGAACAAAATGATCACATTACTGTAAACGTCCTAGAATAAATTAGAATATATTTATTACATGCTTTTAAGTACTTTCAAAGATTTCATATTTAGCATTCCATTGTTTTCAATTCCAGATACAAGCCAGCTGTTCAACTATGACAAGTTCTTCAACACACAGATTGACAGGAAAAAGCGTGATCACTCGTACCGTGTGTTTAAAAAAGTTCAGCGAAAGGGCCCCAAGTTTCCGTATGCGGAGGAGTTTAGCGGAGCCCGGAAGGACATCAGCGTTTGGTGCAGTAACGACTATCTTGGCATGAGCTGGCATCCCAAGGTCACTGAGGCTGTCCAGTATGTGTTAAGGATTCATACTTATAACCACAAACATTTTATCACATCTTGTCATTTTGGGCCAAGTGCCGAAATCCTTGACTTAGAAGAAAAAAAAGTACCATTGTTCTTTAAATGAATAGAATTATGAAGGTCTGAATGTGTACAGAATAACTTGACCTGGCTCATTTACCAGCTATGTTGGGGTGAGAGTGGTCTAATGGTATAGGTGTCCGCCTCTCACCCAAGAGGTTGTAGGATCGATCCTCACCAGGGGTACTTTCTCATGGCCAGAAAAAAAGACACAGTACTGGTTCCTGCCCAGGAAACAGATGTGATAGTGATTTTCTAAGCTATCAGCTTTCGTCAAACTCTTAAATGTTATGCACTACTTTTGAATCTGCATAGCAAAGTGTATCTTTAATCATTATAATTGTTATCCATCTCCACTTTTAGCAATGCCTTACTGGAGCATGGGGCTGGTGCTGGTGGAACGAGGAACATCTCCGGGAATTCTCCCTTGCATGAAGAATTGGAAAGCGAAATTGCCTCCCTCCACAAGAAAGATGCCGCCCTGGTGTTCACGTCTTGTTTTGTGGCCAATGACTCTACACTGTACACCCTCGGCAAGTCCATTCCTGGTAAGGTTTGCAGACAGGGTTTCCTTTAAATGCATGAAATTTGAATGTGTTATCTATTTTTACCTCGACTATTCGAAGAATAGGTGGGCTATACTACTCGCCCCAGCGTCGGCGTCCGGTTAAAGTTTTAGGGCAAGTTGGGATTTTCACTCCTAAGTCCAATACCCTACATTCAATTGACTTAATACTTCACACACAAATTATGGCCCTTGAATTTATTTTTTTTTCCTTTGAAAGGCATATTTGTATATTCTTAACCAGATTTTCATAACGGGAAATCAAGTTATTTGAATGACTTGCGTCATATTTTGGGCGGGCTGGTGGGAGGGCAGCATCAAAGTCACCTTATGTATCGAATAATTTTAGTTAGGTTTGACATAAAGAGACCAAACTTGGTATTATTACATCGTTATTGTATTCTAAGTCAAAGCGGCGAAGTCGAGCGCGCTGTCTTACGACGGCTCTTGTTTTATGTCCTTGAAGGTGGGCATATTAAAATTGCACTGTTCATCCGTCCGTCTGTCAGCACACACAAATGGGTATATATTGGGTACTAATTCCTTCATTCCTTATTGAAGATGAATTTGTTAGATAGTGCTTGATGGTTAGGGTCTGTTAGGGATGGTAAGGCATTAGTGGGTATATTTTTATAATGGGAGTAACTGTTTTTCTGTCTGTCAGTGTGTCCGGCTCAACTTGTTCACAGAAACGATGTTTATATTTGTAATAAATTTCATCACTCCGTTCTTAAATACTTGTGAGTTATGCCCCCTGATTAACTGAGAAAAACAGACAAGCATCGGCATCAGCTTGTGGTTCTCTTTGTTGTAAATATTAGCACGTTCTGTAAGCGTGTTATATTGCGTTAAGCAACTATAAGGCTTTTCAAAAGGCTCTCTCGGGTTATTTTTTCCTTTCATGTTCAGTGGCTATTTTATGAGCCAAGCAGTTGATATTTGTCAAACACATTTAAAGTAATGCGACATTTCAGCTAATTGCATCCTTTGATTTTAAGTGTCATTAACCATAATGTTCTTGGTGAACAGTTTCAGCTACATTTCATCTTGCATGTTAGATCACAATTAGAGTGGTTGATATATTGAGTGCTTCCTTTGCCTTGGGCAGGGAACAAACATGTACCTATGCTCTACATTTTGCTTTTCTATACTAGCTTGGTGAATTAAAATCTATGGTTTGCTTATTTTTTTAAAGCAATGGCTGTAGTTTTGTAGGACTTACAATGCTAAGGAAGTATGAAAAATGTCTTTTTTCATTTAAAATCTTTTTCGACTTTGATGTGATATAATGATATACGGTCTAGACATTGATACTTATAATATCTGTCATGTGCTTCTGTCTGGATAGAACAACCAACCCCAAGGCACCTGAGTTGCCAAGTCTCTGAGTTGCCAGGTAACCTGGCTTGCCAAGTTATCAGCTACGCTGTGTGCCCAAGGGTCAGATTTTTCAATCCGGACTGGACACACAAGATTTATTTTTTTAGCATACCTTAAATGACTTTTTTTGTGGAAAAAATTGACATAGAAAACTGAATTTTTGTACATTTCACCAAAAAGCGAGAGCAATGATGTGCAGAATTTCTTACTCAGTGCATTTGTGATAGAGTCACTTTAATATAAAATAATTTAGGGTTATTTTGTTCTATTTTTAAAGCTTTATTTTATGTAAAAGTAATGTTTATGGAAATTCTATCATAGTTAGTCTTAGATAAGTTGTATAATAAAAGAAAAAAAAAGAATTGTGTCATTGCCCATTATTCTTCAAGAATGGGGGATGCCAAATAGAGTTTTCCAGCACAGCTGAATTCAACGGAAATGCCTATCCGATGTGCTAGAAATTGCACCCAAGGTAGAGATTCCATTAGACAAACTTTAAATCATCCTTAACAGAAATAGTAGTAACTTATAGGTTTCAATTTCTATTCCAGGTGTGCACATATTCTCGGACCAAGGTAACCATGCCTCTATGATCCATGGTATACGTACGAGCGGGGCACCGAAGCATATCTTCAGACATAATGACCCGGAACATCTGGAGAAGTTGCTCAGTGAGATCGACCCCTCCGTGCCCAAGATTGTGGCCTTTGAGACAGTCCATTCAATGGATGGTGAGTTCAAAAAACAAACATAAATGTCAGGCAGTCATTTTAATGTGACTTTTGGATGAACAAGCCTGAATTTTTATACTATTGCTAAGCATCCAAGATGACCTGCTGTAAGAAATCCAGCATTTTTCAAAATTAACAATGTCTTTAACAGAATAATGGATATTTTCTAAAATAACAAAATGATATTGTGAAAAAAAGAAATTTATTAACATAATCAGTTCATGTTTAATGTTGATGAATATCATAAAAGATTAATAGAGTAACAGAAAATCAGAAAAACTGATTTTTGCTTAGGCCCAGAAAAACAACAAAATTTGGTTCGGGTTGCCCAACCCTACCTACGAAATAGGTGGTCGGTAATTTTTTTTTATATATTAAGTGTGTTTTAATATGTAGTTTAAACCTTAAATGCTTAATACAGAATGTTTACACCAATTTCCAATGATGGAACTAACGTTCTTATGTAAAGCCTAATAAGAAAATAAAAATTCTACCTACCCTACCTGTTTCCGAAAAAGATGTAAACCTAATCAAAGCATTTTTTTGGCCTTATGGAATTTTGTTAATAACCTATATTTTACATCCTCAGGTGCTGTATGTCCTCTGACGGAGCTATGTGCTGTGTCACACAAGTATGGTGCTTTGACATTTGTGGACGAGGTTCATGCTGTCGGGTTGTACGGGCGGAACGGAGCTGGGGTCGGGGAGAGGGACGGGTGTATGGACAAGTTGGACATCATCACTGGAACACTAGGTATGTGAGATTAGCTCAATTGATTAATCTTAGTAGCTCAATATATTAATCTTTAAAATAAATGACTTATGCAGTTACTACTTCCCAAGAATTTGTCAAACATGAGGAGATTACTATAACTTTAGTTTAAACTTTCGTTATTTTACAATGATTATGAAACAAGTAATAACAACATAATATTAATCACTCTTGTTGGCACAATGTTACACGAGAATATGGTCATGTGGGTTGTGGGCGAGACTGGAGTACCCGGGGAACCCACTTGTCCGACTTGGTGACCACAAACTTTTACTAGAACTTATTTTATCTCTGCGATTCAATCTGAATACAGCAACATTATATGTATTTATATGGTATCTTCTTCAATTGGTATAAAGTGATCGCAATCCAATCTTATTTCAGGCAAGGCATTTGGCAATATAGGAGGGTACATCGCTGGCTCCGCAAGTACAGTGGATATGATACGGAGCTACGCGGCCGGGTTCATCTTCACCACGTCCCTGCCCCCCACCACTCTTGCGGGATCACTGGCTTCTATTAAGGTAATGATTAAATATAAGGTGATAGTTGGTGATACTGGTGTTAATATATATCAGATTCCTCTGCATGTTACAGTTAATTAAGTTGCATGTTAGAAGCCTGTACAATGCTCACATGGACTTCTATTATAAATGAGTGATGAACATGTTGGAAATTGATCAACATCATTTAAAAAGATGCACTCTTACTCCCAAATAAGATGTACATGTTCCACCATTAATACAATTGTTTTAATTTACCAAAAATGATAAATAAATATGGAAAACAAATGATACTGTGTTTAATTTGAAAGAAATGTACAGAAATCACAGTATTTCTATAAGGCGATACTTGTGAGACAATAGTTGATCACTGTAAATCTTTTAGGACCCACCAGTCATTTAATATTTGTGCGTTTCCAGCTATTAAATTCACTGTTACAATCTTTTTATCAGTAATTAATATATTTTTTCCATAAATGCATTATTTAGTAAGTATAGAACTATTTTATGATGATTTTCCCTCTACAGGTGTTGCGAAGTGACGAAGGTCGACAGCTGCGGTTCCGTCACCAGGAGGCGGTTCGCTACCTCCGGGAGAGACTAGTGGAGGTTGGGATACCTGCCCTGCACTGCCCAAGCCACATCATTCCCGTACATGTAAGTGCCATGGCGATCATGTAGCAGACATTGTTAAGACATTTTTTAGACACTTTTGAAGTTCAATATCCAGGATTTATTGCAATAATGTGGACATATAATACTGGCTACATACAGTCGAAACCCGTTGGCTCGATATCTCATGGCTCGATATCCTTGTTGGCTCGAACCAGATTAAAAGGACCGATTTTTTTTTACTCTTTGTTCATATAAAATTCGATCGGATGGCTCGATATCTTGAGGGTCGATATTTCTCCACGCTCGAAGTCATTTTTGCGGTCCCAAGTTAGAATTTCACACTTTGTTTTGTATGCTTATTCAATGTCATTAGCGCGGGTTCAGTTAAGAATCTCACACCTTAATTTGTTTGCTTGGCTTCATTTAGCACAAGGCTCTAATCGATTAAAATTGCTTAACTGGTATTATAATTATTATCAAATTTAAATGGTTAAACAGGTTGATTTAACATGCCATCACTTTAAGTTTTGTCTCTAATTGTTTTCCATCTATAAATTTCTATGCATTTTGATATACCTTATGAGCTATAGTTGTGTTACACAGTGTTTAAAATTGCTTGTTTGTTGTTTTCGCATTAATGTATTTTTATAATAATTTAAAAAAAAATCAAAATATATTTTATAAGTATCGAATAAGTCATGCTACGAACTTAACGATTGTAATAATTTCCACTAGCTACTCTTCGCTTCTCTTGCGGAGATGGCGTAGCCAATAACAAACGACGTAAACAATACTTTTAGTAACGAATAAAAAAATAACATTCTGTAAGCAATCCCGCTTGGTTCGATATTCTCGAGGCTCGAAGTATTTTGGCCGGTCCCTAGAATATCGAGCCATCGAGTTTCGACTGTACATAAAAGAAGTCGCTATGAAATAAATGCATTTGGCTATCATTGTTAATCCCTTCTTCTTTCTATCTATTGTTTGTGTGGAGTTAAGCTTATTAAAGCATCTAATAAGGTTTTAATTTTTTATCTGCTTAATAGTTATTATGACATGAAAATTCGCCTAGCTCAATATTTTATTTTTCTATGGACATTATGTTGATTTATGGCTTACAGTGAGAGATAATTTGTAAAGATTAAAATTATTTGAAACTTAATGAAGAATTATGTTTCTTTATATTATGATTTGTTTATCTTGTGACAATGTATAAAGAATTTTTTTTTTTCTTTTAAATATTGGTTATACCAATAAGGATTTAATTTTACTTATATCATATTACAGGTAGGAGATGCTGCCCTGGCAACCAAACTGAGCAATGACCTCCTGACGGACCACCAGATCTATATTCAGGCCATAAATGCCCCAACAGTGGCCCTGGGTCAGGAGCGACTCCGTATCGCTCCCACCCCCCACCACACCACTGAAATGATGGACGATCTAGTGGACCGCCTCGTGCAAGTTTGGAACAAAAATGGCCTCGATCTTCATAACAACGTCTGCCCAAAGTCATGCGAGTTTTGTCGCAAGCCCCTTCAGTTTGAGCGATTCTTCTCTCGTGACCCAATCTGCCAGCGATCCAACTGTACCTACTCCTCGCTCCAGAGCACGCTCCTCACGGCTTGAACATCTCAAAAAGGAATGCGGAAAACATGACACTATTAATAGAAATTTTCATATTTTATAACAGCATTTGTTATTTCCTTGAATTAAATCAAATGATTAAAGTGAAATAAGAAATGTCACATCTTCCTGACTCACGTAAAAGCCTATGACCTGCAATATTTTTTTAGCCTACCCAGTGGTCATTATGTAATCTTTTTTTATTATGTAATTAAGTTGTTAGGAATTTAAAAAATCCTAATTTTTTTTAATCTTCTTGTTTTTTTCATTATAGAAAGAAGTGGTAAGGAATTAAAACAAATCCTCATTTTTATTTAATCTCCTTATTTTTTCAATACAGAATTAAGTGGTTAGAAAATAAAAGAAAGCTTTTTTTTACAGTGACCAGACATTAGAAGTTTAATTTTGTTCTGAAAGTGATCTGTTTTTCAAAAAATAAAGACAAGATATTGTCAAAAGCCTTGTTGTCAGCAGCAGCAAAATTGTGCAAAAACAGGAACCTTGTCATACCTAAAAAACGTTAATATATGTGTTAATAGTTAAAATATGGGTCACATATCTCTGACTTAATGATACCACATTTTTGCCCCTTAATTGAATAAAAAAAAAGATGAGCGTTAGCCCCATTTGTGGTGCTCTTGTTACACATAAAAGACAAAAAACGAAACAAAATCATACATTTTCTCAATTTTATTGTGGTATCAGGTGGTGGGAAAAGTATTTTATTCAAATGACTCTATTTGGCACTCAATCATTTAATTGACCGATAAAGGAATTTTATCTTGTTAATAAACATAATTGTACAATCCAAAGATTATGTTAAGCACCCCTGACAAATGAAATGGTCAAGCGAGGCTTCCATTCAGTGTCATGTTAATTACAGGATGGAATATACAGAGTTCAAGATCAATGTCTCTTACTGTAGTAGAATGTTTTCGTAACCATGACAACTGGTTGGAAACAATCATTTTTATCTCTCTTCAATGGATGTATCATTATGTTATCAATATCATTTGGTGGTTGTTATTGTCTTGTTGTATAGGTATCTTTTGTGATATTTGTTCTATTAAAGCTGTGATGTTATTGTTGAGCAGCGACATTGGACTGGTTAGGAAATTTAAAGGGAGTAGACACCAGATGATACTATTGCAGGGAAAAAAAGAGGAAATACTGTATTTGCTGATTTTGGGACCATCTGGTGTCTAGTCCCTTTAATATGTTATTGCGTTATGAAAATTGGTTTCTAGTTATTAAGAGTTTATTTTGAAATATTAAAGTTGGTGCTTAAAATACACTTCATATGCTGGCAATGAAATGTGGTTTAGTAATCTATGTTTTTCAATAGTTAACTTAGCCATAAATCCTTTCCCAAATTCTTACATGCATGCTGAAAAAATAGGACAAGTTTTTACAAAAAACTTTTTACATTTTATTTTCTTAAATATTTGAATGCATTTTTATTCGGTGGAGGTTTACTTAATCATTTTTAATGTATCGCTTTCTTCTTCTTTTCATGCAAATCAAGATTATTTAATTTAACAAATTTATTTTATGCTTTATAATTGTAGCAAATGATAGGTGTATTCAATTTAAACTTAATAACATTAGTAAAACTATTGTAATCAGATCAAAATAGTTGTTAAAACCGAAGATTATTTAATTTAATTTAACAAAAATATTTTAAACTTAATAATTGTAGCAAATGATATGTGTATTCAATTAAAACTTAATTACATTAGTGAAAGTATTGTTATCAGATCAAAATACTTAATACGTAATATGAATAACCCAAAATTTTATCAATTGTCTAAAATAAGGAATCCACATTTTTATTTTGTCATTTAAAAAAATAAATAACTAAGATTAAATTTGTAAAAAGAATTTAGTATGGGTGGATGAGTTCCCATTTAAATAACACTTGTATTATTATTGTCATGTATGTGTGATAAATTGTTAAGTTGTCTTTCATTTTTATGTTCATAGTTGCATATTGTGTGTCTTATTTTTAAACAGTTAATGTTAAGATTTTAGTATTTAAGTCTTATGCTGCAAAGATGGCGCCAATTTTGATAATTAAACAAGAGAATTAATAAAAAAATTGAAAAAAGCTTAGAAACATCAACAAATTATAGACAATATATAATACAGATATGGTCTCCATTTGTTATCTAGGCACTACATTGAGAAAAAAATGGTGAAAGTGCAATACCATAAACTTTGTTTGTTTGTTTCTGGTGTGTAGTGTAATATAGCTCTATAAATCACATTGTGCTGGCCCTGGACTCATTTTCTTTAAACTTCTTAAGCTTAACTGGCTGGCTAAAGTAGCTTATTATAGCTTGTAACATAATATGTAATGACTTATTAGTTGAAATATAAAATAGAAACTAATCTCTTATTAATTTCTTAAGGAATTCTTTATATTTTCCAGAAATGACTTGATACTTGTCAGTTAGTTCTAAAATATGTCTTTGTTAAAGTGCTTCTTTGCTATTTTCTATCAAGTTGAAATAAAATGTACATGTACTTGATAATCACACAGAATAGCTGACCATTATAATGTCATGTTGTATGTTTAACTTCATGTACTTGTTAATCAGGCCCCAATTTCTCAAAACTTCTTAAGTCCCTTATAACAGGATTAAGCTGAGCTTACTTTTTTGTCTTTAAATAATTTGCGTAATATTTACTTCTTTAAGAGTCTTTATACTTTATATAAGAATTATCTTTATTATTTTCACAATAAACCATTTTTCATTTATCAAAATCCAATTTAAGGATATTTTTTTACTTGTTTAAGTAACCTACTTAAGACTTGAGAACTTTCGAGAAATTGGGGCCTGTTGTTACGTTGAAACAGCTGCCTTTTGACAGGCATGTTGCATTTATGTTGTGTTACGATCTCTGCCCGTAGTCGAGAAGATGATAAATTTTACGGGGCATATTTTATAGTTGATCTTTTTCAAAATAAATATTTTTTAGCAAATAAAATGTGGAACATCCTTTTATAAAACTGAATACAAATGATTTATTCCGAATATTTAGATTTATTCAAATAAAGCTTAATAAATTACTGATGACTTTCATTGTTCTTTAACCATTTTCAATTTAGTATTGGTTATAGGTTTAGTCTTAGTTATTAGAGTTGTTTTAGCTGCATTTTTAATAGAAAAAATCTGGTTTGTAGATTTGCGAATTCGGGCAGGTTTGGGCGCTAACCAATATTGCTTTAAAGTGTTTTCCATGTCATTAATACAACAGTTTTTATCTGATCTCCATGAAACTTGGTCAGAGTATTTGTCAGCATGATATTAAAGACCAATGAAAAGGGTCATCTCTGGTTGTGTCGCCTGAAAAGACGACATATAGGGGTTACTTTTGTCGGCGGCGGCGGCGTCCGCGTCCCATTTTCGCTTGTCCGGGGTATATCTCCTAAACTATTAGTGGTATCAACTTGAAACTTCATATGTACATAGATCTTATTGAGGGCAAGTGCAGTGCACAAGAACTGTTACTCTTGTTAAAAATATGGACACAATTGTGGTAAAGTTTCTTTTTCCTATCTCAAATTCATCAGTGTAGATCCAATCTCCAAGAAAATTGGTCACAACTTTTCTCAGCATGGAATACATGTAAAATGCAGACCCAGAAGAAGATGAAGAGCTGTTTAATTGAGTGCAACACCAAGTTCATACCAGAATGTGCAAGAAAAGACAAACATTAAACTTGCAGATTTTCAAACCCTAAAGAACCATTACCTCAGACATTGGTCGAAGAGTTCATGAAGAAGAAATTAGCAGTCCTCTAAAATCACATGCAAGTGCAGTTCTTCAAAAAGTGCACAACCCTGGTACTGAATTAGGTGAATAGATAACATTAGATGCTATACAAGTATTCCTGAAGGTTAGAGTATCCAAAAATGAAAATGTGTCTGCCTTACAAGTTGCCTAGGGAAGAACTTATGTTGTATTGAAAAGATCACCACAAGAATTGATGGTCAATAACTACAACAGAACGATATTACAAGCCATAAAAAGCAACTGTGGCACTCCATTTACCACAAACAGATGCGCTTGCACCGCATATTTTACATCATATTTTTAATACCACAATGAAATCTAGAGGGACAAGCCGGAAAGGACGATGAGGCTGTCGGTAAGCCAGTTCGACAGACAATCAGTGGCATAGCTCACAATTTTATAAAGTTTTGTGAAGTCTCTGAACATGAAGTAGTTTTGAGGATTCTTTTTCTGCCATTATTGAGAAAATCCAATGTTGACGTACAATTCATTCAGACAAAAATCCCTTAAAAAGAGCCAATATTTTTTATCCAAACAAGTTATACAAGAAATGGAGGATAATAAAACAGACATATTCCTACCTAGCATTCATGATAAATATGCAAACAGACCGAACTGCATGGAAACCATTTGATTACCTAGATTGTTTTCAATTTTGAAATAGGTTTAGACACCTCGAAAAGTAGAAAAAATAGACCAGAAGTCGAATCTGACACACCATTAAAAATATATTACGTAAATAAAAACAAGGGTGTCATTTCCAAAACGTCCTCATCCCATATAAGATACCATAACATCTGAAAACAGCATGACGAAGATTGTTTCCATTTGCTTCTGATTTAAAACTTGCCCTGGAAATCTGAAGAGGAACTAATGTTTCAGAACTCATTTCAAAAACGATTTGATGTTGTTTAAAGATCACATTCTAAACAAAAAGAGTAAAGAACCATACAGTTATCCGGTTGAACACACCCTTGAAAATTTTGACCCTGATGAAGCTGGACCGAAAATGAAAAACAACAAGCAGACGGTGCTGATACTGAAACATCATTTTTTTTTAAACCGGAAGTCACTTTTGTCGCAAAGCATTCTGGTCTTCTGGAATAAGGCGAATGCCTCGATGCTGACAATCTTGAAGCCAGTGCTGTTGATCCTCAAGCACAATAAAAAAAACACCATCAGCATCAACATTTTCATCTTCTAATTTGTTATGCGATGAGGATTTTCTGGCCAATGTTAGACATCAAAGAAACCTATTTCACTACCTGGGGAACAAACAAAAATCTTCAGCCAGATATCACGAAGCCGTTTTATTTTTTTTATTCTGACATGAAAGGGAATACTGCGGAAAAACCTGTACAATGTCAGAGTTATCAACCGAACACAATAAGATGAACAATACGTTGCAAACATTTACACATATATATATACTAGCATTTTTTCTCTACTAGTAGACGCTGTCCACTTATTCTGAACAAACCAGCTTGCAGCTCTCTAAAATGAGCAGCATACTATTAAATTAGATACTTTCTATATTATCATTATTCGCTGGATTCTGTGGAATTATTTCTTCAAGCGTATTCTACGTAATAGTAAGATGATATGAATGGATAACTTTATGATTAAGAATGGGCGGAGCGAGCATAGCGATTTAATTCACGTCTTCTAACTGACATAGAATACAAGTTCATTGGCTGGCACATTGTCAACGCAAAACCTGACGCAGGGAGTGTGTATCGCAGTAGGCGGACCTTTAAACACCCGCGAAATTGAAATTCTTAATGATTAAGCTTATTTCATAATGATTGCTTATCTGCAATTTTATTGCCTGTAAATGCAGGTTGTTGTCTAAACTAAATTACACATGTATATCCTTTTATTGTTTCGCAACTGAAGTGATGTTTATTACAATTTAATTAAAATTTAAATATTTTATCATCCTGTTTCAGACCCTTTTCTTTTTATGTTACTCACATTCGTTTGTACAACTTTTTTAACACATCGTGTTACATCGACAACTTAGGTTTTTCTCAAAATAGGTCTAACCCACGTCATGGACGCGCGTTTGAATATATCGAATACGAAATAGGAGAAGTCCCCCTCCTTGGGATATAAGTAGAGCATGCATATTGACATTTACCTTGGAAAAATATCATAGCATGCCAATAATATATAACAGTCACTAAGGTTGCATTGGTTGGTAAAACTAGGCTTTCATCTCTAGTTATTGCTCTCCTCTTTTTTCTTATTCGAGGAAAGTAATCATCGTAAACTTGTAAACAGAACTGAGTGTTATTTTTGCGTTGACGACGAATAAACACTTAGCATTTGAGACATTAACATTGTTTGAATTGTATTTTAAAACACATACCTTTTCCTTTGATGGTTCGTTTAGAATGACATTATCTTATATATTTAGAATCAATATGTGAACAGCAGTTTGTTTGACGTAGTAAAACATAATTAGAGCCCAGATGACACTAAACAATAGATTCTTAAAGATGCACTCTTTACTTCCAAATAGGATTTACCACAATTTATATCATTGTTTTAATATACCAAAACGGATGAATATATTATGTCGAAAACAATGGTTCTTATGAAGGATACCGAGTAAAATTTCAACGAAAGGTGCAGAATACACGGTGTTTCTACCTTATGGGACGATAGCAGAGCACAGTAAATATTTTAGCACTCACCAGTCATTATATATTTTTGCGTTTTTAGCTATTAAATACACAATTACAATCTTGTTACAAGTATTTAGTATTTTCCATAAATGCATCATTTAGTAAGTAGTCAAAGGTTTATCACTCAACATTTATGTTTGTTATACATGTGTTTGTATAAACTTTGAATATGTGTGTCACTAGAATGTACAAAAGACACAAACGGACAACACATGCATACACAATAACTATTCTGAGTACCGCCCTCAGTGTGTGTATACCACGTGATAAATTGCGTCATAAATGCTACTTCGGAAGGCCATATTTTGCTTCTAATGAAGACTTTAAACAAAGATTACTTCACTATTTCTTCACCATTTTTAATGAAACAAAGCGCAGTCTACGCTGTTTACGGAGCCCCACCTTCGGTCTTTGACCAGAGTTTGATTGAGGGTTTAGTTTCTTTAAACACTTCGACAAACCTTTTTTACAATACGGCCGTCTGACGGAGCACTGTCAAAACATTATTTTGGAAACAAGTTTGTTGAAACTAATCACCTTATCAAACTCCGGTAATAAAACGAAGATGGGGCTCTTTAAGCGTCATAGCCTTTTGTTTTATTTAAAATGTAGTAGTAAAGGAAAAGTTATCTTTGATTTAAGTCTTTATTTTAAGCCTTCCGACGTAGCATATATGACGTAATTTATCACGTGGTATACATACACTGGCCCTGGAACTGCCAGTGAAACATCTGTCCGCTTGGGGGTTTAAGGCAGTTAATGTGTACACAGCCTTACATGTGTCCGAACACCGAACATTTAAAATAATTACATAGTTAAAATATAAACCTCATCGGAGCCATTTGTAAGCAACAATTGCTGCATCGGTGTTTATTGGTCTCTAAATCAGTGTGTGTATACCACGCGAAAAATTGCGTCATAAATCACAATTTATCACGTGGTATACACACTAACACAGACTGTAAATGAGCATGTTTGGCATTGTGTATCTTACTGTCTATTTTTGAGACCGGTGTGTACACATTGCATGTTTGGAGCTTTGTTTGGCACTGCATGCGAATAAATAGTCATACACCAGTGTGTGCGTTCCTTAATTTTGCAGAGAAATGTTTATGATGGGAAGGATTTATACGGGATCAAAGGCGCCACCAGTGAGATAAGCAGCGAATATTGAACCTAAGTCGAAAGTTTGATGGGTTCAAAGAATGCAGATTAAATAACTATAAAAACCTGTCTACCACCAAAAGGGCTGTACTTTATTTTGACGAACTTATAATTTAAGTATTTGGCACATTTCTGAATTGGAAGGGATATTGGTTGGATAAAAACTTACTTAGTGCATACAAAATACATAAAAAGGTTGAAGGGAGGTTTTTTTTCGCCCATAAATACTGTTTATGTGTAATTTGGTAAGGTAATACCCCGTTGTAGTAAAAACAAAAAAAAACTAAAAAAATTGTTCTTTATACAGTTTTACTGCCAATATCACTTATCTTATTGCTATGACAACATCTTTTATTTTGTCATCCACACTTAGAATATCTGTTCTAGACATTATAAGTAACAGAGTTAGTAGGTGACCCGAAATGGGACATACGGGGAAAAGGAAGCCGTATATGGTTTCCTGCGCCCCCTTTTATCCCATATCGTGTCACATACTACTAACCCAGTAACGTATATATCACGTCGACAACCCGTTTATATTGATCAATTAACGGGAATGATATATTTATTAATCGGAATTTGAATAAAGACGGCATTTTGGTAAGGTAAATTTTAATGACCCAAAATGGAAAATATGGGGTCACCGCGTGACCAGTAGTGGACCTATTGCGTTGCTTCATTCATGTTGGCCTCATAATATATCGATTGGAATTTAGAGGAATTAAACATATGTTTGTCAAAAACTATGTACAAATGTATGTTCGTTTGTCTGTCCATAAGGCAAAAGTTTCATTGCGATTAAACTATGGCTTTATATTATTTCCCTTTATGAACAATGAACCGTTTAGGTTTGCAAAAGGTATGTTGGATGGTTTCTCGATCGGTCGTCGATCTGTCTTATGACACTTGGTCTGCATAAAAACATGTACACCGCTTGACCTAAGACCATGAAACATCAGTGATACGTTGTCATTGTCCGATGGAAGACCACTATTGTTTTAGCTAAACGGTCAAGCTAACGGTCAACATAAAACTTTGTCCTCACAATAACTTAAGAACTGGTTGACAAAGGGTTATGCAAATTAAGTGGTACGTTGCTCTAACCAGTAGATGACCCTGATTTGATATTTGGATCAGTAGGTCAAAGTTCAAGGTCAAAATGTTTGTTTTCTTTTTCCTGAACAAATGTACATCCATTAATAATCAATGCATTTCTTCTGAAAAGGTTTTGCTGCTGATTATTGATATGCTAAAAACATGACCAAAACTAAATAACGCATTTTGTATTATTGCTGTTCTTTTCAGCTGAAATCGGCCGTGAAATGTCATGTTTAGCAATTCGTCCTGGCTAAGAAACTTTGTTATATTAGTTTCGGTAACATGTTTACAATTTACCATTTCTTTTTTCTGCGCACGAAATCCTTCCAAATAAGACCAAAACATATCAACTTACCACAGGGTACAGCGACTTACAGTCTTTTGACAAGCAATATACAATGATAAATGCACTATATAATTCACTTCATCTACAAATGTATACACTATCACCAACTTAACACACCTTTTGGGGGCCATATTGTTAATGTTCATAAAATTATTTCCGAAAAATTTGTCAAAGAATTCTTATCTCAGTTGGGTCATATCAGGGAAATATTAGGTCAATTGATTATCGTTCGTAAAAGCTTATTAACAATAGATGTCATATTTTCTTCCAAATCTTTATGAAACTTGGTCAAACATTTTTGCCATTGAAATCTAGGTAAAGTTTGATTGTAGATCATGACTTTCAAAAAGTATGTCAATAGAGAAAGCATTAGAAAACATTATTTACACTGTTGAGGCCTTAGTTAAGGAATGTTGTCTTTGAAATCTGAGTTTAATTTATGGATCCTGTCTGGTTGGAAAAATGGTGTTTAGGACAAAATGTTATGTTCAAAAACATTGATTCCTTAATAGCCAGATTTCTTTGCGAATCATTATGAAACTGGTCGTTGAAATTCTGTAAAGTTAAATTATGATATCTGCAAAAATATTGTTGATTCATTCTTGGTCATATTTCCAGTGCCTTCCCTTACTCAAATTTAGGGTTGTGATTTTTTTTGGTCTGTTGTCATCATTGAAAATGATGTATGGTTATATTAACAAAGAAGAATACTTTGCATGCACGGTGATTTTAACTTGTCTGTCGAAGAAAACGGAAGAGACGCTTTGATATCCTTATCGTCGTAGTGAAAACGCATCCGTGCAAGTTATGCACTTAGAAGTTTGTTCAGATGTTGCAAGAGACAATATACCCATGTTAGTCCCGTTATATCGTGACAGAATTTCATCAAATTGTACAGTTTGGCTGAAAATCATGAAACTTTGCCTGATGATACATATGTGCGTTCAGGTTAAAAAAAACACCTCAGGGCCAACTTCAACTTCGTCCAAGATGGCTGCCAAAATCCAAGATGGCCGCCATTACCCTTAATATCATAAAAACAAATTGTCACTGTAAAGAAATTGTGACATGAACGCAGTAAATACATTATTTAAGTAGCATTTACTTTTTGTTAAAATTAAGCAAAACAACCTAATAAATTTCAAATATTTTTGTGTGACATGGCCCATTAAACTGATGAGTTATGCCTCTTTTTATACTGGAAAATCACCAACGGACGAGTGATGGCAAGTTCTTTTAGCACTCCTGTTTGTCATTCCGGGTGTCATTTCCGTTGCGTTCTACTTAACGTAATGTCCGTAAATGTGTTTCCAATATGTATCGTTAACTTAACTGTTATACAAGTAATAGGTATACTTAAACATCGGTATTTTCACAGAGAACAATGATTTCCTGGCACGAAATTGCCAAAGCCGCTTGTCTGACTCTGATTGTACCATCGCATTTAGTAAAAGTCTTCCAATTTGCAAAGAAGCTTTTTAATTGGTTGGATGGTGTGAACTAGAAATAATGAACAATTTTAACCATACGCAACGGATACTGTTCTGGTAATAATACCATTAACGCATTATTTCCTTATAAATGGGAGTTGTGTATGAGTTGTTTTGCCATTGTGGTGACGTACCCAATATTACATAAGGCAGATAGCAACGTCTTCCGATGACCAGTATTGACAACACGACCAGACAACACCAGATAACAAACCTCTTGTGTTAATAACACCAAACGTTATTGGTTATTTGATATGGTACTGCTTGGTTTAAAAGAGTGTTAATTTACCGGATCAAATTGAGTTTTATAACCGAGTTTAATACATGTAAAATATTGCTTAAAGTGATTTTGGAAGTAAATAAATCAAAAAGAAGAAAAAAGTTTCTTGAATTGCACGATAATGCCTGACTGTGACATGCATGGGTTTATAGAATGTTACGTTACGTATTGGATATGGCGGACGGTCCCAATCATTCTGCTGGTTGTGGGAACATGCGGAAACATCCTTAACATCACAATCCTGCTGCGTCGCCGTCTCCGGAAGTATTCAACCAGTGTCTACCTTATGTGCTTGGCAGTCGCCGACCTAACGTTCCTTTGGACGTCCGCCTTTCCGGCGACGTACTACAAACTTACGGGTGTAATTTTAAGTCACCGCTTAGCGCTGCTGTGTAAGACTCAAGCTTGGATTAACCATGCTTCGGTTGGGGTATCCATGTGGCTTCTAGTGATCATGACGATTGAGAGGCTAATCATGTCGCGTTCTCTCGTAATTGCCCGGACAAAGATTACTCCAAGAAACGCTATAAAAGTCTCATCTGTGCTCATTTTCATTTGTTCGGCGTTTCCATTTTACCAGATCTTTCACTATGAGATAAGACTGGTAGAACTTCCATTGGCTGACAATAGCAGAGTTGAGGTTCAACGGTGTACAACAGTATCGGACAGTTTCGTATATTTTCAGATCTACATATGGCCATTTATTGTTCTTTTTGGACTCAACATCATCCCTATAGTTGTTATAATCATTGGCAACATCGGAATTCTTATTAGTTTTATAAAACAAAAAAAGCTACTCATGAAAGTTAATACGGTGACAAGCGTGGATTCTGCCGTTAGCACAGTTAAACTGCGTAGAAACAGGAAACCCCTCGCGAAAATGCTCATCTTTGTCAGCTCTTTTTGTGTTGTAACCACGTTGCCGCTGATGTTATATAACTGTTTCTGGTATACCATCGACATCTCGACTCCAAGAGCGTTAGAAAGACGTTTCCTTGTGGACACAGTTCTCATTCAACTTGTCTACTGTAATTATACATTCAACTTCTTCTTATATTTTGTGAGTGGGACTTTATTCAAGCGGGAATGGAACGATTTTGTGGGTGAAATCCTCAGCAAGATATTCCCAAGGAAGCGGAGCCATGGAACATCTGGAACAGCCGTCGCAATAGCAACGCTGGTTTCGGAAGCTCGTTCAGATTTTCACAACCAAACCTCTTGAATTGTGAAAAAGTAACTTTGAAATATGAATGAGAGTATTATATTGATAAGCTCTTTAATTCAATTGTTGACAGTGTAAATGCGGCCAAATTGAAACTCCAGAATGTTGTATTATATGACAATGATTTTCACGCCATGCCGATTTAAAAATCCATCGAAATTAGAGTCATATTGTACGTTTAAACAAACACTCGTGTTAGAAATTATATAGACAATGTTTCTGTCTTAAAATATAGAGTCGTTTTAACAAAATTTAGAGTATCTGCACATACATTAGCAATAGAGACTGGGAGGTATGATGATACACCAAGAAAAGAAAGACTTTGTTAAGTTTGTTTAATGACAGCTTTAAAAACAGAATTTCACTTTTTGCTTGTATGCCCTGTATACAGGGCTTACGAAAAAAAAACTATTTTTAAATCTTACTTTTTTTAAAACAGCCTACATTAAATAAGTTTGAAACACTAATGTCCTCCAAATAAAAAATGTCAAATGAATATTGCGAAATACATATTTTTACAACGAAATTAAGAAATGAATTTTTACCAACAACTTTACTAATATAAATAGTCGAAACCTGTTGGCTCGAATCCTGAAACAAGCGAATGTAACTCGAGCCTCGAAAAATGTTCACCTTTAGTATTCAGAAATCGGTCCTTATCATACAGTTCGAGCCAACGAGGAATTCGAGCCAAGCGAGTTCGAGCCAACGACTATAAAGTTAAGTATTGAACCTGAAAGTATACCTTCTTCCGACTTTTTGTACTGTTATATTGGAATAATATACATGTATGTAATAACATCTCATGGACAATAAACGTTTCGCATTGTATTGTTCTATTGAATAAGAGAGGGCTTTAATTTATTTGGAGATAACCCTAATTCAATTAAATAGCTCTACAATTAATTTAATTTGAAGAGATCTCTTATTTCATTTGATGCTATCATTACTTCGATAAGAGCTTTTTTCAAATTAATTGAAGACATTTTGAATTGACTTGAAGAGATGTCTAAGGCCAAATAAAAAAAAATAGGTCTGTTTCAGGTTACCCGACCGACCCTATTTTTTCCCGCCGACCCTAGCCGATTTTTCCCTGAAAAAAATGTGATTTGTGTACGAAAAGCATTTGTTACTAAATGTCTGTACGTAAAGTTGACAATATTAGAGTTGGATTTCTGAATGTATTTACCGTACTTCACCTTAGAGTTCGGACACCTTAAAATAATTAATTTTTCGCTCTCAGAATTCATAGAAAATAACCATTTTTACATTGTATTTACATGTATGGTAAATCTGCCTTTTTTTCTTCGTGTCTGCATTTCACCACTTATTAATTTATCCGTAGTTATTAATGGTTATTACGCCTATAAGTGTAACTCCTTCATCAAGTTAATTAAAATCCCACTCAACACCATTTTATACATGCATTGAAATGAATAAACACCTTTTATCGGCTTCAGATCAAACAGTCACATTGTGTGACCTCACATAACTCTCAGTTATACCCACGAGGATCTCATGGAGAGCATGGATATTGCCATGCAGGATTAATGTTTCTGAGTGGTGTTTTCGACTGCGTTTTTAACTTTAATTCATCACATTAAATAGTTACCTGTAGCATTGAATGTGTTGATTTTTATTGTTCTATTGATGTTACAATGAGTATTACTGTACGATTATTGCTTCATAAAGTCTATATTAAAAGTGTGGTACAACTTTAAAAGTTTATTGGCGGATCGTTTTACAAACATGTCATGTCTGCGTTTTCTTAATATCTTGATTGCCCTTGTTTTTTCTTTCTTTAATCCTCCATTAAAAATATCACACATCCTTTTCAACAGGCAATAAATCGTTTAGAATGGGTAGTAACTAACTAACTTATCACAGTGATTATACGGTTAGGTAATCTAGCCAGGCATTGTAACGATAAAGATCAATAATTTTTGTCTGAGACTTAGTAACTGTATGTCCTTTGGATATCCGAAAATTAGGTACCTAAAATAAATTATTTTTGAAAATAATAATGGATGTCCGAATTTTTAGATTGTCCGAACTCTAAGGTGAATTACAGGTAGTTTGCGCTTGTGTGACAGGTATATTTCAATTCTTGAACTATATTTTCTTGTCAGATACAAATGTGTCAGATACTGACTTTCGGATTGATATGTGTGTGCAATTTTGGCAATAAAACCTGCATGTTACTTGTTCTTCGAACCTGAACCCCCAGGTCCTCTTGACAGCATTGAGGTTTCCTTGGCTGATGGCTTATATGGTAAATTTGCTGTCCCACTCTTCATGTAATTATGTTACAGGGAGGTTAGCATTCTACAGAGGGTGATTAAAAGCAAAAGGGTGCATAAAGGAAAGTAAAACCGTTCCTGGAAAGTCTTAAATAATAGCAGAGTGGTTTACCATAACTTAGTTGAAATCCAACCATCATTGTCAAAGTATTTAACCAGACAAATAAAGAATGTTACTGCTGCTACCAATGTATTCAATAAAGGTTAAACAATCCATCAGCGTAGTATAAGTCCCTGTGGGTGAATGTATCTAAAAAAAACATCTTTATTGTACCCGTGTGGGTTCGCTCCCCACTACAACCAGGTTGTTTTTGTATACTCTAATTGCATATTTTTCTCCAATTGAGGAATGAATGAGAGAAATGATTTCAATTTAAGTGTTTTCATATGCGTTACCATTTTTGGTGCCAAACATTTAAGCGAGTCCTTTTAAAGAACTCCCTTGTGTTAAACATTTTCAATTTGTTTTCTTCACAAGGCGCTTGACTACTTAATGTCGTCTTACGATATTGGATCTGTAATATGAACCATTTATCTTAGTGTTAAAGTCCTTGCTCATTGAGTGAGCCTTAAAGCTGCAGTCTCACCGATTGAACGTTTTGACAACTTTTTTTATTTTTTTTGTCTTGGAACTATCAAATTTTTGCGAAAATCTATGGAAACCAGTTATATAAGACGGCTGACAAAACATTAGATCGCAGATTTTTAAATTTAAGTTATTTTTTTTTTTATGTTTTATGCATTTTCTTAAACCGTTAGTAACGGTTTAAGCCATAAAACATTAATTTTTGAACGGAAATATGAAAACTTAAGATCTGATTTTTTTTTGTCAGCAATCTTATATCATTAGTTTGCAGATATTGACGCGATTTTTTTTTTTCCATGACAAAAAATAAAAAAAAAATGTAAAAATGGTTTATCTGTGATAGTACAGCTTTAATGGGTCAATCTTCAATTCATATTGAGTATGTGTTGCATCTACATTCAATACTTTAAATTAATAGTTTGTTATGAATATCTTAGCTGTTATCTTTACTTTAGCGTCACAAGTATGTATAATAATTATTTTTATACTTATTTTTTTATATAATTGACAATATATGTCAAATAAATATCAAGTTTAGTTCAAATCTGTAAGATAACCCAGACTGTATGCAAGTGTCAAACGAAAGGGCACTGTGGTGCATAACATAAAGGGTGCTGTGAAACGGCAGTAGGGGCACCCACCTCTCCCTCCCCCTCTGCTGTTATGGCTTACGTTGGGTACTAATGATAACTTATCGATTTCTTATTTTGTTATATTTCCTTTTTTCATTTTATCTTTACCTTTTTATTTAAAAATAATGATATGCGGGCCCGGGTTTATTATTCCTCCAAAGTCTTTTTAAACTGTTTTCATTAACATTAATTTTCATTTTCTCTTCAACAGCGATGTTTATAACCATCACTTTAAATACCTTATAGTTATCTTATTCGGAACTCCTCGGCTATTTTCCATCGAAAACAACCTCGGATGTAAAAGGACGGTTTGCAATATTTGAAATCTTTACATTTTAACTACGCTGCAGGTAAATTGCGGAGTAATTTCAATCAAGCTGTTAAACTTAATGACTTAATCTTAGGAATCTTAATTATTAATGCAACATTTCACTCCACTAGCAATCATTTTATACTTAGATATACAGTATACACTTGAAAACACTAAAATTGATTAAAAGTATTGTATTAATGTTTACGAACTACTTCTACTGATGTACCGGCATACATCCGAGGTTGTTTTCGATAGAAAATGGCCGAGGAGTACCGGATGGTTGTTCTCTCTAACGATATTCTACACAACTATAAAAACAACATATAGCCATAATTTATCCTAAACTATAAATCAACGAATCGATAAATAACGGGAAGCAAAGTTTATATTTAAGGAATGAATTGTGGGGTTGATGTCATTATCGGGGTATGAACGCAATTGGGTTGGTCAATGTGTGTGGAGTCCGAAAACAGAAATATAAGACTGCTTACAGAACATTAGATTGCAGATGTTTATATTTAACTTTAAAAAACGATGTTTTATGCATTTAAGCCATAAAACATTTGGAACGGAAATATAAAAATCTGCGATCTGATCTTTTGTCAGCAGTCTTTTATCACTGGTTTGCAGATATTTACGCAAAAATTTGCTCATTCCAAGACAAAAAAAAAAAAATTGTCAAAACGGTAAATCTGTGAGAGTGCAGCTTTAAGACAAAGAAATGTTGAAAAATGACCTGAAACCCGACTGAGAGCTCATGATAAGGTATTTTATGCACCATTTGGTATTTTTCGTTTTGATGAAGAGGATAACGACCATTCTTCGGGATATCTGCATATTATGAAATAAATTCACAAATAATATACAAATGTACATGTATACTTCACTACTCGACTAGATGACCTCAGAGCTCTGAAAACAAGAAAATAAGACATCAAAATAGCAAACCTATTTGGTAACGTATCATTTGTTTGCATGAACATGATCAACGTCAATCGTTCGGGAAGTCCATATAATAAAATAATAGATTCTGATGAAATCCTCTTGGAAACAAAATGTAAGGCAAATGATATCTTTGTATTTTCTTCAGCACACCGCTATATAGCCTAAGATTAAAGTCATCCATGCGCCGAACAAGAAAATACATAAGCGGATCCGGAAGGAGGGGAAGCATCTAGTCCAAATAATTGTACGTTGACGGATTTTTTTTAGATTTTTGATATGGCAAATCCTTCACGTACAAATTGTTTAGTATCAAAAGTGGGTAGTTGTTCCGATCAGGATTCCGGGTTAAAGCATATAGCGTCTATAAAATATCATAAAAACAAGAAATATTACCAGATAATGTTATTTTATATTAGTTTCGTACACAAAAAAATAAATATCCAACTTATAATAATGAGTTTGACGGCTTTTTTTCATTTCATTCTGTCAAAACATAACGATATATACATGAAGGGCACCTGCAAGGCTTTAGGGCACAGTTTTAAATCGCTCGGAACATTTCGGCCATGGCCGAGTTGTTACGATTGTATAACGAGGTCTACCTCGAAGCTTTGTCGGAGGAGGCCGAGCTATTACGATTGTATCGAGTTGTTCCCCTTCGCATAATTGTTGTCTGTGTCAGTCAACTTTCGTTTCATTGGAAAGGTAAACAACTTGTTTTAATGCACTAAATGCTTGTTTAGTGCAAAATAACATTTCACTTACATGGTAAAATATGAATATAACTCTTTATGATCAATTTCAACCATAAAATACTTCACTTAAAACAATTTCAATATTTTTCAAACACCCCCGTTTTTTGCACATTCCCGTTTAGACGTTAGGGATTGGAAGAATCCCGTATTACACGTCTATTATTTTAGACTAGGGAAGCATCCGGCACGCGTCTCTCCTAAACATGTCCGAGGTTTTCATTTCATTTCAATATAGGACAAAAAGTAACGCTGAATATGCAGCATTTCGGATTGTAACGATTTTACGAGGAGGACTATGTTTGCTTGAAGAGGTTAAGCTTGTTGCAGCAATGCCTTTGAGTTCGTGTCGATTTCTGAATGTGAGAAAGAAATGGAATAAAGAACGCAAGCTCAATTGTCACAATACTCTAAAAAATATTGATGAATTAAAGTTTATCTGATATCATTGAATAATGTAATAATATAGTCGAATATAAATTTATCAATCTTCTTATGATATATATGAAGAGATTCATCTGAGGCAGTATTAAGTGTTGTCATTATGACAGGCATTTCCTGTGCGATAAAACCTGTTTATGGTCATTTATTTCCATTTAATACAAAACAAAACAATCCCATTGCTGTTCGGATCGTTGTGGAGTTGTGTATTTAATTGTTCATGGTGTCATGTTAAACAAGTGTATTAAACAATCTAACGACGTAAATATAAAACATCATGATAACAAGTGAATAGGTTATGTGCATACGAGCAACCAATCGATTAAAACATCACGTTTAAATATCTTTGTCTTTGTATTACAAGCCTTTGAAAGGACTGTAAGTAATACGAAGGCTATTTGTAACGTTAACGGTCAAGGTTATTTTTCAAATATCAATATAGTTATGTAACAGTGTGTGTATACCGCGTGATAAATTACGTCATATATGCTACGTCGGAAGGCAACGTTTTGCATAAAATGAAGACTTAAATCAAAGATAACTTTTCTTTAACTACACCATTTTAAATAAAACAAAGGACAGTCTATGCCACTTAAAGAGCCCCGCTATCGTTTTATTACCGAAGTTTGATTAGGTGATTAGCTTCCTCAAATACTTCAACAAACCGTAATAATGTTTTGACAGTGCTCCGTCAGACCGCCGTATTGTAAAAAATGTTTTTCGAAGTGTTTGATGAAACTTAACTCTCAATCAAACTCTAGTGAAAGACCGAAGGCGGGGCTACGTAAGAGGCGTAGACTGCGTTATGTTTCATCTAATATGGTGAAGAAATAGTGAAGTTATCTTTGTTTAAAATCTTCATTCAAAGCAAAATATGGCCTTCCGACGTAGCATTTATGACGCAATTTATCACTTGGTAAACACAAACTGTGTAATGTTGATCTAACTTTTCCAATAGGCACCTTGTTCAGATCATTTAAAAACACTTTGTGTTAGAACATATTTGAAAAAAAAACGGTGTTTAAATACCATTAGCTTACAATGTGGTTAAATCCTCCTTTAAAATATCCTAATGTCAATAACCGAGAAAAATATCAAAATTTAACATTAAAGGGCACTTTTTCAGACCAAAAATAGCCCACTTATCTAACAGCATTTAAACCATATCATCATGCTTCGGATTCGTGGGAGGTTGCACATCACGACGATCATGAACATGATGTATTAAATTAAGGACGTATAGCTTATTTTAAGCTCTGAAACCATATAAATTTTGAGTAAAAACACAGTACGACATAATAAGACTATTTTATCTTATTTGGAAAAAAAATGAAAAAAAATACTGATTTTCATTTTATATTTTTCAGAATATATGTATCTTTGATTTAAATTAGACAGGGCAAAGCACCGAGCTACAAATGTGGCTCAATTCAGCAAAATGCAACTCTCGCTAGCAGGGAACGTGCTGTCATGGACTTTGGTATCGTATTAACTGTATCATAATTCATTTAGTTCGATATGGTGAAGGCAGTCATCTCTTGATATGAATCTATGAATACTGAGCCCATTTCCTTGTTAGAAAAAAGAAATGTGGTGTCCTTTTGTGAGAGGAAGTATAAGTAAAACGTGGCATTAGTGGAACCAAGAAAGGCAACTTCTTGTGTGAAAGGCGGGTACATGTAAAATAAAAGCATGAACTCTAATCTAATAAAATATATTTTCAAATGAAAACACAAAATATAGATTAAATCTAAAACATGATAAACATAGGACAAAAATACAATCCCTTCATTTAGTATTTTCAAAGGAGTCGTCGATATGACTGCAGACTTTGGCTTTCCACCATCTAAAGGATCCCCAGTCCGCATCTGGATCGTTTCGAACAACCCAGACAAATATCTCTTCGAGTTCGGCTTTATGAATAGAAACCACATGACCAATGGTGTGTGCTATGACATGTGGTGCATAAATGTTGTCCTTCGCGATGGAAAACTCGATAATCCACCCATGCATGACATTGTGGAAGAGTTGTGGCAAAAGTTAAGGCTCAAATTTGAAGACCCACGGAACACATTCCTCAGGATTGGCTATGGCATGTTTTTGTTTATATTTGGACAAGTGTTTGATGTATTTTGTTGTTTCTTTTCAGATATGTAGGAACTGACTATTATTTAAAAAAAGTATTTATTCCATTTATTATATTTTATTATTCTAAGGAGGAGGGCGATATTATCACACACGGTTAATGAAATGTCCAGGACTCATGTCAAAATTTGGAAAGTTTAAATGATTTGGAAGAGTTTTCAGAAAACATGCATACCTCATACTATAAGTATTTTTATGTTATAGTATATATCTTATATATAAATAATATTCATCAACACAATCGATTATTATATGATACTGATTATTATATTATACTGATATCAATATTCAGTGCCGATCAAATGTTTACTGTGGGAATGTTTATTTCAGAGTGCCCCGGTGACGTTTTGTCGACCTGAGCCAGCTCTTCCCACAGTTTCTCGTACATTTTAATAACAGCACTGGTTTGCGTTTTTGGTATAATTATTTTGATACATTTCAAGGAAACTATTTTGAAGATAAAGAATGATAAACTAATGTGTGATTTTGGTAAAACCAAAAAATTTGGATACTTGAACCAGTTGCGTTTATGGTTCCTCCAGAAATTGGGGCAAAATCGTCTTCCATTACAAAAACATGATTTTTCCTATCAAGCTAGATTAATTATTAAGTTTTTAACCAACTACACATCGATGTACAAAGCTGTTATCCCCTTGTATATTTTGCTACTTACAGTTTTGCTCATTCAATGTACCGGTATATGATTACCCTTTAAGTTATACTTTTGAAAGAACTAACCATTTTACAGTGGTATATCAACTAGTGGAACCGTGCGCGTGTAAACTGGCCGTACAGCCGGGAAAACTTGTTGATGTTATCACTGTTTTCGATGCTCTAATCCAATTCTACTATTTTGTATGCATGAATACAATAACGAAAGGCTTTTGTAAATACTTGCTCTAATATATGTTCGTTTTAACATATATGCTTTTATTTTCAGGTCACAACCACATTGTTATTTTTTATATGTTACGTATGTCTGTTATTCATGTCGGAAAATAGCTCATTGAGCTTATGTTTCTCGTTAGCACATACCCGACTTTAAATAAAGAATCTTGTATCTTATACCTTGTATCTTGTCCATTTCTGACATGTTTGTGAAAATAAAAACAACACATGGAAATCAGATGTTTTGCCTAATTTAACATTCGGAGTAAAAACTAGATTAAAACTTATATGGCATCACTAAATAAAGAAAGCCCGACAAGTGGTAAACATATTAAACAAACATCATTTCTTAACTATCAATATAGACTTTATAGCAACAATTAAAGTGACACTCTTATTCAACATCAATACCTACACATGTATAACACACACAAATTTTAAGTGATTAACCTTTAACCACTTCCTAAATAATGCATTTATGGAAAATATTTATTACTGATAACAAGATTGTAACCATATATATTAAATAGCTGAATACGCAAAAACATTAAATGATAGGTGAATGTTAAAAAAATAACTGCAATCTTCTATCGTCTCATAAGGTAGAAATACCATGTTCACTGCACCTTTCTGTCATATCAACCTTGGTATCCTTCATAATAACCATTGATTTCGAGATTTTTTTATCCTTTTTGACATATTAAAACAATGCTTTTAAGTGTGGTAAGATTTATTTGGGAGTAATGGTGCATCTTCAAAAATAACAGCAAACGTATTGGAACCCTTGGAGACCGATACATTACCGTTACGTTACCCATGTTTGTGTAAGAATAAACTAAAACCGAAGCCAATTTTAAATAATCGGCATACGACACTGAAGAGGAATTGAAACAACTTTCAATTTGTCTGTAGCGATCTCATTTCAATGAATGCATATGTTACAGATATACCTACTCGTTCAATGTGACATTTACTATAACGTGTGTAGAAGATACCTATCTTCCATTCGGAACTCCTCGGCCATTTTTATCGAAAACAACCTCGGATGTATAAACAACCTCGGATGTATTTGGACGGTTTGCATACTCAAAAAGTGGTACGGTAAAGTCCGCTGCAAGAAGATCGCTTAGTAATTTTATTTAGCAGTTAAACTCTTTGACTTAACTCTTGGGAATCTTAATGATATTTGCAATAATTCACTTATGTACCGGCATACATCCGAGGTTGTTTTCGATAAGAATTGGCCGAGGGGCTCCGAATGGAAGATTCGAATGGACATATGATGCGAATGCGTGTTATAAATCGTTACAAGACAATGAAGTAAAACATTAAGCTGGCTAAGTCCTACCTTGTCAGAATATGTTGACGATTGAATACAGGTGCTGCGATTTTTTTACAGTGATTAAACATTACAAACATTGAACTGCGGCTTGAATTGTTTCATACTGCTGAATGTAAATTTTACCTTTGATAAACAGGGTCATGTTAGTAAAGAGCAACATACCATTGAAGTTTCATGGTCCTAGGTAACGTTGTGTTTGAGTCGTTTGGAGAACAAAATTTTCTTAATGTTATTGTGAGTGATCTTGACCTATCCAACTGGTAAACAATAGGAGTCATCAGTTCGTCTAGGGCAACTTACAACTGAGAAGAATCTTGGCCATGACCTTGTCCACCTGACCTAAGCTGGCTATAGCAAATATGTGACATCTTATGGTCAGGGGTAAGCTACCACTAGCATAGTCCTAGGCCAAACCGTTCTCGTGTTATTGAGCGTCCAGGATTGTTGTATTTGAAATTGACATACTAACTCAAAAATGACAATTGTCCAACTTGAATACATATCCGAAATAGTCTCCACTCTGCCAGGAGTCAGTGTTTTTAATTCTACATTTTCACAGAGAAATGTGGCTAGGATATAAAGCCTAGGAATACTTTTTACAACGACACTTTAATTCACAGTATATGTATTCGTCAAAACACAATATATTATCAACTTGAGATTTATATGAAGACAAGTGATTTATGTAAAGACATATGCCAACAACTGAAGTAGAATGATAATACTGACGTCATATTCATGAAGTCCAAGTAGAATGATAGTGCTGACGTCATGTCCATGCATTTTCTTCATGCTTCCGATTAATCCTCATTCCATTAATATACCAAAAAAAACTAGCGTGATAGGTTTCCCATTCTCATGTAACTATGCTTTTAAAATGTTTAAAATCTGTACAATTGTAGGCCTACATGCCTACATCATAATACATTCTAAATAAACAGCCTACAGTGTTTCTTGTGTGTCACTGACTCTATGCAAAAAAATATTTCTTCAAGAAATCATACCTGGAAATGCCAATAATACCATATACCATATTCCAGTATTGTATCCCCAACATTGTTCCTCTTCAACAAGGGACATTATTTACAAGTCATTTAAGTATCTCATAAGCCATATGATATAATAGAATTGACCTTATTGAGAAAAACATATTTTGATGTTAAAAATACATATACAATTCCTTTTATTGGACTCTTAATATTCTATAAAGACTCTTTTTTTTTAAGTTAAAAAAACGAATTTAAGCGGCTTTAATGTTAGTGACTTCAACAATTTGGTTTCAACACTTGAACAGCGAATGTCATAGGCAAGGTCAGTGTCTATTTAATATGTCTTATCATTTTCTATCACTTCCGTTTCACTTTCAATTGTCTCACTAGTAAAATCTTCCTCGACCTCTTGCAAAGCAAAACTTGTTCTTTGCACATATTTAGTGCTTGCGTTATCTTCAGCAGATTCAGCATCATTATCGCCAGCCTTTTCTCCTATAATTCCAGAGCACCGAGAGAGATTTAAATTGTTGCCATATATATGTAACGGTATGAGACTATGCTCATTGTTGGTTAATGTAACGCTGTATAATAATGCAAGGCTTGAGGACGTACTGTTTTGTTTTGCTGAATTTAGCATACATTTCAATGAAATCAAAAGTGTTAAGATCTGTCTTTTTGGACATATTTGTGTTAGAAGCACTTCTATTTGCACCAACATTACTCTATGCCTACCAAGGTGCCGTGTTGAATAAGATAAGACGCGTGCAAACCTATCCAGTGATAAAGAGACCAGAGGTCACGCGGTCTATTGTTAGCCTATCCTTCATTCATTGTCATGATATTTCAGAAATGCTTGCTTGCAACCCTTCATTTATTGTGACAGTCGTAGCGGCTGTTAGATTAGTAGAGACTATGTCAAAAATAGTGACCCATTTAATTCCTTCTCGCCTACACATGTATTACTCTCGTATAAGAAGGACCAGTGGGTGATAATAAATCACATTGCGTGAACAAATGTTATTCAATGTCAAACTATAAACTGAACACGAGTTTGTTATATTCTAAAAAAAAAATCTGACATAAACTTATCAATTGAACATCATCTTTTAAAAGTCTTCAAAAAGGACATATGTAAATGAGAAGGCTGTATCTAATGCATCACAAAGTTTTAAGTCAATATAATGTTAATAATTATTTCAATGATATTCGAACGGCTTTGGATGTGTGTAGTTAATCGCCGATAGCTAAATGTTTTACAATTAATAATGCAATTTAAGGACAAAGATATGCGTGCGTGTTTGAATTTTAATGTTATTCACACGCATATTGTTAATTAATGAGTAGACTCCGTGCATTAAACCACCTAATCTATCACAACGACGTACTGACAAAAGTCTTCTGATTAATATAAGGAAAACGGGGCATTTCTTAAAATTTTAACATTCGTGTTCATTAAGAATATGAAGTGTCCGAATTATATTAATATTCGAGATGTAATAGAGATTGTGACTGGTGTAACTGTTGTTGGGTAATCCGTGAGTGAGTGCAGCTTTGTAAAAGGAATTTCATAACAAAGCACAATGGTACAATAGTATTGAAGAGTATTGCACTTTTTTTTACAAAATTGTGTTCATCCATAAGTTTACGAAACACTATGTGCTGTATCATGAGACTTATGACATGGAAGAAAAACCTACCGAGGACATTTCGCAGCATCTGGATAGACTAATGCATTCATCGGTCAATTGTACCCCCCCCCCTTCCCCTGGTCCTTGCGGGGACTTTGATTTCTGTCCAGCTAATCCCAGGTTAAATCCCCGTCCTGCCGGGACAAACTGCTGGTAGAATCCCTGCCAAATGCCCTGCGTACCAGGTAAGGCCACGCCGGGCCCATTCTCCGTTTTTTTCGGCGCGAAAACAAAACAACTGCATTCACTCGGCACTCCGGGGTCACCTTGAATGTAAAAACACGGCCATTTCCCCTCTTTCCCCGGTATACCCTCGGACCTGGGGCGTGTTTATTATTCATTGGTGCATTACAGAATAAACTCTGAATCCCAAACTACCAGCTCTTTGGTAGTTATAACGAATAACCATCTGGAAATGATTGAATATTGGCAAATGTAGGAAAAGTATTCCAATAAAACAGTGTTTGTCACAAAATAACATTTGCCTTCAGACTAATTCACATGTGTACCTTTCAATCATAAAACAGGACAATATCTGAATCCCCAATTTGCAACTGGTTGTCAGTTTGATATTCACAAATAACATTAACATCTGACTTCTATGCAGTTGATTATTCAAACCCCAACTGGCAAATAACAGGTAGCTGTATATCCGAATAACCGTAGTTGCATATTCGAATACCCAACTAAATAACGCCGAGCTTTTCCGCCATGTGTGTTCTTTTTTCCCTTCATATCCGACTTCAAGAAATTGCTTGTATCTGGTTTCTAAAAAAGCCGAGGTTCCAGGCATTCCACGCGCTTTCCGCAGTGGCAAATGTTGTACCAAATGAAAAACTTGGTATGTCTTTTTTTGTATCGAGAGGTCCATGTTTTGCTCCAGACGCCCCACACTGTATATCCATACTCAACTTGCGGCTCCAAGGTTCACGGCCAACGCGGCCCAACGACCATTTCGGCCCAGTTACCATTACGGCCCTTTTATGAATTATGAACGGTAGTTATACATGTTGATGTAAGGAATAACTTTGAGCAATTTCAAGGCAGACAAGATAAGCAAGATTTGGTTTATAGTTGAATTATACGGTTTGACGCTTATACTGACTCAAGATTATTCTGAGTGGCATTGAACGAACTATTCTCTACTTTAAAACTGTACCGTACTAGAACAGTACATAAGACCATTGTGGATCACCTTAATAAGGTTTTTGCTTGGGCTACATGTAGGTCTCCGAAATTTAGTCTGTACAAATAGATACAAGATACAAGAATCTTGATCAAAAGTCGGGTACATTATAACAATAATCACTAGCTCAAAGAGCTATTTTTCGAAATAAAAAACAAACAAACAAACATATCGATGATGATGATGATGATGATGATGATGATGATGATGATGATGATGATGATGATGATGGGTGATGATGATGATGATGATGATGATGATGATGATGATGATGATGATGATGATGATGATGATGATGATGATGATGATGATGATGATGATGATGATGATGATGATGGGTGATGAAGATGAAGATGATGATGATGATGATGATGATGATGATGATGATGGGTGATGAAGAACAAGATGATGATGATGATGATGATGATCCAGCAGAACCAAACTATTACTTCATGACGATCGGAACGAGACGACCAATATGACCAATATGACGAATAATCGCAAATGGACAAATCGATTCGGTAAATAAAATTCAGAGCCATGCTGTTGGTAAACAAACAGATTGGTGGCAGAATTTAAAAAAACAAAACAACAACAAAAAAACAAACAATAAAAAACGTTTCAATTAAACGGTTAAAGAAAGTATCTACTTTAAAGGTAAAAAATATTCATTAATGAAATGTTTTTTGCTGCAATAAAGATACGTACTCCTCTATTTACCTTCGTCTGATTGATTTAAAAGTTTAAAACGAAATTCCCGTGCATTCTAAGGAAATAGGTAGCCAAAAGCACAGGCGGCAGTTACGTTGACATAACCCACCCTGTTTGCCATGCCCCCCCTCCTCCCGACCAAAAAAATTAACAAAAATCGTCAAGTTAAAAAATGATTGATAAATGATCAGTAATCATAAAAATCAATATCAACCAAAAACTTAACAAAAAGAAACCAAATCCCAATATATTATATCATTACTATTTAAGGTTGACGTCAAAGCCCATGGAGTAATGAGGTATGCAGCACATGTCTGAAGTTGCAACAATTTGTTACTCGAGATTCTAGATCTGTGAGGACCCAACCGTGACTGCTTATCATGAACTTGTCAACATAAACCAGAGAAAACAACACCTCAACATGAACTCTTAACATGATCAGGTGAACATAAACCAGCTGATACAACTGCAAACTTTCAGTAGATAAGAAGGTAAAAAATCATATTGTTTATAATAATCAATTTAAAGTGACTCGCTCATGTTTTGTAAAATTCACTTTTTTTTAATTACGAAATAAAGTGTGGCAAATCATGTGGAGTGATTAAATAAAAATACCCGAAGCTGGAACCCTTCAGAAAATGTTGATATTTGCTCAAATATTGTCTTTGAAGACCACAATTTTCATTAGTGTTTATAACGCGATTGAAAATTAATTATGGCCGTGGTGTTGTGTGATTGGTTGATTGACATAATCATCTGATGTAATCAATGTATGCTTATGAGGTCAACTTATCTGCAACTGTTGTTAAAGTCTGGGTGGCTGTGTGGACTAACCAGATGTTTTCTATTTTTTTCTTGCCTTTACCAGCGTGGGTTCGAACCCCACTAAAACCATATTTTATAATGCTATAACTGTATTTTTTATTGCAATTGCAATATCATAGAGTAAATAAATGATAAAATAAGTGTTTTCAGATGCATTACGGGGAAAAATAATTTTGGTCCAAAAACATGAGCTAGTCACTTTAAATGAAACACTTCTGATACATTGTAAAGTTACTGGCCCCATCTATTCAAAGAGCATAAGAGAAAGGTTTAAATTTGATCATTGAAATACTCAATGTTTTAAGAAATATCATTATTAGTGATGATTATGAATGTAAAAACAATTGTCCACTACGTAGGCTTGTAGTACATAAGATCTGGATAGTTTAGTTTAGTTTATACTTATTTAATTTTACAACGATTGTGAAACAAATGTGGTCTTGTGTTGTCGGGGAAACCGGAGTAAACAGAGGAAACGCACTTGTCCGACTTGGTGACCATAAAACAAACTCACATGTGCCCAGGCCGCTAATTGAACCCGGGTCGCCTAGGTGAGAAGAGAGTGCACTAAACACTGCGCTAACCAGACAACCGGATAAAATGTGTGACAATTTTAACTGAGAAATGCACAACCCTTAGAAAGGAAATTGCGAAAACAAACAACCCCTGATGGGTTGATTTGGTCGGACTAAATTTGTAATGGGATAAGTCCAATTGACCAACAGTTTTCACATCCAGACTTAAAAAAAACAATGAAGATTTGATCATAATCAAACACTGCCTAAAAGAAATCAAAAAAATATTTTGTTTAATAGAAAATCACATTTTATCAATAATTTTGTCAAATAATGGTTATTTTAATCCTTTGTTTATGAATCTTATGTCATATTAAGTAGTGTAGATGTCGGGAAGTCAAACACTATGCAGCATTTGCCTCCCTTTGCAATACATTACCAAATAATGTATATTACTGTGTATATATCGTGCAGTGTTTTAAAACGCTAAACAATAACATTTAGTCGTGAACATTAGAATGTTAGGATAGTTGCAAATGTTTCATAAAAAATCTTATCCTTTGGAACATTTTATTTTATTCCAAAATTGGTACTGGTACGGTCAGAAAAATATACATTGCCAACAAATTGACCATTCAAAATTTTCATTACGACTAAAAAATTAAGTGCCAGTGTAAAAAAATGTTTTTGTTTAAATGTTATTTCGGAGCAAACCCTGGCGAAAATAACTCTCAGGTTAATATCTTAATACCTTTTTATTCCTTTTCAATGTAAAATTAGTAACAAAGGCTTTGAAAAAGCAAGTTTTCATACAAAAATTGTTGGACAGCCAAATTTTCTTTCGGGCTGACAAAATATGGTAGGCTGTCGTTCTATTTGATCCACACTTTTTCAGAACTTTTCGCAATGTTTGAAGAAAAACTAATTTAGAAATTCTGAACAATGGCAACACTTTAAAAACTATTGGATAAGTAATCTTGTTTATCCATTTATAATTGAATTACAGGGTTCTGGAAGTACTGTTATAACCAAGGGGAAAGGCATAACCTCAACATGATCTTGTCAACATGATGATGGGAACAACATGAACCTCCCCAGAGTAAATAACCCTGGTCAACATGATGATGGGAACAACATGAACCACTCCTGAGCACAGAACCATGGTCAACATGAACATTTGCCATACTCCTGTAACAAAAGTAAAGTAAATAGTTAATCTAAATCATACTTGATGAAGTGATTTGAAAGTTTGTGATTTGTTATAATTGTATGGTTAAAGGGACTAGACCCCTGATGGTTTCAACATGGGCACAATGCAGTATTTTCGCAAAACAAGCCTAGAAATATCAATGGAGCTGATTAAAAAAAATATTTGCATGATTAGAATAATATTTTATCGCTGTCTAAGCTGGTACTGGTTTCTCGGTTTATAGTGTGTTTATTTAACGTAAAGGTCACATGATTAGTACAGATATGGATAATTTACTCGGATTTATGTGGTAGACAAACCTACTAAATTTTGTATGGAAAAATATACAAAAACTGCAAAAGATACATGTGTCTTAAGACATGTGATACATCAGTGAATAAAATTAAATGCGTTGTACACAACCATATCAATTCTGTGAAAGTTTTAACAATTCTAATATTTCTTGCAATGTTATCATCTGGTGTCTAGTCCCTTCTAGTTCCAGGTTGTTTTTCAAATTCCCTGAAATTGCACAACAAGTAAATGAGGTAAAAAAATAACCGTTCCTAGTTATGCCCCTTCATAGTTTGCACAAGTCATGCAAAAGCATTAAACTTGACCAAACATTCAAGATATTCACTTGAAACTTTGTACACATGCTCATAGTAACATAATTATGATAACATATAGGAAGGCCAGTATCTATGGGTTTAATAATTGTAATAATGAGCCTTATCAGTAAAGGAACCTGAAGCCCCCAATTATAATGTACTTACTCCTTCAATAAATAACCATAGGAACCTGATGCCCCATATATGTAATTTACATACTCCCTCCTTCAAGATGTAACCTTAGGAACCTGATGCACCCAAAAGTAAATTCTTTTTATCCTTCAAGATATAACCATAGGAACATGTTGCCTGCAATAGTCATTTACTTACTCCTTTATGATATTACCATAGGAACCTGTTGCCCCCTATTGTAATTTACATACTCCTTCAATATATGACCATAGGAACCTGATGCCCACAATTGTAATTAATATTCTCCTTCAAGATATAACCATAGGAACCTGATGCCCCCTATAGTAATTTACATACTCCTTCAAGATATAACCATAGGAACCTGATGCCCCCCATAGTAATTTACATACTCCTTCAAGATATAACCATTGGAACCTGATTACACCTCAAAAGTAATTTGCATACTCCTTCAAGATATAACAATAGGAACCTAAAGTCACTCAAAAGTAATTTATTTACTCCTTCAAGATATAACCATTGGAACCTGATGCTCCCAAAAGTAATTTAAATACTCCCTCAAGATATAACCATGGGAACCTGATGAGCCCCTATAGTCATTTACATACTCCCTCAAGATATAACCATTGGAACCTGATGCCCCCAAAAGTAATTTACATACTCCCTCAAGATATAACCATTGAAACCTGATGAGCCCCTATAGTAATTTACATACTCCCTTAAGATATAACCATGGGAACCTGATGTCCCCCTATAGTCATTTACATACTCCCTCAAGATATAACCATTGGAACCTGATGAGCCCCTATAGTAATTTACATACTCCCTCAAGATATAACCATAGGAACCTGATGCCCCTAATAGTAATTTACATACTCCCTCAAGATATAACCATAGGAACCTGACGCCCCCCTATAGTAATTTAAATACTCCCTCAAGATATAACCATGGGAACCTGATGTCCCCCTATAGTAATTTACATACTCCCTCAAGATATAACCATAGAAACCTGATGAGCCCCTATAGTAATTTACATACTCCCTCAAGATATAACCATAGAAACCTGATGAGCCCCTATAGTAATTTACATACTCCCTCAAGATATAACCATAGGAACCTGATGCCCCCAAAAGTAATTTACATACTCCCTCAAGATATAACCATGGGAACCTGATGTCCCCCTATAGTAATTTACATACTCCCTCAAGATATAACCATAGAAACCTGATGAGCCCCTATAGTAATTTACATACTCCCTCAAGATATAACCATGGGAACCTGATGTCCCCCTATAGTCATTTACATACTCCCTCAAGATATAACCATTGGAACCTGATGAGCCCCTATAGTAATTTACATACTCCCTCAAGATATAACCATAGGAACCTGATGCCCCTAATAGTAATTTACATACTCCCTCAAGATATAACCATAGAAACCTGATGAGCCCCTATAGTAATTTACATACTCCCTCAAGATATAACCATAGGAACCTGATGCCCCCTATAGTAATTTACATACTCCCTCAAGATATAACCATTGGAACCTGATGAGCCCCTATAGTAATTTACATACTCCCTCAAGATATAACCATAGGAACCTGATGCCCCCTATAGTAATTTACATACTCCCTCAAGATATAACCATTGGAACCTGATGAGCCCCTATAGTCATTTACATACTCCCTCAAGATATAACCATTGGAACCTGATTACACCCAAAAGTAATTTACATACTCCCTCAAGATATAACCATTGGAACCTGATGCCACCCCCTATAGTCATTTACAAACTCCCTCAAGATAAAACCATTGGAACCTGATGCCCCCAAAAGTAATTTACATACTCCTTCAAGATATAACCACAGGCAACTGATGCCATCCAATAGTTATTTACATACTCCTTCACGATATAACCATAGGAACCTGATGCCACCCCTATAGTAATTTACATACTCCTTCAAGATATAACCATTGGAACCTGATTACACCTCAAAAGTAATTTGCATACTCCTTCAAGATATAACAATAGGAACCTGAAGCCACTCAAAAGTAATTTATTTACTCCTTCAAGATATAACCATTGGAACCTGATGTCCCCAAAAGTAATTTACATACTCCCTCAAGATATAACCATAGAATCTGATGTCCCCCTATAGTAATTTACATACTCCCTCAAGATATAACCATAGGAGCCTGATTACACCCAAAAGTAATGTACATACTCCTTTAAGATATAACCATTGGAACCTGATGCCACCCCCCTATAGTCATTTACAAACTCCCTCAAGATATAACCATTGGAACCTGATGCCCCCAAAAGTAATTTACATACTCCTTCAAGATATAACCATTGGAACCTGAGTACACCCAATAGTAAATTGCATACTCCTTCAAGATATAACAATAGGAACATGAAGCCACCCAATAGTAATTTACTTACTCCTTCAGGATATAACCATTGGAACCTGATGCCCCCAAAAGTAATTTACATACTTCTTCAAGATATAACCATTGGAACCTGATGCCACCCCCAAAAGTAATTTACATACTCCCTCAAGATATAACCATAGGAACCTGATGCCATCCAATAGTAATTTACATACTCCCTCAAGATATAACCATTGGAACCTGATTACACCCAATAGTAATTTACATACTCCTTCAAGATATAACCATTGGAACCTGTTGCCTGCAATAGTAATTTACATACTCCTTTCTTTAAGATATAAAAATTGGAACCTGATGCCCCCAAAAGTAATTTACATACTCCTTCAAGATATAACCATTGGAACCTGATGCCCCCAATTGTAATTTACATACTCCTTCAAGATATAACCATTGGAACCTGATGCCCCCAATTGTAATTTACATTCTCCCTCAAGATATAACAATTGGAACCTGATGCCCCCAAAAGTAATTTACATACTCCTTCAAGATATAACCATTGGAACCTGATGCCCCCAATTGTAATTTACATTCTCCCTCAAGATATAACCATTGGAACCTGATGCCCCCAATTGTCATTTACATGCTCCTTCAAGATATAACCATTGGAACCTGATGCCCCCAATTGTAATTTACATACTCCTTCAAGATATAACCATTGGAACCTCATGTCCCCCAATAGTAATTTACTACACCTTCAAGATATAACCATTGGAATCTGGTTACATCCAATAGTAATTTACATACTCCTTCAAGATATAACCTAGAGAACCTCATGTCCCCCAATATTAATTTACTTACACCTTTAAGATATAACCCTTGGAACCTGGTTACACCCAATAGTAATTTGCATACTTCTTCAAGATATACCCATAGGAACCTGATGTCCCCCAATAGTAATTTACTTACACCTTTAAGATATAACCCTTGGAACAATAGGAACCTGTTCCCCAAATCAACACTTCACTCAGGCCTTCAAAATATTAATAATCATCTGAACTAGAACCCCCCCCCCCCCCTTCCAAATATAAACAAATGTACCTGATTTGCAGAACAACAATTTACCCAGTCCTTCCAAATATAAACAAATGTACCTGATTTGCAGAACAACAATTTGCCCAGTCCTTCCAAATATAAACAAATGTACCTGATCTGCTGAACAACAATTTGCCCAGTCCTTCCAAATATAAACAAATGTACCTGATGTGCTGAACAACAATTTACTCAGTCCTTCCAAATATAAACAAATGTACCTGATGTGCTGAACAACAATTTACTCAGTCCTTCCAAATATAAACAAATGTACCTGATCTGCTGAACAACAATTTACTCAGTCCTTCCAAATATAAACAAATGTACCTGATGTGCTGAACAACAATTTACTCAGTCCTTCCAAATATAAACAAATGTACCTGATCTGCTGAACAACAATTTACTCAGACCTTCCAAATATAAACAAATGTACCTGATCTGCTGAACAACAATTTACTTCAAATTTCTTAAACCCATATTCACCTGATCCCATCACAAGCAATTTACCTTCAGGATCACTATAACCTGAGGAACCTGCTGCTATCCGACAGCAGCAATTACTCAGACATTGAAGGTATACCTGATGCCCACAAAAAACAATTTACTTTCAAACTGATAATGATCATACATACCTGATTTCCTTCAAGATCCCTTGTGACTTCCAAAACTCTGTCATAAATAAAATAGCAACTATTGCCCACAAACATCAATTTCTATTTTCCTTCCTGGTATAACCACACATTTTTTTTTAAATTATATTTCATTATTGTATATGTGAACTGCAGCTGACAGCAAAGTGTCTTATGTCAATGTTAAAATCACATCAATAAATGCTAATTGATAAGTTATATTTCATAAAATGAAAGAAATGAGGACCTTTTAACTGCCATGGACCTTAAAACACATCACACAATGAGCAACACCATTCTTTTTAAGTCACATGAAACTATGACATCATATTTACTGATGACATCCAACTGCAAAACCTATTTCTACTTGTTTCATGTTCATGTAAATTTGTACTTACATTGAGGCAGTCAATGACATTATTCAAGAAAGGATGCATACTAGTTGTCACAATTTTCATTTAAAGAGAGAGAGAGATATATATTATTTTATTGCCTCTATGGATTTAAGTGGCTTTAAGCCATTCTGTTGTATCCACATTTTAGCTTGTCTGTTTTTTATTGACAATTGCTTTCATTGTTATAGCTTTGGTGTTGTCATTGGCGTCTTTGTGCGAACTTTAAACCTAAGCAATCTCTCAAAAACACTTAAGATATTCAAATGAAACTTAGTACACACATATGTAAGATAAAACAATCACATGTACATATCTGGACTTTTATCCAGAACAAAGTAGTGACACACATTATTTCGGCCAAAACTTTATAACCATTCATTGTATTAACATGAAACGGTGTGAAGATTTTACTTGATACAAAACGCACATGTGTAGCAAGGGTCATTACTCTGGATTTAATAATTGTTGAGTTATGTCCCTTGATAGTTTGAAAAAGTGATGCAAAAACCTGAACATGGCCATTACCTCAAATTCAAGATATACAGATGAAACATTGACCAAATGTTACAAGTGACAAAATGCACATGTGTAGCAAGGCTCATAACCTTTTATGAAAATCATGTACCGCCCCTTGATAGCTTGAAAAGACATGCAAAAACTTTATTTAAGGAATAAATTAAAAACCATTTCAGGTATTAACGTGAAACATTTTATTGATATAACAAGTAAGAAATGTTGAGTTATGCCCCGTATTGATAAAAAAGGACGAGTGTTTACGTTATCTCTTTTGTTAGCTCTTTTTGTAGACAGACCGTTTGCAACTACCTTGGTTTGATTTTTTTATTCTTTTTTCTGACAGCTACTGTCTTCTTATACAAAACTGTATTTTGGTTTTCGAACTAATTCTTGCATAGTTTGAAAACTTGGAAATTTTAATTACTGATAGGTGTTACCGTAAGTTTTGTTTAGGACTGAAAATGGAGTGATAGGAAGAAGAGGCCTGACATGGATATTAGACAGGGTTATTTTACATCATGACAACCTACCCAAGCACTAGGCAAGATACACCCAGCTGGAGATAGCTAGGTCTTCATGGATTTGAGCTACAGAATCAGGAATGACTTTCGAAGGCCATATATTTACAGAGGACATTACATGAAGCTGTGTCTACTTCAAGAGGATGCACGTGCTGCTACAGGATGACAGTGTTCAACATCATAATGACCTAGCCTGCCAGTGCTTGGTGACGTCTTTGGTTACATTTGTTGTTTGTATATCTTAGATATTTTATTTTTGTATTTTTTCTATATTTATTTATTGTAAAGCAACATTTTATTGTGACGATTTTTGTTTGTACCTTTCTTTTTCTTAGTTAAATATACTCTCAAAAAACGCTTGTATATTTCAAATTACTTTTAAACTGTTTAAAGCTGTTTGCTTTTTATAAAGTGACTTTTAACTAGTACATTGTTTTAACTGAATTTGTTTTAAGCTTTTGCTGGCATCCATGAGTTGTGTATTTGTGTTTTTCCTCTTTTTGTGGCAGCCATGATCATTGTATTTTGCCCATATTGAACAGGTATATTGGTACCTCAGTTTGTATTTTGCTCTTTATGTGACAGCTATGCTTTGTGTATTTTATCATTATTGAACAGGTATATTATTGCCTGAATTTGTATTTTGCTCTTTTAGCGGCAGCAATGATCTTGTATTTTGCCATTATTGGACAGGTATATTGGTACCTACAAAGTTTGCCCTTTTTGTGACAGCCATGCGTTGTGTATTATGCCATAATTGAACAGGTATATTGATACCTCAGTTTGTATTTGGCTCTTTTTATGGCAGCCATGATCTGTGTATTATGTTATTTTCGAACAGGTATATTGTTACCTCAGTTTGTATTTGGCTCTTTTTGTAGCAGCCATGATTTGTGTAATATTTCATTATTAAACAAGTATAATATTATTGTAACCTAAATTTGTGTTTGACTCTTTTTTGTGACAGCCATGCTGTGTGTATTATGTCTTTATTGAACTGGTTACATAATATTGATACCTCAGTTTGTATTTGGCTCTTTTTATGGCAGCCATGATCTGTGTATTATGTTATTGTCCAACAGGTATATTGTTACCTAAGTTTGTATTTGGCTCTTTTTGTGACAGCCATAATCTGTATTGTGTCATAATTAAACAGGTATATTGTTATGTCATTTTGTATTTTGCTCTTTTTGTGGCAGCAAAGAGCTATCTGTGTATTATTTCATTAATGAACAGGTATATTGGTACCACAGTTTGTATTTGGCTCTCTTTGTGACACCCATGATCTGTGCATTTTATCATTATTGAACAGGTATATTATTACCTGAATTTGTATTTTGCTGTTTTTTTGCGGCAGCCATGATCAGTGTATTTTGCCATTATTGAACAGGTATATTGGAACCTAAGTTTGTATTTAAAAAAATTTGTGACAGCCATGATTTGCGTATTGTATCATTATTGAACAGTTATATCAGTACTTAAGTTTGTATTTGGCTTTTTGGGGCAGCCATGATCTGTGTATTTTATCACTATTGAACATGTATATTGATACCTCAGTTTGGAATTAGCTCTTTTTTTATGGCAGCCATGATTTGTGTATTATGTCATTATTGAACAGGTATATTATTACCTTAGTCTGTATTTTGCGTGTTTTGTAACAGCCATGCTATGTGTATTATGTCATTATTGAACAGGTATATTGTAACCTAAGTTTGTATTTGACTTTTTTTGTGGCAGCCATGCTCTGTGTATTATGTCTTTATTTAACAGATATATTGGTATCTCGGTTTGTATTGGGCTCTTTTTGTGGCAGCCATAATCTGTGTTAATATTATTTCAATTTTGAAAAGGTATATTATTACCTTAGTTTGTATTTGGCTTTTTTGGGGCAGCCATGATCTGTGTATTATGTCATTATTAAACAGGTATATCATTATCTAAGTTTGTATTTTGCTCTTTTTGTGGCAGCCATGATCAGTGTATTTTGCCATTATTGAACAGGTATATTGGTACCTTAGTTTGTATTTAGCTCTTTTTGTGAAAGCCATGATCTATGTATTATGTCATTATTGAACAGGTGTATTTGGCTCTTCTTGTGACAGTCATGATCTGTGTATTTTATCAGTATTGACCAGGTATATTATTACCTAAAATTGTATTTTGCTCTTTTTGTGGCAGCCATGATCATTGTATATTGTACATATTGAATAGGAATATTGGTACCTAAGTTTGTATTTGGCTCTTTTTGTGACAGCCATGCTCTGTATATTTTGCTATTATTGAACAGGTATATTAGTACCTTAGTTTGTATTTTGCTCATTTTGTGACAGTCATGCTCTGTGTATCAATCATTATTGAATAGGTATATTGGTACCTCAGTTTGTATTTGGCTCATTTTTTGGCAGCCAAGATCTGTGAATAATGTCATTATTGAACAGATATATTTTTACCTAAGTTTGTATTTGGCTTTCTGTGGCAGCCATTATTTGTGTATTTTATTATTGATGAACAGGTATATTATTACCTAAGTTTGTATTTTGCTCTTTTTTGGCAGCCATTGTCTGGGTATTATGTCTTAATTGAACAGATATATTATTTCCTAAGTTTGTATTTGGTGTTTTGGGCAGCCATGATCTGTGTATTTTATCATTATTGAACAGATATATCATTACCTAAATTTGTATTTTGCTCTTTTTGTGGCAGCCATGATCATTGTATTTTGCCCATATTGAACAGGTATATTGGTACCTAAGTTTGTATTTTGCTCTTTTTGTGACAGCCATGCTTTGTGTATTTTATTATTATTGAACAGGTATATTATTACCTGAATTTGTATTTTGCTGTTTTTTTTTGCGGTAGCCACGATCAGTGTATTTTGCCATTATTGAAGAGGTATATTTGTACCTAAGTTTGTATTTTGCTCTTTTTGTGACAGCCATGCTTTGTGTATAATGTCATTATTGAATAGGTATACTGGCTCCTTAGTTTGTATTTGGCTCTTCTTGTAACAGCCATGATCTGTGTATTTTGTTATTATTGAAGAGGTATATTGTAACCTTAGTTTGTATTTGGCTCTTTTTGTGGCAGCCAAGATCTTTGTATTATGTTATTGTTGAACAGGTATATTTGTACCTAAGATTGTGTTGTTGTTTTTTGTGACAGCTATGATCTGTGTATTGTATCATTATTGAACAGGTATTGTATTACCTATGTTTGTATTTGGCTGTTTTTGTGGCAACCATGATCAGTGTATTTTGTCATTATTGAACAGGTATATTAGTACCTCAGTTTGTATTTTGCTCTTTTTTTGTGACAGCAATAATCTGTGTAGTATGTCATTATTTAACAGGTATATTGGTACCTCAGTTTGTATTTGGCCATTTTAGCGGCAGCCATGATCTGTGTACTTTGCCATTATTGGACAGGTTTATTATTACCTAAGTTTTTATCTTGCTCTTTTTTGTGACAGCCATGACATGTGTATTTTGCCATTATTGAATTATAATAAGATATATTAGTACCTTAGATTGTATTTTGCTCTTTTTGTGAAAGCCATGCTCTGTGTATCAGTTATTATTGAACAGGTATATTAGTACCTCAGTTTGAATTTGGCTCTCTTTGTGGCAGCCATAATCTTTGTATTATGTTATTGTCAAACAGGTATATTGGTACCTAAGATTGTGTTTTGCTCTTTTTTGGCAGCCATTTTCTGGGTATTATGTCATAATTGAACAGATATATTATTTCCTAAGTTTGTATTTGGTGTTTTGGGCAGCCATGATCTGTGTATTTTATCATTATTGAACAGATATATCATTACCTAAATTTGTATTTTGCTCTTTTTGTGGCAGCCATGATCATTGTATTTTGCCCATATTGAACAGGTATATTGGTACCTAAGTTTGTATTTTGCTCTTTTTGTGACAGCCATGCTTTGTGTATTTTATTATTATTGAACAGGTATATTATTACCTGAATTTGTATTTTGCTATTTTTTTTGCGGCAGCCACGATCAGTGTATTTTGCCATTATTGAAGAGGTATATTTGTACTTAAGTTTGTATTTTGCTCTTTTTGTGACAGCCATGCTTTGTGTATTATTTCATTATTGAACAGGTATACTGGCTCCTTAGTTTGTATTTGGCTCTTCTTGTAACAGCCATGATCTGTGTATTTTGTTATTATTGAAGAGGTATATTGTAACCTTAGTTTGTATTTGGCTCTTTTTGTGGCAGCCAAGATCTTTGTATTATGTTATTGTTGAACAGGTATATTTGTACCTAAGATTGTGTTGTTGTTTTTATGTGACAGCCATGATCTGTGTATTTTATCATTATTGAACAGGTATTGTATTACCTATGTTTGTATTTGGCTGTTTTTGTGGCAACCATGATCAGTGTATTTTGTCATTATTGAACAGGTATATTAGTACCTCAGTTTGTATTTTGCTCTTTTTTTGTGACAGCAATAATCTGTGTAGTATGTCATTATTTAACAGGTATATTGGTACCTCAGTTTGTATGAGGCTGTTTTTATGGCAGCCATGATCTGTGTATTCTATCATTATTGAACAGGTATATTATTACCTGAAATTGTATTTTGCCCTTTTTGTGGCAGCCATAATCATTGTGTTTTGCCCATATTGAACAGGTATATTGGTACCTAAGTTTGTTTTTGGCTCTTTTTGTGACAGCCATGATCTGTGTATTTTGCCATTATTGGACAGGTTTATTATTACCTAAGTTTTTATCTTGCTCTTTTTGTGACAGCCATGACATGTGTATTTTGCCATTAATGAATAGATATATTAGTACCTTAGATTGTATTTTGCTCTTTTTGAGAAAGCCATGCTCTGTGTACCAGTTATTATTGAACAGGTGAATAAGTACCTCAGTTTGTATTTGACTCTTTTTGTGGCAGCCATAATCTTTGTATTATGTTATTGTCAAACAGGTATATTGGTACCTAAGATTGTGATTTGCTCTTTTTGTGACAGCCATTGTCTGTGTATTATGTCATTATTGAACAGGTGTATCGGTACCTTAGTTTGTTTTTGGCTCTTTTTGTGATATTCGTGATCTGTGTATTTTATCAATATAAACAGGTATAATATTACCTGAATTTGTATTTTGCACTTTTTGCTGTAACCATGATCAGTGTATTTTGCTTTAATTGAACAGATATAATATTACCTAAGTTTATATTTAGCTCTTTTTGTGACAGCCATGATCTGTGTATTATGTTAATGGCGAACAGGTGTTTTGTTACCTAAGTTTGTATTTGGCTCTTTTTGTGACAGCCATGATCTGTATTTTGCCATTATTGAACAGGTATATTGGTACCTCAGTTTGTATTAGGCTGTTTTTGTGACAGCCATAATCATCATGTTTTGCCCATATTGAACTGGTATATTGGTACCTAAGTTTGTATTTGGCTCTTTTTGTGACAGCCATGATCTGTGTATTTTGCCATTATTGAATAGATATATTAGTACCTTAGAGTGTATTTTGCTCTTTTTGTGAAAGCCATGCTCTGTGTATCAGTTATTATTGAACAGGTATATTAGTACCTCAGTTTGTATTTGGCTCTTTTTGTGGCAGCCACAATCTTTGTATTATGTTATTGTCAAACAGGTATGTTGGTACCTAAGATTGTGTTTTGCTCTTTTTGTGACAGCCATTGTCCGTGTATTATGTCATTATTGAACAGGTGTATCGGTACCTTTGTTTGTTTTTGGCTCTTTTTGTGATATCCGTGATCTGTGTATTTTATCAATATAAACAGGTATAATATTACCTGAATTTGTATTTTGCACTTTTTGCTGTAACCATGATCAGTGTATTTTATCAATATAAACAGGTATAATATTACCTGAATTTGTATTTTGCACTTTTTGCTGTAACCATGATCAGTGTATTTTGCTTTAATTGAACAGATATAATATTACCTAAGTTATTTTTAGCTCTTTTTGTGACAGCCATGATCTGTGTATTGTGTATTATGTTAATGGTGAACAGGTGTTTTGTTACCTAAGTTTGTATTTGGCTCTTTTTGTGACAGCCATGATCTGTATTTTGCCATTATTGAACTGGTATATTGGTACCTTAGTTTGGATTTGGCTCTTTTTGTGGCAACCATAATCTGTGTATTTTGCCATTATTGAACAGGTATATTGGTACCTTAGTTTGTATTTGACCCTTTTTGTGGCAACCATTATCTGTGTATTTTGCCATTATTGAACAGGTATATTGGTACCTTAGTTTGTATTTGACCCTTTTTGTGGCAACCATAATCTGTGTATTTTGCCATTATTGAACTGGTATATTGGTACCTTAGTTTGGATTTGGCTCTTTTTGTGGCAACCATAATCTGTGTATTTTGCCATTATTGAACAGGTATATTGGTACCTTAGTTTGTATTTGACCCTTTTTTTTGGCAACCATTATCTGTGTATTTTGCCATTATTGAACAGGTATATTGGTACCTTAGTTTGTATTTGACCCTTTTTGTGGCAACCATAATCTGTGTATTTTGCCATTATTGAACTGGTATATTGGTACCTTAGTTTGGATTTGGCTCTTTTTGTGGCAACCATAATCTGTGTATTTTGCCATTATTGAACTGGTATATTGGTACCTTAGTTTGGATTTGGCTCTTTTTGTGGCAACCATAATCTGTGTATTTTGCCATTATTGAACAGGTATATTGGTACCTTAGTTTGTATTTGACCCTTTTTGTGGCAACCATAATCTGTGTATTTTGCCATTATTGAACAGGTATATTGGTACCTCAGTTTGTATTTGGCTCTTTTTGTGACAGCCATGATCTATGTATCATGTAATTATTGAACTGGTATATTGGTACCTAAGTTTGTATTTGGCTCTTTTTGTGGCAACCATAATCTGTGTATTTTGCCCATATTGAACTGGTATATTGGTACCTAAGTTTGTATTTGGCTCTTTTTGTTACAGCAATGATCTGTGTATTTTATTATTATTGAACAGATATATTATTACCTGAATTTGTATTTAGCTCATTTTGTTGCTGCCATGATTTCTATATTATGTCATTATTGAACAGGTATATTGGTACCTCAGTTTGTATTTGGCTCTTTTTGTGACAGCCATGACGTCATCTGTGTATTTCATCATTATTGAACATGTATATAGCTACTGAAGTGTGCATCTGGCATCTTTTTTTCTGGGAGCTATGATTTTGTATAATGCCATTTTTAACTGGTCTATTGCTACCTAAGTTTGTATTTGGCTCCTTTCATGGCAGCCATGATCAGTATATTATATATCATTATTGATCAGGTAAAATATTACCTCAATTTGTATTTTGACTTTTTTGTGAAAAAACCAACCCTGTTCTTTAATAAATAAACATAGGCATACATTTAAACCAACGCTACATAACCCTGTCCTTTAATATATAAATATTAAAACCACCATGCCTTACAGCAGCACATAACACTGTCCTTGATTATATAAACGTAAAAGGCGTTTGTGCCTTTCAACAACACGTAATAAAATACTTTTATGTGTAAACATTTAAGATCCCATTTATACATGCAACACGTTGCCATGTCCTTTAATATATAATAATTAAAGTCCAACAGCATATATGTAATCCTGTCTTTTCGTGTATGAACATAGGACCCAGTGTCTTTCAATAACACGTCTCAATGTCCTTTGATATTTATACATGTAAGGCCCCCATATAAACAACAACAACACATATCCATGTCCTTTAATATATGAAGGTTAAGGCCCTATGTTTACCAACAGCATACAATCCTGTATTTCATGTCTAAACATAGGACCCAGTGTCTTCTAACAATACGTGGCTTTTACATATAAGCAGTGTAGACCCCCACTTAAACAACGGACACTTGTCCGTTAATGTATAAACATTCCCTGATGTAAATTAATAACATAATTATAACCCTGTGCTTTAATATATAAACGTTGGTCCCATTTGATTCCAGCAATGATTTACACTGCTTTTTAATAAAATTACACAGGCCTCCAAACAACACGTTATTATATAGACAATTAAAGGCCCTGATGTTAACAATATGTAACCCTGTCCTATAAATATATACATAAGGCCCCATTTAAACAAACAACATGTAACCATGTTCTTTTAATATATAAACATAGGTGCTAGTTTCTTTTTAAAATATGTAACATTGCCTTTAATATACAATCATTGAATGAAAGTCCCAATGTTAACCAACAACACACAACCCTGTCTTGTAATATGGAACATTAAAGGCCCAAATGTAAAACAAAAATCCATAATCTTGTTATTTAATATACAAACAAATGACCCCAACGTCGGTCTAATGTATAAACATAGACCCAATGTCTTCAGACAATATGTCACCATACCCTCTAAAATATACACTCTAAATACCCACATGTTAACCAACAACACTTTACCCTGTCGTTTGTTTTATAAACATAAAAGGCCCAAATCTAAACCAACAACATGTAACTCTCTCCCTTTAGTCATAACCATTAAATGTCCACATCTTAATCACCAACACCTTACCCGGTCCTACAATATATCAACATTCAAGGTCCAAAATAGATTCCACCAACACATTACCCAGTCCTTAAATATATAAACATAATCGGCCCCAGTTAAAACCATGAACACGTTACGCAGTCCTTAAATATATAAACATTAAAGGTCCTAATCTAGACCAACAACATGTTACCCAGTCCTATAATATAAAACATTAAAGGTCATCATCTAAACCAACAACACACTGCCCTGTCCTTAAATATAAAAACATTAAAGGTCCTTATCTAAACCAACAACACCTTACCCTGTCCTTCAATATAAAAGACATTCAAGGTCCCATCCTAAACCACCATTTCACTGCCGTGTCCTTAAATATAAAAAAAAACAAAGGTCCTGATCTAAACCACCAATACCATACCCAGTCTTTAAATATATAAACATCAAAGGTCCTAATCTTAACCACCAACGCCTTACCCAGTCTTTAAATATATAAACATCAAAGGTCCTAATCTCAACCACCAACACCTTACCAAGTCCTTAAATATATAAACATCAAAGGTTCTATTCTTAACCACCAACACCTTACCCAGTCCTTAAATATATAAATATCAAAGGTCCTGATCTAAACCACCAATACCATACCCAGTCCTGAAATATACAAACATAAATGGTCCTAATCTTAACGACCAACACCTTACCCAGTCTTTAAATATATAAACATCAAAGGTCCTTATCTAAACCACCAACACCTTAACCGGTTCTTAAATATATAAACTTCAAAGGTCCTGATCTAAACCACCAATACCATACCCAGTCCTTAAATATATAAACATCAAAGGTCCTAATCTCAACCACCAACACCTTACTCAGTCTTTAAATATAAAAAGATCAAGGGTCCTAATCTCAACCACCAACACCTTACCAAGTCCTTAAATATATAAACATCAAAAGTCCTATTCTTAACAACCAACACCTTACCCAGTCCTTAAATATATAAACATCAAAGGTCCTGATCTAAACCACCAATACCATACCCGGTCCTTAAATATATAAACATCAAAGGTCCTAATCTTAACCACCAACACCTTACCCAGTCTTTAAATATAAAAAGATCAAGGGTCCTAATCTCAACCACCAACACCTTACCAAGTCCTTAAATATATAAACATCAAAAGTCCTATTCTTAACAACCAACACCTTACTCGGTCCTTAAATATATAAACATCAAAGGTCCTGATCTAAACCACCAATACCTTACCCAGTCTTTAAATATATAAACATCAAAGGTCCTAATCTTAACCACCAACACCTTACTCAGTCTTTAAATATATAAACATCAAAGGTCCTAATCTTAACCACCAACACCTTACTCAGTCCTTAAATATATAAACATCAAAGGTCCTGATCTAAACCACCAATACCTTACCCAGTCTTTAAATATATAAACATCAAAGGTCCTAATCTTAACCACCAACACCTTACCCAGTCTTTAAATATATAAACATCAATGGTCCTAATCTTAACCACCAACACCTTACTCAGTCTTTAAATATATAAACATCAAAGGTCCTAATCTTAACCACCAACACCTTACTCAGTCTTTAAATATATAAACATCAAAGGTCCTAATCTTAACCACCAACACCTTACCCAGTCATTAAATATATAAACATCAAAGGTCCTAATCTTAACCACCAACACCTTACCCAGTCTTTAAATATAAAAAGATCAAGGGTCCTAATCTCAACCACCAACACCTTACCAAGTCCTTAAATATATAAACATCAAAAGTCCTATTCTTAACAACCAACACCTTACCCAGTCCTTAAATATATAAACATCAAAGGTCCTGATGTAAACCACCAATACCATACCAAGTTCTTAAATATATAAACATCAAAGGTCATATTCTTAACCACCAATACCATACCAAGTCCTTAAATATATAAACATCAAAGGTCATATTCTTAACCACCAACACCTTACCAAGTCCTTAAATATATAAACATCAAAGGTCATATTCTTAACCACCACTACCATACCAAGTCCTTAAATATGTAAACATCAAAGGTCATATTCTTAACCACCAACACCTTACCAAGTCCTTAAATATGTAAACATCAAAGGTCATATTCTTAACCACCAACACCTTACCAAGTCCTTAAATATGTAAACATCAAAGGTCCTAATCTGACCACCAATACCATACCCAGTCCTTAAATATAAAAACATTAAAGGCAGGTCCCATATCTGAACCAACAACAGGTTGCCTTTTTCTTAAATATATAAACATTTAAGGTCTCTCATCTTATTAAAAACATTAAAGGTCCCAAGTTTAAACCAGCAACACATTTTCCTGTTCTTAAGTATATGCATATAAAAGGTTCCAAATTTAAACCAACAACATGTTACACTGTCCTTAAATATATTAACATCAAAGATCACAGTCTTAACCACCAACATGTTACCCCTGTCCTTAAATATATAAACGTCAAAGGTCGCAATCTTAACTATGAACATGTTACCTGGTCCTTAAATATCAAAATATTAAAGGTTCCAAATTTAAACCACCAACAAGTTTCCCTGTCCTTAAAGATATAAACATCAAAGTTCCAGTGAAAACCATCAACATGATACCCAGTCCCTTAAATATATAAACATTTAAGGTCCCAAGTTTAAACCAGCAACACGTTACCCTGTCCTTAAATATATGAATATTAAATGTTCCAAATTTAAAACAAGAACATGTTACCCTGTCCTTTAATATATAAACATCAATAGTTGCAATCTAAACCACCAACACCTTACCCAGTCCTTAAATATATAAACATAAAAGGTCGTAATCAAAACCACCAACACCTTACCCGGTCCTTAAATATATAAACATAAAAGGTCGCAATCAAAACCACCAACACCTTACCCAGTCCTTAAATATGTAAACATAAAAGGTCATAATCAAAACCACCAACACCCTAACGGTCCTTAAATATATAAACATAAAAGGTCGTAATCAAAACCACCAACACCCTAACGGTCCTTAAATATATAAACATAAAAGATCGTAATCAAAACCACCAACACCCTAACGGTCCTTAAATATATAAACATAAAAGGTCGTAATCAAAACCACCAACACCTTACCCGGTCCTTAAATATATAAACATAAAAGGTCGTAATCAAAACCACCAACACCTTACCCGGTCCTTAAATATGTAAACATAAAAGGTCATAATCAAAACCACCAACACCCTAACGGTCCTTAAATATATAAACATAAAAGGTCGTAATCAAAACCACCAACACCCTAACGGTCCTTAAATATATAAACATAAAAGGTCGTAATCAAAACCACCAACACCTTACCCGGTCCTTAAATATATAAACATAAAAGGTCGTAATCAAAACCACCAACACCCTAACGGTCCTTAAATATATAAACATAAAAGGTCGTAATCAAAACCACCAACACCCTAACGGTCCTTAAATATATAAACATAAAAGGTCGTAATCAAAACCACCAACACCCTAACGGTCCTTAAATATATAAACATAAAAGGTCGTAATCAAAACCACCAACACCCTAACGGTCCTTAAATATATAAACATAAAAGGTCGTAATCAAAACCACCAACACCCTAACGGTCCTTAAATATATAAACATAAAAGGTTGTAATCAAAATCACCAAAACCTTACCCTGTCCTTAAATATGTAAGCATAAAAGGTCGTAATCAAAATCACCAACACCTTACCCAGTCCTTAAATATGTAAACATAAAATGTCGCAATCAAAACCACCAACACCTTACCCAGTCCTTAAATATGTAAACATAAAAGGTCGCAATCAAAACCACCAACACCTTACCCGGTCCTTAAATATGTAAACATAAAAGGTCGCAATCAAAACCACCAACACCTTACCCGGTCCTTAAATATGTAAACATAAAAGGTCGTAATCAAAACCACCAACACCTTACCCGGTCCTTAAATATATAAACATAAAAGGTCGCAATCAAAACCACCAACACCTTACCCGGTCCTTAAATATATAAACATAAAAGGTCGCAATCAAAACCACCAACACCTTACCCGGTCCTTAAATATATAAACATAAAAGGTCGCAATCAAAACCACCAACACCCTAACGGTCCTTAAATATATAAACATAAAAGGTCGCAATCAAAACCACCAACACCTTACCCGGTCCTTAAATATGTAAACATAAAAGGTCGTAATCAAAACCACCAACACCTTACCCGGTCCTTAAATATGTAAACATAAAAGGTCGCAATCAAAACCACCAACACCTTACCCGGTCCTTAAATATGTAAACATAAAAGGTCGCAATCAAAACCACCAACACCTTACCCGGTCCTTAAATATGTAAACATAAAAGGTCGCAATCAAAACCACCAACACCTTACCTGTACCTTAAATATGTAAACATAAAAGGTCGCAATCAAAACCACCAACACCTTACCCGGTCCTTAAATATGTAAACATAAAAGGTCGCAATCAAAACCACCAACACCTTACCCGGTCCTTAAATATATAAACATAAAAGATCGCAATCAAAACCACCAACACCTTACCCGGTCCTTAAATATATAAACATAAAAGGTCGCAATCAAAACCACCAACACCTTACCCGGTCCTTAAATATTTAAACATAAAAGGTCGCAATCAAAACCACCAACACCTTACCCAGTCCTTAAATATATAAACATAAAAGGTCGTAATCAAAACCACCAACACCTTACCCGGTCCTTAAATATATAAACATAAAAGATCGTAATCAAAACCACCAACACCTTACCCAGTCCTTAAATATGTAAACATAAAAGGTCGTAACCAAAACCACCAACACCTTACCCGGTCCTTAAATATGTAAACATAAAAGGTCGCAATCAAAACCACCAACACCCTAACGGTCCTTAAATATATAAACATAAAAGGTTGTAATCAAAACCACCAACACCTTACCCAGTCCTTAAATATGTAAACATAAAAGGTCGTAATCAAAACCACCAACACCTTACCCAGTCCTTAAATATGTAAACATAAAAGGTCGTAATCAAAACCACCAACACCTTACCCGGTCCTTAAATATGTAAACATAAAAGGTCGTAATCAAAACCACCAACACCTTACCCAGTCCTTAAATATGTAAACATAAAAGGTCGTAATCTAAACCACCAACACCTTACCCGGTCCTTAAATATGTAAACATAAAAGGTCGTAATCAAAACCACCAACACCTTACCCAGTCCTTAAATATGTAAACATAAAAGGTCGTAATCAAAACCACCAACACCTTACCCGGTCCTTAAATATATAAACATAAAAGGTCGTAATCAAAACCACCAACACCTTACCCGGTCCTTAAATATGTAAACATAAAAGATCGTAATCAAAACCACCAACACCTTACCCGGTCCTTAAATATGTAAACATAAAAGGTCGTAATCAAAACCACCAACACCTTACCCGGTCCTTAAATATATAAACATAAAAGGTCGTAATCAAAACCACCAACACCTTACCCGGTCCTTAAATATGTAAACATAAAAGGTTGTAATCAAAACCACCAACACCTTACCCGGTCCTTAAATATGTAAACATAAAAGGTCGCAATCAAAACCACCAACACCTTACCCGGTCCTTAAATATGTAAACATAGAAGGTCGCAATCAAAACCACCAACACCTTACCCAGTCCTTAAATATGTAAACATAAAAGGTCGCAATCAAAACCACCAACACCCTATCGGTCCTTAAATATGTAAACATAAAAGGTCGCAATCAAAACTACCAACACCTTACCCGGTCCTTAAATATATAAACATAAAAGGTCGTAATCAAAACCACCAACACCTTACCCAGTCCTTAAATATGTAAACATAAAAGGTCGAAATCAAAACCACCAACACCTTACCCGGTCCTTAAATATATAAACATAAAAGGTCGCAATCAAAACCACCAACACCTTACCCAGTCCTTAAATATATAAACATAAAAGGTCGTAATGTAAACATAAAAGGTCGTAATCAAAACCACCAACACCTTACCCGGTCCTTAAATATGTAAACATAAAAGGTCGTAATCAAAACCACCAACACCTTACCCAGTCCTTAAATATATAAACATAAAAGGTCGTAATCAAAACCACCAACACCTTACCCAGTCCTTAAATATGTAAACATAAAAGGTCGTAATCTCAACCACCAACACCTTACCCAGTCCTTAAATATGTAAACATAAAAGGTCGTAATCTCAACCACCAACACCTTACCCAGTCCTTAAATATATAAACATAAAAGGTCGTAATCAAAACCACCAACACCTTACCCTGTCCTTAAATATATAAACATAAAAGGTCGTAATCAAAACCACCAACACCTTACCCTGTCCTTAAATATATAAACATAAAAGGTCGTAATCAAAACCACCAACACCTTACCCAGTCCTTAAATATATAAACATAAAAGGTCGTAATCAAAACCACCAACACCTTACCCGGTCCTTAAATATATAAACATAAAAGGTCCTATTCAAAACCACCAACACCCTAACGGTCCTTAAATATATAAACATAAAAGGTCGTAATCAAAACCACCAACACCTTACCCAGTCCTTAAATATGTAAACATAAAAGGTCGTAATCAAAACCACCAACACCTTACCCGGTCCTTAAATATATAAACATAAAAGGTCCTATTCAAAGCATCCAGCACCCTACCGGTCCTTAAATATATAAACATCAAAGGTCCTAATCAAAACCACCAACTCCTTACCCAGTCCTTAAATATAAAAACATCAAAGGTCCTAAAGTAAACCACCAACATCCTACCCGGTCCTTAAATATATAAACATCAAAGGTCCTATTCTTAAACACCAACACCTTACCCAGTCCTTAAATATATAAACATCAAAGGTCCTAATCTAAACCACCAACACCTTGCCCTGTCCTTAAATATATAAACATCAAAGGCCCTTATCTTAACCACCAACACCTTACCCGGTCCTTAAATATATAAACATCAAAAGTCCTAATCTTAACCACCAACACCTGACCTGGTCCTTAAATATATAAACAACAAAGGTCCTAATCTAAACCACCAACATCCTACCCGGTCCTTAAATATATAAACATCAAAGGTCCTAATCTAACCACCAACAACTTACCTGGTCCTTCAATATATAAACATCAAAGGTCCTAATCCAAACCACCAACACCTAGCCCAGTCCTTAAATATGTAATAATAAAAGGTCCTAATCAAAACCACTGACACCTTACCCGATCCTTAAATATATAAACATCAAAGGGCCTAAACTAAACCACCAAATCTAAACTACCAACACCTTACCCGGTCCTTAAATTTATAAACAGGAAAGGACCTAATCTAAAACACCAACACATTACCCGGTCCTTAAATTTATAAACAGGAAAGGAACTAATCTAAAACACCAACACCTTACCCGGTCCTTAAATATATAAACATCAAAGGTCCTAATCTAAACCACCAACACCTTACCCAGTTCTTAAATACATAAACAACAAAAGTCTTAATCTAAACCACCAACACCTTACCCAGTCCTTAAATTTATAAACAGGAAAGGAACTAATCTAAACTACCAACACCTTACCCGGTCCTTAAATTTATAAACAGGAAAGGAACTAATCTAAAACACCAACACCTTACCCGGTCTTTAAATTTATAAACAGGAAAGGAACTAATCTAAACTACCAACACCTTACCCGGTCCTTAAGTTTATAAACAGGAAAGGAACTAATCTAAAACACCAACACCTTACCCGGTCCTTAAATTTATAAACAGGAAAGGAACTAATCTAAAACACCAACACATTACCCGGTCCTTAAATATATAAACAGGAAAGGAACTAATCTAAACTACCAACACCTTACCCGGTCCTTAAATTTATAAACAGGAAAGGAACTAATCTAAAACACCAACACCTTACCCGGTCCTTAAATTTATAAACAGGAAAGGAACTAATCTAAAACACCAACACATTACCCGGTCCTTAAATATATAAACATCAACGGTCCTAGTAAACACCAACACCTTACCTGGTCCTTTAATATATATATCAAAGGTCCTAATCTAAACCACCAACACCTTACCCAGTTCTTAAATACTTAAACAACAAAAGTCTTAATCTAAACCACCAACACCTTACCCAGTCCTTAAATATCTAACCATCTTCACTTTTTCCTGTCCTTAAATATATGAATACTAAATGTTCCAAATTTAAACCAACAACATGTTACCCATCCTTGAATTTATATACATCAAAGGTTGCAATCTTAACCACGAGTACGTTACCTGGTCCTTAAATATAAAAACATTAAAGGTCCTTATCTAAACTGCCAACACCTTAACTGGTTCTTAAATATATAAACATCAAAGGTCCTGATCTAAACCGCCAATACCATACCCTGTCAATAAATATATAAAGATCAAAGGTCCTAATCTCAACCACCAACACCTTACCAAGTCCTTAAATATATAAACATCAAAAGTCCTATTCTTAACAACCAACACCTTACCCAGTCCTTAAATATATAAACATCAAAGGTCCTGTTCTAAACCACCAATACCATACCAAGTCCTTAAATATATAAACATCAGTGGTCCTAATCTTAACCACCAACACCTTACCCAGTCCTTAAATATATAAACATCAAAGGTCCTAATCTTAACCACCAACACCTTACCCAGTCTTTAAATATATAAACATCAAAGGTCCTGATGTAAACCACCAATACCATACCAAGTCTTTAAATATATAAACATCAAAGGTCCTGATGTAAACCACCAATACCATACCAAGTCTTTAAATATATAAACATCAAAGGTCATATTCTTAACCACCAACACCTTACCAAGTCCTTAAATATGTAAACATCAAAGGTCCTAATCTGACCACCAATACCATACCCAGTCCTTAAATATAAAAACATTAAAGGCAGGTCCCATATCTGAACCAACAACAGGTTGCCTTTTTCTTAAATATATAACCATTTAAGGTCTCACATCTTATTAAAAACATTGAAGGTCCCAAGTTTAAACCAGCAACACATTTTCCTGTTCTTAAGTATATGCATATAAAAGGTTCCAAATTTAAACCAACAACATGTTACCCTGTCCTTAAATATAATAACATCAAAGATCACAGTCTTAACCACCAACATGTTACCTGTCCTTGAAATTAAAACATTAAAGGTCCAAAATATAAACCATCAACACATACCCCTGTCCTTAAATATATAAACGTCAAAGGTCGCAATCTTAACTATGAACACGTTACCTGGTCCTTAAATATAAAAATATTAAAGGTTCCAAATTTAAACCACCAACAAGTTTCCCTGTCCTTAAAGATATAAACATCAAAGTTCCAGTGAAAACCATCAACATGATACCCAGTCCCTTAAATATATAAACATTTAAGGTTCTAATCTAAACCACCAGCACCTTACGTAGTCCTTAAATATATAAACATTTAAGGTCCCAAGTTTAAACCAGCAACACGTTACCCTGTCCTTAAATATATGAAATATTAAATGTTCCAAATTTAAAACAAGAACATGTTACCCTGTCCTTTAATATATAAACATCAATAGTTGCAATCTAAACCACCAACACCTTACCCAGTCCTTAAATATGTAAACATAAAAGGTCGTAATCTAAACCACCAACACCTTACCCGGTCCTTAAATATGTAAACATAAAAGGTCCTAATCTAAACCACCAACACCTTACCCGGTCCTTAAATATGTAAACATAAAAGGTCGTAATCAAAACCACCAACACCTTACCCAGTCCTTAAATATGTAAACATAAAAGGTCGTAATCAAAACCACCAACACCTTACCCAGTCCTTAAATATATAAACATCAAAGGTCCTAATCTAAACCACCAACACCTTACCCGGTCCTTAAATATGTAAACATAAAAGGTCGTAATCAAAACCACCAACACCTTACCCGGTCCTTAAATATGTAAGCATAAAAGGTCGTAATCAAAACCACCAACACCTTACCCGGTCCTTAAATATGTAAACATAAAAGGTCGTAATCAAAACCACCAACACCTTACCCGGTCCTTAAATATGTAAAAATAAAAGGTCCTAATCTAAACCACCAACACCTTACCCAGTCCTTAAATATGTAAACATAAAAGGTTGTAATCAAAACCACCAACACCTTACCCGGTCCTTAAATATGTAAGCATAAAAGGTCCTAATCTAAACCACCAACACCTTACCCGGTCCTTAAATATGTAAACATAAAAGGTCGTAATCAAAACCACCAACACCTTACCCGGTCCTTAAATATGTAAACATAAAAGGTCGTAATCTAAACCACCAACACCTTACCCGGTCCTTAAATATGTAAACATAAAAGGTCGTAATCTAAACCACCAACACCTTACCCGGTCCTTAAATATGTAAACATAAAAGGTCGTAATCTAAACCACCAACACCTTACCCGGTCCATAAATATGTAAACATAAAAGGTCCTAATCTAAACCACCAACACCTTACCCGGTCCTTAAATATGTAAACATAAAAGGTCGTAATCTAAACCACCAACACCTTACCCGGTCCTTAAATATGTAAACATAAAAGGTCCTAATCTAAACCACCAACACCTTACCCGGTCCTTAAATATGTGAACATAAAAGGTCCTAATCTAAACCACCAACACCTTACCCGGTCCTTAAATATGTAAACATAAAAGGTCGTAATCTAAACCACCAACACCTTACCCTGTCCTTAAATATGTAAACATAAAAGGTCGTAATCTAAACCACCAACACCTTACCCGGTCCTTAAATATGTAAACATAAAAGGTCGTAATCAAAACCACCAACACCTTACCCGGTCCTTAAATATGTAAACATAAAAGGTCGTAATCTAAACCACCAACACCTAACCCGGTCCTTAAATATGTAAACATAAAAGGTCGTTATCTAAACATCCAACACCCTAACGGTCCTTAAATATATAAAAATCAAAGGTCTTAATCAAAACCACCAACACATTACCCAGTGCTTAAATATATAAACATAAAAGGTCCTATTCAAAGCAACATAAACAAAACATCAAAGGCCCTAATCTTAACCACCAACACCTTACCCGGTCCTTAAATATATAAACATCGAAAGTCCTAATCTTAACCACCAACACCTGACCTGGTCCTTAAATATATAAACATCAAAGGTCTTTATCTAAACAACCAACACCTTACCCTGTCCTTAAATATATAAACATCAAAGGCCCTAATCTTAACCACCGACACCTTACCCGATCCTTAAATATATAAACATCAAAAGTCCTAATCTTAACCACCAACACCTGACCTGGTCCTTAAATATATAAACATCAAAGGTCTTTATCTAAACAACCAACACCTTACCCTGTCCTTAAATATATAAACATCAATGGTCGCAATCTTAACAACAAACATTTACCCATTCCTAAAATATAAAAAACATTAAGGTTTCAAATCTAAACCACTAACACGTTTCCCTGTCCTTATATATATATCAACATCAAAGATTTTAATCTAAACCACCAACACCTTACCATGTCCTTAAATATATAAATAACAAAGGTCCTAGTCTAAACCACCAACACCTTACCCAGTCCTTAAATATATAAACATCAAAGGTCCTAATCTAAACCACCAACACCTTACCCGGTCCTTAAATATATAAACATAAAAGGTCCTATTCAAAACATCCAACACCCTACCGGTCCTTAAATATATAAACATAAAAGGTCCTAATCAAAACCACCAACTCCTTACCCAGTCCTTAAATATAAAAACATCAAAGGTCCTAAAGTAAACCACCAACATCCTACCCGGTCCTTAAATATATAAACAACAAAGGTCCTAATCAAAACCACCAACTCCTTACCCAGTCCTTAAATATAAAAACATCAAAGGTCCTAAAGTAAACCACCAACATCCTACCCGGTCCTTAAATATATAAACAACAAAGGTCCTAATCTAAACCACCAACATCCTACCCTGTCCTTAAATATATAAACATCAAAGGTCCTAATCTAACCACCAACAACTTACCTGGTCCTTCAATATATAAACATCAAAGGTCCTAATCTAACCACCAACACCTTACCTGGTCCTTAAATATATAAACATCAAAGGTCCTAATCTAACCACCAACACTTTACCTGGTCCTTCAATATATAAACATCAAAGGTCCTAATCTAAACCACCAACACCTAGCCCAGTCCTTAAATATGTAATAATAAAAGGTCCTAATCAAAACCGACACCTTACCCGATCCTTAAATATATAAACATCAAAGGTCCTAAACTAAACCACCAAATCTAAACTACCAACACCTTACCCGGTCCTTAAATTTATAAACAGGAAAGGACCTAATCTAAAACACCAACACCTTACCCGGTCCTTAAATATATAAACATCAAAGGTCGCAATCAAAACCACCAACACCTTACCCGGTCCTTTAATATATATATCAAAGGTCCTAATCTAAACCACCAACACCTTACCCAGTTCTTAAATACATAAACAACAAAAGTCTTAATCTAAACCACCAACACCTTACCCAGTCCTTAAATATCTAACCATCTTCACTTTTTCCTGTCCTTAAATATATGAATACTAAATGTTCCAAGTTTAAACCAACAACATGTTACCCATCCTTGAATTTTTATACATCAAAGGTTGCAATCTTAACCACGAGCACATTACTTGGTCCTTAAATATAAAAACATTAAAGGTTCCAAATGTACACCACCAGCACGTTTCCCTGCCCTTAAATATATAAACATCAAATGTCCCAAATATAAACAATCAACACATTACCCTTTCCTTAAATATTTGGACATCAAAGGTTCCAATCCAAACCATCAACTTGTTATGTTCTTAATTATTAAAACATTTAAGGTCCAAAACCAAAAGCAGGAACACATTACCGTGTCCTTAAATACTAAAACATGAAAGGTCCCAAATCTAAACCAGCAACATGTTACCCTGTTCTTAAATTATAAAATAACATTAAAGGTCCCAAATATAAACAATCAACACGTTACCCTGTTCTTGAATATATACATGGGGTCAAAAATTAGGTCACTAGGTCAAATCTTTGAAACACATTAGAGGCAATATGTCTGGTCTTATATTCATTAAACTTGATCAGAATGTTTTCCTTGATAAACTCTTTATAAAGAGACATTTTAAACTGGGTCACATGTGATAAAAAATTAGGTCAAATCTTTCAAAAATCTTGTCCGAAACTATTTTATGGTGGTGATTGGTCTGATTAAGTTTAAACATGGTCAGAATGTTCTCTTGGGTTAAATTTCGACTGCGTTTTAAAAGTGGGTCATATCATTCATATGTGTCAAAAACTAGGTCACTAGCTCATATCTTACAGAAATCTTGGGAACACTCTAGAGGCAATACATCTGCTCTAATTTCCATGAAACTTAATCAACTTTCCTCAATGAAATCTTGGAAAAGTTTGAAACTAGTAGGTCATGTGGGATCAAAAATGAAATCACTGAGTCAAATCTTAAAAAAACCTTGTGGACACTCTAGAGGCTATATTTTTTGCCATATATCTGGACCAATCTTCGTGAAACTTGATCAGAATGTTTGTCTTGATGAAATCTTAGATTAGTTTGGAATTGGGTAACATGGAGTCATAAACTAGGTTTCTTGGTCAATTCTAAATCTTACATTATATATAATATTTTATTTTTTTCAAACAGTTGCAATCAAACTCTTACTCATATAATATATTTCATCAACAATTGATTTCCATTCCTTGACTTAAGCCCAATCAGGCGGGGGATATCAATTCAATGAATTTGCTTGTTGAATAATGTAAGTCAAGTGTTGAAGAATACCAGTCTGATGTAAACAATAATTGAGCCTTTTGTTACACTATTTTATTGTTTGTTTCATGGACATTGCCATCAACTTATGAGGACCATGAACGAAGATGACTTCTGGGTGTGGTACCAGGCAATTGCTCCCCTGCTTCTGGGTGCGGTACCATTCCATCGCTCCCCTGCTTCTGGGTGCGGTACCATTCCATCGCTCCCCTGCTTCTGGGTGCGGTACCATTCCATCGCTCCCCTGCTTCTGGGTGCGGTACCATTCCATCGCTCCCCTGCTTCTGGGTGCGGTACCATTCCATCGCTCCCCTGCTACTTGGTGCGCTACCATTCCATCGCTCCCCAGCTTCTGGGTGCGGTACCATTCCATCGCTCCCCTGCTTCTGGGTGCGGTACCATTCCATCGCTCCCCAGCTTCTGGGTGCGGTACCAGGCCATCACTCCCCAGCTTCTGGGTGCGGTACCAGGCCATCGCTCACCTGCTTATGGGTGCGGTAACATTCCATCGCTCCCCTGCTTCTGGGTGCGGTACCAGGCCATCACTCCCCAGCTTCTGGGTGCGGTACCATTCCATTGCTCCCCTGCTTCTGGGTGCGGTACCATTCCATCGCTCCCCTGCTTCTGGGCGCAGTACCATTCCATCGCTCCCCTGCTTCTGGGTGCGGTAACATTCCATCGCTCGCCTGCTTCTGGGTCGGTACCATTCCATCGCTCCCCAGCTTCTGGGTGCGGTACCATTCCATCGCCCCCCTGCTTCTGGGTGCGGTACCATTCCATCGCTCCCCTGCTTCTGGGTGTGATACCATTCCATCGCTCCCCTGCTACTTGGTGCGGTACCATTCCATCGCTCTCCAGCTTCTGGGTGCGGTACCATTCCATCGCTCCCCTGCTTCTGGGTGCTGTACCATTCCATCGCTCCCCTGCTTCTGGGTGTGATACCATTCCATCGCTCCCCTGCTACTTGGTGCGGTACCATTCCATCGCTCCCCAGCTTCTGGGTGCGGTACCATTCCATCGCTCCCCTGCTTCTGGGTGCGGTACCATTCCATCGCTCCCCTGCTTCTGGGTGCGGTACCAGGCCATCGCTCCCTAGCTTCTGGGTGCGGTACCAGGCCATCGCTCCCCAGCCTCTGGGTGCGGTACCAGGCCATCGCTCCCCTGCTTCTGGGTGCGGTACCATTCCATCGCTCCCCTGCTTCTGGGTGCGCTACCATTTCATCGCTCCCCTGCTTCTGGGTGCGGTACCATTCCATCGCTCCCCTGCTACTTGGTGCGGTACCATTCCATCGCTCCCCAGCTTCTGGGTGCGGTACCATTCCATCGCTCCCCTGCTTCTGGGTGCGGTACCATTCCATCGCTCCCCTGCTTCTGGGTGCGGTACCAGGCCATCGCTCCCTAGCTTCTGGGTGCGGTACCAGGCCATCGCTCCCCAGCCTCTGGGTGCGGTACCAGGCCATCGCTCCCCTGCTTCTGGGTGCGGTACCATTCCATCGCTCCCCTGCTTCTGGGTACGCTACCATTTCATCGCTCCCCTGCTTCTGGGTGCGGTACCATTCCATCGCTCCCCAGCTTCTGGATGCGGTACCATTCCATCGCTCCCCTGCTTCTGGGTGCGGTACCATTCCATCGCTCCCCTGCTTCTGGGTGCGGTACCATTCCATCGCTCGCCTGCTTCTGGGTCAGTACCATTCCATCGCTCCCCAGCTTCTGCGTGCGGTACCATTCCATCGCTCCCCTGCTTCTGGGTGCGGTACCATTCCATCGCTCCCCTGCTTCTGGGTGTGATACCATTCCATCGCTCCCCTGCTACTTGGTGCGGTACCATTCCATCGCTCCCCAGCTTCTGGGTGCGGTACCATTCCATCGCTCCCCTGCTTCTGGGTGCGGTACCATTCCATCGCTCCCCAGCTTCTGGGTGCGGTACCAGGCCATCGCTCCCTAGCTTCTGGGTGCGGTACCATTCCATTGCTCCCCTGCTTCTGGGTGCGGTACCATTCCATCGCTCCCCTGCTTCTGGGCGCAGTACCATTCCATCGCTCCCCTGCTTCTGGGTGCGGTAACATTCCATCGCTCGCCTGCTTCTGGGTCGGTACCATTCCATCGCTCCCCAGCTTCTGGGTGCGGTACCATTCCATCGCCCCCCTGCTTCTGGGTGCGGTACCATTCCATCGCTCCCCTGCTTCTGGGTGTGATACCATTCCATCGCTCCCCTGCTACTTGGTGCGGTACCATTCCATCGCTCTCCAGCTTCTGGGTGCGGTACCATTCCATCGCTCCCCTGCTTCTGGGTGCTGTACCATTCCATCGCTCCCCTGCTTCTGGGTGTGATACCATTCCATCGCTCCTCTGCTACTTGGTGCGGTACCATTCCATCGCTCCCCAGCTTCTGGGTGCGGTACCATTCCATCGCTCCCCTGCTTCTGGGTGCGGTACCATTCCATCGCTCCCCTGCTTCTGGGTGCGGTACCAGGCCATCGCTCCCTAGCTTCTGGGTGCGGTACCAGGCCATCGCTCCCCAGCCTCTGGGTGCGGTACCAGGCCATCGCTCCCCTGCTTCTGGGTGCGGTACCATTCCATCGCTCCCCTGCTTCTGGGTGCGCTACCATTTCATCGCTCCCCTGCTTCTGGGTGCGGTACCATTCCATCGCTCCCCTGCTACTTGGTGCGGTACCATTCCATCGCTCCCCAGCTTCTGGGTGCGGTACCATTCCATCGCTCCCCTGCTTCTGGGTGCGGTACCATTCCATCGCTCCCCTGCTTCTGGGTGCGGTACCAGGCCATCGCTCCCTAGCTTCTGGGTGCGGTACCAGGCCATCGCTCCCCAGCCTCTGGGTGCGGTACCAGGCCATCGCTCCCCTGCTTCTGGGTGCGGTACCATTCCATCGCTCCCCTGCTTCTGGGTGCGCTACCATTTCATCGCTCCCCTGCTTCTGGGTGCGGTACCATTCCATCGCTCCCCTGCTACTTGGTGCGCTACCATTCCATCGCTCCCCAGCTTCTGGATGCGGTACCATTCCATCGCTCCCCTGCTTCTGGGTGCGGTACCATTCCATCGCTCGCCTGCTTCTGGGTCAGTACCATTCCATCGCTCCCCAGCTTCTGCGTGCGGTACCATTCCATCGCTCCCCTGCTTCTGGGTGCGGTACCATTCCATCGCTCCCCTGCTTCTGGGTGTGATACCATTCCATCGCTCCCCTGCTACTTGGTGCGGTACCATTCCATCGCTCCCCAGCTTCTGGGTGCGGTACCATTCCATCGCTCCCCTGCTTCTGGGTGCGGTACCATTCCATCGCTCCCCAGCTTCTGGGTGCGGTACCAGGCCATCGCTCCCTAGCTTCTGGGTGCGGTACCAGGCCATCGCTCCCCAGCCTCTGGGTGCGGTACCAGGCCATCGCTCCCCAGCTTCTGGGTGCGGTACCAGGCCATCGCTCCCCAGCCTCTGGGTGCGGTACCAGGCCATCGCTCCCCTGCTTCTGGGTGCGGTACCATTCCATCGCTCCCATGCTTCTGGGTGCGCTACCATTCCATCGCTCCCCTGCTTCTGGGTGCGGTACCATTCCATCGCTCCCCTGCTACTTGGTGCGCTACCATTCCATCGCCCCCCAGCTTCTGGGTGCGGTACCATTCCATCGCTCCCCTGCTTCTGGGTGCGGTACCATTCCATCGCTCCCCTGCTTCTGGGTGCGGTACCAGGCCATCGCTCCCCAGCTTCTGGGTGCGGTACCATTCCATCGCTCCCCAGCTTCTGGGTGCGGTACCATTCCATCGCTCCCCTGCTTCTGGGTGCGGTACCATTCCATCGCTCCCCTGCTTCTGGGTGCGGTACCATTCCATCGCTCCCCTGCTTCTGGGTGCGGTACCATTTCATCGCTCCCCTGCTTCTGGGTGCGGTACCATTCCATCGCTCCCCTGCTTCTGGGTGCGGTACCATTCCATTGCTCCCCTGCTTCCGGGTGCGGTACCAGGCCATCGCTCCCCAGCTTCTGGGTGTGGGTGCGGTACTATTTCATCGCTCCCCTGCTTCCGGGTACGGTACTAGGCCATCGCTCCCCAGCTTCTGGGTGTGGGTGCGGTACCATTCCATCGCTCCCCAGCTTCTGGGTGCGGTACCATTCAATCGCTCCCCTGCTTCTGGGTGCGGTACCAGACCATCGCTCCCCTGCTTCTGGGTGCGGTACCATTCCATCGCTCCCCTTCTTCTGGGTGCGGTACAAAAATTTATAAAACGGAAATAGGTATCTGCGATACTAGTTACCATTTCCTACCTGCTTTTGAATAGACAAAGTGAGTCTGTGGCCAAACAATTGCATCATACTCATAATATGGTGCATGTTTGAAGGTGAACTCAGTAGCTTTCCATAGATAAAATGCGAAATAAGTCTACAGAGTTTTCAAGCCTGACTGGTGGTTTAAGTGCATGATGTTGATTGCAGACATCCCTTTATTACTGATCGGACTATGCGGCTAATGCACTCGATACTTGCATTAGTATATCCCTTCATGTATCTTGATCATTAGTTTGGCGTTATTCCCCATGAAATGCCAGTGTGGCCCCGTAGAAATGTTCTGAGAGGCCCAGTACTACTCCTCGCTAGGACTTCTACAGTAGATTACCCGCCTGGGAGGGCTCTTAAGGGTGCTGGCAGAGTAGTGGTGTGTAACACTTATGGAGATAGGTTATGAGAGCAAAGTAACCATTTCCTTCTCCTCCTTTGTCAAGTGGGTAACCTGACCTAAGCCAGTCACAAGTCTGGTTGAAAAAACAGGGAGTGACCACATTTCATGGCAAAAAAACACTTCATAAGTCATAATATTTATTAACTTTTATCATTTTCAGCTCTTGTATTCTTTGGCCTCTGTGTTTCATGAATCCAATTTCTTATACAAATTTATGTTGTTATGTTTCTATTGTTCATGCATATTTGTACTTTGTCATCTGTCGCCTTCTTTTAAATAAATCTGAAACTGGAAGTAGTTGTACATGTATATGAGAAATCATCAATTGTTATCCAAGGATCGAGTGAAAAAAAGTTTAAACATGAAAACTTTTTTTTTTTCAAATCGGAGTGATCACTTTATTAAAGTCATGAGAAGAAATCGAAACTTGCGTTCGACATTAAAGTCTTTAACGTCGAACGCAAGTTTCAATTTCTTCTCATGATTTCAGAAACTTCGAACTTTAACAAAATCTTGTTTTCAAAAACTTTGGCAAATGGTTAGAAACAAGAGATATCTGTGTTCCTATTGCATTATAAATTTTTATTGCTTGTGTCTGATTAATTTAGTAGATGTCGGATATGTTATAAACAACTTAAATCCATTTCACTTGGGAAACATATTTTGGAGTATTATATACAGTTAGTATAAATATTTATATGAATTACTTCAGAAACAAATCCAGCTTAAAAGGTATGGAAAATAGGGGTTTTCATCAATTTAAGAACTTGCTATTACCATTTTCTATGATTTTGATGTATTTTCACTGCTATGACGAATTTGAAAAAATTATCAACTAGAACTCCGCAAGTCGGATCGCCTGACCAGTTATTTACTGTTGACATTATAGCTGTTAGATTGGCATTTTATTCATTTATAGACAATGATGTTGCCATTTAACTTTCAAGTGTAGGTGGCCTTTGAACTGAAGGTAACAACCTTAAGCAGGACAAAAATTAACAACAAAAATTTAAAAGGGCAATAACTCCAAAAAAATATGGAAGCAAGAATTACGGTTCTTGTGCACCGCCCTTGCCCTCAATGAGATCTATCTTCCTATTAAGTTTCAGGTTGATACCTCTTATAGTTTACGATTTTTATGCCCCTGACAAAATTTAAGCTTGAAAATTAACAAAGGGTAATAACTTTAAACATTTAAATGCAAGAGTTACTGTTATTGTTCACTGACCTTGCCCTTCATGAGATCTATCTAGCTATGAAGTTTCAAGTTGATAACTCTTATATTCTACAAGATATGCCCCGGACAAAACTTTAAGCATGAAAATTTACAAAGGGCAATGACTCTGAAAATGTGGAAGCATGAGTAACAGTTCTTGTGCCCTGCAGTTTCCCTCTTTGAGATCTAACTACATATGAAATTTCAAGTTGATACCACTAATAGTTTACGAGATATGCCCTGGACAAGTGAAAACAGGACGTGGACGCCAACAAAGGGCAATAACTCTAAAAAATATGGAAGCAATGGTTACGGTTCTTGTGCATTGCACTTGCCCTCAATGAGATCTATCTAGCTATGAAGTTTCAAGTTGATACCGCTTGTATTCTTTAAGATATGCCCCGGACAAAACTTTAAGCTTGAAAATTAATAAAGGGCAATCATTCTAAAAATATGGAAGCAAGAGTAACAAATCTTGTGCACTGCACTTGCCCTGAATGAGATCTATCTACATATGGAATTTCAAGTCTATACCACTAATAGTTCACGAGATATGCCGCGGACAAGTGAAAACGGGACGCAACCGCCACCACCGCCGCCAACAAAAGTAACCCCTATGTGTCGCCTGTCTAGGTAGGAAAAAATAAGAGACCTTTCAAGTAGGAAAAAGAAGGAAGTGTAGGAGCACTGGTAATCACTATCAGCCCCATTCCATTTACTCAGTATTTTATTTCAAAGTAATTCACAACTTCACACCATATCATAGTTTTATTCCAAATAGTGATTTTATAAATTACAGTTTCCAGGCATGTGATGAAAGTTCAAAAGGCACACATCAACAATGTAGCAAAATAAGAAAGAGTAGCAAACACGTAAAAAATTCAAAAAATGTAACAGAATCTGTTTGTTCACATTTCATAGGTTCAGTCATTCCAAAAACATATTTCATTTGAAAGGCAAACATAATGCTTGTAACAATGATGAAATATCATCAAAATTAAATAAGAGCTTTTTTTGGTAGCTATAAAAATTAATAATACAAATAAAATATTACAGAAGATGCTTCGTCTTGCTGTAAAGCATAGTTACGCTAGGATCAACACATTTCTTTTAATATGAATATCTGCAAGCTGTTTGCAGGAGATTGATAAAAAGTACACGTATGTATGTATGGAAAATAAATTAACTGCACAGATTTAATAGAATGCAAATAATCTTTGTATCCCTTTAAAAATAAATTATTATAATTTAGAACATAATAAATGTGAACTAAAAATGTTTGAAATCTCTACAACTCTACTCTAGGCCTACATGATTGCAAAATAAAAGCCATAATAAGCAGCCAGTTTATAAATCATTTGTATAGGGCAATAACAACATGTGTGTTTCTACTTGGTCACAGAAGCTTTCCAAAGAATCATATTTCCCAAAATGACTCATTCTGGTCATGAGTTATAAAAGCACCATACATTAACACAAATTTAGATTAGAAATGTAAAGAAATATTCCAGTATTGTTTTTTTAGAGTCGAGTTCCTCTTCAATCCAATATTCACATGTATATAAATTTCAAGCTATGTCATGAAAGAACACTTTCTGTATGAGTTTAAATATAATATTGCACAATGGTTTAGTATATTTAATATCCTGAAACAAGGATTACATTGATGTAAAAAAATGAAGTCTTATCTTAAGTAAATGGCGACCTTAAAAGGATTTTATCATGTTGGACTTTCAAGCAGCATTGTGGTTCAGCCAAAAAAATAGGTTTGGTTATGGTTACATCCTTTTTAAAAACATGTAGGGTAGGTAGGCATTAGGCTTTATATAAGAACTTTATTGTCATAATTGGTGTTAAATTCTTCTGTATAAAGGTTTAAAACTCCATATTCAAACATACACTTTAAAAAAAACTGACTTGACTACCAACTGACTATAAAAGCGGTAGGGTCCGTGCCTGTTTCGTAGGTAGGGTCTGGTAACCCAAACCAAATGTATTTTTTGAGGCCTTATCTGGATATCTAAATATTAAAGCCATTGTAATATTCAAACATTAACGTAGCATGCTGTTAATTTCTCATTTAATTGCCTTGATGACTTTTGCTTTATATCCAGATTGACAGCAAACATTATATGGTTTCCTTTCAGTGTTAATTAACATTTAAACATGAAAACCTTTTGTTTCAAAATGTCAAAACATCAGCATACATGTAGAAAATAACATGTGTATTTTATAACTTCACTTAACTCACTTAATAAGATAAAATATCACATAAAAGCAAAAAGTCCTTCGAGCTCAATTGCGAAAAATAACTCGAAGAATAACTCGGAAAATTATTTTAGAAATGTCACCATTTTTTTTCATACTGCAAAATAGTATCGGTTATAAGGCACAATGCATCATCAAGAGTTTGAACCACAAAGCACATCTTTCGCATTACAAACATTATCAGATTCTACAAGATCAGTTACGTTGACCTCAAGCGTTGTAACGTCTGTTTCCACTTCAGGTTTTGTTTCATCACTTGAACAAATATTATTGGAGGCAAGACCAGTGTCTATTTTTTGTTCTGTAAACTTTGTCTCATCATTTTCTACTGTTCCTGTTTCACTATAAAGTGTCTTAGTAGTAACATAAACCTCAACATTATCTTGCTGAGCATCATTTGTCCTTTCTTTACCATCAGATCTAGTTGCGATATCTTCACTTGCTTCATTACTTTGTGTATCAGATTCACCATCATTTTCACCAGCCCTTTCCAATACAATGTCATCAACCCCTTTCTCGTCTTTAGACCTTTTCATTTTTAGATCTTTCTCCAAATCATCATTTACATCTGTGCCCTCAATTTTCTTTACAATGTCATCAACCCCTTTCTTATCTCCGGTTCCGTCAGCTTGTTGCTTGTCCTCTATAACATTAGTACCTGAGTCTCCACTTTTTCCGATACTATCCCCACTTTTGTCAGTTATTTTCTGATCTTCTATGACATTGGTTCCCGTTCTCCGGGCTAGTTCAGTCCGATATTTCTGGGAAGTCATGGCTGCTAGCTTCGACTTCTTTTCATTGATCAGATTTTTCACATTTGCATTGCTCACTGGTTTCCAGTCAGCAGGCAAGAAAGATTTGGACTGAAATGTAAGAAATGAGTACAGTAATACCTTTGTCAGCAGTCTTACTCGTTCTCCGACATTAATGCAAAAATTGGCTAATTCTTAGACAAGAAATAAAAAGTTCAGGAAAATAGTCCATCTGTTAGATTGCAACTTTAAATTGAAATATCCAGGTAAAAGAATTATGGGAAAAAAATATGTAAATCTTCGATATTCAAGTCTCCATATTTGACCATTTCAATATGCACTATTTGAAGGAATCGAAACAAAAGAGGAACTGTATAGAATTTGAAATACCAGTACTGACTATCAAACCAGTTTATGTTGAAATGAACCATACAGAATCATTTAATCAAAATCATTTTATTACATAATTATCCAATGAAGGACACAAAATATGAGTTTTTTGTGATCAATACCTTAAAGTTGGCATCACAGGCAGGTTTGTAAGTTGACGCTGGCTTGGAGACAGCTTTGAGTGTCTGTAGTATAGGGGTGGTGTTGACCACATTCATCTCTTTGTGAATGTCGATGGCTGTCTTGAGTATATCTTTCATCTGGTCAGACCTGGCCCTCTCCAGAGCTGTCTCACCTCTCTGAAACAGAAAATAATACGAGTCTAACTTACAACCAGAAGGACTGATGGTTTAGACTGTGACTCCTTTTGCAGATTACAAAAATAAATCCTCAAAAAAATTATGCTTGTTGCCGATTTTTCAGCACCGATTTTGGCAAATTTCCATTGCGTTTTATCTTTGGTATTAAGGGTTTGTTTGTTTTTCCTGCGTCTGTATGCTAGCGTCCTATACACAGTATAATACGGTAACATTATCAGAACAGAAAATATAGATTACCAGACACATTGTCATAAATAAAATATGGGAGGAACTTCATGTCTTATTTTGCTTTACATGTATGAATGACTTTAAATCGGTGTTCAAATAATGAATCAAGTCAAGTTAACAACTACATTTAAACATCGTTATTCTGAACACCATTTATCTGAAATTATCTCTCTTTCGAATTTATTTTTCAGTCTTTTTTATTCCTTCTGGTGATAATTATTTATTTTATCAATAATCCCAAATCACTACTTTGAAGTAAAAATAACAGTCCCGATTTGGTATTTCACACCTATTCATCAACCCTCGTTTCAAACTCGAGTTTTTCATAGTTTTCACACCATACTGCGATTGTCAAAAGAATATAAGTAAATGAGAACCAGCCTCACCATATCCCTGATAGTTGGATTTATCCCTGCATCCAGGAGAATGTACACAAGCTCATCATTGTCTCTGTCAGCCGCCCAGTGGAGTGCTGTCCAGAACGTCTGAATAAATAATTATCATTATATCATTAATTCAGTTGTCCAGTTAGCCCACCAAGGCAACAAGTGGGTTTTCTTTGGGTTTTCCAGATTACCCCATAACACATGACCACACTCGCGCAACATGGTTTAAGTTAATGTAACTTTCTTCACTGCTTTAACATTAAGTGAAATTACTTGCTTAATATATTTGTATCAGGATTATTAAATGTAAAACCGAAGCCATATGCAACATAGACCTGATTTAATGGTCAGGGTAACAATTTATTTATTTTTAATAACGTAACAGTGAGGTCATTTTAGGGAAGAAATAAAAGTTTTACTACAAAAATCACTTCAATGTGTCATACAACACACTATCAAAAGACTTTCCACTCACACCGCCAACAGCGTTGAGTTCACAGCCAGCATCAATGAGGGCCATGGCAACCTCAGGATGATTATGGAACGCAGCATACATCAGCCCCGTCAGGTCGGCCTGCAAACATCAGAGTTAGACATTCAGAATTCAAGCACCATACAAAATTTCTATTTTCAATAATAAATGAAATCTCCATTACGATCAATTTTCATTTTATATTTTTCAAATACATGGTGTGAGAGTTTTGTTGACTTGTCTTTATACCACAAAAACTGTACCCAAGGGAAATGTTTTAAAAGGGGGACAATTAAAATTTATTTTATAGACATTTAACATCCTACACAAATACAATTATTGTCTGAAGAGGCAATAAGCAATGTGATTAAAAGAAGGAGTTCTTCAACAATGTTTAAATGTTAGTATGTATGTCTTTATTATATCATAAAATAAACTTAACTTTGCAGTTTACTTTTGAACCAAATGAAATATTTTTTCTGTTTAATATTCATAATTATTATTACATATATACAATAATGATAATTATTGTTTAAAAGGTTCACCAAACTACGATTTTTTCTAGATTGACATCCTTTTTCATATTTCTGAGAGGAATTTGAGTGTACATTTATTGTTTTATTGATTATGAGCTCACTGATTTAACAGTGCATATGAAGGACTCGCATTGAATCTGGACAGGTACAACCGTACAGGTATTAAAGGTCAGTTCAGGAAGTAGCATGTCCAGCCAACACTTTTTACACACATAACCTACCTTAAAGCTGCACTCTAACAGATGCACTCTAACAGATTGTCTGTTATAACAAAAAAAAAAAAATTTTGGTCTTGGAATTAGCCATTTTTTGCATTAATGTCTGGACACCAGTGATACTAGTAAAAGACTGCTGACAAAACATCAGATCGCCGATTTTCATAGTTACCTTCGACGATTTGTGTTTAATGGCTAAAAGAGTTACTAACACTTAATAAGAAAAATTATTTTTTGGCAGTGTTCCAACCAATTGAGATCTTTTCTTTAATGAGTCATCTTAAAATTCTGAATTGAAGACATTGATGCCAAAATCAGCTGGTTTTGAGACAAAAAAATAAATGTCCAAACTGTCAATCTGTTCCAGCAACGCGTTGAACGGTGCAAATTGTCATATGAGGAAACATGATGAAAGGGAGACAAACAAGAAAGCAAGAGAGCAATCTAACTCTGATCACTTACCTCCCCCCAGTCACTGCTCTTGCTGTTCACATTACACCCGGCCTTGATCAGAGAGCCTGCTATCTCTCCCAGTTGGACGGCATTCTTCTGTTGTGACCTCGCACACTCATGCAGGGCTGTACGCTCATCCTGAAGCAACAATGGCTCTGTCATACAGTCAAATAATCATTTTTAACATGGTTGATGTGAATATGTCTATTCACAACAGTCACCAATTGATTTTTTTTTCAATAAACACGACACTTGTTGTCTTTCAACAATTCAATTGTCCAATAAAAGGATTATAGATAATTAGGATTTATCACATTTTTTCTTGCATTAATGTCGTAAGAACGCAGTAGGGCACCCGAGCAAACTCCATAAAGCACACAGCTTATTGGTCATTTGCTCGCTTGGCCTACATTTTAAAAAAATAATTCATTCCGATTAAAAATTAGCAGTATCTTCAGCAATTGAGTATTAGTTCTTAGACAAATGAAACCGACAACATACCAGTATGTTTGGATAAAAGAATAGCTTATCTTGTAGCGTTGTATATAGTTGTTTATATGATTTGGCTCTAATCCAATTGGAACGCAAATTTAAATTTGTCTTCCAGGGGATCCTGTAAGAAGGTACTATACACTGGTGCACATTAAAGAACCAGAAACATTTGTATAGCAAAGTTGTTAAGTCAATGAAACAGAACCATGTTTCATTTTATACCTTGTTTTGTTTGTGTACATCACAGCCATTTTTGATCAGGACATTAACAACATCTGGGTGACACCAATATGCTGCATTGTGCAGGGCAGTCCAACCATTCTGAAAACAATATCATACATTGTTAAAGTGACAATCTTATTCAAAATCAATACATACACATGTATAACAAACATAGATTTTGAGTGATAAACCTTTAACTGCTTACTAAATAATGCATTTATGGAAAATATTACTATGATAACAAGATTGTAACAGTATATTTAATAGCTGAAAACACAAAAATATTAAATGATTGGTGAGTGCTTAAAGATCTACTGTGATCTACTTTCATCTTATAAGGTAGAAATACTGTGTTTTCTGCATCTTTCTTTCAAATTAAACTCTGTATCCATCATAAGAACCACTGTTTTAGATATTTATTCATCCTTTTTGGTATATTAAAACAATTGTATTAATTGTGGTAAATCTTATTTTGAAATAATAGTGCATCTTTAAGTATGATGTAGTTAACAATATTTAATACTTTATATAATGTGACTGTCATGTACAGCTATATAAATTTATCTATCTTGAGTTAGGAAAGATGTTTGAAATAAAAGAAAGAGTTTATAAGTAATTTACGAGCATTTTTAAAACTTAACAGTAGTAATGAGAACTTTGAACATGTAGCTATGATTATGAGCTTATTTTTGTGTTATACCTAAAGTGAACATGAACAAAAACAAACCTTTTCTTGTGCATCAATCTCTGAGCCAGCGTCAATTAGAGTCTTGACAATATCTGCATGGCCCTTCATGGCAGCATGGTGGATGGCTAGATTACCTCTCTGAAAATTTATATTTAACAAATAGAACAAGGCACTAATTTAAGGGCCATATGCAAGTTAATGTACTGGGCAGTTGGACTGAGGATGCTAAATGGATCAAAGCAAAACTTTACGTCCAATTAGCATCCTCAGTCAGACTGCCACTGTGTATGGTCTGCAATGCCAAGTTTGAAATGTTATATTAGATCAAATTATTCATCCTGAAATAGGCTGTAATTTTCCACTTAAAATCAAATTTCAATTTAAAACACTTCATTTGTGGTTGTTTTATGATTTAAATTTAGCTCTTAGAAATGAAGTTATAAAATGTATTTCTTGCTGCAGTTGTATATGCCTGCCTAAGCAGCAACAATTTTAACACTTCGGCAAGGTAGAACCAAATTTCCTTCAAATCTTTAGAGTGCCAATGTGTCAACAAATCCTGTACTGATTACTTACAGCATCCTTGACATTGACATCACATTTGTTTTCAAGTAGGAGCTGCACAATATCTGGCTTGCCCTGGGATGCTACATGGATTGGCGAGCAATCGTTCTGCAAACAAATTTAAAATAGTGAATAAGTATTTTATAAGAATTTAAAGCTGCACTCTTACAGATAGACCGTTTTGACATCTTTTTAATTTTTTGTCTTTGAATTAGATTTTTTTTGCATAAATGTATGGAAACAAGTGATATTTGACTGCTGACAAAAGATCAGATCGCAGATATTCATATTTACATTTAAAAAATCATGTTTTATGCCTAAAAGAGTAACTTTTAACACTTTAAGAAAACTGAAATTTTTTGGCAGTATTCCTAACAAATGAGATCTGTTTTATTGTGAGTTATCTTACGTGACTGATATCAAGGCTTTGATGCCAAAATAAACTAATTCTGAGACAATTTTATATTATAATGTCAAAACTGTTAATCTGTGAGAGTGCAGCTTTAACAAACAAAATAGATAAAAACTTTACTCTATGCCAACACAAATTACAATGATCTATTTGAAAAACAATAGTTATTCAACTCATTTATCCAACATCTACTCCTACCACAAAAATATAATATTAAAGTTTAAGTGACCCGCTTGAGAGCAATGATTTAGATTTAAATGACACAGGTAATTGACAAATTTGAAAGGCACCAAACCTACGACAACACTTAAATCATGGACCAGGAAAAAGATGCAAAAATGTAAGATATTATTGTATATAACTTTGAAAAAAATAAGATAAAGGGAAATCATCATTTACATACGGTGTATGAGACCCAGTTTACATCTATGTCTCCCTCAGCCAGCAGCTGTTTTGCTCGGCCCACATGTCCAAATCCACATGCCTCCCAAAACTCTTCCTGGCGGGAAGCTGCTAGACCCATCTCACTGCCGCACCAAAAAAAATGAAAATTGTAAAAAAAATATACTTAATAATATAAGTCAATTAAAATAATCAATAATCTAGTGCATTTGATATCTTTAATCTTGCTCAAAATCAATAAATGTTTTTCGGCAAATTAATACATACATAAATGCATCAATTTTTATGCTTAACCTATTACTATTTTTCAGCTAAAGAGTGCAACACCCTGTTTTGGTAGCAACATTCTGCCTAATTCGCATTGGCACTGTTTTGCCTTTATATAATGAAATGCTTTTGACTGTGAAATGCTTCTTTTGATTCAGTTTACACATGTTATATGATAATAAATACCTCAGAGCAATAACAAATCTTAATCGCAGTAAATACATCCAAGTAGTACATTTTTTGACAGTTGAAACCCAACATTTTCTGTCAAATTCATAATGTTCAAATTCTCCACTGGCGGATACAATATCTCATGTTCTCTTTTAGCAACTTATCACTATTTATCAGCTCGTTCCCTTTTATAAAGTCCTGGCTTAATAAAGCCCTAGATGTAAAATACAAAGTTCCTTTCATTTTCAGGTACGAATCAAACTGAGTACGAAATATAAAACATTGCGAGAACGGAATCTGAAAGCAATACTAATTATATAGACATATTTGAATAACAGAAAAAACTTTCACTTTTTTTATGGGGAAATAAAATGATAACAATAATTACCTGAAAAACACAGGATGCCAAAAACTAAATTTATGATAAGACTCTATTAGTAAGAACTAGTAAGTACTACTATTTAATAACACGAATCAGGACATCGCTGTCAGCTACGAATATTGCTAACTAGTACGATGAACCATATACTTATAAAATATAATTTATTTATTAATATGAAATCAAACATTTACCAGTTAATAGTCATTTGTTGTCTTTTTTTTATATTTCGATATTGTGACATATTTCTCCATTTTATGCAATTTTTCGTAAATCAGATTATTAAGCGTTTTGGCTGGGACCAATGACAAATCATAATCCCAGATTTTGGAGAGGTTTAAATTGAACAAGATAATAAGTTTAAAAATAGCTCTACATATTATAAAGAATATACGCCTAATGGTTATATAATAACAATCAGAATGAAACTGTCAATGCTATCTACATAACTGACCAAGTGGATACAGAACTTGATAATGTAACACACTGTAACTCCACCCCGACAGATTGGGCAAGATAAAGCCGTCGTTGATGCACGGAAATTTCGTGCACCAAACATGTGTACACAACCATTGACATTTGGATAATATAACCAGTACAGACTGTAAAACGTTGGAACACAGTAGGTAAGTTTTAACTGTGCATGTATATTATATTATGTGCATGTGATGACGTGCTCAAAAAAACTTTGATGAACACAATTTTCGGAATCTAGGAGAGCTGGTGCAAGTTTGCTAGTTTATTTTAACTTTCATTTCTAGTAGATCGTGCGCACTTTTCCAAATTTATTGCAAGATTCTGTAGATTATCAAACATTGTCTATACTTCTAATGTAGCCGGATCTTCTCCTAGAGAATTGTAGTACCGACACAAGAATGTCTTCAATGGAGCTGAGCCCGTTCCAGAAAGAAAAACTCCAGTATTACTTCAACTTCTTTGGTAAATATTTGTTTTAGAGATTTAAGACTTGCATTGAATTGAAAAAGCCATGAAGTCTTTGTTGTTGGTTTTTATAAAAACTTCAGAATATAATATTGCCATATTACTTTGTCAAACTAACATGGTGTTCTTATGCCTCATCTATCAGGGGCGGGTCTAGGAATTAGCGTAAGGGTGGGCGTTACTTAGGGGCACACTGATCTTTTGACATTTGCCGAAATTTTGACCGAAATTTGAATATTTTAAGATGTTGACATGGGGTTATGAGGTACTGCCCCTTAAACAATAACAAATCTAGTCCGAAATGGTGCATTTTCAGCGTTTTGTGTTACTTTTCTTCTCCGACATTGACATGAAAAGTAAACTTGGACTTTTTTGGGTGGGAGGGGGGAGGTTCGCCCCCTCCTAAACCCGCTATTTGCTATAGTCTAGCTTCCTCTACATTTTATTTTTGATTTCATACTTAAGCATGGGTATTTGTTCAATTGTTATTTTCAGATTCTGATGGTAATGGCTCGCTGGAACTGAGCGATCTGAACGGGTTCATGCAGGAAAGTTTTTGTCTTCTTTTGGTATCAAGAAGTATTTGATATATATGGTTATTTTCATACTTAGCCTATAATTGTGCTTCTATCAAGTCAAGCAGAACAATCTATTTTTAAAAACTATGATTTTATAAAGGGCATAATCAGGCGTCGTTACACTAACAGACACAAGCATGTCGAAAAATAGCTCTTTGGGCTAATGTTTCTTGTTAACACATACTCGACTTTAAACAAAGATTCTCGTATCTTGTATCTTGTACCCCATTGAAGCTTAATGGTTCAGGAGTATCAAAGAAAGTTATGTACATTTCACAGGCGAGTCTTGATGCTATTTGGTTCTTGGCTGATAGCAGGCCTATGTATAAAGATGCACCATTCCTTCGTTCTATCAGTGTTTAAGGGTTCCCTCGGGTGGGTGGTGGTGCATGCCCGTCCGTCGGGACATTTTGTGGCATGCGGAAATTCTTTACCCGTTTGACATATACTTCTGAAGCTTTATTGTAAATGTATTTAGCATCTCAGCGAAAGTATGCAAGCTCTAGTTTTGCGCGGAAACTCTACCAAAGCGAGCGTAACAATCATTGGTGTAGAATAATTGGCATAAATTCAGCATATCGGACCTAGGTGTTTGTGTAACAACACATCTCAAATTAAAGTTGTTCAACTATATCAGATTCCGTTTTCACAATCCACAGAAAGTCTACTCGTTCACTGGTTGGGATCCGGACTCGCAGAAGGCCCGCGAATGTTACGAGGTGCACGAGTGTTTCTTCGCCACGCTCATGGAGAAGGCCGACAAGGGAGCCAGTAAGTAAGAAAACAAACAACAATGTACATTTAAACCCCGTTGGCTCGAACTCGATTGGATCGAATTCCTTGTTGGCTCGAACTGGATGTAAAGGTCCGATATCTTTAACCTCAATGAAAGCATTTCCGCTTGGCTCGATTTTTTTCGAGGCTTGACGTATTTTGGCCGGTCCCTGGGAGTTCGAGCCAGCGAGGTTTAACTGTATTATATATTTGTGATGGAATAAGAGAGTAGTCTTGTTAACGGGTCTTCACGGGAGGGCATTTTCTTTGGTCATATTTGTCAGCCATTAATAACATTGTGTGCGACATTGTTTCTCTCCTGTTTTTAAATTATGAGAACCTGTACAAATCAAGTGTATACAAATGTATTTGTCGGACAAGAATTTAATGTTAAGTATAATACCTGCATGGAATAATTGTTATCAACTTTACCACATAGCTTCATTCTCCGTCTTTTTCCTATCAGATCATATCAACCTGAATAAGTGGTACCGGCTGTGGGAGCAGCTGATCCCCGGATGTACTACCATGTCCAACTTTCCCATCTGGCTCATTCTCCTTCCCAAGTCACTCTTCCGTATCATTGACAAGAATGGTAAGAACCAGGGGCCATGATTGCTAACAGCCTCATGTCCAAGTCTATACTCGGAAAAGCATTTAATAATGCTAATACAAAAGACGAGGTATTGACAATTTTAAGTAAAGAAATAAGAGAAATATACCAAATGCAAAATGAACCAGGCTGAAATTCTTTTGTCCAATGTTTAACTTTAATAAGACGAAAAATTCACGCACGGTTGAATATCGATATCTCGTTATTTTTATCCCGGTTTGCGCACTCGCTTCTCACCAAGGCGACCCGGGTTCGATTTCTGGCCTGGTCGCATGTGAGCTTGGTTCGTGGTCACCAAGCCGTACATGTGGGGTTCCTCCGGGTACTCCGGTTTCCCCCACAAGACAAGACCACACTCTCGCGTAACATCGTGACAACGAGAGTGATTTATATACTGTTGTAATAACTTTCACAATCGTTGTAAAATAAATAAGTTTAAACTATGAAACAAACAACTAAAACAGCTGTATTTCAGAGGATGGCAAGATCGATCACAAAGAGCTGGCTAACTTCTACGTCCAGTTTGTCGGCATCGCGCAAGGGAACGTCGATGACCTCGTCGATTACGCCATGGAGCAGATGACAGACGTAAGTGGCGTCAGTCCACGTTAGTAAGCCGTTGCATTGCTGTGTTAGCGATCTGAGACCCATTCGTGAATTGTCGATTTTATTTATCAATAAGTGAAGAGGTTGTGATAATCTTATTCAGTACATACTGAATGACGGAGTTTTTTTACAAAATAGATAATTTTATATCAGTATTATTATTTCAGTAATAATTGCCTTATATACAATGTTCCATTGGCAGTACGGGCGGTACCCACTGACTCTCGCCAGCTACAATCAGATCTTTGCCAACTTCCTGATCGGACGTACTCCCTACGGTCCGGGGAGGTTTATTTTCGGCTGTTTCGAGCACATGGTCCAGCGTACTGGGTACACACTGATACAGGGGCCGCCCGAGAACATTCAAGGCAAGTCAAAGAGCCCATGTTTACGGTCGAAAATCTTAGACCTGGGTCCCGCTTCATTAAAGATGTTAGGTGTAAGTTGAAATTATCTTCGAATAATATCTTTATTTTGGCATATATGTGTGTGAGTGGAACTTTATCCAGTATTTAAGTTGAAATTTGAAAAAAAAATCAACATAACGACCATTCCGTCTAGTGGTGCTGGAAATAGCTGTACATGCATCTCCTCCACTTAAAGGAGCTTGAACAAATTTTATGAAACTGCACAAGGAAGTTTCTTATGAATTCCATGCAGAACTCTGGTTTCCAATGTAACCAGACAGAAAAACTTTGAAAAATATTCTTTACAAAAACCGTAAGGCTTAGAGCTACCAATAATGTTAAAATTAAGCCCCTGTGGTCAAATTGACCACGTCATGTGGGTCACCTATTTCAAAAAATTATATAAAGGGAAATCTTTGAAAATATTCTCGTCTGAAATCGCTAGGTCCAGGCCCTTGATATTTGGTATGTAGCATCATTATAATGAGGGCTTTCTACCGAGTTTGTTCAAATTGTGCCACTGGGGTCAGAGCTGACAAAGCCCCATGGTTTACAAGTTTCCTATAGACTTACATTTTACACAAGCTTTAAAAATATTCTTGTCTCAAACGACAAGCCCAAGACCTTTGAAAGTTGGTATGTAGCATCATATGATGTCCCTCTACCAAGTTTGTTCGAAAGAAAAAAAACTACTAATGTTGTCAGATGACCTTGACTCTGACCTTTTGACCTACTTTTTAATTTTTGAATCAACAGCAATGAAATTTGAACCATTCATATAGATCGGAAAACATATATCAATGTTGTCTTTGGATGACCTTGACTGTGAACTTTTGACCTACTTTCTTATGTTGAAGGAATTGCAATGAATTAAGACCATATGTACAGCTTTGCCAACAAATATCAATATTGACACTTGACAGGAAAGCTTTTGACCTACTTACTTATTATCGAATCTTAAGCAATGAACTTCAGACCATGTGTACAGTTTTAAAAACAAATATCAAGCTTAGATACATGTATTTGATGTGTAACTTTGTCTTATGGTCCTAAACCTAGATTGTTCAAATTATGCCCTGGGTTTAAAATTGGTACCTTCCCGACCGTCACTTGTGTTCATAGAGAAATAAAGCACAATCAACTTTTTGTCTGAAACGGAGGGTCCCAGAGCTAAGATATTTGGGTGTCAGGTGGTAACAATGGCTTAAAACTTTCACTAAGGTTAGCGATTTAGGACTATCATGGCCCTCTTGTTTAATTATACATTTATACAAAGTGAATATTAATATTTGGAAAGTTGTAGCTCGTAAAATAGGACCGTGTGCGGAGAACTCTTGTCGTGTTCTATGTTATTTCACTGTTAATAAATATTCATGATGAGCCTTGTTCTAAATAGTGTAAGGTCAACTATACCAGAGTGAGGCTACATACTGTACATACGATATATTATGTGCTTGATTAAAATTTGGCTGCTAGTGAATTTTAAGTTTTTATCCCGTTTCAATCTGCTCACTGCATGGTGCCGAAATTTTGATGGGTTTTCTCCGGGTACTACTTTAGTTGATATGATTTTGGATACATTCGTCATTTACTAATTTCAGATCCCCTGGCGGAATTTAAAAAGCTACAGATTGCCCAGCACTCTCCAAGTACTCCCAACTCCATTGTGAAGGTGAAGTTCTTCCGGGCCGCGTGAAACGTGCTGTACTTAACCACTCGCGGATATAACGTGCACGCTACCGCGTTTATGGTGCTACGACCACTTCGTGCTTGACATTCCTTTCGATAAACAATAGTAAATTAAAATGTTTCTAGCTTGTTGTTGTTGTTTTGTTTGCATTATGGCTTCTAGCAATATATCATTGAATAAATATACTCAAGATGTTTTGTACCATCCGTGTGCGAATCCGGCCAGCCTTCGTTCTCATCCTCGTACACGCCCTCTCATGATAACTTTAATAACTTAGTAAAACTGTTAACCTTACCACGACGTCTAGGTAGTGAATATGGTGTGAATGAGGTGTCAAGTCAAACAAATGGAGAAAATGGTTAGGCAGTTTTTTTCGCCCCTCTGAAGTCATAACAGACGCTGGACATCTTTTTAAGTGTCTTAGAACAGATGCTCATGTGGTTAAATGAAGCTAATTACACTGTGTACGGTGTCAAGGATTCGTTCAGATACATTTTTTTCGAGATGTTTTCGGAAACAAACATGAACCACAGAGCTCATTCAGTCAAACGTTTCTTTTGTCGAGTGTCGTCTGCGTCACTTGTTTCCGAGCAATCACTTTTGAGATAATTGGTGTACAGTCTTCAAACTTGGTATGCACCTTGGTCTTGGTCAGTGGTCGACATGTCAAAAGTCGAGGTGTTGTTGATCTTCATATAGATATATTGGCATTTTCGTTTCCTATCAATACCTTGTGAAATACTTGGTGTAGACTATAACTTTGTGTGCACATTGATCATGGTCAATTGATCACCCCATTATAGGTAATGGCTGGAACCAATAACAAACTCTCAGGTCATGGTGACCTTTACTTGAACAATTGTGGGTCCTCCCAGCAGGGGACACATCCGAGTGGCAGCGTATCTTAACACTGTGATTAAGCACTTTTATATTTGATACAGTTGAAAATAAGGCAACAAAGTGCCTTTGGTTTTGCACATTTTGGCTATGTTATAATATGCATTTTAATATTGGGGGGGGGGGGGGGGGGGGGGATATCGTCCGTTTTTTCACTAAGACGGGGGGGGGGGGGGGTGCTATCTTCCGGGAGGGCTATGGTCCTAGGGGCTAATGTCTGGGGGGGGGCAATCATCCGGGGGGGGATATTATCCGTACCTCGTAATCCCCAACTTTGTTATACAAAGTTTTGTGGAAGTGAAAATCGCTTTTCTAGATTTACATGGTTTTCTAACTTCACATAATACAGTGATTCTAGTTTATATGCTAACAAGAGCACCGCGGAGTGGGTGCCAACGCTCGTCTGTTTTTTAAAGTCTAAAAAGGGGCATAACTCTAAAAAAGTGTTAATAGGAACACGTGTAGCAAGTTTAATGTGAAAATGTTGAACGGTTTTTGAGTTATGAGGTAAGGTTAAAGTTTTTGGACGACGACGACGACGCAGACGCAGACGCAGACGACGCCGACGACGCCAAGGCTATCACAATAACTCGACTTTTTTTCTTCGAAAAACAGACGAGCTAATAAAATCAGATAACCATATTTTAATATAAATATATTTCAAATAAACCAACAACGCTCCAACACATGCATCATTTATGTCTGTTTTTTTTCTTCTTTTCACAATATGGTTAATTCATTGGCTTTATCAGAATAATAAGATCTTTTTTATCTTCATTCTTCATTTTATTATCTTTTTTTTCTTTTTCACAATTGTAATCTGAAACATTAAGATAAGAATACATAATTACAATTAACAGCAATCAAGGCAACAACAATCAATACCAAGGCAAAATCAGTATAATAAACAACAAACATAAATAAATACATATAATTTACATTGTGCAATCACATACAATAATGTTCATCCACCAAATCTCCACAGCACCATTTCATAAATATTTTTAACACGTTCATTTATAATTTTCTATATTTATTACAATAGTTATTGCACCTTTATCTTTTTACATGTTTGTCATTGCAGACATGAGCATAATATACATAATATAAACAGTTATTAAAAAATAAATATACTTTAATCCTGCTCTTTATTTAATATTTTTACACATGCTTTACTGGTTAAGGTACCTTTAAACTATCCATTGCATATAAAAATCATGACATTTTAGCAATCTCTGAAATAAGAATAACCCTAACATCTAGATAAAGACAACTACAGGACAGAACACAAGGCCGAGTTCTTTGTAACAGATGTTTAGTTTCTTAAAAATTTAATAAGGAATGCAGAAATGTGACAAAACCATGTTTGACAGAAGAATTTCAGCTTGTGTTGTGAGATTCAGTTTGAATTGTTTTTATAATAATTTTTTGAAACAGTTACTTTGACCTTGACCCTAGTGACCTAAAATGCAAATGACCATGAAAGGTGAACACTTTTTTTACCCCTCTTACTGAAAAATAAACAGTGTCATTTCGTTAATCAAAAATGAAAAATTTGATTACCAAAGCGTTATCCTAATGTTCAAAACTAATACATTGTGTTATAAAAAAGGAGTTCTTTTATTTGGAACTTAAGTGAGCAGAAAAGCCGACATAAAACATTCAAGGATATCTGAAATCATTTAACTTAAAAATGATGAAGGAAGAAGTCAAGAATCTCCATTAGTAGAAAGTGTAGATCACTGTTAAACTTTAAACAACAGACGTCTTTGACATTAATACACAGTCTGACACCAACAGTTTCAGTTTTACACTTTTCACCAGCCATGGTAAAATTGACAATGATAAAAATGTTGAATTCTTGATACAGCTGCATCAAAAGTCCTTATAAACCAGGTCATATTTCTGTAATGTTGTCGGATCGAGGGGACTATGGACCATCACTTTGCCTTTCATGGCTCCTCGGAATATCACCTCCACAACATCAATCAAATCTTGCTTTGATTGGAATGTACCAATGAATTTTGTGTGGTCTGCAGTTCTGGAAAAGAAAGAAAGAAAAAACAAGTGTTCTTCTGCTCAATATTCCATGCCAAACACAGGCCAAAATTGTGCAGTAAATATTTATTTTACAAATAAAGTGAACAAAAGGTGACATTTTATAAGTTCAAGAACTATTTTTATTATAATTAAATTGCTTCAAACGTTTGATCCACATTGTTTACCAGGTATACACATTTTTAAAACTATTGACACAGTACAGCACTTCAAGACCTTGAAGTGACATTAAATAAATAAGAGGACCATGATGGTCCTAAGAGGAGCATGATGGTCCTTTGTGACTCACACGAGAAAGTTTAGAGTTTATGGTCCGAATCAAATTGCTCTACAAAAATAAGGAAGAATATATACAGTCGATACTAAAGTCACTTGTTGCTTATAAAGTCATTGGTTACTATGGATGTCTGTAGTTGCTAAGGAAGTAAATGGTTGCTAAAAAAGTCAATGGGTCAAACAGAAGAAGGAATTTGCTAAGGACTTAAGTGTTTACTTATAGACCACTAGACAATGTTACACACCAAATATCTAACCTTTGGGCCTTTTTGTTTTATTTTTTCTATCTATCTGTATGTAAAATAGGTGACCCCAGCAACGGAGCCTATACACTATGGGTATATTTTTAACAATTTTGGTAGAGGACCACTACATTAAAGTTTACAGCAAATATCTAAGCTCTATGCCTTTTTATTTTTTTATTATTAGTTTTATTTCTTTATATTTCTATGAAGAACAGGTGACCCCAGTTTGGGGTCAATTTTGACCCCAGGGTCATAATTTTAACAATTTTGGTAGAAGACCACCATATGATGCTTTCCATCAAATATCAACAGTCTGGGGTCAGCTGTTTCAGTCAAGAAGATTTTCAAAAATTTCCCTGTATATCTCTTATGTTAAACAAGGGACCCCTGGGGTATGGTCAATAATGACCCCAGCAGTGAAGCCATTGATGAAAGATGAATGCAGGCAATGCTTAAAAGTGGATCAAACTTTTGCTTTTATCCTATGATTCAACACGGGCTTTACGTTTGGAGATTCCTTATTTCTAAATTTGTCATATTTACTTTTATTTAAATGTCAACCTGTCAAGCACGACTAGCTATTAACTTCTCCGTTTATACAGATAGCATCATAGAAAACATTTAATTTTGGAAGTATCAAAAGATATAGTCGTTTAGTGTGTTGAATCTTCATTTCTTAAAATCCTAAGACGTTCCAATATTCTACTACTCTCCACCTGTGTAGCAACTTACCCCCAATCAACTTTGATGTGTTGAGCATTGAAGAAGAATATAGTTGCAGGTAAAAGTGTGATGTCAAAGTATCTTGTGTACACAGGCACTTTGTCCACATCCACCGTATAAATCTTTGCCATCTTTCCAAGATCGTCCACAGACTTTGCCAGCTGAAATAGATTTTATGATTAGATTAACTGTCCATTCCTTGAGTATTATTCCCCCAAAGAGTATTATTTCCTTTTTGCAAGTTTTTACTGACTCAAAACATTTCAATGAGATGAAGGGTTTCATTTCTAAGATGGATAACCTGGTATGTAACAGGTTTCTAAAACATTTAAAATCTCCTACTCAGTGATCTCCCCTGATACACTTCAATAGAGCTCAAAATCTAACTTGAATGAACAACAAAAAATCAACAATTTTAGCTATATAAAATCCAGCATGTGAGAAAGCCTGTTGCTTAGGTGACCACTGTTACCTCAAAGAAATGTAAATGCTCCCTTAATTTGCAATGCTAAATTTGATTAAATCATACCTCAAAAAAACTTAAGCCAACCCATATGAAACAACTTTTGTCTTTATCTTAATATTTACACCTCAACTTCCATTCCTTAAATGAACTGCCTTTCGGCAATTGAGTTCATTAGTCGAAGAACGCAACATCTTCGGATATGTTCGGATCGCAATTCATCGCATAACAATATACATGAAAACTATTTATCTTGTTATTGTTTGTATTGTGTCAGCAGGTCCCTGCAATATAAATCAACATTTTAGAAAGTGCTAAGTTATTATATTTTAAACTTTCAATTTTACGTTTAAAAGTGATTTCAAGTGGTTGATCTTTTCCCGCGTTATTGTGACATCATTTGAAAAAAATAATTCCGGTAACAGTCGGGTCGTCCTATTTACAGAATGGGTAAAAAAGGATTACTGAAAGGTAATCCGAAATGAAATGAATGTTTTTTAATAAAAAAATGAACTATTGGTGTAAATATAAGGAATGAATTGTGGGGTTGATGTCATTATCGGGGTATAAACGCAATTGGGCTGGTCTAAGTGTGTGGAGTCTGAAGGACTCCACGCGTACTTTGACCAGCCCAATTGACACGTTCTTAACTTCTGATATGCTAAGTTCAAAATGATATTTGATGTTTCATAACCAATGCTAAAGAAATTAGATTAAAAAATATTTTAAAAGTTTTTTTATTTATGTATGTACATAATAAAAAGCCATTTATATATATAAACTTATATTAAGTCATGAAAATTTTCTTACATGTTAGATAATCATTAAAAATACCAAAAAATGCAAACCAATTTTATAAAGTCTATGGCGTCACACTAGGCCATGTGAGTCTGCTTAAGAGATCAGTATTGTAGAGAAGGAATTGCTGGTCAGTACTGCAAGGTTTTATATTTATTTTTGAGTGTGTGTTGTTTAATATCTGATCAATAAAACTGCAACAATGGCAAATAATTTATTGGTTACTTGCCCGATTCCCTAGCCCAGTGGCTGTGTTAATCTATTGGTTACTTGCATGATTCCCTAGCCCAGTGGCTGTGTTAATCTATCGAAACATTGTACGTCATAGATTGCTAGGTTACTGCTAGTAAGCTTATTTATACTCGCACTCCAGCCTTGCCCATTGGTTGAGTGCTCCGATATCATATAAACTAGTGTTTTAGCCAGGAATTAAAAAGGGCTTGGTGGGCCAAAAAAAGGGCAGGGTGGGCCAAAATAGGGGCATGGTGCTTTCTTAAATGGGAAAACAATGCGCACAATATTAGCTTTGTATTGTTGTAAAACGACCATGTACCTTATCAAAGTACATGTATGTTCATGCACACATTGTAGTAATATCCCTACAGAATACTCTTAATTCTTCTTCCTTGTTCATTTTCACTTCAGACACTTTCTTAACCATCTCGGGTTGTTGTCAACAGGGCTCTTACAAGGCTGATTTTTTCGGGAGAAGTCACTTCTCCCACCAGTCAAATTAGGGAGAAGTGGGGAGACTTTATAAGGAGAAGAGAAGAGATACTTATGTCAAAACCTGAGATAAATATTGTGCCATGCCACAAAACTTTAAATTCACATTTACTTTGATTGCTGTTACTAGACGGAATGTTAAAAAAAGTGTTCTATCAAAAGTGTACTTGTCTAGAGTCTCCTTTTTGCAATGTAAAGTTTACCTCCAAAAAGCGTCTAAAATAAGAACAAAGACATATAAAAAAATACCATTTGAAACAATCAGAATAACCTTATATATGAGCTGTTAAAAACATTTAAGTGCAAGGGGCGAATCTTATTTTGGTACGATCAGGACAGGGTATGAATGTCACATTCAGCTTTGCTGTTGTTTACTTGTCTTTGGTTACATAAATTTCAATATGCTGACATTTTAAAACAAAATGACATTTAAAATCTCTATCCTTCATGAAAAACTCACTAATACATAATAATAGAACTTGAAAATCGAGAAATAAACTCCGAAAAATGTTATGACAAAATGGCGGTGACTCGCCGAATCTTCTACTTCTACGTAAGTAAACGCTATAAAAGCAAATAAAAAAGTTTTGAGATTACAAAACAAATTTTCATTATGAACATTCAAAACAAAAACTATCAAATATTGGTCATGAAGTCAAGTATTTGATTTTCTAAGCGCCACCGTCTGTTTTTCAATGAACGTCTCCTTCAAACGAAACACTGTTTTAACCCTTTAGCACATAGACAAGTGGCCAGATTACACCTCCCAGTCAATAGCCATCTTACTGATAAGCAGTCCTTATCTCTATAGGTACTTTTCAGGATATTTGAAAATGAGCAAATGAATACAGCAGTATGACCTTAAAATCAATATTACTCCAAATAATTGTTTCCAAATCTTTTTTGTGAATACATTTTTATAGATATTAAATTTAATTATCTAATAAATGGTGTCAATGATAAAATATAAAATTATTTTATTTCATCTGTGAATGCATTTCCAAGATGGAATTTGTAACATTTCTTTGAAATGTCATAATAGCATTAAATCAAAGGGTAATAAAATGCTGGGATCGATCTAAATTTTATTACCCCTATCATAAAAAAGACCCATCTGGATTAAAAAGCCGACAATTGATGTTCTTGTTTATAATACACAAAAATGTGGCAGGAATATCCGGTGTCGTCCAGCTGAGAGATCCAGTCAAGTGTGTCTGTTTAACTTTATTACCCCCTCATAAAATTCTTTACAAAAAGAATGCCAATAAATGTTTTCTAAGTAATGAATAAAATGAGCTAAATCACCAAACGCTTGCACTAATTTGTTTAATTGACCTATTTTACGACCGGAACCATGCTGGCCATCGATTAGCTCAGTAGAAAATTTACTCATCATTTTCTCAGCTACTTATTGTTTCTGTTGTTTGTAACACAAAATATTATCTGCAAATAATTATAATCTTTATTGATTTTAATGGTAAATTAAACTGACATAATATATTCAATGATTTACGCATCAATGTTTTGGGGGAATTTCCATACTGTACTAGTGTTTTAGCCAGTAATTAAAAAGGGCAGGGTGGGCCAAAAAAGGGCAGGGTGGTCCAAAATAGGGGCATGGTGCTTTCTTAAATGGGAAAATAATGCGCACAATATTAGCTTTGTATTGTTGTAAAACAACCATGTACCTTATCAAAGTACATGCAAGTTCATGCACACATTGCAGTAATATCCCTACAGAATTTTTCTTTCTTGTTCATTTTCACTTCAGACACTTTCTTTACCATCTCGGGTTGTTGTCTGATTTTTTGGGGAGATGTCACTTCTCCCACCAGTCAAATTAGGGAGAAGTGGGTAGACTTTAAGGAGAAGAGATACTTATGGTAAAACTTGAGATAAATATTGTGACATGCCACAAACATAATTAAATTCACATTTACTTTGATTGCTTTTACTAGATGGAATGTTAAAAAAAGTGTTCTTTTTCAAAAGTGTACTTGACTATAGTCTCCTTTTTGCAATGTATAATTGACCTCCAAAAATTGTCTAAAATAAAAACTAAGACATTTAAAAAAAATACCATTTGAAACAATCAGAATATATATATGAGCTGTTAAAAACATTTAAGTGCAGGGGCCGAATCTTGTTTGGTACGATCAGGATAGGGTACGAATGTCACATTCAGCTTTGCTGTTGTTTATTTGTCTTTGGTTAAATACATTTCAATATGCTGAAATTTTAAAACAAAATGACATTTAAAATCTCTATCCTTCATGAAAAACTCACTAATACTTAATAATAGAACTTAAAAATCGAGAAATAAACTCCAAAAAATGTTATAACAAAATGGCGGTGACTCGCCGAATCTTCTACTTTTAAACATAGTACAAATGAGGAAAATACTGTAAGTAAGCGCTATATAAAGCAAATAAGACAGTTTTGAGATTACAAAACAAATTTTCATTTTGAATATTCAACATAAATACTATCAAATATTGGTCATGAAGTCAAGAATTTGATTTTCTTAGCGCCACCGTCTGTTTTTCAATGACTGTCTGCTTCAAACGAAACAATGTTCTAAAAAGTATGCCTTGTTTTTACACTGCAAGTATCAATTGTTTACTAATGCTTGACAACATTTTTCATCAATTCTTTGCTTTTTCTATCGCAATTTAACAAACTTTTAATCATTTGACCAGTGTCTTCTCTGATTGGTTAAAATGGGACGTTTCGATAATTGGATGATAGACGACCTAATTATGTGATTAGGAGATTACCGAATATAAATGGCTAAATTAATTAAATTTGTAACAACATCGGCATCAAATATCGACATTTAGAGGTACTACTTCAATGTCTCAGACAAGGAATAATGTGTCATAATGAACAGCAATTAGCACCCTGATTATAAGTGTGAATTACCGTTAATCAGACCCGCGGTGATGATGGTCAAGTGCACAGACAGAATGTAACCCTGGTTAGAGCAACCCTAGTTCTTTAACATGAACCAGTGTATGGCACTGTCACATGGGACCCCCATTGTACATCCTTCCGGGTAGACGATTATTATTTTTAGTGGAACCTACGACCCCTGGTTTGACAGTCAAGTGTGTTACCACTAGACCATGGATCCACAAGGGATCGAGGTGGCCCTCTTCTACATAGCTTTGGATAGTATTTGGTTGCCAGGCAATAGAAAGTGGACAGATTAAGCAACGCAACTCTGAATTACGTGCCTAATGCCAAATAGCTTGTGATTGATTTAGGTCACGAAAATATATGACATAAAATAGTAATAAGTGTTTACAATGTGATCAAGTTGTAAGCACACTGGATCTTCATCTTTTCCAAATCTCAACACTAAAACGAGTTCTTCGGTATGACGAATAACGTTGTCAACATCTTGTTTGGATTGTAAATGTGGTAAAAGGTAGCTGGCCATGGTGAAACTTGATTTCTAACTTCCGCCCGGGGTACTGGTTCCCGGGTGCGGGGTGATACAGGAATCCAGTGGATTTCACGTGAAATCCACTCAAAACGTGAAATCCACTCAGAACTCAGTTATTTTAATTAATAATTTAATTTTTTTGTATACATATTAGAAAGTGCCTCATGAAGGGTTTATATTTCAAATTTTATTGAAATTGGTCAAAAAATAAAGAAGTGAGAGCAATTTTTCATTTTTTTCCAAAAATAGATCGGAAATCGAGGTGAAATCCAGATTCCGATAAGTGAAATCCACTCATAACTCATTAATTTTAATAAATAATTTTCTGTTTTTGTATATTTATTAGAAAGTGCCTCATAAAAGGTTTAAATTTCAAATTTTATTGAAATTGGTCAAAAAATGAAGAAGTGAGAGCAATTTTTCGAAAATAGATCGGAAATCGAGGTGAAATCCAGTTTTCGAGAAGTGAAATCCACTCTTTATTCACTTCTATTAATTAGTAATTTTTTTTTTTTGTATACATTTTGGAAAATGCCTCATGAAGGGTATATATTTCAAATTTTATTGAAATATATCAAGAAGTGAAGAAGTTAGAGCAATATTTCGGAAATCGAAGTGAAATCCACTTTTTCAGACATGAAATCCACTCACAACTCATTTATTTTTAACAAATTAATTTTTCTGTAGAACAAATAATTGAAAGGGCTTCATAATGGGTTTATATTTCAAATTTTATTCAAATTGATCCAAAAATAAGAAAGTTGTAGACCTATTTTGAAAAAAGATCGGAAATCGAAGTGAAATCCACATTTTGACAAGTGAAATCCACTTTTTCAGACGTGAAATCCACTCATAACTCATTTATTTTTAACAAATTATTTTTTTTTGTTGAACAAATAATTGAAAAGGCATTATCATCGGTTTATATTTAAAATTTAAATGGAATTGGTCCAAAAATGAAGAAGTTTGATAAATATATTTAAAATTGATCTGAAAGCGTAGTGAAATCCACATTTTGACAAGTGAAATCCACTTTTCCAGACGTGAAATCCACTCATAACTCACTTATCGGAATCTGGATTTCACCTCGATTTCCGATCTATTTTTGGAAAAAAAATGAAAAATTGCTCTAACTTCTTTATTTTTTGACCATTTTCAATAAAAATAAATGAGTTATGAGTGGATTTCATGTCTGAAAACGTGGATTTCACTTGTCAAAATGTGGATTTCACTTCGATTTCCGAAAAATTGCTCTAACTTCTTCATTTAATGATATATTTCAATAAAATTTGAAATATAAACCCTTCATTAGGCACTTTCCAATATGTATACAAAAAATAAAAATTAATAATTAATAAAACTGAGTTAAGAGTGGATTTCACTTCTCGAAAACTGGATTTCACCTCGATTTCCGATCTATTTTCGAAAAATTGCTCTAACTTCTTCATTTTTTGACCAATTTCAATAAAATTTGAAATATAAACCCTTCATGAGGCACTTTCTAATATGTATACAAAAAAAATAAATTATTAATTAAAATAACTGAGTTCTGAGTGGATTTCACGTTTTGAGTGGATTTCACGTGAAATCCACTGGATTCCTGTATCACCCCGCACCGCTGGTTCCCTATGTTTGTTCCCGAACACGCGAAAATCTTCGAAAAACACAAAGATCATCCGAAAAAATGTAAACATGGCAAGATGGCAGATGCAAGTTTCAACATTTGTCAAAGTTTTATTGCTGTTTTAATCCGTATTTTAAATGCCATTTGTTAACTGTCCAACGAGTATATTCAGTTAAGTTTATAGATGCATCAGATACGCTGTCATGTCTGAAGAGCCCGTTTTAAGCCATCTGTTCCCTATAGAAAGTCCACAGATTCTGTTCCATCAAAACAAACCTCCATTGGCATTGGGCTCGCCAGGAGAAAGGTAATGATTATTTCTCGAGAAAGGCTTGTGAAAAATCCTTGCATTCTTTAGTTCAATTGCACGACAAGCTCAAATGTTCTGTTTACAAGTTCATGTTTTACTGTACTAATCCATATTTTTCGCTTAAGCTAGCGTCTAGGACCAATAATACAGTAATCCTACTACCAGCTAGCGTACATCTAACATAAATTGAGTCACCAAAGCTTGTTCAACAATAAACACATACTGGTAAATTGCAGTTGTCCCCACATAATCTTTAGTACCTACGGTCTTCATTAGTCTTGTATGTCATTGCAAAGTTTTAATTACTTATCGAATATATAAAGTTATGTGTGTATGTGCGAGCCACACAAACAAACACCAGATAGCCGAGCTTTCTGGCGTAATGAAACAAACACCAACAGATCCCTTCAGGGAAAAGAATGCTCGACCCTGAAGGGGTCCACTGGTCTTTATATACACTAACTTTTCTATTCTCACATAGCCCAGGATTTGCTAATTTGCATATTACCAACCAAGTTTACATCCGGTATGAACGTACTTCCGTTTTATACGGAATATTATTATGAATGCACCTCCGCCGCTGTAGACCTCTGCCGCCTACAGGGGACCGTTACACTTCAACCATCAGGAAATCAGAGCATTAAAGATTGTTGAAGTTCCAACTTACTATGCCTCACAGGACAGCTGAGCTTTCTAGCAAGTGCATAGAAGTGGAGACTATGAACGCACATCCGCCGCATACAGTGGACCGTTACAGTACCTACAATGCAGTCCATATAAACAGGCGCTTCAGGGTCTTTTTATTTTTTGGCAAAGTCTCGATGGATGGATGGATGGATGGATGGATGGATGGATGGACGGACGGACGGACGGATTTATTTATTTATTTATTTATTTATTTATTTATTTATTTATTTATTTATTTATTTATTTATTTATTTATTTATTTATTTCAATAAGGAATGCACATACATAGACATTTAAAATAAACAACATGCATAGTAAATAACATTATACATACATGATATTAGATGTATTAGATATTAGATTAGATTACATGTGGCTAGTTGGTTACCATTAGCTTCATCATGGTCTAAACTCACAGTGTGTCCAGCATGGCTTATTCAATTTCTATTTTGCAGTAAACATTAAAATAAACAGTCAAAGATGACTGCTTGATGGAAGAAAAACATGGGAACCACTTTTCGTTTTGTTAAAGCCTTTCAAAACAAATTACAAACAAATGCCTCAGAGAAAAGATATCATTTATTTTAAAAAGGCAAGGCAAGATAAATAAACATGTTTGCAGAGCTTTTTAATCATTACAAATCATTACAAACTGGACAATTACCACATTTTTGTCTGAATCCTGGGTACCAAATAGTAAAAAAAAGGATTCATTAATGTGTAAATATGTGGACATATGAGTCCAATTACTATTGTTTTGTTTTTCTAATACAACAAAACATAGATAAAAATAGAAAAGCTGTTTTGTTTTCTGTTTTTCAATTGTTAACACAGTAACAAAATTAGAAAAAAATATATTAAATCGTCATCATGTTAAATAATTAATATGATCTTATTATTTTCGGTCCCCTGCTTCTGCAAATGGTGTTGCTTAAGTGTTATTTTAATTATAATAAAGTTTATGAAGATGAAAATAAGTTGAATTGGGTGGTATGATGATGTTGATGATGAGTATGATGATGATGGGGCTATTGTTGACACAAGACTTTAAATCAAAGGCTTTTATTGGCCCCATCGTTGGAGTCTTTCTAGATTTTGGGTCGGTCAGTTCATGGGACTCTTCTTTTCAGCTGAAAAAAAACAAAACAAATGTGGTTCTTAGTGTTTGAAAATCGGACTCAATTTGCTATTGATAATCAAATGGAATCGGACCAAGCATTTCGATTTACTATCGGACCATAATAGAAAGTTAAAAATATAATTTGGGAATACATTCTTAATACGTAGTATTATCATGATCATTTAAATGTTTAACCTGGGGTCAATTAGTGTGATACTATAGTCATGCTTATTGGAACAGTTAACAAATTTCCAAAAACTTGTAGTAACTTTAATACTTCCACAAATGAACATTACAACAAAACACATATATCAGATGCAAAATGATGCACACCGTATCAAGTACAATTAAGTTACCGCATTACAAAACAGGTTATTACCGAAATCAATAAAAGCGACATTGATTTTGGACAACCACTATCGATTGTCGCTGACATTACATTGTCAACGACAATTTATCGATTGTACTCGATAATCATTTCATCACTAGTGGCTCTATACATAATGCATTGAAAATAATTATTTAGTAGGGCATACATCTACAGTATTTTAGTCTTCCTTGATCTATTGAGGTGTAAACAATTATTTACATGTACAGTACTAAGCTTATATTTACCATTATGAAATGACTGAAAATGTCCTTGATAACAATAAAATGAAAGTATCCATGCATGACAATTTGTTTATATATAATAACTATTTTTACTTATCGTTTGTTAAGGTGTTTTTAAGCAAATTAATTGCCTTATATGAAATTTTTAAAAACTAAAAAATAATCCTATTAACTTAATGATTAAATTTGTAAAATTAAAGTGAAAAAATGCTCACATTTCTAGAGCTTGTTTTTTGCTCGGAAAGTATGTGGCCATTACCTGAAATACGTTTGTTATATCATAGAAATTATTAATTTACAACTGTATACTTATATAAAGACTGTGATATCAAAAATATATTTGAATATATATCTATATTTCAAATGCTTGCCTTTCAGACCTCCGTTTGAGAGTCAATCATCCATAGTTGACGGACTGCTATCTGAGATCTACGACCGCTGGCATGACCATCGACACGACAGTTTTGACAGTGACACGTTCACAGAGTACTCGAGTACGGCAGAATTTGCCTCATGGCGGAGAGCGTCGGGCAGCGTGGAGATTGGGGGTCGACTTCTAGGGAGCCTGAATAGGGCTAACCTGAAAGATTATGGTAGTAAAACATCACCAAATCTATGAAATAATTATTGCTTGAAGAAATTTTATTCTATATGTTACTGAAGAAAAATAAGAAATACCAAGTAGATGCTTTTAATTGTAACGATTTATTTATTGAGAGTCAGTCATCCATAGTGATTTATTGAAAGACAATGGTGAATTTAAAAAGGGTAAACTTTCTATTTATCAAAATATGATTTCAATGTTCGGACATTTCAGCCCTTTGTCTATGATAAACTTGCCAGAAATGTTACCATAGTCATTATGTTTATGTAGAGGAAGTCCCATAACTTTCACAGTAGTAGTTTTTGAGTTATACACATTTTTTTAACAAAGTAAGAAAACACAAGGGTTTAACATTTTCTCTACTGCACTCTTGAAATAATAAGAAAAAATGTTACTTTCAGTGTAAGATTGCAATATATTTGGTCTTGTGAAACCAAAGGTAAACATTTCACTCTTGTTAAAACCAGTTGTGAAATACATGCTGAAATTTGATGCTCACACAGAAAATAAAATGCTATCTTGCTCTGAAAAAATCATCCTCTATAAAATCTATATACATTTGTAGCAGGAAGGATAATGCTGAATTTAAAAAAAACAGTATTGTTTTTCTTACCTCCCCTGCAGTAAATGCGATGGTTAAGAAATCAGAATACCATGCAGGTCGTACAACTTTGTTGTGACAGAAGTAACTTGATTTATTTACATGAAGTTCATTGGAATATGTCAGATACTGTGAAATATAATTTTAACTTATAAAACAATAATATAACATGTAATAGTTAGATAATGTGAAGCCAACTCTTAATGATTAAGAATGGGCATAATAAACATAGCAAAATAGACCTTCTTTATCATTTAGATTCTACTTTAGGTCATTGAACTGACTTAGAACACATCCTCATTGGCTGGAACATTGTCAATAAAACTCTGACATACAGAGGGTGTATAGGATAAGTGTCAGTTTGTGGACCTTTAAACATCGGCGAAAGTTGAAATTCTAAATGATTAAGCCTCATACTAAATGATTGCCTATCTGCAATTTCATTGGCTGAAAATGTAGGTGGTTTTCTACGTTTAGATAGTGTTTAATGAAACTTAATTGCAATGTTTGCACAATGGAATATATATATTAATAAACATCAATAAAACACATTTGTTTCAAACCTCAGGTGCGGTCCAGCTTCGCAAGCTGATATCGGACATGACACGCCAGGTTAACCAGATATCCGCCAAACTGGTTCGGCAGTTAAAGCGACGAGAGAGGCGAATGTCCAAACTCCAGAATAACTGCGACATCGTAACAGCCTTCATCCAGGCTTCGTCACCAAAGAGAAGTTAGTACATATACATCCAAACTTTTTTCCCGTGCCTCCAATGTCTAGCAGTTCTTGTTTGGAACAGTGGGTATTTTTTATTCTTTGCGTTCATAGTATCCAATCTCTCTTTTCCTGTAAAAAATAATCATTAAGTTCAAAGAATCATTTTTTTCAAATAGAAACATTGATCCGTCATTAAGGTAGGTCTAGCAAATACCAAATTTTGCATGTCGTTAATTCATCCCAAGTTCAATTGCCAAAAACTAATGCCATGCGCAGATGATCCATATGGATTTAATGGCTAGCTATACGTTTTTATCATAATGCAAAATGATCTGTTTGTTTACGCTTACATTCCTGCTTTGCCCATAAAGTCCCACTTGTTTCAAGGAAAGTAAAAACGATATTCTGCTGTTCCAAACTTAGACAAAGGCTGAGGTGATATCTTTGAATGGAGACCTGTAAGATATCACTTAAGTACTTGTGTTTAATTATGGATTATCTAAGTCAACAGATATGGATTAACTTAATATTGACCTTCTTAAGGATATTCGCCCACCAACCCCTATTTAGTTTATCATGGCTTTTCAAAAATTCAGATAAAATCTATTAAGTCACAAATTTATTCATTCATGCACTAGAAAACAGTGTGTTGATACTAGAAGTACCAAATCACTGTATACTCCTATGTTGCTTAGTAACTTATCCTCCATGAATTGATATCATCAATAGAGTCTAATCATTGAGTTGAATAAAATTTCATTTTTTGTTTCAAGATAAATGCATATGTATGTAAGTGATTCTAATGCAGAGGGAAATAATAGCAGTCTGATACATAATTGTTGGCCTGTAGAACTTTGTTAAAGATTGCAACGTTGTTAATGGCATCATTGCTTACTTTAAAGGTTTTGAGGTATTTATATATTTAAACAAAACATGTACACCTGAAACACTTGTCTTGATTCTTGTTCGAAATACTGCAGCTCAAATATGTGTCCTTGAGAATCTTCCAGACCAATACAGATTTGAAATATATCAACAATGTTGTACACAACGCTATTAAATTAGCAATGTTCTGAATATCGGCCCAATGTCTCCTTATTTTTACATAACAGTAAAATATCACATTCAAACATATTTATTCTTTTTTAGGAAACACTAAGTCTTGTTTGAATATGAGGGTTGCTGGGGAGAGTCTTGTTTGAATATGAGGGTTGCTGGGGAGAGTCTTGTTTGAATATGAGGGTTGCTGGGGAGAGTCTTGTTTGAATATGAGGGTTGCTGGGGAGAGTCTTGTTTGAATATGAGGGTTGCTGGGGAGAGTCTTGTTTCAATATGAGGGTTGCTGGGGAGTTTTGTAGAAAATTATTCACCAGTGGTGCTATATGGTAAATTGGAATATCTCATACTCTTACAAAGTGAAGAAAGACATTTGTCTACAGCTGGATGATTTATTAAGGAAAACAGCAGACCACAAATCGAAGCTGACAAGAGTCAAGGTCTGCTACCCACCGTAGTGAATAGAAACAAGAATCCTAGCTGAAAAACCATTTTCGCATATTTACGTTCGATGTTTAAGACCCTAAAGCTCATTATTCTATGAGGGTTCGTAACTTTCGAACCTGAATTTTAAAAACTGTGAACTGTTCAGATATTATGTCACCAGAATTTGATCACTAGTTTCCCGATATTTGTAAGCAAAGATTGATTCATTCCAAGACAAAAAATAAAAAAAAGTTGTCAAAATGGTCAATCTGTGAGAGTGCAGTTTTAACAAACATTTTAACAGATTTGCTCTAAGTTAAAAGTTACACAAAATTAAACAAAGATAACTTCATCTGTTTTATAGAAAATACCCAGCTACATTTATTAAGCAATCAGAATTGTGTGATTACTTAAGAACAAAAAATATGGTTCTAAGGAAAGTCTTTACAAAAACATGAGATGAAAAGTATGTACCATTATGAATAATTTAAAGCGATATAACAATATAAAATAATCATACCTATTGTTGTTATTTCCATATTTGCCTCTGTCAACAGCATTATCGAATGACGTCAGTATCCAGGCTTGTTATCAAGTGGGAAGAATTTGTTAAAAGTATTGGCATATTGAATTTTTTTCGCTGTCTTTGTTGTTGAGGTCTGCCATGAATGCTCGAGTCTGTCAAAATATTAGTCTTTATGTGAAATTTGCCATCTGCTCAATGTCATGCACAGCAGTTTTTACTGCTGCTTGATTTTACTTCATTTCAAATTGGTTTCCATTTGTGTTTTATATAATTTCCTGCTGTTGTTTTTTTCAATTCCAGAGACACTGGTAATTCATGGAAATGAATTTGAAATGCTTGTGGTTAAGCCAGGAATATCTTGGATTTTTTTTTATTTATTGCCAATCTGTTAGATTTCCGTCTATTTTTCAGGCGGCAGGGTAATTTCATGAAATTTTGAGATATTAAAATGTCTGCTGCTCTCACAATCAAGATGTTTAAGTAGTCACTATATTTTCCTGGTTCTTTCCTGGTTATTAATTTCATTGAAATGAGACCAAGTTTGATATGGCCCTGGTGATTGTAAGAAAATAATGATGTTTATGGCTGTTGGTTTCAGATGTGACTTTTCAGTAGTCATTGCTTTATGACTGTTGGTTTCAGATGTGACTTTTCAGTAGTCACTACTTTATGACTGTTGGTTTCAAATGTGTCTTTTCAATAGTCACTACTTTAGGACTGTTTGTTCCAAATGTGACTTTCCAGTAGCCACTACTTTATGACTGTTGGTTTCAGATGCGACTTTTCAGTAGTCACTACTTTATGACTGTTGGTTTCAGATGCGACTTTTCAGTAGTCACTACTTTATGACTGTTGGGTATCAAATGTGACTTTTCAGTAGTCACTACTTAAGGATGGTTGGGGTATCAAATGTGACTTTTCAGTAGTCACTACTTAAGGATGGTTGGGGTATCAAATGTGACTTTTCAGTAGTCACTACTTAAGGGTGGTTGGGGTATCAAATGTGACTTTTCAGTAGTCACTACTTAAGGATGGTTGGGGTATCAAATGTGACTTTTCAGTAGTCACTACTTAAGGGTGGTTGGGGTATCAAATGTGACTTTTCAGTAGTCACTACTTAAGGATGGTTGGGGTATCAAATGTGACTTTTCAGTAGTCACTACTTAAGGGTGGTTGGGGTATCAAATGTGACTTTTCAGTAGTCACTACTTAAGGATGGTTGGGGTATCAAATGTGACTTTTCAGTAGTCACTACTTTATGACTGTTGGGTTTCATATGTGATTTTTCAGTAGTCACTACTTTATGACTGTTGGGTATCAATGTGACTTTTCAGTAGTCACTACTTTATGACTGTTGGGTATCAATGTGACTTTTCAGTAGTCACTACTTTATGACTGTTGGTTTTAAATGTGACTTTTCAGTAGTCACTTCTTTAGGACTGTTGTTTTCGAATGTGAGTTTTCAGTAGTCACTACTTTATGGCTATTTGTTTCGAATGTGACTTAAGTAATCACTACTTTGTGACTGTTGGTTTCAAATGTGTATTTTAGGAAAAACTTTTTTATGACTGTTGGTTTTAAATGCGACATTAATTTAAGTACACACTACATTATGACTGTTGGTTTTAAATGCGACATTTAAGTACACACTACATTATGACTGTTGGTTTTAAATGTTACGTTAATGTAGTCACTACTTCATAACTGTTGGTTTAAATTGGATTTTTAAGTTGTAAGTACTTTATGAACGTTGGTTTTTCAAATGTGACTTGTAAATCTTTTTTTTTGTTTCTGATAATTATTTTTACATCAATCAGGTTGTTTTAATATCTTCTTGTCAAAACAGTCTCCTGTTTTATGCATTTTATATTTTCTAACTTAAATTGTTTTGGAATATGCTGAGCTTTAAGTATAGACAATCAAATGCAAATTTAAGTTATCTAACTGTTGTGCAGCATTGTCAAGCATCAGGGACGGCAATTTCAAGTTGGATATATTTTTTATGCCCCCCTTCGAAGAAGAGGGGTATATTGCTTTGCACAGGCATGTCGGTCGGTCGGTAGACCAAAGCTTGTCCGAGTGATAACTCAACAATTCCTGGACGTATGGTCATCAAACTTCACATGAAGGTTGGGCCTGACCAGTAGATGACCCCTATTGATTTTAGGGGTCATCGGGTCAAAGGTCAAGGTCACAGTGACCTTTAATGGTAAAATAATTTTAAAGCTTGTCCGAGTGATAATTCAACAATGCCTGCACCAATGGCCCTCAAACTTGACATGGAGGTTGGGCCTGACCAGTAGATGACCCCTATTATTTTGGGGGGTCATCAGACCAAAGGTCAAGGTCACAGTGACCTTGAATGGTAAAAGGTCGTCCGAGTGATAACTTGACAATGCCTGCACCCATGGCCCTCAAACTTGACTTGGCGGTTGGGCCTGACCAGTAGCTGACCCCTATTGTTTTTGGGGCTCATCGGGTCAAAGGTCAAGTTCACAGTGACCTTGAATGGTAAAAGGTTGTCCGAGTGATAACTCAACAATGCCGGCACCCATGGCCCTCATAATTGAATTGGAGGTTGGGCCTGACCAGGAGATGACCCCTATTGTTTTTGGGGGTCATCGGGCCAAAGGTCAAGGTCACAGTGACCTTGAATGGTAAAAGGTTGTCCGAGTGATAATTCGACAATGCCTGCACCCATGGCCCTCATAATTGAATTGGAGGTTGGGCCTTACCAGTAGAAGACCCCTATTGTTTTTGGGTGTCATCAGCCAAAGGTCAAGGTCACAGTCACCTTGAATGGTTAAAGGTTTTCCTTGTGATAACATGACAATGCCTGCACCCATGGCCCTCAAACTTGACTTGGAATTGGGCCTGACCAGTACATGACCCCTTTTGTTTTTGGGGGTCATCTGGCCAAAGGTCAAGGTCACAGTCACCTTGAATGGTAAAAGGTTGTCCGAGTGATAACTCGACAATGCCTGCACCCATGGCCCTCAAACTTGACTTGGAGAATTGGCCCGACCAGGAGATGACCCCTATGGTTTTTGGGGGTCATCTGGCCAAAGGTCAAGTTCACAGTGACCTGGAATGGTAAAAGGTTGTCCGAGTGATAACTCGACAAAGCCTGCACCCATGGCCCTCAAACTTGACTTGGAGGTTGGGCCTGGCCAGAAGATGGTCCCTAATGATTTTAGGGGTAATTGGGCTAAAGCTCAAGGTCACAGTGACCTGGAATGGTAAAAGGTTATCCGAGTGATAACTCGACAATGCCTGCACCCATAGCCCTCAAGGTTGACTTGGAGGTTGGGCCTGGCCAGAAGACGGTCCCTATTGATTTTAGGGGTCATTGGGCCAAAGGTCAAGGTCACAGTGACCTTGAATGATAAAAGGTTGTCCGAGTGATAACTCAACAATGCCTGCACCCATGGCCCTCAAACTTGACATTGAGGTTGGGCCTGACCAGTAGATGACCCCTATTGATTTTAGGGGTCAAAGGTCAAGGTCACAGTGACCTTGAAAGCGACCTCGACAATTCCTGGACCTATGGTCATCAAACTTGACATGAAGGTTGGGCCTGCCCAGTAGATGACCCCTATCGACTTTGGGGGTCATCAGGCCAAGGTCAATGTCACAGTAACCTTTAACGCAAAAAAGTTAACAAATCTTCTCCCACTGATATCTCAACAATGCCTGAACCTATGATCATTAAACTTGACATGGATGTTAAGCCTGACCAGTAGATCACCCTTTTTGATTTTAGGATTCATAGAGCCAAAGGTCAAGGTCACAGTGATCTTGAATGGTAAAAGGTTGTCAGAGTGATAACTCAACAATGCCTGAACCCATGGCCTTCAAACTTGACTTGGAGTTGCATCTGACTTGTAGATGACCCCTTATGATTTAAGGGGTCATTGGGTCAAAGGTCAAGGTCACAGTGACCTTGAACGAAAAAAACTTGTCTGTGTGATAACTTGACAATGCCTGCACCCATGGCCCTCGAACTTGACATTTAGGTTTCTGGTGACCAGCTGATGACTCTGGATTTTGAGTTCATAGAGTCAAAGGTCATGGTCATAACACACTCTTTCCTCACACTTTAATGGTCATAATCTGAAAACTGCCTTAATGGCAACAAATCAGCTGTCATTTCGGTCCATGCATATTTCATTCAATTGTCCATATAATCCTGACAACATGGCGCTCAGGGGGGGCATAATGTTTGACAAACATCTCTTGTTATATTTGTTTCCAAAATAGCAATAATTTGGGTTGTAGGATCCTAGGGACAAGAAAACCTCTTATGTCTTTGTGGTCAATTAATACTTTTAAATAGTTGCCACTAACATGAGTGGTTCCATCGACTACCCTGTGGACCATTATAAGCTTCAAATAAGACATAAGTATTATATTCATTAATATTCATTACTCCATAATGTTAGGTATCCTTAAAAATATATTTTTAAAGCTGCAATCTTGACTGATTTGACATTTTTTTATAGTTTTGTCTCAGAATCAGCTATTTTCAGTTCCAATGCCTTCTCAATTATTTACAAAACTGCCGAACATTTCATTTTTCTTAAAGCGTTAGTAACGCTATTAACTTTAAAACATAAATTTCAACATCAAACGTAAATATGAAAAACTGCAATCTGACCTTTTTGTCAGCAGTCTTATATCACCATTTTCCAGACATTTACGCCAAATTTGCTCATTCCAAGACAAAAAAAGGTGTTAAAAATGATCAATCTGTAAGAGTGCAGCTTAAAGTAGTCATTGCCACCCTTCTCACAATTTAAATTACTATTTTAGCATGTTTGATAGTTCATATAATTGAAAATTACATGACAACATTTTAAACTGCAATATTTAAGTAATCTATGTTCATTTCTCATGAACACAATAAAATCATCAAAGTTTACTTTTTATGACAAGAATGAAAAGTTAAACATGCACCCTTTCAGACTTGAATTGTTGTTATTTCTTGGCGGGAATACCCCCAAACCCCCCTGCCAACTTTCATATCATATTTAGATTTAAGTTTTGAGGTAAAAGCGCATGTATAATAAAAGAATTGCAACCTTAACTTAAGCCCCTTCTAATGTCAATTTTTGGATCTGCCAATGATTTGTTAATTTATTGCCAAAATAACACACAGCTTTAACTAGATTAAAGTAAAACCAATGGTTCCCTTTTAAGCTGTCTTAAAATACTTTTTTATTAGCAGAAACTCTGAAGGCAAAAATGAGTAGGTGGATCCTTATTTGGTTGGCATAGATCTGTGAAATCTTGACATCAGTGATTGTTTTGTATCAGTTTTGGATGTGGATGGCACGGTTTTCCTTGCGTTCTGTTATTCTATGGTGGTATTGGAATATTGGTTACTGCCAGAAAAACTGTGGGCAGAGGGGTATTGATTTTACCAGAAAATTGTCATTCTCCATGATATATACTAACCATGCTGTATTCCATGATCTGGTACTGAGTGCACTATAGTTAGTCTTTCATGATCGCTTTCTTTATATGACTGAGGGATTGATTTTATCTTCGTAGCCTAGTGGATAACAGTGATTATATGGACTGGAGTTTTGAAGACTTGATACATTAACATTAAATATGTTATAAATATATGTTGTTTAAACTTCTTGAAACTTTTTTTATTGTAATGAGAGAATATTTGATCAAAGTTTATTATGCTGGATTTAATCAAGTAGAAATATAACTCTAAGGCTAAAACGGGAAGGTATATTTAAACAAGGATATAATGATGTCAGGCAGTGAACATTTAATAGATTAATCAGTCGTATTCATCATATAAGATAAACGGGCCAAGAGAAAGCCAAATATGAATGAAATCTGTATACAGTTACAAGGTGCTTGATGTTTGGACATTCCGTTAAGTTATCTCAGGATCCCAGTGGACATTTGTAGCCCAGTGATATCTGGGTAAGGATGTTTGGATTTTTAAACTACATCAATCTGGGACGCCCCCTCACTTCTCCTTTACAGGAGCCAGATCAGGCCAGGAGGGATTCGAAAGGTACCCTTTTAAGCATTTTTTACTGAACAAATGATTTTTAATGTTTGTCTGTACTTTTAAAGCTCTTCAGTCTTTTTAAAATAGCTGGTACTTTATCATTTGTGATTTAAATGTTCTGTTGGGTGGTATTAATAAGTTCAGAAATGTTGTAAATAAATCCTTATCTGGATAACACTTTTCTCACAAACTGCTACCTACATTTCAATATCATCTCTTAAAAAATATGTAAAGACATATAACAATACAGGAATTAGGTTGTTGTTGTTGTTGTTGTTTTTGTTTCTGGTAAAATTATTTTTAAGTAGTCGTACACTATATTTGATATGAGAATGAAGTAACAATTGACACGGCCTGTCAGTCAAACTAGCCGATCAATACACGACTGACCAATCAACATCTAGATAAGGCGAGGCTTATCAGTTGCCAGTTGCTATCCACCATGATCTTGGACACCGACAATCTACACTGATGAGCAGTAGTGTTATTACTGTTTGTCATATAAACTGAGAGATGACCATAAACTTATAGGCCCATGATAACATATAACTAAATGTCACAAAAAGTATATAATTATGTATTGTATAGATAAAAACAAAATCATCTTTGTAAATGATGCAAATTTATACAAGTTTAAACTTATGATAATGACTATGTTCATTTCTAATTTCTTTGTTGCTTGTTAGAACAGTTTTGCATTTCATTTAATATTGATATATGTGAAATTTGATGTTAATTTTGACCAAAAGAATGAATTTTCTGATATTGCCAAATAACTGAAACTGAAACTGAAATTGAAATACATTGAGAGAAACAAGGTAATTATATCAATGCTTAGATATATATAGTATATCATTCATCTTTTATATAACAGGTGATTCTTAATGGAGAAAGGAAGAAAAACAGCAAAATCCACCATGTTTTGGCATTTGATAAAAACAAACATTGTTTTTTTGTTGACTTTTGTGATGGAAATTAATACACGTTTTGTTTCCGTAGATTTGAGTTTTAAAAAGATACTTTTTGTATAACAAAATACTGATGTCATTTAGAAATAAATTTATTAAACTTTCGACATTATATCATTTCTACCTGATTTATACATTGCATTCAATGAATAATAATGAACTTATTTTATGTTATACTTGCTTTTATTGCAATGTTTTACCAAGTTCCATGCTTTTTTTTATTGTCAAAAACAAATTTTGTATTATTATTGTCTGCTTCTGCTTCTTTGTCAGCCAGCTCTTACTAAGGAGTCACGTGACATTGTAGGGGTGCCTTATCGCTATCGGCGTGGTGTCAATTATAATCAAACGTCAGTAGCATTTTTTATCCGATGAGAAATGGATGCTTTGTAAATGTTATTGTTTCTATCCATCAATTGAACAATTATCATCCATGCCAGAAACTCACTGGTTTTAATTTCTCTGCACTGAGAAAATTATTAATATTAATGAGTTATGTTGTATAACAATTTTTTTCGCATGAAAAATGTAGTAGCTATTCTGTTTGCCCACATAGCCTCAAAGAAGTGTAATCACTCTTTTGTCCCTTGTGAGTGATGTCATTACTTTGAATGGTTAATCTGTAAGAATTGATCCGGCTCATAGACAACAATTTATTACTCTTTAGGGAGCTTGGTGAAAGCGGCTACATGGTGATGTTGACCCTTGAACGATGAACATGTATCAATAAACAAAATTGAATGTTTGTAGATAACTTGGCACCAGTATGGGTTGACATTGATCAATCCCCTTTTTTCTTATGGTGTTGGAGGTCTTGGCCGATGGCTATTCCATTTAAACATATAACCCGAGGGGTAAAGGCACTTCTTAATTATACCACCCACCTACAGAAGCAAATTTACCCTTTCGGTGTCCAAATAAGTATAAAAGACACCAACCATATACTATGAAAATAATTGCCTCCTCCCCCCGGGGGTTATATGTTTTTTTCTGGAATAGTCTTTAGAGTTATAATGATATGATAAGTTGCTCTGAATCTGTGATAATTACTCCATAAGTTATAATGAAAGTCAGTGCATTTATGGAATATCCCTTGGACAATATAATTGGACAGAGATTTTCTGGAGAAGATTCTGTTTGATTTTGATTTTCTGTTTGAATTTCTCTTTTTATTAGTTGACTATTCCACTGGAAGATTGAACAGGTTGGTAGCTATTGAATTATTCATGGCATAATGTTTTTTAATTCAATTTATGCTACAAGTCATTGGGGTTAAAATGATAATTTGACATCTGACATTTTTTGAGATTAAATTCCTATTTTTCCAGCGTGATCGATAAATATTATCAAGCATAAATGTATTGTTCATTGATACTCCGGACTCCTGACTCCCACACTTTTCTATGACATTTGTATCAACCCACAGGATAGAATTAGTTCTTGTTTTGATCTTTATATCAGAACTGAAGCTAAATATACTCTATACAGGAGGATAAAATAATTGTTATTTAAAGGGACCAGATGATACAATTTAGAGGAAAAAAGAAAATTGTCAAAAACTTACATAAAATTGTCACCGTTGTGTACAACGCATTAAATCTTACTTTATGGTGTATTACATTGCCTACGACACATGCATCTTTCACAGTTTTTGCTCATTTTTTAGCTCTACTGGCCAAAGGCCAGAAGAGCTTATGCGATGGTAATGTGTACATAGTATGTGCGTCTGTGCATCTGTGCGTCCGTGCATCTGTAAACAATTTTTTGTTAACACGATACAGTCTTCAGTTTTGATTGGATCTCGATGAAACTTGTACAGTATTTAGATATCAATTTGAGCTTGGTTCCTTTCGAAAACCAGCCATATCTGCCCATGAATGGCTAGATTATGGGCCTTGAAAGTTTTAAAGAAATGCTTTCTATTTTTAGCCAGATCTGCATGATCGAATTCTATTTTTAGCCAAGTTTACATGTACATGTAAATTCAAGTCTAGAATTAAGGGAGACAATTTGCAAGTCTAGGATTAAGAGAGACAATTTGCCCGAAGGTGGGCATATTAAAATCGCACCGTCCGTCCATCCGGCCGTCCGGCCGTCCGGCTCTGTACCTTTCCCTTGTATGGACAGATTTTAAAATAACTTGCCACATGTGTTCCACATACCAAGACGACGTGTCGCGTGCAAGACCCGTGTCCCTACCTCTAAGGTCAAGGTCACACTTAGTGTTTATTCACAATGGAGTGCTGCATATAAGAACATAGAGTATAGGTTGTCGTGTCAGGGCTGTAACTTTTCCTTGTATGGAGAGATTTTAAAATAACTTGCCACATGTGTTCCACATACCAAGACGATGTGTCGCGTGCAAGACCCGTGTCCCTACCTCAAAGGTCAAGGCCACACTTAGTGTTTATTCACAATGGAGTGCTGCATATAAGGACATAGAGTATGGGTTGTCGTGTCCGGGCTGTAACTTTCTCTTGTATGGACAGATTTTGAAATAACTTGCCACATGTGTTCCACGTACCAAGACGACATGTTGCCTGCAATACCTGTTTCCTTACCTCCAAGGTCAAGGTCACACATAGTGTTTATTCACAATGGAGTGCTGCATATAAGAACATAAAGTATAGGTTGTCGTGTCGGGGCTGTAACTTTCCCTTGTATGGACAGATTTTAAAATAACTTGCCAAATGTGTTCCACATACCAAGACGACGTGTTGCGTGCAAAACCCGTGTTCCTACCTCAAAGGTCAAGGTCACACTTAGTGTTTATTCACAATAGAGTGCTGCATATAAGGACATAGAGTATAGGTTGTCGTGTCCGGGCTGTAACTTTCCCTTGTATGGACAGATTTTAAAATAACTTGCTACATGTGTTCCACATACCAAGACGATGTGTCGCGTGCAAGACCCGTGTCCCTGCCTCAAAGGTCAAGGTCACACTTAGTGTTTATTCACAATGGAGTGCTGCATATAAGGACATAGAGTATAGGTTGTCGTGTCCGAGCTGTAACTTTCCCTTGTATGGACAGATTTTAAAATAATTTGCCACATGTGTTCCACATACCAAGACAATGTGTCACGTTCAAGACCCGTGTCCCTACCTCAAAGGTCAAGGTCACACTTAGTGGTTATTCACAATGGAGTGCTGCATATAAGGACATAGAGTATAGGTTGTCGTGTCCGGGCTGTAACTTTCTCTTGTATGGACAGATTTTAAAATAACTTGCCACATGTGTTCCACATACCAAGACGACGTGTCGCGTGCAAGACCCGTGTCCCTGCCTCAAAGGTCAAGGTCACACATAGTTTTTATTCACAATGGAGTGCTGCATATAAGGACATAGAGTATAGGTTGTCGTGTCCGAGCTGTAACTTTCCCTTGTATGGACAGATTTTAAAATAACTTGCCACATGTGTTCCACATACCAAGATGACGTGTCGCGTGCAAGACCCGTGTCCCTGCCTCAAAGGTCAAGGTCACACTTAGTGTTTATTCACAATGGAGTGCTGCATATAAGGACATAGAGTATAGGTTGTCGTGTCCGAGCTGTAACTTTCCCTTGTATGGACAGATTTTAAAATAATTTGCCACATGTGTTCCACATACCAAGACGACGTGTCGCGTTCAAGACTCGTGTCCCTGCCTCAAAGGTCAAGGTCACACATAGTGTTTATTCACAATGGAGTGCTGCATATAAGGACATAGAGTATAGGTCGTCATGTCCGGGCTGTAACTTTCCCTTGTATGGACAGATTTTAAAATAACTTGCCACATGTGTTCCACATACCAAGGCGACGTGTCGCGTGCAAGACCCGTGTCCCTGCCTCAAAGGTCAAGGTCATACTTAGTGTTTATTCACAATGGAGAGCTGCATATAAGGACATAGAGTATAGGTTGTCGTGTCCGGGCTGTTTCTTTCCCTTGTATGGACAGATTTTAAAATCACTTGCTATATGTGTTCCACATACGAAGACAACTCGTCGTGTGCAAGACCCATGTCCCTACCTCTAAGGTGAAAGATACACTGTGTTTATTCACAAGGGAATTCTGAATGTAAGGACATAACAGTGTAGGTTTTCAAGTATGGGTGGTATTTTTTGATGTTCAGAGGCAATTTAAAATAACTTGCCATATTTATTTGACACTTAAAGGCAAGATCAACTTTTCATGTACTGACCTTGTTCGTAGGTCAATGTCACATTCGGGGGCATTCGTCACATACTGTGACAGCTCTTGTTGCTTCTGCAGTTGATTTTGTGAATTACTCTGCCTTGTTCTTGTTGAAAGCCCAAAGGCCATTTTTTAGCTATAAGTTCTGTAGTTTGCGCATTCATCTTAATAAAATTGGTTGTTAATGTTTGTTCAAGTTATGCACCTGGTGTCATTACTGGCCACGCCCAGGGTTCATAGGTTTGGTAAACTTAAATCGGGAAAGGTTTGAAAATCTTTTTGTGTGTTCGTGCATCCATCTCAGCACAATTGGTTGTGAATGTTTGTTCAAATTGATCAATGTTGTCCTAGGATGCCCTTGACTTTGACCTTTTGACCAACTTTATTTAATTTTTAAAACTACAAATTTTTTTACTATGAGTACAGTTTTGAAAGCATTCTTTTTTGTCAGATGACTTTTACTTGGCACATATTAAAATAGATCATGCAACTAATCTGCTTACAATACTTTCTGGGCTCAGATGTTGAACGTGCAACATTTTCAGGTAACTCAAACACAAAACATAAACTATATGTCTGTTGCCTTTTACCCATACATGCATGCTCTGGATTGATATGACCACAAAAGCCATGCCAGTTGAGCATAGACCTTTTTGGGCCTCTTGTTCCAATTCAAATCTTACTGAGGTTGTCTTCCACGTTAATCCCCAGAGTACGTCTAAAAATAGCATCGTATATTTATCTGTACTTGTATATTTATCTGTACTCATAAACAGGTAAGATTTGAACTCAGAAACCAATATGGGCTATTTTTAAATGGGGAAACACAGTTGCTCAGACAGCAACATGATTTTTCCGTTCATTATTTTTACCATGTAAAGTGATGTATTATCGGCCTCCTACTAACTGGCATTGACAATTCCTGGCTTGTTTTGAGAAATACTGTTTTTACAGAATTTTAAACCATCTGGTGTCTAGCCCCCTTCAAATCTTTTATACGCTAAGAAGAAACATTAGCTCAATGAGCTATTTTCAGACATATTAATTAATTAACAAAGCTATTTTAATCTGTTATATTTAATTCATGAAGTTATTGTATCACAACAGTTTTAAAAGTCACCGGAGCTTTTTGTTTGAAACTTCACTGTCAATTAAAAAAAGATTGTATACTGGAATTCTTAGTTTCAAAATTGTTCGCAAAAGAAACTTTTCAGAAAGATTCTTCAGCTAATACAGAAAAATAAGTTCTGTTTTACGCGTTTAGTCAGGCAATTGTCAAAAATTGATATTTTGTCGTTTCTGACTAAATTGGATAAAAAAAATCATCCAAATTTTTAGAAAATGAATTATATTAGTTTTGGTGCAGAACATAGCCGAAAAAAGGTCTGTAACATACTATATTATGAAAATGAGGTGTATGAATGTATTTAAAACACATATATTTATTGAAGTAAGAACAATGTCATAGCCTCGCACTATATATATATCTCATTTTAAAAAAATTAAATATAAAAATTATTTTCCCTTGCCCATTAAGAACATCCATGGAGTTATTATTGTTAAGAAATCTGTGGTTGCTCTATGCCTTATTTATTTCTAATATAGCCGGCAGCGTCTCAAAAGAATGACTAAAAGGTTAATTACTTCTAAATATGGAAAACATCCCACAAATAATTAATCATTGGATCAATAGTGGGTTTTTTCCACTTAATAATGGCTTCAAAATGTAATTAGATGGTTTAAGATAAAAAAAAAAAAGCGTAAACTGTATTTGATTTTTTTTTGTCCATAATTAAAAGTTTGATTGTATTTAAAAACTAGGCTTAATTATTTAAAATTTCAACATTCGGCGGTGTTAAAAGATCCGTCTACTGCCACTCAACTGATATTCATTCCCTGCGTCAGATTTTGAGTTGACAGTGTGTCAGCCAATGAGGTTGTATTCTAAGTCCGTAAGATGACCTGAAGTAATATCTTAGTAATTAAAAAGGGCTCGTTCGCTACCCACACTTTGCCCATTCTTAATGATTAAGATCTTACTTCATGTCATCTAACTAATACATAGATGGTTGAAAACTTTGAAACAATCATATTGAAAAATATGCCCTGAAACTTTTAATTGTGTCAAGGAAAATGGATATAATAAGAAGGATTAAAATTGTTCATTCATTTTTTTTAATTGATGAACTATTTGATTTATACTGTGATACAAACTAATTTGTTGTATGGTTCCTGCTCACAAATAAAACATGGTTGATTTAGCTGTGATTAGCATTGATTAGTTCTCTGTGATGGGGAATCATTGATTCAGCTTATAGAGTGCCTATTCTCTGGAAGGCGATACTTTAGGAGTGGCTATTATATAGTTACTGGATAAACTATAATGGATTTGTGACAGGTCATCACATTGGACTACCTAGTGGTTTACATATTAGTGTGAGCATTGTAATATAAATAATAAAATTGCTTACATGTGAACCTCTGGCAATGATAGAGAGGTAGATTTAGGTCTCCAAAGCAGTAGATTGGGTTCAATAGCAGTAGAATGTCTTATTCCTTTTATTTTCAGTCAAAAACAATGATGGAATTAAACAATGGAAACAAAAACTTGATATTTGTTACTATTTTTAGATTTGTTGAAAATATGCATAAAATTTGTCATGGTTCAGAGTGTAGTCAATTGTCAGTGTTTTTGATTGAAAAACAGTAGGAATATTACCTTTGACTTGTAAAATCTACTTTATATTCAGTGGAGCTGCTAATAAATCAAATCAAACTGCCCAAACAGGTCAGAGTGTAAGTGCAGATGACTGCAGAATTGTGTATGTCAATTCCCCCCCCCCCACCCCCACGCCAAAATGTCATAAATTTTTATACACTGTAGATTTATATCACACTGGGAATGTTGTTTTCTATGATGTTTCAGCAGTTTTATAATGTCTTTGAGATTTACATAAATGCTAATTAGTAGGATGCCAATTAGCAAAGAATGCTGATTAGTGGTCTTTTCATGACTACCTTCCTGGTAACTTACAGCTCGGCTTATTTGACAAATGTTTATTGCACCATTCTTTAAAACTGACAGGTCATTGGGGTTATTTTAGCCTGGTTGATAGAATGTTGAGGTTTTTAAAAGAAAATTTAAGGCCAATTTGTAAGAAATTTGAGGGAATTTTTTTAAAGACCTTTCAATAGCGGTAGATTTCGATGTGAGAGCGGTATATTGGTAGCGGTGTCTCTAAAGCATTATATTTTACCTACCGCTGGTAGAGTTCACATGTATGAAATTGTGGAAGATTATCAACATTGTTTTAATCTATTTATGTTGAACAGTTTTTTTTCTTTTCTTTTATTGGTTCTTGTTACTCTCAGTGGTTCTGACAATCAGGATTAATCTAGAAATCAGGGTTGAAAGCTTTTAACTTCAGACTATTGTACAGTTGTCAAGATTGTTCTTTGCTCAGACATTTGCATCAAAATAAGTATGAAAGACATTGAAATGGATAGAAATAATTTTTAAAAGGTGTCTTAACTTTAGACTATTGTATTATTGTAAAGATGGTTCTTTCCCCTGACATTTGCACCAAAATAAGTAAGAGAGACCTTGAAATGGATATAAATAACTTTCAAAAGGCGTCTTTACCATTTTTAGCTCGACTATTCGAAAAATAAGGAGAGCTATCCTAGTCACACGAGCGTAGTCATAACCACTTATGTTAAAGTTTGAGTACCACCTCAAATATTTTCAAAGTCCATTGACATATGGCTTTGAAACTTGCACACTTGTTCACCATCATGCCCCCAATATGTACACAGGAGGAGGTAACCCTATCAAGTATTTTGACAAAATTATGCCCCTTTTTCGACTTAGAATTTACTAAGACTTAGAATTTACATTAAAGTTTGCGTACCACCTCAAATATTTTCAAAGTCCATTGACATATGGCTTTGAAACTTGCACACTTGTTCACCATCATGCCCCCAATATGTACACAGGAGGAGGTAACTCTATCAAGTATTTTGACAAAATTATGCCCCTTTTTCGACTTAGAATTTACTAAGACTTAGAATTTACATTAAAGTTTGCGTACCACCTCAAATATTTTCAAAGTCCATTGACATATGGCTTTGAAACTTGCACACTTGTTCACCATCATGCCCCCAATATGTACACAGGAGGAGGTAACTCTATCAAGTATTTTGACAAAATTATGCCCCTTTTTCGACTTAGAATTTACTAAGACTTAGAATTTACATTAAAGTTTGCGTACCACCTCAAATATTTTCAAAGTCCATTGACATATGGCTTTGAAACTTTGCACACTTGTTCACCATCATGCCCCCAACCTTTACACAGGAGGAGGTCACTGTATCAAACATTTTGACAGAATTATGCCCCTTTTTCGACTTAGAATTTACGTTAAAGTTTGCGTACCACCTCAAATATTTTCAAAGTCAATTGACATCTGGCTTTGAAACTTTGCACGCTAGTTCAACATAATGCCCCCAACCTGTACACAGGAGGAGGTCACTGTATCAAGCATTTTGATAGAATTATGCCCCTTTTTCGACTTAGAATTAACGTTAAAGTTTGCGTACCACCTCAAATATTTTCCAATTCAATTTATGTAAATATCTCAGCACATCATGTATTGCATTGAAATCTAATCTAACAGTGATCCATGCATGTTTTGCCAAAAAATTTCAATCCATACACCGAAAAGCGGCGGAATAGTCGAGCGCGCTGTCTCTGTGACAGCTCTTGTTAAGCTTTTTTGGTAACTTCAGACTATTATATTGTTGTAAAAAGCGTTCCTTGCTTGGACATTTGCATCAAAATAAGTAAGAGAAACCTTGAAATGGATATAAATAACTTTCAAAAGGGATTTAAGCCCTTTCAACTTGCTTTAGGCATGACTCCTACACAAACATACTCGGGGCTATTTTTTAAAGTTTACAATTAACAGCTGTTTGAATCTCTGAACTATCAGGTCTGTATAAAATTATGAGGCACAAGAAAATTATATGAATATTACGTATTTCAGGAATAGATACAAGGATGCGTTTCTCGTTGTCGCCCCAGGCTGGGGATAGTGCGTTTGACCAATGGAAGGATGCTATGAGAGCTGTTGCCAGGCTGCCCCTCGGAATACCTGTAGAGTTCAGGAGGAAGGTAACTTGAAGTTGTTAGAATGAATAACATTAGGGCTTCTTATCAACATGTGAACAACAAAATATCTTAAGACCAGTAATGGCAGTTAAGCATTACATTAGTGTCACAAATTTAATTTAGATTAGGGTCACTTGCAAATTCAGTGATCATTAATACTAGTCATGATTATTCATTTGAAAAAAGTCATTGTAAGGCTATTTCCTGGAAGAAGGCACAATTTTACTTTTACAAGTCTGTTTAAGTATTGTTTGTGACAGGCATTCTAAATTGGTTCAGTAGTTAAATGTAATGAATGTTTATTTCAATCTAGTATATAATCTTATTGAAGAAAAAAGGTTGTTTGTAATAGGGTTTGAAATTGGGCTGGTATACTCACAAAATGGGAGTGAATTTTGAATATTGTGAATGACTATCCAATTTTGCAAATTTCTGCGTGTTCTTCAATGTCAACCTTTGCAATCTGCTACAAAAATTGCTGAGATTACCAAATATAAGAGTCGTGCATGCACTGTTAGTAGACATAACATAACAGTTCCATCTCGTCATTGGCTGATTAGAAAAAGAACAAATAAGCTGTCTAAATTAGATTGATTAAACTGCATTCCCATAATATGTTCACTTAAAGATGCACTCTTACTACCAAATAAGATGTACCACAATTAATACAGTTGTTTTAATTTACTGAAAAGGATGAATAAATATCGAAAACAAAGTTTCTCTAAAAGGATACCATGTTTAATTTGAGAGAAAGGTGCAGAAAACATGGTATTTATACCTTTATGAGATGATGCTTGATACATGTTAATCTTTTAGCACTCACCAGTCATTTAATACTTATGCGTTTTCAGCTATTAAATTCGTGGTTACAATCTTGTTGTCAGAATTTAATATTTTCCATGAATGCATTATTATAAGAATGTAGTTAAAGGTTTATCACTCAAAATTTATGTTTGTTATACATGTGTATGTATTTATTTTGAATATGAGTATCACTTAAACGTTACATTCAAATTCTCTAAGCCCCAAATTATGGTTCTTAAGCTGTCTCCCAAAAAATGTATCGATTTAAGTTTATTTGTGATAGCTTAGAATAATTTGTATCTCACATATTTGGAACTCTCCTGAGCATTGATTGGAATTTGTTTACAAGCAAAAGTTTCAAGTTTGATGTTTGGAAATTGGAAGTCTGAAGTCTGATCTCTTCAATGAAAGGCTCTTGAGACCTATTTTTCGACTTTAAACATTTAAGAATTTTAATCCTGATGGAATTGCTGCCAGTAACTATATGTAACAACTGAAGTCCAACGAAATATTGTAGTTTAGTTTTATTCTGATAAAGTAAATAGTATAAAATTGGCAGACATATTTTAAAGCTGCACTCTCACAGATTGACAGTTTTGACTTTTATTTTATTTTTTCCTCAGAATCAGCTGATTTTTGAACCATTTAGCAATTACAATGCAGTCATATAAGATAACTCACAAAAGAACAGATCCCAATTGTTTGGTAAACTGTCGAAATGCTCATTTTTCTTAAAGCATTGGTAACACTTTTAGCGACTAACGCTTTTAGCCATAAAACATCATTTTTCGAGTGTAAATATGAAACAGTGTGATCTGATCTTTTGTCAGCAGTCTTGTATCACTGGTTTCCAGACATTTACGCAAAATTTGGCTCATTTCAAAACAAAATAATAGAAAAGTTGTTAAAATGGTCAATCTGTAAGAGGGCAGCTTTAAAGTTTACTAGAAATTCAGTATGTTGATTATTTATAAATGTCTTAAACATAAGGATTTTAAACAGTTTTTTCTGTAGTAATTCTGTTATGTGTATTAAAGCTCTTCTAATTCCTCATTGAACTTTGCAGTAGGCCATGATATTGCATAGCACTTTACTTTCCAGACAGTTTTACCGCCTGATTCTTATGGCGTAATTAAGTTTTGCTGACAGAATTCACCTCAGACCTTAAGATTAACTGGAACCAGAAAGATTAGCTTGAACCATTACTTGTCTGTTTAATACCACAAAAAAAATCTGATAATTGTTGCTCCAGGGCTCTTGCGAGGGGGCGACTTGGGCGAAGTGGTCGCCTAAAATTCCCAGACTTCGCCTATTTGTGTCATCAAAGCGACATTGACTTCGCCGAAAATTTTAACACATTGTAAATCTGTCAATCAGTGATTATTTGGCCACTGTCTCATTAGTCAAAACATCGAAATTAGCCAATCATAAAATTTGGTAATCTCCTAATCCGATAATTGGACCGTGTCATCCAATTACCAAAACATCGCTGGTAGGCGGAGCTATTGAAAGTTAACCAATCAGAATGTACATTGAGAAGACCCTGATCAAATGATATACGTTCGTTAAAATGAGATAGAAAAGGCGACATAATTATGAACAATTGTGTCAAGCATTAATGAAATTAAAAAGTAATTGATATATGTATTGAACAAACAATGCAAGACATTTTAAACATAGTTGTGTATGAAGCAGACGGTCATAGCCATCTCGGGCCATCAGCAAGGTGGGGCTAAGAAAATCAATAACATGACGTATCACCAAATATTTGATTGGTTTTAGTGAAATGTTTACGATAAAAAATTGATTTGTAAACACATTTTTTTTATTGCTTTATGTAGAGTTTTAATACTTACAGTATTTTTCTCCTGTTTACGATGTCAAAAAAGCAGCGAGATCGCCATTTTGTCAGAACAATTTTCCGAGTTAATTTCTCAACCTCCCATTATGTATTGGTAAAGTTTTCATCACTTAGGACTGTGATTTAAATGTCATTTGGTTCTTAAATGTCAGCATATTTAAAATTATTTAGCCAGAGACAAGTAAATAACAGCATAGCTGAATGTGACATTCGTACCCTACCTTATTAATCATTTTGATTGTTTCAAATCCTTAGCTGTCTTGGTTTTTTGTTTCATTTTTTATGAACATTTTATATTGTTATAGCAATCAGTTTGAATGTGAATAAAACCAGGTGTGTGGTATGGCATAGTTTTTGTATCAGGTGTTACAAAAAGTATCACTTCTCCCTAAAGTCTCCCCGTCTCCCCACTTCTCCCTAAATTGACTGAAGGGAGAAGTCACTTCTCCCAAAATTTTCAGCCTAGTGAGAGCCCTGGTTGCTCTCTGTAAAAGGTTTGGCTTAGCCTAGCAGATCAGGCCCCAATTTCTCGACACTTCTTAAGTCTCTTATAACAGGATTAAGCTAAGCTCACGTTTTTGTTCTATAATTTGTGTTATATTTACTGCTTTAAGAGTTTTTAGACTTTAGATAGTAAAACTCTTTATGATATTTTCAATAAACCATTTTCCATTGATCAAAATCAAATTTATGAATGTATTTTGGCTAATTGAAATTAGCTACTTAAGCCTGTTAAGCTTAATAAGTTTCGAGAAATTGGCCCCTGTACATCTCTGAGCTGAAGATTAACTGGAACCAGAAGGCTTAAGTATGAATCACTACTGATTTGTTCAAAATCACAAAAACCTAATAATGTTGCTGTCTGTTTCAGGTATGGCTGAGCCTAGCAGACCAGTACATCTCTGAGCTGAAGATTAACTGGGATAGAACAGTGAAGTTTGCCTTCAACGAGAGGAGCAACCCGGATGACAACACACTCGGCATGCAGATTGTCAAGGTTTGATATGAACATTGTGTGGGTCACTGTTTTTATTAGCTCGACTATTCGAAGAATATGGAGAGCTATACTACTCACCCAAGCGTCAATGTCAGCATCGGCGTTGGCGTCGGCGTCACACCTTGGTTAAGGTTTTGTATGTAAGCAACTTTAAGTCATTATCTCAGTAAATACATCATGTATTGCATTGAAACTTTAGCTATGTATTCCCAACTATCTAACCTACTAAATTAAAGAAGTAAGATAACTCTAGTTTGCATTGAATGCAAATAATGGGCCTTTATTATTTGACTTAGAAATTCTGGTTAAGGGTTTGCATGTAAGCACACATACAAATGTAGGTTAATTTCTCAGCAACTACTTGATTTTTTGCATTGAGACTTTAGACAATTGTACTCGACCATCTAACCTACTTAAATAACTCTTGATTGCATTTAATGCAAGTAATTGCCCTTTATTATTCGACTTAAAAATTCTGGTTAAGGTGTTGCATGTAAACACATTTAAGTCAATATCTCAGCAAATACATCATGTATTTCATTGAAACTTGATATGTATTCCCAACTATCTTACCTACTAATTTAATATAATGCAAATTATGGGCCTTTATTATTTGACTTAGAAATTCTGGTTAAGGTTTTGCATGTAAGCACACATAGGTTAATATCTCAGCAACTACTTCATGTATTGCATTTAGACTTTATACAATGGTACTTAACCATCCAATCTACTTAAATAACCAAGTAAGGTATCTCTAGTTTGCATTTAATTCAAATGATGGCCCTTTTTTATTTGACATTGAAATTCAAATACATCATGTATTGCATTGAAACTTCATACACAGGCTCCCAACCATTCAACCTTCTTAATTAATCAGGAAAGATAACTCTATCTTGCCTATTATATAATTTTTGCCCCTTTATTATGCCACTTAGAAATTATGGTTAAAGTTTTGCATGTAAGCAAACATAGGTTAATATCTTGGCAACTACTTCATGTATTTCATTGAGACTTTATACAATGGTACTCAAACCCAACCTACTTGAATATCCAAGTTAGATAACTGTATTTTGCAAATAATGGCCCTTTATTATTGGACTTAGAAATTTTGGTTTAAATTTTGCATGTAAGCACATTAATGATAATATCTCAGCAAAAACATCATGTATTGCATTAAAATCTTATCTACGTTTACAGTGATCCATGTTTCGCCAAAACTTTTCAATCCTTACACTGAAAAGCGGCGGAATAGTCGAGCGCGCTGTCTCTGTGGCAGCTCTTGTTTTATTGAAATGGTTACTTTTTGAATATTGAACCCTTTTTTTTAAATAAGATACTTTCAAATTAGGGCTATTCCATTTAAACATTTACCCCCCGGGAGGAAGGCACTTTTGAATTATTCAACCTCACTACAGAAGCAGATTTACCCTTTTGGGATCCAAATAAGTGGAAAAAGACACCCACCCATTACTATTAAAATCATTGCCTTCCCCACGGGGGTTATATGTTTGACTGGAATAGCCCTTAGATGAAATATGTCAAAAATTCAAATAAAGTGGTTTATTTCATTTTCTGTTGGTTTTATATTCGTTTCTCTTAATGAGGTGTAAATAAAACAAAAACACTCCCACTTAATAAGAATTACCATGATTAATACAATTGTTTTAATTTACTGAAAAGGAATATGGTAATAAATATTGAGAACAATAGTTCTTATCAAGGAAACAGTATTATGAGAAGATAATTTATTACTGTAAATCTTTTAGGACCAACCAGTCATTTAATATTTATGTGTTTTCAGCTATTAAATACACAGTTACAATCTGGTTATCAGCAATTTATAATATTTTCCATAAATGCATTATTTAGTAAGAAGTATTAGGTTTATCACTCAAAATTTATGTTTGTTATACATGTGTATGTACTGATTTTAAATACGATGAGTTATGCTGAAAAAATTAAGCTAAAGATGTTGCTTGTCAAATATGTACGGTTCTCTGTTCAAATTCATGAATATCATAATTGTGTCTGTTACATACAACCAATCTTGTCTTATCTGACCCTTACCAGGACTTACACAGGACGGGGTGCAGTGGTTTCAGCGGTGAAGACAACGAGGCTGAACGTGCAGTTCTCAAGCGTATACTGCTTGCTTACGCACGCTGGAACAAGGCCGTCGGATACTGTCAGGGCTTCAACGTCATTGCTGCTCTGCTGCTGGACGTTATGGACAGGAAGGAGGCTGATGCGTTGAAGGTTTGTGGATTATGGATAATATATTTTGTAGTTACGGTGTGAAAGTGAAAATGTTCTAACTGCTTGCTTCTTTATGCAACTTCACCTAGAACCTTTAATAATTATGTGCTAATTTATATAAGCTTGATTTTGACGAAAGCTGATAGCTTATAGAATCACTCTCCAGTATGTATCCTGGGCAGAAATCAGTACTGTGTTATTTTGAGAGGCCATGAGGAATTACCCCTAGTGGGGATCGAACCCACAACCTCTTGGGTGAGAGGCGGAAACCTATACCACTAGACCACTCTCTTCCATAGAAATTTTATGTTTCCACCAGTCCAAGTGTGAGTTCCTGTGGACAAAGCAAATGTAAAGCATGGAATTATTCTGTTCACAGTCTAAATCTATTCCATTTACCAAAATGAATGACACAAATGGATTTTTTTTGTAAAATTCATCAGCAATTGAATATCAACTTCAAAAAATTCCTCTGATCATCAACTTTGTGCTTCATTTTTTCCCTCAAATGTATCACATGCAAATGCCTTCCAATAGAGCTAGATAAGTGAGATTCATTTCATAAAATGTCAATGTTCAAAGAATTGAAGGTCAACAGAGTTTTATTCCTCTTTTGTCTCATATTGATTCACAATAAAAAGCTGCAATTTATCTTGCTTTTTCAAAGGGATGGATAGAAAAAATGTTTGTTACTGGATCTCTGCCCTTCTTAGTTAAACAAAAGTGTTTTTCAAAAGCAACGATCTAGATGATGATATATTAAGGACTTTCTTTATTGAAGAGCATGTTTACTATTTGAAAAAAACTGCTTTCGATATATGCTATTAAAAAGTATGGAAACTTTTTTACAATGTAATAGATGACATGAAGTAAATTCTTAATGATTAAGAAAGGGCGAAGTGAGCTGAGAGAACGAGCCCTTCTTAAACATTAAGATATTACTTCAGGTCATCAAAGTAAACTGACTTAAAACCTCATTGGCATATACATTGTCAACATTCCGGTAGCAGGCGAACCCGCACAATATTGGCATCCTAAATGATTAAATTACAACAATCTGCAATTTCATTGGCTGAAAATTATTCTAATCCTTCTTATTAAATTTATAGTTCATGTTAAAGTCTTTCTTAATGTACTCACAAAACATTTTCAAAGAAGGAGAAACGCTCCCTGATATTTGTGTTTCCTAATTAATTGAAATTTTTTGATTGAAAATGTAATTCCAAACTTTCCATGTTAGAACTCATCAACACTCGGAGAGTTCAGATGTTGATTCCTGTTACTGGGACACGAAAATGGGGAATAAACTTGCTTCAGGATCAGGATTTTCAAATATTAATTTCACAAAGATGCCGACAGATAATATTCCACTTGTCTGCTCTTGAAGTAGTTTATCAGATAATTCCAGGTTTGCTTGAGTTTATTGTGTCTCCCCCATTCATCGGGAAAACATTTTTACTGCCCTGTCTGTCAATATGACTGTCTGTATGTCACCACTTAGTTTGTGGTCAATAACTACAGAACGCTTGGACCCAGCATATTCATACTTAGTATGCATGTTGTTCATGGCCGTTAAATGACACCTTTTGATTTAAAGATCAGACGGTCAAAGGTCATGGTCACAGTGACCTTTAGGTGAAAATATGTTTTCTACTCAATGACTGAAGATTCTTTGGGTGCAGAAACTTCATACTTGGTATGCGAGTTGGTCATGACTATGTGATAGTCCTTATTCTTGCACACCGGATGTGTGTTTCCGGTCATGTGACCAGTGCTGGAAAAACCCATCTTACCCCATGTAAGATGAGTCACGCGCAACAATGCGCCACTTTTTATTTCTTTTATTGTATGGTTTATAACGCTGACACGCTGCGTAGCCGGTAACTCGGCTTATATTGATTTTGAGGTTAAATGTCAAGGTTGTTGTGACCTTTAGGTGAAAAAACATTTTCCACTCAATAAGGGTTAAGAGGCCAAGGTCACTGTTAGTTCGTCTCCAGTCCAAAGGTACAAACATCATGTCCATCATTGATTATCTCTGAGTTGTGACCACACAAAAGAAGAGACAAGCACTTTTTCCATAAAGCAATCTCTTAGTTTTTCTTTACAAATAATGCATGTAAATCTCATATTTATGAATATCTAGGTGAATATCTAGGTTAAAGCTATGTAAAAAAAGACTAAAATCTATGTAATTTTCTTTCAAGAATGGTTTTATATATTTTGTCAGAAAATGTGACGAACTGTCAGAAAATGTGACATACTGTCAGTTAATGTGACATACAGTTAATGGGACATACTGTTAGAAAATATGGCATACTGTCAGAAAATGTGACACACTGTCAGAAAATGTGACACACTGTCGGAAAATATGGCATACTGTCAGAAAATGTGGCACACTGTCAGAAAATGTGACATACTGTCAGTTAATGTGACATACTGTCAGATAATGTGACATACTGTCAGAAACGTGATTTTTTGTTTACACGGGTTAATTATTTTACAATTCTTCCTGCAGAACATCTATAGAAATATTCAGCCTTTACATTTTCTTAGAAAGTTGCGTAGAAAGCTCATTAAACTGGCTGGATTTATCAAGTAAGATCTTATTTCTTTTCAATTAATCCCTTTCAACATGAAATCAAATAATGTGTTCTTAGAACAAGGTTTTTAATTACATTCATGAGAACAATCCATTTCTGTGCAAAGCCTGACTTAATTATCTGAAAATTATTTTGATTCAGCAGAATGTATCAAGGTTTCTTAAAACATGGAGGATAGAGAGGAGCATATAAGCATTTAGTCGCTGATTTGTCCGTCTGTCTTTCTGTCTGTCCATCATACCCTTGTCCTGATAGTGACTTTAAAACTGCTGTTGGCATTGAAGTAAAAATTAGTATATAGATATATTGCAATGAGAAATGTAGAATCTTTAGCCTTACAGTTTTTTATTGGCGCATGGCCCAATAGATTATTGGCAGCTGTATTAACACCACTCCAAGGGTTTAATTGCATCCTTATTAAACTACCCTAAGTGTTGAATGGCATCTGTATTAACAACATCTCAAGAGGTTATGGCATCCATATTAACAACACCACAAGAGGTTAATGGCATCCGTATTAACAACACCCCAAGAGGTTAATGGCATCCGTATTAACAACATCTCAAGAGGTTATGGCATCCGTATTAACAACACCACAAGAGGTTAATGGCATCCGTATTAACAACACCCCAAGAGGTTAATGGCATCTGTATTAACAACATCTCAAGAGGTTATGGCATCCATATTAACAACACCACGAGAGGTTAATGGCATCCGTATTAACAACACCCCAAGAGGTTAATGGCATCCGTATTAACAACATCTCAAGAGGTTATGGCATCCATATTAACAACACCACAAGAGGTTAATGGCATCCGTATTAACAACACCCCAAGAGGTTATGGCATCCGTATTAACAACATCTCAAGAGGTTATGGCATCCGTATTAACAACACCACAAGAGGTTAATGGCATCCGTATTAACACCATCTCAAGAGGTTATGGCATCCGTATTAACAACACCACAAGAGGTTAATGGCATCCGTATTAACAACACCCCAAGAGGTTATGGCATCTGTATTAACAACATCTCAAGAGGTTATGGCATCCGAATTAACAACACCCCAAGAGGTTAATGGCATCCGTATTAACAACACCCCAAGAGGTTATGGCATCCGTATTAACAACATCTCAAGAGGTTATGGCATCCGTATTAACAACATCTCAAGAGGTTATGGCATCCGTATTAACAACACCACAAGAGGTTAATGGCATCCGTATTAACAACACCCCAAGAGGTTATGGCATCCGTATTAACAACATCTCAAGAGGTTATGGCATCCGTATTAACAACATCTCAAGAGGTTATGGCATCCGTATTAACAACACCACAAGAGGTTAATGGCATCCGTATTAACAACACCCCAAGAGGTTATGGCATCCGTATTAACAACATCTCAAGAGGTTAATGGCATCCGTATTAACAACACCCCAAGAGGTTATGGCATCCGTATTAACAACACCCCAAGAGGTTATGGCATCCATATTAACAACACCCCAAGAGGTTATGGCATCTGTATTAACAACACCCCAAGAGGTTATGGCATCCGTATTAACAACACCCCAAGAGGTTATGGCATCCGTATTAACAACACCCCAAGAGGTTATGGCATCCGTATTAACAACACCCGAAGAGGTTATGGCATCCGTATTAACAACACCCCAAGAGGTTATGGCATCCGTAATAACAACACCCCAAGAGGTTATGGCATCCGTAATAACAACACCACAAGAGGTTAATGGCATCCGTATTAACAACACCCCAAGAGGTTATGGCATCCGTAATAACAACACCCCAAGAGGTTATGGCATCCGAATTAACAACACCCCAAGAGGTTAATGGCGCCTATACCAACAATACTCCAAGGGATTAATGGCCTCTGTATCAACAATACAATAAGTGGTTATTGGCACCTATATTCATGTGTATGATTATGAGACTTATCAGTTGGTTTACAGGAACACAGTTGTATATAATGTTTTTTTCTAATAAGAAGACATGAGCATTTTTATACAATGTGTTGTGCACCAATTGTTATATTTTGCTGTCTTCCGTTTCTTTATATGGAATGTGTGTATGATTAAAAGCATTCTTTGACATAATAACATCATTATTCAGATGTTTGTCACTATTCCCCCAACTCTGAAGGGTTTGTTGTACAATAGTTATAACAGTTACGCTTCTGAAAGGACGCAAAGGCATTCATTAATAGCTATTGTGAACGGTAAAGTGTGTGCCTGACAAATGGTTGTATGACGCACATTGACGTAATTGACTTGGGAGTGTTGTCGTAGGGGAGTCCTTGTCAAGAAATATCTCCTGTCTCTGTAAGTGGATTATTCTTCAGGCAGCTCTCTGTAATTAAGCGAATTATAGCTTCTTAAATATGATAAATTGTTCGTGTGTTTTTAAGAACATAAATATATTTTGATTTTTCTGCAAACATACAAAATGTATTACAGTCTGTTTAAATCAGCCAGATATCTTTATAGACCTGATTTTTTCTGAAGTATGTATATTAAATGATTCTGTTACTGGCATAAAACAATTTGTTTGTGTTTTGAACAAAACTGGCTTGTTTAATCTCGAAGCAAGTCTTTCAAGTGCCAATAAATTTCTAGAAGGAAGCATAAATTGAATTTTCAAGAGGACTTGAGTAGCAAAAATTCCTAGTAAAGGAGGGAAACTGGCCGATTTCTTTGCCATCTAAGGCATTAAATGAAGATTGATGGGGACAGAAAATGAAATGTCCTGTCAATGTAATAAATTGGCCAATCGCCTTAGGAAACCAGGCAAATGAGTTCCTGGCAAGAGCTTATTTCGTTCATTATGAAATGGCTTTTATGGACTCGACTAGCTTGGTAGGAAGTTAAGAGCTATATTTGATTACTAGTGAAATATATTTTGCTTAAAATATTACCCTTCAAAAAAGTTAGCTCTAAGACTATTTAATTAAATATTGTATTAGCTTAATCATTCAAAACCAAGATTCTGAATTTTTTTTATCTTTTTTTTAGGCTGTAGGCCACTTAGCCTGAAGACTTTTATAACATTAAATTGGAATCTAATCAGCAGAACAACATTTTTAACATTTGATGAATTAATGCCCACTCAGTCAATCGCAGTACTGTTAGAACTGCCGTGGTCAATGACCTAATTTACATTTACATCTAGATTACCTAGTTACCAATCTGCTGCTATAGCTATGGAGCTGCACTATGCATATTATAATATGATATGCGGTTAATATAGTGCAATTAAACTGCGTTTTTGCGAAATTGACCAATTAAAATCATAGAAAATACAGTTATTTTAATAACGCCATTAACAAAATGCAATATTAAAAGCAGAATAGGCATTTTTTTCAAAATGAATGAGTACTGAATCAAAATTAATACATGTAGATATTTCTGCTGCGGCAGGGGAACTAAATACTATTGGTTAAAAATAGAATCTGGGTCTTTGGATTCGTACATGTTTATTCCCGGGAATTTAACCCACAAAAAACATGGATCATATTGAAGATGCAATTAAATGCTCATTTGATGTAAGGTATCAAGCCAAAATGTTTTAAAAGAAATAATAATATTTCATTTTATCCTATAATCAGTTTTTTTGGTGTTTGAAGTCATTCATTAGGATATTTTCTATGTTTAAAATAGCCTAAATCGGCTCTTAGTTGACCATTTTTTTATTAAGGTTGTTTGAATGTACGTACTGTGTCGCATAAAACCATTTAATTTTGTACCAACAACCTTTAACCATAACTGAATGCATATTATACAATTTTACAATTAAAATCAAAGCGCTTAAAGCGTTGACAGGCTTTTGACCTGCTACAATTTGTGAGTGCCGAATGGAACAGAAAGTGGAAGATTTCTCAGTTAGGATCAGTAATCGTTGGGGTGTTGCTTGTTGCATATGCATATTTATGAACCACTGATAAAAATCTGTTCATTTTGTCTATGAGTGACAAGGCAAGGCAGGTTGAGGGCTGAATATTAAGATACATCAATACATACAGGGAATTGTATGTGGGTGATATGATCCAGAGCAATTTTGCAAGAGGATCCTGTCATTGTAACAAGAAACCTCAAACATAAACTAAATTAACATGTCCAATGCATTTTGATGGACGCATTTGGTTGTGGTCATACCCTGGTAGTAAATTAAATATGACTCAGTCATGTTTGAAGTGTAGAGTACATATTACTAAAAATGGTCTAAATGCTTTATCCATGGTAATGCATTGTTTATGAAACCAAGTTCCAGATAAGGTTTGTTTCATAAGCAATTGGGTACGCCACATATCAAAGGAGTATTTCAAGTGACTGATACTCAATGGTTTTGATTTAATGGAGTATCAGCAAAAAATATTAAAGTATTTGTGAAGGAATTCGTGAGCATGCACATTCTATCTTTAGATGTTTATGTTAATTTGTATGATTATTACATGACTATACTCACAAAATGTAGCAGGCCGAAAGCCTTTCAACCCTTTAAGTGATTTGATTGTAGTCTAATGGTGGCCCAGTAGGCAAAACTGAATGATTACCCATATTTAGGGGCACAAGGCTTTGACCAAATTACAGACTCGTTGAGAGACAAAACGTCACTGTACAACAATAACAGATTACATATACATACACTGAGGCATTGCCCATTCAGCAAGTGCTCCGATAAGATTGTTAGTCATTTTAGGCTTTTGAACCTTTGTGCACAGACAGAATATTACTCTAGTTAGAGCTACCCTGGTTCTTCAACATGCACCAGTGTATAGCATTGTCACACAGGATCCCCATTTAATGTCCTTCCCGGAAGACGAGTAGTTTTTTTTAGTGGTGCGGCAGGGAAAGAACCTGCGACCTCTGGATTGAAAGTCAAGTGTGTTACCACTAGACCATGGATCTGCCACAACTGTATGGATTTTCTCACTGTTGAACATCAAACTATTTTGTAATGAGATGGTGGTCTGACACTCGTTTGTCTGAGAGAACTAAAGCTTACATTTACGGTAAAGCATGTTATAAACCCAGACCAGTTTTATAAGATGTATTGACAACCTCTTTGGAAGGTGCCATAAACATTCTAAGTTGGATGAGTTGGAAGGGTTTATTTGTCATAAAGTGTAATTTTCCAAAGAAAATGGAATGAAAAAAAAATAACATGTGTCTGGGATGATTTTCACGTCATCTAAAAAGTCTTTAAAAGCTTTTGATTTGTTTATTAAAGCATAGAAGGCAGTATGAAGATTTGAAAAAAAATCATAAAATTATAGTATTTATCAGTTGCATATTATATACCAGTAGTATTGCATTGTAATTTTAGTCTTAAAGTTGAACTCTTACTTCCAGATGTATCCCAATTAATGCAATTGTTTTAATTTACTGAAAAGGATGAATAAATATCGAAAAACAATGGTTTATATGAAAACACAGTATTATTTTTCATGTTTGTTTTCATTACAAGAACTTGACATGAATACAGCTGATGTCTAAGCTTTTTGACACTTTATATTGTGTCTAGTACAGCTCATGAATTATGTCCAACTAATTAAAACTGACAATAACTAAATTTTATGAGTTGCCTTACTTTGTTTTCGAGAAATTATGATCTTCATCTAATGTATTTCAACAGGCTGCTTCTCACTGAATGCCTTTAATTGAATGTATTGAAAACTAGGGCAGTGTATTAAATTTTCTCTCCGAAAAAGCTTGGTTATTGCCTAAAAGATTGTTAAACAAAGAAAATTTCTCTCCCGCAAAACCCTGGCAATTTTAGTGGCAGACTTCTGCAACATAATAAATTGGGTATCTTTTTTCCTTGTTTAAGGTATGTGATGAATAATTATATAAAAATTTGACATCTGGTGACCCTGTAGTATAACTCTTAAAGGGTCAAAAGTGATGAGGAAGAATATGTCAATATAATACATTCCAAACACGATGGCTCAATATGGCTTGGCTCGATTTTCTTGTTCCCTTGAACTTGATGTTAAGGACCCATCTCTATGTAACTATTCCCACTTAGCTTGTTATTTGCAAGGCTCAAAGTACTTTGGCTGGTCCCGATGATGTCAAGCCAACTCGACTGTATACCACATAAGAAAAAGAAAAGAAAATTACATCTGTCATAACTTAATTTATCTGTGATACATTTTCAGTTAATTATTTGGCATATTATAAGTGATCAGTAAGGAATACACTTTCCTGTGGTACCCAAATAACATGGGGTGGCTAGGTATCAAATTTTACATGAATGCCAAAGACTTGATGAAATGACAAGGTTACATGTTTATTAATCTCTGAAATGTTTATGTCAATAAGGTATAAAATATGCTATATGAATTGCACTCTATTGTATTATTGACTCAAGAAATATAAGGAACATATTTTTGTTAGTTCTATCCCAAAACCAAATTTCACCAAATAACAGAGAAAGATCTCTTCTCAATTTCACAAAGAAATGGTATCAAGATTCTAGGAGAGTAATTTTATGCACCTTAAGATTGGCCCGATTTTGAAATGAGGTAAAATGAATTTGGCTTTCAATGCTATTTGCTTTCACCCCTAAGATAGCCAGGGATATGAAGAGAGAAAAAATGTATTAGATTTATTATGTTGTTATGGTGGGCAAATAATATGTATGCATTATATATTTTATGCATCTCATACAAACCATGTTTGTCGAAGTTAAAAAACAGCTTTTATTTGTCACTGTTAGGTTATACAAGAATACATCACATGTGTTGAATATGAACAAAATATTTACCAGTTTGTAGATTAGGAACTGACAGTTGGTTTTGCTCATAGGCACTCAAAGGCACTCAAAGTGTCTAGACTCACATATACAGACAAAGAATATTTCAGTAGTTATTTCATATACACGAGACATCAAGCACATCTAATCATGTTATTTCGTTGGTATTTTCTTATGGGACTGGCGCTGAAGTTGCTAAGTGTATCGATTTGTATTGGCTGGCGAAGTTTTCCTTGTATCTCGTTATCAAGTTATAAAGTGTCGAATGTAATACCTTATTCCCTTTTCTGTTGGAATATTTGTTTATATGTCAGACAGGCCTGCAAGAGAAAGGCAAACCAAAAATATCTCGTAGACTTGTTATGGACGATTTCTTAGATGATTACTATGATAATAGATATTCTTTCAGTATTATGTTCAGTGAAAATAATTATTTCATCCTATTCTTTGTCTCAGCTTGTGGGGTTTGGTAGTTGCCATGGAGTCAAGACATATTACCTTACAAGTCAAGACCAAGTTGCATGCGAAATGGTCTCATAAAAGATAAACACATGCTCAAACTTATTATTCAAGGACTCTGAAAATTTTAACTGAATGAATTTTCAAAGCAATTAACAGAATGTTCATCAGCGGATACTTTGCAAATTTGTGGCTTAACCCAAGATCGGGGTGGTATTTTGGGGTAGTTTTTATCCTTATACATGCCTAAGTGATTCCAATCAGACGATTGGTCAATTCATTTCACTGTCCAATCAAAACACTCAGATTCTACTCTTAAATTTAAGATTGATCTTATTTAATTGCTCCAATATCACAAAAATACTCAGGTAAAAATTTAATAATTAAATGAAATCTGAAGTCATTTCACTATAAAAAAAAATCATTTTAAAGCTTATTTTCTCAAAGAATGAGTTGTCTGAAGTATTTTTGGGACAATGGGGCATTGCCTGTTTGGAGATGTTTTATCCCACTCATTGTGCAATATTGTAAAGCACATTTTCATTTCATTTTTGTTCAGAGTAGGAAACATGCTCTCATTAGGCCAAATAAATCTTATTTTATAGCACTAAGAATCAAACAAAATGGTTTGAAATCAATCCTTTTTCCATGTTTCAGGTGATGATATTCTTGATAGACAAGGTATTGCCAGAGGGCTACTTTGCCCACAACCTGCGTGCGCTCTCCGTGGACATGGCCGTATTCAGGGACCTGCTCAAGATCTTCCCAAAACTCTCCCGTCACCTTGACTACCTCCAGCACGCGCAGGACCAGTCTACCGGTGAGGGTGAATTTGAGTGGTATTGCTGATGAATTCAATTATGATTATGTGACTCAGATAGAAATTTAAGTCAACAATTGAGATGGTTCATCGTCATACATGTATACCCCGATACACACTATGCTATGCTTCGTTGTGTACTGTGGGCAATTTGGCTAGAAAAATCTCATATTCATGAATAATTAATGAGGCCTATGACCTGCGGCAGTAGTCAAGACCTCATGGCCATGGAGGTTTCTGACACTGTTAAGTTATTGAACAATATTTGAGTGTAACATGCGAATTCATTGGAAGAAGAGTTGTCTCTCCTGCCCCATGCATATTCATTAAAACGAGATTTTGTCAGCCAATTGTCCCAAGGTATGTATGAAGTGTAACCAAAGAAAGTACCGTGGTTGCTGACGATGGAGTTGGTTATGCTTAAAATGAACAACATGTGAAAATAAACAACATCATGTCTTTTTACTGTTCTATTAAATCGTTTTCAAAAATCAATGTTTTGTAGGGCTCCCAAACCATATTCCACTCATGTTAGCCAAATCTTAAGAAAGTCATTGGCTTAAGAACAGTCCAATTCTTATTAGACAGCCCTTCAGGTCACAACTTTAACATTAGTTATCCAAAGTCACTAGTTTTAGATATACAGTCAAACCCTGTTGGGTCAAACTCCCTTGGCTCAGATTCCTCATTGGTATTGAACTGGATGTTAAGGACAGATTTCTTTATACTGCAGGTAAAAAATCCCGCTTGGCTTGAAAATAATTGAGGTTCGAGGTATTTCCGTAGGTCCCTGGGAGTTCGAGTCTACGGGGTTCAACTGTATTTGAAAATCCATGCTGATAGTTTAGTAATCATGACTCATTCATTTTTAAACTAATTTGAGATTGTAAAAACTATTTACTAGGAGGATGTTACGAGCCTCCGCTGACCAACGTGTTCACGATGCAGTGGTTCCTGACGTTGTTTGCAACATGCCTGCCCAAGTCGACTGTCCTGCGCGTTTGGGATTGTGTGCTGCTGGACGGCTCTGAGATTCTCCTTCGCACAGCCCTCGTTATCTGGGGTAAACTCTCGAGGTAGGGGGATTTTCTTCTTAAACAAGTTTATTTGAAACTTTGTTGAATGAGGCATAATCTGATTGAATTTTTATGGAATTCTGAAGTTTTCATTTCTTAATTTGTTTGTAAAGTTTTTGCCGTCAGCCTCTCAGCTATGCGAGATACATTATATAATATGTATAGGTAATGCTTGTTTTAATAAAATCAGTACATAATCTTTATTTGCAAAACTTTTTATCAAAACATCCCTTATAAATCTCAGATTTTAAGGCATATTTTCTCATAGATTTGGATTGCATGTACAAATCAGAGAGACATGAAGTAGCAACCCTATTCATGTTAGACTTAGAAAGTTTAAGCTTATTTATTTTACAACAAGTTATTACAACATTTATTTATATAAATCACTCTCATTAGCACAATGATTTTACGCGAGAGTGTGGTCTTGTGTTGTGGGGGGAACCGGAGTACCTCGAGGAAACCCACTTGTCCGGCTTGGTGACCACAAACCAAACACACATGGACCCTGACCGGGAATTGAACCTGTGTTGCCTAGGTGAGAAGCGTGTGCACTATCCACAGGGCTAACCGGGTAAACAACATGTTTAACTAACTGGCTGCCCTCCATTTTTCAGTCGTATCTTACAAGTGGGATCAGCAGATGAGTTTTACACACTGATGGGAGACATCACCCAGGAAATGGTGGAGGGTAATCTGCTCGATGCCGACGCCATGATCAAGGTGAGCTTAAAGGATTTTCAATGATTGCAAACACTGTTTGAATGATATTGAATTAGGATATAAAAGATAGGTTATGATAACTTTTGTCATGGCAAAGGTCAGATTCCATGCAGGAACATATCAGATGATGCAGAAGGCATTTTCAATATTCAGTTAAATCATTGGATGATATTTGGCGAACATCTGTTATTGATCTCAGTTCTTTCTGCATTCATTGTTAGTCTCTCTGGCCATCTATACTCAAGTTTTGTTAGTTATGTTTTAACTACCTAATTTATTTTAAAGCTGAACTCATATTTTTAATCAATACATAAGCATATATAGCAAACATAAATTTTGAATGATAACCTTTAACCACTTACTAATTATGCATTTATGGAAAATATTAATTACTGATAACAATATTTTATCCTTGTATTTAATAGCTGAAAATGCACAAATATTAACTGACTAGTGAGTCTCATCACCTCATAAGGTAGAATTACTGTGTTTTGTGCACCTTTCTTTCAAATTAAACACAGTATCCCTCCAAGAACCCTTGTTTTTGATATCTATTCATACCCTTCAGTAAATTTAAACAATTGTATGAATTGTTGTACTGCTTTTTTTGGGAGTATGAGTACATCTTAGAAGACAACATTTGTTTGAAAGTTCATAAAAAAATATTGTTTCAGAGTGTGTACCTGATTGCCCCTTTCCCACTTCAACAACTGACAGAGCTGAGGGAGAAGTACACCTACAACATCCGACCTTTTACTCCGGCAACCAAGGCAAGGTCAACCACAGGTGCAGAGGGTGTGGTGTTGCCTAGCGACGAGGATGACCTTGATGAAGAGGACATTGAAAAAATAACCTGTTTCACTGGGTTTATCCCAACTGGGGTGTCCAGCGGGGGGCGACATAGAGGTGTGTTACTTGTTATCTACACTTGGTTTTGCCAAGTAAAATAAATTTAGTGTGAGTTTGCCTGTCTTCAACTATATCTCAGTGATTTTTTTGGGTACAATTCTGCCATTTAATGGCTGTTTTCCCTTGTGAAAAAATTTCCATTTCCCCAAAATTTATCATTTTTTCACTATTTGATAATTGCAAATGATGTTAATGAATTAAAAAGCAATGAATTTCTTGAAAAATAAACAAATCTTAACAAGATTAACTCTTTCACAGAATAATGTATAAACAAAAAAGTGAAAACTGGTATATTTACCACTACATTAGCTTTTATGGCCTGATTTTGTATTTTTTCAAAGTCAACTTTTTCCTTATTTGCAAGGCACAGGCACTAAAAATAATTCCAAAAACAATCACTGTAACTTTATTATATAAAGACATTGATATGTTTAAAGAAATGCAAGTCGCCTTATAATATGATGATTTTGAATGAAAAAAGATACAACAATCTTTAATATCTGGAAGATACTACATGAATGGCCAAACTATATGGAATTTATTGAACAAGTTTTCTAATATTGATAACATTGAGCCTTAGTGATTTTTTTTATCTCTTTTGGAAATTGAGATTAATAAATATCATATGGAATAGCCACAAATGATTTTTTTTTATTTATGTCATATACACTTGATTTATTGTGCTAGAAATATAACACTTTTTCAACGCTATACATTAACATTAACATTATAACAAAAGTTAAACACTAGTTGTACATTAAAAATATATAAGAATTAGGATTGCTGTGTTTCCTATTGAATCAAAGGGAAGTAACTTTTCCTAGAGCTGTGAAACATTTGTATAAAGTTAATGTTCTTGCAAGAAGCGATGTACTATTAACAATTATGTATATCATCTACGCCAAGCAGGTTTGGATGGTGACCAGCGTACCTCAAGCATCCCAGACATTTCCTCCCTGGGCCCAGGGGCGTACGGACCATCAGACGGTTCTGCTAGTGTGCCTGCGTACATGGAGCGTATGAGCACTGACATCAGCGCCCTCAAGAAGCAGTACTCCAAGCTTACACAGCGACAGAACCAGGCTCATGTCATACTGAACAGTAAGTTGGAGCTTGTGAAGAAATTGTTGAATTGAATTTGTTTGTTGTACTATTGAACAATTATGTTATTTGTGCAGGTGGATATAACCTTACCTTAATCTACCACTTTCTGATTCATCTTACTGTAAGTTGGAGTTTCTAGAGAAATTGTTGAATTGAATTTGTTTGTTGTACTATTGAACAATTATGTTATTTGTGCAGATGGATATAACCTTACCTTAATCTACCACTTTCTGATTCATCTTACTGTAAGTTGGAGTTTATAGAGAAATTGTTGAATTGAATTTGTTTATTTTACTATTGAACAATATGTCATTTGTGCTGATCGATTTATTCTGTATGTATAAATCTTATCTTAATCTACCACTTTATGATTCATATAAGATTAAAGACGAAAAGTCAGGTTTTGTTAAAGGTTTCTGGTGCCATCAGCGTCTTCAAGACTGTTCTCAATAATATTCAAATGAAACTTGGTACACTTGTTTCCAGAGACAATTTTCACAAGCAAGGCACATAACTCCAGCTATAATAATTTTTGTGTAATGCTCGATTTTGGTACTGAAAAAAACCATAGCTGTTTGCTCTGTGATTTCCATCTGTTTGACTTGACAAAATTGTACAAGAGAGATAACTCTTAATGTCAATAGATAGTAGTTTTTTTGGATAACTTCCCTTCATCAAGTATGTCATTCATATTGTGCTAGTTCGCGGCTTTACTTCTCAGTAATTTTCAAGTAATCATATTGGCATTGTAGGCTATAGAGTATGGTAATTCTTAAGTGCTTTGTAATAATAACTGAACTGCACATAATTGTTGACACCTTACAGCAGCCACCGCGAGACAGCAGGCCACGCGTGCAAAACCCATGATGCCCATGATAGAGACACCCGTAGCCATGAACCACCTGTTTGTGACAAAGCAAGACCGGAAAGGTCGCAACCGCTGTGTTGCCGCCGGACCCAGGATTGCCAGTGTCTACCCTAATCTTACACCACTAGCACTGATCCCAGGGCTTGCCAAGAAAAATGTACAGGTAGGTTTGAAATATTAACATAAAAATACCCCGCAGGGTTTGATTATGTTTGTTGTTTATGGTGGTCGAAAGATAATTTTTTAGCCTTGTTTATAAAAAAAAGTGTGGCTTTGTTTAAAAAGAAAAATAGAGTTACAATGAATGTTAATATGCATACAATTTTAAACTATAAAAGGTTTATCCCGTGAAATTCAACTTTCAGCCTGCCAAATGGGCCCAGAAATCTCCAATCAGGCAAAAGATTGACAGAGGGACCCCATCGCCAACAGCTTCTGCAGCGGACACAGACACAGATAAAGCTGGTAAAGATGAGCTTGACATTGAAAAAGTGTCTGCAGATGTGAACACTAACAATCCCGATGAAGATACAATAAAAAAAGAAACTCATGAATCAGGAACAAATGACACCAAAGAATGTGATTCAAATGCTTCGGAAGATAACACTGATAAAGCTAATGTCAAGGATATACCTAACCTTGATGAAGAAAATGTGAACAATAACAGTGCTACAAATGTTGAACCAAATGATACCAAAGGTGCTCATAATGAGGAGGATGAATCTCATGATGAAATAAGTCTCACTACTGCTGTTGGAGTAAATCTTGATGATATTAAAAGTGACTTTAAAGAGATTGGTGAATCAGACATTGAGCTGGATGAAATATCTGGATACAATTTTAAGGGAACAGCTAGTCCATTCAGACACAGTGATTCCGGGCTGGGAACTTCCATTTACTCATCTTCATTATCAGCCTCTTCAGCAGAGACTTCCCCCCAACATGTGTGTGTGGAAAGGGGGAAGAGTGTGGATCTAGAGGTTGAACTTAAATCAGTGTCTGAAGAAACATTATCATTGTGTGAGGATATCTCACATAGCTGGGGTGCAGATGCAAAGACTATACCTGGAAATTTAACAGATGCTGATGCAAGGAGTGATAATATTGTGAAAAATCTTTCATCCCATGGAGAAAATGTTGAATGTAATAATAAAGTGGTTGATGGTGCTGATGACAATGTTGGTGCTTTTGAAATAAGTGAGACAGATGAAGTTGCAATTGAAAACTTGATGTTTGATGAAACTGATATAAGCCTAGATGGTTCCTTGGAGTTTAGTGAACATTGTGCAAGTGACAAAGGTGAAATCCATGAGAGAACTGATGAAGAACGTGCCATGACATATGCTACCTTAAGAAAGGATGACGATGTAAAGTGTGAACATTCACCTGCTGATGTAATATCAGACATTGCTGCCAAATCAGAATCCCTTTCTGAAAAAAGTGATGTAATTGTAAACCAGGAAATAAGGGTAACTGCAAATTCCAATGGAGGAGAGATTTTTTCAGTGTGTCCTGTAACCTTAAGTTCAGACATAACATTAGGATCTACAATATTACAGAACCCATATTTATCCACTCCTCCGGATGACTCTCTGCGTATACCTGAAGTGTTCAACCCAGCAAGCAAGGCGGACCTAACGTTCCAGCAGTATTATATGACCAAAAGATCCCTCGGACCAAGCAATCTACACTCCATCGAGCCACAGATGAAAACAGTGAAAATGCCAAAGAAATCCTTCAATCCCTTTCCAACTAAGCACGTGAACCAAAACAGGGCTAAGACTGGTTTAAAACTTGGACTGTATAAACAATCCACCTTGGATCAGTTTGAACGCAATCTTAAGGGACAGTCTATTATTGGAAAGTAGTTAATGTTTAATTTGGATTCTGCTCTTTTGGTTGTCTGTTTATTTACCTGTGATAATTGTTCTTGTTAAGGACTTAAATTTTTTATCTGAGTTTAGGGCAACGGTCTCAAAAATGTAAGGAAGGGTAGGGACAAAGGTTTTTTTCAGGGCAAGTGAAAACAGTAATGCTTACCATTATATTTCGATACTTTGTGTATCAAATGGTTATCACAAATGGTCTTTACAGTCAACAACAACTGAAAATCAGAAAATCAGATTTTTTTTATCTAGGGTCGAAAAATAGTTTACATTAGATCGGGTTGCTCTAAACACAGGTATCTTTTTTAGGCTACTATTTTGTTGATAATATTATTTTCTGTATACTATTTGGTTAATTTGATAGTCTTGCATGCATGTGTCATGTCAAGTTACCCGACATCGTTGTAATCATATGCTATATATGTCTCATTTATTTGAATTTGAACCTGGGTAGTAGCTATAATATAATGGGTTAAAATAAATGGTTGGGGGGAACTAATAATATTTACTTATCAAGTGCAGAATTAATCCTGAAATCTGCCATGCGTTCAGTACACCTGTTTGCGGCGAAAGTTTGCTGTTTGGTTCCCTGACTGCATTGTATGGCGGCGTTGCAACAGCAATACAAAACAAAGTGTTTGCTAGCGTTTTGTAAGTGTTCGCCTTACTAAACACACTGCAGGATTGAGAGCAGTAAACTTACAGTAAGATTCTACAGTTGATATGCACCAGTCAATTGAACCACACACACATAGTGCCGGGTGAATGCGGTGGTTTTGTCTTCGCTTTAAATATAGCTGAGAATGGGCCTTACCTAGGGTCCCTGGGGTGCGGGGGCATTTGGCGGAGATTTTACCATCTGTTCATCCTCGCAGGGCGGGGATTTTAGCTGGGGTTGGCTGGACCGAAAGTCAAAGTCCCCGCTATTCCCCGTGCCTGTGGGGGCCGTGTTTACAATTGACTGGTGCATTAAGTTCTTGTTTTTTTGCTCTGACTTATTGCAGCAAAAACAGTAGGAAATACCTTGAAATGAGTTCAACTTAACATGGTGATGTATTTTATTTTTATACTCCAAAACATTTTTTTCCTTATTTATAATTGAATAGATGTAAACATAGAAACAAACACAGCCACCCATGTGTTTGTAGGTTTAGGCTTTCAAGCAATAAAATTGCTTAAATCGCTATGAAAAGTGTAAAAAAAAATCTCGTAAAGCCTATGTCTTCTTTGAAATTCCTAATTTTCACATTTCGTAACAAAAAACGGTAAAATTAAGCATACACCAGAATGCACCATTTTAGACTGAAATTAGCCCGAATTTACCCCACCAACCCCTCACACACACACACACACACACACACACACACACACACACACACACACACACACACACACACACACACACACACACACACACACACAACAGTTGTAGGCCAAAGCTTTTTATTGTTCTTTTTTAAGGATGGCTAGCCCCCAAGTTGCACCCTCTCTGAAGTCTAATCTTGACCTGCACATGCATGCATTTTCATATCTTCTCCCCTTGTTTGTATATCTAAACCATATCAACAAAATGGCTTTTCATTCTTTTACCAGTGGCTTGGGATTTGCTGTGAAATTTTGTATAAATATTTGATTTATGAGTTCACAGCCAATGCCAAAGCACTGGTTTGTTATAATGGTTTCCTAGTTTTAGCTCTGAAATTAGCCATTTATGGCCATAATTTGCTGGAAAGCCTGAAGGTATTGTTTAGAATTCTAATTTTCTGAAACACAGTGCTTGTGTGAGTTATTTTTGTTGGTTTACTTTGTTCATAAAAAAGTTTAATGGCATTCCACACAATTCTGCTTTTATCAGGTAAACTTTTATTTCCCATTATCTTAAAATTGTTGTATACTAATAAGCCTATCAGCTGCCACATCATTTGCATAATAATCTTTTTACATTCATCTCACTTGAAATTATAACTTCAGTTATGTCTGTTGTTATTTTTCAAATATTGTCCTTGTTATTTATTTATTTTGCACTTTACTATGACTACCGGTATTGAAATGCAGATGAATTTTTCTTTTCTATTTGAAAATGAAGTCCCCTTTATTTTCCCATATACATGTACATGTTTACCCTCGGTCCCCATGGTTCTGTTAATTTAGTTATTTGAAATAATAAGTCCCTTTTCTCATTATTTGCTTGGCATAATTTCTTATTTCTTATATCTTTCATTTCACTATATAAATGTTTCAGACATATATAGTATTTTTACCTGTAAATTTCTTTAAGCTTAAACAAATGAAGCTGTTATTAACAGCTACTCAATGATACATTTGCATATAACACCTGAAATTGCGGGGGATCCCCCAACCACCCCCCACCCCCACCCCTCCCACACATACACATTTGGGGATATGGCATGTATGGATGCTTAAAGGGCCACAACTCAATAGATTTTAAGTTCGACTGATGACTAGATGGACAGATGGACATAAGTATTTAAGCATTGAATATAGAAAAGTTATTGTTTTCAAAGTTATTACTCATTTGTCCACAAATGTAAGATTTGCAATTTTAAATTTTATTTCTCTCAAGAACTAAAACAAAAGGTCATTATCTTTTCAATTAGTCTGCAAATGTCACATAAACTTGACCCCTGTTACTTCAATGTTTTGTTTAAAAAAAAGACTGGGATTCTAGCTAGAAGTTGCATAGTAAGTACTTTTATAATAGTTTGATACTATACTGCAAGTCAATTACGCAATTGCATGAATGATTCAAATCTTATAACATCTGTTACAGTATAAATTTTCCAGTATTGACAGCGGAGACCTACGCAATGTAACACAAACCATGCAGTGTACGTCATCTTGTTAAGAGGAGCTTATCCTCCCTACCATTCGATCGTATTGTATATATATATATATCATGCTTTAATTCTATGACTCATTATGAATATATGATGCTTATTAATACCAGGCACTTGTACATTTTCATTTAGTTCACCAGAGTGATGATGCTATGCGTACCACATTAGATTTATAATGATCAAACTTTTGATGAATGAAATTGGTACAACTAAAATAGTATGGGTTTAGCTAAAAAGTTATTGAAATGTTCTGTACCCTGTCCTTTTTTGCAAGCTCCCTCATGGAGACCAACGAGGCCTTCATAGAATTAGATACTTCAAACTGTCAAATATTTTTTTTCGTATTAAAATCTATTATATGAATATAAATACATACAAACTTGACATATTTGGCTGTTTAAATCTAATATGATTTCAATTAAACACAATACCTCACTTTTTTCAAATTCATACCGGGTAATGTTCTAGTTCTTTGCAGCTTGATACAATATGCCCTTTTTCTCCTAAGCCCCTTTTGTCCCTTTTCTGCAACATCCTGTCATTTTTAAAATCAGGCTTAAACCCTTAAAAATATATTTGAGCTAAAAAATGGTCTGAGAAAGAAAGTTGTGTGTAATTATGCAGTCTGTTTGTTGAATTATAGAATCAAAACAGATCACATTTTATTCGATGGTTAGCATATATCCACCCTTTTCATTTAGATATATAGTCTTCTTGAATATCTCTATATAATTTATAAACATATATATTTCACTTGATCATTCACCTTATAACCAGTCACTCAGTTCAAACGTGTTCAACCTTACCATGTCATTGGCATAAGAAATGCTGACTGTTGCTTACATTGTATTCATATTTTCTTTCTACATTCTTGTCAACTCAATATATGTGCAATTAACTTTTTCCCTTTGATCTGCGTTTTTATATAGAGATCTGAGAACAGCATTTATTTTAAGATGTATGCTTCTATTGCAATGTTTTTGTTATACATAATTGTGTTATATTTGTGTGAATTTCTATTGGTTGTTGACCCGGGATTCTGCAGACTGGTTTTGTTATTGACCTTTACCTGCCACTAAGTAGCAGCAGCTGCAGATTGGTAGCAGAATCAATAAACATGTGAAAAATATGTATTGAATTTGCTCTCAAATTTCTATTGACAGAACGTGAAAAATGTCGATTTCTGAGCCATTACTGTCGGAAAAGGCATCATTAGAGTTTGTGACTGTATCTAAGGCAGCAGGTTTTGAAGTAGTTGCTGAGTTTGTCATTGAACAACATTGGCAAACACATTCCAGCATCTATATCTGCTATGTTTTCTTTAATATTTAACAGAAATGGTCATGCCCTGGCGACTCCATACTCAATCCTGTATGAAACTGAATTAATATTTCAAAGAATTTACATGTTGGTTTGAACTTGAGGAGAATGGGCGAATCATGGGCTAAGTGCAAAACAATGGCTACTCAATATAGAAATTGAAGGCTTTACAACAGTTCTGCGATAAGCTTGAAATGTTGAAAATGTACTGTATAAGCATACTGAATTTATTTTACGAACTGAATACCACATGTATTACATTGGTATTTATAACAGAAGGCTTTACCGCAGTCCTGCAGTGTGTTGGAAATGTTGAATGTTGTTGTACAGTATAAGCATACTGATTTTATTTTACGAATTAAATTCTATTGCATGGGTATTTATTGTTTGTTATAATTGTTAATGATGTTTAACGATGTTCACTTTTTTGTCAAATATTAAGAATATCATTATTAATATTTGTCCTTACTTCTATTACAAAACATCTGGATAATTAATTATTCAGAAATTGAAAAATTTAGAAAGTCTGATTACTGACGCTGTTTAGTGTAACTGGTTATATAACTGTTCAATAAATGAATATGAAATATTATTGGTATTTTTGATGCTATTGTTCCATTTCTCTATATTTTCTCACTTTAATCAACCTTTCCCGTACTTATACGCTGTATTTTAGTGAAAAGTAAGAGAATCGTCTTCGTTGGTTAATAAAAATAGAAATAAATCCATTCCCTAAAGGGCAATTAAGCAGTTCATTCTTGTTGTAATCCGGTTTAAGTCCAGAGATGTCAGTTTCTGTCTTGCTCCATCGACTCGGGTACAACAAGAGCCAAGTGTCGCTGACTGAATCCAGCATCTTGGGAAATCAAGCCTTGACTTTCCTACTGCGGTATACATGTGGTTACACATATAAATCCTTAAGGTGAAAGGTCAACTTCAACGGTCTTTGGAACACTGAAAGGTAACACAGGGAAAAATTGAATTAATTGCTTGATCAGGAATTTAGGTTAACTTTTTGCCAAACTTGTCTGCAATTACTAGCTAAAGGCTAATGGACTGGCCTGTAGGTTTCGGAAGATGGCTGGTATGACTTTGAGATCATAAGTTCAAATTTAAAGGTCATGGTCAATATTTAAATTTGTAAAAACGCAATTCTAATAATGTGGTGAAAATATTAATGTTTAAGGATTTTAAGTGGGGTAATATACACCCTGTTACTCAAAAAGTAACACACACATTATTAAAGCATAACCCCCTTATCCCCCCTTATCCCCCCCTCATCCCCCCTCTCCCATCCCCCCTTGAAATGTGGAGGGTTGTATGCAGTACGCAGAAATTCTATATTTGGCATTATTGGGTATGCTGAACCCCTAATATCTTAGCTCAATATTATTTGGTACAAAAATGGGAGGCCGTTTAACCCTCAGTATAAGGATGTTAAATGAGAACTGCATGGTGAGTTTAAAGAGTGTCAACATTTCTTTAAGTGAGTGTCAAGGTTATATTATGGAGAAAATTTAATGAAGTAAATTAAGTAACGTTAAATTATTAAGTTGCCTTCCACAATATTGTATTGGAAACTGTGTTCACAGCCTGCGCAAATGGCTGCAGTCTGACTCTCCGTACCAGCTGCTGGATAGGAAATCGGATGTCATTTGTTTAACTGTCGTGTTGTGTGGGGTCTGTGTCTATGAAAAATGGTTAATACTTGCTGATTTTGATACTGGTAAGTTAAAATACTCTCTTATTTAGAGATAAGAATGTGACTTATTCAATTGCATGTTTAGTTGTTATAAATGTCATTTTTGCTTTTATGTGATAATTTCATTAAAATAACTCAATATCTGTATGTGATATTGATATTATTTGTGTAAAAGCACAAGCTGTCATTGAAACCACAAAACGACAGCATCTCTTTTTGTTAAAATGCATTTTTATATACATTGACTTCTTGCATTCACTTATTGAGCAACCTGAAGTGGTCACATGTTCAGTTAACTAAATATATCAGTGACAAAATTCTTCTTGCAAGAAGTCACTATTAAATTTAAGTCAAATGATTCACGAATTTAGCTGTTGCTTTTTAATTGACATCATCATCAGCTGGCCTCGGAAAAATGACTGGATTATCACTAGAAAGAATAGTAGCATATTTAATGGAAACTATTTCTTCCCAAATCTTTTATTGTTGGACTTTTCTCTTTTACACGTACAGTAGAGTCTTTAAAAATAAGAATACAGCTGTGTTTGAATAATGATAAAGGATTTGTTTCTTGTTTTAACAAAACGGAATAGGAATGGGAATGAATATAAGAACAAATACAATTTGGTGCAGACAGCAATCTGTGGCGATTGCCGAGTGGTAAGCATATCGGTCTCTTGATCTGAACATTCATGTTTCAATCCCCACTCGGGCTATCATCAAAGATAAGAGTTGTTTGTCACCTAGGAATAGTTAAATATTTCTAAGTCACATTTGCAAAGCCATTATAGCAAATTGTATAACTGAACATATCTTCGTGGTTAAAGCTTTTCAAAGCTTATGTGAGGTGTTTATCATTATGAAGTGAATGAAAGACAGTGCACTATAATTTTGTTCTTATATTTCAATTAGTAAAGGATTTTTAACCTTGGAAATTAATTAAGGGCACTTTCAAACTATGAAATTAAACAAAAATGTACATTTTAATTTAAAATATGATATAATTTGAGGGAGAATCTAAAAAAAGGTGAAACTCAAAGTTTGATTAATAAAAAAAATTGCACACTTTCTTTGTAGAACAGAACAGAACAGTTTTTTATTCACATAAACAACAGTATACAGTTTCTGGTGATTGGACCTAAAAAAACAACATTTGGTTTGGGTTACCCGACCCTACCTACAATATAAATAATAAAATAAAAAAATAAAAAATGATAATTCTTAAGTATGTGTTTTAAAGCTGCACTCTCACAGATGAAGCTTTTTACAACTTTTTAATTGTTTGTCTTGGAACGAGTCAATTTTTGCAAAAATCCATGGAAAGCAGCTATATAAGACTGCTGACAAAAAATTAGATCGCAGATTATTATATTTAAGTTCAAAAATTGATGTTTTATGCATTTTTCTTAAACCGTTAGTAACGGTTTTAGCCATAAAACATTAATTTTCGAACAGAAATATGAAAATCTACGATTTGATTTTTTGTCAGCAATCTTATATCATTGGTTTGCAGATATTTACGCAAAAATTTGCTCTTTCCAAGACAAAAAAATAAAAAGTTGTAAAAATGGTATATCTGTGAGAGTGCAGCTTTAATATGTAGTTTAAAACCTTTAAAACATATTAGAGAATATTACCGTAATATTACCGTATTCTAACACAATTCTTCAATGATGACAATAATTATCCTTTTTATGTATTGAAAAAAAAGTTGTTGTTGTTTTTTTTGCCTTAATAAATGCATACATGCATACATATTTACCCCCTTGATTATGCCATCCATTGTGAAAAGTATAAAAAAATAAAATTCTTTTTGTTTATTATTGAGAACCATCCATGAACATGTGACGTCAATTCTGATAGTGAACACCCCATGTTAATTCTTCTAATGATAAGGAGAAGGGAGACTTATAAAAAAAGTATTTTATTATGCTTACTTCACAATTATGTAAATGTGTACTTGAATTGCTAGTAGCACTTTGACTTGCTATTTTATAATATTTTATACTTATAATGGGCTATCCTATGATAACTCTGTCTACTTGTTATTTAATGAATATTGAGAATTTATTTTATTATGAAAAAAATACTGGTTTAACCAAATGCATCCAAAGAATAACAGATGATAACTAATAGCATTTAGAATACAACCTACATTTTTAGCCAATGAACTTGCAGATAGGCAATCATTAAGCACTACTGTAGGCTGAATCATTTAGAATTTCAACTTTCGTGGGTGTTTAAAGGTCCGCCTACTGCCACTCATCTGATACACTCTTCCTACATCAGATTTTACGTTGACAATTTGTAAGCCAATGAGGTAGTACTCTAAGTCAGTTAGTCGACCTGAAGTAACATTTTAATGAATAAGAAGGGGTCCTTCGCTATGCTAGCTCCGCCCAATCTTAATCATTAAAATGTTACTTCATGTCATCTTATTATAACATAGTAAGGACAGATCATACAGAATATCCAGTATATCGTGAAACAAAGTTGCTCTAAAAGAAATAAAACAGAATTATGTTATGAAGTGAATTTATACACTGTGTAGAAGTATCGGGACCAAAAGTTTCACATGATAATACTCCAAATTGCTTAAGAAATGATACTTGCACTCAAAGATTCATTTGTCTGTTGAATTGTTTAGTTGATGCAATATTGTTTCAAGCAATTGGTCCATTTATTCAGTCTCCTGACAATTCATCAAAGATAAATAAATACCAGTTATATCAATGCTATTGTCACTGAAATTTGATCTCATGAAAATAAACCTCAATTTCAGATTTGGTCGCAAAAGAGCATTGATTGAAAAGCATTATAATGGGATATTAAAAATAGTTATCGATAGTATTTATTCTTGACTTAGGATTTATTCAATATACATATATTTAGTTTAAACATATTTATTTTACAACGATTGTGAAACAAGTTATTACAACATTATATTAATCACTCTCGTTGGAACGATGTTGCGCGAGAGTGACAGGTCTTGTGTTGTGGAGGAAACCGGAGAACCCAGAGAATACCCACTTGTCCTGCTTGGTGACCACAAACCAAACAAAGCATATACATATATTAAGTCATTAACATGAAGTGTTCTTCCTTTTCTATGCAAAATTTGCAAACAAATAAAAGAAAGTAAAACTAAATTGATGCCATAAAGTAAATAAATTGTTCCTAAGTTTCGTTTTACCAGGAAGGAAAAAAATGGGCTTTCCTCAGTTTCCTTGTTGACAATTATCTATTTTTCTATTAAAGCAAGTGTCGCTTTATTGATTTTCGTGAATCTTTATGAGCTTTTTATTGTTGGATTCATCTCATTATTCTGTAACTAAACGAGGAGATTTGACGAGATTTCTAATTTAGAAAATGTCAGACTTATCCCTTTCTGGATATTTTGTGATTATTCCAACTATAATACTTTTATGGTCAAAACCTGTCTGAGTTTTGATAAAAACTGTAGGAGGAAAATATATTGCAGCCTTTAAATTAAATTGGGTCAAACCGTTTTGGTACGACAAGTTCAAATTTTGTTTAAACCAATTGAAATACAGTAACCCCCAAAAGCGAAGTTGTAATTTGAATTAGTTGAAAAAGTTAATGATTAATCTCAGGGAAAGTTTGCCATTGCTCCTAGAAGTATTGCAAAGGTTTCATCACTGGAAATGCCCACCTAGCGATCTCCCTCCCCCCACCCCAAAAAAAATAAAAAAATAAATAAATAAATAAATAAAATAAATTGATCGAAGTTTACTTTTTAATTCAATATAAGGGGAAAAGGTAATCAATTTTGCCCAAAATGCACTTTTTCAGACTAGAAATTGATAAAAAAAATATTGTAGGTTTATCCACAAAACCCCCTGCCATACCTTTAAACCAAATAAAATTTGGTTCTGAGGGGGGAGGGGGGGGTAAGTTAAAAGGTTTCACCACTAAGTAACACCCAGCTAACTTGCATCCTGGATCCAACCCTGTTTACCTAAATTTATGTTCAAATCCGCATGTTCACATGCACTTACAGACAATTTACAATTTCTTGCCCTGAATGTCAAAACCAGTTTCACTTACAGTTCATTTACCATTTATTTCCTAATGCGCAAGTTCACTGACAGATCATTTACCATTGCTCAAGCGACAACTTCACATTCACTAACAGACAATTTACCATTGCTCGCCTTAAATGTCCAAAACCAATCCATATTTTCACATCCACCAACAGACCATTTACCATAATGGTTTTGCTTAATTCTCAGTCACAGTTGCACATGCGCTTACACGACATTTACCATTGGATTAACTTAATGTCCAAACCCATTATTGCACTTGTATCAAAGAACATTTACCATTGGCTTAACTTAATGTCCAAACCCATTATTGCACTTGTATCAAAGACCATTTACCATTGGCTTAACTTAATGTCCAAACCCATTATTGCACCTGTATCAAAGAACATTTACCATTGGCTTAACTTAATGTCCAAACCCATTATTGCACCTTTATCAAAGAACATTTACCACTGGCTTAACTTAATGTCCAAACCCATTATTGCACTTGTATCAAAGAACATTTACCATTGACTTAATTTAATGTCCAAACCCATTATTGCACCTGTATCAAAGAACATTTACCATTGACTTAATTTAATGTCCAAACCCATTATTGCACCTGTATCAAAGAACATTTACCATTGGCTTAACTTAATGTCCAAACCCATTATTGCACCTTTATCAAAGAACATTTACCATTGGCTTAACTTAATGTCCAAACCCATTATTGCACTTGTATCAAAGACCATTTACCATTGGCTTAACTTGATGTCCAAACCCATTATTGCACTTGTATCAAAGAACATTTTCCATTGGCTTAACTTAATGTCCAAACCCATTATTGCACTTGTATCAAAGACCATTTACCATTGGCTTAACTTAATGTCCAAACCCATTATTGCACCTGTATCAAAGACCATTTACCATTGGCTTAACTTTAAAGTCCAAACCCATTATTGCACTTGTATCAAAGACCATTTACCATTGGCTTAACTTTATGTCCAAACCCATTATTGCACTTGTATCAAAGACCATTTACCATTGGCTTAACTTTATGTCCAAACCCATTATTGCACTTGTATCAAAGACCATTTACCAATGCCTTAACTTTAATGTCCAAACCCATTATTGCACTTGTATCAAAGACCATTAACCATTGCCTTAACTTTAATGTCCAAACCCATTATTGCACTTGTATCAAAGACCATTTACCATTGCCTTAACTTTATGTCCAAACCCATTATTGCACTTGTATCAAAGAACATTTACCATTGGCTTAACTTAATGTCCAAACCCATTATTGCACCTGTATCAAAGACCATTTACCATTGGCTTAACTTAATGTCCAAACCCCTTATTGCACTTGTATCAAAGACCATTTACCATTGGCTTAACTTAATGTCCAAACCCATTATTGCACCTGTATCAAAGACCATTTAACATTGGCTTAACTTGATGTCCAAACCCATTATTGCACTTGTATCAAAGAACATTTACCATTGGCTTAACTTTATGTCCAAACCCATTATTGCACTTGTATCAAAGACCATTTACCATTGGCTTAACTTAATGTCCAAACCCATTATTGCACTTGTATCAAAGACCATTTACCATTGGCTTAACTTTATGTCCAAACCCATTATTGCACTTGTATCAAAGACCATTTACCATTGCCTTAACTTTATGTCCAAACCCATTATTGCACTTGTATCAAAGAACATTTACCATTGGCTTAACTTAATGTCCAAACCCATTATTGCACCTGTATCAAAGACCATTTACCATTGGCTTAACTTAATGTCCAAACCCCTTATTGCACTTGTATCAAAGACCATTTACCATTGGCTTAACTTAATGTCCAAACCCATTATTGCACCTGTATCAAAGACCATTTAACATTGGCTTAACTTGATGTCCAAACCCATTATTGCACTTGTATCAAAGACCATTTACCATTGGCTTAACTTAATGTCCAAACCCATTATTGCACCTGTATCAAAGACCATTTACCATTGGCTTTACTTAATGTCCAAACCCCTTATTGCACTTGTATCAAAGAACATTTACCATTGGCTTAACTTAATGTCCAAACCCATTATTGCACCTGTATCAAAGACCATTTAACATTGGCTTAACTTTATGTCCAAACCCATTATTGCACTTGTATCAAAGAACATTTACCATTGGCTTAACTTAATGTCCAAACCCATTATTGCACCTGTATCAAAGACCATTTACCATTGGCTTAACTTAATGTCCAAACCCCTTATTGCACTTGTATCAAAGACCATTTACCATTGGCTTAACTTAATGTCCAAACCCATTATTGCACCTGTATCAAAGACCATTTACCATTGGCTTAACTTGATGTCCAAACCCATTATTGCACTTGTATCAAAGAACATTTACCATTGGCTTAACTTAATGTCCAAACCCATTATTGCACCTGTATCAAAGAACATTTACCATTGGCTTAACTTAATGTCCAAACCCATTATTGCACCTGTATCAAAGAACATTTACCATTGGCTTAACTTAATGTTCAAACCCATTATTGCACCTGTATCAAAGACCATTTACCATTGGCTTAACTTAATGTCCAAACCCATTATTGCACCTGTATCAAAGAACATTTACCACTGGCTTAACTTTATGTTCAAACCCATTATTGCACCTGTATCAAAGACCATTTACCATTGGCTTAACTTAATGTCCAAACCCATTATTGCACCTGTATCAAAGAATATTTACCATTGGCTTAACTTTAAAGTCCAAACCCATTATTGCACCTGTATCAAAGAACATTTACCATTGGCTTAACTTTATGTCCAAACCCATTATTGCACTTGTATCAAAGACCATTTACCATTGGCTTAACTTAATGTCCAAACCCATTATTGCACCTGTATCAAAGACCATTTACCATTGGCTTAACTTAATGTCCAAATCCATTATTGCACCTGTATCAAATAACATTTACCAATGGCTTAACTTAATGTCCAAACCCATTATTGCACCTGTATCAAATAACATTTACCAATGGCTTAACTTAATGTCCAAACCCATTATTGCACCTGTATCAAATAACATTTACCAATGGCTTAACTTAATGTCCAAACCCATTATTGCACCTGTATCAAAGACCATTTACCATTGGCTTAACTTAATGTCCAAACCCATTATTGCACCTGTATCAAAGACCATTTACCATTGGCTTAACTTTATGTTCAAACCCATTATTGCACCTGTATCAAAGTACATTACCATTGGCTTAACTTAATGTCCAAACCCATTATTGCACCTGTATCAAAGAACATTTACCATTGGCTTAACTTAATGTCCAAACCCATTATTGCACCTGTATCAAAGAACATTTACCATTGGCTTAACTTTAAAGTCCAAACCCATTATTGCACCTGTATCAAAGAACATTTACCATTGGCTTAACTTTATGTCCAAACCCATTATTGCACCTGTATCAAATAACATTTACCATTGGCTTAACTTAATGTCCAAACCCATTATTGCACTTGTATCAAAGACCATTTACCATTGGCTTAACTTAATGTCCAAACCCATTATTGCACCTGTATCAAAGACCATTTACCATTGGCTTAACTTAATGTCCAAACCAATTATTGCACTTGTTTCAAAGACCATTTACCATTGGCTTAACTTAATGTCCAAACCCATTATTGCACCTGTATCAAAGAACATTTACCATTGGCTTAACTTAATGTCCAAACCCATTATTGCACCTGTATCAAAGAACATTTACCATTGGCTTAACTTAATGTCCAAACCCATTATTGCACCTGTATCAAAGAATATTTACCATTGGCTTAACTTAATGTCCAAACCCATTATTGCACTTGTATCAAAGACCATTTACCATTGGCTTAACTTAATGTCCAAACCCATTATTGCACCTGTATCAAAGAACATTTACCATTGGCTTAACTTAATGTCCAAACCCATTATTGCACCTGTATCAAAGACCATTTACCATTGGCTTAACTTAATGTCCAAATCCATTATTGCACCTGTATCAAAGAACATTTACCATTGGCTTAACTTAATGTCCAAACCCATTATTGCACTTGTATCAAAGACCATTTACCATTGGCTTAACTTAATGTCCAAACCCATTATTGCACCTGTATCAAAGACCATTTACCATTGGCTTAACTTAATGTCCAAATCCATTATTGCACCTGTATCAAAGAACATTTACCATTGGCTTAACTTAATGTCCAAACCCATTATTGCACTTGTATCAAAGAACATTTACCATTGGCTTAACTTAATGTCCAAACCCATTATTGCACTTGTATCAAAGACCATTTACCATTGGCTTAACTTAATGTCCAAACCCATTATTGCACCTGTATCAAAGAACATTTACCATTGGCTTAACTTAATGTCCAAACCCATTATTGCACTTGTATCAAAGAACATTTACCATTGGCTTAACTTAATGTCCAAACCCATTATTGCACCTGTATCAAAGAACATTTACCATTGGCTTAACTTAATGTCCAAACCCATTATTGCACTTGTATCAAAGAACATTTACCATTGGCTTAACTTAATGTCCAAACCCATTATTGCACTTGTATCAAAGAACATTTACCATTGGCTTAACTTAATGTCCAAACCCATTATTGCACTTGTATCAAAGACCATTTACCATTGGCTTAACTGAATGTCCAAACCCATTATTGCACTTGTATCAAAGACCATTTACCATTGGCTTAACTTAATGTCCAAACCCATTATTGCACCTGTATCAAAGAACATTTACCATTGGCTTAACTTTAAAGTCCAAACCCATAATTTCACTCTCAAACATTTTCCATTGGATTAACTGAATGCCTAAATCCATTATTGCACTGGTTTCAAAGACCATTTAGCGTTTGCATTACTTTGTGTCCCAACCCATTATTGCGCCTGCTTTCCCTTTATGTCCAAAATCCATAAAATGGACAGATGCACTTATACCTACAACTTATTGAATCTTGGAGTATACAGCCAACACTTTTAGTCTGCCACTGAGTAAAGTGTCTTCCAAAAAGCCCATTTTCAGGCTTATTATATGCACCTAAGACTTACAAGTGTACTGAGATTTACAAATGTAATTACTTACTGGACTGTATTTTGGGCCTCACTCTAAAAGAACACGTAATGTGGGGATGGGAATTGGAAGTGTTTTATTCCATAGAGTATAACCCTTTGACCTATCCAATGTTGCTGGTGGGAATGTATGTGTATATATATATATATATATATATATATATATATATATATATATAAGCGCACATTAAAGCTTATCATATACGTACAAAGTACAACTGACTTGTTTGTCGATGATTGTTCGAATGATTCTGCTTTAACTTCAGACAATGAGATAAAATGAATAATATTGTTCCGTAAAAACATTCATGCAGCGCATGATATTTCCGAAAATAGATTCTTTAAGTACAAATTATTTCAATTCTGCATCAGCTGTAAGCATACTTAATAGTTTAAGTAAAACTTAAAATTTAAGTAAAGCTTAAAACAAACACTTAACTTTGTTTAATGAAAACATTTTTATAGCAAAGAAACACTAAATGATTATTTTAATTTAACATACAAATAATACAGATTATTTTAGACGACAAAGAATTAAATGAAGAATCAATAACTGAGATGAATAATGGTCGCAGAAGTACAAGTCCTTTGGTTTCCTCTTACCAACTTTGTCGACTGCTTTTGCAGTGTCAAGATGACGATGGACTTGCATGCCCTCCAGCGGCAGTATGCCAGTTTGCGGAAGAAGCAGAAAAAGCACACACAAGTCATTATCAGAGGTCAGTTAAAGCTATAATTCATACAAAGATCAAGTTCATTATGAACTAAAACAGGGAAAATAAAACAGAGAAAATAGGAATAGACTATGCTTCTTGTTTTTTTCTGTTATTAAATCTAGAAAAGCAATGTTCACTTTCTCAAGAGTTTGCATAATGTAGTTGTGAATTTTACAATGAAAATGTGCAAAACTAGAGGTTTTTGAGCAATATGTTCAACTATATCTAATATGAAAGTACTTTGTTGGTGCAAATATCAACAAAGTACCTTTGAAGTCGGTATATTGCACATCAATTACCTTAGGTTTGGCACATTTGTTCATTATATTCAAAACTGTTTTGTGCAAGATTTTGTGGAAGTGAACATTCACATCTAGATTTAAAGCTGTTTTCTTATTTCATATAATATAGTACTGTTCAATGTTGAACTAGTAAAAAATTCTAAAGTTCAGTGGGTATTTCAAGCTCTACCTATTCAGAATATGTGTGAACCTTACAATATCTGCCGGTTATAGTTTCTGCCCCTTCACATTTCTGCCTGTTATAGTTTCTGCCCCTTCACATTTCTGCCTGTTATGGTTTCTGCCTCCTTCACATTTCTGCCTGTTATGGTTTCTGCCTCCTTCACATTTCTGCCTGTTATGGTTTCTGCTTCCTTCACATTTCTGCCCGTTATAGTTTCTGCCCCCTTCACATTTCTGCCTGTTATGGTTTCTGCCCCTTCACATTTCTGCCTGTTATAGTTTCTGCCCTTTCACATTTCTGCCTGTTATAGTTTCTGCCCCCTTCACATTTCTGCCTGTTATGGTTTCTGCCTCCTTCACATTTCTGCCTGTTATGGTTTCTGCCTCCTTCACATTTCTGCCTGTTATGGTTTCTGCTTCCTTCACATTTCTGCCTGTTATAGTTTCTGCCCTTGAAAACATGATGACTTATTGTCTTGCTCATTGTTTTATTAACATTCTTTCAGATGCTTATAATTATGAAGTCTTATTGGTTCAAAAATAAGAATTCACTTCATATCTACTTACTATTATTTAATCAACTTAGTGTTCAAAATAATATTTTGTGTATTTGCCCATCCTCTGTTTAAATCTACCGATTCACCTGATCAAATGTTATAAAAAATAGGTAACTGCTGATTAAAAATAAATGTATGGCAGATTTTAAACAAAAATAATGCCATCTCATTGGACAAAATAAGTCTGTGTTTAAAATCTGTTTATATAAAACCATATGTAATTATTCAAAAAGGGCTAGACATGAGATGGTTCAAAAATTGGCAAATACAGTATTTCCTGAAAACATTTACCCTTGAATTCCCAATGCGAGGTAGTAGGAGGCTGATAACACATCACTTTACATGGTTAAAATAATGAACGAAACAATCGTGTTGCTGTCTGATCTGTGTTCCCCGTTTACAATGGTGAATAATGGTTTTCTAGTTTATATCATATCTGTTTATGAGTACAGATAAATATCCAGTGCAATTTACTGGGATTTACGTGGTAGACAACCCTAGTAAATTTCGAATTGGAAAATGTGCAAAAAACTGCGAAAGATACATGCATCGTAAGCACTGTGATATATCAGTAGGTAAGATTCAATGTGTTATGCATAAAGATATCAAATTTATGCAAGTTTTTGACAATTTTCTATTTTTCTTGCACTTGTATCATCTGGTGCCTAGCCCCTTTAAAGATTTAAAAATGCAAAAAAAGAAAAAAAATCTGAAATATTTCCGTCATTACCCAGAGGCAGTAAAGCAAATTGCTTAAGACTGTCTAGAACACAGCTCATGGTTTTCTATAATTATCTTTCAAAATGTTTAAGAGTTCTTCTGGTATTTAAAGGATCCTTTAATTATGGATTTTGAGGGTTTCTTTTGAAAGATTTATTATCTGTCTAGTATGAAAATAATTGCGTTTTGACCAAAAGAATCCATCAATTCTAAAGTTTAACATACCAGAGTTTAAAAAGCGCTTGTATGACCATAACTTGAAATGAATAATGTCTTATGATTACAATAGTATATTAATACTTTGCTTATTGTTTATCATTAAATTTATGTATAGAATATCATTGTACATTGTTATTATGTTTAATTCAATTTGAACTTTCGACTGCATTCCAGAGTCTGTCAAAGATGTTAAGGAAAGCTCTATGCTCACCAATCAGCTTGCCTCATCTCCCTTGGCAACAAAGACTGAGGTTAAAACTATCATTGACCCAATAACCATAGCAACCATTTCCATGGATACAGGAACTTCTTCAAATGCCTTTCTCGACTCCATCACACCACAGGTAAATAAAAAAAAAAAAATCTGCACAATAGCACTTTTAAACTTATCAAAGACATACCATCAGCCACAGCAAAGGTGCTCTCTCTCTGTTAACACTACGCGTACACAATGATGCAGGGCATTATTGAGTACTGTGGGTGTCTGATGTTTTTACAGTAATGTATAGTTGCATAAACAACTTCTGTCCATTGTAACTCACAGCAATTTCCACCATGTTTTGGCTGGCCCTTTCAATAATAAAATGGGAGCTACAGGGACAAGTCCATAAGTAAACCCTGTCTAAAGGCACAATACTATGGCCATAAATCTAACACTTATAGATCAATGATCTACTGAATATGATATTTATCATGGGACCTGTTTACCCTTTCATGCCATGAAACACGATCATGCATGGTAGCTTTGAGCTACGGGGCTTTCACTCTCAGGCGCGCAGCTGCCTATATGCCAGTACACGGCTGAATCCACATGATTTTGACAAAAAAATATTCTTTTTAAAAATCAGCCAAAGTTGCAGTATGCGTACTTGACTACATGATCCTTAAACAGTCCATTTTCCAGTACTTAATAAAGCACAAGATTGCTCCATGGTTTTAAAAAATTCCAACCCCCTAGCACAATTATGAATCCACATAAATAGAGGCCTAGCTACGCCCCTGACTCTGTAGTTAGTATTAAGTGCATTATTGATATATTTGAAGGTTAAAATAACAACAATTGCAGGTTGTAGGAGACACCAAATGCATATTGGTCCAACAAGCCAAACACAAGGACCGTAAGAAGCACAAACATCATGAAACACATGGCGGGAACACAACAGAACCGACTCACACAGATTATGAAGGTTTGTTGAGGAATTTAAAACTGGAAATGGCTTCATCAAGGAAGGTAAGAGGAAGGTCGCTCTCTGTACCAGCTGCAATAAAAGAAGAAAATGAATACAGTGAGGATGCCAAGGTTTCTGATGAGAGGAAAACCAGTGTGGATAATTCAAGTGGTGTAACATATGGAAAGACTTGCCAATTAACACTCAAATCTTTGTCCTTGTCTGATATAACTAGCAGTAAAGATAAAGCCGCTGAAGAACATACAATAAAGTCAGAAAACATAAGTGCAAAGACAGAGGAAATAAATGGAAATCCTTCTAATATAAACACTGAAGATGACAATGTGTGTAATGCAAATGATTCAATTGAAAAACATGTAATGGCAGAACAGAAACCTGATGGGAGGGTGAATACAGAGCAGGATGAAACTAAGAACACGACCAGCTCAGTTTTCAGTGGTATTGAAGCTATAAATGATGGTTCTATGTGCAAACAGAAACCAAGCGGCAGACTTTTATACAATGGTAAATTTCCATTGCCGAAAAGACTGCAGAGATCTATGTCCGCCAATTTGGAATCAACACTTAGAAAAACTGGCCTGAAAGTAAATCCAGAAATTAAAGCAAATATTTACCATCACTTTTACACAAAGAAACGCCATCTCAGTGCGGACCTAGGACTAAGTGCATATATAGATGACAATACACATAAAATAATGAACCCTTTTCCGGTCCAGCATTGGAACGAAAACAGGTTCAAGGCTGGTATGAAACTTGGACTGTACAAGCAGAGAAAGTCGTCAGATTCCAAGCTGTAATAAATGTTTTTATAATGACAGTGGTTATTGGTAAATGGAAACATTTCTGCGGTGTTTTGGGAATAGGAATGAGATTTTTTTTTTTGGTCAGGGATTTTCACAGCAAAGTGCTAATGTAAAATATTAATAGATTTTCAGCCAAAAAACATAATATAATAATGCATGAATTAAAAAAAAAATAATTCTGAAATCAAAGCAAGGTTATCAAATTTACAGGACAATTATTCTTATAAAAATGTATGAAATTTTTTTCATCTGTACTTGCATGTGCAGATGAAAGTACATTTGCACTTTAAACAATGTTTTGTTTTATTTAAATTAAGTATTCCCTCTCCCTTTGGAGGTGTGACATGTATCTTAAACAGAATGGACATATTTGAAATTAAAATGTATGAAAAGAGCTTTTGTTCGAAGGCTATCAAGTTCAAAACAGACCTGTTGCTGTCCAAATAGGACCGGGAATGGCATGACTGTAACTTTATGGCTTTAACATGATTTGTTTACAAATAATGTGACATGTGTCTCTATTTACAAATCACTCGTGTTATTGTCACTAGAAGTATTCCAAACAGCTGTTTTTTACAAGAACTACAGTAACACCTTGTATTGCCGCGACAGACAGCACTCTAGTTTATGGTTTAAGTGGTTACAGTCCATGGGCAAATGAAATTATTATTATCCTAAAATATACTAAACATATTGATGTTTGCTTGCTAAATGGCAAGCTTCTAGGAATGTTCTACCATTCACCTATTACCCATTTCTTGGTCACAATGATTCTGAGCAACAGAAAACGACATTTTGCCTAGACTATTTGGTTACAGTTGGTCAAAAATGAGTTCCTGTACTTTGGCTACAATTTAATGAGTGTTTTGAGAGTTGGTATGTACGTAGAATTTTCTTTATAATCATTATTTCCTGAGCCCAATTCCAATAAAAAGTGAAAAGCTTAAGAATCCAAACCTAAGCATATTCCTGTCTTTGCCGTTAACTGCTTTTAATAAAACATATGGTGGATGTGCGTTCATAGAAAAGCATGCTCAACTCTAAAGGGGTCGACTGGGTTGATACAGTAAATTCTCAATCCACACAGAGCCCGGGCTTTGCTAATTTGCATATTACCAACCAAGTAAACATACATACTATGAATGTACTTCCGTCTATAACGGAATGTTGCATTGTCATATATGCTTAACGAGGCATTCTCATTTATGCTCTAAGATGCATTGTCATATATGCTTAACGAGGCATTGTCATTTATGCTCTAAGATGCATTGTCATATATGCTTAACGAGGCATTGTCATTTATGCTCTAAGATGCATTGTCATTTATGCTCTAAGATGCATTGTCATATATGCTTAACAAGGCATTGTCATTTATGCTCTAAGATGCATTGTCAAATATGCTTAACGAGGCATTGTCATTTATGCTCTAAGATGCATTGTCATATACGCTTAACGAGGCATTATCATTTATGCTATAAGACGCACATCCGCTGTCTACAGCGGTCTGTTACACATAGATTTTGCCCATTACTTTAAGGGTGTCGCTGAGCACTCATAAGTGGCATAAGCTTTACGACTAAGATAGCTTATTAAAAATGGGCCCTTAAGTAAGCACTTTTGGTTACTTATGCCCCTTTGTAGAAAAAACGCCCCTGTTGTTATTGCAAACAGACATATTTTTTAAGGAAGGCCTTAGTGTATCGAGCTTCTTGGTTCACAAAGGCCACATAATTAGGCTGGAGAAGGGATTACATGGGGTTAAGCTTAAACATATGTCTAACCCATGTACAAGCAATGGGCCCAAAGGACTGGAAATAATCTTCTCTCTGACAATGAATCATCGAACTCATACTTTCATAGAAAAATAATAATAATATCCATAAGCCTAATGCCAAAGATGTATTATCAAACCCAGACTAAGAAGTCTCGGAACTAGCCTCAATTTCTCGAAACAACAACCCTAATCCCTTCAAACAGGATCAAGCTTAGCACGCCATTTAGGATTTGGTATAAATTGTATAAATGTATAAAATATTCTCTTTTTAAAGAGTTTGAAGGTTTTTTTAAAAAGGAAAAAATATTTAAGATAAATAAGTAAAAATACTTGTAGTTTCATAAAACTATATTATGTAAGTAAAATTGCTAAATGAAAAAAGATAAAATTACTAAGGTGAGTGATGCTTAAGAATTGTCAAGAAATTCGGGCCTGTATTTAAGATTTACTTTGAACATGAAACTTTAACATACAACTCAGGGTTGACTTTGTTATATAGTCGAAACTGGCTAGGTCAAACTCGGTTATCTCGGTGTTCTGGTTACCGGTATGTCGATTTTTTCAGCTATGTTGGATTAAGTTAGACATGATTTGTATTTTGGTTACATAGAAGTATTTACTGGCGTCCCAACGACTTCGACATAGCTACTGTCGACTATATTGTACAAATTAGCATAATTTAACAAATAAATCCAGGAACATTTCAACACGGGCATCTTATTTTCTGTATTATTGGGACTTGACGACAATCAATGCCACCTTAGGCTTGACGTTAACATATTACAGGCACTTGAATTTACGTTGGCATATTTATGTTGGCATATATACTGCAGTGTGTTGTCGTTATTCTTGGCTGAGCATGTTCCAAATTAAATTTCTTGTGTGCAAATTTATATGACGTCTCCTGAGACTTGACATTAACCTTTTACAGGCACTCAAATTTACGCATATTATATACTGCAGTGCGTTGTCATTATACTTGGCTGAGCATGTTGGTTATTAAATTTCTTGTGTGAATATTAATGAAGGTTGGTGATTTGCGTGCATTCATATTTAAGAAGCAATATATTTTTTACATTATTTTAATGTCTTCTGAACATTTTTTTTTTTTTTAAATAAACAAGAAACGTGGCAAATGCCCCCGGATGGCCTTGTTGGACAGATAGCAAATAGTATTTTGACCAGTCTGTACAGATAGCCTTCAGTATCTAACATATTTTCATGGTGACCTATCCTACCTTCCCATGAAGTTTGTAAATATTTATAACTCAATCAAGGGTCATAATTTGTACCTAAGATCATATAAACATTATGAGTAAAAATCCCTACTCAACTAAAACTTAAAGCGAAATTCAATATGCATGTGTAATTGTTTGTCTCATTCGGAGCTCCTCGGCCATTTTTTTCCAAAAAACAACCTCGGATGTATGCCGTTACATCAGTGGAAGTAGTCCGTAAATTTTTGAATAATATCATTAATTAAATGTAGTGTTTAAGAGTTGTATTTATTGCTCTCACTTTAAATTGATTGCCAGTGAAGTGTATTATTACAAACAAAATTAAGATTCCCAAGAGATAAGTCCTCATGTTTAACAACTAATTAAGATTACTACGCAATCTATTTGCAGCGGACTTAAACGTACCACTTTTTGAGTATGTAAACCGTCCAATTACATCCGAGGTTGTTTTCGATAAAATGGCCGAGGACTTCCGAATAAGTTTGTCTTTGTTTGTATCATTCAAACCTCCCCCAACACTGGAATCTTTATTGAATAAAAATACATAGTCTTAGTCGGTTTTATCAATCAAATAATAAACATTGATTCAATATTCAATAATCAATATTTGAAAATATGCAAAAAATGCTGACAATATGATTCAATATCTTAATTGAAATACTGCAAATTACTCACTACAAGTAACAAACCAATAACTGATCATAAATAATCTGAAACTGCAGATTTCAAGTTGAAGCTTCAACATGACCTTGACTTTTGACTCACTTTTCACTGACTTTAAAATCAACAGGGTTCACCTTCTGGTCATTCCAAAGGTCCCTAAGTTAATTCAGTTATTAATCGGAAACTGATTTTCAGCTTCATCTGCTGGTCTGACAAACCTGCCTACCAAGTTTGAGGTCCTTATCTCTAAGCTTTCTTTAGTTGTTGACCGAAAACAGATTATAGCTCAAGGTTACCATGACCTTGACCTTAGACCAACTGACCACAAAACCAATAGAGTTCATCTGCTTGTCCTGACAAACCCACCTACCAAGTTTGAAGTCTCTGGGCGTAATTAAGTGCTAATAAGTTATTGACCAGAACTGGTCACCATGACATTGACCTTGACCCACTGAGTTTAAAATCAAAAGGGTTTATTTGCTGGTCATGAACCAAGCTGCCTACCAAGTTTGAGGTTCCTGGGCCTAAGCCTTTTTTTAGATATTGAGCGGAAACTGTGAGGACAGATGTAGGGATGGACAGTCCAATTACCATATGCCTCTAATTGGGGACATAAAAAATAGTTAAAGAGGATAATTGTACCCATAAGTGAAAATATTTACTTTTGGTGTTCATGAGGTGAAATGTATTCCGAACTTACACTGAAACAAATTTTCTGTTTATTATATACCTAAAACAGGTAATAACAGTAAATTGAATGCCAGTTTAATTCTATTTTGGAAATGATGTTGTTGAAATTGTGTCAATCCCTGTGTGCACGAACATTTAAATTAAAGGTTAGCGAGGGCTAAAATTTCAAAACAGTGAAGAATATCAAATTGTTATAAATCTCTGTAAATCACTGGAAATAATATAATAAAAAAGCTATTGTTTCACATGTACTTTCACAAGACCACACATGTTAATTGATCCATATGGTAGCTAAATATTCACATGGTAACAGCATGTTCACTTATATTACACATGTCAATGTCTTCAATCCCAGTCGCACTGTACACCAATTGAATACTTATTAAAACCCACTTATTATATATGTACAGTTTATATATGGTACTCATAGTCATCAATTATCATTTTTTTCGTTTCAAAAGATATTTACACATTGTTTAAATCATACATAAGACCTGGGTGCAGATGAGATGTTTTAGGGGACCTGGGTGCAGATGAGATGTTTTAGGGGACCCCAGTACAGATGAGATGTTTTAGGGGACCTGGGTGCAGATGAGATGTTTTAGGGGACCCCAGTACAGATGAGATGTTTTAGGGGACCCCAGTACAGATGAGATGCTTTAGGGGACCTGGGTGCAGGTGAAATGTTTAAGGGGACTGGGGTGCAGATGAGATGTTTTAGGGGACCCCAGTACAGATGAGATGTTTTAGGGGACCTGGGTGCTGATGAGATGTTTAAGGGGACCTGGGTGCAGATGAGATGTTTTAGGGGACCCCAGTACAGATGAGATGTTTTAGGGGACCTGGGTGCTGATGAAATGTTTTAGGGGTCCTGGGTGCAGATGAGATGTTTTAGGGGATCTGGGTGCAGATGAGATGTTTTAGGGGACCTGGGTGCTGATGAGATGTTTTAGGGGACCTGGGTGCTGATGAGATGTTTTAGGGGACCTGGGTGCAGATGAGATGTTTTAGGGGACCTGGGTGCTGATGAGATGTTTTAGGGGACCTGAGTGCAGATGAGATGCTTTAGGGGACCTGAGTACAGATGAGATGTTTTAGGGGACCTTGGTGCTGATGAGATGTTTTAAGGGACCTGGGTGCAGATGAGATATTTTAGGGGACCAGAGTACAGATGAGATGTTTTAGGGGACCTGGGTGCTGATGAGATTCTTTAGGGGACCTAGGTGCTGATGAGATGTTTTAGGGGACCTGGGTGCTGATGAGATGTTTTAGGGGACCTGGGTGCAGATGAGATGTTTTAGGGGACCTGGGTGCTGATGAGATGTTTTAGGGGACCTAGGTGCTGATGAGATGTTTTAGGGGACCTGTGTACAGATGAGATGTTTTAGGGGACCTGGGTGCTGATGAGATGTTTAAGGGGGACCTGGGTGCTGATGAGATGTTTTAGGGGACCTGGGTGCTGATGAGATGTTTTAGGGGACCCCAGTACAGATGAGATGTTTTAGGGGACCTGGGTGCAGATGAGATGTTTTAGGGGACCTAGGTGCTGATGAGATGTTTTAGGGGACCTGGTTGCTGATGAGATGTTTTAGGGGACCTGGGTGCAGATGAGATGTTTTAGGGGACCCCAGTACAGATGAGATGTTTTAGGGGACCTGGGTGCTGATGAGATGTTTTAGGGGACCTGAGTGCAGATGAGATGTTTTAGGGGACCTGGGTGCAGATGAGATGTTTTAGGGGACCTAGGTACAGATGAGATGTTTAAGAGGACCTGGGTGCTGATGAGATGTTTTAGGGGACCTGGGTGCAGATGAGATGTTTTAGGGGACCTGGGTGCAGATGAGATTCTTTAGGGGACCTGGGTGCTGATGAGATGTTTTAGGGGACCTGGGTGCTGATGAGATGTTTTAGGGGACCTGGGTGCAGATGAGATGTTTTAGGGGACCTGGGTGCTGATGAGATGTTTTAGGGGACCTGGGTGCAGATGAGATGTTTTAGGGGACCCCAGTACAGATGAGATGTTTTAGGGGACCTGGGTGCTGATGAGATGTTTTAGGGGACCTGGGTGCAGATGAGATGTTTTAGGGGACCTGGGTGCTGATGAGATGTTTTAGGGGACCTGGGTGCAGATGAGATGTTTTAGGGGACCTGGGTGCAGATGAGATGTTTTAGGGGACCCGAGTGCTGATGAGATGTTTTAGGGGACCCAACTACAGATAAGTTCTTTTAGGGGACCCAAGTACAGATCAGATGTTTTAGGGGACCTGGGTGCAGATGAGATGTTTTAGGGGACCTGGGTGCTGATGAGATGTTTTAGGGGACCTGGGTGCAGATGAGATGTTTTAGGGGACCTGGGTGCAGATGAGATGTTTTAGGGGACCTGGGTGCTGATGAGATGTTTTAGGGGACCCAACTACAGATAAGTTCTTTTAGGGGACCCAAGTACAGATCAGATGTTTTAGGGGACCTGGGTGCAGATGAGATGTTTTAGGGGACCCGAGTGCTGACGAGATGTTTTAGGGGACCCAACTACAGATGAGTTCTTTTAGTGGACCCGAGTACAGGTAAGATGCTTTAGGGGAGCAGAGTACAGATGAGATGTTTTAGGGGACCTGGGTGCTGATGAGATGTTTTAGGGGACCCGAGTACAGATGAGATGTTTTAGGGGACCTGGGTGCTCATGAGATGTTTTAGGGGACCTGTGTACAGATGAGATGTTTTAGGGGACCTGGGTGCTGATGAGATGTTTTAGGGGACCCGTGTACAGATGAGATGTTTTAGGGGACCTGGGTGCTGATGAGATGTTTTAGGGGACCTGGGTGCTGATGAGATGTTTTAGGGGACCTGGGTGCTGATGAGATGTTTTAGGGGACCTGGGTGCAGATGAGATGTTTTAGGGGACCTGGGTGCAGATGAGATGTTTTAGGGGACCTGGGTGCAGATGAGATGTTTTAGGGGACCTGAGTACAGATGAGATGTTTTAGGGGACCTGGGTGCTGATGAGATGTTTTAGGGGACCTGGGTGCTGATGAGATGTTTTAGGGGACCTGGGTGCAGATGAGATGTTTTAGGGGACCTGAGTACAGATGAGATGTTTTAGGGGACCTGGGTGCTGATGAGATGTTTTAGGGGACCTAGGTGCTGATGAGATGTTTTAGGGGACCTGGGTGCTGATGAGATGTTTTAGGGGACCTGAGTACAGATGAGATGTTTTAGGGGACCTAGGTGCTGATGAGATGTTTTAGGGGACCTGGGTGCAGATGAGATGTTTTAGGGGACCTGGGTGCAGATGAGATGTTTTAGGGGACCTGGGTGCAGATGAGATGTTTTAGGGGACCTGGGTGCAGATGAGATGTTTTAGGGGACCTGGGTGCTGATGAGATGTTTTAGGGGACCTGGGTGCAGATGAGATGTTTTAGGGGACCTGGGTGCAGATGAGATGTTTTAGGGGACCTGGGTGCAGATGAGATGTTTTAGGGGACCTGGGTGCTGATGAGATGTTTTAGGGGACCTGGGTGCTGATGAGATGTTTTAGGGGACCTGGGTGCAGATGAGATGTTTTAGGGGACCTGGGTGCAGATGAGATGTTTTAGGGGACCTGGGTGCAGATGAGATGATTTAGGGGACCTGGGTGCAGATGAGATGTTTTAGGGGACCTGGGTGCTGATGAGATGTCTTAGGGGACCCGAGTGCGGATGAGATGTTTTAGGGGAACCAACTACAAATGAGTTCTTTTAGGGGACCCGAGTACAGATCAGATGTTTTAGGGGACACAAGTAGAGATGAGATGTTTTAGGGGACCCGAGTACAGATGAGATGTTTTAGGGGACCCGAGTACAGATGAGATAATTTTGGGGACACAAGTAGAGATGAGATGTTTTAGGGGACACAAGTAGAGATGAGATGTTTTAGGGGACACCAGTAGAGATAAGATGTTTTAGGGGACACCAGTAGAGATGAGATGTTTTAGGGGACCTGGGTGCAGATGAGATGTTTAAGGTGACCCCAGTACAGATGAGATGTTCTAGAGGACCAGAGTACAGATGAAGTGTTTTAGGGGTCCCGAGTACAGATGAGATGTTTTAGGTGACCCCAGTACTGATGAGATGTTTTAGGGGACCAGAGTACAGATGAGATGTTTTAGGGGACCTGAGTGCAGGTGAGATGTTTTAGGGGACCTGGGTGCTGATGAGATGTTTTAGGGGACCTGGGTGCTGATGAGATGTTTTAGGGGACCTGGGTGCTGATGAGATGTTTTAGGGGACCTAGGTGCAGATGAGATGTTTTAGGGGACCCCACTACAGATGAGATGTTTTAGGGGACCTGGGTGCAGATGAGATGTTTTAGGGGACCTGGGTGCTGATGAGATGTTTTAGGGGACCTGGGTGCTGATGAGATGTTTTAGGGGACCTGGGTGCTGATGAGATGTTTTAGGGGACCTGGGTGCTGATGAGATGTTTTAGGGGACCTGGGTGCAGATGAGATGTTTTAGGGGACCTGGGTGCTGATGAGATGTTTTAGGGGACCTAGGTGCAGATGAGATGTTTTAGAGGACCCCACTACAGATGAGATGTTTTAGGGGACCTGGGTGCTGATGAGATGTTTTAGGGGACCTGGGTGCTGATGAGATGTTTTAGGGGACCTGGGTGCTGATGAGATGTTTTAGGGGACCTGGGTGCTGATGAGATGTTTTAGGGGACCTGGGTGCTGATGAGATGTTTTAGGGGACCTGAGTGCAGATGAGATGCTTTAGGGGACTTGAGTACAGATGAGATGTTTTAGGGGACCTAGGTGCTGATGAGATGTTTTAGGGGACCTGGGTGCAGATGAGATGCTTTAGGGGACCTGAGTACAGATGAGATGTTTTAGGGGACCTGACCTCAGATGAGGGGACCTGGGTGCAGATGAGAAGTTTTAGAGGACCCTAGTACAGAGGAGAACTTGAGTAAAGATGAGATGTTTTAGGGGACCCGCGAACAGATGAGAGGTTTAAGTGGACCCGAGTCAATAGATGTTTTAGCGTACTATAGTACAGATAAAATGTTTTAGGGGACCCATGTTATATAGAAATCACTTCAAAACATAGCCATGATCATAACTTTTGATAAATTATTCATAAATGACATTCCATAAAGTTCACGTAATTTGACTGGTGAATTACCATGGAAATTACAACACAGCTTGCAATTTTAACTTTAACACCAGTTTAAGTGTATTGTTTAGAGAAGATTGGCATTCCTATGTTTAAGCTCTCACTTCTCAATGAAGAAACCAGAAGAAAAAAGAATCCACAAAACATTCAATCATTTTCTGCCTCTTTTAATCCCTCCACATTAACAAATAAAGATAATCCTATATTATATATAAGTACTTTGGCAGATACATCTGCCATGACTAAAGTAAATAATCCTTATTTGCAATGTCCATGTCACAAGCACACAAAACCCATTTACATATTTTTAAAAAAGTGACCACTTTGTGGTCTTGAGTCATAATCATTTATATTCTGATAATTCTCTGACATTTCAAATATAAATAACTTTATGATAGAAAAAAAGAGAACTTGTAAAATAAATGTAGACACTTTTTTCATTCCTACACATACTTGAAATACAATGACATCAAAGTAAGTTTTCTAAGATAATAAGTCTTTGATGCACCAAATATAAAACGTCCTATGGTTCAAATACAGAAGCCAGGGTCATCCATCACGATTGTTTTGACGAGATTAAGGCATTCTGAAAAGAGAAAATCAAACGCATGTCTCTCTTGCTGTAAATATTTACATTTACATGAATTACTTCACAATATCAGAAATATGTCTTGAAAATATGATAATGCATGACCACCTGAATAATTTAAATTGGTTTCTACTTTTCACGTAAAGTAAGGGCTAGATGGTTCTCCATCATGCTGGTGCATTGTCTATTTGTGATGAATATATGAGCTTGAGATCTTCCAAATAAGAGGCAGACATACTTGTAAACCATACAATTTTTGTGGGCTTATTCGCTCAAGTTTTCAGCCATGACCTAAGATAGGAGCCTTTGTTCTGCAATAGCACTTTGTCTCAATATGATCAAGTTGTGTCTAGTAATGAAGAAATACTTCAAGGATAATATATTCTAGTCGAGACATACTTTGTGCATACACAAATAGGTCAGGACACAGAAATAAGTAGACATTTGCTTACACAAATTACAACCAAGACCTTCGATCAAGATAATTGATAAGTGGGTGGGACACAGTCATAAACTGGTTAAGGGAGAAAGAACTGAGTTTAAACATCATTTATTTTGCAATGATTATTAAGCGGTTATGACAACTTATACTAAGTCACTCTTGTTGGTACGGTGTTGCACCAGAGTGTGGTTTTGTGCTGTAGAGGAAACTGAAGAACCCAGAGAAAACCTGCTTGTCTGGCTTGGTGATCAGGAACCAAGTGCGCTAACCACCACGCTTACTGTACAACCTAAATAAATAAATAAATGGAATTCAGTAGTTAAATTTTGACCTACCCTTCTTTCTCTCTCAACAGCTTGAGTAAAGGCCTTGACCTGGGTGGAGCACCGTAGTGACTCCTTGTAGTGCTCCTGGTAACAGTTGTACACTTCCTGTTGTAGGTCCTGACACACAGGGGAACCAGTCTGCTTACTGAAACAGACAACAAATTCTAAATAGTTATATCACAACAATTACAACATGAAGTGCTCTTGATAATAGCTGTACAGATAGGTCCTGAGACACAGGGGAACAAGGCTGCTTACTGAAACAGATAACACAGTTTGACATATCAGCCCCAATAAGATGTAAAAATGTCACTGTTGAAAATCAGTAAGGGGCCGAAATGACTCCATTTAATATTTATTAGTGGCTGAAAAGGCAGGGCCCAAAGGTTTCAGGGGCTGAACAAGCCTCAATTCTTATACTTTTGCTTGGCATAAAAAAGTTGAAAAAGTCCTGCTAAATATTATAAAATGCAGAATGTTATCAAACCTGGAAGACATTTTACCAGTGCAGGGCTTGTGGGCCCATGTTAATTTCGACCACTGGTAAATTGATTTGTAAGATACTGTAAGAGCAGATATAGAATAAGCTATGCCCTCCAAACAGACGAAGGCATTTTCACCCATTTTAATTGATAGAGGAAATTTCCAATCAGCCATAACCTGGACATTATCTTTTACGATATATTATGTTTAAGACTTTCTTGAAACAATGTTCCATCAGATCCATTAATTTTTCTCATACTGTAAAAGTTAATTAAATTGAACCTGGGAAGTGGCGACAGCAGTGATGGTCGCATATTGTATATCTCATTAATCTTAACGACAATACAGCACAGATGATAGTGACAATGCCTCATTGCGTAACAATGATTACAGAACTGCATATCTAAATCTGCAACATGTTGTCATGCACCACAATGCATGAAATTGCCTGCAGTTAGAAAAGATATCTTTATGCTTTAGGTAATATAATGCGTAAATATTTTTTTGATTGTTTTCCTATCCTATCATTATTGACAAAATGACAAAAGTAATTTAATGTTCAAGATATAATGGCTTTTTGTTTGTTTGTCAGGATGGGAAATGCCAGGGTTCCAGCTCAAACCTAGATTTAGAAAAGCACTTTTATTAAATTACTAAGAATCATCTTTATTCCATTTGTTTTACAAAATAAATGTGAATAATTGTACAATTTTGACAGTAATAAATTTCAGAAATGTTCATCAACAAAACTCGACTAAAAGGTAAGGGCAATTCCATTTAAACATATAACCCCCTTTTAAATTATGCCACACCCTACAGAAGTAAATTTGGGTCCAAATTAGCGAAAAAGAGCACCCACCTATATACTACTTAAATAATTACATTCACCCCCCCCCCCCTTGGGTTATATGTTTTATACTGGAATAACCCTAAGTTCCAATGAAATGAAGATTTATTTTGCCACTTGAGTCTGAACTTTCTTGAAACTATTCATACTCATGGCCACTGGTCTTACATTTTTGCACACCAGGACATCATAGGCGCATCATTCATACAAAACATCTCTAAACAAATCACATTCAATACCCCTCAGCCATTTTCCATCGAAATCAACCTCAGATGTATGCCGGTATATCAGGATTAGCAGTTCATAAATAAAATAATAATAGTATTAATTAAATGTATTTTTTAAATGTGTATTTATTATATCTAAATTGATTGCCAGTGAAGTGTATTATTGCATAATTAATAAAGATTCCAAAGACTAAAGACATTAAGTTTATCTGCTAAATTCAAATTCAAATTACTACACGATCTACTTGCAGTTAAAATGTAAAGATTTCTGATACTGTAAACTGTTAATACATATCTGAGGTTGTTTTCGAAAAAAAATGGCCAATGAGTTCCAAATAGACAACTCAGAGAATTTGCAGCGAATTGTATTAAACTGTTATTCAAAGGTCTAGTTTGCACAAAATATTTTTTGTGATTGGTCATCATTTGGTATTTGATTAATATTGACCAATCAATAAATATATAATCTAACTTAAACCAATCCAAATAAATAAGTTTTATACAATTGACTGTCGATGTACAATAATGTGCACCTCTGATGCCTCATGATACCATATTATATAGGTATCATATAATATAAGAATATTATACCAATACAAATACCGGTATTGCATTTTGACCTATAAACATTCATCTTCAATTTCATTTTAAATAAGAACTGCATCTGCAGTAAAATTTTAATCAGTTATGTATATATGTTCATTTATTTTACATACAGTAGAAACTAGCTATGGTGACCTCTGTTACTTTGATGTTCAGGTAATGCTAACTTCTTTTCGAAAATTTTGGATTTAGTTAGATATATTTTGTATTTCAGTTATATCAAATGTTCTTTTTCTCAAAGTATTTTTCAACGTACCAACAACTTCGACATAGCCAGTTTTGTCTGTTTAAGTAATGAGTATTCAGTTCCACTAACACAGACAATATTCCAAAACCATAAGTTCAACTATAGTAACACTGTTAATGGAATAAAAACATACATTTACACACTCAAAAAGAACATCTTCAAGAAGTATTTGTCAAACATTCCCACAGTAAATGTATCACTACATCTGTATTTGAGAGATCATATGTTCTAAGGGAAACAACTCACATAAATTTTGCTTCTACTTCCTCCACAGCTCTTGCAAATTCTTCAGCCTTGATTTTGTGGTTCTCAGAGTGCTGAAATACACTTATACCTAGCATTTCAAATCTTACAATAATCATAAATAAAACTTGCAATGCCATAGGTATGCATGCCAGAGAAATCTCTTATTCAGACAGAACTCTAGTAAAATCTGTTTGCCATTTAATTTAGGACTGTCTTAAAACAATTTATGATTGGATTCAATAGTTCAGGCAAAATTCCTAACAATATAAATTTCTCTTTAATACAGTTAACTGTACAGTTAATTTAAGTCTTGAAGTGGTTGAAATAAGCACATGCCATCAAGGCCTGCACTTGTGAAATGCTTTCCATACTTGCTCAGTACAGGATTTAATACAGCAGGGTTTTGTGAACAATTTTGATGCCGAGCACTAGTGTAAACATATAAGCTTGTTCATTCTTTAGTCTTATTTTAATAAGTCGTATTTTGATGATTTGTAAGATGACATAACATTGCAGTTGGTGCTTCCCTATTCCTGACCCTAGTTTCAGACATCGAAAACAGGATTTTCGTTTTTGGCATCAAATTTTGAGACCTGCTTTATAGAACCCAGAAAATATTTTACCAGTGCAGGGCTTGTGGGGCTATGCTCATATCTAAACCAGTTACCACTCACAGTGTCTATGATCCTCTGTCGGTACTCATTCTCTATCTGTCTCCTCATAGCTTCAACCTGCTCCCTGGATAATGCCATACCTTCTGGGACACCTGAAAAAGGGTCAAGAAAGTCAGTCAAGTAGCTCTACAAGCAACTTATGCAATCAATAGATGTAACCAGGAATACCCACAGTGACTTTTTTGGAATTTTTACTGCCTGTGCTTTGCAAATTGAGAAAAAAAGTTGACTTTGGGAAAAATACAAAATCAGGCCAAAACAGCTAATACAATGGCAAATTACATGTTTTAACTTTTTATGCATTCATTATGCTGTGAAAGAGTAATTCTTGTCAAGATTTTGTTTATATTTCAAGAAAATCATTGCTTTTTTATTCATTAACGTAATCTGCATTTATCAAATTGGGGAAAATTATAAAATATTTGGAAAAATGGACAGTTTTTCTCAAGGGAAAACAGCCTTTAGATGGCAGTAGTAAATTGCACCAAAAAAAATCACTGACACATAATTTGTGTAACGGTCTGTCATTTTCATCAATTAAAACACATCATAGTTAATGTATTGTCTGTTCTGTTTACTGTACTTAAAGGTTTTTATGTGTAACATATATAAGTTGTCTGACCATCTATGTAAGCGTGTTATAGTTTTACAGAGGGCACTTTTACTAACCATCAATATACCCATGCTAACTTTCCTGGCATTTCACTCTCGTTCCGACTACTCTACCAGCAGACAAATAAAGTATTTTCAAAAATACACTTCAATATTCTCACAAGAGAATATTTTGCTGCTGGTATTTTTAATTATATTATTATTCGTGTATTGTTTTATTACGTATTACTTTTTACTTATTTATAAGTATTCTTTATTATGTGAAGGTTTATTGACAGAGTATGAATGTGGCAAAGCACTAAAAGAAATGCAAAACAGAAAAAGTCCGGGATCTGACGGCATAACTACCGAATTCTATAAAATCTTTTGGAATGATATAAAACGATTCTTAGTAAACTCATTAAATTTTTCATTTCAAAATAAAAACCTAACTGAACTCCAAAAACAAAGCGTCATTTCTCTTCTACCAAAAAAAGACAAACTATTAACAGACATTAACAACTGGAGGCCAATATCACTTCTCAATATAGATTATAAAATAGCCTCAAAATCCATAGCAAATAGAATCAAAAACATACTAGCCAACCTTATTAATGAAGGTCAAACTGGATTTATTAAAGGGCGATATATAGGTGAAAACGTAAGAATTCTGTATGATATTATTGAACAAATAAATAAAGATAATGAAAAAGGAATTATTTTCTTCTCTGATTTTCATAAAGCCTTCGATAGTGTGAACCATGACTATATGTTTGAATGTTTAAAGTATTTCAACTTTGGAGAAACACTTATAAATTGGGTAAAACTATTTTACAATGATGCCCAAAGTTGCATTAATGTGAATGGACACTTATCAAACTTCTTTAAAATTGACAAAGGTGTAAGACAAGGGTGTCCCCTATCACCTTATCTATTTCTCATATGTATTGAAATTTTATCACTGAATATAAATAACAACAACAACATAAAAGGAATAAATATTTTCAATAATGAAATAAAACAAACATTATTTGCTGACGATGCAAGCTTTTTCCTTGATGGTACAGAAATCTCATTCCAAAACCTTGTAACAACATTTGAAAAATTTAGTCAAATATCTGGACTAAAATTGAACATATCAAAATGTACTGTCTTGAGAATCGGTACACTGCGATATACCAATAAAAAATTCTGTAAGTCAAAAAAATTTGTATGGACATCTAATGAAGCCTCAACGTAAGGTATATGTTTCTCAAATGACCATAGAAAGATACATGAACTAAATTTAGAACCTAAAATAAATGCATTTCAACACACTCTCTATAAATGGAAAAGATGGAAACTCTCATTGATAGGAAAAATCACTGTTTTAAAATCATATGCATTCCCGAAACTTGTTTACCCACTAACAGTGCTACCTAATCCAACAGAACCAACAATAAAACGAATTAAAAATATTATGTTTGACTTTCTTTGGGACTCAAAACCAGATAAAATTTCCAGAGACACAATATACCAAACCTATGAAAATGGCGGACTAAAAATGCTAGACATAGAATCCTTTATCAATGCATTAAAAGCTAGTTGGATCAAAAGATTAATAACTAAGAGTAATGCTAAATGGAATAAACTATATAACTCAGAACTCAATAAATTTGGTGGAACAAACATATGGAAATATAACACTAATGTAAACGATGCTAGCAACTTCCAGCTAAATTTTACCTTTCTAAAACAAATCCTTACATCTTGGTGCAAAATCAATTATAACAAGACCGTGAAAAATCTAGCAAAAGAATTTTTATGGAATAACTCTAATCTTAAACAAAGCAATGGCAATACCCTTCTTTATAAAGACTGGCAAAAAAAAAAAAAATTTTATGTTGAACAAATTTTCGATTTTGAAATTAAAGATTTTTTTACTTTCGAACAGATGCAAATTAAATATAACATTGTGGATGGTGATTTTCTCAAATATCTTACGTTAATAAAAACTATAAATAAAATATGGGGACAAGAACTAAAAGACTACCATGCCACTTTAAACAAAGAGCCAGAATACCTTATAGACAAGTTAAGAAAAAAGAACAAAGTAAACAAAATCCTTTATAATAAACAAATTGAATTAAAACAAAAAAATAACAAATGTCTTATTAAATGGGACATTGAATTTCCTGAGGAAGAATTAAATTGGAAGCATATACTGACAACACCAATCCACTCTACAATAGACACAAAATTAAGAGAATATCAATATAAGTATATAATGAATTTAGTTCCCAACAATGATTACCTACACAAATGTAAAATCACAAACTCAAGACTATGCGATTTTTGTTCAATGGCACCAGAAACACAAAAACATCTCTTCTGGGAATGTCCAATAACCCAAAACTTTTGGTCAAATTTACAAAATTTTATTAATACAAAACATATTCAAACAAACATAATGCAATACAGAGTAATATCATTAGGAGTTAAAAAGAACAATAATAATACAAACATTAATTTGATAAACTTTCTTCTGATATTCGCAAAGTACTACATAAGTTATTGTAAATATGACAGAAAAATACCAGAAATAGCATCATTTAAAAACTATTTGTTGAGGCGCATCTTAATAGAAAAAATAATCGCAACACAAAAAGACAAACTAGATGTATTTGAAGCAAAATGGAATGAATTTTTGCAACTGTGTTAATATATCTGCATGTGATCAAACACCTTACTTATGAAATTACACTTCCAACTAAACAATAGAATTATCTCCCTTAGAGTACCCTTTTAAAAATATATCTGCTTGTGATCTAACAACTCACTTATGAAAGTACACTATCAACTAAATTATAGAATTATCTCCCTTATAGTATTTTTTTCTTTATTATTTATTGGCTCCCCCTATCTCCTCTCTCTTTGTTCTCTACAAAAAACTTAAAAATTCAAGAATAGGAAAAACATACTTTATATTGATGAATAAACTTTGCTCGATATAAACTATATAAATATATATACTTCTTACTTAGTTGTTATAGATTATGTCAACATGTTAATTTATATTGACTGAACTATTTAAATTCTTTATATTGACTGTCTGTGTATGTATATGTATATTTGTATATGTTTATATTGTTCCAAAATCTTGAATAAAAATAATTGAAAAAAAAAAGTATTCTTTATTATATAATTATGTAAATTTATAAGTCTATGCAAGATATATGTGGTCATTTATTTGCAGGCTTTATGTTATTACTTCTTTATTTATTAACATATCCTTCATTCATGTAAGTTTAACTGTTAAGGCAATGTCTGTAAGAAATTTGTTTAAATATTCTTTGACAACAAAACTGTATTACTTCCTACAGCCTCACTGAATGGACTTTTGTGCATAAATGATGAATGGAAAACCAAATAATTTGAAGCTCAAAATAATGTCTATTGCTCCTGAAAATAATAATATAAATGGGCAAATGTCATCTAACCTTGCTGAACATCCTTTTCTTGTGATTCAGGTAACCCTTGCAATCTCCTGTGTACATTCCCTGTCAACTGGAAAAAAGAGTTTGAAATCAAGATTGTGTTAAAATCTTTCTTCTTAAAAAAGTGAGGATTGTTTTCTTCAACTTTTTGGAGATAATACATGCTTCATGATGAATGTAATTATAAGCCAGTAAAGGCCAAATTTCAACCCAAAACAGACCCTTTTTCGAATGTTTACATTAAGTTACGTGATGGACCCGCGCATTCGCTTTTTTACTCAGTGGTTTGTGTACTTAACTTGGATCCTGGCATGTGCTGAGTAAAATATTGAATGCAGGTGTCCATCAGGTGACGCAGTGTAAATGGTCGAAAAGATTTATGGAAGTCATTTCTACATATGTTTTCGCAAGCATTGTGAAAACATTTATTTACATATTGAATGATTAGATGAACGGACATTAATAATTGTTGTGCCATCGTGAGAATAAATAATTTCTGGATTACGAGATATGGGTATCTTGTTTGTATATAAGTATTTTGTGCCAAATTCAGTATTCAAAAAATATGTACAGGAACGATCAAACCTCTTCATGAAAGCGGTGGAAGTTTCAAAGCTTTTAATCTTTCAGTATAACTGTATATGATATGTTTCTTTTATAATACACCAGCTTGATTGCCCTTTTCTGAACTCTTTCTATTGCTTCAATGTCTTTTTCAATGTCTTTTATGAATATTGGGTGCCATAAAATAATTCCATATTCTAGATGTGATTGTAGAACTGTCTTGCAAAGCTTGTGAAAGGATTTTTTAGTTGTTAAAAAATTTAAAGTCATTCCAAGATCTCATTCTTTTTTGGCATATTGATAAAATGTTTGTGCCAGCTTGTGTTTGACTAATCTCTGATTCAGAGTTGACCATTCCATAAAGCTTAGTATCATCAGCTGATGATACTAAGCTTTATGGAATGGTCAATTCTGATGATCAGGGAAGAGACATATTATGCTCAGTATAGATTCTTCAAAGAATCACCGACCTTGAGTTGACCAATATAAACTATTTATGATCGATAAAGAAGGCTTTAATCCTAAAGTAAACCTTGGAGGAAAAGTGTGCCTGGTGTGGGGCTCGAACCCACGACTGTCGGAACACTCGCACGAAGCTCTAACCAACTGAGCTAACTGGGGGCTGGTTCCAGCCCACACACACTACATGCCTCTCCCAATTAACCTTTTAGGCCGACGGAGGCACTCCTGCCATTTACCACTGCCAACGGTAAAGTATTCCCCATTATTTATACAGACCAAACCTAGCTTACCATTTAGTCTTAGGAATAAACATGTGTGATCTTTTATTAAGCAGTTAATTAGCGCGTCTTGCTTCGCCAACAGCTGGTCTCAAACTCTCAAGAGATCTGCTCACAGATTATTTGTAAACTGGTCAAATAGTGTACTTGCACTACAATCCTACTAAGTAAATGTCAATTTATACTATAGGATCGCAGGGTTCCCCCTGGGTTCTAAAAAGTTGTCGCCACTTTTTCGCGGGGGGTTAAGGGGGCCGCGATAGGCCCCCTTACGGGTCCAGGGCAGCGCCCTTGTGGGGGCCAAGGGGGCGAAGCCCCCTGAAGCTCATGGGGTTTAAGCATTTTAAGAGCCTTAAATTGCATTTAATTAGCACATTGTCGTGCAAATCATAACATTTTGTTGTACATGAAGCACAAGATATTAATAGCAAATTGTTATTCTGTTGACAAAATTCATTGTATATGGACTAGTATATAAATAAAAAAATATTGCAAAAAATGTGACATAAACATCAATATGTTGATTTCAGTCTAATGCCTGCATACAATAAAAGAATACATTTGTGAAATTATGAGATAAATTTAAAATAAATGGAAACTCAAAGAAATATACATTGTCAAACTAGGGCCATAACTTTCCTAATAGAAATTTGTCTACCTACTCTTTACTCCAGCCAACATATTAGAAGCCTTATCAAATGGGGTTTAATCCTATTTATTTGATTTCTGTTAATCTTTTTGACACTTTTTGAACTCTTAGAATGCTGCATTTATAGCAATTGCAAATTGCGACAAAACCGAAAGCAAGTCTATTTTTAGCGCGTAAACGTCATTACGAAATTTGCATATCACGTGACTTTCCGACAACATAAAATTCTACGATTTGCATATTTAAAACTAACACGATAATTACGCAATAACAAGGCTGTTGAGCTATATATTGAAATTGTTTGCTAATAAGAGACATAACAGTTAAAGGATGTCATTGTTTATCCGTGAAAGCAATAAAATTCTGCAATAATTAGCGAGGTGTTGACTGGGCCGTGACTGCTTGCCCTAATTATCGGATTAATTTTTGTTGTCGCACCAGCAGATGCGCTTGATTTATGACAGTGACAGAATCGATTATCATGCAGGCCGCATGGTCACCACTTACGTCATTTTAAGAAAATATTTTAGAAAAAAATCGTTGTCGCCATAAATTCGCCAAATTTGAAAAGTTGTCGCCACTTTTGCGATTTTGTCGCAAATGGCGACAATGGCGATCGCCAGCGGGAACCCTGGATCGAAGTTTAACAAGCAGTCTTGAATGTGCTGCAGTATCGGAAATTTTCTGAAGTTGATATTGCATCATTAATTATTATTATAAATGTTGTTGAAATGGTGAAAAAAGGAATTTGAGTATGGTCACAACACATTTCTTCGTCACTTGTATCATTTAATTGGATCCATTGTGGTACCACTTCTGTCTTACCGGTATTTTTACTTGCCCCACCCGCAAATATTTCTAAGTGACCTTCATTTTTTCAAGTAAATTAAGACAAATTAAGACAGATAAAACTATTCCAAATACTTACAAATACAATTGGGTTTCCACTTTCATCAACCTCAACTGTCCTTGTGTTTGCACTACTCTGAGAACCTCCCATATTAGAAAATTAAATTGTGTCCGAAATACTTTACTGTTTACACCGGAAGTGGCCACCAAGCATAGTTAGTTATAACGGCATTCACAAAATGTCGCTAAAATCATTTTCTTTTAAACTAACTTAGATCTACAGTATAGTTCAGGGCTTTCAAATTTTATTTTTTGTTTATATGAAAATTGAAAAAAAGAAGTTTTTAAACAGCGAAATACACAAAATCAGGCGATGTTTAAAACAACACAATTATCACCCGGTATATGACACCCCACAAAGTAGCGGCACGTTTTTTGGGGGACAGTTTGGTATTATTGAAAGTGTGTTAATTTGGGTAAACCCTTTTCGGCTCTGTGATGCGTGTTGAGTGGTGATTTTCAGACAAATTGACGGCTTCATTTGAAGATTCATAAATAACAATCGCGAGTAAAAAGGTAAGTTATTGCTGTAAGTATTAAAGAAGTCCAAATTAATAGAACTTTACACTCTGATATCATTAATGATGGGTGAGTTTCCTTGTGCTATATGTGCTGTTGACTGTAGTAGTGATCAATGCATACATTGCTCTAATTGTAGGAATTGGGTTCATGCTAAATGTTCTGAATTGTCCGAGCAAGACCTTAAGTCATGGAATGCCAAAAACCTCAAATTTGTTTGTAAATAGTGTGCATATAGTGGATTATCATATGATGCCGGAGCTGCACTTGCAAGGTAAGTACCTGTTATATTGAAGGAGTAGACAGATCGGTCCGTAGTAACATCCACTGACGGTCTGTCCTCTGTGGTTTTACCAAGGACCAACGGCCGAAAACCGGGACAACGCAAACGCCCGGTTAATGTCCGCACAACCAGCATTAAGCGCCCACGTACGTCAGAAGACTCAGACTAGTCCAAATACATTGCAGACACTGGAAATGCAGGCTATTATTTCTAATGCACCATGCAAAACCATAAAAAATAAAGTATTTTAACTTTAACTGTTTGATTTCAACGATGAAGATATCTACATAGTTAATAATAAATAATGCACATAATAATGAAACATAATTCAATTCGGGCAACATTTTTGCCATGCACATATGAACTTAGGTAACAACAACTTTCTTTTCTTCATGGTCATATATACGCATGGTGCATTCGAAGGTAATTATTAATATATTCTTATAACTCAATCTCAATTTTATTGTTTGTATGTCTGACACATTTGTTTGTAACACAAGGTGAATTTTCAATGTACATTTACCATAGCTTTTGTCATTAACATGTATATGTCTTTGTCAATGATTTAAATACATATTGTAAGTTGTAATCATTTTATTTTGTATTTGCAGCGTTCAATATTTCATGTATTTTTATTATGTGTATGACTTATGTTTTGTGGAGCCTTCCATGTTCGATGTTAATCAAATGTATATGTCATGTATGTAGAGAAATGATGAAAAATAAAATAAAAATTTAGTATTAAGTTAACTGTACATATTTGTCATGTTCTTACTTCACCTTAAACATATCAATAAATCGTATTTCGGTTGAGAACAGGAGAATACTCTTATTGGCTAAATATTTAAAGGAAATTCTTTTGTCAAAAAACTCATTATTTCTAGATATAATTTATAGTTTTTGGCAATAATGTGTAAAATCATCAAATATATATATGAATATTAAAAATAAATACAATAGCAAGCGTCTTTCGGTAAATTTCTATCATGTTTACTCCAGTTTAACCATATCCATAAATCGTATTTCGGTTGATGACGGGAGATAACTCTATTTGACTAAAAAAGGGAAATTCTTTTGTCAATAAAGTCATTATTTTTGAATATTTTTTTTATAATTTTTGGCTACAATGCGTATAATCATTATATATACAAGAGTATTTAAAAATAAATGCATTAGAAGGCGTCTTTCGGTAACTTTCATGCGTAGTTCGGTAATTTTATCCGTCTTTCGGTAAATAATCGTATTTCGGTAAGTCTAGGGACCCATCAATCCGGACATTTCACAAACGCTTCAAAATTATACGCAGCGGTTAACCCCCTTATTGGCAAAGCAATTATGACCCCTGTGTTCCCAAAAGGGGTAATGGTATTTATACAGCAACGATTCCTAATGTGAAGTTCAAAAGTTCAGGGGTTTCTAACTTTCAATTTGATCATACCTAGACTTTTACATTTCTTAAGTGTTAACGGCTTTATTTTAAGACTATGTATGGCTTAAAATGGTCAATACTCGCTCTGTCGGCCTGGAAATAGCCTGCCGAAATTATTTTTTTAGCACATGAGGCAATATAAACGTGAATTAGTGGTCCCTTAACTTTCAGAGAGCAATACCGGAAACTTTGAAAATCCAGTACTACTTTTCTCTCCCGTCTATATATGCTCCACATCGGACACGTTAAAACATGGGAACCATTCGAAACACGAGTAATGGTTTTTCATCCTGCAAGCAGCTTAGTCGTTGTTTACCACTTTGCCACCTCTTCTTCGCACAAATACCTCCAAATTAAAACAACAGCAACAATGCGAGTGCGGGGAATGGGGTACTACTAACAACAACACAAAAGCAGACGGCAACTGGTCTCAGATGTTGTCCTTCATAAAGGAAGTTGTGGAATCGTCAAATCGACTTTCTGAGTTCTTTGGAACCATTTCATTTTTAATTTTGCAATTTTATTCAGGGTTTGTTATGTCAAATACACCTTTTTTATTGCAGTCGAAAATAGTAAATGTCTATACTTCTTATCTTTATGAGGAATGCTATCAGTAATAAGCTTTTTGGACCAGACACAAAGATATCAAAATAAAACATGTTAATAGTTGTCGTTTATTAAAAAACAAATACTGATTACATTTGGCCAAGGAGCTTTTCTGAAAGTCCCGTTACCCTTCCTTTAAAACCATGAATTTAATTTAATTTAAAAAAAAAACACGTTTTATTTACATACACATTAGAACAGAAGACTAAACAACAACAACAACAACAAAACATATATGCTTTGGCATTAAAATCAAAAAATCAATTTATAACATAGTTTTTTGTAGAATAAGAGTCATGATATTTAAATCTATAATACTGCTAAAACGATTGTCTGTGTTGCGTTGACGCTTAACTTCTGGGTGCGTTGCCCACGCCAAGGACTGTCTTGTACGACCCGATACCGTATTTCCCGACTGAAAATAGATACACGTGCATCAAATATATCTTTATATTTTTTAAGAAAGTGATGATAGGAATAGTGACTTATAAATTGATTTGGAAGACAAACCCATACTAACAATACTCAATAGATATTCGTGCGAATATTATTTATATATCAAAGTTTAATTTTATGATTTTATAGAATCATAAGTATACTGAGCATAGCTTCCTATAAAAAGTTACCAACGCGTTACTTATTTATATATAAGTACTTCTAATATCTAAACTGAAAGAGCATGGTTATATGATAGCTAAATATATTTCTTTTTTCACATGCATGTGAAGCGGTTTATGCTATAGACGTATTACGATATAAAATGTTAGAAAACGATACCAAAACTACAAAAGCAAATCTGTTTAAAACAAAAACGAAAACGCAATGTTATTGAAATGAAATATAGCTTTGACACAAAAGACATCCGTGGACGTACGCCAAGCCACTGAAAAAAACACTTTCCTGTGTCAAACTTTTCATTGAATGTATTAACCATTGTCCAATAGAAACAGAACTGTTAGCATCGATACCCTTGATTTAATGGTTATAAATGCATTTTTGCGAATCGAATAAACAAACAACAACATTTAACGTTTGAAATCCTTTGGCCGCATGTTAGTTACTGCAACATGAAAAAATTAAAACATGGCTCTTTGCATTAAAGACAGGCATCTACTGAAAAGATCTACAATGACTCACTTTGTTTTGAAAAGTCGGACGATTTAGAATTTTTGCTCTCCTATTTGGAGGAATAAAATATATCTACTTCCGGTTAATGTTTAAGTATATAAAGCTGACTCAAAAATCTGTCCGACAAATCAAACAGCATGTAACTTTCTGGTACGTAAAACAACATCTAGACAAAAGGCACCCTTTCTACGCTGGCTCATTTTGCACATATAAAGCTACCTATTTCGGCATAAATCTTCGGGCCCGGGGCATTAGGCGTGGGTCGGCAAAAGAATATTTCCAAACTGAAAACATTGCACATTCAAACGTGTACAGGAAGGAAAGGGTGGAAACTTTAAAAGCGGGCCCCAATTTCTCGGAAACTTCTTAAGCTTAACAGGCTTAAGTATCTTATTTCAATTAGCCAAAGTACATACTTAAATTGAATTTTGATAAATGAAAAATGGTTTATTGTGATTATCATAAAGCTAATTCCCATCTAAAGTATAAAAACTCTTAAAGAAGTAAATATTACGCAAAATATTGAAAATGAAAACTAGTGAGCTTTGCTTAATCATGATATAAGAGACTTAAGAAGTTTCGAGAAATCGAGACCGGGCCCGAATTTCTCAGCAATTCTTAAGCGTAACTCACTTAAGTATCTTATTTCATTTAGCATAATTACTTACTTTAACACGATTTCATAAAACAAAAAGTATTTAATCTTTTTTATCTCAAATATTATTTCCTTTTAAAGCCTTAAAACTCTTTAAAAAGAGAAAATTACACAATCAAGCGTGCTGAGTTTGATCCTGTTATAAGGCACTTAAGATATTCCAAGAAACTGGGGTCAGGTGTGTGTTTAATCTAAAAGCCAAAGAAAACACACTATTATGAAACAGTTGTGTGTTTTATGAAGCTAGCAAACCACAAACATCAGTCACATTATCAAAGATTTGACTCGCGGTAAAACTAGAAAGTGTGCATTTACTTGAAGAAATCGCTGAATCTTAAGGCCACACCAAAATATTTGAGCGATTAAGATACATTGAAAATGTTCTTTAAACACATGGTAAAAAATAGTCCTAGCTGTCGCTTACATAAATGTTCTTATGTGTGTTTTTTTTTTGCATTTTTTGAAAAAAATAGGTTGAATGAAAGATGGACTTTAAAGCAGCCTTAGAATTTTTATGTCACCATATCACGTTTTCTTCCACAACGCACAAGTGGTTGATTTTTTTCCATCTAGTTTTGAGGCACAATATTTTGCTTTTTTAAATTTTGTTTTGTTGCCATTCACACCAACCTTTAAACTGAATCTAATCTTAATATAAAACGTGAAACAGTTTATTTGAATCCATGGATTCGAGAACAGTGCTTAAAACAAACACAATATGATCACAAGAAAATAATTAAAAAAAGAGATACTTACAGCTGGTAGGTTTGGGTCTTTCAATAAGCCAGTATCTGAATCCATCCCTCGCCCTCTGGTTGAAAGCGCTTCTGGTCGACTCCCTACTCACCGAGTTCCGGGGACGTGTGTACATGTAACTGCCAGGCATGGCTCCCTGAAGCGCGTCTGCAATCAGATCATCGAATGTTTTGTCGCTCAGTTCGCTCGTCCGTCCGTATCCGCCTCGTGCATAATTTTGGCGATCTGCAATGACCGGGTCATCCGCGGTGAAGATTTGGTCAACCAATAGGACCTCCACCATTGCAACCAGCTATACCGAAAACAACACTTTCACACTGCACACTGATGATACGGACGGAAGAACGAACGGACGGAAGACAAGCGAAGAAAGACATCATTGATGCGAGCACATTAGTAGATGGCGATTCAAAATCGATGAAAGTGCAACTGTCCAAATAGATACGTAATAAAATTGTTTCTAAACGATATAAAGGTATTTATCATGATATTGACACACAAGCAAATAATGGAACTTATTAATGCAACAAAAACACTTTAAACGTATATGAGAGCATCACAAGCGGAACCCAATGCTCATCTGAAAGGGGGCATAACTCAATCACTATCAAAGACAGAGTTATTGACTTTTCTGCACATGCGTGTATTGTAATTGTGATTTGTATACGAAGTTTCATTTAAATATCATAAACGCTTTAAGTTATGACTGTGTTTCAAGTTTTTGCACGCCATTTATAGTTAACCAAGTATCCAAAACGTGCAATGCTTGTAAACTGGCTGTGGAAGGCAAACATTCGACAGTTTCCAAATTTCAGTTTTCATTTAGTTTTGTGCAAGGGTAATACATATATGTCATTTGCCATATGCGTTGGACTATTCAAGAGTGAAGTTGAAATGCTTTTTGAATATGAAAATGTGTTTGTACAAAATTTCCTGACTATTCAATTAACAATGTATTGCGTTGTCGTTATGATATATTGTCATGAAAAAAAATGGGAAAAATGAATGAATGGTGACATTAATTCACTTTATGGTTATAAAATTGTAAATAGACTTCTAAAAACGGAATTAATGACAACAAAGTCACAAGATGTTGATTTGTGGGTAGTGGCGAGCATTGTTGATTGTTGCCCCCTGAAACCATTTCTGTTCTTAGAACTTTCGCGTTGGAATACAAAGGCTTTTTTAACTAAATACTTTAAAAGTCTTGAATCGTAAAACTTGCTAAGCTGAACGGATGCATATACATGTACATCATGCTTGCTCAAGACTGAACCTTCAAACGTGTGTGTGTGTGTGTGTGTGTGTGTGTGTGCGTGTGTGTGTGTGTGTTTTGGTTCAAACTTACTTTTACAATGTGGCAGTTCCTTAATCAGTGAAACGTTTTCGTGAACAGTAAAGCAAATAGTTAATTAAGCACAAAACGTTGAGCTGGTGAGTGAATGATAGACATTTGTGTGATGATTGTATTTCGATTTTTAAAGTAACTTTTTCGTAAAAGGTTATACATTTGCACAAGCACGAGTAACGCAAAATATGGTTTAGATTAATGTGAAGAAACCATCGTAACCATCGACTGTATTGTTACCCATGGACATAGGAGCTCCAATGCCGTCCGGGTTGTCCAGGGATCGGTACTGGATAGCCTGAAAATAAACGCTTCGTTAAACACCTTAATACATACTGCAGTACAATTATTATGTAACATTGTTATAGAAATGATGAAGATTCGTTTTTAAGTGGTTGAACCCTGCGAACTTGCCGCTTTGTCACGGTGTCAAACTTGGAATTGGTCCCTTGTTGTCACGGAGTCCACACCTTGGGAGTGTTGTCACGGGCACAACCTTGGAATTGTTAGCATTGTCCCGGTGTCCATCTTGAAATTGTCCACGCTGTCACTGTGGCCAAATTGGAATTGTTAGCAGTGTTGCGGTGTCAACTTTGGAATTGATACGCTGACCACCTTTGAATTGGCCGCGTCGTCACGGTGACTACAATGTAAGTGGCCCCGTTGTTAGAATTGGTCGTCGAATCTACGGTGTCCACCTTGGAAATGGCAGCGATTTCACGGCGCCCGCCTTTCAATTGGTCGCTTTGTCCACTTTGGAATAGTTAGCGATGTCACTGAGTCCATCTTGGAATTGGACTTGTTGTCCCCGTGTCCACCTTAGAACTGATCGCCTTGTCCCGGTGCCAATCTTTGAATTCTTTGTGTGATTCCGTAGTCCATCGGTGAATTGACCGCGTTGTCCCGATGTCATGGTATCTATCTTAGAATTGGTCGCTTGTGTACGGTGTTCACCTTGGAATTGGTCACTTGTTTACGGTGTTCACCTTGGAATTGGTCGCTTGTGTTATTTGCTTTGGTGTAAAGTTGTCCACTTTGGAAGGCCACGTTGTTCATCCCGTTGTTCGACCAGCGCCTGATCATTTTGGAAAAACGGACACCGCGGCAAGTATTTATGGTAGAGTTTGCGTTGGCTTTTATAAAGCCAATGGTTATCTGCAGATTCCAGTAAAAGTAGGCCTGACTTGTGTTTTTTTAACTTAATAAAAAGTGTTGTACAGTAATATGCTGTGTATTAGTTTATAAAACAAGTTTTTTTTTCTCAATGATAGTGATAAAATGGTTATTTAAGGAAACTCATATGCAAGAACTAGCAGTATATACCCTCTGTTTCATCTTAGTCCAGTGGTCAGTGCTTCGCCGAGGCTGGGCGACAGGGTCATAGCGGGACCAGAAGGTCATTCTGCAAACAGAAAATAGATTCAAATTCCGCATTACATTGTGTAATTACTTCTCTTGAAAGTGGTTTCAGGAAGATCAAACTTGTTCATAAATGGAGACTTTTATCCTGGGCACAAAATCCAACCAGATTTCGCACAAGCAATTTGCAATATGCACCATGGAAAAATAATTATAGAATCAAAGAAAAAAAAATGTGCATAAAGATAGAACACAATTTTTATTGAACTATGTGAATGGAAATTGATTTCAATTACCGGCAATGACAGCAAATTTATTTAAAACCTGGAGAATAATTTCTCTATATACAAATACGTTTTTGGAGAGCATATATCGGATCTACATGCGCATTAAAGAACTGGTTTGATCAATTCGATCGACGCGATAGTGTTATCTGCCAGTTATAGAGACAATGCTAAGTGTTCGTATCATGAATATAATAGGTATAAAATAAGGTGTTCATTATGGGTATTTTCTACTAGTATAACTACATGGATGATACATGTATCCTCATTCTGAAAAAAAGTATTTATTTGTATCTTATGTACTTATTTTGCAATAATTGAAATATAATTAAAATATGAAGTTCTTTTTTTCGGATATAACTATAAAAATAAACAATTTTTTCTCTTATTTATATCATATACTATATAATATCGATACGATTTATAAACTGCTGTTTTTTTAATAACGTTTAGAAGTATTTGTAAACGATTTTTCTGAAATGAAAGATTAAATACCCACCTTAAAAGAACTTGACTTGCAACTTAAAGAGTCTTATATACAGCAGAGAACTGGCAGTCAAAATGTAGGTCAATAATAATAACTGAACAGACTTAGAAGAAGTTGCCTTGACAATAACAATGGTGACGTCACTGAATTTATAACGTCATTGATTACTTGACGTCAATTCGAAGCAAAAACAAAACGGTTATTTTGAAAGTCAACTTTGTAAATAAAATATGAATATTGAAGAAGAGTTTTAATTTTAATTTACTTATAAAAAAGGGTTTTTGTTAAAAAAAGGTTTCAGATGGCGAAGTGCATCAGCTTTTTTTTAATCGAAAATTTTTAATTGTTTTGTTTTTTGTGTTTTTTTTTGTTGTTTTTTTTTGGGGGGGGGGGTGTTAACGGATGAGAGTGGCCAAGTGGTATTGGTGCCCGCCTCTCACCCAAAGACGTCGTGGGTTCGATCCCCACTAGGGGTACTTTCTCATGACCTCTCAAAAAGTACACCAGTACTCGGTTCTTGCCAGGACTATTTCGAGGGTTGAAAGCGAAAAGGTTCTAAGTGACATTAAATAAAGAAGCAGATAGAACCTTTTCGCTTTCACCCCTCGATTTGGACTATAAGTGATTCTATAATCTATCAGATTTCGTCACAATCCAGCTAAAATAAATTAGTATACACTCAAATACTTAAAAATGGCATGTCCAACAATTATACCAGGGAGTACAGATGCCAAGCACTTTATCAGATAACTTATACATAGCAACACACATAACTTGCCTTTTCATGTCCTCGTATGTAAGAGTCATTTTGTCTTTCAATGCTTATATAACTCCAAACCAAATAAGCCAAGAAATTTTACGTAAATATTGCACTTAATTTACAAAATAATAAATTGATGTAACTTAGCTTAAATCTTCATTAAACTATAAGCGCCATGTTTCATAGAAGGACTAATTAAACCTTAACATTTTAACACCTTTTGATTTAAGATAATTGATATTATGGGGTAGTCAGATATCTGTTTGTTAAGCAAACTTTAAATAAGATCTTCGTCGGTTGTATTAAATGAATAATAAGACTGGGTCTTTAGTTTCAATTTGTATATATCAAATAGGACAAGACATACATTTTGAAAGGTTACCCCTATAGGATAAATTCCACAATCGCTGCGCTTATAACATTTGGCAAGCTATCAAAGAGAAGTTTTTTTGATAAATAAAAAGGAATAGTGAGAGTTGTAGAAGTCGTAACCCGGTATCAATTAAATTCAATAAATTCAATATATCTATTATATGTCACCGGAGATTAATGTCACCTTTATGTTTGGGATTTAAATATCTGTATGTTAGAATGGATATCGGCCATAACTTGCTGAAATAATCTTTAATCTAGTGTCCTTAATCCATTGTTCGCGATGTTTGTTTAGTCTGCGATGAAAGTGCTCATGTTTTAAACTATAATAACCGAGTTTACGATTAGATTGGTATTATAGTAGAGCTTTGATCAAACATACATGCTGCTATTATAATTAATGTGTATTTGAAATTATCCGGCCAAAGCAAGACTTGCTGTGGTAATGCTATAAAGCAATATGTTTAAGACATTTCAGATCCTCAAATATACACTTGAGGTAAAAATGCGTTATTTCTTTTCTTCCATCAAATCAGTAAAATAGCAAAAACATCAACAACTTTTTCATCGTTAGAAAATTGCCTGTTGCCGACCCTATTTATTCCTCCCGTCCCTACACTTTTTGAGCCGTTATTTTTTTTGTAACCACTGTAATGTGTGCATTGTCTGAGTGAACATGTTAAAATTTGACCATTTTATATTTACAGTCGAACCCCGTTGGCTCGAACTCTTGGGGACAAGCGAAAATACATCGAGCCTCAAAAAATTCGAGCAAAGCGGGAATGCTTACATTCAGTATAGAGAAATCGGTCCTTGACATCCAGTTCGAGCTAAGCGAATTCGAGCAAACACAATAGTTTCAACAATAGTAATATACACTGATATAGGGCGGCTTGATACAGAATCCCGGTTTAAAAAATAAAAAAGTTATGCCTACCTACCTACTCTATTTTATTATTTTTATTTATTTATTTATTTATTTTGGCGGTGTAAGTGGAAACAGAGAACTTTTTTGACCTAGTGGTGTGAACGCTTATTTATACCCGCGCTCGGGTCTGGCCCATTCCATGCATTCTGCGAGTGCTCCGATAAGGTTGTTAACTTATTCATTTTATGTTTTTGGAGCATTGTGCACAGACATAGTATAACCGTGTTTAGAGCTATCCTGGTTCTTTAACGTGCACCAGTGTATACAGCAAACATTGTAAAAAGTGCATTTAGGAATATACTTAAAATAACGATTATGCTTGCCATTGATGCTATTACACGGAAATGTTAACCACACACATTACAACGTAATCACAAGCGGATATAGAGAGAGGGCCAGCCACCCTCCCCCTCCCCCTAAAACCGTCCAAGTTTACTTTATATTTCAATATGGGAGAAAAAAATATACGCTCAAAATGCACAATTTCCGACCAGATAATGTTATTGTTAAAATTTTCTTAATTTTTGAGAGTGAAAACCCGAATCCCCCATGAAAACAGTTTATGACATACTTTCGATCTCTAACGTCAATTCTTGGATGCGCCCCTGGTAATGATTCCTATTTACTTATGTACCACCAAATTAGATGTGCTTATGTTCGATGATAAAATATTTACATGGGGTTAACAACTACTACTGAAAGCTATAATAGTGTGCAATTTCATATTAACGTTTCCCACAATGACGATTAAAAGCATTTGTATCTTTTTATAATTACATCCTGTAAAATGCCTATATGCTTTTGCTGTGATAATATGAGAGTTAAATGGTTAGACAAATTTAAAAATACCCTTTTGACGCCCATTAAGTAGTTAACATACAATCGCATCTAAGAAATGGCTTAACTTTAGAATATTTTAGCAAACATAGTTAAAGTATTATATGAATTAATAAATGGAAAGATACATACTCATTTCCAGAGCAAATATGTGATATAAAAGTTAGATTACTTTGATTTTTCTCACCAGCAATAACGCTAAACTGTTAAAGCTGCGCTCACTAAGATTGCCCGTTTTGACATTTTTCTTTAATTTATTTGTCTTGGAATGAGCCAAATTTTGCATATTTGCCTCGAAACCAATGGTACAAGACTGCTGACAAAAGTTTAGATCGCAGTGCTTCATATTTGTCTTAGAAAAAATATGCTTTATAGCTAAAAGCGTTACTAGCTGTTTAAAATAAGTGCATTTTTCGAAGTTTTCAAAACAATTCAGATCTGTTAAAGTATGAGTTATCTGTTATATTACGAGTTGTCTAAAATGACAAATGATGCTAAAATTAGCTGATTCTGAGACAAAAACTAAAAAAGTGTCAAAATCGTCAATCTGTGAGAGTGCAGCTGCAGATATATATATATATATATATATGAACAAAAATAAATGAACAAAATGGTATATACTAGTTTGTTTTAGCTCGTTTGGGACGATAGTTGAATACTGGTTTAAATCTCTCTCGGGTCCTCTTCCTGGGGAGAAACCATGAGAAGAAAGGGTGTGAGGACACTTATACCACTAGACAAATCTAATCCTGAACAGTACCCATTCCTGACCACTATTATATACACTATTGTATACAGTCATGGTTAATTTTCTTTGTGTTTATTTTATTTCATATGACATGCATATGTGATTACCCCGCAATAATACCGAATCAGAGACTTTAATCATTGTTTTGTTTTCGTGTCGTCGTATGTCGTCCAGTTGTCAACGTTAATCCTATGAAAACATTCGTACAGACATATAAATACGATCAGAGGTTAAACATTTCATTTCTATTGACAGATCTCCACTACTTATCTTGGCAATATACGATTGTATTTTCGATCCACAGGGGATTAAATAAAACTTTAACAATGATAACTTGTATTTACGTTGCCTCTTATACAGTAAGCGTTATTGGAGGTTTTGTTGATTTTCCTCTTACAGGTTTTTGATTACGCGACAATTCAAAAGTGCTCTGTAATTCTTCGGTAGAGTTTCTTTTTGTTCCAGAGTCTATATTTGCACAGTAATCTATGGGAGGTAAGCATATCTGATAGCATTCGAATGGAAAATAGAACAAGAAAATGCACACATCATTCAAACTGCAATATATTTTTTTTATTCTGCGAGTGTCGATTTTTTTATTAGATTAAAATGGAAAGTAGTTCGTAACATAATTTAAAGTAATTTGAAACTAATGAAATTAGAGGAATACATGTCAGTATTTGAAACGATAAGATTCCATGTTCCTAATCGAAAATCAATTATCCAATTACCCTGCACAACGTAAAAAATGCACATGTTGTAGCCGTTGAACTTCATCTCAAGCTCAGTGCAAAAATGGCCAACCAGATCTTTCCCTGTTACAACTCTCCCATGTCCTTCTTTTTAAAATCATTTAATCAACAATATGAACAAAAAATATCTTTCTCTTTCCTTATCACAAATACAAGAATGTGGGTTAAAATTCAGGTGTTAAAATCGCATTTACTTTCTTAATACCCAAAACTTTTAATAATCAAATTATTGTTGCATAATCTGTTGGTATATATAAATATATCAAGAAAGAAAATACGATTTTTAAAAACTTTAATATATATATTTGAACTGTGATAAAACAGATGCAATTAAAGTTTTTAAAAATCGTATTTTCTTTCTTGATATCCAAAACTTTCATATATAATAATCAAATTTTACTTGCATAAACTATTGGTATAAATGGTATATAATAATATCTGAGTTGTGGCCAAACAAGATTCAATTCAGGTGTAAAACTCGTATTTTCTATCTTAATACCCAAAACTTTTTATATAATAATCAAATGATAGTTGCATAAACTTTTGGTATAAAATGGTATATAGATATATCTGAACTGTAATAAAACAATATCCACTTACTCTGTAGTCCTGGGTCTTGGTACCAAGTAGGAGTCCGTCATGTTTGCGATATTTCCTTGTTATAATTTAAACAAGTGCCAAACTAACCAGAAGTTTATTGACAAATTAACAGAAAGGAGACAAACTCTTTATCCCCTACTTATAATGCATGTCACATTAAGCACAATGTTTGTACAAATTAAGCACAGGATTTCTGAGGCCTTATCGAACTTTCAAATCGATCCAACTGTAAAAATAATATCCAGAATACAACACACGGTAGCCAGACCAGGTCTGTCGGATAACTATATCTTTTAGGCGCTAAAGTCCTTCAGATGGATAAACCCAGTGGGGTTTAATACTCTGAAAATCTTCGTAATGCGCACGGGTATAATTCACTTCGCCGTTAAGTGTATGTTGTCCAAGCAGTGGATGTTTCTTCTACGCCGTTTCTTCTTTTTTAAAATTAAAGCCAGTAAAATAGTGCACAAAAGGGAATGATATAAGTTTAAAAGCAAGCGGTAGAACTTATGTATTTGTTTGTTTGGGTGTCCATCTATATGTGATCAAAATAAAGTTGTTCCATAAAGTTCCACCGTTTCTTATACCACCGTGCATAAAACGTACGCCCGACGTTTGGGAATGTTTTAATAATTCACAATATGCATAAATCATGGAATGAATGCCAACCAGTATCAATGTATCAACAAACAAAAGCTAGACTAATGACACTTGGTGCGCTCTGTTTTACTTTACATTCCCAGGCCTGGGACAATATGTACCATTTTTAGATTTTTTTTGGATATATCTTCAGGCATACATTGTTCTTACCAGACTATTATCTTTAGATTAAGGAACAACAAAACATGAAAGCTTTTGTTCCTTTTACGCAATAACAATAACAACCTGAAATGTTTCAAAATTATCTAAATTACGTAAAAATGAATAGAGCTTTGAATATATCATAAACAGGACCTTTATGTAATATTGGCTCGGCTTTCTGACGCGTCTATATACATAATTGATATTCACCATTGTTGAGGCCAGCTTTTTGAATATGTAATAACCAATAAGTAGATTACTACGTTCGTATGATTGTATTAAGGCGATGAAAAGGGTTATAAGGTGAAACAGCTGTACAATGTGGGACAGATACAAAAACAATCCCCAGTTTTGAGTTTTCATTGAAAATAATATATTATACTGTATGCGGTGTATATCTATATAGTGATTATATTGTGTTAGATATTGGAGGACACAAAAATTATCGTCGGACTGGTATTCATGTCCAAAAAACCTTGTCTCCAACTATATCTTTTTGCAATTAAATGATAAATGAATATGTTGACAGAGAATACATTGAAGAAACTGATGATGAATATGAATTTGAGAACGTCGACCGCAGTGATGGCAACTATGACAACCAATGGTCGTAGATATATTGATCAAGGATTCTGGGGCGTAGCTAATGCCTAAAAACTTGTAGGCCCGATCATTTCATGTGAGTCTGGGGAGTTTTATATGCACGTAACGCACGCTCAATTATATTTGCAAATCAAGCAATATACCCTGCGCGTAGTTTAAATAAACAACAAACTTGCTTTGGTTAAAATAAAACCAGATTTTGTGTTGTTTAAAGTCTTCGAATATATAGTTTTTAGTCATTTTTCAAAAAAAAATGCAGGCCTATATGTAGCTACGCCACTGATGATGGGTGCAGTAAAAATAGAGAGGCTGTATGTTGAATTGATGCCTTCGTTGTTCTTGTCCTTTCTATCCGGCATGTGCAATACGAAAGGCTATCCTGACGGTTCTACCATGGCTGAAATAAATGGTTGTGTCTTTAAAGCTGCACTCTCACAGATCTACCATTTTTACAACTTTTTATTATTTTTGTTTTTGTTTTTGAAAGAGCAAATGTTTGCGTAAACATATTTAAACCAATGATATAAGATGGCTGACAAAAAAATAGATCGTAGTTTTTCATACTTCCGTTCGAAAATGAATGTTTTATGAACGGTTTAGGGAAAATGCATAAAACATAATTTTTGAACTTAAATCATGATAAAAATCTGCGAACTAAATTTTTGTCAGCAGTCTTATATAACTGGTTTCCATGATTTTTCGGCTCGTTTCAAGACAAAAACAAAATGTCAAAACGTTCAATCTGTGAGAGTGCAGCTTTTAACTATAGCCATTAGTAGGCCATTGCAGATGACTTTAATCAGCATTTATCACGCCGCATTTATCAAATTTCAACACATTTGGACCCATTCTATCCATAAGCGACACTTTTAAGAGATTTAAATTGTAAGATTCAATGGTTGTTTACATCAGTCCGTACATAAGAGTTCTATTAATTCGTTTAGAGACGGGAAAGTTTATCACCTCCCAATAACAGTCTATCACTGATCTTTACATTCTTACGATGTCCACCTGCGACTATTTTGATTTATAGAAAACAATAGTCACATAAGCGATAAATACCCCCGAACACACCTCGACACATTATTTTTAAAGGGAGTTGATTGATGATGTTACAAATAAATTAACAATAGAACGGATGCTTAAAGCTGCACTCTCACAGATGGCAGTTTTGACATCTGTTTTAATTTTCGTTTCAGTGAATCAGCTGGTTTTGATAGTAATGCCTTCAATTTTGTCATATAAAATTACTCGCAATAGAAAAGATATCAGCTATTTGGGGAAACTGCATTTTTTTTTTTTATTTATGCTTAAAACCACAAAATATCAATTTTCGAACGAAAGTATGAAAACTGCGATCTGATCTTTTGTCAGCAGTCTTATATCACTGGTTTCCAGACATTTACGCAAAAATGGTTCATTTCAGGACAAAAAAGAAAACGGTCACTCTGTGAGAGTTCAGTTTTATTGTTGACTCACTGATACTGCAACTCATAACTGCTGGTCGGGTTTTTGAATTTTCATGTTTACATATTGACAAATTTACTAAGTTCATATATTAATTAAACGGATCTACACGGTTAATAGACCCGTGTATTTTATTATTATATTTGAAGTTATATTACCGTATGACTGACAAAGCTAACGTGTAAACAACACTTATGTTATTATTAAAACAATGACCATTTATAGTTGTATTACATGAATATGTAACATAAATATTATCTATATGGTAACGATATAATCACTGGCCATAATATTCAAAAAAGGGAAATAACCGCTATGAAAAGTGACTACTTGTTTTGCATATTTTTATGTTCCCGCGGCTATTACATTTGTGAGCAAATTTTACAATATCAAATTATTCCGCACCGCCGTAATGGCCGGTTTCCTGTCAAGATTTTGCGGCCAAATCAAGGGCTGGATTCAATGGTCTTGGACATATCTGTGGGCTGTTTGGTTTATGCTTGTTGTGTTTGTAGTCTACATACTCCGCGGACCTCTGAAATTAAGTGAAAACATGTCATACGGTAAGCGTTTCCTTGCAAAATACTTCCCAATTTCCTTGCATTCCTTCCCCACCCACACACAATTCTATTGCCACATAGCTTTGTCACGACACTTTCATTGTTGACTTGTGTTTGGAATGGAAAGGAATATATGATGACATTAAGTATATACCAATTTGTATTTCAAGTTGACAACATAGCCCAAGCTTCTTTGACTAACAGCCCTTTTTCGTGAGAAATACTATCTGCTCGGTTTTTATGCATTATGGATGTTTAGTTGCCTCTCCAGTTTGAGACACTAGTTGTTTATAGTGTATTACCAAGATATTTCGTCACACCTATTAGCTTTTTCAGTCTTCCTGAAATTGTAAAAATATTTGCCTGTCTCGGCACATTTCGGGAAGACTGCTGTTTCTTCACCTCTTACCCTTTTGACTGCACATGACAGCATGTGTGTAGGCGTTAATGTGGTAAAGCTAATGAGACATTGGCTTGTAAATGGTTATACAGCAAAATCTGACTACATACATCCAGAAAGTGGACAAGTTGAGTTCCTTGGCTTGGTGATGTCCCTGCCGTACCTGCTGTTCGAGCACATTGTCACTGCGTTAACTATTGAAGCTGACAGAAGAAGAAGTAGGCGGTTCTGTCTATCGGGTCGTCCAGTAAAGCAAGCGGATCAGTTTTGACAATACACAGTTTTGCTTCGATTGCAACGGTTGACTGACAGCCAGAAGGCGTGTCGGGACTATTAAGGCATTTGTATCAGCCATTCAGGATCGACGACAGCATGAAGGCATGTCAGTGAGGATCGACAGTGCTATTAACCAGACTCCTTCTATTCTTTATCAAAATGGGAATGTGTGAAAAACGCCACTGTCGTGATTGCGACCTTCATCCCTATAATCACCCATGATTGCAAAGTAAACAATAAGTGTTAATTGATTTCGGTAACATAAATTATGTGTCATTTTATTTTGTTTATTGATCCCGAGTCCGTTTGTTAATTGTCCTTTGGTTTACCAATTATTAAATTGTAATTGAGAAGCATGATCGAAGAAAAGATAATACCATTCAAAACATGTCATGTCAACTTGATTTTTTACTATGTTTATATGAAAAAAGAAATCATTCTGTATAAGAATTCCAACAGGATACCGCTCCCGCACACTCCCCTCCCGACATGCCTTACGAAATTCCTGGCGGAAACCCTGTATAAGACCACCTCAAGGTTGGGGTTTTCTCTGAAGGGATCTGTTGTGTCTTTGGCCTCGCATGATACAAAATTATTGCTATATAACAATGTTACATAGAAATATCAACTCCGAAACTTACTCATGCACATTCATTATTTATTGACTATGTCCTATGAGTTTTATAATTTGAATGTGATCTGAAAAAGTTGTGCACAATCATATATGTCACATAAGTAAATAAAAGTATTTTGACTTAAATAATATTTTTTTTTGTGTAAGTAATGTATACAATATACTTATTAAATAGTTTTAAAGACCATTGAAGATAACTTCATTTATTAACATTGATAATTTATGCAAAGTCATGTGTTACTAAGATATGGTAAATAATGATATGCAGAAACACTAATGTTTTGAGTAATTAACAACTTCACACACTCATCTGGTCAAAATACCCTGCACCAGGTAAACTAACTAATAAAATAATCTACTTTCTTTTTAAATTTGTGTTTGCTTTCACCTAATACATGATTGGACATAGTAGTTGCATTTATTGCTTATTATAATGATAAGGTTAACACACTGTAAAAATAGGTTGATGAAACAACTACCCATTTTGTACTATAAGATAAGGTAGACAAACTTAAAAGTGATGAAACATCCAGTACCACCAGTTGATTTTGCCACTTATTTTTTCTGAATAAAATCATTGTCAACTTTGGAGTCTGGAATGCAAATGAATGTATAATGACATTAAGTGTATAACAATTTATATTTCAAGCTGACAACATAGTCTAAGCTCCTTGACTACCTGCTCTTTTTGCAATTAAAAAACAAATTAGTGTTTAGATGCATAAGGTTTTAAGATTTTAAACAAGACTATGAAACAGTGGGGTTGGATATGGTTCAGGAAGAACCAATCTGATACTGTTACCAGCGGAACGATATGGTATTTTTATTGATACCAATATTGATGCCATGTCCTGTGTGTCATGCTTTTCATAACATCTGATCAGCAACATTTGGTATATATGAACCCTAGAGGCCAGATGAGACATCCCAGGAATTAGCCAACTTCATGATGAGCAGTCCTAAGACTCCTAATTTGTATATGCTCTTACTAAGGATGTTGGAACAGTGCAAATTCTATACCAATATTGATGCCATGTCCTGTGTTTCATGCTTTTCATAACATCTGATCAGCAACATTTGGTATATATGAACCCTAGAGGCCAGATGAGACATCCCAGGAATTAGCCAACTTCTTGATGAGCAGTCCTAAGACTCCTAATTTGTATATGCTCTTACTAAGGATGTTGGAACAGTGCAAATTCTATACCCGTATGACCTTCAGATTATATTACAGTGGTCGAAACTTGCACAAGCCTGCAAGCCCTGCTCTGGTGAAATGCCTTTGGGCTTGCTCAAATCAAGGGTTTTATACAGCAGGGCTTGTTAAAAAATGTATTGCCAAGCAAAAGTATATGAATTCTGGCTTGTTCATGAAAAAGTTGAATTTTGATGACTGATATTACTCACATTAATAATGGCCAAACCTTTTTATATGAATATATTTTATACAGATAATTAAATAATCTAATAAATGGTGTCAATGATAAAATATCAAATGATTTAATTTCATCAGCAAATGCAGTTCGAAGATTGAATTGTACCATTACTTTTATAATTTCATTTAAACTTTAGGTAAAAAAATAATGGGATCAATCTAAATGTTATTACCTTGTTATTAAAAAGACCCATTTCTGTATGAAATAGCCCATGATTGATGTTCTAGTATATGATATACAAAAATATGATAGGAATATCATATGTCATTTAGTAAAGTGATTGATTCCCGAACGTCTGTTTTATGTCCCCATTTAGTTGCTTGGTTGCCATTTAAGTGACCCAAGGTATTAAAACAGAAATGTGCTTATGGAGTGCTTGGTCACTTACCATATACATGTAGCTGTATGAGGGATTTAAATCATCTGGGATGGTTGTAAAGCATTCCAAGAACCTTGTCCTGTTGGTTGTCTGGATAAGGCAGTGGTTACAGGGCTTTTTCTATAGTACCCACGGGTCCGACTATCGGACCCATTCCCAAAGCAAAATATAAGATATTTTTCCCAATCTTCAGAAAAAAATCCCAATCAAAAAAAAAAAAAAAAAAAAAAAAAAATTCCTAAAATGTCTAGGGTCTTTTTCCCAAAATGGGCAGAAAAAGCCCTGTTAGCACACTCGCTTCTCACCAAGGCGACCTTTTTATTATTGAAAAGATACGGATAATTATGTCAATGGCATTTTGTACTGGTAAAAAGATGTTGCTTGAAATAAGTGATTTTCCTATAAAGGAACAATCTTTACACATCAATAACTTCCCCTGTCTTATTGTCACAATTTTAAATTACAAACACCCTGATACCTTTCTCCATAGTAACCATAACATGTTTTATTATCATTTGTCCTTTTATTGTATTTATTGTTATCCTGTGCAGTTGAATAATGGTATACTGTTGATGTCTAAAAAGACTCATTCTATTAGTTGTTTCCCTTTCATTTTGCAGCCCTTAATTCAGTTATACCGTAAATCTGAATGCCTTTACCCTGTGACTTGGTATAATATGTCAAACAATGTTTTAGGTTTCAACTTATTTATCTTTTTGGGGTTAGATAATTTTTGTGTGCTCATTGTGAAGTCTGCAAAGCATATAGTTGCAGGGTCGAGAAATAAGAATTTTAATCTTTAAAAAAGAATATTTTTAATAAGACTTTTTTATAAAAGATTTGTACGTGGTTGTAGATCATAGTTACTGTAACAGCAACTTTTACCATTATTTCTTGCATACCGCATGTGTGTTACCGGTCATGTGACCAGTGCTGGAAAAACCCATCTTACATACCCCATGTAAGATGAGTCATGCGCAACAATGTGCCACTTTTTATTAGCTCGACTATTCGAAGAATAGGTGGGCTATACTACTCGCCCCAGCGTCGGCGTCGGGTCCGGTTAAAGTTTTAGGGCAAGTTGGGATTTTCACTTATAAGTCCAGTACCTTTCATTCAATTGAGTTAATACTTCACACAGTTGTTCAGGGCCATCACATGATGAGGTTAGATAACTCCTTATTATTCTTTACACAGATTATGGCCCCCCGATTGACTATGAAACTCAGGTTAAAGTTTTAGGGCAGGTTGGGATATTTATAAATAACTTCTATACCCTTTGTTTAATTAACTTAATACTTCACACAGTTGTTCAGGACCATCACACAATGAGGTTACATAACTCCATATTATCCTTAATACAAGTTATGGCCCCTGATTGTCTTAGGTTAAAGTTTTAGGGCAGGTTAAAGTTTTAGGTCAAGTTGGGATTTTCACTTAAAACTCCAATACCTTTCATTCAATTGAGTAAATACTTCACACAGTTGTTCAGGGTCATCACGTGATGAGGTTAGAAAACTCCATATTATTCTTTACACAGACTATGGCCCCTGAATGACTATGAAACTCAGGTTAAAGTTTTAGGGCAGGTTGGGATATTTATAAATAACTTCTTTACCCTTTGTTCAATTGATTTAATACTTCACACAGTTGTTCAGGACCATCACACAATGAGGTTACATTACTCCATATTATCCTTAATACAAGTTATGGCCCCTGATTGACATAGGTTAAAGTTTTAGGGTAGGTTGGGATTTTCACTTAAAACTCCAATACCATTCATTCAATTGACTTAATACTTCACACAGTTGTTCAGAGCCATCACATAATGAGGTTAGATAACTCCATATTATTCTTTACACAGATTATGGCCCCTGATTGACTATGAAACTCAGGTTAAAGTTTTAGGGCAGGTTGGGATATTTATTAATAACTTCTATACCCTTCATTCAATTGACTTAATACTTCACACAATTGTTCAGGACCATCACCCAATGAGGTTACATAACTCCATATCCTTAATACAAGTTATGGCCCCTGATTGACTTAGGTTAAAGTTTTAGACAAGTAAAAGTTAAGGGCAAGTTGGGATTTTAATAAAAAAAACTTCTATACCTTTCATTTAATGCACTTAATAAAATTCAAAATTATTTACGACCATCTTACAACAAGAAACATAACTCCATTTTAACCCTAAATGCAAATTATGTCCATTGAATATTTTTTTTTTTAAATTTCTTTTGACAGGCACATTTTTACATTCTTAACCAGTTTTTTACCAAAGGAAAACAAGGAGGGCTATTCTATTTGGCCATTGAATTTTTTTTATTATTATTTTTTTTAAATTTTATTTTAATTTCTTTTGAAAGGCATATTTGTATATTCTTTACCACATTTTCATAATTTGAAATCAAGTTATTTAATGACTTGCGTCATTTTTCGGGTGGTGGGAGGGCAGCATTAAAGTCACCTTATGTATTGAATAATTTTAGTTAGGTTTGACATAAATAGACCAAACTTGGTAATATTACATTGTTATTGTATTCACTTCTAAGTCAAAGCGGCAAAGTCGAGCGCACTGTCTTACGACGGCTCTTGTTTCATTTATTGTATGGTTTATGAAAAATATATTATGTCATTTCAATAAAGCGCAATCAAATATTTATGTTTGCAAGACTTTTAATTAAAATTGAAAACACATAATTGTAAAAAACGCTATTTTTAGTTTTTCAAAACTACTGCGCTCTATGATGTCAGTAAACAACGCCGCACACGCTTTTTGGTGTAATTGTACAAAAGTTCGTTTTCAACGTCATTTTTTCCACAAATTGATAAATTTAGATATGCAAGAAAAAATATCAATCATGTGTTTCCAGTCCAGATCGAAAATTCCGACCCTCGGGCAAGCTGCGTGGCCGGTAACTTGGCAAGCCTCGTTACCGGCTTACGCACGTGCCCTCGGGTCAGATTTTTCGATCCGTACCGGAGACACATGATAGATACTTATATTCTCCTGTGAGAGCTTTTTATGCCCCCACAAAGTGGCGGCATATAGGGTTGCCCTTGTCCGTACGTACGTCTGTCTGTCTGTACGTACGTACGTCCCGAAGATTGTTTCCGATCTAATTCTTGAAAACCGTTTGTCCAATCCTCACCAAACTTTAAACACATGTTTGTGACCATAATATCTTGATCAAGTGCCTTAGCCATGGAAATCGCTTTTGTCATTTAGGAGTTACGGCCCTTTATTTGCAAAAAAAGACTTGAAAAATACGTCCCGAAGATTGTTTCCGATCTAATTCTTGAAAACTGTTTGTCCAATCCTCACCAAACTTTAAACACATGTTTGTGACCATAATATCTTGATCAAGTTCGATAGTCATGGAAATCGCTTTAGTCATTTAGGAGTTACGGCCCTTTTTTGCCAAAAATACTTCAAAAATATATGTTTCCAATCTAATTCTTGAAAAGTATGTGTCCAATCCTCACCAAACTTTACATACATGATTGTGACCATAATATCTTGATCAAGTTCGATAGCCATGGAAATCGCTTTAATCATTTAGGAGTTAGGGCCCTTTATTTCCCAACAATACTTAAAAAATATCATCTCGATGTAAATGAGATGTGGATCCAACAAGTTTTTTCCTGCCTGAATGGCGCCATATAACCTATACAGTCTTGCGATGCCGTAAAACCCAACTCAACTCAACTTATCCTATATGTGCAGATTATCCTGAATAATCATTATGGCTTATTTTCTGTGACAAAAAATCGAAGTGGGGGCATCCGTGTCGTATGGACACATTTCTAGTTACAACAAAACTAAAATATGCCATCTTGAGTTTTAGTCTCGTGACGTTATTGAAGATGAACCTTGGTTCGTCCTGCCGTCATTTCATCCAACTATCCATCTCGGTTGTGTTTTCCAGTCCATTACTCCTTAATTTGATTTTGATATATCTTTCACTTTTGTTCACAACATTGGCTGATGTGTAAAGATAGCTTCAATGTCAAGGCCACACTAAACTACACTTTTGTTAACCACATTTGGAAGATGTGTCAAGATACTGTCAATGTCAAGGCCACATGTACCTTTTTCATCTCTGCACAATAATTCCCCAACTAATTGAGGGTTTCAGAATATCTCAAGTGACACAGATATATACCACACACACTCAACTCCCAGAGCATATGTCCTAGCCTCATGCCTTCAAGGTCAAGGCCACACTTACTGGTCAAGGGCTATTTTTCATGTCTGCACAATAATTCTCCAACTAATTGAGGGTTCAGAATATCTCAATGGCACAGATATATAAATGTACCACACAAGTTCAACAAGCAGAGTCCTAGCCTCATGCCTTCAAGGTCAAGGCCACACTTACCGGTCAAGGGCTATTTTTCATGTCTGCACAATAATTCTCCAACTAATTGAGGGTTCAGAATATCTCAAGTGACACAGATATATAAATGTACCACACAAGTTCAACAAGCAGAGCATATGTCCTAGCCTCATACCTTTAAGGTCAAGGCCACACTTACCGGTCAAGGGCTATTTTTCATCTCTGCACAATAATTCTCCAACTAATTGAGGGTTCAGAATATCTCAAGTGACACAGATATATAAATGTACCACACAAGTTCAACAAGCAGAGCATATGTCCTAGCCTCATACCTTTAAGGTCAAGGGCACATTTTGGGATCAAATGTCATTTAGCCTATGTGTCTGCTCCATAATTTTCCTCAATGGATGGATTTTGAAATATTTTTTATCTGCATCTGTTAAGAAATCTATACAACATTTTGCTTTCCTTTTCCATGATAACATTTGATGAGTTATAAAGATATTGGGCTGTGTCTTATACCTAAACAGAATGCCGTATTTGCTAAATGTGCATGAATCAATATATTATTTTGTGCAAACTGGTAAGTGCATCGTTTAAAACAAGTGAATGGAAAATACCACAGTAAATGTATTCGATTTGCAAGATAATCCAAGTGATTTTTTATACTAATTAAAATGTTTGTTGATGATGAATTGCACCTGGCCCTGGCGTAAAAGATCTGTTAAAATAAAAGATATATCTGTGGGCATAAAGAGTACATGGTGCTGCAGTAATTGTTCCCAGGCTCTGCAGGCTTGAATAAAGATTTCAACAATTTTGATAGTTGGTTCATGATAAAAGTCAAAAGAATTCCACAGACTCTAAAAGTGCTCTGCAAATGTTGGACCAAAGAAACCAGGTAGTAAATAACATCTACCGGATCGAAGTTTTTAGTGTTTAATTTCAATATAGGAAAAAAAAAGTAATAAAATATGCCCAAAACGTCCCATTTCGGACTAGATATTGTTATAATTTTTTTAGGCAGTACCTCCAAACCCCCTTGCCAATGCTTTAAACCACTTATTAGAAGGGGGGGCGCAAGTCAAAAGGTTACGCCGCTAAGTTAGGCCCCCTCTAAATACTGGAGCTGCCCCTAATAAAGACAGACAATGTTGTTAAGAATTCATCAATATTAATAAACAGATATTTAAAACAAAATGTGATATATCATATAGCTACTAGTGATCAAAATGGTTCCAATGATTCCAGTGATGATTTTTTTGGGAATTATTTTCACCATCTGTTCCTTCCAAAATGGGATGTTTTTTTCGACTATGGGAAGAAAACAGTCTTGCTGAAATAGCAAATATATTAGCAAATATACATGTTTTTACTTTTTTATGCATACATTATGCTGTAAAAGAACTAGTCTTATCAAGATTTTGTTTATTTTTTAAGAAATTCATTGCTGTTTTATTCTTTCACAGAATCTGTAATTAATTAATTGGGAAAATATCATGAAATATTTCGGAAAAAATGAACATTTTTAACGCAAAGGGATATAGCCTTTAGAAGGCAGTAAATTGGACAAAAAAATCACTTGATTTAATATCAATATCGCCATATGAGATGGTCGGTTGTTGTCTAATTAGGAATATTGTCAGAATATATGCTAATTAAATGGCTTGTACGTGACATATGTCAGGTGATCAACCGACCTTGGTGTGATTTTACTATCGTAACAACAAGTATGTTAATACATTGTGGCACGATAAATCAATCTGACTAGCATCGTAAATATACGTTCTATGTGCATTTTTCATTTATAATATCAAGAAAAGTTAGGTCTTGATGAAAAAAAATGTTCTTGAAGATGCATATATTTTTTTTATTTCTAGGCAAGAGATACAGCTTACATGGTTACATACGCTGTTCATATACCTACAAGTGATTGTGGTGATTACGTTGGTAATTAAGCATTCATCACACACACGTACTGTACATTGTAAGGCCTAAAAAATAAATGTGTCTGTTTCCTGTATCATTATCAGGGCTAGAGATCACTAAATCTGACGTTTTTATCAGTTGTGATTTTTTTATTTACTGGAAACAAACATTTATTTTAGGCCTAATTAGCTGATGTGGCAAAATACAACAGACAGCGTCGTAATTAATATATTAAGAGTCGCCATCATGTTTATCGATGTATTTTACCTGTTGATGTTTTATTCGGCCACTGCCTGTATGTGTTTCTCGTTTACCTAACGGATAGTGCTGTTTTTGCAGTTTTCTGTATTGGATATGCATAATGGTGGTTTTTAATGTTCATCGTAATATGGATTTGTGAATACTTGAGTGTATATCTGTTGATCAACTTGTTGAGAAGAAGCAAGAATTACTTCATCAAACACATTTATATGCTTTACCTGTGCATAATTTCACAGCATGAGCCAAGTGATTAAAGTTTAATGACCATGTATACTGATACTTAAACATTTGAGAAGTTAAACTGATAGATGCAACAAATGTGGGAAACATGCAAGTTACTGCAGAGCTTTTTTATGTATGAACATGTAACATACAGAACATGTAACATACAGAACAGGTTCCTCACAGAACATGTTACATACAGAACATGTTGAATATGAACATGTGGCATACAGAATATGTTTTACATAAATATGATATATACAGAACATGTTATATATGAACAGGTTATATACAGAACATGTTACATACAGAACATGTTACATACAGAACATGTAACATACAGAACAGGTTATATACAGAACATGTAACATACAGAACAGGTTACATACAGAACATGTTACATACAGAACATGTAACATACAGAACATGTTACATACAGAAAATGTTACATGCAGAAAATGTTACACACAGAAAATGTTACACACAGAACATGTTGTATATGAACATGTTGCATACAGAATATGTTATACATAAATATGATATATACAGAACATGTTGTATATGAACAGGTTACATACAGAACATGTTACGTACAGAACATGTTACATACAGAACATGTTGAATATGAACAGGTTATATACAGAACATGTTGAATATGAACAGGTTACATACAGAACATGTTACATACAGAACATGTTACGTACAGAACATGTTACATACAGAACATGTGACATACATAACATGTGACATACAGAAAATGTGACATACAGAAAATGTGACATACAGAACATGTTATTTATGAATATGTTACCTACTGAACAGAACATGTTTCATACATGTTAAACACAGGATATGTTACATACCAAATAGTTTACATAAAGTTTAATGAATGTATTTATTTCATTGAAATAAAAATGAAATTGGAAAAATCACTGAAAATATACTGATACTTAAACATTTGAGAAGTTAAACTGATAGATGCAACAAATGTGGGAAACATGCAAGTTACTGCAGAGCTTTTTTATGTATGAACATGTTGCCATACAGAACATGTTACATACAGAACATGTTGAATATGAACATGTGGCATACAGAATATGTTTTACATAAATATGATATATACAGAACATGTTATATATGAACAGGTTATATACAGAACATGTTACGTACAGAACATGTAACATACAGAACATGTAACATACAGAACATGTTACATACAGAACATGTTACATACAGAACATGTTACATACAGAACATGTTACATACAGAACATGTAACATACAGAACATGTAACATACAGAACATGTTACATACAGAACATGTAACATACAGAACAGGTTATATACAGAACATGTAACATACAGAACAGGTTATATACAGAACATGTAACATACAGAACATGTAACATACAGAACATGTTACATACAGAACATGTAACATACAGAACAGGTTATATACAGAACATGTAACATACAGAACATGTAACATACAGAACATGTTACATACAGAACATGTAACATACAGAACAGGTTATATACAGAACATGTTACGTACAGAACATGTAACATACAGAACATGTAACAAACAGAACATGTAACATACAGAACAGGTTATATACAGAACATGTAACATACAGAACATGTTACATACAGAACATGTAACATACATAACATGTTACATACAGAACATGTAACATACAGAACATGTAACATACAGAACATGTAACATACAGAACATGTAACATACAGAACATGTTACATACAGAACATGTAACATACAGAACATGTAACATACAGAACATGTTACATACAGAACATGTTACATACAGAACATGTAACATACAGAACAGGTTATATACAGAACATGTAACATACAGAACAGGTTACATACAGAACATGTTACATACAGAACATGTAACATACAGAACATGTTACATACAGAAAATGTTACATGCAGAAAATGTTACACACAGAAAATGTTACACACAGAACATGTTGTATATGAACATGTTGCATACAGAATATGTTATACATAAATATGATATATACAGAACATGTTGTATATGAACAGGTTACATACAGAACATGTTACGTACAGAACATGTTACATACAGAACATGTTGAATATGAACAGGTTATATACAGAACATGTTGAATATGAACAGGTTACATACAGAACATGTTACATACAGAACATGTTACGTACAGAACATGTTACATACAGAACATGTGACATACATAACATGTGACATACAGAAAATGTGACATACAGAAAATGTGACATACAGAACATGTTATTTATGAATATGTTACCTACTGAACAGAACATGTTTCATACATGTTAAACACAGGATATGTTACATACCAAATAGTTTACATAAAGTTTAATGAATGTATTTATTTCATTGAAATAAAAATGAAATTGGAAAAATCACCACCATAAGTCAATCCAGAGTTAATACCCTTGCTTTGGCAAAAAATGTGTAAACAGTGTCCGCTCTCTAAATGTTGCTAAACATACAACCACTTATCACCAAACTTGTTACCCTATAATAAGGGCGTATGTATATTGTGATAGTTGGCATTAGTCTATTGTTGACATGTTTTATTCTTTGTTTATTAAGCTGAACAAAGTTGTCTTTGAAATAAGGTTATGAAATTGAAATTTTCTTCACTGCGTTTACATTGAGTTGTCATAGTTTGTTGTTCTTTTCAAGAAAATTTTCCAATGGCTTCTCTTTCATGCTTGACAGCAACTTTGATGTGGTGTTGTCATGTTAAGATGTTGAATATTAATTAAAAACAGTGAATGACTGATTACAAAAGACTTTCAAGCAAGACTTACAATATCATTTTGATTATTTCGTATACGTTGTTAAGCTTAAATAGATGTTAACGTATGAAAGGGGATTGCCACCTTTATGCAACGCTCGTTTTTTGGTAATTCATTCATAGAATTTAGTCTGTTTAAAACTATTTTTGCATATTAAAATATTGTGTTATCTATATGCAAGAATTGCAATATACCAAATACCTACATCATGTTTACAACACTATATTAGAAGTTTCATTTCGAATTCATTATGAATAGCTAATATATATATGGCCAATATAGTGATTTATCAAATAAGTATGGCACATAAACCAGCTATCAATAAGAATTTAAAAGTCTAATATTTTTTAAAATATTGTGCCGTCCAATTGGTTTAAAAATCATTTCAACCATAACATTATCATATTTTCCATATTTAGTAAAGAATGATTTATGACCCAAGCATTGAATCAAGCCAGTGTTACCTCCCTGTATGGACACAAGCATTGAATCAAGCCAGTGTTACCTCCCTGTATGGTCACAAGCCTTGAATCAAGCCAGTATTACCTCCCTGTATGGTCACAAGCATTGAATCAAGCCAGTGTTACCTCCCTGTATGGTCACAAGCCTTGAATCAAGCCAGTGTTACCTCCCTGTATGGTCACAAGCCTTGAATCAAGCCAGTATTACCTCCCTGTATGGTCACAAGCCTTGAATCAAGCCAGTATTACCTCCCTGTATGTTCACAAGCATTGAATCAAGCCAGTAATACCTCCCTGTATGGTCACAAGCCTTGAATCAAGCCAGTGTTACCTCCCTGTATGGTCACAAGCATTGAATCAAGCCAGTGTTACCTCCCTGTATGGTCACAAGCCTTGAATCAAGCCAGTGTTACCTCCCTGTATGGTCACAAGCATTGTATCAAGCCAGTGTTACCTCTTTGTATGGTCACAAGCCTTGTATCAAGCCAGTATTACCTCTTTGTATGGTCACAAGCCTTGAATCAAGCCAGTGTTACCTCCCTGTATGGACACAAGCATTGTATCAAGCCAGTGTTACCTCTTTGTATGGTCACAAGCCTTGAATCAAGCCAGTGTTACCTCCCTGTAGGGGCACAAGCATTGTATCAAGCCAGTGTTACCTCCCTGTATGGTCACAAGCCAAGTATTACCTGCCTGTAGAGTCACAAGCTTTGAATCAAGCCAGTGTTACCTCCCTGTATGGTCACAAGCATTGAATCAAGCCAGTGTTACCTCCCTGTATGGTCACAAGCCTTGAATCAAGCCAGTGTTACCTCCCTGTATGGACACAAGCATTGTATCAAGCCAGTGTTACCTCTTTGTATGGTCACAAGCCTTGAATCAAGTCAGTGTTACCTCCCTGTAGGGGCACAAGCATTGTATCAAGCCAGTGTTACCCCCCTGTATGGTCACAAGCCAAGTATTACCTGCCTGTAGAGTCACAAGCCTTGAATCAAGCCAGTATTACCCCCCTGTATGGTCACAAGCCAAATATTACCTGCCCGTAGAGTCACAAGCATTGAATCAAGCCAGTATTACCTCCCTGTGAGGGGCACAAGCATTAAACTTAGCCAGTATTACCTTCCTGTATGGTCATGAGTGTTAGTCAATACGTCAATAATGCTTCTGAGAGCAGACGCTAGAAATCCCAAACAAAGAGGGGTAGGATCCTAGAAGACCACTATTTCATCAATAATGGAATTTTCTCTCACTTGCAGACCTTAAGCTTAGGAAAGACATTTCTTCAGAGGAAACAGCAGTCCACGTGTTCGCATCTGAAGATACTTAAGTGTACACTTTATGTAGTGTGCTTAGAAATCTGTTCCCATATTGTGTACAGTTATTCCAGTTTCCTCACTCCTTGTATACATTGCTGTGGATCTTTTTGGATGTGGTTATTCTACTGAAGTGCTGGAGAAATTTAGGGAATGTGCAGTTACAGAATGGCTGTGTGAACTTTCTGTGGTCGGAAGAACACATTTTATTTCACAAGATATTTGGAATTATTGTGAAATTCTTCGGAAGTCTTCATCGATTGATAAAGCATCAGAAGTACCAAAATGTTGAATTTGTTTCTTTGTAAGTTACATGTAACCTTTGACAGTAAATAGTTTCTGTAGTATGTTTAACACGCACAAAAGAAATTATTTTTTATTTTTTTAAAATTAAAAATTATGTTTTGTTTCAGGTGAGTTTGGAAACATGCTTCTATATTGTAAAGATAATTTAGCTTAACAATTTGTATCAAAGAATGTCTGACCAATATAACAATTTGAATCATCCATAATTCATGAATAAATAATTGTAATTGTGCCTTATATTGCAATCTGACAATGCGTTCCACTGGTATTTGATGCACAATGAATAATTATCTTCTGTGCGACAATTTTAGTCCACAACAAAATTGGATATTTATTTATTTTGTGCTATGAAGGGCTGAAAGTAATAAATAATTACACGAACAAAACAGCCGAAAAACAATGGCCACACATATACAATCTCCATACAAAGTATGATTTATGACGGAATTGCACCCCAATTAAATTACATTGTGACAAATGTTTGAATTACAGTGTTTATGATGTTCATGACCTTTCACATAATAATGACCATTATATTGCATACAATATACTTCCTCAAAAATGTATGATTTTTACCAAAATGTGCATAAAATTCAGAAAAAATGTGCTTAAAATTCAGAAAAAAATGTGCTTAAGATTCAGAAAAAAAATGTGCTTAAAATTCAGAAAAAATAATCTTTTTACTCATATAAATGCTCTTTTAACATAGAAAATGTGCTTGTAAGGTTGAAAAAATGCGATTAAGTGCATTAATGCGCTTTAGTCCGAAATAAGAATAATTTTAGTTCAGAATAAATGCCAATTTCCAGTTTTTGATTCACTCTGTAAGAAAAATACGCATAAAGATATGGTGCAAATACTGTTGCTTTTAATGCAGATAAAATGTGCATTTAACACACTTTTTTTAGAAGGGTATATAAAGTGTTACGCGCATGCCTCAGCCAATGGGACCACCATTAGGATTCGTTATAAATCATAAAGAAAGCTTCTGACGAAATCAACTTCCAAGCTTACATTATTTGGTTTTATAAAGTGGGTTATTTAGAAGTTTGCATTTGCGTGCTGGCTGTATAGAGGCATTTGGCGCTTAACACCAAGGTTTTAGTTTTGGTCTTTGAAACATTGAAGTCAGCACCGGACTGCTGACAAAATTGTTCAGAATACTCAAAATAAACACGAACTTTTACTTCTCTGTTTCATGTTAGTTGTTCATTTGTATAAACATAAAATAAAGACTGGATTTTCTCTTTTCAGCAACCATGTTCCTGAACACGCTGACGCCCAAGTTCTATGTGGCACTAACGGGGACGTCATCCCTCATATCGGGCCTTATTTTGGTAAGAATTTGAATCAGGAAAATTGATAAAATTGACTTTTCAAGGTAAAGCTGGAGATTTTTTTGTTTAAATTGGTTTAATTATCCCTAACCAAGTTAAAAGTGTTTTTTTATTCTTTTTGGCTTTTAAATGTTAAGTTGGCCGGGCTGTGCCAAAAATAAATGTTTTAAGTACTAACTTAATGTTCAGTGAGAAATGGCATTCGAATGCCTTTTTTTTTAGCCAGTGTGCATGCCTAAGTGTCTAAATAACTACTAATTTGTCATAATAAAACCAATTAATGATTTTTTATAGAAATTTGTTAAAGATGCACTCGTACTCCGATATAAGCAGTACCACAATTATTGCAATTGTTTTAATTTACCGAAAAGGCTGAATAAATATAAAAAATAATGGTTCTTATGAAAGTTCTTTGTCAAATTTTAAAGAAAGGTGCAGTATTTCCACCTTAGGAGGCAATCATTGATCTCCGTAAATCTTTAAGGACTCACCAGTCATTTAATATTTGTGTGTTTCAGCTATTAAATACACGCTTACAATCATGTAATCAGTAATTGATATTTTCCATAAATGCATTATTTAGGAAGTAATTAAACGTTCATCACTTAAATTTTTTTATTATTATTATTAGACCAGATTTGTTGAGCGCCCTTTTCATAATAAAATACGTTCAAGGGCGCTTTACAATTAAACATGTGACATATCGCAGATATGTGGAAATCACCAAAAGTGACATATTTTAACATATTAAACCAATTCAAGTGAAACTCATATGTTGTCAAAAAAAACACACACACATAAAGTGTCTAAAAATGCTATATGCAATAAAATAAGCATAAAAAGGTAAAATTAGAATAAGAAATCAACAACATGAAACCAAATATATATATATATACATATATATATATATATATATATACATATACAGTTACTGTAGTTCTGTATCGTAAAAATAAGTAGGGATAAAAACAGCCACAGTTGTTATCTATACGTTGTAGGAAGTTTTGAAAAGTTGTGTTTTGAGAGCTCTTTTGAATGAATTAAGTGATGATTCTTTTCTGAGAGTGTCCGGGAGAGAATTCCATAGTTTTGCGGCAGCAACTTTGAAACTCCTATCACCGTAAGAGACCAGTCGACATTTTTGTGGCACAAGGGTGGTTGCTGCACTTGCTGATCTCAGGTTTCTAGTTGGCACGTAAACCTCTACTAAGTCGCTCATGTAAACCGGTGACTGACCATGCAAAGTCTTGAAAGTTTGAATGATAATTTTATATTTAATTCTATCTTGTATTTGAAGCCAGTGAAGGTCTTTAAGGATTGGTGTTATGTGTTCAAAACGGCTTGTTTTCGTAATGATACGTGCAGCTGTGTTTTGAACAATTTGCAGTTTGTTCGTTGTTGATTTCGGCACGCCATACAAGAGAGCATTGCAATAATCTAACCGTGATGTCACAAGCGAGTTTATGAGAGTCTTGGTGGCATCAGCGGTCAAATATGGCCGAATGTGACCAATCTGTCGTATCTGACCATAGCATGTTCGAGTCACCGAATTAACATGCTGGTCCATGTGCATGTTCGAATCAAGCGTAACACCAAGGTTTCGAACAGTTTTTGATGGTTTTATGCTCGTATCGCCAATTTCCAGTTCTAGATTTTCAACAAGTTTGGAGTGTTTTTGACTTGAAAAAATAATTAATTCAGTTTTGTCTGCATTCAATTTTAACATGTTTGAATTCATCCATGATATGATTTCTTTTAGGCATTGTTCAACTCGCGTGATTGTGACTACCTTTGATGCTTGGTCAGTTGGTTTAAACGAAAGATAGAGTTGGGAGTCATCTGCATAAAAATGGTGGTTTAGACGATGGTTTTTACAGATAGACCCGACCGGCTTAGTGTACATCGTGTAGAATTTTGGGCCCAGTACCGATCCTTGAGGAACACTGAATTTCATAAGGACCGGTTCAGAGAGTTTGCCGTCGATGCATACCGTTTGGTAGCGGTCTGTTAGGTATGATGCGACCCATTGACGAGGTTTATCTGCAAATCCAAAGTCAGATTCGAGTCTTTGAAGAAGGGTGTTATGGTCAATGGTGTCAAATGCAGCCGACAGGTCCAGCATCACGAGTACCGTAACATCACCTGTGTCTAATGATTCAAGAATGTCGTTTTGAACTTTTACCAATGCCGTTTCAGTTGAATGAAATTTCCTGTATGCTGACTGGTTTGTTTCATGTAATTGATTGTTTGTCAAATGTTCCTCAATTCTTCTGTTTACCACTTTTTCGAGGATTTTTGAGAGATATGGCAAATTTGATACGGGTCTGTAATTCTTGAGTATGTTTTTGTCAAGACTAGGCTTTTTTAACAATGGCCTTATTCGTGATGCTTTAAATGATTTAGGCACGATTGAACTTTGAAGCGAGCTGTTAACAATTTTCAGCAAAATTGGTAGAAGTTCGTTTATACACGATTTCAAGAGCCATGTAGGAAGAGGGTCTAGTTCACAAGACTTGTTAGCTGACTGTTGAACAAGCTTTTTCACCTCCTCCTCTGTTGCTGGAATGAAATTATCCATTCGCGCAATATCACGTACTTCTGTGCGTCGATCTTCTGGTACTGATTCACTCTGATGCCGAGATGAAATGTTCGTTCTGATTGTTTCTATTTTATCTATAAAGAAATCGCTGAACTCCTGTGCTAAAACTTCTGGTTTCTTACCTGGTGGAAGTGCAACTTCGCTTGGGCCATTCAATAAATGTTTCGTTAATTTGAACAAACTTTTTTGGTCCCGTTCACTTGATTTTACTTTCTCTGAGTAATAATCAATTCTTGCCTTTTTCAACATTTTGTTAACGATTGCGCATTGGTTCCTATACATTAAATGGTCAACGTTGAGTCTTGAAATCTGCCATTTACGTTCTAGCTTACGCTTCACATGTTTGGCACCGTGAAGCTCCTCCGTGTACCAGGGACAAGATGGTCTCAATGTGATGGTTTTTAAACACAATGGCGCGTGCTTGTCTATTAAAGCTGAAAGTTCACTATTGTATGATGAGACAAGAGTGTCTGCATCTGATGTACTCTGAGACAATTTCAAAAGATCGGATGATAGAATATCAGCTTTGAATGAATCAACGTCAATCGACCGAAGTTTCCTGTATGTTACAGTTTTCTTTACCGGAGGGGGCTTCGCTGCAAGCGCATTGAACATTACTGCGAAATGATCCTTAGCTATTTTGCCAGAGCTATCTGATAATCCAGGATCGGTCACTACAACTGAAGATATTATGTTTTCCATGTCTCTGGTAATGACCACGTCTAAGGTATGACCTTGGACGTGGGTTGGCCCTTTCACATGTTGATACATGCCACAGGATTGAAGCACACTGTTAAATTTGATGGTGTCGCGATCAGAAAGATTGTCCAAATGAAAATTCAGATCGCCGGTGATAATGACATTGTTGTCAATTGTGGCAAATTTTGATAAGAAATCTGGCCATTCGGTATCCAGAAAATCTCGTGCATTCAAGCCATTCTTCTTTGATGGAGGAGGTCTGTACATAACGGCCATGAGCAATGTATAGTTGTTGATACTTACATTACACTCAATATGTTCAAATGTTGAAAATATATTATCACTGGTTGAAGAGACTATTTTAACACCAATCACCGATTTATAGATCAGGGCCACCCCACCACCTCGCCCACTACCTGGGCGTGGCACATGCTTGATTTTATACCCATCCGGTAATAATTCACTTAGACATGCTTTATCGATTGATGTGCCTAACCATGTCTCAGTCACAGCAATGATATCTAGATCATTCGAGAGTATCAAGTCACTAAAAGATATCGTTTTGTTTTTCAAGGATCTTGGGTTTATGCAACAAATTTTTATGTTTTTCTGGCCTTTAACTATTGTTTGAGATTCATATTTAATGTGGGATAAATTCATTTTTCTCTTAGAGTCCAGCATTTCTTTGTTGCATTTTTGTTTAGGCTTTGATCTACATGTTGATATTACAGTTGGAATAGCTTCAGGTAATGCTCTTAAATTTTCCAAATTGATCCCTTGATTGTCATCCCAATTTCGTGTAAGCTGATAATGACCGCCTCTGGCAGATCTGTATGTCAAAATATCATAATCCTTTAATACTTTCAATGTTTCTTTATCCGGTCGTAAAAACCTTCTGGGTATGTTTTCCAACTTCAATAATTGGTCTCTATTGTATTTTATAAAGCACATTATGTTTGTGAGATTGTGTTCACTAAAATAGCATAAACTATTTTACAGGTAAAAGCAGCCTATTTCATTGCACATCCAATTGTTTTATCGAATAAAACCCACTTTCGAATAAATGAATTTAATTAAAAATCACACAAATGTTGTCTGCATATATTCATCAAATACTATGCAAAAAATCCTGGTTCTAAAGTCATCCGTTTTTACACAATAACACAAATTATCAAGAGCACAAAATTTCTGCTGCCTACACTTGGCGCAACGGTTGCAACAATAAATGATTATTATATTGATTACAAATAATAGTATCACTTTAATATGCTAAATGAATTGTTGGTTGTTTAAGCCCTTCTAAATTATTAAATTTTAATCTTGCTGGCAATCTCATTGCTGAAGGCATCACAGCGTAACACTTAAGTTAAACTTAGAAGCATCCAATTTGACCTCTCAGTTCTGTTAATTGAAACACTCCTAAAACTGCCTTAAATACTTGTTAATGTGAAAACCTTTATAGTACTAGTTGAGCGGAACTGTTAATATATTTTACCTTGAATTGCATTTTTGCATATTATTGATTTCTCATTTTGACCATTAAAATAGAAAGATCCTTATGAATTTCACCATATTTCTATGTCTTCTTTGTCAATAATTGTGAAAGTCACATGGTCAATTACTTCTATTCAGTTCTTTTCTGATTTCCAAAAGTCGGCAATTTCATTTCTCATTGTAACTGTTTGCACATAGAATCGGTACTTTAGCAGCACAGTAATAAGAATCCTATTGATTTGCCGTAATTGCACAAGTCAGATATATCTATTGTACATTGCACAATCATTTGCAATTATTCAGAAGCCAGGTGCAACCTTGTTACATAAGAAGATCAATAGTTATTGGTCAGATGTTTTTCAATGACAGTTGTCTGTAAAATGGTGATTGTTTCCACAGTTTCTGCTGAAGGTGGCAACAGAAAAGTTGTATAGTTCATTTTCTGGTCATTTACAAGTATGGTAGGAAATATATTACATTATGAAAAGTACAAATGTTAACAGTGCACTTCCGTCATGGAAATTATTGTTAAGGTTGAACAACTTGCCAGTCCATATCCTTATTCTTATGCAATTTTATATAGCAGGACTTGTTAAAAAATTTGATGCCAAGCAATAGTATAAGAATTTGGGCTTGTTTATCCAAAAGTCTTAAAGGGACTGTACACCAGATTGGCACCAAAAAAAGTTTTTTTTCTGTAACGAATCTCAGGACAATTATTTTAGCTTTGATATCATAATTGTAAAAAAAAGTACCAAAATGTAAAAAATAATTATGTCGGAGACCGAGTTCGAACCTGTGTCACCAAAATTGCAGTCCAGCGTCGTATCCACTGAGCTAAGACGGCTTACTATACTCAGGTGGCATAATTAAGCTAAACACCTAACTCGGTAATATCACGTAACACCGACTAGCCAATCATGCATAAGGAATGAATTCTACTAGGTAGACATACCCAGTAATCTTTTTTAATGGAAAAATATGAAATAACTGCTAAACTTAAATAAATTGTAAACTTTGTGGTACTTCAGTCAGTAAGTTTCAATGCATTGTACACGTTAATACCAAGTTTATGACAGTTTTCGATTTTTTTGATTTTTTTCTTGCAAATTGATAATCTGGTGCACAGTTGCTTTAATTTCCATGACTGCCTATGCTAGTGCTTTATTGGATTTTGTTCAACAAACCCAGCTGTAATAAATTCCGGATTTGGAAAGCAGGCATTTTACCATTGCATATGTCTTGCGGGCTAATGTGCTAATTTCAGTCATTGGCACTTCAGCTGGTGCTCAGCTTTATCCACTTGGAAGGCTCTGTTGTGCAGAATCTCCTTCTCACCTTGGATTTTCACCTTTGGATTGCCAGTAGCTATTAGAGCATCTGCAGAGTGCTGGGCCTAATCTGACCAAGGACAATATTTTTTTGTATACTATGATTGGCAATTGCTATTAGAGCATTTGCAGAGGGCTGGATAAAAAAATCATAACATTCTCTGGGTTTGTCCAAATTGAGTACATTGAAATGGTATTCCACACTTAGCACGTTGAGGAAGAATTATGATGTGAAAGTAATTGCCCATCCAGACCTCATTATATCTTGCCACATCTCTTCAGCATGCCACTGGAAATATATGTAATATAAAGTCCTGCAAATCCCTCAGGGACTGTCGTCTCTTTAAAAGAGTCTTGTAGTCTGTAAAATACATTATTCTATGAATTGTTTTAAGTGTGTTTCGTATTTCTGAAATTTATTAAGTGTGGTGACAACAGTGTTTAATTCATTTTGGAAAGAAATGTAAAATTGCCATTAATTTTCCATTATAGATTTCCCAACCCATCAACATCTGCTCGCTGTAAAGTATAGTCTCTCGCCCAAAGGGTGACTTTATGAGCTCATGTCCCTTGTTATACGTTTGTAGGTTATCACTTTCCATTAACAGTGAAACCTCTTGTATGTAATGGATGAGGTCCACTATCTCATAGTATGGTTAAATTTTTTTGGTTCTATATTTTTTTTATAAAAATGAAATATTTTAGCAAAAAACATGATATGATTAGCTGTTTTCTTCATAATTATGCAATGTTTGGAAGTTACAATTATTCCTTTGTCCTATAAAAGTTGTAATAACCATTTTCTTTTGTTTTGACAGATGTCAAGCATTGAACTTCATTTATTTCAAGAAAACTAAATTTTGCAAAGAATATTCATGAATGTAATAATCAAGGCTTCGTGAAAGTATGTTTATGGCTATGACGTCTTCTAGAATCAGACATGTTAATTTCTTTAAAGTCTATGTGTATCGATCCTGTCTGAGATATTACCTAGCTGTTTTGGGTCCTGTAATCTAGTTATCCTTTCTAAAGTCTTCTACAGCTGCTGTGCGGCTGAATAAGGAAATGGAAAAAAACGAATGGTCGTGTTTCTATTTTAAGTCCGGAAAATGAATGCATTGTCTGTGAGGAAAGACATTTGACAAATGAAAGATGCATTAAAGGAATGAGACTCGGAGTCCCTTTAGTAGTGTATGTATCTTAAGGAAGGTTGGAAGATAAAATAATACCATTAGTACTTGCATCATTTTAAAGCTACACTCTCAAAGATTGTTAAGTCTGAGATATTCCGGAAAACCTCCTATGGTATAATAATATACGAGTACAAATTCTGGGTGAAGTCTTAAAAATATATATATATATATATGCTGGTGGAAAAAAGAAACTGTACATGATAACAATTCTATTTTAAAAGGTCCGAGTAAATTTGACAGCAAGGTGTTGTTTATTTTTTATGCCCCCGAAGGTGGGCATATTAAAATCGCACCGTCCGTCCGGCTCTGTAACTTTCCCTTGTATGGACAGATTTTAAAATAACTTGCCACATGTCTTCCACATACCAAGACGACGTGTCGCGTGCAAGACCCTTGTCCCTACCTCAAAGGTCAAGGTCACAGAGTATAGGTTGTCGTGTCCGGGCTGTAACTTTCTCCTGTATGGACAGATTTTAAAATAACTTGCCACATGTGTTCCACATACCAAGACGACGTGTTGCCTGCAAGACCTGTGTCCCTACCTCAAAGGTCAAGGTCACACTTAGTGTTTATTCACAATGGAGTGCTGCATATAAGGACTTAGAGTATAGGTTGTCGTGTCCGGGCTGTAACTTTCCCTTGTATGGACAGATTTTAAAATAACTTGCCAAATGTGTTCCACATACCAAGACGACGTGTCACGTGCAAAACCCGTGTCCCTACCTCAAAGGTCAAGGTCACACTTAGTGTTTATTCACAATGGAGTGCTGCATATAAGGACATAGAGTATAGGTTGTCGTGTCCGGGCTGTAACTTTCCCTTGTATGGACAGATTTTAAAATAACTTGCCAAATGTGTTCCACATACCAAGACAACGTGTCATGTGCAAAACCCGTGTCCCTACCTCAAAGGTCAAGGTCACACTTAGTGTTTATTCACAATGGAGTGCTGCATATAAGGACATAGAGTATAGGTTGTCGTGTCCGGGCTGTAACTTTCCCTTGTATGGACAGATTTTAAAATAACTTGCCAAATGTGTTCCACTTACCAAGACGACGTGTCGCGTGCAAAACCTGTTTCCCTACCTCAAAGGTCAAGGTCACACTTAGTGTTTATTCACAATGGAGTGCTGCATATAAGGACATAGAGTATAGGTTGTCGTGTCCGGGGTGTAACTTTCTCTTGTATGGAAAGATTTTAAAATAACTTGCCACATGTGTTCCACATACCAAGTTGACGTGTCGCGTGCAAGACTCGTGTCCCTACCTCAAAGGTCAAGATCACACTTAGTGTTTATTTACAATGGAGTGCTGCATATAAGGACATAGAGTATAGGTTGCCGTGTCCGGGCTGTAACTTTCCCTTGTATGGACAGATTTTAAAATAACTTGCCACATGTGTTCCACATACCAAGACGACGTGTCGCGTGCAAGACCCGTGTCCCTACCTCAAAGGTCAAGGTCACACTTAGTGGTTATTCACAATGGAGTGCTGCATATAAGGACATAGAGTATAGGTTGTTGTGTCCAGGCTGTAACTTTCTCTTGTATGGACAGATTTTAAAATAACTTGCCACATGTGTTCCACATACCAAGACGACGTGTCGTGTGCAAGACTCGTGTCCCTGCCTCAAAGGTTAAGGTCACACATAGTGTTTATTCACAATGGAGTGCTGCATATAAGGACATATGAGTATAGGTTGTCGTGTCCGGGCTGTAACTTTCCCTTGTATGGACAGATTTTAAAATAACTTGCCACATGTGTTCCACATACCAAGACGATGTGTCGCGTGCAAGACCCGTGTCCCTGCCTCAGAGGTCAAGGTCACACTTAATGTTTATTCACAATGGAGTGCTGCATATAAGGACATAGAGTATAGGTTGTCGTGTCAGGGCTGTTACTTTCCCTTGTATGGACAGATTTTAAAATCACTTGCTACATGTGTTCCACTTACCAAGACGACGTGTCGTGTGCAAGACCCATGTCCCTACCTCTAAGGTGAAAGATACACTAAGTGTTTATTCACAAGGGAATTCTGAATATAAGGACATAACAGTGTAGGTTGTCAAGTATGGGTGGTATTTTTTTATGTTCAGAGGCAATTTAAAATAAATTGCCATATGTATTTGACACGTAAAGGCAAGATCAACTTTTCATGTACTGACCTTGTTCGTAGGTCAATGTCACATTCGGGGGCATTCGTCACATACTGTGACAGCTCTTGTTTCCTTTGCTTTTATGAAACAGAAACAGTATTTTTGACCTAAGACATTCTGTTAGAGTGTATAAAAAAACAACGCAAAAAAATACATGTTTAGCAAAATACCTCCTTAAATAACACACTTTCAATTATGCTTTTACGAAGATCATGTAATCTAGAAGAATGTTAAGCTATTTGTTGGTGACAGCTTCAGTATTTATTTGCACTTATTTGGGCCTGAAGTAAGTTGCTGGTTATTGATTTCCCTGTTGTTCCCGCCTTCCTCATTAATGACCATATTTACTCCTGGTCACTGACAGCCGTTTACTTATTGACCAGCTTCCATGCATTCCTGTATGATGTCCTTCCATTAAGATTATTTTGTATGATACTTATGACATTTTGGAATGACTGCCGAGAGGCTTTATTATTGAACTATATATACTTTTGTTTGATTTATTGCTCATGTTTATAGAAAGCAAAAAAAGGTTTCAGGCTGTTAATGTGGGGTTTTGTATGGTTTTTATGGCTTCAAGAATAGCAACACAAAGTTTAATTTAAAAACCAAACTAAAGTGTCATTTTAATGAGTGTATTCAATAGCCAAACCAGTGTTACTTTGAAAACAAAAACAAATATGTTGTTTTATTTACTCGCAGTGATTTTTATTTAAATTTTCAAAACCAGCTGTGGCTTTACAATTGGGAAAATAAGCGCGTTAATTCCCAAAATTGGGAAAATACAATGAACATTAAAATGGTCATTTAAAATAACCATGCAGTAACAAAGACACCTATTAAAACTGTTTCAACTCTCTTTAATGACAGTTACTATCATCAAAACATGTAAAACATTATTTTTGTGCCAAATGATCCTTATTAAGCATTATCACTTTCTCACCAAACAAATTGCAATTTCAGCTTTCTGGTTTTGTGATATGTTAATTAAATGCAAGATCTTAAAAAAACACAATAAACAAAGTTACACTGAAATCATACATAAGTAACAAAAAACATTTTTGTTGAGTCTTTTAACATAGTATTTGCTATTATGTGACATATTTATGATTAAACTTTTAAGTTGAATGTTACATTTTGCTATAAGGTAATGCTATCACTTATTATATGTTATTATTTGCCAGAAAGTTGAAGTCAAAACGTCATAAATGGTAAACAAATTGATCAGTGTCATTAGATGAATTACTTGCGTCTCGGTGATGATGATCAGAAACGGTGTATTTCACGGGCCTTATCCCGGATCGAACCGGTTCCTGCTATTGTTGCGCGTTCGCATCGTGTTTAAAATGCATTGTTTTACGAAATAAAAACAAAAAGCACAATTCATATTTGTATTTTTTATTCATTTCTGGGGGGAATTGATTACCTTTTTGGGGGAAAATATGACTATGTTTTGGGAAAATTGGACGATTTTCGGCGAGGGGAAACAGCTGTTATTCGGCGGTAAATTTCACAAAAAAAAATCACTGACTCGTCATTGTTAAAAAAATATAATATAGGTATTGTTATAGCTTTGGTGTCACTCAAGACACTCAAGGTTTAAGACTCCTGAGTGGTACCAATTAACATGAGCGCTGGTTCAGTCTATTTCCAATTCCAATTTCATTTTGCTGTAATTTCTTGCGTTTTCAACAAAAAGTGGCACTGCTTTAATAATCCTTTTCTGGTTGATCACGAAAATAAACACAAACCTTTGTGTAAACATTGTATAAAAGTTATTGCCATCAGTTCCATGGGCGATTCTGCCCTGAAATTCCATGCAAAGTCAGAAAACACAAGTGCAATCTGCCTACCAATATCCTCAGTTATTCTTAGACATGTTTACAATTTCATTCAAACTGTTATAGGAGGAGGATGGAATAAAAAAGAGCTGTGGTTAAATAATCTTTCAGAGGAATAAGACGATACATTGAAAACCTTAAAGCACAATTAAATGTTTGAAGAGCTACTATGTCAGATATGTCTTACTTCCATAGTTTGCTATTAATTAAGTCTTATAGAAAATATGTGTTATTTTCATAGTTTGTTATTAAAGAGAGTTCTTGAACATCAAATATAGGTCATTGAAGTCCTTGAACATCAAATATATGTCATTGAAGTCCTTGAACATTAAATATAGGTTACTTGAAGTCCTTGGACATCGAATATAGGTTACTTGAAGTACATGAACATTGAATATAGGTCCTCAAAGTCCTTGAACATTGAATATAGGTTACATGAAGTCCTTGACCATCGAATATAGGTACACATAAAGTCCTTGAACATCGAATATAGGTCCCTGGAATCTCATTGATTTTTTTTTGCCAGTCTCGCAAAATGAACCCTGAATTTCAATATCTGTCATTCAATATGTAAAAACAAATGTGAGCAATGTGGTTTCTTTTGTTATTATATTGTGGTTACTTTAAGCATTGTTCGTATTGAATGTGAATATAAAAGATGGCAGTTATAATTGAGTTCTGACATTTTCAGAGATTTCATTAACTGATATTTTCAGAGGTGGCATTCAAAAATATGCTCTAACATGTTCTGACTCTTGTTTCTTTGTGTCTGTTTCGCTGGGAGAAAAACACAAAGTTCACTTTTCAATATAATTAATTGAAATAGTGGCAGCTATCACTCTTTACGATGACACTGTTGTCATCAGATGGCTGATTTCTACAGAGGTGGTGGAAATTTGGTCCATTCTAATCAATAACCGAGCTGTCTGTTATAAAGTAGTGCCTTGGGACTGATCCAGCCATGATGGATTCTCTCTCACAGCATGCAGCTAAATCTTGCTTGGTCAATCTCTGTACATGTACTGTATGGATTGAATATGGGGTTACAAATAGTAAAACATTATTTGTTATTTGCATGCTGCAGAATATAATTCTTGACAGTAAGAAGAAGCATAATATCAATGGTCAAAATTAACACATGCCCGCAAGACCTGCACTGGTAAAATGTCTTCGGTGCTTTTTCAAACTCTGCATTAAATATAGCAGGGCTTGTTTGTGCTCTCAAAGTATTTCCCCGAGGTCCCACGACTTTGATGTGGCTAGTTTTAATTGTATAAGATTTCAGGCTTGTTCATCCAAAAGTCTAATAAGATGGATCTTATATCCCTCTCATTAAAAAATGTTGTATACATTTAAAAGGAAAATAGATAAGAAATTAATTTGGTTATATTGTGTGTACCTTTTCATTGTTTGTTGTCTATACATTACCTCTCATGTCAGCACTTTAACAGGTAGGTGGGCATTAACTGTTCAATAACTAGTGTAGGGTTAAATTACAACACTGTTCCCTTCTATACTGCATACTAGTAATTGTCATTTAATTGCTAAGTGCTGGTGGATAATTCACATAACTCAGTTTGTGGATGCTGTAACTATTACTACCACAGTGTTGCTTTACTATTCCTTTTTGTCAAAACTATGACATGAAGGTAAAAGTCAGTCCACAAGCCCTGCTATATTTTGGCCAAATGTCTGGCAATAATTACAGTATAATTATTTCATTAATATATCATTACTTATTACTGGCTTGCTTCTTGCCCCCTGTTCCATTAATGATTGGCTATTAATCTAAGCTTGCCTTTTTACTGCTCATAGGGACTGCACCTAATCATAGGACTGTTGGCTAAAAAATGCCAAGCATTGGGATTTATCAGCATTCCATTTTGCACCTTTCTTACATTTTGTTATGTTTTGACCTTTACAGATTTTAAATTTGACCAAGCCTTCGGTCCAGTGGGTGGTATCAAAGCGTCTTTAAAATCCTGTTTCCAGGGAAGGGGGAATAACTCACTGTCCAATTAAGTCTGTTATATGCACCCTCTTTCCACTTATTTACTCCTGTTGGAGAAAAGCTTGAAAGTGACACTTTTATTCAAAATCAATACATACGCATGTATAACAAACATACATTTTGAGTGATACACCTTTAACTACTAAGTTAATAATGCATTTATGGAAAATATTAATTGCTGATAACAAGATGGTAACTGTGTATTTAATAGCTGAAAATGCAAAAATATTAAATGATTGGTGAGTGCTAAAAGATTTACTGTGATCTTTTATAGTCTCATAGGTAGAAATACCATGTATTTTGCACCTTTCTTTTAAATTTAACTTGCCATCCTTCATAAGAACGATTGTTTTTCGACATTTATTCATTCTTTTTGGTATATCAATACAACTGTATAATATTTGTAGTAAATCTTCTTTGGCGCATCTTTGAAATGGAATCACTATTTTCTCTATTCAGATATTTGAGTGGTGGTACTTTAAAAAGTATGGGACGTCGTTCATCGAGCAGGTGTCGCTGAACCACATCTCTCCTCTCCTAGGGGGCGAACCGGTCGCCAACAACGACAATGGCAACACCACCATCACTAATGGCACCACGACAAATGGCAACAGCAACAACAACAGCAGTAATAACCATGGACAACAAAGTATGCCAGGTAGAATGGGGAGGCCGGTAAATGGGCAAATTGAATGGTACTGTTGAGGAAACTCCTCATGTAAAAGATGAATAAACTGTAAAAAATTCAAATGACAGAGACGGGGGAAAAAAAAATGAAGAAGTCTTCGACGATAGAACTTTATAAGCGTAATAACTGTTTCACATTAACCATAAAAGGAACTTTTATTTTACTAAATTATAAATGACTTTTCCTTTTGTAAAATATTGCAAAATTTGTATGTGCCATGTATGTTTTGTTTGAATTTAGAGGTATTGCTAGCAGTTGAATGTTGTGTGGGCATGCTTTTATTGTAATATTGTTCATCGTTCACTTTCATCCATATAGGAAGTATACAGGGTCCAGTCGAGCTATAAATTTTGATAACCAATTATGATAAAGCTTTGACCATTACTAGCAGGAATCGCAAAAAGATACACAGTTTTTGCCAGACCAAAATCTCATTTTCTGTACTTCGTATTGTTCTTTGTCCATATAAAGAAATTGACCTTTTTTTTACTAACCATACTGACTTTTCTTGGTACATTTTACTGCCTTCAAAAGGCTGTTTCTCCTTGCGAAAAAATTGTCCATTTTTACTCAAAATACCTAATATTTTCGCAATTCAGTGAACACAGTTTATGTGAATGAATAAAAAAGCAATGCATTTCTTTTGAAAAATAAACAAGATATTTGTAAGACCAGCTCTTAAACAGTATAATGTATGCATTTAAAAGCCAAAACATGTTTATATTTTCCATTATATTATGTATTTTAACAAGAGTTGGTATTTTCCCAAAGTCAGAACAGGCAGTTAAAGCATTTCCAAAAACGTCACTGGACCAGGTCATTCAAGCTCCCAGTGTATCACCACTATTGTCATGAAAACAATTTTCTAAGAGCTAACTATGTCAATAAAACAGAATAGTTTTGTCATTAATTTAAAGTAAAAAAAGAAGACAATGTGGCCCAGGAAAATAATCAAAAAGAGGCCAAATATGACCAATTATTTATCTGCAGCTGCAATAATTAGACTTGAAAACCTTATGAGCTAATGATTATTTGACATGTTTATTTCATACTGTTTATTAATGTAGCGTTTGTGCATGAGATTAGTTCAGTTTGCCCTTTGCCAGTCTGTTAGAAAGCACACTGTAAACATACATTGAACAGGTAACTAAATAACACGTGTCTCGAACATTTGTTTTGATAAATCTTCTTTTTTCTTTATATGTATCATGCGATGAACAACAGTTTGTATATAATGAATCAAGCTATTTAATCTGTTTTCAAGGCAATTAAGATATACAGTGTGGTTTTTCAAAATGTTTGAAGTTGTTTCAAAGCATGATTTGGTGTTTCATTTTCCGTCCTTTGAAAAGTACTTGAATTTCATTTGGTTTTGTTTTCATCTTTTTGTGAATGATTGCTTTTTTTCCATGAAATATTTCGAAAAAAAAGCAAACTTTAAACTCATATTGCCTAGTTTAAACGTTATATATATTTGACATTGTGAAGAAAGTTATGCTAACTTATACTATGTCATTCTAATTGGCACAATGTTGCGCAAGAGTGTGGTCTTGTGTTGTGGAGAAAACCCACTTGTCCGGCTTAGTGACCACTAACCAAACTCACATGTGCCCTGGCTGGGAATCAAACCCCGGTCGCCTTGGTGAGAAGCCAGTGCGCTGACCACTGCGCTAACTGGACAACCTCATATTGCTTATACTTGTGTATACAAGTTGTAATGTTAATTTTGAGATCATAAGGCCTTAAAAAAAATTGTTTGGTTAGGGTTACATCCTTTTCAAAAATAGGTAGGGTAGGTAGGCTTTTTATTTTTTTTTCTTATTAGGCTTTATATAAGAATATCATTTTCATCATTGGAAAATGGTGTTAAAGCTATCTTCTGAATTAGCATTTAAGGTTTAAACTACATATTGAAAAGCAATTAAAAAAAAAAAAAAATTTTTTTTTTTTTTTTTTTCTTTAGTTTTTCATTTTTTTTTTCAAACTGACTATAAAAACGGTAGGGTCGGCGCCTATTCCGTAGGTAGGGTCGGGTAACCCGAACCAAATGTATTTTTTTTTAGGCCTAACAATAATTTTTTGAACCTGTTGGCATCTCTGTATGAGGGGAACATTAACGGACCATATTTAATTATATGTATATATAGATGTATATATAATAACTTCAATTTTAGAATGCAAAGTATGGCGAAACCCTCTCAACTTGTTCCGTGGGGCCGAGTACCTGCGATTCACATGGAAAATCAACAAAGATCCCCTCACATATTACGACATGAATTTATCTGCTCAGGATCATCAGACATTTTTCACTTGTGACGCAGATGCAGGAAAACCAGAATATGAAAGTAAGTATTTGGGATGAAAATTGTGCCACCTGGTGGCAATGCTTTGTTGGTCCATGTTGGCAATCACACTTTCTAAACTTCTTATGTATAGTCTTCAAATTTGGTATGCATAGTGGTCATAGTCAAAAGACCACTATTGATTTTGGCATTAAAAGGTCAAAAGTCAAGGTCAGGTCTTTTTAGAAATATGATGGGCATTTGTTGGTTTACATTAATTATGTTTTAAAGACTGTGTATTCTTCAAACTTGGTCTGCATATTGGTCATGGTCTGTAGGTGAACCCTTGGGGACAAAAGGCCAAAGGTCAAGGTGACATGTAGTAGAACAATTATGGGTGCTTTCATTTCATACCAATAAGTTTTGAACAACTTGGTGTGGTCTTCAAACTTGGAATGCATATTGGTCATACTTTGTAGATGACCCTAATCTATATTTTGGGGTCAAATGTCAACATCACAGTGACCTTTACTAGAAAATAATGAGTGCTCCTGTCAGATGACACATCCGATTCAGGGAAATCTTGTTTATTTAAATTCCTACTTTGATACACTGCCTGCAAAGAAAATATGACAAATTATAAAGGAAATTGATTTTAGCAGATAAAACATATTAAAGTCTTCGCAAGTGGCCAAAAACACATCTGTATCTGCATTGCCTGGGAATAGAATGTCAAGATGCAATGTTTCAATCAATACTGGAGCCTGCTGTGGGGAATAAATGATCATTATAAAAAACGCTTGGCTGAAAATGTTTCGCAATTTAAAGTGTGTGATTTCCTCAAAAATTTGGTTAAATTACTGTAATTTGCTTGAAATATGTGCCATTTTGCCTGGCTGTTACTTGGTGCTCTGAGTTAATCCTTTCAGTTCCTTTTAAGTGCTGGTGAGATTCGTGAAGTGTTCTCTGATGAGTCATTGAACATGATAAAGATGTTTAACTCTACTCATTGAATTTTTCTGCCCAAGACTGACCATATATGTCTGGGCAAGACTGACCATGTATATCTGCCCAAGACTGTCCATGTATATCTGCCCAAGACTGCCCATGTATATCTGCCCAAGACTGCGCATGTATATCTGCCCAAGACTGACCATGTATTTCTGCCCAAGACTGACCATGTATATCTGCCCAAGACTGACCATGTATATCTGCTTTAGACTGACCATGTATATCTGCTCTAGAATGACCATATATATCTGTCCAAGACTGACCACATATATCTGTCCAAAACTGCCCATGTATATCTGCTCTAGACTGACCATGTATATCTGCTCAAGACTGCCCATGTATATCTGCCCAAGACTGCCCATGTGTATCTGCCCAAGACTGCCCATGTGTATCTGCCCAAGACTGACCATGTATATCTGCCCAAGACTGACCATGTTTATCTGCCCAAGACTGACCATGTATATCTGCCCAAGACTGACCATGTATATTTGCCCTAGACTGACCATGTATATTTGCCCAAGACTGGCCATGTACCCAAGACTTCCCATGTAAATCTGCTCTAGACTGACCATATATATCTGCTCTAGACTGAACATGTATATCTGCCTAAGACTGCCCATGTATATCTGCCCAAGACTGCCCATATATATCTGCCCAAGACTGACCATTTATATCTGCTCTAGACTGACCATATATATCTGCCCAAGTCTGACCATAAATGACTGCCCAAGACTGACCACATATATCTGCCCAAGATTGACCGTATATATATGCCCAAAACTGACAATATATATCTGTCCCAGATTGACCATATATATCTGCCCAAGACTGACCATACATATCTGCCCAAGACTGACCATACATATCTGCCCAAAACTGACCATACTTATCTGCCCAATACTGACTGTATAAATTTGCCCAAAACTGACCTTTTTAAAACAAAACCATGATTGATAATTATCAGTCAAAATTTCAAAATACTTATACATTGAACATGAAAGATACAGACAATTTTCATTAAACTTGATGGAAAAGTCACAACTATGAATGAAGTTGAAAATGCCATAGAAAAATGCGTCTTTGATAGGATTATTGACAGCATGCCTACCAATGACATGACTATAGTTGATTCAAATTTTATCTTGCCTGAAGTCACAGGGTAAGTTGACAACTTTGAGGTCACATGAATCTTTATGGTGTCTCAATATATTTGTTAATACTTATTAATAAAAAATAAGTTTCGGAGTCCCAGGGATCCAGTTGGTTAAAAAAAGGCATCAGCATCTCTAGTTTTCCAGTCAGGGACATCCCACAGAGGATCCAATTTTCTGTGCATTCTGCATTACTTGCCATGGTGACATTTAGTTTCCAGGGGAATCAAGGGAAGGATCTGTTAATGGCGTTTCATATGAAATTGCCTTCTTGCCAGACGTCAGCAATTGCCATTACCTTTTACACGTGAAATGTCATTCTGAGTGTGATATAAGGTGCAGTAATCATGATCCTGATCATTACGTAATGTAATGTCTGCAATATTAATTTTCCATGAGAATTTATAGTAACACCCACTTTCTTTTTCCTTGCTATATTTGTATTTGCAAAACCTGTTTTATATTGACGTATATTGGTATAACTGATACGTCATTATCGTCAGTTTTGCCTCAATATATCTGGACTTTCCTTTTCTCCTTCAATAGGAGATTTGTAATTATTGTCATCAGATCATATCTATTAGTTTATTTTATCTCGTGTTTAATTAGTGCTTAATTTTGTTCTTCTTAAGAATAAGTCTGAACGCTAAGCACAGACCTAAGACCAAAAATAGATGCTAGCTTTCTTGGTGTTCAGTGAAAATTGCCTATCAAATTACTCTATGCAACCCAGTGCACAAGCTCCTAAATAACTCATTTAGGCCAGAGTTTTTATATCTTTAGATTTACGGGAGCGCCGTACCTAAATATTGCAAAACCCAAATAAAAATAAAATTCATTTTCGTAGTTTTATTTTTATTTTTACCGACGAACGTTGCTCCAATGTTAAGAAAAAAATAAAATTAGTGTTCTATAACCCATAACTCAGAACCTACTGGTGTACCAATTGTCATTCATTATCGGTCTTTTTACTGCACAAACCACGTAAACCAGTCGGAAATACGCGGGGAAACAGAACAGGTACCCGTTACCATAACAACGTCCTGTCAAAAGTGAAAGTACTTTTTGTCATACCCCTTATTTCTCACAATTTCTGCAGCTATATAGAAATGTTTTACTACAAAAACGTTCCGATGTTTATGTTTCATTATTTAAATCAAACCGTGGTGAACTTAGAGCGTGTTTATTGTGATTTTTTTGTAGATTCAGTATGTTGTTCGCGTTTCGTGGAATGATTGCGAAACTTCCGGTCAAAATAAGGAGACAGAAATTCGTGGGTTGTTTTGTCTATTAAAAGTCGTTGGCGCACGTCGTATATTAACAAGGATGAATTGGATTACAGCGCAAAAATGTATAGCTTCTGACAAACACAAACTGCAAAATGATATCGTGTTCATCATAGTCAAAATGGATATTTTTTTCTGAATTTGACTCTGGGGAGCATTGAACACACTGCTTCACGATCATGTAGATTTTGACTGTCTGTGTATCCGTAAGCCCTGTCAAACTTTGAAGTGAAGAGGAATTTCCATCAGGGCTTCTACTTTTTTTGGTTATATTTTCTATATAAAAAACACATCACGGTAAATTGTCATGGTGCTATTTCGTTAAAGACAGAAAAACACATTTGACCTCCTTATTATACCGTGTCTGAAACTGTGTTCAATGTTTGATTACTTCACAATGGAAAGGATATGCTTATATTGTGGGCAAAACTTTTGCCAAAAGGTTAGAATTGGCCATTTAAACTTCTTTATTACACTGACATGTTTCATAAAATCCATGGGTTGATAATATATGCACCTCATATGCATAGATGCATTCGAACAAATATATACAATTAATTTCAATGAGCACTTGAACTCACAGTGTTGAGGTCAATATTTTCAGTCATTAAAAGGATCTTTTAATTATGCTTTTGAAACTTTATGGTGATCTATCACCCTTTTTTCAGCCTATGAAATAGCTGACACAAGCAAGGTGTGTTTTATCTTCATGATATAAGAAGATTTAAAAAATAAAAAAAATCGGAGAAAAATCCGTTTTATTTTTATTTATTTCTCCTTTGGGACATTTTATGCATTTTATTTTTATTTTTATTTCCTCCTCCTTACCCAACTTTTTGAAAAATCTCCCGTAAATCTAAAGATAAAAAAACTCTGGCCTTAATAAGACCAATTAATAGCTTAATGGGAATTTGGAAGTTGTTTTTATTACAAAACAGAAATTATTAGTTGTCATATCCGCTTAAACATTTTTTGGTTGTCCTTGCATTTCTATATGATAGAATGTGAATCTATGCAGCTATCCCATTGGCCAAGGTATGAGCTCAAACACCAATGAAAATTAAGCTTGATTGCAGTCATCAAAGGTAGAATCTTCATTGTACAAGGCCAAATCCTGCATAAAAAAGATCACAATGCTGTGCTAATTAAAATTCAGAATTTTAGCAAGCCGGTATAGGAATTGACCATAGCAGGGCTTCTACTAAGTTTGATCACTGAGACAAGGAAGCCAGTGGAAAGCTAGTCAGAGATGTGTTTTTTTTTTTAATTATTATTTGGTTGGTTTTGATTGTTACTCTATTGTTTTTAGCATTGACGCTCCAGTTTGTTTCAAATGTGAAAGTCAGGAGAACCATAAAAGGGCTTCTAAAAAGCCAGTTTCGCTTGTGTTGTAGGTTACTTGTCTCTTATTCGGGGCTGCAAGGGCTCTAAGAACTAAGCGCCAAATACGTTTGAGCCCTTCTGAGCTGCCAGGTCAATAACATCCCTGCTAGAGTAAATCATTCCAAAGTCCATTTGTCACAAAGATAACCATTCTGGTGTCCATTCGGATAGCGTGCACCTGATGTAGCCCAACCCATAAATTTTATTGTGAGAGGCAGACAATTTTACCGCAAGACTGCTTGGTGTAACATGGCAGTAAAAGAACTTTGAAATTAAAATATAGCACTTACATTTCATTTTTGCTGATGCAGTAATGATGTGAGATGCCTTTATTTACAGTTATGCAGACAGCATGGCGTGAAAGAAAACCCCAGGCACGAATTAAGGCTGCAAACGATGCCCTCGAGAAAAACCCAGAGTAAGTTATTATTCTAACAAGAAAGGGTATTTACTTCATTGTTTTTGATATATTGAGACCTGTATTGTGAAACCTTTATTTGTTTTTTTTTTGGGGGGGGGGGAATGGAAAAAAATTCTAAGTGACATTGAATAAAGACATTGAAGAATTTTTTCATTTTCTGCCCTCTTACATGAGATCAATAAAATGTCTGCAAAGAATATGTAGTAGAGATATTTCAAAGGTCAGTGTCATGGTGTCCATGCAGGAGCTTTTGTTTCCGATTGATAATCACTTTAAACATTGGTTTTGAGTATTCAAGCTTGGTATGCACTTTGGTTATGGTCAATAGATGACTGTTTTTATTTTGAATTAGTCAAAGGGAATCGTGACATGTGCTAGAACAATTATGGGCACTTTCCTTGTTGATCAGAAGCCTTTGAACAACTTGATGTAGTCTTTTAATTTGGTATGCAAGTAGGTCATGGTCAGTAAATGACCCTTAAATAATTTAAGGTCTAAGGTCAGCGTCACAGTTACCTTGATTCATTTTATTGATTTTTTTGTGTAGAAGCAAAAACATTACTATCAATGCAAAAATCTACATGAAGTCTTGGCCAACAAAATTAAATCACAAATAGTGATGGTGGAGCACATAGATAGATAAACACATCTGGGTTAGGTTATGTCACAGTCTGCCGTAAGAATTAACATTTTGTGGAGCACATGGATAGATAAACAGAGTTGGGTAGATGATGTCACAGCCTGCAGAAAGAATTAACATTTTGTGGAGCACATAGATAGATAAACAGAGTTGGGTAGATGATGTCACAGCCTGCAGAAAGAATTAATATTTTGTGGAGCACATGGATAGATAAACAGAGTTGGGTAGATGATGTCACAGCCTGCAGAAAGAATTAACATTTTGTGGAGCACATGGATAGATAAACAGAGTTGGGTAGATGATGTCACAGCCTGCAGAAAGAATTAACATTTTGTGGAGCACATGGATAGATAAACAGAGTTGGGTAGATGATGTCACAGCCTGCAGAAAGAATTAACATTTTGTGGAGCACATGGATAGATAAACAGAGTTGGGTAGATGATGTCAAAGCCTGCAGAAAGAATTAACATTTTGTGGAGCACATGGATAGATAAACAGAGTTGGGTAGATGATGTCAAAGCCTGCAGAAAGAATTAACATTTCCTTTTCCATTGTTAAGGTTGCTTTTTAGCTAAGAGGTATCAATGCTATCAGGAAAACGATATTCAAATACGAATCCGCTCAGCCATATTTTACAAGTGCATGGCACTTCCATTACGGGGATGTCGATGGCTTTTATGGCCTGGTTTATCACTGTCTAGAATGTTATACAAATATTGCCCTAATCCTTCTAGAAGTGTTATGAAGTTCTACAAATGTAACAGACATATTTGTGGGGAAACATTTAGTGCCAAAGAGGTAGACAATCGCATTGTTTCTGCACTTGAATCTTGGTTTGATACATTAACTTTTATAAAAAATACTTTTAAGGGCTTTATATTTGTGTCAGAATAGAACATTTGATTGGAATGTCTGCAGCTGGTCAATTTTTTAAATGTGTTTTGAGTATCATCAGTCAACGAAAATTAGACTTGGATGAACAAGTCTGAATCCTTAGTGCATGGTTGTCATCTTCAGACTGAGAAAAAGCCCTGCTTTATAAAGTCAAAAACTTGAGCAAGCCCCAAGAGCAATTCACTAGTGCAGGGCATGTGGGCTTGTGCTATTTTAAACCATGGTCTCATTTTATTTTCACTTTCATAAAATCGTAATATTTAACAATTACAACATCAGCAAACAATGGTCCTGTGATGGTAATCACCTCATTGACATAAAAGGAAAATTAATCAATCATAGGATAATTTTTTTTTTTTTTAAATGTCACTTTTTACTTAACAGGACTCATTTTAGGTGACAATGTCACTATAAATTTAAATATACTCAAGGACTGTCTTCATAATCATGCTAACAAATTTCTGACAAAAGGACAAAAGTTATATTTATCTGGTCAAAAACTAGGTCACTAGGTCAATTTATGTTGTGTTAAATTCTCTTATTTGTTTCACATTATTCATCAGTGTTTATCCAATCTTCAAGAAATTCAGTCAGAATATTTCTCAGCATGATTTTAAGGACCAGTCTGAATATGGGTAATCTGAAGACTTAATCTCTGATCTTAAGTCATTTTAAAAAAACAACATCATTCATGAATTCAATAGTGTTTGCAACGCTCAGTCGGAATTTTTGTCACCATGACTTTTAAAACCGCTGTGAATATGTCGTTACTTTAGTGCAATAACTCAATAACTGCATATAGAAATAGAACCAGATTTTGAGTTCTTGCACTAAGTTGACGATGTGTCATTTTGGTCAAAACCAGGTCACTGGGTCAAATATTAAGACAAAATTTAAATTTGTGATAAAGTTTCATATTCTTTCTGACGACGTCAGTATAATTTAAATATACGCAAGGACTTTCCTTGAGCTTCATGAATCATGCTGGAGATTTAACGGCTTTTAAATGCAGCTCGCTCACAATTGCAGCTCGGCGGAGAAATGAATTCTGCTAGAATGAATTCTGCTAGAATGAATTCTGCTAGAATGAATAATGACAAAAAATGTCATGTGCTTCATTTTCACGGAATCACTTGAAACGGATTAACTGAAAAAATGTGATGGATAGAAAGAGAATGCAATTTGATTCCTTGAAATAGAAACTGATTTGTTCGGTGAAGCACATTTTGAGATTGGAAAGCAATATTGAAGTGCAGCAATGTTTTTGTTACCAGGCATATGGTGCTGATTTCATGGCTAACTTAAAGGGACTAGACACCAGATGATACCATTGCATGGAAAATAGAAAATTGTCAAAAACCTACATACAATTTATATTGTTGTAAACTTTTGAGTTAAATCTTACTTACTGATGTATCACATGGCTAAAGACACATGCATCTTTTCTCAGTTTTTGTTTATTTTCCAAATCAAAATTTACTGAGTTTGTCTAACATGTAAATCCGAGTTAATTTAAACATGGCATCGGTATTTGATTCTGTACTTATCACCTTACTTTCACATGCTAAATATACATTTTAAACTCGGAAACCATTATGCACTATCATTAAATGCAACTTAGCTGAGACAGCAACAGAATATTCTTTCAATCATAATTATGATGTATTATAAGCCTCATTCTAGCTCATTTTGATAATTGTAGGCTTGTTTTGAGGAAATACTATATTATTTGCCGATTAGGGGACCATCCGGTGTTATGTCCCTTTAATATAGTGTTTCCTTACCAGGAGAAGAGTTGTTTATGACAAGATACAACCATAGAGTCTAGACATTTAAAGAAGTAACATGTTACATTTCATAGGGGAAAACAACAACAATAGTTGTTAAGCTCAGCCCTATGTTAGATTTAAATGTTCAACATGTTATGGAATATTCTAGCATTGTTTCAAATTAATGTTGGATATGCATTTATGTTGGATATGCATTTAGTCCAGTCTTTGGTTTCAAGTTATTGTAGGAATTGCTTTTCAATTATTCCAGTCTTAGAATGTTGAAATGCACATGTTTAATTCAAATCGGAAAGTTATTACCATAATTATAAACTTATAAAGGCCTTAAAAGGGTATTTGTAACTTTAAGAAATGAACTGACACAGTTTCTAATGTCAATCATTTCAAGAGTTTTCCAGCACAAAAACAGAGTGCATGATTAAATGACAACATTTTCACATTCCAGATGTGCTACTGCTTTGATCCTGTTGGCAGAAGAAGATGCGTCGTCAATTCTGGACGCAGAGAAATTATTTAAACAAGCGTACAAATATGCAGAAGTTCTGTACAAGAAATCTCAACAGACAATGCATCTTGGACAAACTCAGGAATCAATACACAGTATGTTCGCATTTATTTATTGACATGGAAATGGTTTCAAGAGCGCCCATTAAAAAAAAATAATGAAACCTGAAGTGAAATCATTAGTCTGTGCCTTAAATAAATCTTATTTCCATTTTCAGACATTATGACTTTTGATAATTTGATCAACATTGGGCCCTCATTTTTTTTAGTTAAACAGTTGAAACGCATTGGCTGCAACTCTGAGTGCATACATGTGATAACGTCCCGGACGTCCGGGATTGTCCCGGAAATCGTATCTCTGTCACGGAGTCACGGAGGGTGCATGTTTGTCCCGGAAAGTCATAAAAAAAAAACGAAAAAAAAAAAAATCTCGGAATCGGAATCGATTATCTTAATTTTACCAATGTAAGTCAGCTATTTTGCCTGTCCGGGACACTGGTCGTAAAACACAGGACATGTTGACACTAATCCGTTAATTGGTACGTGTGTCGTCGAGGTCATCGTCAATCACCCGATAATTGATCTATCGGCCTATTGTTGTGCTTAACGAGTGGGGGAGGGTTCTTGTATACAAATTCATTGTTTTCATATGGATTTGTTTGGTCTTATGAATGATAGCTTTTAATTGATGAATTGATATTTTTCACACATTTTACCAACAAACGAGCATGAAGGTAAGTTCAAAGAAAGTGACAAAATGAGTAAAAAAAACAAAATTAAAACACGGAAAACATCCCATATTCCTTTCAAAGTCGATACGTCGTTATACTTTTAACAACTTATGCGTCCATAAGGAATTTTAGTGTTTTGACCTTTTTTCCGAACTATCGTGTGTATTTTTATGCCGAAATAAAACTGACGATATGGGGTTTACAGGTGGTTATATAGAGTGCTTTAATCACGTGACCATGGTAAGTCACGTGATCGCTTTATACAGCCGATTGTTGACACGTTTCTATCAAAATTATATGCATCTCCAAACGGAAAAAAGCTCATCGACTGGAAAATCATCTTTATCGTCTGAAAAATATTGTGTGTCATAAATTGCAAACGTTTTAAATGTGATGAAAAAATAAATATTTTGTAACGCATGTTCTCAAAAGCGCGGGAAAACAGGTGCCCGTATAGTTGTTTATTTCCTGTTTTGATGAAACCGAAAGTAGACTGCATATCCTCCTGGTTAGCACTTCATTTAAAGCCTGGGAAAATATCTGGTGGTTTTATTTTTTCAAGAAAATGCAGAAAAAAAACAACCATGTCAAGTAAAAAATACGTCTTGGCAGTCAAAATAGGTACATTTTCCCGACGTTAAAAACGACTAAAATAGCCCCAGATATACTATAGAATGCACCACAGACGTTCCCCATTTAAAAAAAATTCAGGGGGGGCATGCCCCCGGACCCCCCTAGTGTGCGTTGACATTACGATGGGTGTCCCGGAATCGACCCAAGAAATTATCACATGTATGTCTGAGTGACTGGTGAAAATACTTTGAGCCTCAGTCAAGCCAATGGGGTTTGACTGTAGTAGTTGATTGCATAAAAGAAAGTCATTTTCCTTGTTAGAAGCCAGTTTTGCCTACTCTTAACCCTTTACTTCATAGATACGCAATTTTACTTATCTATCCATAGCTTCATAGATACGGATCTTAACGTTTTATCCATAGCTTCATAGATACGTAATCCTACGTATTCGTAATGTAGGGGCATTTATTTTCAAAGGCTATAAAAATCATTTATGTAACAAACCTGGAAATTGTGTGTGACAGACCAACCACTTAACACTTCTCTACTCAATATTCATTAGAGGTGTGTATTCTTCTAAAGAAATAAACGGACTGTGAGTAATTGCAGTTCCAAAGAGAAAAAACAATACCACATGCATTGCACGATCTCAAGACCAAGGTAAAACTTTACCACTAAACCACCCACTACACATTATTATCTGGATGTGTTTTCTGGAAGGACAGGCAGGCAGGCAAACATTGCTTATACAAACAGTACTATATCAAAGGTTTTCGTGTTGTCGTTGTTACATCTTAATATTCAGTGTTGGTTTGACTCGACACAAATGTGCGACTGTGTATGTAATATACTGCACTCACTGCCATGTGCATCTGGTGCAGATCAAGAGCTAACTACCCCCAAACCATACTCACACTGTGTTTTGCATGTTTGCAGGAAGGGACACGAATGTGGTAGTATATATAAAGCGGCGACTGGCCATGTGTGCCAGGAAGCTGGGAAGGGTACGAGAGGCCGTCAAACTCATGAGAGAGGTACGCTTTAATCACTGTTTGTCTAAAGGTTTAATATCAATGTCTCCATATTTGACCTAGTTGTGGACCAGAGATTACCAATATTCACACTGGTTTGAAAAGCCTGCTGACAAATTTTCTGACAAAGATTGGTTGAAATGTTGTATTTATCTTGTCCAAAACTAGGTCACTAGGTCAACTATTAAGACAAAATATTGTGTAAGGGACTCTTATTCCCTTCCCAAATGCATCAGTGTTCATCCAATCTTCATGAAATTCAGTTAGAATATTTATCGCCATGATATTTAGGATCAGTTTGAATATGGGTAATCTTGGGTCAAAAACTAGGATGTTAGGTCATTTCAAGTAAAAAAAATCATTGCATTCATAAAAAGAAGAATGTAGGTCATTTCAAGTAAAAAAAAAATCATTGCATTCATAAAAAGAAGAATGTTGATGAAGCTCAGTCAAAAAATTTGTCTCCATGATATATAAAACAGTTTGATAATGAGTCTGTCAATAAACCAGGTCATTAGGTCAGTTATTAAGACAAAAGTTTATGTAATCAAGTAAAAAAAAGACCTATGTAATAACATTCGATCTAGCTTTTGCAATTGAACATAGTTACATTGAGTATTTGTGTTTTTCAGATTATGAAGGAGTTTCCCATCCTGACAATGTTTAACATCCATGAAAATCTCATAGAGGCCTTACTGGAACTGCAGTTGTATGCAGATGTCCAGGTCGTCCTAGCCAAATACGATGGTAACATTGATTTAATATCATAGTGCACATTTGACGTATCATTTTCCTACTAAGAAACAAGTTGTATCCATTGTGCACAAAGTTTTTTATTGAAGCTTGTCTATGGAAGCATGTCTTCTTGTCGTTGAAAGCTATCAATTTGTCTTGGATTGAACTGTTACCAGATTCCTCTCACACTATGACGTCATTGCAATTTCATATAAGCTTAAGAGAAACCTGAAGCAGAAGACAGCCATGTCACGTGGGGGATGACATTCTGAACTGTTGCTCTCAGCTTTCTGGTGTCAGGCAACAGTTCAGATGTCATCCGCTAGACATTGGGACAGTTTTGACTGTTGCCCTCAGCCTTTCGGTCTCAGGCAACAGTTTAGATGTCATCCGCTAGACATTGGAACAGTTTTGACTGTTGCCGTCAGCCTTTCGGTCTCGGGCAACAGTTCAGATGTCATCTGCTCGACATTGGGACAGTTTTGACTGTTGCCCTCAGCCTTTCGGTCTCAGGCAACAGTTCAGATGTCATCCGCTAGACATTGGGACAGTTTTGACTGTTGCCGAAATAAATTAATAACTGTATACATGTATGCTTGAGGTGCTGACTAAATTATTTGTTAATGCCACCCTTAGTTATATGAGATGTTGTCAGCAAAAATGAGTCATTTTGAGGAGCAAGTGACATTTGCATTTTTTGCATTTTGTGTCACATGTGGAATACCATAGAATTAAGGGGGAAAGGGGGGGGGGGGCTATCAATAATGTGGCTGCAGTTCCTCCATTTGCTAAAAACATTACAGTTTTCCATTTAATTGTATTACATTTCAGATATCAGTTTACCCAAGTCAGCCGCTCTATGCTACACTGCTGCACTTCTCAAAGCAAGAGCTGTCGCTGACAAGTAAGTTCATCAGTCTATGCTAAATGGTACGCTACCTTAAAATGTGCTGTCCAACTTAAGTCCCTTTCCTGGGTTGAAAACTACTATTTTGGCTGTAATACAAAAGCTTTTCAAGAACATTTAAAGCTGCACTCTCATAGATTTACCTTTTTGCTAACTAAAGATCAGATTGCAGTTTTTCATATTTACATATGAAAATTAATATTTTATTGCTAAAAGCTTTTTCTAACACTTTAAGAAAAATGTATAAAACATTAATAAATATGATATGATTGGATCTGATTTTTTTGTCAGCCGTCTTATATAAGGTTTCCATGCATTTTCGCAAAAATTGGCTTGTTCCAAGACAAAAAAAATAAAGAAGTTTTCAAAACTTCAATCTGTGAGTGTTCAGCTTTATAACTATTTCAGCGGAAGTGTAAAATATTGAATTATCGAAGCAACATGTTGCCTTCTGACTTTATCACATGTTATACACATACTGTTCATGATGAAGGGTGGAGGCAAAACTATTCAATATGTTTTTCCATCAAATGCCTTTAGAAACATCTTCACTTTCACTCCACACAATGTATTGTATTTTAATTATGAAGTCACCTCACCTTCTGTGGAATAAATCTCTGAGTTCAAATTGTACACATTTCCTCGCACACAAACAGTGTTTCACACATTTTATTGGTGAGGTATAGGAAAGTCATACCACACAATGGTATTGTATTTGGTATAACAGGCTTTGCACATATAAAGACTGAAAGCTCTCATTTTAAAAGTATCCGAAATAAAAGATTTCTGTACTTCATATATCAAGAATCTGCAATAAATAAATGAAGATAAAAATACAGTGTTTTCTTCTGAACCCAAAAAAAATTAGAATCCTGATTTTCATGTCTCAACACCAGACTTATTTACGGGGACGACGTCACATATATATCTATATATATATAATTAACAATGTTAGGAATGCTTTAAAGATAACCGCAGCTGTTAGTATTAATTGTTTGTTTACAGCTGCGTAGAATGTTTCTTTCACAACACCTGCTTCATGAATTCTTGAAAAGCATAAACAGGAGTTTGGCTGATGAAAAAATCCAGAATTGTTATTTTATTTTTTTACAATCAGGGACAAAAGGTCACAGCTGTGTAATAGATGTCCCCTGAGTATTGAGGTTAGAGACAAGTAAGAATTTCTTAAGTCAAGAATAAGGCATGGTAAAATGTGAAATATCTTTGGTTTTGTTTTCGTCAGATTGACGGGGATTTTTTTGTCTTCAGTGGTCAACGTCTGTTCTGTAAAAATATGTACAGGTGAACACATGCACGCACACACACACACACACACACACATGCTTAGTTTTCTGGGAATGTACATGGGCTAGTCATCAGAATTTGTCAACATTAAAAACATTGCATTCAGGGTTTTTATTTCATGGCTTTATGACAAACAAGATTTTAAAGTTTTATCTTCAGGATCTTTGGCGTTGATTTTGGTGTTTTTTTTCAAAACAGTATGTTATTTGATGTTTAGCCGAGAACAATCAAGTGCTACCTGTTTCCCTGTTTCCCTATATCGCTATCATAGTTTAAATTTCTTTCTAACAACTATCAACAACTGGAACAAACTTGAGGATTAAATTATGAGCTTAGATGTGTTGGCATCCATTTTGAAAAAAAATATACCCTGTTGCACCTTGAATAAAAAATTGAACTTAAATTATATGACATATCAATGACTTAGTTGAGCTTTATAAAATGTTATGAACTGAATTGAACTGGAAGTCTTATTATATGTCAATTGCACATTTTCTCCAAAAAAGTCTGTTTTTGTCAAGTTATAGTGTTGTCAGCAAATGAGTATCATAAGTCAGTAATTTCTTTTGACTAATATTGTGGCTGGAACACTTTTTATTACATCCAGGCATGTTACTGACATCACCAATAAATGTCTCCCAGTAATGGGAGTCACTGGTTAGGTATATCGCTTTACATATATCGCTTTACATATAAGTTTTTGAAACACTTATCTGGGAAGATAACCAAGTCATGTCCCTCTTTGTTTTAGGTTTTCACCAGACATTGCCAGCAAGCGAGGGCTTAGCACTGCGGAGATGTCGGCAGTGGAGGCAATACACAGAGCAGTGGAGTTTAACCCACATGTTCCCAAGGTAAGTAACTCAATCTACATGTACACAGAGCAGTGGAGTTTAACCCACATGTTCCCAAGGTAAGTGACTCAATCCACATGTACATAGAGCAGTGGAGTTTAACCCACATGTTCCCAAGGTAAGTGACTCAATCCACATGTACACAGATCATTTGTGTGTAACCGACATGTTCCCAAGGTCAGTGCCTCAATCTTCATGTACACAGAGCAGTGGAGTAGAACAAATATTTTCCCAAGGTAGGTAACTCAACCTACAAGTACACAGAGCAATGTTCAATCAAAATGTTTCCAACCTAGGCAATGCAACCTAAGTATTATTTAACAAAAATGTTTCCAAGAAAATCAACTAAACCTGCATGTACTCAGAGCATTGGATCATAACCAACTTGCTCCTAAGGGGAATTTAAACAGAATATTCAAAGAATAAATACATAAGCAAAATGATGAATGAGAACAGAATAGTTGCTGGATCTTTGCTTTTCTTCTGCAAAAGGTTTTATTTAGGTAGTCATAACCTTGGTTCAGTGGCAGAAGGGTACAGCAATAAGTTTAATATATTTACATTGAACGTACTAGTATATATTTTTCCAGGGACAAAAATACATGAGCTTAGCTGGCATTCACTTGTTGTGCTCTAATGTGGAAATGTTCTCAAAACTGAAAGAAAATTATTGAAATACAAGGGGAGTTCAGTACGTAGTTCCACTTCGGTTACAATTCACAAAATATATATTGATGTTTAGCTATATAAAATCATTTTGATACATCAACAATTCCTTAATATAATTTTGGTATGATGCCCCTTTTAAGGGTATGAAAAATTATGCTGCGAAATTTCCAGGCAATAGGCCTCGATATCCCGTATCTATTTTTTTTTCCATAATTATTATTTTATAGAAATTGAAGTTTCCCTTACTCTTTATAAAATTGACATTTGTCAACTATAAAAACTGTCAGTTTTAAAACTTAAAATTGGTGCTGAAGCCAGCCAAAATGAAAAATATCTCTCAATAAATAATTTTAATATATAACATTTAATGGAGGTTGACAATATCAAAATTCACAATCGAAATTTCCATAAAATAAAAAATCTGTAAAATGGACTTTTAGGTGCTCTTATGAAATTCTGTCATGTTGAATTAATACAACTTGTCTGCCATGTTTAAGAAATTCTCGTTGTAAGATAACATGGCAGATTAGAATAATTTTGTGATTAGATGAACAGAATGAACTTGCTTATCATACAATATATTTCAAATAAATCATCATTGGTTTTAACTTATCTTTATTTTGCGATCAAACATGAGACACTGTTTAACAGATCACTTAATGCATTTTGTTCTGGGTATTTTCTATTCGAGATCCATAAAACTGTCAATTATTAACAGGTACATGGAATTTTCAGGACAGGCGAAACAAAAGCCATTCTAGAACACTAGATAGGCACTTCTTCTATGTGGCACCCCCATGCTAGATAAGTCCCATGCTGTATTGCAATACTTTTCATTTCTTTTATTATACCCTTTTAATATGTAAGCGTAATTATGATATTTCAAAGGATAATTTCTATAAACATTAACTTTACGAGAGTAACTTGGTCAATCTCGTTACCTGGCAACACAGGTGCCCTCGGGTCAGATTTTTCTATCTGAACCGGAAACACACGATAAATATTAACAGACTTGCTGTGGGAACTCTTTAAACTCATGTCAACTTCTCGATATGGGATGGTGAATGCCAGTGGCATTATATATCAAAGGCCCTTGTAATTCTCTAAAATGATAACCACTAGACAGATAATGAGTTGTTTATTGTTAGAAAGCAAAGTTTCTTCTCATCTGTACAGAATTTCACAAATAAAAAATTACAAAATATGTATAACATCTTCAGTTTTCTCATAGGATTTTATTTTGAACTGAAAGACATTCTGTATATTTCTCAAATCACGTAAGAGATACCTAGAGTTAAGACATCAAGACTAGCGCAATTATTGAACCTAAAACAGCTATTTTACAGCAGATATTTTATGGATTATTTGTTTTTTACTGACTCTAATAGGGATAAGAAGACATTGCAGACGAAATCTGTCTGAAATAAAGATTTATTCATTTTTCTAGTCGATTTGATTTGAATTCAGGAATTTGTTTGCTAGATCAACTTTGACAGAATGACATTTATGACTAATTGCTTTATGCAATAAGTCTCTAACTCTATAGAATAGGGGAATGGCATGATACTTTAGTTATTTTTTTAAGACAGAAACATAATCCACATAGTTACATATTTTTTTTCTTAAAAGCACCACTCCTGCATTTGTGTCTTAGTATTTCTTGTCTGTAAATATAAAAAAAATACATTATTGCCCTTGCCATTCCTGAATACATTTCAAGGTTTTACCTCAAGGCACAAACAAATTTTATGGCAGTACATCCATTACCCTCTTTTATTTGTGGATGTGTTCCTGCAAATCTATATAAGGTCTATTGTATTCTTCATGGTTCCATTTTACTCTATCCGTAGAAACCTCTTTTCAGGTTGCATTAGCTATGATGTAAATTTCCTTTTATGACCATGTACAAATTGGTACATTTGTAGAAATTTAGCAAGCCTTTGAGGCCAAACTTGTGAATAAATGGTTTAGGGCTTACAACTTTTAAAGCTGAGTGATAATGTACCATTGAGATCTTGTTCAGTGTGTGTATACCACGTGATACCAAATTAAGACTTTAAACAAAGATAACTGAACTATTTATTAATCATATTAAATGAAACATCGCACAGTCTAAGCTGTTTACATAGCCCTGCCTTTGGTTTTTTACTAGAGTTTGATTGAGAGTTGAGTTTCTTAAAACACTTCGACAAACCTTTTCACAAAACTGCCGCCTGATGTAGCACTGTCAAAACATTATTTAGGAAAGATGTTTGTCGAAGTGTTTGAGGAAACTTATCACCAAATCAAACTCTGAGAATAAAATGAAGGTGGGGCTCTTTAAGCAGCATAGACTGCCCTTTGTTTCATTTGAAATTGTGAGTAGAAAGAAAAGTTACCTTTGTTTTAAGTCATCATTTAAAGCAAAATGTTGTCTTCCACGGAGCATTTGTGACGTAATTTATTAGTGGTTTACATACACTGTTGTTTAAAGTCGATACTCCTGTTCCGAGTAGCTACGATTATTTGCCTATTATGCCAATTTGGATGGTTACCATGTATTTTCGTCTGTCTGTGTTTCAGTATTTGTTAGAGATGAAGAGCTTGGTGTTGCCGCCAGAGCACATTCTGAAGCGCGGTGACAGTGAGGCGCTAGCCTACGCGTTCTTCCACCTTCAGCACTGGAAACGAGTGGACGGCGCACTCAATCTCCTACACTGCACTTGGGAAGGAAGTAAGTTCACTGGTATACTTATACCTTGCCGACTACCATTGACAATACACAATAGGTTTATGCTTTGCCTTGCTGCTAGTACTGAAAATAGGCCGATCTCCTACACTGCACTTGGAAAGGAAATAAGTAAACTGTATTGGACTGTGATTGGAGAGGCAATGTACCTAATTCCTTGCCTTGTATCAATAACAATGCTCAATAGGTTTATGCTTGCCTTGCCGCTAGTACCTAAAATTGGTCGGATGGCATTCTTGACCTTTTTGGCTACAAGGAAGTAAGGCCTGCATTTATATAGCAGTATTTAAGCAAATTTCATATGATTCTGGAAAAATCTCATTAACACACATATTGTAAGATCACTTTTAAATTGATATATGTGAGAAATTATACTATCTATGTAAAAAAAATAAAGCTTTATTGGTCATTCTGTGCTAAGTGTACATTGTGTTACACAAGTATACCTGTCAATATAAATTGAGAATCTTATTTAATATTAAACTGAAATTCTTGATCTCATAATATTTTGTCGTACAATCGTTCATAGATGACCTCAGAGGCTTTACAGATTAAAGCCATCAGTCTTAAGTTTACAATTTAAGTGTCATGAATATACAATGGAGGAAAGCTGATCAGCATTTTCAATTCTTGTTTGACAAATGAATTGATTTCTAGCTGTTTTTTGTGAACATTACATCTCTGACCAAACATAATTTGTCATTGAAAATGGAATAAAGAAATTTGTAATATTTGCTAAAAAACTCAAATATTTTATGTTAGTTCATCACACGATTTGTTCATTTATGACAATGTGTGATGTGTTTGCAGCTTTCAGAATGATACCATACCCCTTGGAGAAGGGTCACTTGTTCTACCCCTACCCCACATGTACAGAGAACGCTGACAGAGAGCTACTCCCAGGTTAGTTGGCAAAATGATTATTTTAAATGTAATCTAGGAGTGAGAAAATAGACCTCTTTTGATACTGGCATGACTGGAAGGAATTTTGTGATGTTTTTACAGAAACTTTGAATCATTGATCATTTAACATTAAAAAAAAATTGTACAATGATTCAAAAGATAAAGAGAAAAATGTAAGATATACATTATTATATGCACTACCAACTTGATTACAATATTTCTACAAAAGTTGATATGAAAAATTAATTTTAAAGAATTGATTTGAACTGTCGCAAGCTGTCTATAACAAAATTAGCTTATGAACAATTGGAGTTTGACAGCACATAGTTGCTTTATCCAAAAGCATAGCCATGGCATTGACTAATATTTAAGCGAGCCCATTTCAGAGGACTGATAAATTGACCATGTAACTAGTCCAAAAACACCGACAACAAAGGATGACATGAATAAAACAATATTTTATACCCAAAGTTAGTGCCCTTTTTTTGTTTATTGGACATGTAAAAAACCTCTTGTATGATGAACTGCTATGAATTTCATGGTCAATTAAAAAAACAACACCAAGTTAAAAATGTGTCTTTTATTTTAGCGTTTCACGAGGTTTCAGTCTACCCGAAGAAGGAGCTGCCTTTTTTCATCCTCTTCACAGCGGGCTTGTGCTCCTTCACAGCGCTCCTCGCACTCCTCACACATCAATACCCAGAGCCCATGGGCATCATCGCTAAAACGGTACCTTACATTGAAGATATTACGGCACATGTATGGGGGGGGGGGGCTTGTTTTATCAGTGGGGAAGCCTTTTATGATCCAAGCTATGTAGGATTAAAACAAAATTTAAATTAAAATTGGTTCAATTGGTCAGGGAACCAGAATTTAACTGATAGCCCAATTTAATGTTATATGATATGATGAGAAATTGTTTGAGAAACTGTTTGCAAAAAGGATTGGTTACTTATGCAAAATTGTTAGGTATACATTTCAGTGAGATCTTTTTATTTATTTCCATGAATTTGTTATACAAACTGGGGCCATTACATAAACATTTGGTCAGATATTGATTTAGCATTTTTAAATTTAACATTTTTTTGCGAAATAAAAGAAATGTCAGAACAGGTATTATAACGACACAGATATATTCTAAAAAGCAATTGTACAGTACCATTGTTGATTAGATTCGGCCACTACCCAGTTTTCAAACCTTTTAAAAATGTTTAAAATGTTAAGTTTGTTTTCCCGTTTCAGGCTCTCACGTGGATCTACATGCCAGTGAGCTACATTCTCGAGAAACTGGAGGCCATTCTGCCCTCAAACCTGTTTCAGCAGCTCTCCCGCATCTAGTCACTGTGGTAAAACATCTGGTTACCATGGCTACACTATCACTTGATTACCACGGCAACAGCATCACACAACCCTGTTACTGAAGATACCAGATAGTGATAAATGGAAAATGTCATATCATTGGCTAATATCATTGTCCTATGGGATTATTTGGAGATGATAAAGCTGCAATTTCACAGAATGTCTGTTTTGACAACTTTTTATTTTTTGTCTTGAAATGAACTAATTTTGGAGTAGATATCTGGAAACCAGTGATATGTTACTGGTGGCGTAATATCAAGTCAAAGTTTTATCAGCATAAACATAAAAATGTTATTGCTTTTATACAGAATACAATAAAAATACAGAATGAACAAGTCATTAATATTTACAAACACAAATGTAGCTATTAATAATGAGTCAAAAGTATGTTGTTAAATATTTGCAAAATGAACTAGATCAATTTAAGTTACCCATGTACACAATAATAATTTTAGTTTGTAGATAACATGCATGATGAAAATATCTGGTTTGAATATTGTTATATATAAGAACAGATTTAACTAATGGAACAGTTACATACAAGTGAGGCATACTTGATAAATGAATATCGAATTGATAAGAACGTATTTGAGGGTTTTTTTGTCTGACAAATCACCCACTGTGTTAGCTTAACAGAATGAGACTTCAGTGTCTATACATGTGAGTTTCAAATTTTGGTTTGGATTTATATATTGATGGATTATCTATTTAAATGGTAATACTTGGCTGTTCTAGTTCATTTGAAAACAATAACTTGTTACTATGTACATATTTACAACTTAATTATTATGTAAGTCAAGATATATCAATTTTGCAAGTTTATTTAACGTATTATCAGATCGAAGTTTGTAACATAGATGTTCGAAAATTGAAGTATTATGCCTAAAAGTGTTAATAGCACTTTAAGAAAAATTAGTTTTTCGGCATCAAACATCAATTTTGCGGACGTAAGTATGAAACAATCTGATCTGAATTTTTGTCAGCAGTCTTATATGACTGATTTCCAGACCTTTATGCTTAAACTGGCCCATTCTAAGACAAAAAATATAACAGTTGTCAAAATGGTCCATCTGAGAGAGTGCAGCTTTAAGATGAGTGATGAATCAGCATTGTGTTACAAACTCTTGTTATCTTATTAATTGCTGTTTACATAACATAGCATTACAAGGTTTCAGTTTCACTTGTTAAAGAGTTCTAAAACAGGGTACCTTGGATAATTTTTACGTTACAGTTGAAATTAGTTTTGAGTGGAAGGCACTCTAACATTGAGATTGAGTTACATGTATTTTGTTTGGATTAAAGTTACAAGGAATGTAAATTTTGATATAGTTATGGTATTTTAATTTTGATATAGTTTTGGTATTTTAACTGAACTTTTTTTAAATGCCATAGTATTATTTTAAAAAGCCATATTATTATTTTTTCATTTATGATGTAAAAACCAAAGTGTTTTTCGTTTGAGTTGTGTTCAGTGTAAGTTAGATATTTCATCTATATTCACCAAATCTCTCTTATATTTGGTCAAAATAATATATTTTCCAACTGAAAAGCATTATTTTTAATATCTGCCATACATCATTATGTTAAATTAGCAGTCGACCATTATTGATCTTAATCAGGTGTATCGGTAGATTGAAAGAGAGGACGAGCTGGTAGACAAAATATAATATCAACCACTAAACTGGCTAAAGTTATTGGTCTGCATTTACCACAATAAATGTTATACAAATAACCTTAAACCATTATATAAACTCTGTTGAAAAAATCTGCTGTATTAAATATGCATAAACTTTGTGGTATTCGCTAAAATCAATGTTTTCTCCTGAAAATACATATTTATTCAATTATCTCTACTAATTGAAAAGCATGTTAAGCTGTCAGATTTAGTGGTAGTATTAAATCTTGTGAAACATCAATGCTTTTACAGTCAAATCCATTTCCATCATACAAAGGTTCTGGGTAATAACACACTTTAGTTCATGACTGGCTTCTATTTCATTTATGCTTTAAAATGCTGGTTAATGTTAGAACTAGTCAATCATTTAAAAGCCTTTAAAATCAGTATTTTTTTCATCACTGTTTTTTTTATGTACTCAAACTAATTTATTGGTTATGGGGTTGACATGCTAACATTTATAATTGAAAATTAAGCATAATGAAATAAATGGATATTTCATATAAGTACAGCATGGTCTCCATTCGCTAATTTCTTGTGTCCAATTTTGGGACTCGGGCTAAGAAAACTGAATTTCTGGATGATTCAAAATATCTATAATTAAACAAATTTTCAACACTTTGAAGAATTATGGGTCTGAATTTCGGTCTCAAGACGATAATGAATATGGCCGTATAATGTCGGTTTTTCTGAAAAATTCAGAGTATATGTGAGCTGATACAAACAGAAATGGTTCTTATTGTAACTATGACATCAGCAAGAAATAATTATGACATACATCTTTACAGAGTGTTATGTGTTCCTAAGGTCAGGCTTTTCTTATAATTTGGTTTCTTTTTTGTGTAAAATATATTTCATATGATTTCAAAACTGAAAACTCATGACTTTAAGACCCATTTTTGCTTGACTTGGCTCATATATATATATATGTATATGTTATAATTCACTTTGCTGTTTAAGTTTGCAGAAATCTCTTAAATAAAGAGGGTAGATGTCTAGCTGCCGTTTGCTGCTGTGTACTCTAATATTAAAATAATTCTTCCTATTTGAATAGATAATGGAGAAAATGTTGAACGAATACAAATGATTTGGAAGTAGATGCTGCTGTGTCGACCTACATGATAGTGTTGTATTGATGCAGTATATGAATGCAGTCCATGACAGAAAAATAGTCGTAACCGTTGTTAAGAAATTGTATATGATAATTGGAATACATCCTTGTTATACTTTTTGGTATTGACAGTAAACTTTTGTGCATGTTTTCCTTGCATGGAATACAAAATGGCTTATTAAAGTGAGCTAGACTGTTTTGGTTAAAGAGTTCAGTAGACTATTTTTTACTATCAGTGTGAAATTCAACAACTGTAATGATTTTTGTTCATGTATTATGTGAAAGCTATCACATTGGAGATTGGTCTGAACTAATGGCAATAAATGCCAAAAATTCATCTGGTTTGTTATCAATTTATTTATTTCCTCATTTATACATAAACATATAGAACTTCGGATTTTGGATAACTTTTAACTGGAAACAATACAAACAACATGCATTTCCAAAAACATAGATGGAATGCATGAGACCGAAACACTTAAATGCCTATAACGATGAAAAAAATCAGGTTTACATTGTCTTCAGTCAGTAGGAGTAAAAATACCAGCTGAATGCTGATGAATGGATACACCGTTTAAGGCATTTATTTTAAAGTTCAGTGCTTGATTTTTTTATTGAAAATGTTGTATTCAAGAAACTCAAGTCAAAATATTTTCAACATTACATGCATATTTAGAATCAGTGTGAATATGGGTCATCACGTGTCAAAATCTAGGTCAGACCAGTACAAAATATGGATCAGTATCATGAATGCTTTCCTCTATAAATATACATCCTTCTGCAAAATCACATTTGTTAAGAAAAATCCAGCTGCTGTTAATTGTTTTTCTGCAATACACCTTTGTTTAAGAATACATACTTATAACTTTATAACCCACTTGGTTAACATAGGTTAAAGAACTGAAAAGCTTACACGTGTGGCCTCCGGGTAGGCGTATTTATATTGCGAATTTATATAACTCGCATACCAGGTGAAAATTTCCTCCCGAATCCCTTCACCAAAATCCCTTCGAACACCGCCATTTCATTCCGCATCACACAATCATTTCCCTCACTTAAAATTCGGAAAACACAAAACACAATGTGTAGCGTATACTTATAAAGTTACGCATAAAAAACACTATAAGTAATAACAATCAAAGCGCGAGGCGCTGAAAGACTATCTGCGGGCAAATATGTGAGAGTTGCAAATTTTATTTGAACTATGGGAATGGGTGAAGGGCACATAGATAAAAGTGAAAAGTGTGCCGAGGGCCAAGAACGCTTGTGCCTACACTGGGTGAGGAAACAAACAAATCAGGCATCACATTTAACATACTAAAAGTATAGAACAATCTCATTGTGCAAAATGTGATTTTTGGAGTAAAATGTTGGAAAAATTAAATAAAAGTGAGAATTTCTGGGATTTGCCAATAACTGTGTACAATTTTGCAACAAAATAACCAGAATTACTGTATCAGATATATATTATTATACAGTTTAATATATCAAAAGTTAAGAAATACCGTATTTTGAGAAAGATGATTTTTCGGGTAAAATGTTTGAAAAATTAAACGAAAAGGAGGATTTCTGGTATTTGCCAATAATTTTGTCAATTTTCGCAATAAAATTACCAGAAGTACTGTATTAAATAGAGATTATACTACTGTAAAACATACTTAGAGTATAGAAACTACGTAATTTTGAGAAAAGTGATAAGTGGGTAAAATGTTTGGAAAATTAAATGAAAATGGGAATTTCTTGAATTTGCTTATAACTGTATTCAATTTTGCATTGAAATAACCAGCATTACTATATATGTAATAGATATTTAAATACAGTTTAATTTACCGAAAATTAAAAAAACAACAACAGTATTTGGTGAAATAGGTTTTCTAGGTAAATTGTTTGAAAAATTAAATGAAAATGAGAATTTCTGGAATTTGCCAATAACTTTGTCAAATTTTGCAATAAAATCACCAGAATTATTGTATATAATAGATATCGTATTATATTATAATATACCTAAGTATAGAAGCTACGTAAATTTGTGAAATGGGATTTTTTGGGTAAAATGTTTGGAAAATTAAATGAAAATGAGAAATTCTGGAATTTGCCGATTTCTTTGTCAAATTTTGCAATAAAATAATCAGAATTATTGTAATTAATAGATATTATACTACAGTATTACATACCTAAGGTTTAAAAACTACGTTTAGTGTGAAGTGTGAGTTTTGGTGTAAAATGTTTGAAAAATCCAATAAAAATGAGATTTTCTGGAAGTTGCCAAGAATTGTGTCAATTGTGGCAAAACAGTTTTCCATAATTACTGTAACTAATAGATATTATAGTACAGTACAACAAACCTTAAGTATAGAAACACTGTAGAGTGAGAAAGGAGATTTATGGGGTAAAATGTTTGAAAAATTAAATAAAAGTGAGAATTACTGGAATTTGCCAATGATTTAGCCAAATTTTGTTAGAATACTGCCAGAATTAATTATTTAATAGGTATCATATTACAGTATAGCAAATCTTAAGTATAGAAATATTGTATTGTGTGAAAGGTGATTTTTGCAGTTAAAAGTTTGAAACATGAGATAAAAAGGAAAATTTCTGGATTTTGTCAATAACTTGCTCAAATTTGCAACAAAATTATCTGACAGAATTACTGTATTTAATAGTTATTATATTCAAGTATGGAAACATCGTGTTGTAAGCAGTACGATTTTTAGGGTAAAACATTACAGAACATGGACTATTTGGAATCAATCACTTACATGTTGCCATATATTGAAAAATAATTTACTTTAAAGTATAGAAACAGCTTAAATGGCTGAATATGATGTAAAATATTAACCAAAAAATAAAGGAAAAAAAGAAAGAAATGTATTTGCGAATTTCTGGTATTTGCCTGTATGTTGATCAACGACATAACAATTATTTCACACAAAAAAGAGACTATTTAGCAGAACTGACATGAGCTACATTTCGTGGAAAATAACATTGAAAAACTTTATGCTATCAGATCGAACAAGACGTGGTTTTGAGATACAAAGTTCTGAAATCATAAAACGAGAATGTTGATTTCTTGAATTTGATCACAAACAATGAATACCAGCCCCAAAGAATTAATATGTCACTTTTTATATTTCATGTTTTATACTTAAAGTGAATTTGTAGATATTTTGTAACATATGTATAATTGGTTATTTTTAAACTCTGTTTTTAGTTGATTAGAGCAGCAATGTCAGTGCCTTAATGTAGTAGCATTAGATATTCACAACCTTAAACGCTGATGGCATTCCTATAGCATTTGCATGCAGAGCAGGCCTTACACAATCAAATCCAACCTTCTTGCAGGTGCATGTTACTGTATTAGGGCAGACAGTTTTAGTTTTACAAGCGCACTGTAGAACTTTCATAATATGAGCCTGAACTGGTGCTGTTTCAGTTGTAACTGGATATAGTAGTTTGTTACCTCACTACTTCCCAACCCCTTTCTACCGGGTGTAAAACTGAGATACAACTATTTTGACTTTCAGACAATCATTTTTGTTTCTTATTTCATAAAAGTAATATAAAAAATACACCATTACAAATAAGCGTGCTTCAGGGTCCCACAAGGTTATAATAACAAACCCTGCAGGCGATGGGAAACTTGCGGTCGGCTGGACTGCAATTTTATTGACACGGGTTCGAACCCGGTCTCCGACACAATTTATTTTTTTAACATTTTGGTACTTTTTAGCTTTACTGGCCAAAGGCCAGAAGAGCTTATGCGATGGTAATGTGTACGTAGTATGTGCATCCGTGCGTTCGTGCGTCTGTAAACAATTGCTTGTGAACACGATACAGTCTTCAGTTTTGATTGTATCTTGATGAAACTTGTACAGTATCTAGATATCCATTAGAGCTGGGTTCCTTTCGAAAACCAGCCAGATCCGCCCATGCATGCCTATATTATGACCCTTGATAGTATAAAAAAAAATGCTATTGTGTAAACAATTGGTTGTGAACACGATACGGTCTTCAGTTTTTATTGTATCTCAATGAAACTTGTACAGTATCTAGATATCCATTAGAGCTTGGTTCCTTTCGAAAACCAGCCAGATCCGCCCATGAATGCCTAGATTATGGGCCATGAAAGTTTCGAATTCTATTTTTAGCCAAGTTTACATGTACATGTAAATTCAAGTCTAGAGTTAAGGGAGACAATTTGCAAGTCTAGGATTTTGAGAGACAATTTGCTTTTTGCTTCTGCAGCTGATTTTGTGAATTACTCTGCCTTGTTCTTGTTGAAAGCCCAAAGGCCATTTTTTAGCTTTAAGTTCTGTAGTTTGCTCATTCATCTTAACAAAATTGGTTGTGAATGTTTAAGTCATGCACCTGGTGTCATTACTGGCCACACCCAGGGTTCACAGGTTTGGTAAACATAAATCTGGAAAGGTTTGAAAATCTGTTTGTGTGTTCCTGCATCTATCTCAGCACAATTGATTGTGAATGTTTGTTCAAATTGATCAATGTTGTCCTTGGATGCCCTTGACTTTGACCTTTTGACCAACTTTTTTTAACTTTTAAAACTACAGAATTTTTTACTATGAGTACAGTTTTGAAAGCAATTTTTTTTTTGTCAGATGACTTTTACTTGGCACATATTAAAATAGTTCATGCAACTAATCTGCTTACAATACTTTCTGGGCTCAGATGTTGAACGTGCTACGTTTTCAGGTAACCCAAACACAAAACATAAACTATATGTCGGTTGCCTTTTACCCATACATACATGCTCTGGATTGATATGACCACAAAAGCCGTGCCAGTAGAGCATAGGCCCTTTTGGGCCTCTTGTTTTTTACAATTATGATATCAAAGCGTAATACATTCTATAAGTTAATTGTCCTGAGATTCGTTACAATAAAAACAAACTTATTTTGGTGGCAATCTGGTGTACAGTCCCTTTAAGGTGTTGTGAATTTGATCATCTTCCAATCATTTTTGGTCTTGAATTTTTTTATATTTTTTTTTTTTGCCGGGGTGGGGGGGGGCGTGGCAAACAGGGTGTGTCATATCAAAGTAACTGCCGCCTGTGCTTCTGGCTACCTATTTTCTTAGAATGCACGGGAATTTCGTTTTAAACTTTAAAATCAATCAGACGAAGGTAAATAGAGGTGTATCTTTATTGTAGCAATAAAACATTTCATCAGTTTACAATTAATAGTTTTACCTTTAAGTAGATACTTGATTTAACTGTTTGACTGAAACGTTGTTGTTGTTGTTGTTGTTGTTGTTGTTATTTTCTGGTTTGTTTACAAACAGATCTAAATTTTTATTACCGAATCGACTTGTCCATCCGATTGATCGTCATATTGGTCGTCTTGTTACGATCGTCATGATGAAATAGTTTGGTTCTGCTGGATCATCATCATCATCATCATCATCATCATCATCATCATCATCAACAACAACAACATCAACCATTCCAGGCGCGTTAGATCTCGGCCAGTTAATTTTAAATACTGTGTCAAATTATTTTTGATCCTGCTATCAGGTGATGTTGCTACAAACCCCGGATCAGTCCGGTATCCATGTGAAAACTGCTCCAAGCCAGTGGCTAAAAAGCACCGAGCCATATACTGTGATAGTTGCTATTTCTGGTGGCACATAAAAATGTGCCCGTGTAACTCCAGATAAATATATAATTAACTTGTAACCAGTGAAGACCCATGGCTATGTTTCCAGTGCTCAAACTTTCATTTTACAGACAGCTTTTTTGATCAGTCATATCACTCTATAAACGATTCCTTATGTTCAACTTCTTCAGAGAAAAATCAACAATTCGAATCTTTCACCAAACTACGGCAACAACACCCTAGAATATTCATCTGCGCATGTTCAAATATAAACAGTTTAAGAAATAAATTTTATAGTACACCGGACATTTTATTAGAAAATACAGTTGATTTATTGTTTATTCTAGAAACTAAACTTGATAATTCTTTCCCTAATCCCAATTTGCAGTGGACAACTATCATATGTGGCGAGCCGACAGGACAGGCTCGAATGGAGGAGACATCATAGCATACTTGCGCTCGGACATTGCCGTTGAAAGGAAACCAGAACTAGAGTTTAAAGACATAGAATCTTTATGTGTAGAGGTAAAATTAAATGATTCTAAATGAATCATCTATGGACCTTATAAACCACTATCTTTGAACAATGATATTTTCGAAGAAAACTCTGACACAACCCTAGAAAAGTCTTGAAACAAATATGGCAACTTCATTAGAGACCTTAATTTTGACATGCTTATTGGTGATAAATGTATGCGACTTAGAAATTGCTGTGATATTTTTGACCTTGAAAATATAGCTGTAGACCCTACTTGTTTACCTGTGAACAGTAGCCCTACATTATGAGATGTTCTTTTAACCACAAGCAATAACCTACTCGCAACATAGTTAATTTTGATTGTGGACTTAGTGATTGTATTGGTGTACAATTTAAACAGGAAATAAATACGACGAACAATGGGTTCTTCACTTATAGAAGTTTTAAGCATTTTAACATTGAAAATTTTAACCATGATTTATCTAAAAATATTTTAACTGTAGATAGTTGTCAAACAGACGTAAACAAATGGCATGATAAGGAATTTAGCAAAACTTTCACTGAAACTGCAAACATATGCCCCCTTAAAAAAGAAGGTTCTCAAGAGACCGGCCCCATTTAAGAATAAGCTTTAATTTTTTTTATTTATTAACAATTTTTTTTAATAAATTTAATATGAACAAATCAACCAAAAACTAAAATATCAGGAAACAAAGACTTCAAGTAACTAGTTTAAGTAGAAAATCCTTAAATAAATATTTAAGCTGACTTTTGTCCAACTGATAAATCTTTTCTGACAAATAAGGGGAACATCAAGAACAAAGATACCATCTTACTTGAAAACACAAAACTAGTAACATATCAACAAGAAGTATCGTATGTCTTTAATGATTGCTTTGTCAAAAGTATAAAAAAAAATCATTATCTCGATGTAAATGAAAAACATCCAAGTATTGTATCATTTAAAGAAAACCAACCCAACACAAACCGAACTTCATTTTAAACATGTAGATTCTAACTTTATTGATGAACAAATTGATAAAATATGCATAATAAAAGCAACAGGCTCTGACGGTATCTCATCTAATCTTGTAAAATTAGCTAAACCTTTCATCGCCAATCACATCACTTATATTGTAAACAAGTCGTTTTCAACATTAACCTTTACTGATAGTTTAAAAGTTACTCCTTTACATAAAAAGAACAGTACTCTCGAAAAGGGCAACTATCGTCCAGTCAAAAAAAAATTGAACGCGCCACGAACACTCAAATAGTTGATTTTTACATTTTAATATATTCTTGTCTGCATTTAGACCAAAATTTGGATGCCAAACAACACTCTTAAAAATAATTGAAGACTGGAAGCAGGCACTAGATGAAAACAAATATGGAGCATCAGTATTGATGGACCTTTCTAAAGCATTTGACTGCCTTCCTCAAGACTTGTTTATCCTCAAATTGAAATACTATGGTGTAAGTGAAAATGTAATTAACTTAATCGAATGTAATTTAAGCAATAGGAATCAATACGTTAAACTAGGTGAAATTACAAGTGACTTTAAACATATGTATAAGGGAGTGCCTTAGGGCTATATCCTGGGGCCTGTCTTGGTTAATATTTTCATAAATGATATTTTTCATTTTGTCAACAAAAGTAAATTATATTATTATGCTGATGATAACACGCTGTCACATTCTGATTACACTATAAATGAAGTCAAAAACACTATAGAACAGGACAGGCTCTCTTTGATCAACTGGTTTTCAGATAACAAAATGTAGGCAAACCCAGATAAATTTCAGGCCATAGCTATAGGTCTTAAACTTAAACAAAATGTAATTTAACCATCCAGCTAGATAAGAGTATCATATCATGTGAAGAAGAGTAAAATTATTAGGTGTTACAATAGATTTTTGATTAAGTTTTAATACCCATGTCTCAAACACTTGTAAGAAAGCATCAAGGCAATTAAATGTATTAAAACGCATTGGGAAAAATCTCTGCAAATTAGGTACACTTAATATCTAATACTCTTTTATTATGTCAAACTTTAATTTATCTCCATTGACCTGGCATTTTTGTTGAGACCTAAATACTAATAAGATGGAAAAGAAACAAGAAAGAACATTACGATTTATCTACAATGACCATACATCAAACTATTGCTCTTTATTAATTAAGTCACATCTTCCATCACTAAAAGTTAGAAGAACTATTGCCTTAGAAAACTTTAAGATCATAAACAAACAAACACCAGTTTATCTTCACGATTTAGTTAAAATATTTTTTTTTATTCTTTTAGGTATAGTAACACTACAGAGGTACCCCAGGTAAGGACCACAAAGTATGGCCTCAACTCTTTCCGGTCGGCGGCGCCCAAACTCTTGAACTCACTACCTCAGCACTTTCGTGACGAGTCAGTTTCGGAGTTTGGTCAACGCATGGAACGGAGAGTTGTAGGTGTTCTTGTTACGCTTCTTATAGTTAAACCTTCCCTTTTTTGTTTCATCCCTGGCGGTTTGTGGTCATTCTGCCATCCTTTGCTTTTTAGTTAAGTTATGCTTAGTGCTTCCCTAGCCTGTATTGTATCAAACTATCAATCATATCTATTTTTAATCACTGCATGTGTTATAGGTATCCCTTGCCTTTACATTTGCTTTAAATCATGTTTATGTGCTTGCATGTTCACTGCATAAATGTTTACTGAGAGGCTGGTGCTAATCAGGTCATCTTAAATCTGTATCGAGCTGATATGTTGTTTTAGTATCCTTTTAAAAAATGCACGCTTTTGCTGCTTTTCCTTTCATTTTTTTTTAATTAAGTTCATCTTTTTAGACTACGGTCAAGATTAGCGCCAGCATCCCAGTTTTTATATGTGTATACTGTATATGACACCTGTATTAATGTCTTAACCATGTGCTAATTCACTATTTTAGTTAGGTACAATTTTTCAATATATATGCTTGTTATGAAATATATATATATAGTCGGTCAATAGCTATTCATAACTAATGTTTTCTCTGTTATGTCATACCGACTGAAAATAAAATTTGATTTGATTTGATCCTCCTCCTCCTCCTCCTCCTCCACCTCATCATCATCATCATCATCATCATCATCATCATCATCATCATCATCATCATCATTTACATCATCATCATCATCATCATCATCATCATCATGCCCACTTTTGTTTTTACATGACTTGCAATGAGTTAGATTTATATTATGTTTAAAATATAAAAAAATATCAAATTTATGTGTATAAAGATGTTGAAATGAAAGTGTTCATATTATTATTATTATTATTATTATTATTATTATTATTATTATTATTATTATTATTACAGGAGATTATGTTTCGCCAATTGCCACCATTTAAGATCATTTCAGCTCAAAGTCATTTCTTCCATCAACATGTATTACCCTCCATAATACATAAATGGGCCGAAATGGTAACTAGGCCGAATTGACCCACTAACTAGTGGAGTATGGCTATGTCTGGAGCAAAACAATGACGTTTCGATACAAAAAAGGCATAACAACAAGTGGGTCCTTTCAGTTTTCAGGTTTTTATTTGATACAATCTAGGTTGTGTTTCAATGAGCCGAAAACATTTGCTATGGAGGAAAGCAGTTGGGATGCCTGGAACCTGGACTGTTTTAGATCCTAGATAAAGTATATTATTTTAAGTCGGGTATAAAGGGAAAAAACATGGCGGAAAAGTTCGGAGTAAGTTAGTAAGTTGGGTATTCGAATATGCAACTATACCTACTAGTTTGTAGTGATTATTCGAATATTCAACTACCTGCTAGTTGCCAGTTTGAGATTCGAATAATCAATTACAAAGTAGGTACACAATGATATTCAGATGTTTTTTGTGAATATCAAACTACCAATAATTTGGAAGTTTGGAATTCAGTTTTTTGTCTTATTTATGGGTGAAAGGTACACATGAGAAGAAATCACATGTCAAATGTATTTATTGCATTTACACAGAGATATATTCGTGTGAAACACTGTTTTATTGAGTGGTTTTCTACTTTCACCAGTTGAATTTTTGATTATTGCAGGTGGTTATTCGCGAATATCCACCTACCCGCCAGTTGGTAGTTTGAGACTCGAATCATTACGTATTCTCTTTAGACATCATCTGAATCCCCAACTCCCGACTTGTCGGAAGTAGGATATTCGCGAATAGCCAACTGGCAATTTCGAATATCCAACAAGCAAATATAGAAAAATACTAAAAAAAGATAACTCGATTCGGAAAGGACTATCGCTGTAAGTTTGTTATTTTCATATCAATTTTTATAAAACATAGCGGAGTCAAAGCGGAAATGTACACTATACTCGGTTACTGGGCGATATGTTGAGCAATTTATATATTTTTTTCAAAAATCGTGGCAAATGCTTGGAATGTACAAAATATTGTTCGTATAACGAAAAGCAAAACGTTTCTGGTCCAAAAAATTGTTTATACATATATATTCACCATATTTGCCTTTAAACGGAGGTCTCGGAATGCATATTCTATCCTCAGTCAGGGTGTATTCATACATACAAATGAGGCACAAACTATATAAAAAAAAAATCACGTGGTATGTCCACACTGATTATTGTATTACATTGGCACCTCTTGACGAGGGAACACGTTATAATCTGATTTTTCACGAGTGTCATAAAAAAAAAAAACGATATGTATCATGCATTTTTCTTAAGCCGTTAGTAACGCTTTTAGCCATAAAACAGACACATTTCGAACGGAAATATGAAAATCTACGGTCTGATTTTTTTCAGCAATCTTATATCATTGGTTTGCAGATATTTACGCAAAAAAAATGCTCTTTCGTAGATGAAAAAGTTGTAAAAATGGTATATCTGTGAGAGTGCAGCTTTAAAGAGTAAACTTGAACACTTTTTGAGGAGGCTCGTGCCTGGTTTATAAATGCCTCCGTCTGAAACCGGTGCGGGTGATACAGGAATCCAGTGAAATCAAGTAACAATATGGTTACAACAGAGTTTAATTATTTATCAAAATGAATAATTTATGAGTGGATTTCACTTCTCGAAAACTGGTTTTCACTTCGATTTCCGATAAATTTTCGAAAAATTCCTCTAATTTCTTTATTTTTTGACCAATTTCAATAAAATTTAAAATATTAAAAATTTATGAGGCATATTCCATTAAGCATACAATACATTTTATTTATTAATCAAAATGAATAAGTTTTGCGTGGATTTCACGTTTTGAGTGGAAATCCACTGGATCCTGTATCACCATGATGTACCCGTTGTACAGTACATGTTCTAAATTAATTGATTGAATAAAAATCGCCAGTTTGCATTCAGAATTTATAAGCCATATCAATTTCACAAGAAGTTTATTTATTTAAAAACCAACAACAACATTTAACTATTAATTTGAAAAGTTTTTTTATAAAATAGTAAACATAATGTGCGGGTATGATTAACTTTAAGAAACAAACATTAGCATTTCTGGTAGTGTGTAGCCGTATCTATTCGATTAATCTGTTCGAGCCGGTTTAGTTTACACCGGCAGGCGTTCATCAATCGTACCATTTCAACATGGCGGATGAACTCGTGTTGTTGTTTGTTGGAAGTGGTTTGAGTGAACAGAAAGCAAAGGAAACTTTGAAAAATGAAGTTGTATCGCAAAGTCTAAAATCTTCTCTTGACCAGGTTTGTTTTGTAATAGATACACCTCCAAAAGTAGCGTATGATGCATTATTTCTGCATCAGTCTCTTATTTTGAGTTTGACAGCTGATGCAACCCAGTGTAAAACTCAGCTGTCAACATATTAACAAAATAACTACATGGTTGATTTGTGTCGTTCTGGTACAAAGTGTTATTTATTCTGAAAGGGCTATTACTAAATCATGGACAGTGTACCTTTCTGAAATTTTCTCTTCTTTACATGTATTTTGATGTTTTTAACTGTTCTTGCATGCAGGTTTTGTTAATAATACAATGATGTACTGGTATGTTTTTTTAACTATTGTGCACCAGTCAATTGTAACCACGGCCCCCCAGGATCGGGGGTATACCAGAGATAGCCGGGAAATGGGCCGTGTTTTTACCTTTCAGGTAGCCCCGCAGTGCTGGCTGAATGCGGTGGTTTTGTCTTCGCTTAAAATAAAGCGGGGAATGGGCCTTACCAGGGTCCCAGGGGTGCGGGGGCATTTGGCTGGGATTTTACCATCGTTCCAACACGGCGGGGATTTTAGCCTGGGTTGGCTGGACCGAAAGTCAAAGTCCCCGTTATTCCCCGGACCTGGGGGGGGGGGGCGTGGTTACAATTGACTGGTGCATTGTTTATACAGAATTTTACATGTTTATTATGAAAACATACACTTTATTTTGTATTTAATAACACTTTTAGCAAGATTTAGTGTATATAGTATTATGGTAATAGCCCCTAAAAGTGCAGTTTACACATCATTTGAAACATAATGATAAATGGTGAGTTAATTAACACATCATTTATATAATTTATTATAGAACTTTTTTATCCCAAATTGGGAAAAGCATGTCTAATATTCTACTACCTATCTTAACAAATTTTGTGGAATTTTGTTGACAGACAGAATTTCGCTCTTTTGAGAATTTTCAAAATCAACATTTTGTTTGATAACCAAAAAATCTTTTACAGCAGGTGATATCTTTCAGGTTGGAAAGTTATCTCCTGGTCTACAGAAGGACAAGGATATAGGCAAGCTTCTCTATCACACTGCAACAAAGCTCAAGGCCAGAAAATTTCAGAGCATCATTGTTGACTATGTGGCAAAGAAAAAACTGACATCAGAGGCTCAATTAAATGGTAATTATATGGACACATAGGGTTTTAACTAGGTTATGAAAAGGGCAGGGTGCTGCAGAAAAGGGCAGGGTGCTGCAGAAAAAGGCAGGTTACTGCAGAAAAAAAAAAAATGTGCTGTCGGTGAAATTAGCATGTATCCGGCTGTGAAGAATTAAAATGATTATTTGTTTCAAAAAGAATGTTAGAAATGTTTTCTGTTTAAGGAATCAGGTGGCAAATATGTTCAGTTTGCATGTATTTATTTATAATCATCATGACTGTACTAAGCTTTTAAACAAAATTAGATTATCTAAAATATTCTAAGGTGCAGCCCCTTCCATAACTCAAGCTAAAACCCTAAGATACATGTACCAATACTTTGACCTTGTTGTGTTGTTTGGTTGATCATAATTTAGTAAGGAATTCCTGAAAGACTCATTTGCATTTGATACATTTTCATATGTATTGAGGTATCAAAATTAACTTATTTTAAGAAGAAACACTCATATAATTTCATGATTAAAGTAGTTTATTTTTTCATTTCTTTTCACTACTGTTTTTGGCATTGCACCGTACAGTATAATTAAACCCTTTTTCAGCTGCACTCGACTACTTCAAGCACAATCCCCTGGATCCAGTGGACTATGGAAAATTTGAGGGGGAGTGTGGTGTGGGTGTGGTCATCACGCCAGACATGGTGGAGGCTGCTGTGGAGGAGGTGATCGCTAAACACCGTAACGGCCTCACCACCCAGAGATACAAGTACAATATAGGACTGATCATGTGTATGTCTTGTTCTGTTGATTTCATTTAGTTTGAACATGAATACATAAATTCAGAGTAACTTTATATATTTATTATTATTATGCCCCCCTTCGAAGAAGAGGGGTATATTGCTTTGCACAGGCATGTCGGTATGTCATCCGGTCGGTCGGTCGGTTGGTCGGTCCGTCCGTCGGTAGACCAAAGCTTGTCCGAGTGATAAATCAACAATTCCTAGACGTATGGTCATCAAACTTCACATGAAGGTTGGGCCTGACCAGTAGATGACCCCTATTGATTTTGGGGGCCATCGGGTCAAAGGTCAAGGTCACAGTGACCTTAAATGGTAAAATAATTTTAAAGCTTGTCCGAGTGATAACTCAACAATGCCTGCACCCATGGCCCTCAAACTTGACATGGAGGTTAGGCCTGACCAGGAGATGACCCCTATTGTTTTGGGGGGTCATCAGACCAAAGGTCAAGGTCACAGTGACCTTGAATGGTAAAAGGTTGTCCGAGTGATAACGTGACAATGCCTGCACCCATGGCCCTCAAACTTGACTTGGAGGTTTGGCCTGACCAGTAGATGACCCCTATTGTTTTTGGGGGTCATTGGGCCAAAGGTCAAGGTCACAGTGACCTTGAATGGTAAAAGGTTGTCCGATTGATAACTCAACAATGCCTGCACCCATGGCCCTCAAACTTGACTTGGAGAATTGGCCTGACCAGGAGATGACCCCTATGGTTTTTGGGGGTCATCTGGCCAAAGGTCAAGGTCACAGTGACCTGGTATGGTAAAAGGTTGTCCAACTGATAACTCGACAATGCCTGCAACCATGGCCCTCAAACTTGACTTGGAGATTGGGTCTGACCAGAAGATGGTCCCTATTGATTTAAGGGGTCATTGGGCCAAAGGTCAAGGTCACAGTGACCTGGAATGGTAAAAGGTTATCCGAGTGATTACTTGACAATTGCTGCACCCATGGCCCTCAAACTTGATTTGGAGGTTGAGCCCGGCCAGAAGATTGTCCCTCTTAATTTTAGGGGTCATTGGGCCAAAGGTCAAGGTCACAGTGACCTTGAATGATAAAAGGTTGTCCAAGTGATAACTCAACAATGCCTGCACCCATGGCCCTCAAACTTGACATGGATGTTGGGCCTGACCAGTAGATGACCCCTATTGATTTTAGGGGTCAAAGGTCAAGGTCACAGTGACCTTGAAAGCAAACTCGACAATTCTTGGACCTATGGTCATCAAACTTGACATGAAGGTTGGACCTGCCCAGTAGATGACCCCAATCGACTTTGGGGGTCATCAGGCCAAGGTCAATGTCACAGTAACCTTTAACGCAAAAGAGTTAACAAATCTTCCCCCACTGATATTTCAACAATGCCTGAACCTAAGATCATTAAACTTGACATGGATGTTAAGCCTGACCAGTAGATCACCCTTATTGATTTAGGATTCATAGAGCCAAAGGTCAAGGTCACAGTGATCTTGAATGGTAAAAGGTTGTCCGAGTGATAACTCAACAATGCCTGAACCCATGGCCTTCAAACTTAACTTGGAGTTGCATCTGACTTGTAGATGACCCCTTATGATTTAAGTGGTCATCGGGTCAAAGGTCAAGGTCACAGTGACCTTGAACGAAAAATACTTGTCTTGTGATAACTTGACAATGCCTTCACCCATGGCCCTCAAACTTGACATTTAGGTTTCTGGTGACCAGCTGATGACTCTGGATTTTGAGTTCATAGAGTCAAAGGTCATGACGGTCATAACACACTTTATCCTCACACTTTAATGGTCATAATCTTAAGACAGCAACAAATCAGCTGTCATTTCGGTCCATGCATATGTCATTCAATTGTCCATATAATCCTGACAACATGGCGCTCAGGGGGGGGGGGGGGGGCATAATGTTTGACAAACATCTCTTGTTATTATGTAAGATGATAAGAGTGTGAGTCGGTACATTTCCTGACATTGCATCAGTGTTTAGATAGTAACAACATTTAACCACATACATGTGTGTAAAGACAACAAAGATAACAATATTCACTAATTAATTGATATATTAGTCGAAACCTATGCTGTAAATGTTTCCTTATACAAGATCGTGACTGATTTCAAAGCAATAAGATCGTGTCTATGACAAAATTTATATTCACCTAAAGGCTTAACATTTGTACTGTTGTTTAATGATTTAAAGTGTTTTCAATGTTTTGTATTTTGACAGCTGAAGCAAGAGCCAAGCTGAAATGGGCTGATGGAAAGGCAGTGAAGAGTGAGGTTGATATGCAGGTATACATGGGTTATTGGTAGCCTGAAAAACATTTATTGGATAATGTTACTGAAATTGGTATCTTACAGGTTGTATTTAATTTTAATTCTTTTTTATGCATTTTCACTGGATTTATGCATTAAATTGTTTTTATTTGCTATTCTGTGTAAAGATGGATATTTTTAATACCTCTATTTGCTTTTAGTTCCAAAGACCCCTCCCCATGTAAAACTTTATGCTTGTGTTTGTAGGTTCTAGATCTCTTGGGACCAAAGACTGCTGCTGACTTGGAAAAACCCACCAAGCAAAAGGTAAACTTCGAAATTTAAAGACATTATTTACATTGTAAGACATGAATGTGAAGAGCTATTTCAGTACCAGTACTGAATGATATCAGTTGTATATCAATTTCCATTTTATAAAAAAAAGTTTTAGGCTTCTGAATATATCTGTTTGCTTTTGCAGTTTTATATCTCACTAAACTTGATAAACAACTCATAAAACTCCCAACTCTCTGTGTTTTTTAGGGAGGAAAGGGACCGAAAGATGTAGAAAATGCCAAAAAGAAAGATGCCATCAAAGAGGCGCCATCAGTGGAAAACTGTAAGCAATCACTTTAACTTATTTGGATTTAGTCTGAGTCTCAAGGAAAAAAATTTGTGCCTTAATTTATTTCAAAATTTGGATGTTCTAGAATACCATGAAATTTTTGGTCCATAGAAAGGTTATGTTACCCATGTTTCTCCTTACCAATGCCTCTGTTCTTGGCTTAAACTGATGCAGTGAAAGTCTATGGGAAGAAAAGCTCTTCTTAAGTTAAATGTCTTGTTCACTAGCGCCACAGAAATAAATCTAACCAAATCTTACCCTACTTCTCCAGTCCTGGGTAAAGATGGTGAGGTAATGAGTTTCATGGAGCTGATGGGTGAGGCGGTCAAGTTCCACAAGCCCGGGGAAAACTACAAGACCTCGGGCTATGTTATCACGCCTAAAACCATGGACATTCTAAAACAACACCTGAAGGAAACTGGAGGCAAGGTAGTAAAACTATCTGTGAAATTATAATTTTAGGGTTCTTGTCAAAATATTGTCATCCATTATGCATTGGCATCATTTTGTCTTTACATTATCTGGGTCCTCTGGGACGTCATTTCAACAAATGTATGAAGATTTGTTGTAAGATCTGGAATTTCAGTCTGATATTATTATTAGACCTATAAGGTAACAAATTGTTCATTGTCCTGTTACAGGTGTACAGCAGATTTCCCCCAGAACCAAATGGAATCCTCCACATTGGTCATGCTAAGGCCATCAACTTCAACTTTGGATACGCTAAGGTACTCTATAACTTTATTACCACACTTAAAGCAGCAGATTTGCTGTTTTGACATTTTTTTAGTTTTTGTCTCGGAATCAGTTAATATTGGTATTAATGCCTTCAATTCAGATAAACAAGATAACTCGCAATAGAACAGATCACAATTGTTAAGAAACCTTCATTTGCCTTAAAGCGTTAGTAAAGCTTTTAGCTATAAAACATCAATTTTCGAACCTATTTGTGAAACTGCGATCTGATCTTTTTACAGGAGTCTTATATTGCTGGCTTCCAGATATTTATGAAATATTAGCTTATTCTAAGACAAAAAATAAAAAAGTTGAGTTTTTCACAAATTATTTTTTTCATTTTTTGTCCATCATTTCATACCGGTAATACATATTGTATCGCTAGGTTTGAATTTTCTGAAAAACACTGCATATTCTTGAAGTTAGTATTCTTTTGATAACTTTTCTCATTACATGCAGGCTAACAACGGCAATTGTTACTTGAGGTATGATGACACCAACCCAGAGAAAGAGGAGGAGAAATTCTTCACTGGAATCAAAGACATGGTGGAATGGCTAGGTAGGGAATGGTGCACCTTTGTCAATGGTCAATCTATGTCATATATCAGGTTGTTTTAACCCCATGATACACTTTAGTGGATGAAATACTTTAAGTCATTGTTTATAGGACACACTTTTTCCCCTAGAATTCTTGTAAATTAGGGATGGCAACGAGTAGTAAAATTAATACTCGAGTGTTCGATCGAGTACTCGGGTACTCGATTACTCCGAAAAATTGAAAAAGTGTTCGCAAAGACAAGATTGTGTATAGATGTATCGTTAATGACGTATATTGTGCGTTGGTCGTATTATTGGTCATTTTCACCTATTAAGTAAACTTTCATTACGTATTTTAACAAAAAAATGATATAAAAAGAAAACAAATGTTGTTTCAGGCTTTTAATTTGTCTTATTCGTTTCATTTTATACAAGTATGCACTGCAGAAATGAACAACAATCAGAATTACAATGAACGAAAATTGATAGCATACATAAAAATAGTGAACATTATTCAATACGAAGTTCAGTTGTTCAGTTGTTTACTCTAAAAAAAATGTTTAAATGATAGTTTTTCGTACTGTGTAATTGTTGTTTACCTCATTAAATTCATAATTCTTGATTTAAAATATCAACCAATCAATTGTGATAATCATTTCAAAAATAGTTAAAATCCGCCCATTAAGAAATCAATTCTTGTAACGGTCAATACTCTTTCGTTTGTTAGCGTCCATTGTTTGGTGAAAGGTCTCTAATTGGTATACAATAGAATTGTGTAGGTGAAAGTACCGCTATCAAAACTTCGCTAATTGACATCAGTTCTAATTTGAAATAGGGGACCTTTGTTGACAGTTTGCAACTATCACAACAACTGTCAACTAATTGATTGAGGTCAATTGTGTACACAGCGGGGATTAGAGGGACCGTAAATTGTCCTCTTGGCAACTAACCAGATCTGATATATTGTCTGTAAATCGTGTGTTTGGTGATTTTTATAGATTTTTTAAAAAAAAATTCCGAGTACTCGAGTAGTGATTTGGTACTCGAGTACTCAGACGTTCGATTGAGTACTCGGGTACTCGTTGCCATCCCTATTATAAATATAATGCCTGTGTCTTATATATAGTATTAGGCTTTCGATGTTGTTTTTTCCAAAGTCAATTTCATGCTGAAATATGTTTGTTTTCATTTCACTTCAAAGGGACGCTACTCACACCTTCTGCCATTTTTTTGTTGTATTATAATTTATCAACTATTCATTTTTTAATACACAGAGTTTTGTATGAAATATAGACAACATTTGTTCTTTACACCCTTGGAAATTGGATGGCGTATATAGAATTATATACTTTCACTTCATTTCTCCAAAGCTTAAAGCTGTTAAAGGTAACGTATGCCTTGAATGACTTACACAGGTGTCTATTAAATTTTAGCTATTAAAACATTTACATAATAAAAAAATCAATTATTTTTAGTTGGCTGTTGTTTTAAATGTTTATTTAATTTCAGGCTACAAGCCATGGAAGATAACTCATGCCTCAGACAACTTTGACAAGCTGTACGGCTATGCTGTGGAGTTGATTCGACGAGGTCATGCGTACGTGTGTCACATGAGGTCAGAGGACATCAAGGGGTTCAATCCTCCAGATTCCCCGTGGAAGGACAGGCCTATTGAGGAATCTCTACAACTGTTTGAGGTTTGTTGTAGTAAATATTATAACAAGTACAGGGTTTGACACCAGCTTTCATGATCACTAGACCAGTGGACCAGTTAGCCTTAGAATTTACTAGACCTGACCAAATATCAACTAGACCAACTTCTTAAAAGACCAATTATGCCTTTAATAGGACTATTTTGTGAATCTGATGATTAATATTGTAAATGAAGCAGATACACCAACGAGGTAAACTTTATTTTTCTATTGATTCTTCTTGACCCTTTCTTCTCCTTGACTTTTCGCTCCCTGTGATTTTTTTGTCAGATAAAAACTCTTATTTAAGCAGGCTTTTAAAAGTGTCATAATATTTTGGAAACCTGGACATTGTATGATAGGCAATGTTGTTAGGACATGGGTTTGTGTCCAACCCTGTAGTACATTTGTGTTCTGCAAGAATTTTACAAAGACCTTGACTTTGGAAAAAATATAGAAGTTGCATTTAATGACAAAATCGCCCCAAATCACTTCAAAATTGTCTCATATTTTAAAGTTTGAAAAGCAAAACCATTGGACAAAATTACTAACCATTGGTTAAAAAAGTCAAGGCAAGCAATGTTCATAACACTTTTAATGCTTTTCATAACTGATAATTTACTGGAAAAAACACACCTGTTCTATAGTATACCATGTATATTCTTTGCTCTTTGCAATCCATTTCATTGAAGAACTCAAAGACATATGTGCAACACAATGTATATTTTCATTCCTTCCACAGGACATGAAGAACGGCAAGATCCAAGAAGGGGATGCAACTCTCCGGATGAAGACCACGCTGGAGGAAGGCAAGAAGGATCCCGTCGCCTACCGGATAAAGTTTGCTCCACACCATCGCACTGGTGACAAATGGTGGATTTTTGTTTCTCATGTACATGTCAAATGAATTAAGTAGTGTGCGTATGTGCGTGTGCATGTGAATGTTGAGGAAAGCAATAAGAATCCTGTGGCTATCTGAATAAAGTTTGCTTAACAACACTATACTGAGTTATAGGATGTGTGGTTGACACATACTTAGAATATAATGTTTAATATTAACAATTGTAGAACCAGTATGATGTTTAATATTAAGGATTGTAGAATCATTATAATGCATGTTTATGTTGAGAACCATCCTGAGGTTTACTAGTTTAAGTTTGCCTCTCAACACCAAACAATATATGTGGTGAGTTTCTGGAGAAGAATGACAACATTATATCAGATATAGGATGGTAGTTGAGCACTCTCAAAAGAACAAAAAGGACAAAATCAGACACTTCCTTCTTGTTAAAGGAACTAGACACCAGATAAAACAACTGCAAGAAAAAACTTGTCAAAAACTTGCATATAATTGACACCGTTGTGTACAAGGCATTGAATCCTACTTACTGATGTATGCATTACTTACAACACATGCATTTTTTGCATATTTTTCCAATTCAAATTTTACTAGAGTTGTTAACCACATAAATCCCAGTAAGTTTAAAAAGAGCGTTGTTATATTTATCTGCACTCATAAACAGATATGATCTGAACTAGGAAACCATTATGCACTATTTTATACAGGGAAACACAGATGAGACAGCAACACCATTGTTGAATTTATTATTTTAACCTTGTAAAGTGATGTATTATTGGCTTCCTACTAGGTCTTATTGGCAATATTATGCTTGTTTTGAGGAAATACTGTATTTGCCACTTTTTTCAGCTGGTGTCTAGCCCCTTTAAGATTTGGCAAGTTGTTATTTTATCTATTATTGTGACTTATTTTGTCGAAAATGGTCCTCATATTTCTATCATGATAGTAACAATACATCATTAATTGAACCCTTCATTATTATACCATTTCAGGTGTATCTACCCAACCTATGACTTCACCCATTGTCTGTGTGATTCCATAGAGAACATCTCCCACTCCCTGTGCACAAAGGAGTTTCAGTCGCGCCGATCCTCATACTACTGGCTGTGTAATGTCCTTGACCTTTACTGCCCTGTCCAGTGGGAATATGGCCGCCTTAATCTCAGCTATACTGTCGTCTCCAAGCGCAAGATTGGCAAGCTTATAACTGATGGATGTGTTCGGTATGCATATAAACATATTATAAGTATATTTAGATTGATACTAAATAAAGTGCCATTTGCAAACCAGTTTTATAATGTCTAAAAAGTCTCTCTTCAATAAAAAAAGTGTAACCTTAAAGTTGAAGGTGATGAAAACAATAATTCTAAAATAGCTTTGTAATGAAAGCTTGCTGGTATTGGAATGTTTTACACTGAAGATTTGTAGGTCAGTGTATGTATACCACTTTTTAAATTAGAAAACTTTACTATTTCTTCACCATTTTAAATGAAACATAGCACAGTCTACGCCACTTATAGAGCCTGCCTTCGGCCTTTCCCAGAGTTTGATTGAGAGTTAAGTTCCTTAAAAGACTTTGACAAACCTTTTTGCAAAACCGCGGCCTGAGGGAGCTCTGACAAAAAATAATAATTTGGAAACAGGTTTGTCAAAGTGTAGAAAAAGAAAAATGTCTTTGTTTGAAGTCTTCATTTTTAAGCAAAATACATGATTTAATTTCTCATGTGGTATACTCAAACTGTACTTTTGTGATATAACGGTAACATGTTTTTCTGATGGAAATTGACTATTGAAAAATCTACAATTTACCGGTAGAATGTAAAACAATAAACACATTGTGCAAGGCTTTGAAATTCATTTACAAACTTTTTACAGAGACTGGGATGACCCTAGACTGTTCACACTGACAGCCCTTCGTCGACGAGGATTTCCCCCAGAGGCAATCAACCTGTTCTGTGCCAAGGTTGGCGTCACAATGGCCCAGACAGTTCTAGACCCAAGTATGCTAGAGGCTTGTGTCAGAGATGTGCTCAATATTAAGGCTCCTAGGTAAGAATTGTGTGGTTTGACTAGGGATGAAGTGATTGGAGATCACCATGAGCATGTATGCGGATTGAAGAAAGGTTTTGACATTCAGTATCAGCGAGTCTTTAAGTAAAGTACCTATTTGGTTTGGGCCATCTGGTGTTCATAAAAAGTGTTACTGAGGTGTTCAAATCATAAATATATAGGCTCTTTGATAGCTTTTACGGTGATAGCTCTTCTGTAAATAGGGGATATTATGATTTTCTGGTGACCTATACAACGTCCATTTCTGTGTGTAAACATGTATCGGTGGAGACTGCACGTACTATTATAATATAAACAGCTCAAACAACCATTCCATGATTATCAAAAACCAACACCAAAATAAAAATTGGTAATATTTTTTGGGAAACAAGTGTCAATAGATTTGGGGAATTTCAAAAAAATTAGCTGAATTTTGGCCTCTGCTAACAAAGGTTAACATCCCCTGAATTATCCTCTATTTATTTCACTATCATTTACTGATTATATATTTTCCATTCAAAAAGCACTCAACATATATGTGAAGTGTTTTTCTCATCATTATGACAATAACCATTACAATTGATACAGGTGTATGGCAGTATTAGACCCGCTGAAGGTGACCATATCAAACTTCCCTGGTGATCACTCAGGGGAGATAACTGTGCCTGACTTTCCTGCGGATGAGGCTCGTGGATCACATAAAATACCCTTCACCAAAACCGTCTACATAGAGAGATCTGATTTTAGAGAAGTAAGTATACCTATGTTTTTAATTAGATAATATAATAATGGTCTGTAAGTTGGCGTTATAGTAAAAGCATTGGTCTCTAACCCAAGATGCAGTAATCTTAAGCAGACTTTTGTATGATCAAGTGGGAATCCTTATGCTTGCCGTCAACACAAACTTCAACAAGCCCTGCTATATAATATCAAGAATTTTAGCAAGCCCAGAAAGTTTTCTACCAATACAGGGCTTGCATGCTTGTGCTAATTTCGTCCACTGTAGATGTTACAGATTCATCCCTGGACAGTTAATTAAAAAAATAGTTTTTAAGGCGCCTTCATAGTACAAGCATTGGTCTCTAACCATAGATGTTTCATATTTAACCCTGCATAGTTAATTAAAAAAAAGGATTTCTAATGTGGCTTAATAGTACGGGCATTGGTCTCTAACCAAAGATGTTACAGATTCAACCCTGGATATTTAATTAAGAAAAGGATTTGTAAGGTGGCTTTATAGTACAAGGGTTGGTGTCGAATTTGAGATGTTACAGGTTTAACTCTTGTTTATCCATTTAAATGGGTATGTAAGGTACCTTAATGGTACACTTGTCAGTGTCCACCTAAGATGTTTCAAATTCAACACGTGCTAGGGTCCCATCTCATTTCTGGACCCATGTACTGATTTTGCACCTAGGTTACACTCCAAATGATCCATATCAGCTTGCCTATGTATAAGTTTTAAAAGAAGAGATTAATTCTAGACTGAGATTATGTTTTGTATTGTAAAATTATAACTGTTTGTTTCAGAACGCTGATAAGAATTACAAAAGGTTTTCCTGTGATCAGCCTGTAGGTTTGCGACATGCTGGATATGTCATTGCAGTGGAGTCTGTTAAAAAGGTTAGATTTAGATGGTGTATTTTTCACCTGTGACAGAAAACTGTGTTATAAACAAGAGGACAAGAAATCACAATGGCAGATATTGTCTCTCTTCATACTATGATTTCGAAAAACAATTTTAAATCTGCTATACATTTGAAAACAATACCTATTGTTACTTTCCTTACATATTATATTACTTATATTACCCTATTACATTAGATGTTGCCTGAGTTGTATAACAAGGCTTATACTTATAATCGTTTCTGTCTACACAATTATTGCAATGTTTCATTTATGTGTATTAAGCAAAATGTCAAGCCAATTAATTTTTTGTCATCTCAGTACTTACTACATTCTAGGATGGGAGTGGAAATGTCACAGAGATCCTTGCCACATGTAAGCCCTCCTCTGATTGTGAGAAACCCAAGGGCTTCATTCAGTGGGTGTGTAACCCCCTCGTTTGTGAGGTCAGACTCTACGACAAGCTGTAAGTACATGTAGAAAGTTGTCTGACTGTAGGAAACTTCATTCAGAGGGTGTGTATCCCCATCGTGTGTGAGGTCAGACTCTAAGACAAGCTGTAAGTACATATTCCCTTGTACTTATTTGTAAATACAAGTAGAAAGTTGGTTGATTGTGGGAAACTTCATAAAGGGGGCGTGTAACCATCTTGTGTGTGAGGTCAGACTCTATGACAAGCTGTAAGTACATCTTTACCTTGCTGTAACTACATGTAGAAAGTTGTCTGATTGTTGAAAACTTCATGAAGTGGGCATGTAACCCCCTTGTGTGTGAGGTCAGACTCTATGAAAAAGATGAAGTACGACGTATTCCCTATCTTGTACTAATTTGTAACTACATGGTTAAAATTGTCTGACTGTGAAACAAAGAGATTCATACAATGGGTGTGTAGCCTGTTTAATTGAGACATTGGCAGTAATGTAAGGCGCAATGCTGCACTGCCCTCTCACACCAGATTTAGCTGTAGTCACTAAGTTGAGCTGTTTCATATACCCTCAGGACCTGGAAATAAATAATTATATTGTGAATGCAGAATTGGTGCCTTTACAGTTTTATTTAACCTGCTAGTCTCTATTCTTACATTGTATACTCACAATTTACGGTCTGGTCCCATTCACATCGTAAAAGCGATACTTGGTGCCATAACAATGGTATTTCAAGCTGCTAGTCTCTATTCTTATGTTGTATATTCACTATCTACAGTCTGGTAATCTTGGTGAATGCTGACAATGCCAGTGCACATGAAAAACACTGACAGGTTTTATGGTTTCATTATTATTATTCATCGTCGCAAAAAGGATGGAAGGATGAGTTTTTCACTGACAGCAGCTTACCCTTCTTACTGTAGATTTAGTTTAGACTTATTTATACTAATGGTAGTGAAATTTTTAATTAAAACATTATATCATCATACTATCCATGGCACAATATTAAGTGCTTTTGTAAGGTGTTGAGGTGGGATTGGAAAAAGCCCATTTGTCTGATTTGGTGATTACAAACCAAAGTCATATACGCCCAGGCCCCAATTTCTCGAAACTTCTTAAGTCTCTTATAACAGGATTAAGCTAAACCCACTATTTTTGTCTTTCAATATTTTGCGATTTATATACTCCTTTAAATGTTTTAATACTTGAGATAGAAATTATCGCTATGATTATCACAATAAACCATTTTTCATTAAAAAAAAATCACTATAACTATGTATTTTGGCTTATTGAAATAAGCAGCTTAAGCCTTTTAAGCTTAAGAAGTTACGAGAAATTGGGGCCTGGCATCGAGTCAGGAACACTTTGGTGAAAAGTGAGGGTGCTAACAAGACTATTTGTCACTGTAGATGGGATATTTACCATTTCTTTGTTGTCAATGTGGCTTTCAGCCAACTGTCACTTATACTTTATGTAAAGTACACTCCTGTCTATGATTTACAGATTCTATGTACCAGGTTGTAATGTTTTATACTTCCAGTTTCTACCATAAAAACCCAGAGGATTCCAACGAAGTACCTGGAGGTTTCCTGAATGATGTCAAAAGGGTGAGATAACTTTTAACAGTGAATGAAGTTGAGGTTTAATAAAAAAAAAATCAACATTGTCTTTCGTTGAACAAAGTAGGTTACTAATTAAAGCCTGTCATATAACAATATAGTATGCGTCATGTCCATTCATATGAAGAGAAATTCATTATATATACAAAGCTTAAAATCATTTCTGTAATGAGTAAGTCTTATTCTTATTTGCCAATAAGCCCTGTTCTCATTTTACTTCAAAACAAAAATAAACCAAGCAAAGTTTTGCATACTGAACATAAGGTGACAATACATTACTCCACAGGACTCACTGCAAGTGATACCTAACGCATATGTCGATCAGTCAGTGAAGAACGCTAAGAGTCTGGACAGGTTTCAATTTGAGAGGATAGGATTCTTCACTGTGGACAAGGACACCACGCCGGGAAAGGTAATGACTCCATTGTATAATTATGTATGTATTTATATTCATACAACTATTATAACTTTTATATGTTATTATGTTAGGAGCATGTACTTAAAACAAATCCCTACATACACAGGTACATAGGAGAGTGGTCTAATGGTATATGTGTCCACCTAGCACCTAATAGTTCGTGGCCTGCAAGTTTAAGGCCCTCAAGGGGCACATTTTCTAGGCTTTCTTCTCAGAGAGAGGATGTGAGTTTAAGGCCCTCCAGGGGCACATTTTCTAGGCTTTCTTCTCAGAAACAGGATGTGAGTTTAAGGCCCTCCAGGGGCACATTTTCTAGGCTTTCTTCTCAGAATGAGGATGTGAGTTTAAGGCCCTCCAGGGGCACATTTGCTAGGCTTTCTTTTCAGAAAGAGGATGTGAGTTTAATGCCTTCCAGGGGCACATTTTCTAGGCTTTCTTTTCAGAATGAGGATGTGAGTTTAAGGCCCTCCAGGGGCACATTTTCTAGGTTTTCTTTTCAGAAAGAGGATGTGAGTTTAAGGCCTTCCAGGGGCACATTTTCTAGGTTTTCTTTTCAGAAAGAGGATGTGAGTTTAAGGCCCTCCAGGGGCACATTTTCTAGGTTTTCTTTTCAGAAAGAGGATGTGAGTTTAAGGCCCTCCAGGGGCACATTTTCTAGGCTTTCTTCTCAGAATGAGGATGTGAGTTTAAAGCCCTCCTGGGCACATTTCTAGGCTTTCATCTCAAAATGAGGATGTGAGTTTAAGGCCCTCCAGGGGCACATTTTCTAGGCTTTCTTCTCACACAGAGGAAGTGAGTTCAAGTCCTACCAGGGGGACATTCACAAAGAGAATATGAGTTTGAGGCCCACAAATTTGAGGCTTATAAGTTTGAGGTCAACCAGGGGCACATTTTCTAGGCCTCTCAGAGAGACAATTTCAGTGTACCAGACAAGTTCAAGAGTGTCAAATGGTAAAATAAATCAGTTTAAAGTAAAGATGATATTCAAGTTTGTCTTTTTCCCCCTTTTCAAGTAGTGCTTTTATCACATTTGCTCTATTAACACCTTTTATCCCATTAGTGCCCTTTTTATCATCAGAATCATCACCAAAGATCAACGTCCCCATAATGCACTGTCATAATTGAGAAATATTGTGCAATAGTCATGGTAGTAGTGTTTCTGCTAGGTGTTTTGAGCAACTGCCAACACCATGCTGCCCCTTTGACTGCTGAAAATGTGCCGTGCTGCCCCTTCATCTTTCATATCATGTAAAATACTAACTTTGTTTCAACATTATATGATTGGCAGTTGTCCGGCAAATATCACCATTATTATGCAATGCCTCTTGCATACTCACTTAATAGGTTTATTCATTTGCCAGTTCGCCATATAATTTAAGACGTAATTACCCTTATTGCAACTATTAATGTAAACTGAATGCACAATATCTGGCTTTCATCAAGTATCTTCCCTCCTGCATTGTTGCATCATACCAGAATAAAACATGATAATATTTACCTGAGCATGTAAACCCTTGTCATATTGAAGGAAGGCTGAAACATTGCAGAGACTTGATAATTGTTCAATAAATGATTGGCGAAAACCTAACATCTTTGGCTTAATGCAGTAGGTGTATCTTTTAGATTTTGTCTAATGAGTTACATCAGTATGGCACCAGATTTTCTACATGGAGAATATGGCACGATTTACATATCAATGATGTATAACCAAGAACATTAACATTCGCTTTTTCTGATTGACATACATTAAAAATTCCAGATATGTCCATTACAGTAATCTTAGAACTGTAAAAATAGAATCAATCTGTCATCAATCAGGGAAAAACAAGGGAAATGTGTTAAAAGGCTAACTTAAAGAGATGAATTACAGTATCAAAACTGATAAAACATTATCGTGAATTCGCGGAAATGAAAATAAAACACATTCTATATTATTTAGTAATTTACCAAGCAATATCTTGACACCTGTGTCTGCGTTAATACAAAATCAGATTCTCGCATATTAATGAAGGAAGTCCTACAGGAAGTTAAACCATTAAACTCAGTGAGGAAAAGTTATGATAAAAAAATGAGATTTTATTCACAATTTTTTTGCTTCTTAATGCTATTATTGTGTTTTCAAATACCGGTATAATAATTTCATCCTAAGATTTAATTTTCTTATATGTGCAGAATGTATTCTTTAATTACCTGGTCTTATACTATTGGCAGATTCATTTTTTCCAGGCTCCTTTTTAATGGATTTTAGATTGCTACATTGAAGGGGTCGTTCTATGAATCACATTATCAAAGTGTAAAAAATATTGAAATAGCCATTAAAGGAATGATTCTTTTTCTCATGTGATAAATTACGATGCTTGATTCTGATAGTGTACTTGTGCACCTGTGAAAGTTTAAATAAAGCGGACACCAATATTCTGCTTAATAGAATGGTGTTTGATATTTCATTTTCTTAGTGCAATAACTCAATAACTGCATATAGAAATAGGAGCAGATATTGAGTTATTGCATTAATGTGATTTTGCTCTTAATTCATTATACATTTATTTTGGAATGAAATGTTGAATAATCATTTACTGAAATGACCAGGTAGTTCTCGTTTCCTGCAAAAATACTACCCTAGACTTTTCATAGAAACAAATGATCAAGATAAATGTTCATAAATTGTTATGTCATGGTTATAGCCTGTTTTAATGGGGAAATAATGTTGCATTTTCACTTTGATATCTGCTTGTATAAATGTTCCGAAACTCATAACACTTGATTAAATGTGCTACATTTCCTAACTTTGCTGAAAGCGCTTCCATCGGCCTTGTAATATATATCTACAATACTTTGGACAAGTGTCTGGAAATTCTCATCCGGATGTTTTTTTCCCCGATTTTAATATTTTGTTTATAATCGTTGAGTAGTTTTGCCTTTAAGCCGTCAGTTAAGGATTTACCATTATCTTCGTAATTACGTTATGATGAGTTTCCAACGAGAGCTAAGAACCTCTTAAATATTCGTAATTGCCGTGAGGAGTAAATTGTTTGTTTTACTTTTATGTATAATTTGTAGAACATTGATGTAATTGCTCCGAACTTAAGGACAGTAAAAATGGACCCATCTGTCTCAGTGATAAAATCGGGCTTAAAATGTTTATGCATTGGTTTTTTAAGTTACAAAAGCTTTCTTTAATATCAAGGGGGTTTAATGGGGTTTTAATTACATATGTTTATTTATGTCATCAAATGTCGTAGTTTTAGTGGCTGGGGGGGGGGGGGGGGGTAAAGCCTTCTGTCACTCAAAGTTGATCATTTAATAACATGTGATTTTTAAAAATGCAATTTTTTAAGATACTACTTGCAGACTTGCTGGATGTGAGAGAGACCAAACCATGTTTTCTGCACCTTTCTTTCAAATTACCATAAACACCGTATCCTTCATAAGAACCATTGATTTCGATTTATTTTATCCTTTTCAGTAAATAAAAATAATTGTTGTACTAATTGTGGTACTGCTTATTTGGGAGAAAGAGTTCATCTTTAAAATTTAACGTAGGACTATAACCTAGAAATATTTCTCCCAGATGTAACAAAGACTAGATGGCATAGCCCCTTGGAACCATCCTTTTGGTAAAGCCATACCATCTTCCATCCAAACAGCAGCAAACTAGTGAAAATTCCTTCAGTTATTTATCACCTAAAAATTCAAAGCAGTAATTACAGCGTTTGAAACTCTGCAGACCTCTACGTTTGCAGACTTACTGTGACTACTGTGAACTACCAAACCTACACCTATGTTCCTCAAGCCTAACGATGTGCATAAACATGTCAGAGCCAATTTTGTCTTGTTCCACTGGCTAATAATTCTAAATCAACTTCTAATTACATGCCTCCTCTTTACTGCTGCTCATGTAATTCGTGCCACTCATAAACAGAACTGGAAGCAATATCCAGAATGCTCAAGCATTGTAACTCTGATTGGCATAATTAGAATGTCTTGTGTAATTATTTTCTTGTCAGCAATCAAAACAACATATAATTTTATTGGCTCATAAACTCAATATATTAACCAAAGAATGGAACCGGTTTTTTGTTTCCTGTTTATTTTTTTAAAGCTATTTTGATAGCTTTGTGAAAGCCTTGGTAAAGTTTACTTTGCCAGTAAAAATTTAATGTTAAACTTTAAACATACCCTGTTAAAAAAATCCACATGAAACTTGGTACATATTCAAGCCTACAATTTTTACATCTCAACTTCCATTAGGCCAAAAAATATAATTGTTTGTTTAGGGTAACCTTCCCAAAATTTCTAGGTAGGGTTTTTTTATATATTTTTTTCAAAATCTGTCTTAAGTTCAGAGTGTTTTCTTGCACATGGCAGTCTTTCCTACATTACTGTCATTGCCTGACTTATCATATAATGTTTTATCATATAAACAATAATTCTGAATAAAATCTGCATTTATCCACTCTTCGTAACTCTCTATTCGCTAACGAATATATTTTTTTGCTCAGAAACGGAAAAAAATAGTTAGGGTCTGCGCATTTTTACAGGTAGGGTCGGGTTACCCGAAATATACTTTATTTTTTTTAGGCCTTACTGGAATGTACTGCCTTTGGCAATTGCAAATATTTTCCGATGAACGCATCATCTTCGGATGCAAATCATCACATATTAAAATAGGTTTTAATTGAAAAGTGTTTTTCTTGTTATTGTTCATTTTGTTCCAACAGGCCACTAAAAACTTAAATCAATATGTTAAAAAGTATAATTTTATGATATGTTAAATGTTTTTTTTGCATTAGTGTTTCAAATTTAAGTTTAAAAGTCTTTTGAAGTGATTATTTTTTTCCGCATTATTTATGACAAAATATTTTTAAATGTCTCCGGTTATGGTCGTGTTGTTCTATTCAAAATGAGTGTAAATGAATTACTGCAAGGTTTTTCTTAAATGAAATGAAGTACTTTTTTAACAATTCTTGAACAAAATAATTAACTATTGGTCCTTCTTACTCCACACACTTTAACCAGCCCAACTGCATTCATACCCTGATCATGACATCAATCCCACAATTCATTCCTTAAATGGCAGTATGGGTGTGTGGAACAAGACCCATTACTCAGTGTTCTTGTGTCTTGTAATACATTTCCGACCTCAAATTATTTTAATTTTTCTCAAGTATGTTCCAATTCAAATAATAAACAACATAATTGGAGAAATTATTTAACATTTCTTGTTCCATTAGAAAAAGATTTACAGCTGCTTGAAGCTTAGGTATATGTCTACCTTACTTAAACTTAATGGTTAAACTTCTTAGATATATTGCATTGTAATTTATTTATTTTTAAGCTTGTAAAAATTACATTGAACGAGCAAGAAAATCATCAACTTTATTTGTTTTAAAACATTTCATAATTATATACCTTTCTACAAATGTTTGTTTTGGATTTTCCTAAGATACATTGATGCCTCTGAAAACAGCATAATTTTATACATAAGCTCTAAGCACGAGGCAAGAATAAAATACATCTGTAATAAATGATTGTCATACTGTAAACATATCTGATAATTTCATGCTGTCTGGTGCACAATTTAAAACTCATTATAATGATAGAGTAATCTGTAATAGGGTTGTGACTGATAAGCCCCGTGCATCAGATTTTTTCACAGTCAGTGATCTGATAAAAACATATTTTCATTTTGTAGCACATAGTTTTTTATTTTTGTCAATGGAAATTAGATTTGTCTCAGACTTATGATATTTATAATTTATTACCACAGATAATGAAAGTATGCACGTACTTGATAAGACTGGTTTATTCAAATCAGTTACAATTTATGTCGCTGCTTGAATTTTGATTTGAAGATTTTTCTCATGCTGGACTATTTAAATGTTTAATACCTGAATTAATCAATAAGCTTACTGTCAGAAAGCTCTTTTAATACTGAACTAATAAAACCTATTATGATTTTTTTGTGCTGTTTACTAAAGGAAATTAAAGATGTTGACTGATGTTTTTAATTTTCTGCTAAAGAGCTGCTACCAATATCGCCAATTCTGTCACCAATTGACCACATACTGGTCAATCTCTCAAGCTGCTAGGATGTGGGGATCAGTGCACCCCTGTGTGGGGTGATACAGCCCTCTGACACTGTCCACTTACATTCCTCCTCGCCATACTCCCTGCCCCCTCCCCTGGCATGCTGGGAGCCCTTATCTACCTCCCTCTGACATATAGCGGGGATGATGGTCAACACTTGGTGATAATACTGTCATTTGTTTCCCTTTTAGGTCAATGATCTTGTGGATGAAATTATCTTGATATGTCTTAAACTTGACACTAATTTCAATATCAGCCATAACAAACTTATGGCATTGACATTGTATGCTTTTGGTGTTGTTGTTTTTGCATTAATTGCAATCCTTTAGTACATTTCTGGGTCATAGAAAGTACTTACAAGATTAGATGTCAACATTTTTTTGGCTACTTTTTGGCTGACATTTTCATAATTCATGAGGCAAAAATAAAATATGTAAGAGCAGAAACTGCCAAGAAACATTTGTCAACATCACAAAAAAATCTTGTCATGTGAGATGCATTTTTATAAAAAAACAAAATATTTTTGACTCATACGCTAGTGATTGCATGTATAAAACAAAAGCAGTTAATTGTCACTGAAAAAGGGCATTTGTCACAGAAATGATGTTTGGATTTGTCAAAACCTTCACTTGAGGGGAAAGTTCAGCATAATAACAGGGTTTTGTGCATTGAGTGAAAGAATCTGTTATGTCTTAGTAGTTTAGTTTAATGTACTTTGCATTATATTTTAAACATTTTCAGCAATTTAACTAATTAACATACAATGTGTCATTTTGACACAGAGTGTTTTTTGAAAGTTCACTAGCATGATAGATTACCGTAGTAACTATATAGGGAAACTGTGTCATTTATGTGAACTGTTTGCTATTTTTCATGTAGGCAGATCATTAATTTCTCTTGATTCTGTTATGTTTAAAGCTGCACTCTCACAGATAAACCTTTTGACAACTTTTTTTTATTTTTTGTCTTTGAACAAGCCAAATTATGCGAAATTCCATGGAAACAAATGATATAAGACTGCTGACAAAAAAAAATCATATCGCAGATTTTCATATTTATGTTAATTTTTTATATTTTATGCATTTTTCTTAAACCGTTAGTAACGCTTTTAGCCATAAAACATTAATTCTTGAATGGAAATATGAAAATCTGCGATCTGATCTTTTGTCAGCAGTCTTATATCACTGGTTTACTGATATTTACGCAAAAAGTGGCTCAATCCAAGACAAAAAATAAAATAAGTTGTCAAAACGGCAAATGTGAGAGTGCAGCTTTAAACATAACTACCAAACAATTGCACAATGCACCATTTACTTCTGTACCATTTTATTCATCCAAACTACATGTAGCTTTGAAAATAGCATGGAAGTAATCTTGTAAAGAGAAAAAGATTTTTTTTTTGTTCTGATTTTTAAAAGTGATACTGTTTTACCACTCATTTATTATTCAATGTTTGCCAAAAACCATCTTATGTTCAAGTAAGGTTGTCCTTGAAAAAAGTTTTATTTGCAGTGGTTCGAGAGATTCACTTGATTTTTTTATGACTGCTTGAGTAGTATTGTTTGGTGTTTTGTCATCATTCATTTTTTTCACTCGCTCTTAAAACATGTAATTTCTTATTATACATTAACATTATGTTAAAGAGATGTCAAATAAACAAGTTTCTGAAAAAAAAAAAATGAAAAATTTATGTCTCTTAGTTTGAAGTGATCATTTTTCTGCAACATAAATCTAGTATATTTCAAAATTTACATACTACAAAGAACACTATGTCAGCAATTTCAGATTTAACTGATGTTATTATGTTTCTCTTTTCAGGTTGTGTTTAACCGCACAGTCACTCTGAAGGAAGACAAGGACAAAAACTAACAAGGGGGACAATCATCTGAGGAAGGGAGACAATCAGCAGAGAATGGGAGATAATTCTGATTATTTAAAGAAGCAAGGACTCAACTTGATCATTAAAAATTGGAGAGAGAAAAGACATTTTATGTTGAAAATAGTATACGCAGTTCTTCTAAACCATTGTTCATCTCTTTTTAAAAATATGAACACAGTGCATTTTATTGTTCATTCTAAACTTTCAGTGCAGTTTGAAAGAATTTTTTTTGTTTTTTTATATGAATGATTGTTTTGTACTCTATATGACAGCTTGTCACATAAAAAAGGATTGTTAAACATTTGAATTATTTATTCTTTAAAAAACGCTCAAACAAAAATGCTCAATATAAGGGCATTGAGTTTACATACTTAAAGCAGTTGTGCTTTAAGCTTTCTGACTCCTGACTCTATGTTTGTCCAAACTTTCATGCTAATATGCTTTAAATGTTTAGTTGTTGCCTTATAATTCTTTCTTTTTTAAAAAATACTAAATTGAAATTATTTAGTACAGCATAGATTTTTTTTTCAGAGTGTTTATAATTTGATGTACATGTATATTTTTTATGCTACTGGATAAAAAACCTTTTCTCGACTGATTGTTGACTCCCTAGACGTAGTTCCAGATATAAAATGGCTGCATTGAAGTGCTTAAGTCTGCTGTATGATCCATACTAATGCAGAATAAATTATTTATTAAAGAGAAAGATTAGTACTTTGGTTATTCGTGGATCCCACTTCTATAGGAATAATTAGATAAAATTATAATAATCATTATATTTTTTTTTACAAATTGAAGCTTCTGGGAATGTACAATTTGTATATTGAAGCAAGTTCTGTGTTGTTTTGTATCAAAGCAATTTACTGAAGGCTAAAGCTCTTGCTTGTATGTGTCTTACATCAGCATTTTATTACACATTTATCTTTGAAACAAATTCATTCATCCCAACAATGGTAGGTGACGTTTATAGCTTTCACTGTGTTAACCAATCATAAATGTCTTATCAAGGGCCCATATTTACTGATGTCTGACCAAGGACCAGTATTCACTTAATCTGTCCAAAAGCCTTTAAAGTATTTAATAACATCCCACCATGATCCATATTTACTGACGTCTGACCAATCACCCATGTCTACTGATATCTGATCAAAGGACCATATACTGACGTCTGAGCAAGGACCCATATTTACTGATATCTGACCATGGGCAAATATTTAATAACATCTCTCCATGATCCAGATTTACTGATGTCTGACCAAGGGCCTAAATGTACTGACATCTGACCAAGGGCCTATATTTACTGACGTCTGACCAAGGGCCCATACATATACTGACGTCTGACCAATGACCCATATTTACTGATATCTGATCAAAGGACCATATACTGACGTCTGAGCAAGGACCCATATTTACTGATGTCTGACTAAAGGACCATATACTGACGTCTGAGCAAGGACCCATATTTACTGATATCTGATCAAAGGACCATATACTGACGTCTGAGCAAGGACCCATATTTACTGATATCTGACCATGGGCCAATTTATTTAATAACATCTCTCCATGAGCCAGATTTACTGATGTCTGACCAAGGGCCTAAAGTTACTGACATCTGACCAACGGCCTATATTTACTGACGTCTTACCAAGGCCCCTTATTGACTGACGTTGATCAGGTGCCATATTTACTGATGTTTAATCAAGGCCCCTCATTTACTGACGTCTGTTCAACGGACTAAATTTACTTTAGAGACTCTCATTATGAATTATTTATAGTATTGACTATTGAACAATTAATCATTTAAAATGCATAAAACGTTTAGATGATAAAATTAATTCTTTTACATGTAACATTCATAGCACTTTCCACAATCATTGCCTCAGATGCAACAATCTTACAATGCAAACTAGCTTTACATGTTTGTGTCCTGAAATTCATTCTCGGAATGTTAAAATTAAGGTCCAGATTAAGTTAAACTTATTTATTTTACAACGTTTGTGAAAGAAGGATTACAACATTATATTAATCACTCGCGTTGGCTCGATTTAACGCGGGAGTTTGGGCTTGTGTTTTAAGGGAAACCGGAGTTATGCCCATGATTTATTTCAAAATGAAGGCAGTGATTTATTCTATATGTAAATTTAAGTACAAACCATTGGTTTAGCCAGTCCTTATTTCAGATCGAAGTACAGTCGAACCTCGCTGGCTCGAACACCCAGGTACCGGCGAAAATATCTCGAGCCTTGGAAAATTCGAGCCAACCGAAAAATTGTGCCTTCAGTTTAAAGAAATTAGTCCTTAACATCTAGTTCGAGCCAATGAGGAATTCGAGCCAAACGAATTCGAGCCAATGGGGGTTGACTGTGCATGAAACATAAGCAAATAATCAGGTTCACAAGGAAACAGATATCGTTTATTCAAATATGATAAAGAGCAATACATTACAGTTCTAGATATTACACAGAATTGAGAATTATCAAAAAAAGAAATTGTATATCTGATTCTCTTCGGTACAAATATTTACTCCGAAGATTTTTATCGGAGTTATGTTAATTTTAGCAATTTTTGAACTATATAAATTAACATTTCTTATTTTCTTCAGATTATCCATCAATGCACTGGATTTAAAGGAATAGGCGTTGTAGCTCGTTTATCCCATGAAAACTATGTACTATGCTTTAAAGATTTATTGCTCAGATACATTCTGAGGAATTAGTGCCCATTTTATGAGAGTTCCAGGGATAAAATACGAAATAAATCATCCCCCTCTTTGCCAGTTTGATTCATATCTGATTAGAACATTTTCTGGATGTGATCAGAACTTGTAAACATTGAAACAGATTATGAAACAAAAGTGAATAGGTCTGCTTGATGAGATGCAGTTATAAGCCTTTTATGTTCTTTTTTGTTTTGCAATGAAATACGATTAAACGAAATCGCCTTTAGAAGCGAGTGCGTTAAGATTCCAACTTTTAGTTTCTTCCTTACGGCTTATTTCTTTGCATTTTCCTAGGTTGATTAACTCTTGGTCTTTTATGATCCGCCATAAAATTAAATGAACTTTTGATCACTATGATTCCATTAAAGTCTGTTAAAAATCACAAGGAATTCTTACTCGGATTTCCTTCAAGCAAGCTGAGTTTGTCTCTCTCCTCCCCCCCCCCCCCCTCATAATAAACATAATGCACATAAAACAGGATTAAACCATAGAACATAGAAAACACACACGCACACTCACGCATGCACGTACGCACGCACGAAAACACACGCACGCGCGCACACAGACACATGCACGCGCGCGCGCACGCACGCGAGCACACACACCGCGAAAGAGACAAAATAAAATTAAATGTCTTGCTGCTGTTTCCAGTCTGATTCTTGCTTGTGATGTTTTGTTTTTGTGTTCTGTGTTTTTGGCGTTTACCCTGTGCCATTAAGCGGGGTTTATGTTTAAACTTTTGGCTACTGAGCTTGTTTCTGTAGTTTTTCATACAAATATTGAAACAAGTTTTTGTTCATTTTCGATCATGCTTGACTCATAATAAGGCTGGAATGTATTTAATTTGAAAGCATTTCCTGGATAACTTCACAGAGAGATGGCATCATGTCGCTTACAGTAACAGCACAGTAACCTGCCATCAGTTATTAACTATAATGTTGTTCTATTACCCGAAACAGCAAAATTACCCACACTGAGCCCGGTTTAGCCTTGAGAGAACACAGACGCCCGTCCCTCGCTGGTTCCCGCGCGCAAGGAACGCAAGTGCTGACATATGCACGCGCCATGTTTGTTTAAAATGCTCCTGACCAAGGAAGCCCGGAGCCGCGGTGATATGTTCAACCTGGTAACTTTAAGTGTAAGGAACGCGGGGAATGCACGTGAAGTCGGTGCTGTTCGGCGAAACCATGATGTCTGTCTCTTGTTCAATGTTTTACAACACTTCATTAAAACTGAAGATATCTGTCTCGCAAAGCTCCCGGAAATATGCTAGGTTTAGTATTATTACAAAACATGCCTGGAGCATAAACCATTTCGTCTTTGGAAGTTTCAAAAACGCCCACGTGCAATGCAATTTACATGCAGACGTGCTTGTATAAATTTTTTTTTTTAATTGGTGAACCACGGATATTTTCCTCTCGCCCCTTGGCTTGTTATGTGATGATTTTTGCGATAGGTATCTGCAAGTTATCTCGACGTGTGTGACAAATCGGGCATGTCACGCACGAGCGTCTAGAACGTGTTTCATCGCGCCCCACCTGCGCGCCGGAAGTGAATAATGCGAGGCAGGGGCGGCGATGGTCGGATGGCTGAGGAGCTTGTTAACGTTAACGTCATTAACACGAGCATATTAATAAATAAGTGGAACGTCAAAGAGGGACGTTAGTTATGATTCAACTAATTGTTTCCTTTTAGAAGTTACTGTTGATTTAGTTTACATCATGTTTTTCAGCAATGCAATGGTTTCACTTTATTTCATATACACCAACACACCACATATGAACCAACAAACACATAAATCATAAACCAACAAAAACGCATAAACCAACAAAAAACACATAAACCAACAAAACAACATAAACCAACAAACACATATTCACCAACAAACACATATAAACCGACAATCAAATATAAACCAACGAAAACAAAAAACAACAACATCAAAAACATAAAATAACGAACACATATAAACCAACAAACACATATATAAACCAAAAAACACATATATGAGCTAACAAACACAAATGAACCAACACACATATAAACCAACACACACATATATAAACCAGCACACAAATATAAAACAATACACACATATATAAAAACAACAACAAACACATATAAAATATTAAACACATATAAACCAACAAAAACACACATAAACCGACAAACAGATATAAATCAACACACAGATATAAACCAACAGACACATATATTCCAACAAAAACACATAAAAACAACAAACACATATCAACCAACAAAAACACATATCAACCAACAATCACATATTAACCTACAAACTTATATAAACCAACAAAAACACATAAACCAACATAAAAAAACTAAAACACACATTAACCAACAAAAACGATGTAAACAAACATACACATTCAAACAAACAAACACGCATAAACCAACAAAAACGAATAAACCAACAAAAACACATATAAACCAACACACAAATATAAAGGTTTAAACAACTAAAACACATGTAGACCAACAAACATATGTTACCAACAAACGTTATTTTATATATATATATATATATTGTTTTAATTTATAGTGTCAATAGCATTGTATCGTCGTTCAAAAGGCCAGCATGATGGGCTCCGCCAAGTACTTGTACACATGCGCCGCCCATGCGAGCTTGATTACAAAAATCGTTGACTGTAGAAAAGTGTATCAATCATCTCCATTCCATTCTTTTTTATCGTTCACCATTGCTATGCCTTATCGGTGATGTATTAGATTCTTTACAAGCATTGAGGGTTTCACCGTTTTCTCCGAGCATACCCGAGATAACGACGTCCTTTCCTATTTTACGCCAGCGAATTACACCCTGTATTTACAGCCATATCATTGCTCGTTATTTGTTCTCTCCATTGGACTTTTTGCTACCGTTTGAAACATTGGAGCCATTAACCGATAGCCGCTTTTCTATGTGTTGACCACATTCCGATAGAAAATACTTCATTTACTTGCGTGCTAACATGTTCTGCAAACAAAACTATACAATTTCAGGCATCGACGTATATACGTGCAGGTGAGCGACGACACAATATAATTATGTATACATGTCAGTGACGCCATTATATGTGTGAACATGTGAGTGGCGCCACTATATAATTGTGTGTACACGTGTCCGACAACACTTTACGAATACATGTGAGCGACGTCATTATATATATATATGTAAGTATATGAGTGTCGCAACTATATATGTATACAGGTGTCTGACACACTGTATGAATGCTGGTGAGCGACGCCACTATTTGTGTTTACAAGTGAGCGACGTCATTGGTGCCACTTTATATGTGTACAGATGAGCGATGCCATTATATATGTATACTGTGAGTGACACCAGTGTATACGTATACAGTTGTCTGACGCCACTATATGTTAACAGGTTACCAACAGGTGACCGACACAACTGTTTGTAAACAGGTCGCAGAGACCGACTCAATCATACACGCATACAGTTGACCGACGCCACTATATGTAAACAGGTGACCAGCGCCATTATATATTGATACATGTGATTGGCGCCACTATATATGTATATATGAAAGTGACTGCACAATACATGTACACAGGTGACCGACATAACTGTATGTAAACAGGTTACCTACGCCATTATACATGCAAACAGGTGCTGGGCACCATTATATATAAACAGTGGACCAACAGGTGACCAACACCATTATAGGTAAACAGGCAACCGACGTCACATTATGTAAACGGGTGACCAACATCATGATATGTAAACAGGCGACCAACGCCACTATATGTAAACAGGTGACCGACACCAATATATGTAAACAGATGACCGACACCACTATACGTAAATAGATGACCGACACCAATATATGTAAACAAGTTACCAACACCATTATATGTAAACAGGTGACCGACACCATTATATGTAAACAGGTGACCGACACCATTATATGTTAACAGGTGACCGACACCACTATATGTAAACAGGTGACCGACATCATGATATGTAAACAGGCGACCGACACCACTATATGTAAACAGGTGAACAGCGCCATTATATATGTATACATGTGATTGACGACACTATATTTGTATATATGGTAGTTACTCCACAATACATGTTCACAGGTTACTGACATAACTGTATGTAAACAGGTGACCAAAACAATTGTATGTTAACAGGTGGCCGACACCCCTTCATGTAAACAGATGACCAACACCACTATATGTAAACAGGCGACCGACACCACTGCATGTAAACAGGCGACCGACACCACTGTATGTAAACAGGCGACCGACACCACTATATGTAAACAAGTGACCGAAACCATCATATGTAAACAGGTGACCGACACCACTATATGTAAACAAGTGACCGAAACCATCATATGTAAACAGGTGACCGACACCACTATATGTAAACAAGTGACCGAAATCCTTATATGTAAACAGGTGACCGACACCACTGCAAGTGACCAGATGAGCGACGTTACCACACTTGTAACATGGACCATGGCGGTGTTTCTTCCTCTCCTTCTTTCTCTTCTTTTCAATGCTGGCAACCCAGTTCTGAATGTAGTTTCTGAGATCCGTTTATTGGCTTATTTTGTGACATGTGTAATTTAGCCAATTTCCAGGACATTGCTAGAAATTGCAGCTATATGAGTAAATTTTATGATAGCAATCGTGTGTTAATTTGATCGGGTCGTTTTCTTAATTTCTTTTGCAAATAAACGACGGCTGTTTTAATTGACCATCGCAACATTAAAACGAGAAAAATGGTTCCAGAAACACGAATCTACTCTAACATGACCATTTCTGATAATTGCCTTTCACCTCCGTCCTCCAATGTTTGACGACGAGCGAACACAAGAAACGTAGTCATATAACAAATCATGAAACAAAGATTTTCTTATGACTATTTTCTGATAATTATAGAATGCTCCCGAAAAACACTACGGACGAGCCCTGTATATAGCATTTTAGTCCATTCCAGGGGCGTATCCTTTCGACTGACGCCCCTCCCTGAAAACCGAAATCTATTTGGTTTTGAGTGTAGGCAAGTGGCTTTCGGAATAGTCCCCTTAAAAAAATAGTCCGACATGGTGCATTTTGGACATACTTTATTAATCATTTTCTCCTATATTGAAATAACCAGTAAACTTCGATGATATTAGGGGGTGGGTTGGGCGCCGGGTGTGCCAGTCCCTTAGATCAACTAGTGCATTCCTTAACCTGTAGCTAGGCTGCTGAACATTATTAGTATATATAGTTTATTTATCTTTTCTATAAAATACACGACAACAATTAACCAGTAGTGTACACATAGTGCAAATAAATGGTGGAAGTTATAAATGAGTATTAAAAGTTGATTGGTAAACGTGCATTCAAGGACACTAAAGGTCTATTGTGATAGAGTTTTAACATACCAATATTTTATTTAAGTTTGACATTAATGAAAGACGACATGATCTCGTTAAATGGACTCACTCACATATCTTATGTTGGCGACGATGTTTTTGCCTGGTTTAAGTAATTGTTAGATGACATGAAATAAAATTTCAATAATTATGAATCGGCGGAGTGAGCGTAGTGAACGAGCCCTTCTTAATCATTAAGATTTTAATTCATGTCATCTAACTGACTTAGAATAAAACCTCATTAGCTGACGCAAAATCAGACGCAGGGGTTGTGTATCGGATGGGTAGCAGAAATCGGACCTTTTAACAACGGGCGCGTAAGTTAAAATTCTTAATGATGAAGTCTAGTACTTAATGAGTTATATCTGCGATTTCATTGGCTGAAAATGTAGGTTGTATTCTAAATTGAGTGATAATCAATGAAACAGAATTTTGTAAATCCAAATGAAAAATCATTGAATTCCCAATAGTTTTACGTACCAGTAAATTGTAACCACGGTCCCCAGGTTCGGGGAATAGCGGGGACTTTGACGTTCGGTCCAGCCAATCCCGGGTAAAATCCCCGCCCTGCGCGGACACACTGATGGTAAAATCCCATCCAAATGCCCCCGCACCCCGGGATACCTATGTAAGGCCCATTCCCGCTCTTTTCAGCGCAAATACAAAACCACCGCATTCACTCGGCACTGAGGAGCCACATAGAAGGTAAAAATACAGCCCATTTTTCCCGCTACCCCCGGTATACCCCCGTGTCTGGGGGCCGTGGTTACAATTGACTGGTGAATTACTAACGTTTAACTTTAAACTAGAACGTTTTCTGTCACATCTTTAAAAACATATCAACAAAATAAATTAGAACTTTTGATGATGTAACACAATAATTGCGAAAATCGTTTGGATTACATTTCACACGAAAAAAACACACTTCCATGTCTGACCCTTTAAAACGTTAGGTAGTCGTTTTAAAGCTGCACTCTCAGAGATTGACTATTTTGACAACATTTTACTTTTTAGTTTTGTTTTGGAAATAGCCAATTTTTGCGTAAATGTCTGAAAACCAGTGATATGACTGGTGACAAAAGATCAGATCGCATTTTTTTTTTATATTTACACCCGAACATTGATGCTTTGAGGCTAAAAGCGTTACTAAAGCTTTAAGAAATAAATAGTATTTTGTTGTTGTTGTTTTTTTCAAACAATTGAGATCTGTTCTTTTGTGAGCTATCTTATATGACTGAATTGAAAGGGATTGATGCCAAAATAATCTGATTCTGAGACAAAAAGAAAAGAAAGTCAAAACTGTCAATCTGTGAGAGTGCACTTTAAACGCATGGTAACAAGGACGAACAATTTGAATTGAATAACATAATTGTCGTGTGTACTTTCAAACTTGTTAAACCGTTTGTAAAGCAATCAAAGAGTTCTCTAATTTACAAAGATCAGTTTTGATTTATGGAAACATAATATTAAAGAAATTGTATACGATTATCCGATCTAATGTTGAAGTATTTATTTCACGGTATGTGCCGACCATTCAGCCCACAGACAGTGTTTGATAATTTGGACCTATTTTCGCTGCTGGACGTCCGAAACCTTCGCTATTTTGAAATGTGATCACCCCTCACAGCTCGGTGGTTCCATTGTAAAGAAAGTCATATATCTGTAATATATCGTTATCTGCTTGTCGCCTCTCTGACTTGCATAAATCGCACAATAGCTCGTGCTGGGATAGGATTAACATTGAACAGCGAGAAAAAAGATTTGATAGGAATATGATAACATCAGAACTATTGGGGACGGTCAGCTTTTCTTTAGAAAAGCATTTATTAGAGTAAAATTACTTGCGATTAAACAAATATTTTCATTTCCAAGGTAGCCTGTAAGTACCCGAAAGAAACTTGACATAGTGCATGTCAAATACCAGCAACCGCTGCTAATTAACTAATGACATTTCTAAGAGGATATAGTTCTTGAACTAGGAAATAAAACACGCAAGTTAGAACAAAAACGAGCCGGCATTGTTTATTCATGGTAGAAAACAGACGGTTGGAAGTATAAAGCGTATGAGCGACTTTCTCTAAATATTTACCGACCACTTGAACGTGCCCGGGACACAGTTCCCCGACCCTCAGCGCGGGATCCGGAATTAAAAAATATGTGCTAGATAAAAAAAACGGCTTCCATAATTGATTCGGAAATATACTTGAAGAGTGTTTTTTTTCTCAATTTAATGCATTTGATTTTCCAATCTCAAGTGCTGAGAAGTAACATTATACAGGCTACTCGATTTCAATATTGGCGTTTCACATATAAATTGATTGGAATCAGCCCATAAGGCCTCGTAAAGCCATTCGGATCTCCTCGGCCATTTTTATCGATATTCGGAACTCCTCGGCCATTTTGATCGACATTCGATATTCCTCAGCCATTTTTTATCGATATTCGGAACTCCTCGGCCATTTTGATCGACATTCGATATTCCTCAGCCATTTTTTATCGACATTCGGAACTCCTCGGCCATTTTTACGGAAAACAACCTCGGATGTATGCTGGTACATCAGTTGACGTATTTCCTAAAAAAATATATTAAAATCTGCCTTTTTCTTCACACTAAAAATATTGTTCGAGAACCATGCTCAAATGATAAAAAAATTGTGCCCAACTTACATAATTTATTTCAGTCGAAGTCCGTTGGCTCGAACTTGCTTGGCTCGAATTCCTTATTGGCTCGAGCTTGATTTAAAGGGCCGATTTCTTTATACTGAAGGTTAATAATCCCGCTTATTCCAAGGCTTGGGGTACTTTCGCCGGTCCCTAAAAGTACGAGCTATCGGAATTCGACGGAAATTGAATTCGAAATTACACTAGAGTTTTGAATACTAGTATCTTAAAATACGTATACATAGTGACAAAACATGTATACAGTCGAACCCCGTTGGCTCGAACTCCCAGGGACCCACGAAAATACTTCGAGCCTCGGAAAATTCGACCCAAGCGGGTTTGTTTACCTTCATTATAAAGATATCGGTCCTTTACATCTAGTTCGAGCCAACGAGGAATTCGAGCCAACGGGGTTCGACTGTATATAATATTTTATGTGTTTTACAGAATCTACGCGCGTTGTAAACACTTGCAAAACATTATATTTCCAACCTGTAACATGGAGAAACATGGAGTAACTGAGCAAGTTACAATATGTATAAACAAGCCTTTGTGTTGCCATGACTTCCCTGGCGACGGACGTATGCGATCGGGTAAAGAAGTTGGATCCTGGCGTCTCAGGGTCATCAAGGCCTCTTGACATCCATTACAGAAGCATTACTCTGTCGTCGAAAAACTCTCGTCTTTTTATCTGGGCTCCCAAAAAGTAAACTTGCCAATTACCCAGGATTTTAAAAGCTTCGTTTTGGAATCTTAGGAATAAACAGTGAACGTTTCTGCAAACACGATGATCAGGGTTTTTTCAAGAGTTCCCGCAATGTTGCATGCTGCATTGTTTATAGTCATAGGAGTTCCCATACATTGCATGGATGCTGTGATGTCGGTCTCGATGTTTGTTATAGTTATGACAAACACAAGTAATGTGCATTGCGAAAATTACAAGAATTATTTCTTAATGCCATGACAAAATTACATAAATTACATAATTATTTTACACGCGCCGATTGTTCAGAACTCAGTCTAAGTTAACAACATGATTAATGACATCGTTGTTAACTTCTAGACGTGAACTTTTTTACGATGTGCTCATAGATGATAAAATGTATAACTAAACTGTCAATTGTCTCAAATACTGTTAGAAAAACTGCATATCACTATTGTAAACTTTCCGAGCAGTAACGATTTCAAAGTTAACAACGATTACGTTTTCAACGTTGTTAACTTTAACAATTTGTTAAGTTTCTTACAATCGGCCCTAATAATCAATGTTTACGGCAGTTTTAAACTCTTAAAATTTTGTCATGACCACGTTTATCGTTGTCTAGGTATATGGATGTTAAAGTTTAAAAGAGGTATTTTAATCTCTCCCTCTATATTTGTTTGTACAGATCTAGGACATAATACCCTTCATCATAGGCGTGGGCCACGGCAATTTTGACTCTTGGAAATCATGAACACGAGTTAGGCGTAAAAGTATGGTGGGGAGTTCAGAGCATGGCCTTGACAATGGAAATTGGTGAAACAATCATATTTTAATATTTATTTGATACATTCATATTATTCTGTGAGTGTCTTTAGAAGCCCGCTTACAAGCCCAAATATGTGACGCGATTTTTTACCTTTTACTTATTGAGCCGATTGTTCAGAACTTTGTTGAAGTTAACAACGTTGTTAACGTCGTCGTTGTTAACTTTCAAATCGTTACTGCTCTGGAAGTTTATAAGTTTTCAAAGTTCAAAGTTTATTCATGAATACACTCAATGCAAACAGAGTTTACAAACATGAGGATATTATAAGTGCTAAATATAACGAGGCTTTATGCAGGCACATAGTAAATACAAATATGAAAACAAAGTGTACAATGAGGTTAATGTTGTCTGTCTGTTATAAGATACACTTGTGATCTGCAGAACCCCTGACTGGATTTGACACAATTGTTTCAGCTGTACTTGCTTTATTCAAACATATAAGCACATCATTAAATAGTTCACGTTTAAAATTCAACAACAATGCCGCAAACAACATTGTCAACTTTAACAAAGTTTTGCGTAATCGCCCAAAGATCTCTGTTAGGTCAATTACGTCAGCTCTGTCCTTCGTAAAATGCGCGAGGATGGCTAACAGCGCGATGACTCTCAGCGTTGACAAGGAGGTCGCGGTGTCAGGGTACTTCAGATAAGGACCTGACCAGGACCGTGTTTGTTTAAAAGTTTGCTCATCTCGTATATCACTGTTTACTTTTAACTTGATTTTTCATAATCCCCATGTTTTGCAGGGTACAATCGGCTTAGGGCTGTTTACAACCGGGACTCGTCTTGTCGGTTGGTTTGATGTCGTAAGATATATGAAAGATCTTCCCCGTTCGCTGTGTTTCTTGCCAGGGGCAGATCCAGGAATTGACGTTAGAGGGGGGCTTAAATTATGGTCGCAGCCTTTTGACATGCGCCCCTCCCCAGGACCGAACATATTTGGCATAAACTGTTTGCATGTTGATCTGGAGTTACTTCCTCAAGAACATTTTAACAATTTGAAGTCGGAGATAGCTCATAGTGAGCGTATTCTATTACTTTCTCCCATATTGATATAAAAGTATACTTGGACGATTTCAATGAGAGGTATTTCATTATTTTTTTTCAACATGAAATATCGGCTGGTAGCGACAGGAGTGTCCCCTCTCGAAGGGAAGTTTAGAAAAATATAAAATACAGATATAAAGGAACCGTTCCTTAAGCATTCTGAACGCCTAAGCTCAGTGAAATTACGTTATATTATATTTAACTCTACTGGCCGTTGATTTGTATTTCTGATTTCAAACTTTAAAGTGATACTCTCATCGAAAATCAATAAGCACACATGTATAACAAGCATAAATTTTGAGTATTATACCTAAATCTACTAACAAAATAATGTATTTATGGAAAAAAATCATAACTGATAACAAGATTGTAACCGGGTATTTAATAGCTAAAAACGCAAACATATTAAATGATTGGTGAATGCAAAAGGATTTAATGTGATCTTCTACTGGTATAGTCTCATACGGTAGAAATACTGTATTTTATGCACATTTCTTTCAAATTGAACTCGATATCCTTCATAAGAACCATTGTTTTCAACATTTATTCATCCTTTTTGGAATATTAAAACATAAGTATTAATTGTATGTGGGAGTAAGAGTGCGTCTTTAAGAACTTTTGGGGGCCGGAAACGAAATTCATTTAAAACGGCCGGGCGTACTGGAGTACGCCTAGATACGCCCCTGTTTCTAGCAATATAGATTTGTGTGTGATTCAAATATGATTGGACGTTATTTGTGATTAATATCAAATCGTATTCATTTCTCAATGTCAGTTGCTTCTCTACATTTGGAATATTAATGGAAAACACGTCGCCAAGAATTTTGTTGTTTACCATATCTGATTTACATGCGATGGAAATTAATTAACGTCATACCGTAAGGCTCACGCTGACGTTTGATATGTGAGTTTGAAGTAGGACGCTTGTCTAAAGTGTTTAAAATCCGACAATACATAAACTAACATTTAAACCACTTGACAGCCCGCCTTATGCCTTTTAATATTATCTTCAAAAGATCTACCATTATGAAAACGAGAAATAAACCTTGCCGTGGATCATTACGCGCAATCAAGCAGTGGAATTAGTTTTCATTTACAGCGTGAACCTGTGATTGGTTGGACGGATGGTTACAGCTCACGCGAAAAAAAGGAACGAGCACTACCATTAGCACACTCGCGCGTGCACGGTAGCAGACGATAGTTTTTGAAAGGCAGACGAAATATTCTAGGAGACTGAGTGGATCATTTCTATCAATGAGTTGGATTAAATAAACAGCCATGCTGCTATAAACATTAAGACAGCAACTTCATATCAAAGTTTGTTTTAAAAAGAGCCCTGGAAATAATGTGGATATACATGTCTTAAAGTATAGGAACATGACATCTGAAGGACGGTACAGATATATTTTAAATGTGGATAATAATGTTTCGTTGAGGTCTATATTAACAATTTGTCGACTCAGTGTCGTAATATATGTCGGTAAGTAGACGATTATCACTTTATTCAATCGCTATTTAACCAACTTAAAAGGGTGCTCATATCGTACTAATGAGAAGTTAATGGAAATATTTGTATTACTGGGATGCAATTCTGATGTTATCTTATGCAGTCAATTTCAATTTATAGAAATGGAAAAAAGAGAGAACTTTTTCATCTGTTCCCCTGGTATTTCGTATGTCTTTTTCTTTATCTAAGTTAAGTTTGAATGGGAATTGATAAAGCGCTAAACGAAACTTAAATGTTGTGTAAATAAAATAAAAGATAAATGGATAATAAAATTGAGAAAATAAAAGGTTTCTTTCACTATAAAGAGAAACCTTGATTATAAATGGCGTATAATAAGTTCATGTTGTGTGGGCACACGGGGCTATTATTCATTTTCTATTGATACTTTGGTAAATAAACGAAGAAACAAGATTACGAAGCACTTGGAAAAAATTGAACTGTGTTGCTAAATATTGTTCAAATGCTTAAACATTTGATTTCGTAGTTCACTTAGAGACGCCAACTCATTATGGGTCAATATCAAGAGGGAATAAATCACTCCAAAAACGCTAAATCAAACATACTTTCGCTGATATTGCATGATTTATCCATTACTTTAATTGATTTTGATACTAAGATAACGATTTCTCTTTTCAGCTTTAAAAACTAAACAATTTTCAAATCTTTATGCTTTTGGGTCCATTCATGTTTTATTGCTTTTTTCAACTTTTAGCTTCATTCTATGTAAACATTTTCAAACAGTTTCGTGTTGCCGTAAGATAAATGTTCATACATTCCTTAGTTTAAGAGAGGTATTAATTTAAAGTAGCTTAAGTTCATAGCTTATTAAGCCAGACTGAAACCATCTCCCAGGCACCGCGCATAAGACACCCCCACCCCTCCCCCTTGTCATGAAGAAAAATCTGCACCGCCCTCATTGTTGGCTTTTATTTCATTCAAGTACGACGTTGTTTATTATCGTGTCTACCCTAATGAGTAATGACGTTTAGAAAATTTGGGTTATTCGTAAAATCGTTGTTTTGGTCTTAAAGCTGCACTCTCACAGATGGAATACTTAAACAACTTCATTTTTGTGTGGTCAAATGAGCCAATATTTAATTAATTGGCTGGAAACAAGTGATATAAGACTGCCGACAAAATAACAGATCGCAGTTTATCATATTTAGGTTCGAAAACGGATGTTTTATACCGAAAAACTCATTATCCTTAAAGCATTACTAACGCTTTTAGCCAATAAACTTCAATTTTCGAACGTAAATATTAAAAAAAAATCGATCTCATATTATGTCACTAGTATTATATCAACGGTTTCCAGATACTTACGCCAAAATTGGGTCAATCCAGGACAAAAAAAAATGTCAAAATTGTCAGTCTGTGAGAGTGCAGCTTTAACTGTGACGTTGACACAATGTTGAAATTGTATGTGTGCGAGACTGTAAAAAGGACGTCGCATGAAGCATTGAAATTCAAATACCTGCTGAAAAAAGTTTTTAGTTTAGCTTGATTTATAACTTGAAAAACCTACACGGTCATTAACATGTCATACCAATCTGTCTTCTAAGAATCATTTGCATACATAACAATACTAAATATTTTCTGTTGAAATGATTTCGTAGAAAACTTTAAAAGTTTTTAATTCTGGGGTAATCAATTTTAAGACAGAACCGAGCAGAACAGAATAGAACATAACATTTATTGTTAACTTGAGCATGTATAGTTAGTCTTTATTACAAGTATAGCATAATTACATAACATGGCAATATTACCGAGTATGCAATACACATAACAAACAAGACAAAATCATTGGAATTTTGAGTCAGAATTACCGAGCATTTAATTAGCTATATAATGAACGTTTATTAAGAGAAAATGCAACTTATATATATATACTTAGTTGAGTGCAATAAAACACGGTACATGTTTAATATGCATGGTTTATACCAATAATTTGACAAACTGTGCCCCGTGATACACAATAAAGTAATGATGTTAATTCTTAATTTTTAATAAAAGAATTCATTAATAATGTAATGGTATGTTACATGCTGTAGAAACACATAGTGTCGACTAGTAATGTATAGATTAATTTCACGTAGGCTAACAAACGAAATAGAGTGGAAGCTGATTAAATGCGTAGTAAGCGATGACTTATAAGTAGTTTTGTTTCTTACTTCTAATGTTATTTGTCAATGCATTTTATAAGACAGGACTTAGTGCCCACGCCATCATAATTTAAGAGGAATTAAACAATAATTCCAACTATCTGGCAGGGGAACGGGTATAGGGACAGCCCACGTACAGGCGAGGAATGACTATCGGTTGATCAGGGGGACCCCTAGAACATTATCACTTGACCTTATCTCTCTGACTTGTCGTAAAACAATACCGCAGTGGGATCGATTAACCTAATGAACTCATCTGGCACACCGATCGAACATATTAATTTGTGAAATCACTTGTGTAAGACGATATATGGACGGGGGCCAAGCCAAGCACTGACGGGTTCGCGTGTCTCACTCTGACGTGGGGTGCCTCCCCTGCAGAATAACATAATTATTCTCAAAGTGGTTCACTTAATGATGCGCTTAATTAACACATACTTGTATTTTACGTCTTTTATGAGAAAAGGATTGTTGCAAAGTATGTCACGTAGTATTCAGCTAAATCTGTAAACAAACATCTTCTATTATACATGAATGAAACTATAGTTTGGGCCATTAACAAGTCTAGGCCATTTTTTATAGTTTGGTTAGGGTAACATCTTTTTCAAAAACAGGTGGGGTAGGTAGGCTTTTCATTTTTTTATGTTCTATTTTTATTAGTCTTTATTCTAGAACGTTATTGTCATCACTGGAGAATGGTATAAAAGTAATGTTCTGTTTAACGTTTCTAAGGTTTTAAAATACATATATATATATATAAGAACACACACACTAAAAAGTTTATTTTATTTTTTACAAACTGACTAAAAAAAACTGCAGGGTCGGCACCTTTTTCCTAGATAAAATCTGGTTACCAGAACCACATGTATTTTTAGGCACTATCATTTATGAATGAAGCTATATATTTGGCCCTTTACAAGACTAGCCTACAAATTTATTTATGTCCAACTACATAATCATACATGTGAGTAGAGGTGGTCATGGCATAATATGATATAATGAAAATTTAAACTTATGATCCCGGCTGTCGGGGTCAGATGTTATAGCATATAGTATTTGATTTTTAAAATACAGAAAATCAACTTAATAAGCTTGTTAGTCAGTTATAGCAAAACTATTTATTAAAAAAACTAGACGAGTTTTAGGCTACATTGCCAGGTGGGTTTCTAAACGTTTGAAAAACAACCGAGATAAGGTTAATATATTTACGGATATAAGGGGAATGTAGGAAACCCATTTTGCAACACTGTATACAGCCTCCTATTAATCTTGCTATATTTTGTCGAATTTGATGGTCAAGTTTTGTATATATCGTTGCAATATTCGTTCAAATAAAAAGCTCAATTAGTACTCTGTTGCAGCCTAACATGTAGTGGAAATATGTTGCTTTTCCCGCCACTGGATATTCGTAATTATTCATATGGTGTTGAAAAAAATGACCGCATTTGTCAGCGCTGATGACAAGGCCTGTTCTGTCAAGACAGACAGCTTGAGCTGTCGGCGTAGTTGTAATTGTTTAATAAATGTTTATTTATGACGTGAGATATAACCCTTCGAGGTCTGTTTTATTTCACACCATCTGTACAATGTTGGCACGCCATAAAACAATTAAAATGAAACTCTTTAAAATCAATACGTAAAATTGTATAACAAACATAAATGTTGAGTAATAAACCTCTAACTATTTACTAAATTATGCATTTATGGAAAATATAATACTGATAACAAGATTGTAACCATGCAATTAATAGATAAAACGCACCCTTAGTCATTTAGACTGGTGAGTATTTTAAGGTTTAAAGTGATCAACTATTGTTTCATAAGGTAGAAATACAGTTTTTCTTTCATCTTTCTTTCAAATTAAACACGGTATCTTTCATAATAACCACTGGTAAATTAAAACAATTTTGAATTAGTTGTGGTGCTTCTTTTTGGGGAGTAAGAGTGCATCTTTAAAGGTATTCAGATGTCAGGACTTCCGTGCATAAGACAGGCGTCGTCATTTATCAAAGACCATAGAAACGACACTGTCTAAAAACCAATATCAATTTGGTGTATCATTGCCCCACATCCTCCTTAAAGAACTTGCTAGATATTAGAGAGACTAAACTGCAAGGCAACTGTGTTAAAACAAACACCAAAACAAATTGTGTCGATTCTATCTGACTATAATACGGATGTTAGAGACCAAACTTCAGGACAGTTCTGTGTTAAAACAAACACCAAAACAAATTGTGTCGATCCTATTCATCTATAATACTTGCTGCTCATTGTGGTAGGTTTCCACAATATTGGACGTTCGGGGAAACTATTTATCATTTACTCTGTCTGCCACGAGTCAGACAATACAAAAAATAATTATGTTGACGGCTATCTGTATGAAGTTGTTGCTATTTGGCCGTAGGCTCAGACTGTTCAGTCAGGATTTGTTTAAAATCGTGTATTTTTTAAAGCTTTCAGTAAAACCTTTATACTCATTCTAGTCAGGCGACACATTGAACGTATTTAGCGTAACGACCTGGTTTTATTAATAATTAAATGCATTCGAAATCCCGGTTAAACATAGATTTTTCATTCGGGGGGAAATATAAGGCTGTTTTAAAATGTACATTTGAAAATACAATATGAGGGAAACCTAAATTGAATTTTCATGTTCCTGTACCATTATGCAAACACTGTATCTCAAACAGGGGAGTATCATCGATCGAACGATTAAATTTCTATAAAATCCTACAGACTGTCAGATTTCCTGGCAAAATAGTGTTCGAATGGAATGATACGTTGCTGTTTTTTTAATTGAGTTTAAAGGGTACACAGGAGGACAACTTAATTGAATTCTTTCAAAATAACTTATTTTTAAATTCATTTTTACACTGCGATATTTAGCTAAAAGTACAAGAAAAGACGCACTTTGTTTCAGTCCTGAACTAAAGTAAAAAAAAGAAAGAAAAAGAAGCAAAAATGGCTTTTTTCACTCTTTATTTTATTTTTTGTTAGAAACTCAAATAAATGCATTTAAAGCTGCACTCTCACATATTGTCAGTTTTGACAGTTATATTTTTCTGATTGCAGAATCGTCTGATTTGGGCATCAATGTTTTTTAATTCAGTCATAATAGATAACTCACAATAGAACATATCTCAATTGCTTGGTTAACCACCGAAATTTCATTTTTTCTTAAAGCGTTAGACACGCCTTTAGCCGTGTATTAAACATCAATTTTCGAACGTAAATATAATAAACTGCGATCTGTAATATCTTTGGTTTCAGACAGTTACGTAAAAAATGGCTAATTCAAACAAACAAAAAAAACAAAACAAAAAACGATCAATCTGTGCAGCTTTAAATAGGTATATGTTTTGACTTGCGGTCATCTGTTGGACAGGCATTTGGCTTTTTCATCCTTGGGTTTGACATGATTGTGTTGGGACAAAGGGCTGGTATAAATGGCTGGATGATCATATGTACAGATAACCTTTCAGGATCGGCATATGGCCCCTATTAGTGTAAAGCACCGAAAAGTTATCAGATTCTGACATTAAAAGCACATTATCATCAGCAAACAACAGCCATATATCATAATTTTGCATCCAGACTCTTCGGCCAGACATACTATGAGTGTCCACTCCAAGAATCGAAACAACACGAGTGTCCACTCCAAAATATCTGCTCCAATGGTCAATTTGGCGGCTATTCGTCTTAATTTTCGACGCCAGTTTTGTTATGACCATTCAGCCCACACAGAGCGAAACTGTGTTGGTTTTGAGAGACAAATATATCCAATACAAGACTTTTCTTTCACGTTTTACTTAAAGCAGAAACATTTCTGCACAGATTCAGTATATTTTTTGATGCCTACATTTATTTCACATGTTCTATCATATTTTTTCATAAAACGAATTTATACTTGGTTATCAATCATACAACTCGGCCTTCTCCGGCAAGCTTCGATTTGTCGAATAATGGCCGAGGTGTTCCGATTATTATTATTGGTTATTACGAACGCGTATTTTTTGATGGGCAAATCTCTATCAATGATACATTATTGTCCCTAATGTTTATATAACAATTTTTATCCTCTTGATGTTAATAGAGACTAAACTGATAAATTTCTTTAATATCTGTTCTTAATGATCTAAATGAAATCATTACATTTTCATGCGATATGTTATACATTTCCTTCCCCAAGATTTCTGATAATAAATGAATTAACGTCGTTCAAAGTTTCCCATTCACACCAGTGCAATTTAAGATTTTGAATGATCATTTTTGGCAAGGACATAATGAATTCTGCGGTTGGATTTTCTTTCTTTTTCAATGAATTTAGGTGCACTGTTAATTTAAATGCATACATGTATTTGTAAGGTAACGTGTCTTAATTAATTAAATTGTGTGCGCTTGATGAAGTCGGGTTATTATATGGGTTATAATTAACCTAATGGGCTCATTATGTGCTACGAATAGTCCAAGTAAAGTACTTTCAACTTAAATTTGTCAAACATTACGACACATCACAATGTGCCAAAATAGGCCCTCGTCAACACCTTAACAGTGCGCCTCAATTTTAGTTTAGTCAAGCTATGTCCCTGACCAGTTACGGTCAATTTAATGCTGAAACTCAATAACTGCTCATATTTCCACTAGCGGGTTAAGAGGGGGCACACCCGTCGCGCGCCCCCTCTAAAATCGTCCAAGTTTACTTCTAATTTCAATATGGGAGACAGAAGGAGACAAAGCACCATTTCCGACTACACATTGTTAATGCAATTAGTTTATGCAATATATTTTCGGTTCTAAGCAACGCCGTCTCTAACGTCAATTTCTGGACCCGCCCCTGATTTCTATGTGCAGTTATTGAATGGTTGCACAAAGGTGACGATTTCTGTAGTTCCCAAGGATTCTGCTTGCTTATCTTCAATCTGACTGACGAATTACAGCGCGTTGTTTGACTTTTGGGCAATTAGTAAAATGTTGCATCAGGGCAACAAAGCTTACCAACCAAGTTAATAAAAACTCTCCGACTATATCTGCCATTAATTAGCAAGGTTTGCCTTTCTTTTATCATGTTAACTCCGTTGATCAAGTTGATTATCTCCAACTTATAAATCTTCTTTAAAGTTTGAAAATAGGATAAACAAAAAACCCAGTGTTGTTCAACGCACGGCAGGCTTTATAATTAAGCTTGCAAGAAATGCAGAACTTGTGGGACTTTGATTCCAAACTTCTTAGAAATTTGGGATAAGATAAAAAGCTAACACTGTATTGTGTTATAGAGATATTATTATACATATATTATTAGCATTATGACTCGGTCGAAAGAAGTAATGTATTTGGTATTCTGCAATTTTCTACAGTGACACTGCAGCCGTTAGTTAAAGAAGTAATGTGGTCGCTATTCTGCAATTTTCTGCAGTGACACTGCAGCCGTCAGATAAAGAAGTAATGTAGTCGGTATTCTACATTTTTTGCAGTGACACTGCAACCGTCAGATAAAGAAGTAATGTAGTCGGTATTCTACCTTTTTTGTAGTGAAACTGCAGCCGTCAGTTAAAGAAGTAATGTAGTCGGTATTCTGCAATTTTGTGCAGTGACACTGCAGCCGTCAGTTAACGAAGTAATGTAGTCGGTATTCTGCAATTTTCTGCAGTGACACTGCAGCCGTCAGTTAAAGAGGTAATGTAGTCGGTATTCTGCAATTTTGTGCAGTGCCCTGCAGCCGTCAGTTAAAGAAGTAATGTAGTCGGTATTCTGCCTCTGCAGCCGTCAGTTAAAGAGGTAATGTAGTCGGTATTCTGCAATTTTGTGCAGTGCCCTGCAGCCGTCAGTTAAAGAAGTAATGTAGTCGGTATTCTGCCTCTGTCCGAGGGGCGTACTGTGGTGGCCATTTAAAGTGACACTCTTATTTAAAATCAACGCATACGAATGTATCACAAACATGGTTTTGAGTAATACATCTTTAACTACTTATACTAAATATTACATTTATGGAACATATTAATTACTGATAACAATATTATAACCGTGTTTTTTAAAGTTGTTCTATGTCTTTGGCGTTTACCAAGTGCCATTAAACCGGGTTTATGTCTACACTTTTTGCTACTGTGCTTGTTTCTGTAGCTTTTCGCATAAATATTGAAAACGCAAAACTATTAAATGATTGTTGAGTGCTAAAAGATTTACTGTGATCTACTATATAGTCTCTTAAGGTAGAAATACCGTGTTTTCTGCACCTTTCTTTCAAATTTAACTCGGTATCCTTCATAAGAACCATTGTTTACGACATTTATTCATCCTTTTGGTATACTAAAACAATCGTATTAATTGTGGTAAATCTAAGCAGGGAGTAAGAGTGCATCTTTAATTAAACCAGTATACCATTGTGTCAGCATTTGGTACCGCCTTACTGCTCTCGTTTAAAATATCTAGAATACAGATTTGTGTATCAAAACTCCTATCTTTGGCTTGACTAGCACAGTAATGGCGTTTTTACCAAGGCCAAGGTCAATATAATGCGTTTTTCTACTTTGTATGGTTCAGCAAAAGCATTTGTACAATTAATGGAATAAGGAACTACAAGTAGACACATTGCCTTAGGAAGTTGTGGCAAATATTTTACGTATGCCGATATATGTCCAAAGAGTTTAACGAATATTGTCTTTAATTCGATTTCAGTCGAGTGTCGTTACTGAGTGTATGCGACACACTTGGCAGTAACTCGATCTCACGTCAAGGTCAAATTATGTTTGAAATAATTGGTTATTCAGAGATTACATCTAACATAGTAAAAGAAAAATATTTCGCATTATCTCAGAGTTTTGATATTGCACCGAACAAAATGTCACGACCAGACCTGTGGCAGTGGCTTCACATTAACTTGATTGTTAATTAAAGCTGCACTCTCACAGATTAAACATTTTGACTTTTGTTTCTTTTTTGTATTGGAATGAGCCAATTTTGCGTAAATGTCTAGAATCCAGTGATAAAGATTGCCAACAAAAGATCAGACCGCAGTTTTCATATGTGCGCTCGAAAATTGATGTTTTATGGCTAAAAGCATTACTAACGCTTTAAGAAAACTGGGTTTTTCGTCAGTTTTCCATACAACTTGAGATTTGTTCTATTTTAAGTGTTCTTATATGTCTCAATCGAAGGCATTGATGCCAAAAACAGCTTACTATAAGACAAAAATTAAAAGAAAAGTCAAAACTGTCATTGTGTGAGAGTGCATCTTTACCGTCAACTACAATATAACCCCAAAGATAACCTCTTTATTGCGATAGGTTGCCTGGAACATGTTTTTCTCTCTTGATATAAGCCTTGATTAAAACCAGAAAATGACAAGTCGGTCTCGCCCGTGCCTCCCTGCAGGCGTCCATGTTTGTGGAGATTTTTCTCATGTTTGTTGAGATTTTTCTCAATAAAATGTTAATGTGGAATCTACAAGAATTATTTCTAATGAACATCTGCTTAATTTCGTCAATCTTTTGCTAGTCATAGCTTTAGTTATGGTTAGCCTCAGAGTCGAAATTGTGCAAAAATCTTAACCTTCATAACTCAAAAATAGTCAAAGTATGAGGTGCAGTCAAAAAGTTCCCGGACTGCCTTTGTACTGTTGTCAGTTTTTGACAAAAAATAAATAAATAAAATTGCATCAAACTACAGCAAAAACTATATTCTACAGAACTGTACACATATTACTTTTTAATCACACATAAAACAATAAATTTTTACATAGCAAATAAACATAACTCACACTGTACGGATCACTTCGTACGAAAATGACGTACTGTTGACGTTCACTTATGAAATTACGTCAGCGTAAGCGCTTGTATGCTAGTCAATGGATTTCAAAGTATTGACACTCGCAATATGCACATTTGTAGCAAGGGTCACAGCTATGTATATAGTAGTTCGCGAGTTACGCCCCCTTTATTGAAAAAAAGAAAACACATATAAATATCAACAAGCTGTTTAATCGAATTTTAAACTTCAAAATCTCTAGTTGATAAAAGTGATGAAATGTATCTGAAACCCGCATGAAGATCCTTTACTTGTTTTGTTGGCACGAGCAATTTGACAGAATTAAAGATAAAAAATGATAAACGCTGATGGAAACCGTATGATACTTTGTACACGTACGTAAATACATTTAAATACAACCTCAGCCACCAGTTTTATGTCTAACCACTAGTGAATGTTTCGTACATAAAGTATGGTTTATACGTTAAAAAGTGTTTCTATGTAACCATGTGTGTCTAGATTCTGGCAATACGTGTTATATGATTGAATTTGGTTGATTGACTGCATATTTTATTGCATATTATCTTTTATGACCACGTAATTGTCGGGCGCAGAAAGAGTCGTTTGAACCACCACCATCGGAGAGACTTAAGTGGGTTGTTTAACAAACTCGAGTGCTGTTTACAATCAGTTCGTAGAATTCTTATTAATTTTAATGTCATTATTTCTGATTAGGCGTACAAAATCTGGTTCTCGTACTGTACATAATTCATAAAAAAATAAATGGTTCACATCTACATGAGATCTCCTGATAGCTTTATGGGCAAAAACCCATGTTTTCATCAAAGCCATTCAATGAATGCAAAGAAAAATGGTCATCAACAATAAAGGTTGTCATAGACCTTCATATATCTGCGTCTCCAATCTGTGTATGGCCATTTTCCGCCTATTCATGCCGTCCTGTCCATCATGCCCCATGTAAGGGTCAGCCAGCGGTCCTCTGTCGACGGTGAGTGATGGCGGAGAGGGTTCACCCCGGGCCAGCCAACGCCGTAAATCACCGGCTTAGGGACCGCTGTAATGTGATGAGTTTATGTCCACTGACAAATGCGATCTTGTTATTATAGCGTTATGGCATTAATAACTGCTATATATGTCAAATATATGAGACTGGTCTGGTTCATGATGATTTCGCTTTTTTCATCAAGAAAAAAGCTGATTATTTGTTTTTCCAAGTTTGTTCCGCTGTGGAAATAGATTCCGAAGTGAAATTCCCATATAACATTAATCGAGTGACCTTGTTCTTGTGAAAACCCCAACATACTGCAGACGGCATGGTTATTAAACTTATTATCTCATTGGCTTGACTTAAAGTGACACTCTTATTCTAAATTAATACAATTCATACACATGTATAACAAACATATATTTTGAGTGAAAACCCTTTAACAAATCACTAAATAATACATTTATGAAAAATTGTAAATACTGATAATAAGATTGTAACCGTGTATTAAATAGCTGAAAACGCAAAAATATTAAATGACTGGTGAGTGCTAAAAGATTTACTATCAGTGATCTACTTTAGTCTCATAAGGTAGATATATCATTTTTTTCTGTACCTTTCTTTCAAATTAAACTCGGAAGCCTCATAAGAACCATTGTTTTCGATATTTATTCATCCTTTTTGGTATATTAAAACATTTGTATTAATTGTGGTATTTTTATTTGGGAGTAAGAGTGCATCTTTAAAATTCAACTGGCAAATAATTGAAGTATATATGGTTTGCTTTTGGATACAAAATACAAAACTTATGAGTCGTCAAAGAGAGAGAAGAAGTCGTTGATGATTTTAGACAGGTTTTGTGTTTATTGTCGTGATTTACGGGGAATTTCCAGCTGTTCGTGGATAAATTATTCCCAGATTATCGGACGTTGACGGTGCGGAAAACGGCTTCCAGGTTTCATTAATGAACAGGTTCCTCATAGGCTAGAGGCAACTGTCTTTCCAATCTGACAAAAGTGCACGATCTCACTAACAGATATGGTAAAGTGTATATTAGATATGATTTTAGATTGTTGTCTTTCTAAAGCAAAAAAGCGAATACACAGCACAGTCGAACCCTCTTGGCTCGAACTTCAAGGCCAAGGACCGTTAAAAATACATCGAGCCTCCAAAAATTCGAGCCAAGCGGGAATACTTAACTTTAATATAAATTATATATTTTCACTGCAAAATGAGTTCAAATCAAACTTTATTTTAAGTGTTTTGATCATGGGAATCACACAGAATTCATCATTGACTGACATCAAAGGCCAAAAATACTATAGAGATCAATCATGTTGTTTGCATTTGTGTTCTGTATTCACTAATCATCAATTATAGAAAAGGGGGATTAAAGATATCCATCACGATTGTTGATCCTATCTGGGACCAATACTCCCCGATCCTATAAAATGTGTTGTTTCTTTCGATCGGGAAGCCAGAAACCTATCCGTTCGCGGACGTTTAACACAGACACGATCTTGTATGGCCTAAGATTAAATACACCAACCCCTTGTGAAGTTCTCGAACTCTCTTTTATATCTGACATCAGAAATATATGTGTCCACCCATCTCTTAATAATCAAAATATATTATAAAGATACCATTGCTATATTCCAAATAATTGCAACAGTTACCATCAATATCAAGCTACAAATTGTCCTGCAACTCCAATTTGCCATTTGATTACCCGTGCAGGGGCTGGTGAAGCAATCAGTTCACGGCTATATCTCCCGCCATGATCTCGTAAACGTCTAATTCCCGGCGCTTTTAGCTAACAAAACCCAGTACAATAAAAGTGTAAAACCCGGTACCGGTACCATCCGTTTTAATACTCGACTGTTATGTTAAGTATGATAGAGATTTCACTCTGAGTTAATATGCATACCAAACTGTAAGCAAATAACTATATAACGATGATGTAGGTAACAATAAAACGACCCTGTTCATTTATAAAAATGCAAGATGAGAACGCCCAGAGGGGGTGCTGAAATTAAGACCATGTTTGCCAGATATAAATGTGGGTTATAGCCCTACTTTATCCGTGTGTGCAATAAAATCAAGTGACAGTGTCATTTACAGATGGTAGCTTTGTGCAGGCATTAACGAAAATGTCATTAATTACATAATTATTAGTTAATTCATACAAAGCGGTAAGCAAATATTCCAGACACCACACTGGTTTTTCCTGCGATGATGCTAGATCTTCTATGAATCTGTTTAAAGCTGCACTCTCATAGATTGCACGTTTTGACAGCCTTTTTTATGCTTTGTCTTTGAATGAACCAAGTGTAGAGTTGATTTCTGGAAACCAATGATATAAAACTGCGGATTACATCGCAGTTTCCTTATAATTACGTTCGAAATTTGATATTTTAATATTAAAAGCGTTACTAACGCTTTATGCGAAAAGTGATCTTTTTCGACATGTTCTCAAACAATTGAGATCTGTTCTATTGCGAGTTACCTTATATAATTAAATTGAAGGCATTGATACAAAAATCATCTCATTCTGAGACAATTTTTTTTTGTCAAAACGGTCAATCTGTGAGACTGTAGGATTACAGTGATCATTAAATATCAAAGTTTATTTATAAAAAAAAATAGTATATCCAAATATCCACGATGAAGTAGCCAGGTAGTGCTTGTAGGAATGAATTAGGTATATACCGTCCAACAAAGTCTTGCTCCGGGGGTGATATTCAATATTCAACTTACGTTAATCTGAATGGTCATACATCGTTGATTTCATTCACTCTTTTGGTCAGTAATTAATCATAAGTAATCCGATTAGCTACATCGTTCTTAGATCCAATTAAGACCAATATTGTATACCAGCCCTTTTCTAACCACATAGATCAAGAATATTTTCGCGCGTCTTCTGAACTAGGTGTGGTTAGTTATTGTGAATTGCTTGACGCAATATGTTTTAATTCAAGAGACGAGCATTTGAAAGTTCTCTTTGAGTTTCCTTGTCATATACACCTCTCTTTATCTTGTGTTATGACATGAATGGCATGTTAATTGCCACTCATTGATAAACACGACGACGATGTTACATCTGAAATAAAACACGTCGTATCCTACTTCCTTGTTTATTGAATAAAGAACAAATAATCTAAGGAGTTTAATTGCCACCCGAACATTTATATTTATGTAACAATGTAAGCGTATACACGACAGCGTAATGGAATGAAGAGCGTCTTTTATGTCTGCATTTCACCCAAGATCTCTTTCGGAAATCCTCGGCCATTTTCCACCGAAAACAACCTCGGATGTATATTTTTTGCCGGTGCATCAGTAGAAGGAGTTCGTTAAAAAAAATTGATAATAGTATTAATTACATATTTTTTATATAAAATAAGAAGGAATAAATTCGGGACCGGAAAAAAGTCGACATAACCGGAAAGTCGACTTATCCGACGTCGACATAGCGAGGTTCGACTGTACTAAGTTTGAATTGATTGCCATTGAAGTGTTTAACTGAATAAATAATTCCCAAGAGTTAAGTCATAAAGTTTAACTGCTTAATTGAAATAACTACGCGATCTACCTGCAGCGAAATTAAACGGTAAAGTTTGCTGACACTGTAAACCGTCCATATACATCCGAGGTTGTTTTGGATTGAAAATGGCCGAGGAGTTCCGAATGCCAAGATCTCTCAGATTTGATCCGAGATCGCCAGGCACCAACTAACAGACACTATTTATAGATGTGGTACATGAAATACATCTGACATGTATGGCGCTTTGTATTTAAATCAAACAGTTGTACCTCTCTCTCTGTTTTAGTATGCGCGCTGCCTTCGTGTGTGTGCGAGTGTCCGACCGGGGATCGGGTAGAGCTGCGCGCGCAGGGCTGCTTTCGGGACTACAACCTCCAGAAAGCGTCCGTGGATCGCAGCGACAGGCGTCTCTTCTCCGGAATCGATATAGAAATACTCAGAGCTTACTGCAGGTACGGATGTTAACACGTCTTACTTTCTAACAACATCAACATCATCAACAACAACAACAACAACAACAACAACAACATCAACAACAACAACAACAACAACAACATCAACATCAACAACAGCAATAGCAACAATACATCTGAGAACTTAAGCTATACAATTCAGACGTTTCTATTAATTAATATCATATTATTATATAAATTGATCCATACTTTAATAGTAGTGTAACATTGAAAGCAAATTCATAAATACGCATACAGAATATACCGGAAAGAATGTTTCAATTTTTCATTGAATATTAACCATCCTCCCTTTTAGCACATACATCGCGTCGTACAACTGCGTGCACGAGTACCTGCGGGAGTGTCCGGACTCGCGCCCCAGAATTCAGGCGGCCCTACTCGCCTATGCGGACGCCCAGGAACTTACAGACCTGTGCCGCACACACAGACTCTATGAACGTAAGCATTGTGTCATGACGTCATATTATTCTGTTCACGCCACGGGACAAAAACATTGGCATGGTGCGCTTAATCATGTATGAAATGTGTACATTCGGAGCTCCTCGGCAATTTTTTTTTATCGAAAACAACCTCGGATGTATATGGACGGTTAACAACGTCAGAAGTCGGTACACTTTAACTACGCTGCAAGTAGATCGCGTAGTTATTTCAATTTGGCAGTTAAACTTAATGACCTAACTCTTGGAAATCTTAATTATATTTGCAATAATACACTTCACTGGCAATCAATTTAAACTTAGATCTTCAAATACAAGCCAAAACACTACAATTAATTAATGATTTAATACAAAAAATTACGAACTACTTCTACTAATATTCCGACATACACCCGATGCTGTTTTCGATAATAATGGCCGAGGAGTTCTGAATGATTCATGGTTGTATGATCCATGGGATTACTTTGACCTCCTGCGACAAACAGCCTCTGACAAGTGACCAGGCGGACGGAGGCGCCCATTCCGTCATTTCCTTTGCTTTCCTTCTAGACACACATTTTATATTGACTGTATGCAATTATCTTTCTGAGCAAATAGAGATAAAAAATGAGGTTTGAATTAATGTCACTTTGTCGTATATCAAGACAGTTTATGATGACTTCATTCTTTATATTTTTTCTTGCAATTAAGCATGAACTGTGATTACATTTAATATATCTTGATGTACCGTCATTGTCAACACGTTATGGTTGAAGCAGTTGGTCTGTAAATGAGCGTATCTTACAACCATAAACTGCAGGTGAACATCTTATTTGTTTGCATTTTAATTGCGTCTCTATCCATTTGCGATCATATTTCATGAATTAAAACGAAACAATTATCAGAAGCAACATCATTAATACAAGTAGTGCACGCATAAAAAAGGTCTGCCATGGGTGCGGTTTTAAATGTTTTAAGTATGCAATATGTAATATACATCTAATTACATTTTAATTTTTTTTTTATTCAAGGATTTGCAACTTGACTAACATGCTATACATATTTATTATCATTTTTGATGCATTCTTTTAAAGAACAAACACATCAAAAACGTGCACGCATGTTTGATGCATTCTTTTAAAGAACAAACACATCAAAAACGTGCACGCATGTTTGATGCATTCTTTTAAAGAACAAACACATCAAAAACGTGCACGCATGTTTGATGCATTCTTTTAAAGAACAAACACATCAAAAACGTGCACGCATGGTAGGATGTAGATATATCAGTGAGTGTATACCACGTGATAAATTGCGTCATAAATGCTCCGTCGGAAGGCAATGAACTTTAAATATATATGACTTTAAACAAAGATAATTAGTTCTTCGCCATATTAAATGAAACTTGGCGCAGTCCATGCCGTTTATAGAGCATTTGGTCTTTTACCAGAGTTTAAGAAAGAGTTTAGTTTCTTAAAACACTCTGACATTCGTTGAATAACACCATCATCGTTGACTGTAATAGATGGTAACAGCCCTTAGTTTTCGTGATTTCAGTGTACGCTCAACACATGAACTGTTTCACGGACCGGGGTTCCAAGTCCGACTGGTGTTTTGACAAGGAGATCAACAGTTCCGTCCAGTATCTCAACCCCGTGTCTCAGGAGGAACTATGCAGGTGTGTGCGTGTGCGTGTGCGTGTGCGTGTGCGTGTGCGCGTGCGCGTGTGCGTGTGCGTGTGTGCGTGTGTGCGTGTGCGTGTGCGTGTGCGTGTGTGCAGTTGAGGGGGGTATACATCGAAGTCTTACTAACGTACAACATTCGGTGTGCTTTTAATGAGAGATTTTAACTTAAAGTTTGCGTCACGATGATAACAACCCGTATTAGCAGTCTTTGTGTGTTGCGTTTGTTTGTATGTGTGTGTGTGTGTGTGTGGGGGGGGGGGGGGGGGTCATTCACAAATAAACATATTTTAACAATTGTGGCCAAAAGCCGTTGCGCACTTTGAACATTAAATACGTCCTGGAAGATATGATAAAGCTCTCACAAAATGTGTCCTCTTATTCAATATTTTGATCTATACATTATATCAGAAACTATACTTGTCTTAAATTGTGTCAAGTTGTCGAGAGGCGAGGCACAGCAACTGTTTAATTAGCATATGTGCACTGACAGGTGAACACTTAAACTGCAATTCTGCAGTTCTTCGAAGTGTTTGATATTCCATTTTTATAACTTCGAACATAATTTGAGCTTTTGAACAAAGGGAAAATTGGTATGTTTTTTAGAACTCATTGCAATAATGCTTGCCTTCCTCGAAAAAATTATAATAACTACTAACCGTTTAAAGTCATAGCTTTAATTAATTCCTTAACTGTGTTGGTTACGAAAGATTCAGTGATTGATGTTTGAAATTAGACTATATAGTTGAAACGAAATGCATCTGCTTGTACAATTTGTCATGTTTAAGTGGTTTTTAAATATTTCGATAGTTGGTTACGAACCATTAAAGGACTAATAACAAAATCTGTTAAATACAACAAGCTAGGTTGTGCTTTTCCCACAAAGAATAAAATATCTCAAACTAATTGTTGAAAATTGAAATAACTCGTGTGGAAAAAAAACAAGTTTTTATTTCTGTTTTCTATGTTTGGTATTTTAAATATTAGTTAATGACAATAATTGTATCTGACAGTTGTCATACATTGAAGTTGGGCTTACAAAAGAATGGTTTGTAGCAAGGTTTGTTAAAATACATTCACTCTTAAATGCGCGAAAAGGTTGTCTGGGCAAAACGCTCATAAGTTACTTAGCATTGATCATAAAGCACTCTTTTAGGCGCCATCCGTCTCAGGCTAACCCAGCAAACACATAACGTTGTGACTATGTTGTGTCAACGTTTTAGCAACTTTAACTTTTAACGTTGTTTGAACGTTATGTGGAGGTTTTCTTAACGTTGAGACAACGTTATTTTGGCAACCCAAACACAACTTTCATACAACGTTGTTACGAGCAGGTGATTGTTGGGTAAACAAAACCAATTTTATTATTGTTTATATATTAAATGCAATAGTAACAATATAAGCATCACATAGCGGATAATGTATTCACGTTTTGCAAGTTCTTTTACTGTTATATTGCTGGTTGGGTGGATGATTTAAGTTTATTGTACTCAAACTCGCGCAAGACTCACATGTTCTACACACTCGACCAATAAAAAAAGTTCATGATTCAGAACACTAAATCATTATAAAATAATAATAATAAATGTTAAATTATATTTGATTAAGATTAGAAATCAGGACTATGTACACACATTGATTTATTTTTCTTAATTCGATATTGCGTTTTACAAAAGGACCAATACAATTTCATTTTAAAACTTGCAAATCATGATAAGATTCTTGCTTTGAAATATTTATTCCATGACTCATAATTTGAATGATAATTAGTGGAAAATAGTAGCAAATAAATTGAGGCACTAACGTTGTCACAACGTTGTGTCAACGTTTTACAATAACATTCTCAAGATACAACCTTCAGACAACCTTAAACTAACGTTATTTTTTGCTGGAAAGCTGGTAACTGCATTAATTTGGAAAACATAGAGAAACCACTTAACATACCCTACCAATTTTATAAGACATTCTACATTATGGCGCACGTATGCGACCGAACAATATCATGATGAAGCAGTGTGGGAATGTTTTATTTGAAAGTCATATGGCCTTGACCTTACAGCCCGATTATTGTATACAGTCATGAACTGATAACATTTGGATTTATATACAAGCATTGTTTAAACACTTGAGATTTTTTCCTATAATGAATGTAGATATACTTTCGATATTGTGATTGTATGGATAAAATGCAGCAATGACTCGCACTCACGCTGACCTTGACCTCTTTACAGCCGGATGATTGCCGTGACGCGGTGTATCGAGAATAACATCCGTCAGGGGTGCGGGGAGCAGGCGGCAGAGATCGTCCACCTTCTCGTTAAGCCCGTCGTCCGCGGCAGCGGAAATTGCAACTACCCTATCTATGAGGTTGGTATATACCGTTTTGGGTAGAGCTAGTTTCCAAATGTCAGCGGAAATACTAATATAATGCTTGTCTATGAATTTTTCCAGGAATTTGATATAAACATTGTCAACGGGAACTCAGACTGTGTATTTAACCAGTTTATGAAATACAACTACATTTTCTGCCAATGAAATTGCAGATAGATAATCATTATTTTAAGTATTAGGCTTAATCAGTAAGTATCCAATTTCGCGGGTGTTTAAAAGACCACCTAATGCCACTCATCCATACACACTCCGAGGCTGAAATTTTGCTTTGTATTCTAAGAAAGTTAGATGACCTAAAGAAGTTAGATTCAATGATTATGAAGGGGTCGTTCGCTACGCTCACTCCGCCCATTCTTACTCATTAAGATTTTACTTCATGGCATCTAACTGTTACAGTCTTTAAATAAATGATTTAGAGAATGAATTGTTTATGAGTTCATATTACATTATTTTCTAGCCAACGCAGCATCCAACCAGACGACCTGTTCCCAGGGTTACCAAGCAACCGCCGGATCACGTGACGTCATCGTCGTCAAGGCAACAGCCGAACTCTGCTACGTCATCTTACTACAACAGACTTACCATTTTACTTTCCATAATCTTAACAGTTTTACCGCAAATATATACGTTAATGCCTTCTTGACCCAATACAAGATGTGTTTAGTTCCTCTATCATAATCATATTGATTTGCGTGATGTTCGAATTTGGCGCAATTCGAATTTGGTGCCCATCTGTTCATTAGGCTACATTTACATGTATACACCAAAACTTTCAGTAAAGTGCAATGACTTTGTAACTGCATATCAAAAATGCAGCGTACGATGGTGTAGCTCAGTACTTTAAATTATTTATTCTAGAATCTTCTGTGTTAGTATGTCTCAGCTTTGTTTGCGAGGTGTTTTTTCTGTACGCATGAGAAGCCAGAATCATACATTAAACATGTCCTTTTAATGGTAATATTTCGATGATTTTATTACCAAAAACGATTGTGTATCGCTCAAAATACTTTTGAACATTTCAAAGATACTATCATTCTCAATTTAGCCCTGCCTTTTTATTGCTTTTACAATGTAGCTGTAATAAAATTGCTTATTAAGCAGAATAAGGGAGCATGTATCATTGTTTAATATGCAAGCTTATGACAAGCCTTTGTTGCCTTAAAATATGAGCAAAATATCAAACAATGTTGACATTGTTATGCATAAGTGATTTATGTAATTATAATTAATTATGAAATAAAATGTTAAGAACAGGAAATAGTCGTTTTTTCCCGCTGCCTGCATGGGTAGAACACTCGTTACTCTGTCCGCACTATTTTCCATGGTGTGGACTTGACACAATGGCAGTAAATAGGATGAACAAGGCAGTTTGACACAACATAACAAATAGGAGTCAATAAAAAAGCTGTGCACGTCACCTTCATGGGAAGATTAATTATTTCATGGGTAAAACGTTCGAGCGAAGTTTCATAAACATCGTGTTAGGAAATATCGAGGGTAAACGAAAAGAAAGACTCAAACGCTGACCCCAAAAATATTACCTCGACCCTTAACAATAAGGTTCAAACAGGAGTTTAACATTGAAAAGATCTTGTGGTCAAACTCCACAAACATGGACCTGTGACCTTTACCCTTAGCAATGTTTCAGCTGATATTCCTCACAGCACATTGAGAAGGAAAGCATGTCCTAGGCCCTTAACAATGACGTTCCAGCATGACATTGAAGATGAGTGTAGGTGGCTAAATGTGACCTTGACCCAAACCAATGAGGTTACTCACATCACATTGAAGAGGAGTGCAAGTGGCCAATTGCGACCTTGACCCAAATCAATGAGGTTCTAGCAAAACATTGAAGAGGAGTGCAAGTGGCCAATTGTGACCTTGACCCAAACCAATGAGGTTCCAGGTGGACTTCCATAGATAACACCGATGAGATCACGTGGACAAGGTTCCATTAACATATCTTAAAGGGTGAAGGAGATATGGAGCGGTAACAAAATAAAAGGCTGTAATCAAAGACTTAGTTGTGTGACCTTCACCTGTTTTCCAGTACGTCATCTGCATGGTGAGCAGATAAAATGCAAAGTTCAACCCTTAACCTATTAGTTTTATTTGGTCAAATTTGACCTCAACATTACGTTTGTATATACAAATTTATTTTAGCTCCATTGTGACAAAAGCTGACTGCTTATAGACTATCTCGCCGAGTCCGTTTCCTGGACTGAAACCAGTCCTGTGTCCTTTTTGAGAGGCCATAAGAAAGTTAACATAGTAGGGATCAAACCTACATCTTGGGTGAGAGGTGGACACCTACAACACTAGACCAGTCTCACCCTAGTGGGGATCGAACCCACAACCTCTTGGGTGAGAGGTGGACACCTACAACACCCTCACCCTAGTGGGGATCGAACCCACAACCTCTTGGGTGAGAGGTGGACACCTACAACACTAGACCAGTCTCACCCTAGTGGGGATCGAACCCACAACCTCTTGGGTGAGAGGAGGACACCTACAACACTAGACCACCCTCACCCTAGTGGGGATCGAACCCACACCCTCTTGGGTGAGAGGTGGACACCTACAACACTAGACCAGTCTCACCCTAGTGGGGATCGAACCCACAACCTCTTGGGTGAGAGGTGGACACCTACAACACTAGACCAGTCTCACCCTAGTGGGGATCGAACCCACAACCTCTTGGGTGAGAGGTGGACACCTACAACACTAGACCACCCTCACCCTAGTGGGGATCGAACCCACAACCTCTTGGGTGAGAGGTGGACACCTACAACGCCAGACCACCCTCACCCTAGTGGGGATCGAACCCACAACCTCTTGGGTGAGAGGTGGACACTTACAACGCCAGACCAGTCTCACCCTAGTGGAGATCGAACCCAAAACCTCTTGGGTGAGAGGTGGACACCTACAACACTAGACTACTCTCACTAACATTACATTGAGTGAACATTAAGATGTCCGATGTTTCATAAATATCCTTTACAGGTGTAGGTGTGTACACCTAATGCCAGGCTTAAAACCGTTAACTTGTCAATTGGGATTCTAACACTGACAATTTTCATTGAAGACATTGTAACAGATGTCGGAGCGCAATTTAAACACATTGACGAAAACGCTAAAAATGTAAGTCGCAATTCGTGAATGTATTCAGGTGTGTAAAACTGATAAACAATAATTCTAAATTATACTAACCCAGCCTGATGCACAGAGCATGAAAAAAGTATAACTGAAGTCTCAATACTTTAAACAACCATCAACAGTTCTTGTACAGCTTGGCTGTAGGGCTGAGAAAAAGTTGCCTTGGTTATATTTCACAAGAGAGAAAATGATTTTTATATCTTTATTTAAAATCTATTACATTTGAACATATTACAAACACAGATTGCAACCACTTTTTGTACAGAGAATGGAACTACTGTCTGATATATATTAATAACTCTTACCATCTTTGCACTAACACATAAATGAATAAACATACCATTAAACATAAACCAATTACATTCACACGAGCCCAGTATGTTCATCTGGGTGCATAATAAAAATAAATGATGATTAAATCACTTAAGTAATAGAATTCTTAATTTTTTAATCCTAAAGCTTATTTCTAGTCATAAACTAGCTTATTCCCATGCAAAGCTTTAATCTAAAATAAACCTCCTTAATACTAAGCAACGGATATGTTCATGTTATCATTTAAGCTGAACAGATATAATGAGCTGAAGAACTATAAATTATTATTATTATTTTACCAGATTTGTTGAGCGCCCTTTTCATAAAAAATACGTTCAAGGGCGCTTCAAACCTAAATTGTATATAATTTGCTGATCAAAACGTTCCATCAGGAATGTATGTGCTTTTATTTTTTTAACACGCAACAGCAATTGGTGTATTCTATCCATTCAATCAAAATGAACACTCTCAAACCTAGTCTATTTTAAATCAAAGCAATCCATGGGAAAACTGGACTCCCTAGTTTAGACTTGATGAAAGTTCATCCATTTTTTTGTAAATCTCATTTCGTTTATCTTGGATGACCTTTTCATTTTCAATATACTGCTGCTTGCCGAACTTGCCAGCCACAAGTTTCTCGGCAAGGACTCCTAGGGCGTTGATCTGATCACGGTATGCCTGGTCCTGACGGTTCAGCTCACCAACCTGCATGGAAAACAGATTATTATGAAGCACATCTTACAAATATTGTGTAAAATGTTTTCGTTATTTATTATGCACCAGTAATTTGTAAACCCCCCCACCCCCACCCCGTCTGGGAAATAGAGGGGCCTTTGATTTTGGATCCAGCAAATCCCTCTGATAAAATCCCCACCAAATACCCCCGCACCCCGGGGACATCATAGGTAAGTCCCCGCTATTACTTTCAATGTATCTAAAATCATTGCTCGACAAAAAACACATTGAATACTCAACTAAAATTAAATACAACACAGAATATTTATATTTATGACAAAGAAAGGACTTCTGACATTTGAAAACATTTACAGTCATCAAAATAAAGACCTTTGGAACAAGCCCAAATCCTCATACTAGTGCTTGACCACTGCATTTACGCTAGGTTTTGAATAAATTGGCTAAATATTATAAAACAAGTCTAGTTTTATATATTCACTATTCAAAATACTGGTTGAGTCATCGTACCCTTTCCGTGAGGTCAGAGCCCTCCTGCTTTAGGGAAGACTGTAGCCCTTGTATCTGCTGTGTCAGCTGTTTATAGTCCGCGTCTATTTTCTTCCGACCTGCGATAAAGCTCGACTGGTCCTTGCTGGCCTTGAACTTGTCAATGGCATCATCGTAGCTCTGGTAGAGGGCACTGCGGCGGTCCTGGGCACTCTGAACCTCCTCCAGAAGGCTGGCAACACGCATTTTGCTCTCCTTTGCCTCGTCCTTATGAGAATAATAGGTGTCAGAAATATGTTCTATGACTAAAAAAAACACTTGACCACACACACTGATAGCAAGTTGTTATATTTTCAAAGTTTTCCATTTGATAAATCTTCAATGTAAAATAAACAACTTGTAAAAATCCGAACTTCTACAAAAGCATAGGCATAATGATTTGGTTGAGTATCTTAATTAAAAGAAAGATAAGTTACAGATCAACATTCATACTCTGTGCTCAACTAATGAATGAGTAATAGATATCATATTCTGATAATAAGCAATGATAATTGGTATTGCAAACACTTTTATCGTACTACCTTCGTGATGGAGAAGTCCATCCTAACGTAGATAATCACGAGCACGAACATCAGGTAGAAGGCTCCGACAACCAGGAGGGGCTCCTGCAGAAGGCGCAGTTTCTGGAAGTTGTAGTACAGCTGGAAGAAAAGAACACATCATGTTTTCAACTACTGACAAGTACTGTGTAACCTAAACCAAATTTTAAGTTAATTTTAATTTCAGAAAAAGTTTTCTAGTTAACATCAAATTTTTGCATGACACTGATGGTGACCTTGCAAACAAGGCTATGAACTTGAAACAAGCCTAGTATTCACCGAAAATCCTGAAAGCTTCTCAAAACAAGTGTAACAGACTGCACAAATTGCCACGACCTCTCCCTCTGCAAGCGGACACTCTACCACGTTGCTATAAAAGCTAGCTCTATATCAAGACAGTATAAGTGCCGCTACATACATCGTATACCAGGTTACACATTCCCCCTCCATTTTGAAATTTGTCCTCGAATTTAGGAGACAAAGGTCAATTTGCAATGACCTTGAGGCATATCGTATAACACAGGTCCCTCGTTGGGCGCCAAATGTAACAGACTGCACAAATTGCCATGTGCACCTATCGGGGTTCGAACCCACGACCTCTCCCTCCGCAGGCGGACACTCTACCGCGTCGCTATAAAAGCTAGCTCTATAGCGAGCCGCTATATGCGGTTACACAAATACAGAAAGGCAAGAATTAATGATCACAAATTCAATCGTATCATTAAAAGCCATCGAGGTTATGTTGAAATTATAATTAGCACTGTCTGCAGGTCATGGATGCCAATCTGATGGGGAATAACCGCAGCAAACCTTACCTCAAAGTCCTGGATGTGCTGGTCGACGAGGTTGTTCTTGTACGCCACGATGACAGGTCGTCCCACGGTGTCCAGGTATGTGTAGTGCAGACCATTCTCCCCCTTCTCCACCTTGAACGGGGTCTTCAGCTCAATACCACTGTAAGAATCAACATCTTGCAGTGAAATTGTACATTTCAACAGAATATTTAAAATATTTCTAATTCAGATTTCATTCCGTCACTGAAATGAGAATAAGGGAAAGTGGAAAAGGGCTTTTATAAGTTGTTTCTCATCTTCCAGTAACAGCCTCTATTTTGATTTTATAAGTATAACCTTACATACTTTGTATGTTTCTTTCTATAATAAAATATGATTTAACCTAAAAAGGTCTAAGTGTCCAATGAAATATTATTTTTAACTAATTGGGAATTTAATCTTTACATTTGGGGAAAAGTTAATATCTTTTCCCCAAATGTAAAGATTAAATTCCCAATTAGTTAAAAGCCTAGTATTCACAGAATATCAAAATTAAGGTGGAATAAAAGCAAAATAATACTGGTACTTTAACACAGAGTACAGCCCCTTTCTCCATTCACATATTAATATGATATTAATATGATATTAATATGTGAATGGAGAAAGGGGCTGTACTCTGTGTTAAAAGTACCAGTATTATTTTGCTTTTATTCCACCTTAATTTTTGAATTTTGTCTCATGACACTGTCCTAATCATACTGCTAGTCAGATGCATGTAAACATTCCTACGCACAGGGTACAGAAGGTAGCAAAATCATCTCTCTATGTATCAAATATTGATCTCCCTAAGCCAATGTATGACCACTGTGCGCAAGAGTATAAAGGTAATATAGACAAAGGCAGACCGAAACAATAACTTCTGCATAAATTTAGGTAAAACAAATGGAAATATATATAGGACCTTTTCTGCATGAAACCTTATGTAACAATTACAGAGAAGAATTTTATTGTGTTGCATTTGAAAATTAATACCCATAAATTCCATTTCATCGAATACTCTGTATTAAAAGCACTTACGAAGATCCTTCTGGCAGGATGATTTTGATTGTCAGCTGGTCGATAACTAAGTCATCAAAAACATGGTCAACAAATCGCATCTTCAAACCATAGCTGTCACCTGAAAAAGCATAAGAAAAAAACAATGATATATTTTCTTATGAAAGGATCTTCTTCAAGCAAATGTTCTCAAGAGTCAAAGGTACCTCTTGATACAGTACTTCATCCTATTGTTCATTTGAAATACTTTTTTCATTTACAGCATATAAAAAATATGCAAACATTAAGACTCCAGACATAAATGTTAAACCATCAAATTACTATAAGGCTACCAAAATAATAACTAACCAGAGTTGAAGAGGTACTGGTAGCTGGGTACATTGTATCCAATGGTGTACTTGGTCTTCCATCCTCCAAACAGAGGGAAACGGGGTCGGAGTTCCACCTCAACCAGATCATCCATCTCTCGCAGGGCACTCGTCGAGATGTTGCCGATCTCGTCACGATAGTATACATCACTGGCAGCAGCTGGCAGGACAGTCTAAACAAGGAAATATTTTTAAATCTTATTTCTAGCTATCACTACCTATACTTGGGCACTATCTAGAAGATTACCTAATTCACAGAAGCATAATAGCAAAATTATCAATATTATTTTTATTACATCTAAAATGTATATAATTTTCCACCACCATTTTGTTTTTAATTTCTTCCTAAAGAGTGTACCGTATCTAAGCATAGATTTAGAAAAAATAGTTATGCCTGAGATCGATCGACCGACCTTTACCTTCCACTAACAGGAAGGCAAAATAAAGGAATTCTACATGGCCAGATAAGTCAGAAAACTGTTTGGTATTCAGAAAGAAAACTGTTTGTTTTTCTTCTGCAACAAGTTGAGTTTGAAAGATCTTTATGAATATTTAAATAGAACAGCTGAAGTGACACAATCAAACCTTTATTTAAAAAACAAAAAATGTCTGAATAGTACCTTGAATGCCTTAACAGATGCCCCCTGGTCAGCTGCTCTCTGGTAGTCGTATCTTGAGAAAGATCCCTTCAGTTCAGCACCACTGTGTCGGACCTCAATGTGCTCCTCAATTGCGATGTTTCCCCAGTGTGACACCTCGATCACACGCTCCATACTTGTGATGGTCAGGAATGGAGTATTGTTTTCAGAGTGCACTCTAAGCTCAGCCTGCAGGTTAAGTATGAAGAAATTTTCATATACTGTATATGAATTCAATAATGATGGAGTTTTCTATTATTTCTTCATTAAGTTTATAAAATTTAAAAGCAAAGTTCTCACCTCTGAGAAAGCCTCTTTGTTCTCAAAAGGTCCGTATGTGATAGTGTTTTCTGACTGGGACACTGGTTTGGTCTTTGTGTATGACTCTATTGTGCTGCTGGCTGTGTTCACAGTTGTCTTCTGGGTTTTTACTTTGTATGGGGAGAACACAAACAGGTTCCCATTGAAGACAACATACTGTTTTTCTGACTGTGTGATCTGGCGGGGGAATGGCGTCAGGGCGTGGGAGAAGACTGATTCTACTACAACAATAATCGTCTTGCCAGTCTCCAGAGCAGAAGGAAGGGCCACTCTCCACAACTGTTTCTCACTTTAAAAAACAACATGTTTTGTGATAAAAATGTTTGTGTGATACAAAATTAGTTTTCTATTGATTGCCATTTCTTTGGTAATTATTTTCTTAAAAGTCCATGTTTTGAAAGCAGAACTCAATTCTTTTTGACAAAGCCCCAATTCATTTTAAGTGAGAATGTCAATGCTTAATTACTGATAAGACTAAAAAACCTCCTTACCTTTGCCCGGAAACAGTAGTTTGTGATACAGTAAGAGCAGCTCCCTTTTCATCCCCACTTCCTTTTAGCTGCAATAAATGCAAAAGTTAAGTTATTGAATAAATCTGTTTTCAAGGTTGCTTCAGCATTCGAGAAATTAACCTGTGCAGTCTTCAAAATTAAGACATTAAGATGAACTCGAATTCTTATACTATTGCTTGGCATCAAATTTATACAAGCTCTACTATATAAGCTCTACTATGTAAAACCTTGCGGGCTAGTTTTATTTCAACCATTGCCCGTGTGTGCAAGTTTTTGAAGAAACACAGCTATTTGTTGCTTGCCGATTAATCGCATCTTGCACATTAATGTGGCATTTCTTATTTTTTAAATTTATTGCAATTAGGCAGTAAAACTGAGGGCCATAAATAGCTGTAAATTGTAAATAGGATTGTCCAAGCGTGACATTGAATCCCACTTCTGACATGATTATTGTGGAAGAGTGTATGCCTGAACATTGGTTTGAACCCCATACAGTTCGACCAGCAGCCGACACCACAAACGCATTGCCATAAAAGCTAGCTCAACAAGGCTGTTGGAAGTGCCCTATACGGCTGACACTATATAACTGAACTGTCAACAATTTAGAAAAAAACAACAACGAATACTTACAGAAGCCCCAAAGAAAGAAAGGTAATTCTGCAAAGATGAGTCTATTGGCACAAGGAAATATCCTGTCGATGACTTGCCAGTGTTTTCAAAGGTGATTTCATTAGTGATTTTGACAAGATGGGTAGAAATATCAATTTTCCTTTCAACGTCAGAAATAACCAAATCTGCATTGATTGCATCCTGTCTTCCAAATGCACCGGCTCCAAAAAGAAGCAGGCACGCCAGTGGGTATGCAAATAGCTTCATATCTGAAAATACTTATTTCTGACAAGCGATGGAAGAGGATTTGTCTAGGATTTGTCTAGTAAATCTTCCTGTAGAAAATCTTAGCCGGCGAAACCCGGAAGTTGTTGTCCGGAAGTGTTGTGTCATGTAAAGCTAGTGCAGCCATCTGTTTGAAAGAAATAATGATATCATAAATTTACATTATTTCCAAAAAAATAAAATCTATAAATGTATCTATCATTAATTTTTATTCAATTTATAGTCATTTTGTAATAAATAAAGTTACTTATAATTCGAAACTAAACGTAAACATTTCCCGCGATTTCATCAAAAATGGCCACTGTCACGCTGACAGACCACCATCAGTCCCTTAAAGAGGCTCTTGTCGAAAGCCTCACCGCTATTTTGTCCCCAGATCATAATGTTAGAGTTAACGGAGAAGATCAAGTTAAAGCACTCGAAGTTACAGAAGGTAAATTGACTGAACTCATTGACTTGTCTTTAAAAAATATGTGTAATTCGGACAATTTCATTTTCGGACAATATGTCAATCATGGCAGTTTGTTTTTAGTAAACTCGTTGTTACAATTGAAGTTTATTGTTTATGGTCATGGCTCGACAATGCAGTCAGAATAAAACATTCAGAAAGTCTCTGATGAATTCACCGGTCCAATGTTGATTAAGTGTATACTGTGAAATCATTAATGTTCGTGGGGCATTAACGTTTGTGGTTTTCGTGGGTAGGGTGATCCACGAATTTAAGATTCCACGAAATGTAGACCCTTTATTCACTTTTTCAACTGCCATGTTATCTACATACTAGTTTATTCGCTACAGAAGTCGCAGTATACAGCGTTAATACATGTCTCACTGTATATTTTACTATCATGGTTTTGTTAATATATTATATCTGCCTTTAACAAATAATAAACCAAATCAATTAAATGTGTTTCTATGAACCAAATGACAGTAACACGTGTTTAAAGTGTGCTGTCAATGAAAATCTCCATAGAGGTTTACAAGATGTGCGTGATGAGTGTCTGTACTCGATTTTTTTATTTAATGAAATAACTAATCGGTTACTGAGCACCCAACGTGGAAAAGAACAAAACAACGCGTTCAATATATTTATTAAACAAAAACATGTGAATACATATTGAAATGATCTTGTTTACTGAAATATACGCACCTTTTCGGTGTTTTCAAAGTTTGCAAAATTCTTAATTGGTATTCAATGGCTTCCCCTATCTGTATTTATGATCAGGGTACATCTTCTTTTATGACCTTAATTCCCAATTAAATCGATAATTGACATGGGTATATGCACTAATTGGCATCTCGTACCACTGAAGCGAGTGTCATAAACCGTGTGACGTAGAGGACGGAAATCATGGGCCAGCGCGTGGAGAATATGCAGACGATCTAGGACGATCGCATATTCGAATTATTTTTTTTTTTCAAAAATGAAAAACCACCAATTCAAGTACCCACGAAATTGTATTTTTCGGCAAACCTCGATATTTCATGCCAACGAATATAAATGATTTGACAGTAATTAACCCTTTCCCGCATGATTGTGCCAAATTGCCCCTTGATCTATTCCCGCATGATTGTTCCAAAATGCCCCTCTATCGATTCCCGCAGGATTGTCCCAAATTGCCCCTTTATCGATTACCGCATGATTGTTCCATAATGCCCCTCTATCGATTCTCGCATGATTGCCCCAAAATGTGCCATGCTGATTTACGGTCATTTATTAACATATCTGTTGCTTTTTTTTTCGCAACAAATGCATTTTTGTGTAATGTAAACATCGATAATTATATAAATAATGAAAAAAGATGATGTAACTATTCAAGATTTTCGGAAAATCGCGACTAAAAGAGACAGAGGTCAAACATGCCTTCAAAGTTCACAGCGCATGTTTGACGGGTGCTTGTCTCATTTTTTTAATAGAAAATCCCCAAACACGTCACTAGCTATTTAAAACTACCAATAATTAATATAATATAAATATATCCTATTGATCACGCGCTAATCACGTCACCTGTCATGGTTTAGAAATGTGTCAAAATGGCTGATTTACGATGTAGTAAACAAGAGTCTGGCTTGAATAAACACATGTCATTTGTCACTTCTGTTTCCAAAAATGGAATGTTAATCCAGTAATAAAAATGTCCCCTGACGTCTGTTAATCAAAGTTAGTATTTTGTTGTGAATACACGGATAATAATAATATTATATGTGATATGACCCAGTTTGACAGCTGTTAAAACATGTGTTCTCTCGATCTCGATAAATACACAAGAACGTTGTCGTAATTGTCCATGCATTTCAGACCTTGATTTATTGCCATGTGTTGACAGATTTTAATAATAATATTATTACGGAATCACTAAATTTAATTTAAATAGCGATTCTGACTATTAAAAATTTGAGTTGTTCGGCTTGTTGAGGGCAATATCTAGTACGTTCCCAAAGTTTTTAAAACTGCCAATAGCAGACCCAGCCTTTTATTTTGATATTTACAATTATTTTATTCAATTCATTTTTAAACAACGGACATGCAAATTTTATTTATGAGAACAATGAATCTGTAATAACATTTGTTGTTTGCCTAATAAAATTGTGTTTATTTTTTAATAATGCATGATTTCTGTGATTTGAATATTTGTTTATTGTCAAAACCTTTTTAGATTAAACTATGATCACTAGATTCGAAATTTAATACACTACAAATACTATAATCATTATTTGAATTTCTAACATTAATTTAATCCAAAGAAATACTACAAAATATTAAAGTTGTTATACATAGGTGTCAATTGAAATATAGTATAATATGAAATCAATTGAAACATCTTCAATCTTTCACTGGAGTTGTGTTTCTCTATAAATATTCAACCAAATAATTTAGACAACAAAATAAAAGTTATACCACTGGATTGGAAATTCATTTACCTACAATCTTTATATTGAACTATCATTGATTAAACCAAAAGAAATACTAGAAAAATAAGTTTGAAATGCATAGGGGGCAGTTTTTCAATATTCTCCAATAATCTCCTATGCAGTAGAGGTACTTATAAATGGGCTTATTATCTATTGGCTACTGGTTATCAATGCAGGGATCTCAATAAGTTTTGGTTGAACCGTCTCAAATAGTAAAGTGACGACCAGCTTCTACTTATCCTACTGAAAATTCATTTAGTTTTCCAAATTTGAACCGGCCCTATTGCCATTTGAACCGTCCATTTTGGCCGGCAGCCGGTTCTTATTGAGAACACTGTCAATGTACTGATAGGCCATGCAGTGGCAGGCCTAATATGGCTGATTTAACATGAGGGAAAGTGTTAAAATAGTGTTGTGTGTGGGCTATAACCAGCCGTCCGGTTAACTCAATAGGTAAGAGCTACATGCTAGTGTTCCGGCGGTCGTGGGTTTGAGCCCCACACCGGCGCCACAAATAAAATACCTGCGTCATATTTTGAATTTACAATGTGTCAGCAATTGAGGTTGTTGGCAGTTATATCTAAACGATATAGAAACGCACGTTTTGCTACACTCTGACACTCAGCTCATTCTTAATCATTAGAATTTTATTTCTTGCCATCTAACCATTACCTTGTTTATTTAGTGTATTTTTAGCAGTTCATGAAATTGTGCTTGTTAGTAACTTTTGCTTTACTTAACAAACAATTAAGGTTACTGAATTAGGACTCGTTTACATGCTAAATAATATAATAGTTTTGCGAAGCCAAAATAAACAACAAGTAACCAGTAAGAATTCAATAAGAACCGGCTGCCGGCCAAAAAGGACGGTTCAAATGGCAATAGGGCCGGTTCAAATTTGGAAAACTAAATGAATTTTCAGTAGAATAAGTAGAAGCTGGTCGTTTTCTTTACCATTTGAGACGGTTCAATCAAAACTTATTGAGAACCCTGAGTAACTATCGCTTATTTTTTTCTTGGAATGTTTAGTCATCAGGTAATGGATAATTTGTTGCACATCACTGCTTGTTAAAGGGACTGTGTCACAGATTGGCACCAAAAAAGTTTTTTTCTGTAACGAATCTCAGGACAATTATCTAATAGAATGTGTTACGCTTTGATATCATAATTGTAAGAAAAGTACCAAAATGTGAAGAAAAAAATTGTGTCAGAGACCGGGTTCGAACCGGCGTCGCCAAAATTGAAGTCCAGCATCTTACTCACTGAGCTACAAAGGCTTATTCTATTCAGGTGACATATTTAAGCTATACACCTTCCTCGGTAACATCACGTGATAACAGCGACTAGCCAATCAAGCATAAGGAATGAATTCTACCTGGTAGACATACCCAGTAATTTTTTTTAATGGAAAAATACGAATTAACTGCTAAACGTAAATAAATTGTAAACTATGTGGTACTTCAGTTAGTAAGTTTCAATGCATTGTACACATCGATGCCAAGTTTTTGACAAAAAATTTTCCCCCGCTATTTTATCATACGTGAGACAGCCCCTTTAACTTAATAAAATATTTATCTTTCAGAGTTTGGTGTGCATTTAGCTCAGTTGACAGTGGACAGAAATGGACCTTTGGCTATCCGTCAGCTTGCCTCTGTCCTACTTAAGCAGTATGTTGGGGCTCATTGGTCCTCACAAACAGAAAAATTCCGCATGCCGGAAACATCACCAGCGGTATTCTTTTTTTTCAATTTAAATATAATTTACACAGGGTATGCAAACACTTAAATAACTTGGGACATTTTTCTAGATATTTATGTAACTTTATGTAATGCAGGAAGGATAATTAAGTATTTCAGTGTTTTGGGCCGTCTCTTGGTTTGCGACATTCTTTAGTAAATCTCTTATTTAATTACATGTAAGAGTCTTTTTGGTCCTTTATATCAACATGTTAAAGTAGTATCTTGGCAACTATGATTTTAACTTCTGATTATTTTATTGAATGCTATTGTCCCTATGTCTTTGTTAGAGTACTACTTAATGAACTATTTAAAACACTTATTAAATTTCATTACTATTTCTTTATTGTCGTAAAATTATATGCCACTATATCTGCCATTGACTTTGTAACTTTTATACACTTGTTTTATCATATACTGTATGTTAAACCATTGTTGGTTCAAAGGCTTGCATGAGATTAGGCCATACCAAATAGTTTCAATGATTATGTAATTTCACCTTTACAGGTGTTAAAAAGGTGTGTAAGCGGCCTGGTTGCTCAGTCGGTAGAAAACTCCCCTTGCCAGCTGTTATCCCTGGTTCGAGCCCCAGTCTGGCTTCACATTTTTCTCATCCAGTGACATTTATCATATGCAATGGTCATCTTGTTAATTTTAATCATTTTTTTTAGGCAAAAGCAGAGATTAGAAAAATATTGCCAATGGGGTTGAACGAATCAATCAGCAAAGTTCGATCCAGTGTAGCATACGCAATATCTGCAATTGCCAACACAGACTGGCCTGAGGCATGGCCGGATTTGTTCCAGATTCTGATGCAGGCTCTCACCAGTGGAGACACAAATGCTGTACATGGAGCCATGAGAGTACTGGCAGGTGAGTTCATTATCCAGAGAAATGGAATCTTTTTATTGATGATGTAGTTAGGTTTATTCCCTTAAACGTGTACCATAGTAGACTTTATAGAAGTGAAATGATGTTTTTCTATTCATAATTGTTATATTATACTGTAAAAAAGTGTGGGAGGCTTTTGATATTCAAATCTTCAATTGAGTCTGTATTACGGTAATACATTTTAGTGAAACAGAAAACAATAATGTAAAAATATGTTTAAGACATGAACTGTGTATTCTGTTTCATTTAAAAAAAGAAGAAGTGATTTTGGAAATTAACTTAATTAATATCTGAAATTATCATTCAGATCATTTTTTTGCAGAATTGCCTTAACATGCTTTCAAATGACTATAAGATTTTACGGTTTACTACATTTTCAGAGTTTACCCAGGATATAACGGATGTCCAGATGGTTCATGTTGCTCCAGTCATTCTACCAGAAATGTACAAGATCTTCCTCCAACATGAGGTAAAGAAGGTCAACAGTAATGACTATATCAACAAAAATTACCTTAAATAATCCATGTAGTGCTATAAGAAATTTCTATTTTTAGCTTGTCTGTTATAAGAAGAAAAAGTCCAGGCTGGTCATAAAACATTTTAAGTCATTTCCTACCTGAACTTTTCACTGTGAGATAAAAAGATTTTACTCCTTTTTTTCAAGAAAGTTAGAATTTTCTTTAAGAGTATTATGAAAATAAAGTATTTTGACATTATTAATTTTTGTATCATTTGATCAGTGCTACACTTAACTTAGGAAAATGGTTTAAGTTAGAAAATGACTGAAAATATTTCATGAATAATAACCAAGGGTATTGTCATACGTTGGTGTTGTTGGGATCATGTTTGGATGACTGACTGGAATCTGGTTGATGTTGAGTTTCTTTTTTCTTCCATTGAAGGTTTTCAGCATCCGAACAAGGTCAAGGGCTGTGAGCATTTTCAACATCTGTGCAGGCATGATTGCTACAATGGCGGAACTGAAAAGGGTAGTTTATCATTCTTTACTTTGCTGAAAGTGTTTGTCTTAATAACTGAAATAAAATTCTTGTGCCTTGCTGTTTCCATTTATTTACTGAATTTAGAATCATTTTGGTGGGAAGTTACATTTCATTGTGGTCTGGTTTTTGCAGATAACGCCTCATGTTATGTTTTATAACAGGACATGTTATGAGTATTGATACAATCGATTGTTGCTAATTTCAGGCCCAACCGATCAATTTTCGATTATAATTGATCATCAGAACATCGCTATTTTTTGGTTCATTTGCAGTGGGCCATAAAAGCATATGTACATGTACATGTATATTGACCTGTCACATACAGTCCATTGTAATTAGGTTCATTTATGAATCATCAAACTACAATCAAACCCCGTTGGCTTGAAGTCCCACGGACTGGCGAAAATTCATTTAGCCTTGGAGTATTCAATGGGAATTCGATCCAAGCAGGAATGCTACCTTCAGTATTAAAAAATCGGTCCTTAACATCCAGTTGGAGCCAACAAGGAAATCAAGCCAAGGCCCAAAAAAAAATTGTTTGGTTAGGGTTACATCCTTTTAAAAAATAGGTAGGTCAGGTTGGCTTTGTTGGTTTTTTTTATTTTATTTTTTTATTAGGCTTTATATAAGAACGTCATTTTCATCATTGGATAATGGTGTTAAAGTAATCTTCTGTATATGCATTTAAGGTTTTCAACTACAAAGTGAAAAGCAATTTTTTTTAGTTTTTTAGCTCCACTGGCCGAAGGCCATGGAGCTTATGTCGTCACAGATTGTCCGTCGTGAGTGCGTGCGTGCGTGCGTGCGTGCGTGCGTAAACTTTTACTTTAAATGACATCTCCTCTGAAACTGATAAGCGGATTTTGACAAAACTTCACAGGAATGTTCCTTTGGTGGTCCTTTACCAAAATTGCTCAAATGGTTCAGGTCCATTGCACAATATGGCCGCCAGAGCTAAAAATAGCAAAATCTTTAAACGACATCTCCTCTGAAACGGTTCGGCAGATTTTGATGAAACTTGACAGTAATGTTCTTTGGGTGGTCCTTTATTAAAATTGCTCAAATGGTTCTGGTCCATTGCACAATATGGCCGCCACAGCTAAAAATAGCAAAATCTTTAAACGACATCTCCTCTGAAACGGATAGGCAGATTTTGATGAAACTTGACAGAATTGTTCCTTGGGTGGTCCTTAACCAAAATTGCTCAAATGGTTCTGGTCTGCTGCACAACATGGCTGCCAGGGCAAAAAAATAGAAAAACCTTTAAAGAACATCTTCTCAGAAACCGATGATCAGATTTTGATGAAACTTAACAGAAATGTTCCTTGGATGGTCCTTTATCAAATTTGCTTCAATGGTTTCGGTCCACTGCACAAGATGGCCCCCAGAGGTAAAAATAGAAAAACCTTTAAACGACTTCTCCTCAGAAACCGATGATCAGATTTTGATGAAACTTGACAGAAATGTTCCTTGGGTGGTCATTAACCAAAATTTGTTAAATGGTTCCAGTCCACTGCACACCATGGCTGCCAGAGCTAAAAAATAAAAAAAACTTTATATGACTTGTCGTCGAAACCGATGACCTTTTTTCGATAAAACTTGACAGAAATGTTTGTTTGGTGCTCCTTTACTCAAATTGCCCAAATCATTTCGGTCCACTGCACAACATGGCAGCCAGAGCTATTAAAGTAAATTTTTTTTTTAAATAACTTCTCCTCAAAAATTGATGATTGTATTTCTATGAAACTTGACGAAAATGTTCGTTAGGTGGTCTTTGCTTGAACCTTTTGGCCAGTGGAGCACAGGCACTGATGTGCCTCTTGTCATTATTTTTTTTCAAACTGACTATAAAAAATGGTAGGGTCGGCGCCTATTCCGTAGGTAGGGTCGGGTAACCCGAACCAAATGTATTTTTTTTTTTTTAAGCCCAAGTGAGTTTGAGCCAACGGGGTTAACTGTATTTGCACCTGGTTCCCATTCAGACCTTATAGTGAACCAAAGTGCATGTGAGAGCCACTGTTGATCTATATGACTTGTCACCTTCTAGCTAGAATTCAGTCTAAGTACATATATAAATAGAAGCAGATATTGTGTTCTAACATTAAGGTGACGATATTGTACATATATATTACAGGGTATAGCGAAGCAGCTGCTGTTCCCAGTCCTGCCCCAGTTCACTGAGGCCTTCGTCCAGGCCCTATTGGTTCCTGATGGCCCCGCATCCGATAGTGGCCTGAAGATGGAGATCATGAAGGTAAAAATTAATAGTATTGAGGTGAACTGACAACTCATGACTGTTAAGCTGTTGTACACTTCAATGGTCAGATGATTTTATGTGCATTTTGTATTTTTTGTCAATATCATTGATTTGGGAATAAAGGTTTCAGGGATAACATGTCATAATTGGGAATTCTGATATATTTTAAAGAATTTTGCCATTAAGAATGGGGCAGAAATTCTCACCTGAGAACTGAACTGCCTAAAATGACTAAAAAAATGCCTTTGACTTAGGTTCCTGATTTTCATTAGCCTTAAAGCTGCACTTTCACAGATTGACGGTTTTGACAACCTTTTTGTCTTGGAATGAGCCAATTTTTGCGTTAATGTCTGGAAACCAGCAAATAAATGCGAAATATGAATACGTAAATAAGAAAAACTGTAATCTGATTTATTGTCAGCAGTCCACTGTCTCATTTCAATGGTTTCCATTTATTCACATAAGAAATGGCTCAATGGAAGTTTTAGTACTTCCAAGGCATTATTTTGGAAGTTTTAGCCCATTACTAGGGAGTAATATACTTCCTTTAACGGAAGCCCTCTGCTACATTTACATGTCCACTTAAGGCCTTGACATCGCTGGTGAAGTCGTTCCCCAAGATGATGTCGCAGTGGATTGGTCAGATTCTACAGCCAGTGTGGAGCATCTTCACACATAGCTCAGACTTGTATCCTTGTACATGTGTATATACATGTAGATAGCTCAGTGTCAAGGACATTGGGACATCACCAAGCGTGATAGAATTATGATCATGAGTTTTGTGCATCTAACTTTAAAACTATGTATGCACTGTTTTCATAAGGTGTTTGAGAAAATTGTCCGGTATATTTGTCTTTAACTGTGTGCAGCTATGTGAAGACGGTTGTGAACAATGTGGAGGAGGCCGAGGATCCTGTGGACTCTGATGGTAGGTACAGTAGCATGGGAACTTGCTGTGCAAGCATTGTTTTTAATTCAGATATTCAAGCACTAGCCTGAATGGTATATTTTTATGAGGCGAATGAATATACATGGAAACAAACCTGCCCAACTATGTAAATCATAGGAAAATTTAATTTCCCCTTTTCAATACAGTTTCAGGAGGGTTTTACCTTCTTATTTATGCAATTTGATCACTAAATAAGTAAGCATTAAACCTTCCATTGATAACAATGAAGAATTATTTATTAGTTTGTTCATGGCAGGGCTTTTTCATGTCTTCAGCAGAGAATATTTTTTTCCTTCTATAGTGAAACAAAGGTATATTCCTTTGAAACAAATTCATTAAGAGTTGGCATAACCTGGTTTTGATCAAATATAGGAAATGGTAAATTTGAGGCAAACTGATCTTTCCATTGTCAGGTGAAGAAAAAACTGATAAACCAAAAGGTATTTCATACTTTCCCTGTTTATTTTTGTTGATTTCTTCCGGAAGTGCTTTGTTTTCGCACTGTTCTTTTCATCAGGTGCCATTACCCGTATTTGAACGTTCAAACAGGTCATTGTTTCTGAAATTAGGCTTTTGAATGAATACCCAAATTACTACTGGTTCTGGTTGGAACTTGAACAAGCATTGCTATATAAGATTAAGTTTATTAGCAAATCTAGTAAACAGTAATTTAACAGTATATTGATAGGAACAGTATATGGATCAGTTTTTGTGTCGCCTGAAAAGACGACATATAGGGGTTACTTTTGTCGGTGTCGGCGGCGGCGTCCGGGTCCCATTTTCGCTTGTCCGGGGTATATCTCCTAAACTATTAGTGGTATCAACTTGAAATTTCATATGTAGATAGATCTAATTGAGGGCTAGTGCAGTGCACAAGAACTGTTACTCTTGCTTCCATAGTTATTGCCCTTTGTTATTTTTCATGCTTAAAGTTTTGTCCGGGGCATATCTTGTAGAATATAAAAGTTATCAACTTGAAACTTCATATGTAGATAGATCTCATGGAGGGCAAGTGCAGTGCACAATAACAGTAGCTCTTGCTTTATTAGTTTTAAAGTTATTGCTCTTTGTTAATTTTCATGCTTAAAGTTTTGTCCGGGGCATATCTTGAAGAATATAAGAGGAATCAACTTGAAACTTCATAGCTAGATAGATCTCATTGAGGGCAAGTGCAGTGCACAAGAACCGTTACTCTTGCTGCCATATTTTTAGAGTTATTGCCCTTTGTTAATTTTCTTGCTTAGGTTTTGTCCGTGGCATATCTCGTAAACTATCAAATGCCACCTACACTTGAAAGTTGGCAACATCATTGTCTATAAATGAATAAAATGCCAATCTAACAGCTATAATGTCGACAGTAAATAATTCGTCAGGCGACACATCCGACTCGCCGAGTTCTAGTTGGCTTGTGGAATTATGGACGACAAGGTTATGAGATTTTTCCCATTTCACCTAAACTGTGTAAATTTCTGTATTGAATTTATTGTTGACAAGAATCCAGTGAAGAATGTTGATTTAATGTAAAATAAAACTGTTCAATAGTATAGAATTCAAAAAATTCAAATTCAAAAATTTAAATTGTCGGCTGACGTTTCAGGACACTGTAGTGGAGGTCGACATATATTTGTAAAAGAAATGTGTTAAGCTACCTGGTACAGAAATATGTGAATTTCAAATCCCTGAAGACTCTGTATGATTTTTGTATCATTTGAGAGCGTTTGATGTGCATAAAAAGAAAAAAAAAGATGCAAAAAAATATGCCTTAAATAATGTAATGATCGAGCTTTTTGTGGCCTTGAAGTATTGCAAAATAGGTCATTTTTCATTGGATTTCAATTGAAATAAAGACAGAATATGCTAACTGTAATACTTATTATGTGTAATGTATTTTTGGTCATTTATATGACAGTGATCAATACACAATACCATTTCAAAGGATACAAAAATATGGAGTCAATAGTTTAATAAATATTATTGTAAAGCAGCCGTAAAAGCTTCACTCACCCTCTCAGATGGACCGTTTTGACAACTTTTTTCATTTTTTTTTTTGTCTTGGAATAAGCTCAATTCTGTGTACATATCTGAGAACCAGTGATATAAGACTGCTGACAAAGGATCACAGTTTTTCATTTTTACTTTTGATAAATTCATGTTTTATGCCGAAAAATTCATTTTTCTTTTAGCCACAAATGTTCTTGATTTGAACATCAAGATTCAAAATTGTGATCTGATATTTTGTCACCAGTCTTATTTCACTGGGTTTCAGATATGAACGCTAAGATTGGTTCATTCCAAACCAAGGAATAAAAAAGTTGTCAAAATGGTCAATCTGTGAGAGTGCAGCTTTAAGTGAAATAGCGTATTTGTGGGATCAGGCTTTAGCGTTGTGTATAATGCTGTATCTGTTATCACAGGTGGTACGTTGGGATTTGAGAACCTGGTGTATGCAGTGTTTGAGTTTATCCACGCCCTCCTGGACATCGGCAAGTTCAAGGGGCTTGTGAAAAAGTCTATCAATGAAATTCTGTACTACGCCATAGTCTACATGCAGATCACAGAAGACCAGGTATGCAGATAGTTTAACTAGCTAACGATGAATTTATACTGATTAATGTTTCGAGAGACTCAGTGCAAGATGTGCGTAATTTATAATACACAGGAGTAATGCCTGCCTTGCCCTTGGTTTGAATTACCATATTCTACAACACATATCACAATCAAGTCTAGGTAATGTGCTAGTGGTAAGCAAGGTTTGCTTGAGGTCAGACTCACACCTGATGAGATATCAAATTAAGACCTGTTGGGTGAGACGCAGGCACTTATATCTAGTGAACCTTTCAACTTTATTCGAAATACATATATTGAATGGATAAATAGCTAAACTGTTACTGGCAGTTTGGAGAAGAAAATTTTGTATTTGCGGCAGTTTTAAACCAATGCACATATTGCTGGTAGCAGTGTAAATGACATTATGGATGAATAATGTGGTAATTCCTACTTGGTCTTGCAGGCACGGATGTGGACAAGCAACCCTGACCAGTTTGTGGAGGATGAAGATGACGATACTTTCTCCTACTCTGTCAGAATCTCGGCACAGGATCTTCTCATGGTAGGACTCTAAGGCTTGCCAACAACTATCATTGTTCGTATGCTTATGAATTTCTCGTTTTTTAATGAAAACAACTTTGGGAAAAATTGTTTCTGTATTTTCTTCAGGAAACAGTTAACTTATAAAAAGGTACATTTTATAATATTAAATAAGTCGGCCCCTTGTATTTATAGTTAATAGGTCAGGAGTTCGAGCTAGAGTCCGCCCTGGGTCTGTGTGCAGCCATCACCAGACATCTACAAGAGGCAGAAACACAGAAACAACACCACGAAAACTGGTAAATACAACTTGTATAAAATTTTCGGCAAATATCATCTTTTAACTTAAACCTCAATTCTTTATGATGTGGTGGCACAAGTTTTCTTGAGCAGACAGTTGCAGTGAAATGGATAAAATATCTGAAAGAATAGCAGTAAGTAAGAAGCAAATTAAGATAAGGATATTTGCTTTTATATTGGTACTACTAGTTTGTAAGGAATACAATTGCAACCTATACTTTTCTTTAAATTGTGTTGATTTTTTGTAGCCACCAATGTGAAAACAGTGATTTCATATTTATTAACACATTGGGAAGATTATTCTGAAAATTGCTAGATATTAAACAATAATTCAGTTGACAAATCAATAAATTTGAGTGATGTTTTGAACAAATTAGTCCATTGTATAATATCATATCAAGTACATATGCAAACATTTTTGAAAGAAATGAGATTTCATGGAAAAAAACAATAACATGAAATTTAGTGACGACATAACTTTTCAGGTGGAAGGTTCATGAGTCATGTATGCTGGCCTTGGGCACGGTGTGTAACCTTGTCATGGAGACCGTTAAGTCTGGCACGGTCCAGTTTGACATCTCGGCCTTCTTACAGAATGTCGTCCTTACTGATCTGAACCTTACAGGTATGAGAACATTAAGAAACAGAGGTGGGGCAGGTATATATTAGGATGTGGCAGGTATATTATGAGGTGGGGAGGTTTGAACAGTGTCTAGTTGATGAGACGGGGGACGGGGCAGGTAAATTTATGGGGTGGGGAGATTTTTTTGGGGTGGGGATGTTTATTATGGGGTGGGTGGGAAGGTTTATTATGGGGTAGGGCAGGTAAATTTATGGTGTTGGGAGGTTTGAACAGGGTCTTGATTATGAGATAGGGATGGGGCAGGTAAATTTACGGGGAAGGGAGGTTTGAGCAGGGTCTAGTAGTGGAAAAAAGATGTAAAGATTGACACCTCCTTTAAAATGTAAAGTCGTCACTGACCATGATCTTATCGGTATGGAACAGAGGTGGTGCAGTCACATGTATGGGGTTTAGTGGTATGAGCTGGGTCTAGTCTTGGAAAAGACCTTGGTCTTAGATTGGGCAACTAGAGCGAAATAAGGAATACTAGATGTGATGTCCAGGTGGGTTTAGGGGAGAGATCTTGTCATGAAAACACTCCCAGACTTCCAACTCAAAAAACTTGAAAAATTTACCAACCTGATATTTTTTGTGCATATTGAAGTGATTTGTTAACAATATAGGAACATCTCAACCTTCCTTTATAATTTTTTTGTTAAGAACAATGTAATTTTATTATGACATTAATTTTTATATGTAACTCTTTAATATGGTTGTTTTACAGTTTCTCCATTCCTGATTGGACGATGTTTGTGGACAGCTAGTCGATATGCCGAGGGAATGAACCAAGACTTACTTCAAAGGTAGTCATTATCACTCATAACAGTTAAAGGAACAAATCATCTTGAAGATTTACAATGAAGAAATGATATTCAAAACATCAGCTTGTTAATTTTTGGCACTGTCCTATCGCTTTAACTGTTCTCCTGTCTATTTCATATCTCATCAGGCGATCATTTAAAGAGTTGTAGAAATGAAATTGCTCCTATTATAGTTGATGACATGCACTTTCTGTGATGATGGGGCTAGGTTACAATTTCAGCCAGCCTGATGATCCTAAATTTGTTTGTGTATGTATTTAATTAGCTGCTTTAAACAAAGTTTTGAATTTTGTCCCATAGGTGCCTGCAGGCCACTGTAGGTGGTATCCACCCCAGCCAGCACCCCGTGATCCGTATCTCGGCAATCCGGGCGGTGTACAGCTACTGCGAGTTCCTAAAGGAGTCAGGCAGCTCCCAGATGCTCGTCCCTTTCCTCCCCAACATCACCGAGGGGCTCATCGCCGTGGCAACACAATTCTCCTCTGATGTTCTCTCACTCTGTCTGGAAACTCTCTCCATGGTTCTCTCGGTTAGTGAAATGTTTGTTATATACTGAATAATTAGAGCATGAAATAGGTGTTTGTTCAGGTAGATAATTATTGTAAAATGATCTTAAACTTTATTTTCCGAATTTTTCTTGCAAGGAAGTCCCTACTTTTTGTCAATACTTTGTCATAAAAGCTACTATTTTTTACCTATTTTTATTTCGGTCACCAATGGAAATTTTGTACCATTGCCTGCTGTGAATAATACCAGTTGAAGGTTTTGTTTTTAAGCGAAGAACTTTTAATAAAAAATAATAAAAAATAAACATCTGCTTTTCATAATGTTTTATATGAAAAGCACTTAAATCATGATAAGGCTAAAAAAACAGTTTGGTTAGGGTTACAACCTTTGCCAAAAAACAGGTAGGGTAGGTAAGCTTTTTTTTCAATAGGCTTTATATAAGATCATAATAGTTACCATAAGAGAATGGTGTTAAAGTAGTCTTCAGTAAAAAGCTTTAAAGGTTTTCAACAAGAAATTAAAGAAAGCCTAACTCAAGGATTTTTTTAACAAACTGACAATAGATATGGTACGGTTGAAGCCTATTTAGTAGGTAGTAATGGGTAACCAGATCTAAATGTATTTTTTAGGCCTTATGAAGGTGCTATGAAATTGATGATTATGGAAACTTGTATTTCAGGTGGATAAATCTTTCACATCGTCCTGTGAATCCAAAGTAACTCCATTAACTATAGCTGTGTTCCTGAAATATTCAAGTGGTAAGTTAATATACTTGACATACTGATCATTAGGTAATGCAATGCTAATTTTATTGTAAAGCTGTTGAATAGAAATAAATCTAAAATGAATGTTTCCATATGTCGATTTGTCTACTTTATTCTGCTGAGAGGAGTGTTATAACAGGATGATTTAAGATGAGTCACCTGAAACAACACGTCAATTGAAAGTTATTTAATATTGCTTGATTTTATGAAATTGAATATGAACATGCATATTGGTTAAAACTACAAAAACTGTTTTTAACGTTTTCGCATGTGCCGACATGTTGATTTTGCCATCTGCAGTATAATCACATGAAAGAAACTAATACCATCAATGACATCGTCATCAATGACGGGCCATATTTAATCAATAGTCTATACATATTGATATAAATATATTGTCTTTAATTCCAGACCCAGTTATAACGAGTATAGTCCAGGATCTATTTAAGGAGCTCGCAGTAAATGACACATGTATGTTGCCCCTACAACAGAGGCTGTTGCCCACTCTGGTCAGCATACTGCAGGCCGAGGAGGGGAAAGTGGCCCTTGGATTACCCTCTGTGAGTACTGATGGGGCTTGGGGGGGGGGGTATCAGTACTTTAGGTAAAAATTACACACAACATTGTTGTATATATTTGACCTGCTGTCTAAGTGATGTGTAGCTCCTTTGAAGTGTTTCTAACTTTTTTTAAATTAATAAAAAATGTTTTAAAGATCATTTGGTTAGAGTATTTATATTATGGGATCAAGTTGATTGATTACTGATGAAATTATTAAGATTTTAAGGGAAACAAATAGTCATGTAAATAAAAATTTTAATATACTTTCAGGTAGCCCTGGATATCCTCACAACTATAGCGAGAGCCAGCAAGGCCCCAATGTCTGATCAGCTGCTCGGTGCCTTTCCTGCGGCCGTGTACTGTACACTTCACACGGATGATAATGCCACCATGCAGGTAGAAAAACCATAATATATAAGACAAACTTTTAAAGCACCTCATATTTCTTGCTGTATATCAAAATTATAGATCAATTTGTAGGTAATTATGCCAAACAATGTTGTGGCATTAGTCATGCTATGTAATGTCACATTTTTGTTCAATAATGTACTATAATCGACGATGATTTATTTCTTCAGTGTTCATTGACTGAAATGGATAGTGTTTCGTTGTCAACACCCCTGTACATTTACTGAACTAAAACTTTTTTATGAAGGGTATTGCATCCTATTTTGATAATCTGTGTGGCAAAATAATGTATCATTTTATTTATCAAATTATTTCCATTCTGTTTGTTCTAGAGTGGTGGAGAATGTATACGAGCCTTCGCCTCTGTTGCCATGGACCAGATTGTACACTGGCATGATGAACAAGGTAGGCTTACAGATGTTTTACCTGCGTTTCATAGACCATTTGTATTGCATATTATCTCATGTCACATTTTAAATACTAAAGAAGATATAATGGGCTATTATGATGAAGAATCTTTGACAATAATCCTGGGGCTGTTTCAAAAAGTAGATTTTAGTTATAAATTGAAAAGATTTTAGTACCATAGTTTATATTATTTTTAGTTAGATAAAATGAATTTAAATCTTAATGATTAAGAATGGGCGGGGTAAGCTTAAGATTTAATTCAGGTCATCTAACAATGACATCTACACACAACTTATGGCTGACACATTATTAACGCAAACTCTGGTGCAGGGATTGTGTATCGGTTGAGTGCAAGTTGGGGGACCTTTAATTACGCACAAAAGATGAGATTTTTAATGATTACACCTAGTACTTAATGATGACATATCTGCAATTTCATTGGCTGAAAAATGTATGTTGTATTATAAATAAAACTTGTCATGTTGCACTTCTTCTTGTACAGGGAACTCTGGTCTGACATACATCATCCAAGTGATATCCAAGCTCCTGGACCCTAAGACGTCACAGTTTACTGCATCATTTGTTGGTCGACTGGTGACGGTGGTTCTCTCAAAGGTTGGAGGTCAGCTCGGGGAGCAGATGGACCTGATATTGCGGGCTGTCCTCAGCAAGATGCAGCAGACTGAAACACTCAGTGTGATGCAGGTAGTGTTGGGAATGGGCTCTAATTTGACTATCGATAATCGGTTTTATAAAAGTGACCTATCTTCCATAGTACAATTGGCTTTTGACAATACCTCAATTGTAGTTTTATTCAGGTACAGTACTTGTAGTCCTTAACTATGCTTAAGTTAAGTGTTGTTCCTTTCGGTCATATTGTTACCAATAACAATTGAACCATTCAGAATGTGTAAATGAACTCAAAAGGATAAAAAAAAAAGGCGGAATATAACCGAATGCAAAAACGAGAGGAAAGAGAAAGACAACTTGTCGCTGGAATCAATGATCAGTTTTGACCAAACACAATCAATTGATGGCCACTCAAAAGCAGCCAATGCATGAAGCTATATTGAGTTTTGTGTTTCCTTTATTTCTTTAGAACCTTAGGACTTAAAATACAGAAACCAGTGGAGTATAGATTACAAAATATTTGCACAACTGTTTGTAATTCCATTGTAATCTTTCCCATGTTCCAGTCCCTGTTGATGATATTCGCCCGGCTGATGCATGATCAGATGGAGGCTGTCCTAGAATTTCTGACGAGCGTGCCCGACCCGATGGGAAAACCAGCTCTCGAGTTTGTCTTGAAGGAGTGGTGTGCAAGGCAACACTCTTTCTATGGGGCTTATGAGAGGAAAGTCATGTAAGAGTCTTTGAACTATTGGTAAAGATAGACAGTCAATTGTATAAAACTGGATAACTCTTTGGTTTGGTCAAAGTTAGCCAAAATGTTCATCGATTGGTCAATATTTGTTGAATAATTACTATCGACCAATCAAATTATTTATATGTGCAAACTAGCTGAAAGACAACCTGTGGCTAACTTATCAAGGTCTTATACAATTAGCTGTGGTATTCTGGCAACAAACTTTTCGTGATTGTGAACACTGCAAGTCGATCTTTTCATTTGACTCAATCGTGAAAAATGATGAAAGACTGCCTTTCTATGCCCACTTGATTAAAAATAATCAGATAAAAATAATCCATATCTCATTGAAACAAGCATTATCCTCTCTTTGTATATTTATATGTGCAGAAGTGCTCGTTACGTTGCAGCATTTCTTTTTATTTCCATAATTTTACACTACTCTCACTTCCTCGTTGTTTCCAGGGTGGTTGCCATGGTTAAACTGCTGCAGCACATAGTGTCAACAAACGACTCGCGTCTCAAGGACATCGTTGTCGAGGGTGACGAGATCATCAGTGCCTCGGGGAATGGGATCAGGACAAGGTCAAAAGGTCAGTGTAAGCTTCATGATTTGTTTGATCCATGGGAGGATTACCAATCACATTTTGTAAAAAGGTGAAACAAGATTTTCGATGAGACTGTAAGTCTTGAAGCTGCCCTCTCATAGATCATTTTGACAACTTTTTTATTTTTTGTCTTAGAATGAGCCAATTTTTAAGAAAATCCATGGAAGCCAGTTATATAAGACTGCTGACAAAATATCAGATCGCAGATTTTTATAAATAAGTTCAAAAATTGATGTTTTATGCATTTTTCTTAAACCGTTAGTAATGGTTTAAGCCATAAAACATTAATTTTCAAACAGAAATATGGAAAATCTCAGATCGGTTTTTTTGTCAGCATTCTTTTATTATTGGTTTGCAGATAGACAAAAAATAAAAAAAGTTGATAAAATGGTCAATCTGTGAGAGTGCAGCTTTAAAGGAGCTAGACACCAGATGATACAATTGCAAAAAAAGAGAAAATTGTCAAAAACTTCAAATTGACATTGTTAAGTACAATGTATTGAATCTTACTTACTGATGTATCACATTACTTATCGGCCTCTTCTAGCTTGCATTGACAATTCTATGCTTGTTTTAAGGAATTGCTGAATTTACTTTGAGTCCATGTATTGATATGAATGAAATATATAATATGAAAGTGGCATATAGGTTCGCAAATGTGTTGATGGTTTGCACACCAAGTCTTGAAAAAACAAAAACTTGAAAATGGTTTGACATATAACCCTGAAACTTCACTGGCAGGTTGCTCTTGACCAGCAATTGACCCCTATTATTTTGGGGTTCGGTAGGTCATTCACATCAATTTTGTTAAAAACTTGTCTACACAATAACAAGTGAATGGAATTAGCTAAGACCATATGACTGGTAGGATGCCCTTGACCAGCATAAGAAGAACTTTTTTCTGCATGCTAACTTGACAATAGCTTGACTTTAGACCATGAAACTACACATGTAAGTTCTACTTGACTAATGGATGACGTTCTTTTGTTTGGATGGTCAGTAGGTTAATGGTAAGGTAGGTCAGTCTCACATGTGGTAGAAATTTTTTGTCTGCGTAATTAACTTGAGAATGGCTTGACCTATGACCATGAAACTGCAGAAGTAGTTAACCATAGGTTGTAGTTGACCAGTTGATGACCATTAGTGAAGTTAGGGCTATATGGGAATCTTGCGCGTCCTCATGCCTTCTGTCTGTCCTGTTTTTGTCCAGTCCATATCTTTCTTATTCATGGTCAGATTTTAAAGGTCATAGGTGATGGATACAATCATTGTCAATGCATTTCTTCTTAAATCACATGAATGCAGTGTTGCAAATGTTCCTTGGCAGTGGATAGTGACACTCACGGAGCAAGATGTTTTTAATCCTCTCTTGTTTTAATAAAATGTTTCATCAGAAAAGTTAATTGTGAAAAAATTGAATAGTTATGTTAATTAATCAATGTAAAATGTGGACTAATGTTGAATGCTGGAGGTAATGAAGATTGATAACCAGCACCCGCCGGACCACACTTCAGTCGGAGTATTCTGTAACTTATAAACTATCATCATTGTAAACACTTCCTGGCTGAGAGGGGTATATTTCAATATTGGCATATACATGTATATCTGTGAAAACAGGATATTTGTTCCAATTAGTGGAGTCATAGAAGTTTAATGAACAAAATGGATGAATGAAAATTCATACTGTATCCATTTCTGTACTTAAAAGATTGGCAATATTGTGGATGAATTATAAATTACAAATATCTTTCTACATGAAAAAGATATATTTTTAGAGAAAACTAAAAATATTTATGAAAATTGCAGCTGCATTATTTATATGCTAGCCACTTTGGAAGTGTTTGTCTATTTATAGCTTTTTGGGATTCCATATTGTTGATATACATACAGATTCAAAGATTTGAGAATAATCCATTTAATATAATTACTGACAAGTTTCATGTTTACTATTAATTAAGGAAGTAAAATTAAAAGGTTCAATGTGTTGAACTTATGAACAGAAGTTATTTTTCCAATAGTTTAATCTTTGAAACAAATAAACTGGGGTTTATTGAAATCAAAAGTTAAAATTCAAACTTAATTAAAAATTATCTGAACTTCCTTATCTTACATTATGTTAGTGTACGCTAATTAATACAATTTCACCAGTATGTGTATATGACATTCCTATTTATTATTTATTTTATAAAGGTTAACATATCAATTCATGTATGAAATGTATATTCTATTTATATGTAATGGTGAATTTGTGCATTAATGCTTTCAAGAAAAAAAGAAGTTTTTAATAATATATACCTGAATATAATCTGGTTGAATATTTGTATAATAGTAATATAATTGTGCGATAATTTCTATAAAAAGTGGACTAATGTTTGATAACTGGAGAATGTCTGAGAGATAACCAGAAATCGCCGGACCACAATAGGAGTGATTAGGCACAAGATATATAAACCCACACAAATACACTTCTGTACTAACAGGGAATGACTTTTATGAATAGCCTAATTGATAGTTTACTTTTCTTTTCAAGTTTTTGACTTGATCATTTTGATTGATTTCTAACTTATATCTTGAAGAATATTTGCTTATTTTCTATCAAAGATTTTTTTCTCAATTGATACACTAATTGAATTATGAATCATGATAAATAGTTTTATAAAACTGTATACTGATTTAAGTACTTCTAAGTATAAAAGGAAATGGTTTACTGTGTTTTACTCATAGCTATTTATATCTAGTTGTGATAATGAAACTTAACTTTATTTTCCAATGACTGTGCCCTGCTACGGAAAAAAGTGGGGGAATATTGCTTTGTACATGTTTGTTGGTCAGTTGGTAGACTGAACAAAAAGGAAGGTTGGTCTTGATTAGCAGATGACCTGGTCAGTAGTCATATAGTCACAGCCATGGTTACAATGAACACAAAAGGCTTGTCTGATTGATAACTAGCTTGGACCCGCTGTCCTCATACTTGAGATTAGCCTTGACCAGAGGATGACCCCAATTAATTTTTTAAAGATAATTTAAGTTAAGCAATGTGACAAATCCTGATATTTCCCATGTATATTTGTAGCGAAGGTAGAGTGGACGACAGTGCCAGTGGTTGTGAAGATCTATAAACTCCTAATTAATGAGCTGAACAACCAGATAGAGAGCAGCCAATCCGCTGCACAAAATGACAGTCAGGAAGATGAGGTAGGCTGTCTTCAGCAGATATTATAAACTTAAAACCACTGTTATTAAATGAAATCAGGAGCCGTATTCATTATGCAACTTAGATTGAACTTAAATTTAATATTAGAAAGTGAGTGTTTTGATTGGCCGGTATATTTAGCTGAACAATAGGCTGAATGGAATAACTGAGGCATGTCTAAGGATAAAGATAAGATCAATATTGAATACTGGCCCAGGTATCACTCACAGTAGAGGTTGAGAGTATTATAGGTGTCAGCCTTTCACTCAAGGGGTTGAAGGCTTGAGACCCAGCAGGAGCAAGACTTTCTCTCAAAAAGGGAACCAGTACTTGTTTCTACCTTGGAACAAAACTCAAAAGATATTGATCTTCACAATGAAGCTGAAATAATAACATTTTTAAATTAGAAAAGAACATATATATTTCAGCCAATTTTGATTACATTTAAATTGAAATTGTTGTTTTTTATCATCAAAAATTTGCGATGAACAATAAAATCATATGACATTCACAAAAAGTCAAGTGCATTTAATTTGATCTCTTTCAAGAGTTATTTTTTTCCATTTCCCATTATGTTTGTTATCCAAGTAGAAGTTGAAGAATTATTTCACAGTATTGCAATGTGATTATTTCAGGAGGAGGGTTGGGAAGACGAGGAGGAGGAGGGGGCAGGGGATGTTCAATTGAGTGGTCAGACACTGTCCAGTCTGCTGGACGAGTTTGCAGGAGAGTTGTCTACCTTTATAGACGACGCAGAGGATGAGGAAGACGACCCAGACGCTCTGCTTGATCCTGTCAATAATGTCAACCTGCTGGTATGTGGGTGTGGTGGGGTGGTTATGTGTCAACCTGCTGGTATGTGGGTGTGGTGGGGTGGTTATGTGTCAACCTGCTGGTATGTGGGTGTGGTGGGGTGGTTATGTGTCAACCTGCTGGTATGTGGGTGTGGTGGGGTGGTTATGTGTCAACCTGCTGGTATGTGGGTGTGGTGGGGTGGTTATGTGTCAACCTGCTGGTATGTGGGTGTGGTGGGGTGGTTATGTGTCAACCTGCTGGTATGTGGTGGGGTGGTTATGTGTCAACCTGCTGGTATGTGGGTGTGGTGGGGTGGTTATGTGTCAAGTGCGGGTTGGGGAATGCTGTGAGGAGGGTACATTTCTACACTTATGTTCAAATTATTAAGTTGAAACATCTAAACTTTGTAATTGAATACAGAATGTTCAGTGTGTTCCTTTTCGTCTTTGTTTGTATGTGTGTGGACTTGAGGTGTTATAACTTGATTTGGATTTGAAAACTTCTGGTTCAAGTAGAAAAGTCGTGAAATGAGTCTTGCTGTATGAAGGTTGATATATTTATGTACGAATGTATGTATATTTCTTTCTGTTTCAGCCTTTCCTGACAGAGTTTCTCCAGTCACTATCCCAACAGCCGTACTACGGAACTTTCACTGCACACCACACGGACACGGAGAAACAGATCTTACATAATATAAATATCAACGTGTAGTCTTGCACACCTAGTTTGGGTTTTAATTTATTTCTGAATAGTTTTTAGAGCATACAGGTGACATCTGTTTGATTTTAACTTCTGTGTGTACATCTTCTTACAGTATGGTTTACTTGTAAAAGTGTTTTAATTTGAATTTTATCATAGTCAGTTTTATAAAACAAAATATCGGATCTGAATGCAAGGCTACTAAAGTTAAGGATTAATCTGGGGCGGTATTCAATATAGTTCTTATCTTTAGCCTTAGACACGCCTCATTGATTCCATTTAGTCAATCGGTCAATTGATTTTACTGTCCAATCAAAACACGCAGATTTTTTTCTTATATTTAAGATTGATCTAAGTTGTTTTTTTGAATATGGCTCCAGGGGTTCTGAAGTTTAGGATAAATCAAGGGTTCTGAAGTTTATGATTGAGAGCTATTAACTTCAGACTATTGAATAGTTGTAAAGATTGTGGACATTTGCATCAAAAACAGTAGAAAGTACCTCGAAATGAATATACAGTCTTTGGAACCTATTTTGTAAGTTGTATAAGCCCCTTCACCATGCTTTGGGCACGAATCCCTCATATTTGTATAAACCTGAAGCTTTTCTTCAAGATTGACAATATCAGCTATAAGAACCCCTTATAATGTTGAATATCATTTAGTATTAAATTAAGTATTGTAGTAGTTTTAATGTAAGTGGATTTAGAGCAGTAATTCAGTCCAAGGTCATACTGATAAAGCATATGTATCTTTTCCTTAAATTACGAAAAATCTCCAACTGTATCATTACTGATTCAGGTTTTAATGAATTATGCTGACATTCTCCACACAACAGTATTAGCATTAGGAATCTTCAGCTTTCTTCAAAACTGCTACTGTTCACTGTTTGTTTTAACACATGCATGTAAGTTTTAAGTAGGTATTTGAATAAAAAAAAATATCTGATGCTTTTTCAATGAAATTCGAGAGCTAATTTAGGTTATCCGAATGTAATGCTTCGACCTCATTCATTTAAAGGTGTGTTTAGGTTGGAGTTCCAAAGGTTGGAGTTCCAAAGACTTTGGTTGATTAAGCATTTGTGCAATAATTAGCAGGTTTTTGTTTGGGAAATTAGATGTTTTAAAAAGCATGACAGGGGATTGATATTAAATTGTGAATATTTTGAAATTAAAATACGTTTGTACCATCTTGCCCAGGGCGATTCCATTAAAACAAATTACCCGTGGTGTGAAGGTCTTTTTAAATCATACTACCTCCACCCCCCCCCCCCCCCTCCCCACCCTACAGAAACAAATTTACCCTTTTGTGTTCCAAATACGCGAAAAAAGAAACCCACCCATATACTAGAAAAATAATTGCCTTCCCCACCGTGGGCTATATGATCTACTGGAATAGCCCCCAGCAATATTGAATTGTTTATATGTTACTATGTACAATAATCATGTAGTATTGTACTTAATTAAAAAATCTTTTGTTTAATATTATGAAATTATGGTTGTTTTATTTAATGAAACTCCAAATTGTCAATATTTTATCTTTGTATTTAAAAACGTTTTACTCTTATTGAAATAAAATGTATCAGTTACCCAAATAAACATCTTATTCTTATAATATATTAACTAATGTACCAAACTATATAAGTGATGTCACACCACTTCATTCTTGTAAAGTCCGCCCAGTTAGCTCAACCGGTCTGAAAGCGTTGGACTGTGAATCAGACAACCCGGTCTGGATTCCCAGGCGGAACCGATCACTTCTGTTGTGATTGATTATGAAATCCTTTTTATGACCATTCGCACTGCCCCTGGCAAGTACAGGAAGTTTTCAGTTCCTTGCTGAGGTGAAGGCACCTAGAGCTGGTTAACCGCCTGATAGTCTGCCCAGGATAGGTGTGCGGTGGTTGAACTGTCACTCTAGGACCCTTAAATGTGCTCACGCCGGGACCCGGAGTATATATATATATATATATATATATATATATATATAAACTACTAACACCACCACCTTCATTCTCGTTCACCAGAGTGATGATGCTATGCGTACCACACGTTAGATTTATCACCATGGAACCTCTGATGAGTGAGAAAGCACCGCTTATGATATTCCGATATAAAGATGGTCCTAAAAGTTTTCTTTAATGGATTTGAAGAATTTTTAAAGGTTTCATTTTATTTGACGTACATTTGAACATTTAAATAGTAAAATGAACTGTTAAAAATAAAGTATGACGTTAGTCAATTACGTCGATGTTTAATTAATGCAATGTTAGTTAGATGGTAATGCGTCGCAATGTTAAAGTGGGCTTATAACTGGTTCAATACCATCAAAGGACTTTAAAATGCCAACTTCCTGCTGGTCAGTGTTGCTAAAGACGTACAATCCCGTCCTAACTTCATATATGTGACGTTTTGGCGTCTATTATTCAGACAGAGTAGTACAATTTAATTATGAAGACTTCAGAAAACGCTAATTTGTGCTCCGTAAAGCGTTACATGGGTTGTCTTGAAAACCATTTTCTTCCTTAGTATGAGATTATATAATTATATTTTTCAAATCAAAATCTCAAAACATTCCGGACATCCCTCGTACAACGATCAGCAGATGTCAGACGGGACACAGGTGCTGGCTCTCTGTTGTTATACCCCCCAAAACAAAGTTTGGGGGGGGGGGGTATACTGGAATCGGGTTGTCCGTCTGTCTGTCTGTCTGTCCGTCTGTCCGTCCGTTTTTTTTGTCCGGGATTCATCTTTGTCGTTATTGAACAAATCTTTTTCAAACTTTCAAATATTAATGACCATGATGTAAACCTGTGCCTCCATGGATTTGGTCAGAGTCGCATGATCCTGAGTGGAGTTGTGGCCCCTTAATGAGTTAAATTGGGCAAAATTAGCTTTGTCCAGGATTCTTCTTTGAAGCTATTGAGCAAATCTTTTTCAAACTTTCAAATATTAATGGCCATGATGTAAACCTTTGCCTCCATGAATTTGGTGGGAGTCACATGATCCTGAGTGGAGTTGTGGCCCCTTAATGAGTTAAATTGGGTAAAATTAGTTTTGTTCGTCCTACTCCTTCGTCATTTTTGAATGAATCTTTTTCAAACTTTTAGCCATGGTGAGAACATTTGCCCCTGTGATTGTGGTTGGAATCACATGATCATGTCTCCAATTATGGCCCCTGAATAAGTTAAAATAGGCAAAAATTATACAGCTTTGTCTAGCCTAATCCTTGGTCATTTTTTCTCATTTTTTCTATAAATCTTTTTCAAACTTTCAGATGTCAATGACCATGATATGAACTGTTGAATATGTGATTTGGTGCACCTGTATTAATCAGAATGTTTGCATGGCCTTAAAAAGACCTTTAATTGATTTTGTCCTTAAAAAGACCATCAAAAGTCCTGAAGTTAGGTGCATACAGGCCTTAAATTTGTTACAATATTCGCTTTGGTGGCCTACTCCTTTGTCATTTTTCAATATATTTTTCTCAAACTTTCAGCTATCCATGACCATGATGTGAACCTTTGTATATGTGATTTTGTGCACCTGTATTATTTCCTTGGTACTCATGTGTGGGGGGGAGGTGGTGGGGGTGGGTAAACAGAAATTGGGTTGGCAGACTGTCAAATTCACCCGTCCACCTTCATTTTGGAATATCCTGTCAGGAGTCATGACCCCTTTATGGTGAAAATGAGAGAAACAGGTTTGTTATCTCCCCTGAGGTGGGTGGGAGTGGGGTAATATTCGCTTTGGTGGCCTACTCCTTTGTCATTTTTCATCATGACCCCTTTATGGTGAAAATGAGAGAAACAGGTTTGTTATCTCCCCTGAGGTGGGTGGGAGTGGGGTAATATTCGCTTTGGTGGCCTACTCCTTTGTCATTTTTCAATATATTTTTCTCAAACTTTCAGATATCCATGACCATTATGTGAACCTTTGTATATGTGATTTTTTACACCTGTATTATTTCCTTGGTACTCATGTGTGGGGGGGGGGGGGGGGTAAACAGAAATTGGGTTGGCAGACTGCCAAATTCACCCGTCCACCTTCATTTTGGAATATCCTGCCAGGAGTCATGACCCCTTTATTGTGAAAATGAGAGAAACAACAAACTTTCAGATATCCATGGATATCCATGACCATTATGTGAACCTTTGTATATGTGATTTTTTACACCTGTATTATTTCCTTGGTACTCATGTGTGGGGGGGGGGGGGGGGGGGGGGTAAACAGAAATTGGGTTGGCAGACTGCCAAATTCACCCGTCCACCTTCATTTTGGAATATCCTGGAGGGGATAAGTGTGGACACAGTACCAACATACTATAGTGACCATTTTGTGATCTCTGCTGCAGTGCCATGGCAGTCCCTGATTCAGTAATAGGTATTCTAAATAAACTAAATAAATGTATTGCCTTGTGCTTTCTAATGATACCATAACTAAGGCCAGGGCAAACAACCTAGACAGGGAAGGGTTGGGGGGTATTCGTTAGCCTTTGGCTTACAGTTCTAGTTTCATTCAGGATTCAAACGATTAGCTAGAAGTCAAATGCCATAGCGTAAACAATATTAAAGATGCGCTATTACTCCCAAATAAGATAAACCACGATAAATGCATTTGTTTTAATATTCCAAAAAGGATGAATAAATGTCGAAAACAATGGTTCTTATGAAGGATGCCGAGTTTAATTTGAAAGAAAGGTGCACAAAAAACACAGTATTTCTACCTTATAAGACTAGTAGATCACAGTAAATCTTTTAGCACTCACCAATCCTTTAATATTTTTGCTCTTTCAGCCATTAAATACACAATGACAATCTTATCAGTAATTACTATTTTCTATAAATGCATTATTTAGTAAGTAGTTCAAGTTTCATCACGCAAAATTTATGCTTGTAATACATGTGTATGTATTGACTTTGAATAAGAGTGTCACTTTAATATTCACACGCATTTTGTGCGAACTTGAACAGGGTCCATATCATGTAATTTTGTTAATTTCCGCACTTTGGTTAAGTAAGGTTAGACGTTTCTAGTACGAACTACTAATTGACGTTGACGTCATTTTTTGACGTCATGCATCTAAAATGAATGCAAAGCATGGTACCGCGTCAATCTTAACATCGTGTTATGGTTGTTGTAAAACATTACAAGGATCTATAAGGTCATTAGTTTGATTGACGTATATTAGTACTTCAAATTCGAGGGGTGAATGCGAAAAGGTTCGATTGACGTATACTAGTACTTCAAATTCGAGGGGTGAATGCGAAAAGGTTCGATTGACGTTTACTAGTACTTCAAATTCGAGGGGTGAATGCGAAAAGGTTCGATTGACGTATACTAGTACTTCAAATTCGAGGGGTGAATGCGAAAAGGTTCTAAGTTACATTAAATAAAGAAGAAGGTAGAACCTTTTCGCTTTCACCCCTCCAATTGGACTTCGGACATTAACATAGTGAAGTGTTATAGAATATAGTTATGCATCAGTCAATTGTAACCACGGCCCCCAGGTCCGGGGAATAGCGGGGACTTTCGGTCCAGCCAAACCTCGTTAAAATCCCCGCCCTGCGGAGACATTAAAACTACTGGTTAAATCCCTGCCAAAAGCCCCCACACCACAGGGTTATCCTGGGTTAAGCCCATTCCCCGCTATTTGTCGCGAAAACAAAACCACCGCAGTTCGCACTGCGGGGCCACCTGGAAGGTAAAAACACGGCCAATTTCCCCCGCCATCCCCGGTAAACTTAGGGGGCATTGGTTACAATTGACTGGTGCATTATTTACAATAAGTCATTGCGAATTTGGTAGCAAAGTGACTGTCGTAATATTATTATCGTATGATATACTATTAGAAAATATCAGACTTGATAATCAACACATATTATTTAGTTACATACTTTGTTGCGGAGTATGTATAAGCAAATTTGTTTATTCCATGTCTTAAGTGTACGAAGTGATTCAGGCAACACTTATTTAAAACGTAGCATTATTTTCTAATTGCTGATATAACAAGCATATTTAGAGGGGGTAGCCGGCGCGTGCCCCCTCCAAAAACGATCATGTTTACTTTTCATATCAATATGAGAGAAAAAGGTGATAAAATACACTCATAACGCACCATTTCCGACTTTAAATTGTAAACTTATTCTTGAGGGAGTAACCCAAAAACCCCATGCAAACAGTATATGCCATTTATATATAGGTGCTGAGGGAGGGGCGAATGTTAAAAGGTTGCGCCCATAAGTTACGTCCCCTCTCGTCATTTCTTGGAGCCGTCCCTGGATATCCAACTCGTTTTACCGATAACGCACATTATTTAAAACTGATAAAATTCCTGCAGCAGCCAATTGTATAAACAATGGTAAATAATTACCTCGGTAAGTAAAACCACCGGTAAATTCCGTGGTAATATTACCATGGCGGTAAATGCGTTGTATAAAAGAAATTACCAAGGCGGTAAATTTACCAGGGTAAATTTTACCAAAATGTCCCATAATGCAATAGAGTGACGTCATTTTCCCGCACAGCTGTCAGATTGGAGGTATCTTTTTTTATAAAAAAAAATGAATGTCCACATTCCATTTTTATAAAAAAAATATCTAAAAGGCAGGTTAATGACAAAATTCATCAAATCGGCCCAACAAGTTACCTGGTAAATATTCAACAAAACAGTACAAAGTATTATAAGCTACTCCCGTGGCTGATCAATAAAACACATGTATGCAACACTGCAAGGGGTAGGTTTATTCTGAATTCAGGGGTGTTACTCTTTACTTCATACAAAACGGTCAACGAATACCGCAGAAAAATGCGAACATTATTGCAATGATTTGCAAGTCATAATGACACAATATATCTGAATAATTTAAAAACAGAAAATAACTGACAAGAAATTATACTTGCTAATACAAAATTCAAAAAATATCTTTGAATGGCATCTTCCGTTTTTCTCACGCTGACACCTAAGGAATTTATAGTCAGTTTCAACTTGTCATAGAAATGATGCACTGAGTTTCATAGAATTGATTCTCATTAAAGTGATCAATAATTCATATCTTTAATCTAATATGTACCATTGTTTCAGTATTCAATGTATTTGTTAATTAAAGCTGGGGGTCCATTGTTATATTTTAAACTGAATTATTGCTGAAATTAAGAATATATGTAAGAAAACACCACTGATTCTTTTATGTGTCAATACAGACACATATTATAAATGTACTTGATATTTTCTATATCTTCTATGTGAAATGTCATTTCTTGAAGAATTCCATTTATTAAATGCTGCATCCAACCACTTTGCAAATTCATAAGATTGTTAAACTACATGCGACATTTGTATAATATATCAGTTATGTTTATTATTAATGACCAAATGATCTTGAATCTTTTTCTTTGATCTTGTTTGTAACATATATATATATATATATATATATATATATATATATATATATATATATATATATATATATATATGTTTGTATAATTATGTCCCTACCCATAGGCTTGCAGTAACCTCAACTTGGCACTAAAAGTGCAATCATGTATAATTAACTTAATGAACTTATTTTTAGTGTCTGCTTATTTATGTCATAATTGTTTCTGTTTAAAATAGAATGTTACATGATCTCTTCAGTTATTGTCAGCACTATTTAATAATATTTTTTAACTATTTAAAAACTAAGCTGTCCCATTGTGGATGTCAAATTGAAGTGTTATTAGTACTTACTCATATAGTCACCATATCTTCATTTTACAGGAACATATTAAAAGTCAATATACAAGGAGTGTAACATTAATTTTATTTTCTATTTTCATTTAACTATAAATGGTCTTAAATTCAAAATCAAAGTCGATTCTTATGTATATACCAATAACCAGAATCAGCAATGTTAAACAGCATATAATTCACTAGCGGCTCCATGAAGTTCATGTTGTGATGTTTTCTTGACGGCACATTTGTCATATAACCTTGGTCTTCCACTGGTAGCAATCTAAAGATAAGTAAAATTATTTTGTAATCATTAAAATTATATGTTGTCTGTGAAAATCAGCTTCATATCTTAAATGGCTGATTAATGAATATTGGATGCGGGGGGGGGGGGGGGGGGGGGGGGGGGGGGGGGGGGGGGGGGTGACGGCGTTCCCTAGAGGCCAATGTTTCTATAAATTTGAAAGGTAAGTTAACAAGATTGTCGGTAAGAGATGATGGCTTTCACAATAAACAAACAAGTTATTTACAGAAGAAAAAAAACAACCTTATTTTTACCTCACTGCTCTTGGTGTCTTTTATCATGTGCCTGTTATATGTTCTATCATCACACTGGCTCTGCTGGCTTTCGCTGATGAAAAGCCTGATTATAATATTCATTATCACAATTATGAAATGGTTGTGTACAATTGAACATAGACGTGCTAATCACAGAACTGTATATGTAACAGTATAATTTATATACATTTTAACAAACTCAAAAAATCATACTTGGGTATGTTGTCATACCACAGCTGTTGTTTTTATCAAATATACAGTAAACTTTTATATTATCAAGGCACTTCACAGTATTTGGTTAGCAGTCACCCCATTGTGTGCCTCTATATAAAAGAAAACTGTGGAAATAGACTATAGACTGAGGTATATTTCATAGAAAATGACGTCATAGCTGTCATTTACAGTATTGTTCAATGTTTACAGGCGGTTCAATTTGATTGTAAATATTTATGTGCAAAATACTCAAAATATGTGCAAAGTGGGATACATTTCAACAAAGTAAGGTCGAGACCTGCAATCAAGTGTTGGTCTCGAACCATTGCATTGAGCTTTGAAAGATTTTGGAATTATTTAAACGCGAAACAAGGTAAATAACTTTCTTAAACTTCAGATTTCTTGTGTCACTGTGTTTGTACATGAAATTTGTTCGTTGGAATATTTATTATGCATTTATTTGTTCACACAGTGAGTAATTGGCGATTTCTTACCTCTGTATTCCTGTCTTATATTGATATGGACGTAATGGAACAGTTTTCTAAGCACGAAGTTTCAGTTTGTCTTTAAAATCGACAAAATGAGTTGTGAATCGAGCGTTTGTTTATGTCTGGTCGGCCATCTTGATTCTGGTAACTGAGACGGTAAATCAATTTACCCACCTCTTGGAGGAGGGTAAATATTACCGCGGTAAATAGCTTGGTAAAACCTTAATTTTGTTTTATACAATTGATTACCGCCAATTTACCAGGAAAATTACCGCCGGTAAAATATTACCCTGGGTAAATCTGTTTATACAATTGGCTGCAGCGTGACGACTGTTGAAGCTGATCTTGTCTGATTGTCGGTATCATACATGTATACAGTAATGACATCATGGTATTGTATACGTACCATTCGGAACACTTCGGCCACTTTCTATCGAAAACAACCTCGGATTTATATGGACGGTTTACAATGTTAGAAATCTATACAGTTTAACCGTACCGTACATAATTTTATTGGTGGAATCGAATTGCATAGGTTACCACATAACATATGCGTGGAACGAACCTTACATACGATAATGATGTGACTTTAAGCACTATTGGCCAAATAACAGAAGAGCTTATGCTATGGCGCGGTGTCCGTCGTCCGTGCGAGCGTCCGTCTGTAAATAATTGCTTGTGAACGCGCTACAGTCTTTCGTTTATCCATAAGAGCTCGAAACCTTTCTGAATACTGGTCCGCCCCTTGCACGACGGGATTATTGGAATTGAAATGTTGAAGCCTATCAAAACGCATTCTCTAAGGATGACAACTTTTACAGTGTTATGTATTTTGTAGTAGTTATTTCCCTCTGCCCGAAATGCTTCTAAGCCCTAGCTTAGCTAGTTTCAATGGGGGGGGGGGGGCTACTTTGTACAGAGAGTTGGGTTTTGTTGTAGTAGTTATTTCCCCTTTCTCTTTGTGAAACATATTTGTCATCGATTCCCTTTAACTGTGAGTTTTCAGTATACAAGTATTGTCAAAAAGTCTTGCCACTAGAGCATAACCACCCGTGGGGATCTTGTTTAACTGGATGCCACGAATCATAATCGAGCATAGTGTTTCTTTCTGTTTTCAACATCAATGTGTGTAAACAATTCATTATGATTAAATAATATTTCAGAAGCAGTAATTGCAAGTTTTTGGTCATGCGGTAGTTAAATATATTTCATTCAACCTGAATATCAAACTTTTCAACATTGTTTGTCATCCTATTAAAGCATGAACAATCATTTTCGCTTCCTCTTCCGGTTGGCTTTTCGATTGTTTTAGAGTGTAAAAATGCATTTTGTTCACTTATGTATATCTCTCATATTGATTGAAGTCCGCAGAGTGTAAAAAGTTGCAACAAAACATTATGGACACACCGAGCACATTACAAAATGGTTGCAATCATGTAATATAGGCACCATTTTAAAGTGCATGTACATTGAAATAGACTCTGCGATCGTTTATTTATATTTTAAGTGAATGCATATATGGGAAAATTAATCGCCAAATGTTTCTTTATGCATGGATAAATATTCGACTGGCGAATATACGAATAAAAGTAAATTTAAACAGTGTTTATCGTAAAGATACATATGTGTTCATGCATAAAAAACATTTGGCGAATAATTTTCCCATATGTGACCTTTAAAACCATACATAAAGACATACACTGGTTTGGAATTGAACATTCGCGAATAATCGACTGGAAATGAAACAGTGTTTGTCGAATCCCCAACTGGCAACTAGCAGGTAGTTGAATTTTCGAATCCCCAACTGGCAACTGGTAAGTAGTTGAATATTCGAATCCCCAACTACCAACTACCAACTACCTTCCAACTTTACCGTCATGATTTTGACGTGCCTGTGGCGTTGGTCTGTAGACTTAATGTATATTTTAGGGCATAATGACATTGGTTATATCTAAGAGATCAGGAAAACAAGTCGTGTTTAATCATGTTTTCTTTTTACAATTAAACTTCCTCCAAGAACATGTTAACAGTTTTTTGTTGTGTATGTGTGTGTGCTTACGTGCGTGTGTTGTGTGTGTGCGTTCTTGCGTGCGTGTGTGCGTTCTTGCGTGCGTGTGTGTGTTTTCAATTCAATTAAAAACATATAAAGCAAAAATAACCAGATACACACTTAAACGACCTAGTATCATGAACAAAACAATCATAGTGTTTTAAGGTAAAATATATTATGTGAGCCTCATTATTAATACCACACCAATGTTGGTTTGTCTTTAAAGCACGGGCACTGCCGGTTTAAATTCACCACGTTACATCCAGCGGTCAGATTCCGCCTTGCTGACCTGATGCCTGTCCCGGTCTGAGATAAATATTGCCTCCCCTGCACCTAGGAATACCTCCCATCATCGCGCACCGCCTACCAGGAGGGCAGCGCTTTCCCCGGCAAGTTCTTCTCATCCGCCACCGTCGTCCGTCTGTTCCTTCCGGTGCACTCAACAACAAGAGCAGGCACGCTAACGTCACGAACATAAGCGACAACCGCATACTGCAAGAATTGCTGAATATTTATATTGAATGTCATATATTTATATTTCAGTTAATCATGACTAAGGAACGCGTGTATACTAGTCTCCTGCCGGAAATATTTCTACCAACTTAAAGATGCACTTTTACTCTCAAATAAGGCGTACCGAAATTGATACAATTGTTGTAATTTACCGAAAAGAATGAAGCAATGTCGAAAACAATGGTTCTTATGAGGGATACCGTGTTTAATTTGAAAGAAAGGTGCAGAAAACACTTAAAAAATAATATTTTCCATAAATGAACTACTAGTATTTAGTAAAAGCAGTTTATCACTCAACAATTATGTTTGTTTTACATCTGTATGTATTGATTTTGAATAATATTTTACTTACAAATAAAAAAAGATGTCGACTGTCTAGTCATATTCCATTGGTTTACGAAAATATATTAGACCGGCCTTTTATTGCCGTGGTTACGGTAAATGCTTGATAATTTGATAAAAAAAATGAAGACAAACAAGACCATTACGTAATCAACGTACCTGCTATCTATTTGATGCGTCCTTCAAACCTTTTATCCACCTTGGGGTATTGAAATACAACTAAATCACGCAGATAAAGTCCTTTATAAGGTTTTGCACTATTTCTGAAATTCCCTTCGAATTCGCTCAGATAAGACAGAATTTAACAAAAGCACTTGTCATGTGAATGGTTATATATCACGTTATCAGTAAGGTCACGTAGTGTCTTCCTTTTGCCTGAGAGGGTCCTTGTATTGGATTTCCCATGCATGGTGAATTCCTTGTAAATGTAAACAATAAATGTATTGTTTACATATTACGTTTAGTCGAAATTGCGCACCCTTTTGTCTTTTCCGAGAAAAATTATCCCAGAACAGGATATTCGTAAAAATGTGATTTTAGTTTTAAACCCGACCCTACCTATGAAATAGGCGCCGACCTTACCGGTTTTATAGTCAGTTTGAATTTTTTTGAAAAACTTGCTTTTCAGTATGTAGTTTAAACTCTTGAATGCTTTATACAGAATATGCAATGATAAAAATGGCATTCGTATATAAAGCCCAATAAAAAATAAATAAAAAGCCTACCTACCCCCCTTTTTTTTTGAAAAGGATGTAACCCTAACCAAACCATTTTGTTTAGGCCTTATAAACATGAGAATGTTTTCGCTTTTTGGGTGTTTGCTAATAGGGGGTGGGGGCGTAGCAGGCATTACAACGTATCCTGTCCCTGTGGTTTTAACGTTCTAATTTGTTTTAAGAATATTGCCGATGAGACCCTTAAATGAATTTAAGGCCAAAAAAAAAATACCTGTGTTTCCGGTGACATGGCGAACAAAAATAGGGTCGGTCGGTCGGGATTTTTTTTTTTTTTTTTTTTTTTTTACAGTTTCCATATCATGCAATTTTCTGTTGAATCATAACAATTATGTTATATCTAAGCGTTTCATAATTTACAAAACGTCACAGAAAAACACCTTCGACTACCGTATTTTCCCGCCAATTTTTCCGATGAAATCTGGTGTTTTTTGTATACAATACTCGTTTATAAGTCGCGATCGGTTTTTAGAAAACAAATCCAGCACTTCAATTTCTACAGATCTGTGATAATGTTCTACCCAAACAGTCAATTATCAACTAATTTGTTAATTAGCATGAGGAAAATTACCGATTTTCTTGTCGACTGTGAGCTCCTTAAACTAGGCCTTCAAGTGGAGGTAGGTTAAAAATAGAACAAGTAAACGCGGATATGGATTTATTTACTTATCTTATTTTCGTACAATCAAGGTTTCATTCATATTTATAGTGAATTCAAACATTTCGGTCATTGTTATAAGATTCCCAGACGACGATTATTGATTATTATTTTTTCGATCGTATGGTATTTTCTTACCAGCCTAGGCGAAATCTTGGCAATCAAATGGGATCGTACGGTATCCGACTGACCGAATTAAATACAAACCATAGCAACGCGCCTTTGATATTATCATCGCTCGTGCACTGACGTCACAAATAGTACCGTTTGATCTGCAGCCGACACATTCCAACAAATGTGTCGTTAACTTTCGAAGGTTTTTAACTGGATTTCAGTTGATGGGACTTATTTTTAATAAGGCGAAATAAATAACCATTGATAATTGCGGATAAATTAATGTAACGATGAGTGAAATGTGTATCGGAACTTTGGAAGTAGCCTGCATTAGATGGAGCAAAGCTTAATCGTAAGAAGCCTGCATGATATACGCATAGTCCAAATAATTGTACGTTGACGGATTTTTTTTTAGATTTTTGATATGGCAAATCCTTCACGTACAAATTGTTTAGTATCAAAAGTGGGTAGTTGTTCCGATCAGGATTCCGGGTTAAAGCATATAGCGTCTATAAAATATCATAAAAACAAGAAATATTACCAGATAATGTTATTTTATATTAGTTCCGTACGCACACAAAAAATATCCAACTTATAATTATGAGTTTGACGGCTTTTCTTCATTTCATTCTGTCATTACATAACGATATATACATGAAGGGCACCTGCAAGGCTTCAGGGCACAGTTTTAAATCGCTCGGAACATTTCGGACATGGCCGAGTTGTTACGAGTGTATAACAAGGTCTATCTCGAAGCTTTGTCGGAGGAGGCCGAGTTATTACGATTGTATCGAGTTGTTCCCCTTCGCATAATTGTTATTTGTGTCAGTCAACTTTCGTTTTATTGGAAAGGTAAACAACTTGTTTTAATGCATTAAATGCTTGTTTAGTGCAAAATAACATTTCACTTACATGGTAAAATATGAATTTAACTCTTTATGTTCAATTTGAACCATAAAATACTTCACTTTAAACAATTTCAATATTTTTAAAACACCCCCGTTTTTTGCACATTCCCGTTTAGACGTTAGGGATTGGAAGAATCCCGTATAACACGTCTATTATTTTAGACTAGATATACGCAATGCATAATCGTAAAAAAGAAAGTTTTATTTTGGACATGAATAAATAACACCGCGAGCTTTAAAGACTGCAAAATATGTCTCTTGTGATTAACCACGTGTTTGGACCGTAAACATGCGTTTGCCAATTTGAAGATATCGGACAGGGTTCGTCGCCCTCCGCCATTTTGTATTCCTGTTGACATAGCGTCTCGGTAATACATAATAAGGAATGAAAGTTTATTCTCCGGGTACATAGAAAGACAAAGAACGAAAATATTGACGATATATTTTAAAAAGATATAATTTTGTTTTACGATAGACTTTTTTTTTTACTTTTATGTCTAAAAAAAAGATTAGTGTCGGCGAGGAAAAAATATGGTCGGTCGGGTCACCGGAAACACAGGTATTTTTTTTTGGCCTAATCGAAATGTTTATTCATGGCCATACATATATATCTTATCATACCATGCCAGAATTTTGCGTTGTAAACCTTAGCAGTTTTTGCTTTAGTATTTGAACAGGTTATCATTGTGTACATATTCTTTTACAAGGTCAACGAGCATGTAGAATGACCTTCAAAGGTACCGCGGTTATGGCAGTGGGTTTATAGCTCAAGGAGACGTAAATCAAACATGGGTGTTGGGTTATAAAACGTCGTAAATTCAGGTTTTGTTTTGTAGTAACGAACGCTGGAGTCAATCAAGCTTTGGAGAAGGACCGCACTATCCTGTTGATCACCAAATAATGAGTCGCACTGTCATGCTGCATCAAAAATACCAAAGCACGAAACAAAATATAATGTTGAACACCACAGCACGGACCGCACTGTCATGTTGAACAACAACCTACCGAACGCACTATAATGTTAAATACCAAAGTACCGATCGCATTAAGCATACCAAAGTACGGACCGTATTATAATGTTGAATACCGAAGTACCGATCGCATTAAACATACCAAAGTACGGGCCGCATTATAATGTTGAATACCGAAGTACCGATCGCATTAAACATACCAAAGTACGGGCCGCATTATAATGTTGAATACCGAAGTACCGATCGCATTAAACATACCAAAGTACGGGCCGCATTATAATGTTGAATACCGAAGTACCGATCGCATTAAACATACCAAAGTACGGACCGCACTATAATGTTGAATACCGAAGTACCGATCGCATTAAACATACCGAAGTACGGACCGCATTATAATGTTGAATACCGAAGTACCGATCGCATTAAACATACCAAAGTACGGACCGCATTATAATGTTAAATACCGAAGTACCGATCGCATTAAAAATAACAAAGTACGGACCGCATTATAATGTTGAATGAAAACGAACCGAACGCATTAAAAATACCAAAGTACCGAATGCATTAAAAATAACAAAGTAGGCATCACACTGTTATGATGTACACCAATCTGTACGGACCGTAATATATTTTGAACACCAAAGTATGAGCCGCACTAAAATTTTACCAATGCGCTTTGATTATGTAATAGTAAGAATATATTCAGTACATTGATTGGCGGGGAGAGCGCAGTGAGCGAGCCAATAATATTTTACCTAATGTATACTAACTGGCTTTGTATGTAACCTACATATTCGGCGACAACATTGATCATGCTGCACTCAACACTAGCGGCTTTAGAGGGGGTGTATCGGGCGCGTGCTACCCTCTTAAACCGTCCAAGTTTACTCTTTATATCAATATGGGAGAAAAAAAGTAATAAGCTCATAATGCACCATTTCCGACTTCAACAAATTGCTAAATTTTCCTTAAAGCTGCACTCTCACAGATTGAACATTTTGACAACGTTTTTATTTTTATCTTGGAACGAGGCAATTTTTGCGAAAATGCATGGACACCAGTGATATAAGAGAGCTGAGAAAAAAAAATACATCGCAGATTTATATACTGAAGTTAAAAAATCGATGTTTTATGCTTTTTGCTTAAACCGTTACTAATGGTTTAAACCATAAAACATTAATTTTCGAACGGAAATATGAAAATTTACGATCTGATTTTTTGTCAGCTATCTTATATCATTGGTTTGCAGATATTTATGCAAAAGTGTGTTCTTTCCAAGACAAAAAAAAGTTGTAAAAATGGTCAATCTGTGAGAGTGCAGCTTTAAGGGAGTGTAACCCCAAATCAACATGCAAACAATTTATGCCATGTACGTTCGGTTCTAAAGGAAGAGCGCATGTTAAAGGGTTGCACCCATAAGTAACGCCCCCTCTTATGTCAATTCCTTGAACCGCCCTTGGTTGTTCTGATGGGTCTAACGTGTGGTGTATTGACTATTAACGCCTTTTTAATTACAATGCTTTTCAAACGTAGAAAAACACGACCCGATTCGTAGAAAGTAGTTCTTTAACAACAGTGAAGACTTCGAACCTTGTTTCCGTCCACGTCCGTATTTTGAAAGTGCACAGGAGAAGTACATTTCCAAATATATTAACGCTTACACGGATTATGAGTAGGCGGAGCTTTTAATGCATACGGATGAGCTATTTCATTGACTGAAAATGTAGGTGGTATTTTACTGGTACACTATCAACGCAATTTTGTGTTATCTGTTGAATTGGTTTCATACATAAAATTCGAAAAACATGAATGGTTTTATCATCCTTAGTCATGTGTTTATCATAACTGTCATTATTACTGAAACCATACAAGATAGCGAATTCCTTAAGTACTTTCAGCCGAACGTCCCCGTCATACATTTGCGTAACAACTATGACAACCAATATAAATGCTCATCCGAAAGACGCTCGAACGCAATAAGAGAAGGAAGGGGGAGAAGAAAGCTGGGAACACAACAATGGGAGAAGGGAGGGAGAGAAGAAAGCTGGGCACACAACAATGGAAGAAGGGAGTGAGGGAAGAAGAATGTTCGGTACACAACAATAGGAGAAGTTAGGGAGAGAAGAATGTTCGGTACACAGCAATGGGAGAAGGGAGGGAGAGAAGAATGTTCGGTACACAGCAATGGGAGAAGGGAGGGCGAGAAGAATGTTCGGTACACAGCAATGGGAGAAGTGAGGGAGAGAAGAATGTTCGGTACACAGCAATGGTAGAAGTAAGAGAGAGATGAATGTTCGGTACACAGCAATGGGAGAAGGGGGGGGGGGGAGAATGTTCGTTGCACAGGAATGGGAGAAGGGAGGGAGAGAAGACAGTTGGGTACACAACAATGGGAGAAGGGAGGGAGAAAAGAAAGTTTGGGACACAACAACGGTAGAAGGGAGGGAGAGAAGAATGTTGGGTATACAGCAACGGGAGCTGTAAGTGTAAGAAGAAAGTTGAGTCAACAACAATCGGAGAAGGAAGGGAGAGAAAAAAGTTGGGTACACAACAATGGGAGAAGGGAGGGATTGTTGAAAGTTTGGTACACAGCAATGGGAGAAGGGAGGGATTGGAGAATGGTGGGTACACAAAAACAGGAGAAGGAAGGGATTGGAGAAAGTTGGGTACACAGCAATGGGAGAAGGGAGGGATTGGAGAATGGTGGGTACACAACAACCGGAGAAGGGAGGGATTGGAGAATGTTGGGTACACAAAAACAGGAGAAGGAAGGGATTGGAGAAAGTTGGGTACACATCAATGGAGAAGGGAGGGATTGGAGAAAGTTTGGTACACAGCAATGGAGAAGGGAGGGATTGGAGAATGTTGGGTACACAAAAACAGGGGAAGGAAGGGATTGGAGAAAGTTAGGTACACATCAATGGAGAAGGGAGGGATTGGAGAAAGTTTGGTACACAGCAATGGGAGAAGGGAGGGATTGGAGAATGTTGGGTACACAAAAACAGGAGAAGGAAGGGATTGGAGAAAGTTGGGTACACAGCAATGGGAGAAGGGAGGGATTGGAGAATGTTGGGTACACAAAAACAGGAAAAGGAAGGGATTGGAGAAAGTTAGGTACACATCAATTGAGAAGGGAGGAATTTGAGAAAGTTTGGTACATAACAATGGGAGAAGGGAGGGAGGGCAGAACATTGGGTACACAACAATGTGAGAAGGGAGGGATTTGAGAAAGTTTGGGACTCACCAACGGAGAAGAGAGGGATTAGAGAAAGTTGGGTACATAACATTCGGAGAAGGGAGGAATTGGATAAAGTTGGGTACACGGCAATGGGAGAAGGGAGGGCTTGGGGAAAGTTTGGGACACAGCAACGGGAGAAGGGGGGATTGGAGAAAGTTTGGTACATAACATCCGGAGAAGGGAGGAATTGGATAAAGTTGGGTACATAACAAATAGAGAAGGGAGTGTTTGAAGAAAGTTTGGGACACAACAACGGGATAAGGGGGTATTGGAGAAAGTTGGGTACATAACATCCGTAGAAGGGAGGGATTGGATAAAGTTGGATACATTACATCCGGAGAAGGGAAGGATTGGAGAAAGTTGTGAATACAACAAAAGGGTAAGGGAGGGATTTGAGAAAATTGGGTACACAGCAGTGGGAGTAGGGATGGATTGGAGAAAGTTGGGTACACAACAATTGGAGAAGGGAGGGATTGGAGAAAGATGGGTACACAACAATTGGAGAACGGAGGGAAAAAAGAAGGTCGGGAACACACAAATGGTAAAAGAGAAGGAGAAAAGAATGATGGGTACATACCAATAGGAGAAGGGAGGGAGATAAAAAAAAGAGGTTGGGTACTCAAAAATGGAAGTAGGGAGGGAGAGAAGAAATTTGGGTACACACTAATGGGAGAATGAAGAAGAGAAGAAAGCTCGGTACACAACAATGGGAAAAGGGAGGGGAAACAGAAAGTTGGGTACACATAAATCAGACAATGAAGGGATATACGAAAGTTGGTTACACAATAATGGGAGAACGGAGGGATATAAGGAAGGTTGTTACACAATAATGGGAGAAGGGAGAGCTGAAAGTTTGGGACACACACAAACAACAAGAGAAAGGAGGGATTTGAGAAAGTTGGGCACACACCAATGGAAGAAGGAATGGAGAGGAGAAAGTTGGATATACAGCAATGGGAGAAGGAAGGGGGAGAAGAATTTTGGGTATACAGCAATGAGAGAAGGAAGGGAGAGAAGAAAGTTGGGTACACAACAATGGGAGAAGGAAGGGAGAAAATAAAGTTGGGTACACAACAATGAGAGAAGGTAGGGAAAGAAGAAAGTTGGGTTTGCACATGCTGGGAAGTCGGAAGCAACACCTTTGATTTCATGCAATGCTGTTTATACTTGACATGTAAGAATTCACATTGTTATTGTTCCTGCGACTTTCCGTCCTAAAAAGAAGGCAGTGCAATTAAAACTTGACTATAAATAAACCGTTTAAAAACCGAAATAAAAGGACTATCCTGGGCGTATTCACCATGCCTTTCGTCGTCAAGCGTTTGGTTGAAAAAAGGAAAAGAGGAGCATGTCGAAAACGAAACGAGTAAGATGATCTTTATGTGGACATGATGATGAAGTTTTGGTATCGGTATGAGCGCGGTGGACATTCTTTCCTTTTTTGGCATTGATTTAGACGAAGGGAAACGAGTCTTTTCCGGTTAGCCTGATGATAAACAGTCGATATATTGCCATAGCCTTGGCGTCGTCGACGTCTTTCATGAACCGTCTTAGCAAACCGTTCAAGATTCTCAAATGAGACAATATGCACTTGTATAACAAGGCTCATAACTCTGACTCCACTAATTAATGAGTTATGTCCCTTTTATAATTAAACAACCGGCGAGCGTTTGCGTTCCGTCCGGCGCTCTCTTTTGTATATAAATTGCACCGAGTGTTCTGAAAACCAATTCGTATCTATATAGGGTTTTTTCTTTCACTATTAGCCTTGCAGATAAGCCAATAAACCACCTAACGCAGACAGAGGTTATCGCCAAAGGCGCAACCATGTGTCGAAGGTTTTTCAAAATAGGTCAATTTAACAAAAACAAATGTGACACGGTTACCGACTTACGAATCTTGTGTACATTTCGATAGCAACAGAGGAATTTTCAACATTCGATGCCATTTTGCTAGATGTTAAATTGTTCGATTACGGCCTTATTGAGAGACACATTTTCTACTTTCCATTTTTATTAAAACCTTTAAAGCACGAGCTTTATCGATAAGATGGACTTCAGGATCAAATTAATATATACGCCCAGGGCAGTGGAATATCAAAAATCATTTATTTATTTATTACACCACTCTGTTGCAGCCATGTCAATTCCTGAAATGATTATGTACATATTAATTTTCTGTAGAAATAAAGAAAAAAAACGTTGGCTCACACTTTAACGATAATGGCCATAAGGTGCAATAACTCGGTATAGTGACGGGATAAATATAATGATGCTTTTAATGTTTAACGTCTAGCCGCGCCCATTGGCATCATCCGTGGTAACTCACTGAACTGTCAATCCAGGGATCGCAGGCTCGATTCGCCGCCGATGTAATAAAATATACTAATTGTCTTCCGGGAGGGATGGTAAATGGGGATCCATACACATGTGCACGTTAAAGAACCAGGTAAGCTCTAACCAGCGAAAACTTCTGTCTGTGCACTATGCACAAAAACCTAAAATGACATGCAATCTTATCGTAGCACTCGCCTACTGGACAAGGCTCGGGCGTGAGTATAAAAAAGCTTACACCGCCCCGCCCCACCCCCATTTGCATCATTATGGCTTGATAAGGATTACAATAGCATTTATATTGCTGCGCAATATATTGCAACTCTAATATGGGCTGTTTCGGAAACGAGTGTTTGACCGCACATATCGGTGGGTACATTCCGGATACAAAGTATCTACCCCACTTTGCGGGCGCTTTTTACGCGGTAATTTTGAATAATTCTTAAGCTTTCAGGCCATAATAAACACACCGCTATTTATATATCAATAAGGATTTGTTTTCAAAGCAGTAAACAGGTAAAACAAACAGTCCCTTAATTTTCGATATTTTCGATATTTACATTAAACTTTAATCTTTGTGACAAGAAACTGCAAGTAGAACCTTATAAGAAAGTGAAATATTATATTAATAAGGCATTTGTACCTTTATATTCACCAATTTATAACAAACAGGTACCTTTGTATATCTGCGTTACTTTATTATTTTTTACAAGAATAATCATACCAATTACACTATTCTTTTGTTAGGACTCCCAGTTCTTTGACTACATGCATATGTTTTCACCCTAGGTCGAGTTTAATTTGCAGAGAAAACGTTAATATTTCTAACAAGAGTCAAACCAGTCTGTCATAACGTAAATATTGCTCAGAAGAGTCAAACCAGTTTGCCAGAACGTGAATATTGCTCCCAAGAGTCAAATCAGTTTGCGAGAACCTAAATATTTCTCACAAGAGTCAAATCAGTTTGCGAGAACGTAAATATTGCTCACAAGAGTCAAACCAGTTTGCCAGAACGCGAATATTTCTCACAAGAGTCAAACCAGTTTGCCAGAACGCGAATATTGCTCCCAAGAGTCGAACCAGTTTGCCAGAACGTGAATATTGCTCCCAAGAGTCGAACCAGTTTGCCAGAACGTGAATATTGCTCCCAAGAGTCGAACCAGTTTGCCAGAACGTAAATACTGCTTACAAGAGTCAAACCAGTTTGCCAGAACGTAAATACTGCTTACAAGAGTCAAATCAGTTTGCCAGAACGTATATATTGCTCACAAGAGTCGAACCGTTTTGTCAGAACGTAAATATTGCACACAAGAGTCGAACCAGTTTGCCAGAACGTAAATATTGCTCACAAGAGTCGAACCACTTTGCCAGAACGTAAATATTGCACACAAGAGTCAAACCAGTTTGCTAGAACGTAAATATTGCTCCCAAAAGTAGAACCGTTTAGTCAGAACGTAAATATTGCACACAAGAATCGAACCAGTTTACCAGAACGTAAATATTGCTCACAAGAGTCGAACCGTTTTGTCAGAACATAAATATTGCACACAAGAGTCGAACCATTTTGTCAGAACGTATTTATTGCTAACAAGAGTCGAACCGTTTAATTAGAACTTAAATATTGCTCACAAGAGTCAAACCATGTTGTCAATTATGCACATGGGTACTTAAAGCTCTCCGGAGCACGATTTCCAGGGTTGTATGACAATATAAGACTTTGTTCGAATATGGTAGATGCAATCGAAACTCCTGGGCCATTTTCCATCGAAAAAACCACGGATGTATGCCAGTACATCAGATGAAGTAGTTCGTAATTTTAAATACTAGTATCGATTAACAGAAATGTTTAACGTGTATTTTATATTACTTAGTTTTAATTGATTGCCAATGAAGTTTACAATTGCATAACTAATTGAGATTCCCAAGAGTAAAGTCTTGAAGTTTAACTGCTAAATTGAAATTACTACGCGATCTACTTGCAGCGTAGTTAAACTGGATATATTTCTGACATTGTAAACCGTCCATATACATCCGAGGTTGTTTTTGATGGAAATGGCCGAGGAGTTCGAAATCAGGTAGATGCTGTGTCAATCATCAGTAAATTGGTCAAATACACGTGCTGTGAACACCATGACCACAGTTTTTCCGTGTCGACGCTTTGGGGCCGCCATGTCGCGGTTTCCGTGTAAAACCCATAGCGATACATAAAATACGGAAACCTCCATACAAAACCATATTCACATTGACATAGTTCATTACGGTGTGAATTTGCATATAAAGCTTAGAAGCGCACCCTGGTTGTTCCTGTGACGCATGGTCGTTCACTGATAGCAGGGTATATTTGGAAATTAAACATGGTTAAAAAGGACAAACAGAACAGACTAAAGGCAAAAACAAGGCCGAGGTGATGTAACGATTACACGTTCCAATTTTGCATCACCAATTTAAAAATGGAAAGGAAAATTAAAGATGAATTTAGACTGAGGAAATTTGGATTTTCGCATTTTAGCGCCGACTCTTTGGTGCTGTCTCAGGTGGGCAAATTGTAAATGTTGCTTTTGTTTTAAAGTTTAAGCTATATTTCTGTTATCAACAAATTCAATTTGGTATGACAGTATGTCGACTTGTCAGCATCGAAGTAATAGAATGTGAAATAGCGGAGGGATGTTGATATTAAAGCTGCTCTCTCACAGTTTTACTGCTGTTGACGTCCTTTTTATTTTTATTTGTCTTGGAATAAACCATTTTTTTCGTAAATGTCTCGAAACCAGTTATTCTAGACTGGTGTCGACCGATCAGATGATAACGATGATGATGATGGTGATGGTGGTGGTGGTTTTGGTGGTGGTGGAGGTAATGATGATAATGATGATGATGATGATGATGATGATGATGGTGATGATGATGATGATGATGATGATGATGATGATGATGATGATGATAACATTGCTCAAGTTAATGAAACCTGTATTTGCAACACTTATACAATACATGCACGCATGGGTCAGTCCGCGAGACAAGTTTAAGACAATGAGACAGTTATTTTTTGCTGTTTTTTATGGAATGTCGCCGCGATTCAGCAAAATAAATTATGTAAAATTATAGATAACAAATACAATTTTAAAGGCCAGTTAAGCTATGATATGATATGGAAGTTTTCAAAAAGAAAATATTATCAAAGTTTCGAAACACATTTACAACCTTGAAAGTAAGAAATAAAATACATTAAAAAAGAGCTAAATAGCAAATACAAAAAGGAAAACAAAGAGTTTGATTCGATCCCAGGTTCTGAATTGTAAAACGAGGCCTTGGCTGGTATTCAATCCTGGCTTTAATTGGATCTAAGAACGATGTAGCTAATCTGATTACATGTTATTAATAACTGACCAATAGAGTGGATGAAGTCAATGATGTATGACCATAACGTTGAGTATTGAATACCTCCCTTCACCGCTTAACCACTTCGATGTTATGAAATAGCGTAAACACAAAGTGTATTTCTATCGCAAAATCGCAACATTGTAGCTTAAGTTACGTATAAAGAGAACACATTTTTGAACGAACCCATATTTGTTGACTCTTCGCTAACAAAGAATTGTTCAATTATTGTTATTATTCTCTTTATTTTCATCCGAAAGTGATTAAAGAATATCAAACAAACAAACGGTCATATGTACAGTATATACAGCAATACATATTAGTACATATTAAATATACTGAAGCTCAAAGTTGTTACACTATGATGACGATGTAAATGAAATAATATTGTAAGATAAAGCATATACTTTAAAACTGAGCGTATATTTTCTGTGTTTTAGGCTATAAGAATAACGTGGTGTACAATGGACTAAGTGTTACATTATTTTTAAAGCTGTCGTAAAAGTTTTCAAGATAGTTTAAAGTTTAGTTTTCGGAATATGACCTACTAACAGACTGACCAAAGTTGAGGGTGTAGCTTTAAACAGTACATGATGTATGATATGAAGGTAGCGGAATGTTACTAATGCACTCCAGCTATCAGCACGGGGTCGCCACATGCACCACACATGATTAGTGCATCAGGTTTCAGGGGCGTAGCTAGGCCTAACAAACTTATAGGCCCGATGGTTCTACGTTAGTTTGGGGACTTTTATATGTGCATTACACACACTTAACTATATTTGCAATTATTACAATAAAATCGAGAAATACACGCTGTATGTAGTTTCAATAAACACCAACCTTTAGTTAAAATAAAACAAACTTTTGGGTTGTTCAAAGTGTTTGAGCAGCTATTAGTTTTTATTGCATCTCTGGGTTATTTAAATTTTGTCATTTTTCAAAAATACTGTAGGCGCAGGCCTACAGGGCCTATAATTTTATGTAGCTACGCCACTTGTACTGATATCATTTGTACCATAATTGTACTCCGAAGCCTGCTTTAATGAACACCTAGACGATGAATCGTGAATATGGGATAGTTAAACTATTGTCATTTCAACACGATCTCACGGTGAACCAGGCCAGGCGCCGATAATAAATTGCATAACTCTGCTAGGTTATTTTATATCTTATTATGAAATATATCGATTTCTATTAATTGCCTGTATTTATTGCCTATTATTATTTATTTGTTTGAATTCTCAATTAACAAATGTAAATTCATATAAATTATAAATATGCATGAGCGGATCCGGGAAGAGGGAGAGGGGCACCCGGAGCGCACACCCTAAAACCGTCCAAGTTTTTTTTTTTTAAATTTAATATAGGAGAAAAAGTAATATGTACACCCAAAATGCACCATTTCGGACTTGAAATTGTTGTTATTATTTTTTTTTTTTTTCAAAATAAAACCTGCCAACATTTTAAACTAAATACATATAGATTCTGGGAGGTAGAGGGGCATGTTGCCCCCTCTAAATCAAATCCTGAAAACGCCCCTGATATGTGTGTAACTTGATAAACAAATGATAAACAAGTAAGAAGTAGGCTACGGCCATTATATGTTTTATGTCATTAATTAAAACACACACTGATAGAATACTAATGAACTTGACCGAAGGCATTTCAATTAAAGCTGCACTATCACAGACTGACCGATTTGACAACTTTTTTCACTTTTTGTCTCTTAATCGGCTGATTTTGGCATCAGTGTGTTCAAATCAGTCACATGGGATTGTTTGGAAATTTTCATAAAACATCAAATTTCAAACGTACTTACATGAAAACTGCGATCTGCTCTTTTGTCCTTGGTTTCCAGACATTACCGCAAATAATGGCTCATTTTAAGAAACAAATGTTGTAAAAGAATCAATTTGTGAGAGGGCAGTTTTAAATGGATACTTTGTACAAATAAAGAACAAATAGATTTAGGTTCAGAAAGTGGGGGATGCAAGTCAAAAGGTTAAGCCCTAAAGATTTGCCCCCTCAAGTACAAATCCTGAAACCGCCCCTGATATGTGTGTAACTTGATAAACAAATGATAAACAAGTTAGAATTGGTCACCGACCATTAAATGTTTAATGTTAATACTTAGAACCCACACCAATAGAACACTTATGAACATGACCGGAGACATTTTGATTAAAGCTGCACTCTCACAGATTGACAGATTTGACTTTTTTTTTTTTTTTTTTTTTTGTCTCAGAATCAGCTGATTCTTTTGGCATCAGTGTAAATCAGTCATATAGGATAACACACAATAAAGCAGATCTCAATTGTTTGGACATTTTCATAAAACATCAAATTTCAATCGTATATATATGAAAACTGCGATCTGCTCTTTAGTCAGCAGACTATTGTCTTTGGTTTCAAGACATTTACGCAAAAATGGCTCATTTTAAGAAACAAATGTTTTAAAAAGAATCAATTTGCGAGAGTGCAGCTTAAAGGGATAACTTGTCATATATATATGGTACAGTGTCACATGTAAAATATAAAATAGTCCGCATGGTTTCAGAAAGAGTGTTGAAGCCTTCCATAAGTCCCCCCCCCCCCCCCCCCCCATCTGTGTATAGATCATAACTTATGTGTATATATATGGCTTTATTTCTACTGCTGACTGCTGTCTATCAGATCTAAGATATGATATCGAAGATATGAATAAATTGTTGCGGATGTCACCCCTCTACCACCGTGAATGTGCCACCTAGATACCTTATCAAAATGCATTTGTATTTTTCTGGAAATTCCTTTATAGAAAATGTGTATGATTTTTGTCAAAATAATCAGTCCTACTCAACAATGTCTTGAAGTGTTGTGGTTATTGCAGCTATTTTAAGAAAAATATGTGCATTTTTGTAACCAGGAAATGAATTAAAATCGCTAGTTTTCATTATCTAATTGAATATTTGTCTTATTTGAAAATATATTATCAAGAACTCACAAAACACACCTAACTGGCCGTCAACGAGTCTTCTGACGGGAAAAATAGTTGAGTTACTGTCTGAGTAATGTTACTTAAATATTTGTGTGAATCTCAGCTAAGCTACCGCATTGAATGTTTCAGCACAAGAAAGACAACTCATAATAAAATAAAATAGTTAAAGTGACACTCTTATTCAAAATCAATACTTACACATTGTATAACAAACATAATTTTTGAGTGATAAACCTTTAACTACTTACTAAATAATGCATTTATGGAAACTATTAATTACTAATAACAAAATACTAACCGTGTATTCAATAGCTGAAAACGCAAAAAGATTCAATGATTGGTGAATGCTAAAAGATTTTTTGTGAACTACTGTCGTCTCATAATGTAGAAATGCCGTGTTTTCTGTACCTTTCTTTCTAAATAAACACTATATCCTTCATAAAAGAACATTGTTTTCGATCTGTTTGGTATATTAAAACAATTGCATTATTTGTGGAAAATCTTTAAAGATGCGCCGACTCTTACTCCCTTACAAGGTGTTACAGTACCACTATTAATACGATTGTTTTAATTTACCCAAATAATGGATTACTATCGAAAACAGTGATGCTTATGAAGGATACTGTGTTTTATTCGAAAGAAAGGTGCAGAAAACACGGTGTGTCTAATTTATGAGATGAGAGTTGATCACTGTATATCATTTAGCACACACCAATTATTGAACATTTTTGCGTTTTCAGCTATTAAATACACGGTTACATGCTTGTTATCAGTTATTAATATTTTCCGCAAAAGCATTATTTAGGAGGAAGTAAAAGGTTTATCACTCAAAACTATTCGTTGGACAAGCGTATGTATTGATTTTAAATACGAGTGTCACTTTAAAAGTTATTATTTCCTTTAAGTACGCCTTTATGGACATGGAAACAGATAACAACCTTGCTTTATAGTTTTCTCCTCAGATATGACAATGCTTTTGACGATTTTATGGCAATGGTAGACTTGAGACAGGGAAACATCAGAAATGTCAAAATAATGAAACAGTATCCCTGAACCCTCATAATTGTAGCTAATCAAGCGGCGAACCCCAGATAAATTCAAGGTTGTTGTTTTTCAAGGTTGATGTTCTTGTTGAAAAATAATGCTAAAAAATGCATTGGATTTTATGTTTATTTCTTTGAAAAATTAAGTTCAGTTTAGTGTTCGCCAATGAGAACGCAGAAAAGTTTCGATTTTTAATCACCCAGAAAGCCTATGAATAAAACAAACGTTTCAGATCCATAAAGTCATTAACTGGTAATGCTTTTGTGGCCTTTTTAGAGGTACGCTCATGATCGCTTACTAGTACAGAGAGATTCGCGACAACACTAATCAAGTTATTATTTATTTTTGCTTTATCAAATATCGACATGGAGGCTGCGCTCAGCAAATGCCAATTGTTTAGTTAAGACAAATTGACCGATACCTATAACCAGACATTTGAATCTTGTGAAGTGCATTAAAACACACCTTAAGACATTGTGTTGGATTCTTCTTTACATATTGTATTTTAAGGCCCAATTACGTGTAATGAAATTAAAACTTGTCTGAAAACTTTAAAAAAAAAACACATATCAAGGAGATAAGCTAATTCATGATTTTCGTTGATATAGAGATAAAGCGATACTGAACATTGAAGAAAATGGAGGGGAAAATTGTGGCTTAATTTGTCAAAATTGAAGCGATTTGATATACTAGTTTAATGTTGTTTTTTTATTTAAAACATGCTTAAGAACAAAGTATCACTTTTATCAAGAGGCGTTTTCGTCTTAAACATTTGATACTTATTATTACCAGCCAATTATTTTATTATCAAAATATATTTTCACTATAAAAGGCAAAAGCACCAATGAACTCGAATAACTGATTTCTTCAAAATTTTCGAATTTAATTTGTTTACCAGCGCACTTACTATTGATATTCTAACTGCCGTAGGTATAAAGATATCACAAAAAGGTATGTGAGATACTGAAACAGATGTTAAAATTGTACTTTATAACACATAGTTGCATTCCTGAATAAATACATATATCTGGATAACAAATAGGAACTATTAAACATATGCTAATCTTCGCAAGTTTACATTTATTGTCGGCGCCAGGACTGCGCGTCATCGTACTATTTGATGTTAATCTGTTGTGTCTATGTTGCAGTGGGATATCCCGGCGCCTGTTTACGTGGTGTACCGGGTGTTGGTGTCCGCCTACTGCGTGTTCGCCTTCACACAGCTCTTCGTCACCGCTCAGGACCCTAACCACAGGCTGATGGCTTATCTCACCGTATGGACATACCTTCTGCTCACTATTTACTTTGTGTCTTCGTTGCTTGTGACGTTATACAGAACGTACATCGGACGTGGACGACGTCAGTCAGTATCAGAGACGGTCAGCTTCGCTAGACAAACGGACGCAAACGTAAACGCTGTCACACAAAATGGCTACAGAAATCCAGCCTTTAACGATACAGAGAAACAGTCGAGAGCCGTTGTTGCCTCCAGTGCTTCGTTTCAAAATGGAAAAATTAATAACATAAGCGTAGAAACGTCAGTCTCTACATTGAACGAAGTTGACGCAACAGTGTGGTACATGAAGATTACTTGGCTGATTGGAGATTGTGTATACGTTTTTGCGCCAGTGGTGACCGTGGTGTACTTCGGCGCCCTCTACCCCGCCATTGGTCACACAAACTACGTTGACGTCAACGTACACGGCGTCAACAGCGTTTTCGTATTTATTGACGCTTTTATGGTCGCCCGCCCCGTCCGGCTTTTACACGCGATCTACCCAGTATTTTATGGCTTGTGCTATCTTATTTTCAGTATTATTTACTGGAGCGCTGATAAGGTAAATAACGTACTCTACAAGAACGTTTTGGATTGGAACCAGCCTGGACTTACGGTTGGTGTCGTTGCAGGTCTGACGTTCATCGTTATTCCGCTGCTACAATTGCTACATTACGGCATCTATCGGCTAAGATTGATCATGTACAGGCGGCTATATGGACGGGAGTTTAATGACTGAAGACCAGTCGGGTTTCCTGTCTTGAACATGGGGTCCGTCCGTTTTGAAAAAAAACGTTTTTGGAGTACAGCGTTCTCAAATTAAATTGTGTACATACTGAACACTGTTGCATAACAATTCTATCGGTGACAGCGATCACGCTTGATTGCATTCTGAACTCCTCGGCCATTTGTATCGAAAACAACCTCGGATGTAGGCTGGCACATCAGTAGAAGTACTTCGTAAAAAACTATAAACAGATAATAAGTTCATAAGAATGTTAATTTCATGCTTCAAAATGACATGGAACGAACTGCAAACAAACCGAATTGGTGTTCACTTACTAAAGACCTTTTTTGTTTAGGTTTATTTGACGCATGGTTTTATCAAGAAATTGGTAATTATAATATTGGTTGAATTATTTTTGTCATTAGGCCTAAAAATGCTTTTGATTCAGGTTACCCGACCATACATACGAAATAGGCGCCGATCCTACTGTTTTTATAGTTAGTTGTTAAAAAAAGAAGAGATATACAGAAGATAATTATTACACCATTCTCCAATGATGACAATAACTTTCTTATATAATGCCCATTAAAAAAGCCGACCTACCCTACCTGTTTTTGAAAAGGATGTAACCCTAACCAAACCATTTTTTAGGCTTCAAGTATAAGACTTCAGCCATACTTCAAAATATTGAGTGTTAAAAAGTTCCGTAAGCCTATTTCGAAATTGCGGTTATCCTTACACAGATTAAGCATTGAAACAGGTAGATGGAATAGACCGCAATCAAAACCATTAAACGAACGTGTATGTACCATTTGTAATTTATTAGAAGACGAGCATCATTTTGTTTTAGAGTGCACATTGTATACTAGTTAGATATTTACATATTTACCTAGGTATTATATAAAACGTTCCAGTAGGCCTACTTTATTGGAACTGTTAAAGCTGCTCTCTCACAGATATACCACTTTTACAACTTTTTTTTTGTCTTAGAAAGAGCAAAGTTTTGCGTAAATATCTGCAAACCAATGATAAAATATTGCTGACAAAAAATCAGATCGCAGATTCTCATATTTCCGTTCGAAAATTAATGTTTTATGGCTTAAACCGTTAAAAAAGGTTTAAGAAAAAAGCATAAACTTAATAAATTTGAACTTAAATATAAAAATCTTTTTTTTTTGTCAGCAGTCTTATATAACTGGTTTCCATGGATTGTCGCAAACATTGTCTCGTTCCGAGACAAAAAAAAGGAAAAAAAAGTTGTCTAAACGTTCAATCTATGAGAGTGCAGCTTTAATTTCGAAAATGATGCTTTTTGAAAAAACATGTAAGTGTGTATATTTTTAAAGCATTTGAATTAAGAAACACTACGTTAAATTCCATGTAATTTGTACAGGTTTGTTGTAATTGTCATTTATTTGTTTGTTAACAATTACACAGTAACTTAATCAAGTGCTCTTATGAAAACAAAGATAAGTATTAACTATTGGTGCAACTCCATGTCCGCATAATTATATATTTATTGTTATGATTTATTCATACAATCGTTTTTGCATAAATTGTGTTTAGTATGTTATTGCTGCTTTTGCCGCCATTGTATATTTACATGTTTGCCAGATGGGTCTGTGACCTTCTTGGAAATAAATGTTCTGTTCTGTTCTGTTTTGTTCTGTTCTGTACTATAATAAAGGGTTGCTAGTCGGCTAGCTTGTGACCACTATAGTGACCGCTGTCGGCTTACTAAAACGTCAAATGTTTTTGTTATTCGTATAAAAATTTATCTTGCTTATGAAACGGAGTTTGAGTTAGTGATAAATATTTAAACAAATAAAAGAAGATAATTGTATATATATTTTTTTTGTCTCATTTAGTACATTTACAGTCAATTGATCGTTGACCAACGTAGGGCTGCCAGATAGGTCAAACATGGCTATGGGCAAACATCAATTGTCACAGACATGATGCAGTCTCTACAGTGACGTAGGCATGGTCATAGAAGAATAGATAACAGGCTCCCTCGTACAAAATAACACATAACCTAATAGTGTATCCATCCCCATCTCTGTCTACCTTATCCGTCTGACAAAACGAGCTTGACATGAACACAACTTCTCTTACAGATAAGTATAGCACACAACCTTATAGCCATCCCCATCACTGGCTACCTTATTCCACTGACAAGATAGTATCGACATTACCACAGCTCCTCTTACAGATAAGTATAGCACACAACCTTATAGCCATCCCCATCTCTGGCTACCTTATTCCACTGACAAGATCGTCTCGACATTACCACAGCTCCTCTTACAGATAAGTATAGCACACAACCTTATAGCCATCCACATCTCTGGCTACCTTATCCCACTGACAAGATCATCTCGACATTACCACAGCTCCTCTTACAGATAAGTATAGCACACAACCTTATAGCCATCCCCATCTCTAGTACCTTATTCCACTGACAAGATCATCTCGACATTTTCACAGCTCCTCTTACAGATAAGTATAGCACACAGCCTTATAGCCATCCCTATCTCTAGGTACATTATTCCACTGACAAGATCATCTCGACATTACCACAGCTCCTCTTACAGATAAATATAGCACACAACCTTATAGCCATCCCCATCTCTGGCTACCTTATTCCACTGACAAGATCATCTCGACATTTTCACAGCTCCTCTTACAGATAAGCATAGCACACAACCTTATAGCCATCCCCATCTCTGGCTACCTTATTCCACTGACAAGATCATCTCGACATTTTCACTGCTCCTCTTACAGATAAGTATAGCACACAACCTTATAGCCATTCCCATCTCTGACTACCTTATTCCACTGACAAGATCATCTCGACATTACCACAGCTCCTTTTACAGACAAGAATAGCACACAACCTTATAGCCATCCCCATCTCTGGCTACCTTATTCCACTGACAAGATCATCTCGACATTACCACAGCTCCTCTTACAGATAAGTATAGCACACAACCTTATAGCCATCCCCATCTCTGGCTACCTTATTCCACTGACAAGATCATCTCAACATTACCACAGCTCCTCTTAGAGATAAGTATAGCACACAACCTTATAGCCATCCCCATCTCTAGGTACCTTATTCCACTGACAAGATCATCTCGACATTTTCACAGCTCCTCTTACAGATAAGTATAGCACACAACCTTATAGCCATTCCCATCTCTGGCTACCTTATTCCACTGACAAGATCATCTCGACATTTTCACAGCTCCTCTTATAGATAACTATAGCACACAACCTTAAAGCCATTCCCATCTCTGGCTACCTTATTCCACTGACAAGATCATCTCGACATTACCACAGCTCCTCTTACAGATAAGTATAGCACACAACCTTATAGCCATCCCCATCTCTAGGTACCTTATTCCACTGACAAGATCATCTCGACATTTTCACAGCTCCTCTTACAGATAAGTATAGCACACAACCTTATAGCCATTCCCATCTCTGGCTACCTTATCCCACTGACAAGATCATCTCGACATTTTCACAGCTCCTCTTACAGATAAGTATTGCACACAACCTTATAGCCATCCCGATCTCTAGGTGCCTTATTCCACTGACAAGATCATCTCGACATTTTCACAGCTCCTCTTACAGATAAGTATAGCCCACAACCTTATAGCCATCCACATCTCTAGGTACCTTATTCCACTGACAAGATCATCTCGACATTTTCACAGCTCCTCTTACAGATAAGTATAGCACACAACCTTATAGCCATCCCCATCTCTGGCTACCTTATTCCACTGACAAGATCATCTCGACATTTTCACAGCTCCTCTTACAGATAAGTATAGCACACAACCTTATAGCCATTCCCATCTCTGGCTACCTTATCCCACTGACAAGATCATCTCGACATTTTCACAGCTCCTCTTACAGATAAGTATAGCACACAACCTTATAGCCATCCCGATCTCTAGGTGCCTTATTCCACTGACAAGATCATCTCGACATTTTCACAGCTCCTCTTACAGATAAGTATAGCCCACAACCTTATAGCCATCCACATCTCTAGGTACCTTATTCCACTGACAAGATCATCTCGACATTTTCACAGCTCCTCTTACAGATAAGTATAGCACACAACCTTATAGCCATCCCCATCTCTGGCTACCTTATTCCACTGACAAGATCATCTCGACATTTTCACAGCTCCTCTTACAGATAAGTATAGCACACAACCTTATAGCCATCCCCATCTCTGGCTACCTTATTCCACTGACAAGATCATCTCCACATTTTCACAGCTCCTCTTACAGATAAGTATAGCCCACAACCTTAAAGCCATCCCCATCTCTGGCTACATTATTCTACTGACAAGATCATTTCGACATTTTCACAGCTCCTCTTACAGATAAGTATAGCACACAACCTTATAGCCATCCCCATCTCTAGGTGCCTTATTCCACTGACAAGATCATCTCGACATTACCACAGCTCCTCTTACAGATAAGTATAACACACAACCTTATAGCCATCCCCATCTCTGGCTACCTTATTCGACTGACAAGATCATCTCGACATTACCACAGCTCCTCTTACAGATAAGTATAGCACACAACCTTATAGCCATCCCTATCTCTAGATCCTTATTCCACTGACAAGATCATCTCGACATTACCACAGCTCCTCTTACAGATAAGTATAGCACACAACCTTTTAGCCATACCCATCTCTGGCTACCTTATTCCACTGACAATATCATCTCGACATTACCACAGCTCCTCTTACAGATAAGTATAGCACACAACCTTTTAGCCATACCCATCTCTGGCAACCTTATTCCACTGACAAGATCATCTCGACATTACCACAGCTCCTCTTACAGATAAGTATAACACACAACCTTATAGCCATCCCCATCTCTAGGTACCTTATTCCACTGACAAGATCATCTCGACATCTTCACAGCTCCTCTTACAGATAAGTATAGCACACAACCTTATAGCCATCCCCATCTCTAGGTACCTTATTCCACTGACAAGATCATCTCGACATTTTCACAGCTCCTCTTACAGATAAGTATAGCACACAACCTTATAGCCATCCCCATCTCTGGCTACCTTACTCCACTGACAAGATCATCTCGACATTTTCACAGCTCCTCTTACAGATAAGTATAGCACACAACCTTATAGCCATCCCCATCTCTAGGTGCCTTATTCCACTGACAAGATCATCTCGACATTACCACAGCTCCTCTTACAGATAAGTATAACACACAACCTTATAGCCATCCACATCTCTGGCTACCTTATTCCACTGACAAGATCGTTTCGACATTACCACAGCTCCTCTTACAGATAAGTATAGCACACAACCTTATAGCCATCCCCATCTCTGGCTACCTTATTCGACTGACAAGATCATCTCGACATTTTCACAGCTCCTCTTACAGATAAGTATAGCACACAACCTAATAGCCATCCCCATCTCTAGATCCTTATTCCACTGACAAGATCATCTCGACATTACCACAGCTCCTCTTAGAGATAAGTATAGCACACAATCTTGTAGATATCCCAATCTCTGGCTACCTTATCCCACTGACAAGATCATCTCGACATTTTCACAGCTCCTCTTACAGATAAGTATAGCACATAACCTTATAGCCATCCCCATCTCTAGTACCTTATTCCACTGACAAGATCATCTCGACATTACCACAGCTCCTCTTACAGATAAGTATAGCACACAACCTTATAGCCATCCCCATCTCTAGGTACCTTATTCCACTGACAAGATCATCTCGACATTTTCACAGCTCCTCTTACAGATAAGTATAGCACACAACCTTATAGCCATACCCATCTCTGGCAACCTTATTTCACTGACAAGATCATCTCGACATTACCACAGCTCCTCTTACAGATAAGTATAGCACACAACCTTATAGCCATCCCCATCTCTAGGTACCTTATTCCACTGACAAGATCATCTCGACATCTTCACAGCTCCTCTTACAGATAAGTATAGCACACAACCTTATAGCCATCCCCATCTCTAGGTACCTTATTCCACTGACAAGATCATCTCGACATTTTCACAGCTCCTCTTACAGATAAGTATAGCACACAACCTTATAGCAATCCACATCTCTGGCTACCTTATTCCACTGACAAGATCGTCTCGACATTTTCACAGCTCCTCTTACAGATAAGTATAGCACACAACCTTATAGCCATCCCCATCTCTAGGTACCTTATTCCACTGACAAGATCATCTCGACATTTTCACAGCTCCCCTTACAGATAAGTATAGCACACAACCTTAGAGCCATCCCCATCTCTAGGTACCTTATTCCACTGACAAGATCATCTCGACATTTTCAAAGCTCCTCTTACAAATAAGTATAGCGCACAACCTTATAGCCATCCCCATCTCTAGGTACCTTATTCCACTGACAAGATCATCTCGACATTACCACAGCTCCTCTTACAGATAAGTATAGCACACAACCTTATAGCCATCCCCATCTCTAGGTACCTTATTCCACTGACAAGATCATCTCGACATTACCACAGCTCCTCTTACAGATAAGTATAGCACACAACCTTATAGCCATCCCCATCTCTGGCTACCTTATTCCACTGACAAGATCATCTCGACATTTTCACAGCTCCTCTTACAGATAAGTTTAGCACACAACCTTATAGCCATCCCCATCTCTAGGTGCCTTATTCCACTGACAAGATCATCTCGACATTACCACAGCTCCTCTTACAGATAAGTATAACACACAACCTTATAGCCATCCCCATCTCTGGCTACCTTATTCCACTGACAAGATCGTTTCGACATTACCACAGCTCCTCTTACAGATAAGTATAGCACACAACCTTATAGCCATCCCCATCTCTGGCTACCTTATTCGACTGACAAGATCATCTCGACATTTTCACAGCTCCTCTTACAGATAAGTATAGCACACAACCTAATAGCCATCCCCATCTCTAGATCCTTATTCCACTGACAAGATCATCTCGACATTACCACAGCTCCTCTTAGAGATAAGTATAGCACACAACCTTATAGATATCCCAATCTCTGGCTACCTTATCCCACTGACAAGATCATCTCGACATTTTCACAGCTCCTCTTACAGATAAGTATAGCACATAACCTTATAGCCATCCCCATCTCTAGTACCTTATTCCACTGACAAGATCATCTCGACATTACCACAGCTCCTCTTACAGATAAGTATAGCACACAACCTTATAGCCATCCCCATCTCTAGGTACCTTATTCCACTGACAAGATCATCTCGACATTTTCACAGCTCCCCTTACAGATAAGTATAGCACACAACCTTATAGCCATCCCCATCTCTGGCTACCTTATTCCACTGACAAGATCGTCTCGACATTTTCACAGCTCCTCTTACAGATAAGTATAGCACACAACCTTATAGCCATCCCCATCTCTAGGTACCTTATTCCACTGACAAGATCATCTCGACATTTTCACAGCTCCCCTTACAGATAAGTATAGCACACAACCTTAGAGCCATCCCCATCTCTAGGTACCTTATTCCACTGACAAGATCATCTCGACATTTTCACAGCTCCTCTTACAGATAAGTATAGCGCACAACCTTATAGCCATCCCCATCTCTAGGTACCTTATTCCACTGACAAGATCATCTCGACATTACCACAGCTCCTCTTACAGATAAGTATAGCACACAACCTTATAGCCATCCCCATCTCTAGGTACCTTATTCCACTGACAAGATCATCTCCACATTACCACAGCTCCTCTTACAGATAAATATAGCACACAACCTTATAGCCATCCCCATCTCTGGCTACCTTATTCCACTGACAAGATCATCTCGACATTACCACAGCTCCTCTTACAGATAAGTATAGCACACAACCATATAGCCATCCCCATCTCTGGCTACCTTATTCTACTGACAAGATCATCTCGACATTTTCACAGCTCCCCTTACAGGTAAGTATAGCACACAACCTTATAGCCATCCCCATCTCTGGCTACCTTATTCTACTGACAAGATCATCTCGACATTTGCACAGCTCCTCTTACAGATAAGTATAGCACACAACCTTATAGCCATCCCCATCTCTGGCTACCTTATTCCACTGACAAGATCATCTCGACATTACCACAGCTCCTCTTACAGATAAGTATAGCACACAACCTTATAGCCATCCCCATCTCTAGGTACCTTATTCCACTGACAAGATCATCTCGACATTACCACAGCTCCTCTTACAGATAAGTATAGCACTCAACCTTATAGCCATCCCCATCTCTGGCTACCTTATTCTACTGACAAGATCATCTCGACATTACCACAACTCCTCTTACAGATAAGTATAGCACACAACCTTATAGCCATGCCCATCTCTGGCTACCTTATTCTACTGACAAGATCATCTCGACATTTTCACAGCTCCTCTTACAGATAAGTATAGCACACAATCTTATAGCCATCCCCATCTCTGGCTACCTTATTCCACTGACAAGATCATCTCGACATTACCACAGCTCCTTTTACAGATAAGTATAGCACACAACCTTATAGCCATCCCCATCTCTGGCTACCTTATTCCACTGACAAGATCATCTCCACATTACCACAGCTCCTCTTACAGATAAGTATAGCACACAACCTTAGAGCCATCCCCATCTCTAGGTACCTTATTCCACTGACAAGATCATCTCGACATTTTCACAGCTCCTCTTACAGATAAGTATAGCCCACAACCTTATAGCCATCCCCATCTCTGGCTACCTTATTCCACTGACAAGATCATCTCGACATTACCACAGCTCCTCTTACAGATAAGTATAGCATACAACCTTATAGCCATCCCCATCTCTAGGTACCTTATTCCACTGACAAGATCATCTCGACATTTGCACAGCTCCTCTTACAGATAAGTATAGCACACAACCTTATAGCCATTCCCATCTCTGGCTACCTTATTCCACTGACAAGATCATCTCCACATTACCACAACTCCTCTTACAGATAAGTATAGCACACAACCTTATAGCCATCCCCATCTCTAGGTACCTTATTCCACTGACAAGATCATCTCGACATTACCACAACTCCTCTTACAGATAAGTATAGCACACAACTTTATAGCCATTCCCATCTCTGGCTACCTTATTCCACTGACAAGATCATCTCCACATTACCACAACTCCTCTTACAGATAAGTATAGCACACAACCTTATAGCCATCCCCATCTCTGGCTACCTTATTCCACTGACAAGATCATCTCGACATTACTACAGCTCCTCTTACAGATAAGTATAGCATACAACCTTATAGCCATCTCCATCTCTAGGTACCTTATTCCACTGACAAGATCATCTCGACATTACCACAGCTCCTCTTACAGATAAGTATAGCACACAACCTTATAGCCATCCCCATCTCTGGCTACCTTATTCCACTGACAAGATCATCTCGACATTTTCACAGCTCCTCTTACAGATAAGTATAGCACACAACCTTATAGCCATCCCCATCTCTGGCTACCTTATTCCACTGACAAGATCATCTCGACATTACCACAGCTCCTCTTACAGATAAGTATAGCAGACAACCTTATAGCCATCCCCATCTCTAGGTACCTTATTCCACTGACAAGATCATCTCGACATTACCACTGCTCCTCTTACAGATAAGTATAACACACAACCTTATAGCCATCCCCATCTCTGGCTACCTTATTCCACTGACAAGATCATCTCGACATACCACAGCTCCTCTTACAGATAAGTATAGCACACAACCTTATAGCCATCCCCATCTCTAGGTACCTTATTCCACTGACAAGATCATCTCGACATTTTCACAGCTCCTCTTACAGATAAGTATAGCACACAACCTTATAGCCATCCCCATCTCTAGGTGCCTTATTCTACTGACAAGATCATCTCGACATTACCACAGCTCCTCTTACAGATAAGTATAGCATACAACCTTATAGCCATCCCCATCTCTAGGTACCTTATTCCACTGACAAGATCATCTCGACATTACCACAGCTCCTCTTACAGATAAGTATAGCCCACAACCTTATAGCCATCCCCATCTCTGGCTACCTTATTCCACTGACAAGATCATCTCGACATTACCACAGCTCCTTTTACAGATAAGTATAGCACACAACCTTATAGCCATCCATGTCTAGGTACCTTATTCCACTGACCAGATCATCTCGACATTATTGCAGGTCCTCTTACAGATTAATTGTGCCACAACCGACTACTACACATTCTCTTTCCTCCCAAGAGCTGTCTTCCATTGGAACAACCTCCCACCCAACATAGTGGCCTGCCCTACCCTGGAGCAGTTCAATCAGGCTATCTGCCAGATTGAACATGTCTCGCCACAGGGAGCTATCAAAACTTTTTTTACTTTTTAACCTAATCTGTACCTCCATATTTCAACTTATAAAAATACTGTTTCTTTCACAACTTTTACTAACATTCCTGTAGCTTGACGCGCAAATTTCTACTTCAACAGTAAGGGTTTGCTATTAATGGAAAATGGATGGACAGAACAAGACGATGCTGGTTGACTCAAGATTATTAGGTTTAATTTTGAAGTTCGCAAATATAAAACATGTCTGAAGAAAAAACACATGAAACTTTAAGTATAGCCAAGAAATGAAATTGAAACACGAGCGTGATCTTCTATGGAACGCCTCAACTCTCTTATGTTGTGACATCTTATGTTTATTTTTAACTGACATTCCATTATACATTGTATATAACAAACATGTTATTATGTCTAAATGAACTGTTATTTGTTATTTTGTCTGTCTAGCTTGTTATTATGTCTAACAAACATATTATCTGTCTAAATGAAAATTAGTATGTCGAACTGACATGTTATTATGTCTAAGGACACGATCTGATGTCTAAATAGCATGTTCGTTTGTCTAACTGTCAAATGACATGGTTTAATGTCTAATTAGCATGTTATTTTATCTAGCTCACGATGAATAATGGCCAACCGAGGTATTGTCAATATCCGTCTTATCACGTCAAGAGACGCTATGTTGCTGTTGAAAAAATACCAAGAGACTAAAGCTATTTGATAATCATTTGAGTATCAGGCGGCGATAATTAAAACAAAAATTTATATAATTATCTACATTATAAGAAAATGGTTATATATACATTTAAAAACACCTGGAAAGAATTTATGCTGTACGGAATCGTATAAGTCCCATCGCGTTCCCACCCCTCGTCTTTGAAAATGCCCAAGAAGAAACCCCCACGATATTTGTTTGCTCAAATGTTGCATATGCAAGGCGGGGAATCCACGTGACCAAATGGTAGGTTTCAGTGCAAGATGGCGTCACCAAAACGCTCGACTCGAGCCGAAAATCAAGGCAATACATATAATTATAAAAGTTTCTTTATTTTTTAACATAGCCTTTCATATGTCCACCTACCTAGTGTGTAATAGCATATCCATGTTTTCCTTGAAACTTTAACCGTTCTCGAGAACACTTCTGCAATGATTCCAAAATGTACGAAATCCGACTGGTAGGTTACAGTTCCATTTATCATTTTGGCTCGGATTTAGCAGAAAATGAGGTTGTAATTTGGGAAAATCGCAAAAACACTTAAGTTTTGTTTAAACATAACAGGCATATGCATTTGGCAACGAATATTTTAATGATTTTAAAAGATATGAGGACGAAAAGAAAATGATAGGTTGCAGCTCCGATTTTTGAAGAGATAGGTTGCAGTTCCATATAAAGGTTGTCGTCAAGACTGCAAATTATGTAATGTGATTGTATCACTGATATTGTATACAAGCATGGAGGAATTGAAATGTGACAAACTTTTTTTTTATGAATTAAAGATATATATATATATATATATATATATATATATATATATATATATATATATAGGATTATTGAATAATATCACGTTTAATATATAAATAAATGTTAAACATCCTGATATTATATACACGTCGTGTATATAATATCAGGATATTTAACATTTTTATTTATTTACTGCCGATATATTATTATGTGAAGTATTATGGATACAACTTTTTTACCACCTCAGATAAGTACATCCAATAATTTAACCATGCTAGATATTCTTATCTTGCCCACGGGCAAAGATAAAATGCCCGTATGGAACTCCTTTTTAATGGTCACCACATTGTAATTACCTCCCTTGTTGAAGACTGTCGTCTGTAGCATCATGGAAACCTTGTCTTGTGGCAATATTTAGAATGCTAGTTAATTATTTCTCGCTTCGAATGTCACCATAAAACAGTTTTCACGCACCATTCAAGAAATAATGGTTCACTCTCCTTAGGACTATTTAAAGACCGATTTTACTATTGATTTAATCGGAATCACTGCGCGCATATCCATGACAACCACGAATTATCTCATATCCATACGCAATTATTTTCACTATGCACAAAAGAGTTCCAGCAAAAAACTCATTTTTACTTAATTATTTTTAACTGAGGTGGGAGAAAAACCATCTACCATAGCCGCTCGCGTATGAAAGGGTAAACCTCGTTTCCGCAAAACACCCTACGCTCGGGACGGAATGAACCTATCTTACACTCTCGGCCATGGAAGAAACTTATAACCTTTATCCTGATCAAGTGTTAAAGATTTCTTTAGTTGAAGTTACCTTTAGGTTAACACAAGGTTTAATAAACAAAAAATACCAATCACTTGTTTGGTATTTGTTCATTTAAACTAAGGTGGTCTCAATTGGTCCAATGGAGGAATAAGCTAGGTTTAAACCACATCATCCTGCGATTAAACAATATTTTTGCATATAAAATGCATGTTGACATTGAAAACTAGTCGAGTTTAATTCGTTGATATTGTTCAAACGCAAGCAACAAAGTTAAACGTTATACTTAACTAAAATGACAAACATTGCCTTTCATGAGTTCTGCTTACATGAACTGGTGACCAAATATGTATTACATGTAATATGTAAGGAGCGATTTAAAAGTTCAAACGTAATTGGGTAATAAATATATATAGCTTTATTTTCCCCATTTTCTGGAGATGTACATGGTATATGGTAATACATACATAAGCATGAATATTTACAAACACAATACAAATTTGATAGTACATAGTAATGAAAGAAAGTCACAGTAACATAAATTGCGACAAGTTTGTTTTATACGCATTAAGTTGGTCTCGTTTATAAATTATAATTTAGCCGCTGCATACAAGTCTGATCTTACAAACGATAAAGAACAATGATAATGCATCGGCTAAAATCAATAGACTATTTCCTATTAATTTAAGCAATATTTCTTCGAAAGCGAAATAGAAATAGCTGTTTAAGGATTAGCTCATTTTGTCTAGTGGCATTGTCATTGGTGAAGTGCACGCATCTAAATGCGTCTTAGTTTAACACATCATTGTATAATTTAGCACAGTTGATAAGGAAGTCCGGGTATAATTGTACATCGAGTACCTTTATCAAATGTTCGTCGATTTTGCCAAGTGTGTATATAATGAAGGACTGTCTCGATATCGTACTAAGTAAGTCATACATCGGTCCACTCAAACTTTTAATCGCCACCAGGAATAAATGTCGCGAATAGCTATTGTTATTTGAGCAACACTCGAACATCAAGTGCTCGAGCTCATGGCTGCATTGTCGATGGCATAAACGGCAATCAATCGGCTGGTCTGGGGGACGCTGGCAGCGAGAGGGAGAGGCTCTCGGGACGAGCTCTCGCGACGGACCACACACTTGATAGGCACAGATGCGGATAGATCTGTTTAAACAGATCAAAGTCAGAGCTTATGTCCATTCTCGCTTTCCATGCATTCACTTCGTGGTTGTAGACAGCTGTTTTGCAGACACGTTTCCAGATGTACTTGTTTGGGAATGACACTTTGACTAGGTTCAATATATAATATTACAACACACACACATATATATATTAAAGCTAAAATATCAAATGTAAGAACGGCATCAGCATAACATGAACTTTTTACTATGATATTTACAGTGAAAATGGATATATTTGTCGTGTTTTTTTGTTATGAGAATGGCACATGAGTCTTTTCCGATGATCTTTGTTGGAACCTGTTTCGACAAATTTCATCTAGCCTTTTCCCAACGTACACCTAAAGTTTCCCTTTGTATTGCATTTCTGTCTGTGGGTGCTGTCGCTTTCTTTCTGCGTGAGGCCAGTCTTGACCTCACCTTGTGATCAAACGAATGCTCACTGAACACTTCTTTTGTTTTGTTGTATCGCTGCCATTTTTTTTGGTTGGCTGTTTAGATATCCTGCATTCATTTCGTTTAGGTTGATGAAGGGAAAGACTCTCTTATTCGTGTCATTGGTCTAAAAGATAAAAATGCATTCCATATGATATATCGAAAATTGCAAAACATCGATTTACACGTAATACAATAAAAGTATACTAGTGTGCAGATTTTATCACAGATAATGGTTTAACAATTCAACTCTAAACGTGTAATACATCAATTTGTCACAGAAAACAAATCATTAATGATGGTAACCTTATAAATTTGTAAGCAGAAAAATCAAAAGTATAAAAACAGCAGTCTCGATGTGATTTTCAATGATTTTATAATTTTAGATTATGTTATAACTATGTAAAACGAACAATGGTATAGAAAAATATCAGTTGAGTTTGATGGGAACCTATATGTTTGGCTTGAACACTAAAACTAAGTCAAAGAATCTGCAGTCCAGACGGCAACCTAAATATGGAACTGCAACCTATCTCTTCAAAAATCGGAGCTGCAACCTATCATTTTCTTTTCGTCCTCATATCTTTTAAAATCATTAAAATATTCGTTCCTAAATGCATGTGCCTGTTATGTTTAAACAAAACTTAAGTGTTTTATGCGATTTTCCCAAATTATAACATCATTTTCCGCTAAATCCGAGCCAAAATGATAAATGGAACTGTAACCTACCAGTCGGATTTCGTACATTTTGGAAACATAGCCGAAGTGTTCTCGAGAACGGTTAAAGTTTCAAGGAAAACATGGATATGCTAATACAAACTAAGTAGGTGGGCATATGATAGGCTATGTTAAAAATTAAAGAAACTATTATAATTATATGTATTACCTTGATTTTCGGCTCGAGTCTAGCGTTTTGGTGACGCCATCTTGCACTGAAACCTACCATTTGGTCACGTGGATTCCCCGCAGTGATATGTTTTGTACAATAATTTGTGCCGCATTTTTCTCCAGACAAACGTATTAAAAAAAAAGAAACACCGAAGTAAATGTCAAATCTCTCAAATTTATTTTTATTGAATTTCTAAAGTTTATAATATTATTCTTATGCAAAGTACTACAAAATTGAAAAATAATTATAAAAATTGTAACAACAAATGTCGCTTTTTTCTTGGGCAATATTTGAGACGAGGTGTAGTATCGCGATGGTCCTAATCAATATTGAAAGGATGTTATTATTTTGAGTTATTTTAGATGTTCGTTCTTGAATGAGAAATATTTTAAACAGCAAGACAAGAAGAGTGCATTAAGTCGAGGGAGGCTATACTTACATGTAGGTGTACATATAATTTTCTTCTCTTATAACACGTATACAAATATAATTGTCAAATGAGCGTGTTATAATGTGCAAAGCACATGCCTTTTTGTCCACAATATATGTTAAATTGCCAAATGAACTTGTTGTTATATTGACCGTATTATGCACCAGTCAATTGTAACCACGCCCCCCCCCCCAGGTCCGGGGGTATACCGGGGAAAGCCGGGGAAATGCGCCGTGTTTTGACCTTTCAGGTGGTCCCGCAGTGCCGGGTGAATGCGATGGCGGTTAGACATAATTACATGTCAGTTTGACATAATCACATGGCGGTTAGACATAATTACATGCCAGTTCGACATTATCACATGTCAGTTCGACATAATCACATGTCAGTTCGACATAATAGAATGCGATGTCAAACATACGACCGTCGTAGCGTTCCATAGTCTTCATTATATTTAATGCGTTCAAGATGAGTTCACCAGTTTTTTCGACACGTTTTGCATTAAGGTAAAAGGTTACTACCCTTAAGACCAAAGGCGATATGTGTGCTTTGGTATCAGGGACAGGGAGTGACGTTAAGCATGGGTCTATATTTATATATTTACACCTCAACTTCCATTCCTTAAATGACTGCCTTTCGGCAATTGCGTTTATCAATCGATGAACGCAACATCTTCGGATATGTTCCGATCGCAATTCATCGCATAACAATATACATGAAAACTGTTGATCTTGTTAATGTTTGAATTGTTTGAATTGTGTCAGCAGGTCCAGTAAATTATAAATCAACGTTTTAGAAAGTGTTAAGTTATCATATTTTGAAACGTATTGTTGCCAATAGTGTTTCAATTTTACGTTTAAAAGTGATTCGGACTACGCAATCATTCCTTAATTAAACAATTTAGATCTGAAATAGAGAGGTTAGCTAACGTTAGCATTCGATGCAAGCGGGTATTCAAATCGCAAAAGTTAGCTGCAAGCACTTCATAGTTACTTGACCTAGGGAGACGTAAAAAGAAAGCCAACAATTTTTCGCATATATATTGCTATTAATAAATGCAAATGCATATATTTATTTATTGACATGTACATGTAAGTAGAGATTCCCGTAGCTGCCGTTTGATGAGCATACACGATAACGATTTTTGATCAGAAAAGCGATTTTCTTTCAAATAACTTTTGATTTAATCAGATCACTTGACTATTAAGTTTGAACAAACTTTACAATGGACAACGTATCTCTTAATAACCGGATGTAGTTATCACTTTTCTTCTTATAGACTGCGCTATGATTTCGCCTTTAATTTCACGTGATACCTATTCGATAAAATGGGGGGAAAAAGTACATGTACACTGATTTTCTTTTTTGAACTGGGTGCATTTTATTTCACGGGGTACTTAACAGTGACGAACAAATACGAATTATGTTGAACAACGCATACTTAGTTTATTCCTTCCTGGAGATTAAATGGAGCAGGGAGATAACTCAAATTTGCCTTAAACATATACAAACAGTAGTTTCATACCATTGTTTTTTCTGTTATAAATTATTTATATCCATATTTGTATATTTTGTTTCGCCTTCAAAACACACGCATCTAATAATTAAGAGTACAGCATAGCGTGCAATTATCTTGCTTTAAATCTAATCTATCGATAATCAATATGATTAACTAACAAATAACAATACGGCTGTATACATTGGGTATGGACTAATGTTGTATCGTCTGGGTATTGGGGTGAATCGTCATTCTTCACATCACACCCACAAAGCGAAATATAAGATCACAAAAAAGCCCACAAAATTTCCATGTAACGCGATAAGGTTTTGGAAGGTTTGAATTCATAATTACAGCGTTGTGTCATACTGGATATATTCAAATGCTCTACTTAAGTTAAGTTTGGTTGAAAGGAAGTGAACAGGTGATTTAAGTTGGAATACAAGTTGCACAATGTGAAAAACACGAAAGACAACGAAACAATAACACGCCACAGTATTACATATAGCCTTATATGGAAAAACCTTTGATCTCTATTTAAAAATGCCTGGATTAAAAGGAGGGGTATGAACTACTTGTTACTTTATTATCTCATTTATAGTATTTATAAAGTTTTGTATTGAATTGGACTTATTGGAGCGTTTACATTTGTTGTATACATTTATACTGAAATGTTTGATATGGTCGATTCAAAATGAATATGGTCGTGCCTTAAGGCAAATTTATATTGTAAACATTATGAACTGTTTACATCCTGATCTTGCTTGATTTAATTCAGCACTAATTAAGTACCTGAGGGCCATGGGTTTGACGTACTTTGCCTTAATTCATCCCCCTGTTGGGAACATGTTTTCTATCGTCTACCTCTATTTCAGTGTAAAACATATTTTAAATAAGAAATCATCATCATCATCATCATCATCATCGTCATCGTCGTCGTCGTCTTCATCGCCGTCGCCATTGTCATCATCATCATCTCATCATCATCTTCATCATCTTCATAATCATCATCTTCATCATCTTCATCATCATCATCATCATCATCATCATCATCATCATCATCATCATCATCTTCGTCATCATCACCACCACCACCACCACCACCACCACCACCACCATCTTCTTCATCACCATCTTCATCATTATCATCACATTTCTTTATTTCTTTTCATCTCCTTGATATTATTACCAACAACATTGTCAGACATTTATTGTCGGACTAATATACAATTGTTTAACAGCACTGTACGCCTTTTGATTTTATTTACAAAGATTTGACAGATATATACATGTACTAGTTGTTTAAGTGTTGTTATGTTTGTTTTGATGTTCGTTCTTGTCCGTATTGCAACATATAAAACTTTTCAAAAATAGATGAACTCTAAATGTTCCCCTGATCTGGTACTTAGTTTCAATTACCTGAGCTACTTCTCCCCCGACAGTCAAGGGAGGGTAAGGGCGTGGCCGGAGACCAATCATCCATCGACTCTACGGGCTCCGTGACCATCAGCCAGGTCAGCTTTGACCCAATACCTGGCGGTCCCCATGATAACAAGGCATTTGACGTCGGTACATCCAGGGTAAGATTGCTTAGTGCAACATGAGAAATAAGTGTTAAAACAATAAAAGATAAAGAAAAAGTTTAGGCAATATCAAAGCAATATGGACGATTATGTTTACATAAACGACACCACCACCACCACCACCACCACCACTACAACCAACAACAACAACAAGAACAAAGGAACTGTCATTTGTCTTCTGTGTAAAATTATAAAAGGTTGTGGTACCAAATTATCATTGTATTTTTTCTGAAGTCAAACTAATGACAATTCTATAAACCTCCTTAAATTACCAGATTACACTGCAAATACAGTTTTTAAAATTCTTATGCCAAAATTATTAACCAACTCCACATTATCCCCCTTCCCATATAGGCCACACTGGATACCGTGGATACAGTGGACAGCCGGAAGCAGCTATATGGTGTGGATGAGAACGAGGAGCGCGGCAACTGGAGCGGCAGGTTCGACTTCCTGTTGTCGCTCCTCGGGTATGCCGTCGGCCTCGGCAACGTCTGGAGGTTTCCATACCTCTGCTACAGGTAACTTCATAACTATAGCCGTAAAAGTTAAAGTTTATCTAGTTTTAACAACTCGATGCTTTTTAAATAGATCTGGAGTAAAGCTGTAACGCAATGACCGAAAAAAATCGCCGGCATCCGATTAAGAATATGTTGTAAAAAGTACTGGTTCCGGAAAATCCGTCGAATTGGCTTGGGGCGAACGCATAACTCTTCAAGCAATCTTACTGGTACCCTTTATATGAGAGCTTAACCACTTAAGAATGAATGAAGGACAGTCTGACCACGTACAATAAGAGGTCGGGAATCATATGGCCGTGATAATGTCAATCGACTTCTTAAAGTGACACTGTTATTCAAAATCATTTCATACACATGTATAACAAAGATAAATTTTGAGTGATGTCCCTTTAATTTCCTACTAAATATTGCATTTATGAAAATTATTAATTACTGATAACAAGATTGTAACCGTGTATTTATTAGCTGAAAACACAAAAATATTAAATGATTGGTGAGTGCTAATAGATTTACATTGATCTTGAATTGTCTCATGAGATAGAAATACCCTGTTTTCAGCACCTTTCTTTCAAATTAAACTCAGTATCCTTCATAAGAACCATTGTTTTCAACATTTATTTATCATTTTAGGTATATCAAAACAATTGTTATTAATTATGGTAAATCTTATTTAGGAGTAAGAGTACATCTTAAAACTGCACTCTCACAGATTAATCGTCTTGACAACTTTTTTATGTTTTGTCTTGGAACGAGCCAATTTTTGCGAAATTCCATGGAAACCAGTTATATAAGACTGCTGACAAAAAAATTAGATCGCAGATTTTTATATTAAAGTTAAAAAAATGATGTTTTTATGCATTTTTTCTTAAACCGTTAGTAACTGTTAAAAACATTAATTTTCGAATGGAAATATGAAAATCTACGATATGATATTTTGTCTGCAGTGTTATATCACAGGTTGTTATATACTTGCGCATAAATTGGCTCATTCCAAGACAAAAATAAATAAATAAAAAGTTGTTAAAACGGTAAATCTCAATCGTAACAACTCGGCCATCTCCGGCAAGCTTCGAGATAGACCTCGTAAATAGTAGTAAGGATATACGAAAGTGCGATGCGGCTGCCGGCGATTAACACCGTTTCAATCCGCGTAAAGAAGGCCCATTGTAACAACAAGGAGATGGATTGTGTTAAATTAAATGTGCTTGTTTAAGAGAAAATATTTATTGTAACCTCAAAGAATGTTCGTTTTATGAATATTTAGATGTTTCCTTATGGTTGAAGCACTCTATATCCTCTAGAAAAATCGTGAGCACACAGAAAATGTACTTGACAGTCATTGAAATGATCATACGGTTCATGGCATGCATGAATCTTTACATCGGATTAAATGCATGCATGGACTAAATGTCAACATTTTCTCAACAGTTATAGGAATACCCTATGAAATGTAAGTTTTAAGTCAAACTTTGCCGTGTTATTTTTCACACCATGCCTTGCCATTAAAACAACATTACTATTCTGTAAAATCATTGATTGCATTGTGCAGAGTTTTGTGGATTGTGGTAGGATGGGTGTGAGCTTGGCACCCAGTCACCTTTACCAGCTGAAATCTATGCATGCCTTTACTTCAGCATTATTGGGTTTGGGCTGCAGATTTTTTTTGTATAAACAGTTCTGTGGGGTTAGGGTGGGGCGGTGACTATCCACGCAGTAAGCTCAATTGTTAGAGTACCAGTACAACGTTCATGTGGATATGCACCAGACAATTGTAACCACGGCCCCCCAGGTCTGGGGAATAGTGGGGACTTTGACTTTCAGTACAGCCAACCCCGGCTAAAATCCCCACCCTGCGCGGACGATCCAATGGCAAAATCCCTGCCAAATGCCCCCACACCCCAGGGACTCTAGGTAAGGTCCATTACCCTCTATATTTTAAGCGAAGTTAAAACCACCGCATTCACCCAGCACTGCAGGGCCACCTGATAGGTAAAACACGGCCCATTTCCCCGGGTTAACCCCAGTATTCCCCTAAACCTGGGGGGGGGGGGTACAATTGACTGGTGCACTAAGTTGACAGAACTTGTCTTAAAATTGTATTTGTTCAAGGCAGATCATGCTTCACTTTACCTCCTAGGCTGTGGATAAAACCCACTCATTAGAAGTTTCCTTACACATTATATTTGTCTTAATCTTTAATTATTAGTCTCAATATCTTTGAGTAAATTGTCATTTTTTATTAAAAACAACAACACCAAAAGAGTAACTGATAAGATACTCAACCGATTTATTTTTTTGTAAATAAAAGCCATAACAAATAATTAGCCAGGTTACTAAGCTTTTCAGCAATGTATACCAGACTTTTTTCAATAATACTTAATCTATTTTGAATAATTAGCCTTTAGATCACTCTTCACCAAATGACTCTTTTATGTCCAACTACATAAAATGCAAACAAGAATAATTACAGTTTGGATCAACATGTCTCTTTATTTTATTTTTAATATTAGTCAAGTAATAACAGAGCCATCTGTATGCAATCCAATGTAAAATTAATGATAAATTAGGTTTTGCTCCCATTTTTACTTTCATTTCTGTGCCAAGCCCTTTTAAGTGCATTGAGTCTTTTGGGAGACTTCACAATATTTCTGGCGTTTAATCCCCATATATGGCTTTAAGTTGCCATACAAATTTCTTCATTACAAAAAATACTGTATGTCTCCACTTTAACCATAAACACACAAAGAGAGGACTATTTTAAGCATTACCATGTGTCAGAATTAAAGATCTTTCTTTGCATTTTATTTGTCTAAATGTATTACCGGTCTCTTTAGCAATATCCTTGTGCCTCTTTGAGTACTTGGCTAGACAGTTTGGTTTTTAATACATTGTTTTGAATGTTTTATTTGTACACAACAATGATGATGATGATGATGACACTATGCCATGCCAAAACCTCAACACATTTTCTTCAAACAAAAAAGGACAGTCATTCAGAATAACTTTTATTACATCAATAAAGTATCTTGGAGGGGCTTGAACCCACAACCTTGGATTTGAGGCTTATCCTCTAGACCACTTTCACCTTTTCACATTTTAAAGAGCCCAGTTTTCAATATGGCATTTGCAAGGATGTGCCCTATTAAAGGCTTTTCTAAAGTCTTAAAAATTTAACTGAACAAAATAGTTCTCCTTTATTTGGTCTGCCAATGCCATCTGTTTCTGTTTTTGTAGTTATCTTCCCTCCTTAATATAGGAAAACCACTTTAAGCGTAGATAAATCCTTTACCATATAACCCTTTTAAAATATGTGTCTGGGTGTATCTAATAATCACAGGCCAACAGATGACTTTTATCAGCAACTTCACATCAGTATTGAGTCATCAAATATTTGAGATGACAAGATGTTTCACTGAATGCTTTGTTTCCATCTTGCACTCATTTCCCCAAGGTAGGCGTTGCAGTTGTGTTAGATGATTTCCATGCATTGCAGGTCAATCCTCATACAATGGCATTTTTGATTTCATTCGGATTCCAGTGCCTGAAATAGAAAACATAAAATACAACAGAAATAATAGGAATTATATTGTCAGATCAATTATTTTAAAAGCCTGTACAACAACAGAAAAGTATTCACAAAATATTAAGTGCAACACCAATTTAAAGCTGCATCCCCACAGTTTTACTGTTCTGCCACCTTTTTATTTTTGTCTTTTAACGAGCCAATTGGCAATTATTGTGCAAATGTATGGAAACCAGTGATATAGCACTACCATTACCTCATCCGCCTTTTTTCATTAGAACAAGCCAGGAATTCAGAGGCGGCTGCACCACTGGTACCATACTGCTCTCTGAAAATGACAATAAGATTAAAATTTAAATGTCTGCATTTCATTGGCACAGTAAAATATAAGCATTTTTCAATGTTTCTGCATCACCACCACCGGTGGATATCAAAGAATTTAACCATGAAGTTCAAACTGGGACCAATAATAGTAGTCTTACTCCCAGCTTGAAAGAAATGTGTGCTGGTTCAAACTCATTTTGCTAAACCACTTGAATGAAGATCTAATTTAGAGAGCTATATTAGTGAACAGGCATCAATTGTTTCATTACATTAAGCTGTTCGATACCAACACTCACGGACATATAAACCATACATCCTTGGTTAAAAGAATGTAAATTTTAATTATAAAAAAAATATCAAGTTAATGAAATGAAATGTATATCTCTTAGAATCTGTCAAATGGAAGGAGACTTTACCCCACCCACTAAGAATTAATGACATTTCCATTTAGTTTCTCATTAGGGCTCTTTTAAAACCATTTTTATATTTTAATAAAATACAATAATATAAAAATAACACTTACACACAAATAAGTGGTAACAGTTACGCTCCTCATTCTGTCTTTGGTCTAACATATCTCTTGGTTGTTTGAACATCTTCTTGGTCGGCCATGATGGACTATTTTCTTACGACCCGTATTATATCCGAGGCCATATCTTGATAATAGCCGAGGAGTTCCGATTGGGTAAATCTGTGAGAGTGCAGCTTTAACTTGATGGTACATTTCAGAAATGGTGGAGGTGCGTTTCTCATACCGTTCGCCATTATGATGGTTATAGTTGGCATGCCCCTGTTTTACATGGAAGCCTCTATTGGACAGTTTGCCAGTCGGGGACCAATGACCTGCTGGGGCTTTTCTCCCGTCTTTAAAGGCAAGTATCGCGATACTTTAGGTTGTAGTCATGTTTTTAATGAATTGCTTTAAAGCACATTGTAGTTGTAAAACATAAAAATACACATCGTATTAAGCTGAGACATTATATACTGGAGAACCGACAATTCTCTATGGAAGCTGTGTTTAAAGCAGCAATCTCACAGATTTACCGCTTTGACCATTTTTTTAAATTTCTGTCATGGAATGACTCATTTTTTTGCGTAACTATCTGAAAACCAGCGATATAAGACTGGTAACAAAAGACAAGATCGCACTTTTTCATATTTACTTTAAAAAAAAAAGCGTTACTGACGCCATCTGATTTTTTGTCAGCAGACTTATATCACTAGTTTCCACGCATTTTCGAAAAATATGGCTCGTTCCCAAATAAAAAATCAATATAAACGTCAATCTGTGAGAGTGCAGCTTTAACGATACCCCACATTTTACAGGCGTAGGTATAGTGATGGTGTTGGTGTCAGCCATGACGTCCATGTACTACAACATGGTGCTGGTCTGGGCCATCTACTACATGTTCCCATCCTTCCACTATTACAGGTGTAGGAATAGCGATGGTGCTGGTGTCAGCCATGACGTCCATGTACTACAACATGGTGCTGGCCTGGGCCATCTACTACATGTTCGCATCCTTCCGCTCCGTCCTCCCCTGGACCGACTGTGATCCCAGGACCACGAAGAACAACGAATGTAAGACCATCCATTCGGAACTCCTCGGCCATTTTACATCGAAAACAACCTCGGATGTATACGGACGGTTTACAATGTCAGAAATTGGTACACTTTAACTACGCTGCAAGTAGGTCGCTTAGTAATTTCAATTTAGCAGTCTAACTTAATGACTAAACTCATGGGAAACTTAAATTAGTTTGCGGTAATATACTTTACTGGTAATGAATTTAAACGGTCATTTTTACGAACTACTTATACTGACGTACCGGCATACATCTAAGGTGGATTGCGATGTAAAAAGGCCAAGGAGTTCCGAATGTAAGACCATCAACAGTACATGTTAAAGCGGCACTCTCACCGTTTTGACAAATTTTATTTATTTTTGGTCTTGGAATGAGCCAATTTTTGCGATAATGTCTGAAAACTAGTCATACAAGACTGCTGACAAAACAAATCGCAGATTCTTTTTTCATATTCATGTTCGAAAATTGATATTTTCATGGCTGAAACGCTATAGGAAAAAATAGTTTTTCGGCAGTTTTCCAAATAATTCAGATCTGTACTATTGTGAATCATCTTATATGACTGAATTGAAGGCATTGATGCCATGGACAGCTAAAACTGAGATAAAAAAGAAGAAGAAAAAAAGTCAAAACTGTCAATCTGTAAAAGTGCAGCTTTAATGATTGAAAGTTACATTTTAATGCATGCGCAAATATAATCAAGAGTCTAGACACCAGATGATACAACAGCAAGATAAAAAGAAAATTATCAAAAAACTTGCATAAAATTGATATTGTTTCGTTCATCGCTTTGATTCTTTCTCACTGATGTATCACATCGATTTCGAAACATGCATCTATCGCAGTTTTTGCGGGTTTTTTTTAATTATAACTTCACAAGAGTTGTCTACCGCTTCAATACCAGTAAGTTTAACAATATCATCGGTATATTTATCTGCACTAATAAACAGGTTTATGATTTCAATAACCATTATAAGCTATTTCTTAACAAGGAAACTCCGAGTTGACAGCAACATGATATTCATGTAAAATGATGAATTATCGGCCTCTTACTAGCTTGCATTGATAATTATAGGCTTGTTTTGAGGAAACACTGTTATTGCTGATTTGAGGACAATCTGGTGTCTATTCCCTGAAAAACACAAATAAAGAATTTATCAGAAATTTGAGTTAAGAAGTTTAATGAAAATCAAACGGATGAAGAGACGGACGCAACACGGACGGGTTGACGAAGGCATGGATTACGGAGAGAGAGACGGCCATGGAACGAAATCATACTGTATAGAAATGCACATGGATACATCATTTAACAAAACGCCTTTATAACGTGCAGGGTGTTCGGGTAACGTGCCTCGGGCGGCTTGTACGGAAGACTCCCAGGTTAAGGCGGCTAATGGCACGTGTTGGAGCGCGGAGGGTGACATGGTTGGCGTCTGGGACGATGACCTTCTCAAGGACCACGAGGGCATATACAGGCGCTCACCCGCAGAGATCTACTGGAAGTACGTTTATTATCTCAAAACTGTGTCTTTTATTCTTCTCATTTGTGATCAAATAAAAAACATACATTAAAATTAGGCCATATCCATCCGACTCTTTTCAGTATCGAGAAATGTCCTCGTGCACTAAATGTTAATGTGTGTCATCTTAATATATTTAACGGATTTACTGTATAAACGAACCTTTATAACATGAGTTTAAATAATAAAATCGTTTAAACATTTTACAATTAAATTACTTAACGTCATACGTTGGTCCCCCGACTGCTGAAACACATTATAATATAAGTCAGTCAGGTAACGGCGGCCGTCTTGGATTTTGGCGGCCATATTGAATGAATTCGGAGTGGGTCCTGAGCTTTCTCAAATTATATTTACATTTTTTGCAAGTAAATTTCAAAACGCAACATGCACAATTTCTTTCATAATATGACCGGGCTATTGTGTAGAATATTAATGACTAAGATCGTTTCATACAATCCGCACCTCTCAATCATTTCAATTTACCAAGCATATTTCCACTAAACGAAATATTTACAATGAAAAAACAAGAACACCGACCATTCATAATTGTTTTCAGCGTAATTCTTATCTCTGATTCCTTTTATTATCTCAGTAATGTCGTGCTGCAGTTGAGTGATGGTATAGACGATTTCGGAGAGCCTCACTGGTACCTCGTGTTGTGCCTCCTCCTCGCCTGGATCACTGTCTTCTTCTGCCTCATCAAGGGCATCAAAACCACCGGAAAGGTAATCGGAAAAGTAACGTGTGTTGAGCTATTTTGGCAATGATATGTGTAGTGAGGTTTATGGGCAAGGTAACTTGTGTTGAACTTTATTTGGAATGGTATATGTAGTGAGGTTTATGGGCAAGGTAACTTGTATTGACCTTTATTGGCAATGGTATATGTAGTGAGGTTTATGGGCAAGGTAACGTGGGTTAACCTTTATTGACAATGGTATATGTAATGAGGTTTATGGGCAAGGTAACTTGTGTTGACCTTTATTGGCAATGGTATATGTAGTGAGGTTTATGGGCAAGGTAACGTGTGTTGACCTTTATTTGCAATGAAATATGTAATGAGGTTTATGGGCAAGGTAACGTTTGTTGACATTTATTAGGAACAGTTTATGAAGTGATGTTTATGGGTAAGGTAACACGTGTTAACCTTTATTGCCAATGGTTTATGTAGTGATGTTTATGGGCAAGGTAACTTGTGTTGACATTTATTAGAAATAGTTTATGAAGTGATGTTTATGGGCAAAGTAACACGTGTTAACCTTTATGGGACATGGTTAATGTAGTGTTGTTTATGGGCAATGTAACACGTGTTAACCTTTATTGGGAATGGTTTATGTGGTGATGTTTATGGGCAAGGTAACACTTGTTAACCTCTATGGGCAATGATTTATGTAGTGATGTAAATGGGCAAGGTAACACGTTTTAACCTCTATGGGCAATGTTATATGTAGTGAGGTTTATGGGCAAAGTAACACGTGTTGACCTTTATGGGCAATGGTTTATGTAGTGATGTTCATGGGCAAGGTAACACGTTTTAACCTCTATGGGCAATGGTATATGTAGTGAGGTTTATGGACAAAGTAACACGTGTTAACCTTTATGGGCAATGATTTATGTAGTGGTGTTAATGGGCAAGGTAACACGTTTTAACCTCTATGGGCAATGGTATATGTAGTGAGGTTTATGGACAAAGTAACACGTGTTAACCTTAATTGCCAATGGTTTATGTAGTGATGTTTATGGGCAAGGTAACACGTGTTAACCTCTATGGACAATGATTTATGTAGTGATGTTAATGGGCAAGGTAACACGTTTTAACCTCTATGGGCAATAGTATATGTAGTGATGTTTATGGACAAAGTAACACGTGTTGACCTTTATGGGCAATGGTTTATGTAGTGATGTTTATGGGCAAGGTAACACGTTTTAACCTCTATGGGCAATGGTATATGTAGTGAGGTTTATGGACAAAGTAACACGTGTTAACCTTTATGGGCAATGATTTATGTAGTGATGTAAATGGGCAAGGTAACACGTTTTAACCTCTATGGGCAATGTTATATGTAGTGAGGTTTATGGACAAAGTAACACGTGTTAACCTTTATTGCCAATGGTTTATGTAGTGATGTTTATGGGCAAGGTAACACGTGTTAACCTTTATGGGCAATGATGTATGTAGTGAGGTTTATGGACAAGGTAACGTGTGTTGACCTTTATTTGCAATGGTATATGTAGTGAGGTTTATGGGCAAGGTAACACGTGTTAACCTTTATGGGCAATGGTGTGTGTACTGAGGTTTATGGGCAAGGTAACGTGTGTTGACCTTTATTGGCAATGATATATGTAGTGAGGTTTATGAGCAAGGTAACGTGTGTTAACCTTTATTTGCAATGGTATATGTAGTGAGGTTTATGGGCAAGGTAACGTGTGTTAACCTTTATTGACAATGGTATATGTAGTGAGGTTTATTGTCAAAGTAACGTTTGTTCAATTTTCAGTTGGCATGTGTATTGAGGTGAGGTGTACGGGCAAGGTAACGTTTGAAGAGCTTCATTGGCAATGTTATGTGTAGTGAGGTTTATGGGCAAGTTAACGTTTGATGAGCTTCATTGGCAATGTTATATGTAGTGAGGTTTTTGGGCAAGGATACGTGTGCTCGGCTTTATAGGAAAGATCACTTGTAGTAACCTTAATTGGCGAGGTTAAATCCAGTTACAATGTATTATTTGCAAGATAATGTAAAGCTTTATATGCAGTGTACTAAGCCCCATATATAATGCAATGTGTGTTAATCTTTATATGAGACGGAGTGTATGTGAAGCTTATATCCAATGCTTATTAGGTTGGGCTTCATATCAAATCCATGAGCATTGAGATAATGAGTGTTGAGCTTTTTGAGCAAGTAGCATGTAGTGATATATTTGGCAAGGTAGCGTGTAGTGAAAGATTTGGCAAGGTAGCGTGTAGTGATAGATTTGGCAAGGTAGCGTGTAGTGATAGATTTGGCAAGGTAGCGTGTAGTGGCAGTTTTGAACAAGGTAACGTGTTGTTATTGACTTGACAAGCTATTGTTTAGTGATAGTTTAGGACAAGTAGGGTATGGTAATATTTTTGGACAAGGTAGCGTGTAGTAAACGTTTAAGACAAGTAGAGAGTAGTGATACTTTTGGAGAGAATTAACGTGTAGTGATAGTTTAGGCCAAGGTAACGTGTAGTGATAGTTTTAGGCAAGATAGCGTATAGTGATAGTTTGGGCAAGATAGCGTATAGTGATAGTTTGGGCAAGATAGCGTATAGTGATAGTTTAGGACATGGTAGCGTATAGTGATAGTTTATGACATGGTAGCGTGTATTGATTGTTTAGGACAAGATAGCGTACAGTGATAGTTTGGACAAGATAGCGTATAGTGATAGTTTGGGCAAGATAGCGTATAGTGATAGTTTAGGACATGGTAGCGTATAGTGATAGTTTCGGACATGGTAGCGTATAGTGATTGTTAAGGACAAGGTAGCGTGTAGTGATTGTTTAGGACATGGTAGCGTATAGTGATAGTTTAGGACATGGTAGCGTTTATTGATTGTTTAGGACAAGATAGCGTATAGTGATTGTTTGGACAAGATAGCGTATAGTGATAGTTTGGGCAAGATAGCGTATAGTGATAGTTTGGGCAAGATAGCGTATAGTGATAGTTTAGGACATGGTAGCGTGTATTGATTGTTTAGGACAAGATAGCGTATAGTGACAGTTTGGGCAAGATAGCGTATAGTGATAGTTTGGGCAAGATAGCGTATAGTGATAGTTTGGACAAGATAGCGTATAGTGATAGTTTAGGACATGGTAGCGTATAGTGATAGTTTAGGACAAGGTAGGTGTATTGATTGTTTAGGACAAGGTAGCGTTTAGTGATTGTTTAGGCCAAGGTAGCGTGTAGTGATTTTTTAGGACAAGGTAGCTTATAGTGATGATAGTGGACAAGGTTGCGTGAAGTGAGCTTTATATGTAGTGTCAAATTTAGCGCACATTGAACAAATTGAAATATTAACACGCTCGCTGATCAAACTTCTGAGACATTGTTAAACATTTGAAATTTCTTCTGCCTAGAATGTTATCTAGTTTATCTGTTATGCAAACTATCAAGCATAGATTTATTGCAGAATTGTCTATAAGCCATTTGTATCTGTGTTTTAGCGCAATAAGAAAAAAAGAATATATACATGTTCGCCTTTAATTTGTTTAGCATGCATCAAAATCATATCTAAGAACTTTTCACCTCTTAAGATAGCTGTTATTCTTTTGACAAACTGTTCAAGTCTAAATTACAAGTTGAAATACGAATAATACTTATTGGGATTAAGTGTAACTTTTTACACAAACAACATACGTGACGTTAAGTCACTAACCTATTGTGTCGAACATTTGGGTATTTTCTAGGTTAAAATGTTTGAAGATAAGCCTTTGGGAGGGGGGACTTCTCTTCTCTTTTCCCGACAATGTCATCTAAGGGTATTGTTAAGTCATTTGATAAGGGTTTGTTATAAAACAAAAATCAATAAATTGCATTCTGTTTCCACAGGTCGTGTATTTCACCGCGATATTTCCCTACGTGGTATTGATTATCCTGTTTTTCCGCGGAGTGACGCTGCCTAACGCCGGAGAAGGAATCAAATTCTTCATCTTTCCAGTCTGGTCCAAGCTTCTCGAAGCAAGGGTATGTTGTGGAATTGTTGTTTCACGTGTGTTCCTTACTTGAGAATGATAATTTCACGTGTGTTCCTTACTGGTAGAACGATAGTTTCACGTGTGTTCCTTACTGGTAGAACGATAGTTTCACGTGTGCTCCCTACCGGTGGAACGGTAGTGTAACGCGTGTTACTTATTGATGGAACGATAGTTTCACGTGTGTTCCTTACTGGTGAAACGCTAGTGTCATGTGTGTTCCTTACTAGTGGAACGGTAGTGTAACGTGTTTTCCTTACTGGCTGAACGGTAGTGTAACGCGTGTTCCTTACTGGTGGAACGGTAGTGTAACGTGTGTTCCTTATTGGTGGAACGGTAGTGTAACGCGCGTTCCTTACTGTTGGTATGGGAGTGTAACGCGTGTTCCTTACTGGTGGAACGGTAGTGTAACGCGTGTTCCTTACTGGTGAAACGGTAGGGTGACGCGTGTTCCTTACTGGTGGAATGGGAGTGTAACGCTTGTTCCTTACTGGTGGAATGGGAGTGTAACGCTTGTTCCTTACTGGTGGAATGGGAGTGTAACGCTTGTTCCTTACTGGTGGAATGGGTCCTTACTGGTGGAATGGGAGTGTAACGCGTGTTCCTTACTGGTGGAATGGGAGTGTAACGCGTGTTCCTTACTGGTGGAAAGGTAGTGTAACGCGTGTTCCTTACTGGTGGAATGGGAGTGTAACGCTTGTTCCTTACTGGTGGAATGGGAGTGTAACGCGCGTTCCTTATTGATTGAATGGGAGTGTAACGCGTGTTCCTTACTGGTGGAACGGTAGTGTAACGTGTGTTCCTTACTGGTGGAACGGTAGTGTAACGCTTGTTCCTTACTGGTGGAATGGGAGTGTAACGCTTGTTCCTTACTGGTGGAATGGGAGTGTAACGCTTGTTCCTTACTGGTGGAATGGGAGTGTAACGCGTGTTCCTTACTGGTGGAATGGGAGTGTAACGCTTGTTCCTTACTGGTGGAATGGGAGTGTAACGCGTGTTCCTTACTGGTGGAATGGGAGTGTAACGTGTGTTCCTTACTGGTGAAACAGTAGTGTAACGTGTGTTCCTTACTGGTGAAAAGGTAGTGTTACGCTTGTTCCTTACTGGTGGAATGGGAGTGTAACGCGTGTTCCTTACTGGTGGAATGGGAGTGTAACGTGTGTTCCTTACTGGTGAAACAGTAGTGTAACGTGTGTTCCTTACTGGTGAAACAGTAGTGTAACGTATGTTCCTTACTGGTGAAACAGTAGTGTAACGCGTGTTCCTTACTGGTGAAACAGTAGTGTAACGTGTGTTCCTTACTGGTGGAACGGTAGTGTAACGTGTGTTCCTTACTGGTGGAATGGGAGTGTAACGTGTGTTCCTTACTGGTGGAATGGGAGTGTAACGCTTGTTCCTTACTGGTGGAATGGGAGTGTAACGCGTGTTCCTTACTGGTGGAATGGGAGTGTAACGTGTGTTCCTTACTGGTGAAACAGTAGTGTAACGTGTGTTCCTTACTGGTGAAACGGTAGTGTTACGCTTGTTCCTTACTGGTGGAATGGGAGTGTAACGCGTGTTCCTTACTGGTGGAATGGGAGTGTAACGTGTGTTCCTTACTGGTGCAACAGTAGTGTAACGTGTGTTCCTTACTGGTGAAACAGTAGTGTAACGTATGTTCCTTACTGGTGAAACAGTAGTGTAACGCGTGTTCCTTACTGGTGAAACAGTAGTGTAACGTGTGTTCCTTACTGGTGGAACGGTAGTGTAACGTGTGTTCCTTACTGGTGGAACATTAGTGTAACGCGTGTTCCTTATTTGTGAAACAGTAGTGTAACGCGTGTTCCATACTGGTGAAACAGTAGTGTAACGCGTGTTCCTTACTGGTGAAACAGTAGTATAACGCGTGTTCCTTACTGGTGGAATGGGAGTGTAACGTGTTTTCCTTACTGGTGAAACAAGTAAGTTAGTACATACACTGTTAGTGTTATAAGCAATATACGTACTTCTTTCTAAATATAATGTTCACCCAGGTGTGGAAGGATGCAGCGGTTCAGATCTTTTTCTCCATGTCGATAGCGGGCGGCGGACTGGTCACTCTCTCAAGCTACAACCGTTTCCATAACAACATACTCAAGTAAGAAACCTTAATAACCGTTTCATGATATATTTTAACAACGAATACATATCTAGCAAGTGGTAACAACAGTGACCTGTATGCTAATCTCGGAGACACGTTGCTAGGCGCACGTTGGTGTTGAGGCAACGGAAAACCACCTGGAAACACATGACGTTATGGCTAACAAGCGTAACGTCAACTAACGCTAATGGCGCCAATGGAGAATCTACTTGTTTAATGCAGTACCGACCTGTCGATTTTTTCCAAACATCAAGTAAATAATTATGAATACGAGAACGAACCACATGTGCATTTTTCTGGGATCGTGACTCGTTCTTAAGTCGAAGTCAAACCGACCTCCCGAACTGTGCCGTAGCATGAAGTGCTTAGTTTTGGTGTGTTCCGGCGTAAGTACTATACATGTAGCTATTGTTGCATGCGCCATTATGTTCTTAAGGTGTGTTTTAGCAACGAAGTGTACTTGAAATGCTAGCAGATCTCAAAATATGCACACGTCCGATTCTGGAGAAAAGCTCCTGGCGCAAGAGTTATCACAACATTGAAACGAACTCGTAGCCAACCTGTAGTTAGAGAGTTCTTACACGGTACCACGTTCTCTGACATTTTCTCTTCGAAACATGTCCGTTTAATAAAAATACTAAAACAAATATAAATCATACTCACGTTTGTAGAAGTAAACACAAGACACAGCTACACCACGGCTCGACGGCTCATTTTCTTTGCACCAACGATAAGTGGTCGAGTTGGCGTTTAGTGGCGGTGGTACCGTGTTTGGGCAATACAGTATGCCAATCGTTTGCCCTGTCATTTATTATTCAGTGATAACATAACATAACATAACATAACATAACATAACATAACATATAGTTTATTGTATTCGAAGGCGTCCGGCCCATAATACAGTTATTCATAAATATACGTTTAACAACATAGATATAATACAATGATGAACAAGACATATTTTAAAGCAATGAGATATCAATAATATTCTTGCAAACTCCTTTAAACAAATGTTTAAAAATGCAAAGAATCGACATGCTTGTACATCAATATTGCATTCATAAGCTTCTGGTATAAGAATAAGATGCATATATAATAATAAGGCACAGGTGAATAACACTATAACGAGTTATCATTACGTTTAAGAAATGTTTCTCTTGTTATAAAAGCGTTGTGAATATATTTTGAAATCAGTACAATACTATTTATTGACACTTCTGACATAATGTTGTAGAAAACTGCTTGCGTGGGAATAGACAAAATCCAGTTAGGTTTGAAATATTCATTTCGCAAATTTGCATACAACGGACAAATCATGAACATGCGGAATTCGTCTTCAATGACATATATATGTTTGGACAAACAATATGGGCAAAATCTAAATTCTCGCTCAATATTCAGGTGTCGACCCTTTTCAATCATCAGCGGGTGACTTGAGCACCTAAAGTTGGACAAGTGTCTTTTCAATATATACGATAGATCACATGAACAATATCGTTCAGGATCAAGAGCAGTTTTGAAATGTTTGTAATGGACTGCCTTAGGTGAAGCCTCTATATATGAATACAGTTGTTGTACAACACAATCTTTAAGTCTTTCAATAAATAGCCTTAAGAAATGTTCTTGGTTTCCAATCTCTTGTGAAATCCACGCATAACCAAAACCGTTCTCAAATAATAATTTCTTCACACTTGTTGCCCATGTTGTACGACCTGATTCATCCAGTGATTTAAGCATAAGATAACTCTGTCGTGGATAACGGTTTTCTGGCATGTGTATCAGTTTTAACCAGTACTTAATGCATCGTGTTGAATATTGTATGGACATAGGGTTTCTTCCACACTCACTTAATGCAAAAAAGTTAGCAACAGACTGGTTTAAACCACAAATCCGTTTACAGAAGTCAATATGGACTTTCTCCGTACATTCAGAATAACCGTATCCCCATATATCGGCACAATAACACAAAATAGGTTGTACAATTGAGTCAAACAATTTAAAAGCGTCTTTCTGGTGTAAATAACCAAAATGTTTTTGATATCATAATATATTTGTAATGGCTTTTGTCGCCTGTTTCGCTAGTGTTTCTCTAGTCAGTGATGGCTCCTTGTATATCAAATCGTTTGCATTACTTTGTCGAGAACAGTATTGCATTGATATTTCAATTTCATTCTTCTTTTTTTACTTTGTAGAGATACGATCATCGTGGTTCTTGGTGACTTTTTCACGTGCATATTCGCGGGCTTCGTTATTTTCTCTTACCTGGGATTCATGGCGGGTCAACAGGGCACCACTGTGGACAAGGTGGCGCAGGACGGTACGGGAACTCCCATTAAACTTTTGGGATACACATTCTTATAATTGCCAATAATGTTTGGAAAGTAATAATTGTGCTATGTGTAAAGTGACACTCGCACACATACAATACATTCACATACATTTGCATAACAAACAATAGTTTTGAATGATAAACCTTTATCAACTTGCTAAATAATGCATTTATGGAAATTACGAAATCAATGATAACAAGATTGTAACCGTGTATTTAATAGCTAAAAAACGCACACATATTAAAAGACTGGTGTGTGCTAAAAGATTTACAATGATTAACTGTATATCGTCTCATAAGGTAGAAATGCCGTGCTTTCTGCACATTCCTTTTAAATTAAACTCGAAATCCTTCATAAGAACCATTGTTTTCGATATCCAAATATCCTTTTCGGTAAATGAAACCAATTGTATTAATTGTGGTCCATCTTATTTGGGAGTAAGAGTGCATCTTTATAGATTTAAAACGGACAGTGTTCCTGACAATGCATGAGTTCTAACTGCTAAGGCTTTTGTAGCATCGTGTTTACTATTACGTGAACTTAAAGAAGATTTACGATGTTTTCTTCTTGTACGAATTGCAAACCATCAAATGATACTACCTTCTGTGGTATTTTCAGGGGCGGGGCTAGCGTTCGTAGTTTACCCGGAAGCGGTAACCAACCTGCCAGCGCCGCCATTTTGGTCCATATTGTTTTTCTTCATGTTAATAACGCTGGGCTTGGACAGCCAAGTAAGTTGTATGTCATCGCCGTAAAGTATTGTTAAAGTTCTAAATATAACAGGCCATGAAAAAAATACACAAAGTGGGGTTCGAGTTCACGGCCCCTTTAATGAACGGTACACTCACTTAAGATACTAGATTAATATAACTTCTTGTACTTTTTTCAAGGGCATTTATAATGCAACCGTCTAGAAAATAAAATACGAAAACAAACATGAAAAACGAACTGCTTGAAGGCAGCATTTTTACAATTCTGAAAACATATAACCATTTATGTCACATTCCCAGTTCGCGATGGTTGAAACTGTGTTGACCGGATGCATGGACCAGGTGCCGTCCCTTCGTCCCCGGAAGACGCTCGTCATCCTCACCATCTGCGCCCTCTTTTTCCTTCTTGGACTGCCCCTCACGTGTTCCGTGAGTACATGTACTCTCAAATTATTATTAAAGTGTACGATCTTCTTCATAAAACACGCTTATATTAAAAAATAATAAAACTGCGTTTCGATGCGAAAATATTTTCCAATTATCCGATAACGAAATTATTTTTCCATTATTACAATTTATATGAAATTGTCATTTAAAAAAAGGCTACTGTTATCTCGAAATAAATTTCGATATAACGAATGTAAAATAAGTATTTCAAACGAAACAAAGTGCGTGTATTACGTCATATCAGGGGCTCCGGGCCTACACATGTAGGTGAATATAACGAAATATGAAAGAGAGGAATGTACCTTTTATAACTTACGGACACTTACGCTTTTTCAGGGAGGCATGTATCTTTTACAACTTATGGACAATTACGTTGGTGGATGGACACTGCTCATTATTGGCTTCGCTGAAAATATAGCCATTGCGTATTGTTACGGTAAGCATTATGTATATCATCAGATCGTCGTTTTCTGCAGTATGAATTTGACGGATTTATGAAGCAAGACAATGCTGTTCTTTCATCCTCGGCACACCAGCGTATCATAACCTATATGATACCCTGGGAAAATCAGCTTCCGCCTGATTGGTTGAGAAGTTACGGATGTAATCTCGGTCCAAAGGAATCGTATGATATCACGGCTTAAAATCGTTTTAAGCAGGATATTGTTAAATATGCCGGTAATTTTTCACAAAGGAGATTCTTTCCTTTTTGTCATCGGCTATTTCATTGGTCAAAAAATGCTTATGAATATTCAAGATTTACGAAGTTTCCCTAGCCAATTTGCCCAAGGTATCATATAGATTATGATACGCTGGAGTGCCGATTATGAATTTTTGCAAGTATGCTGAAATATATTTAAAGCTTGTGTTTTGTATCCATACAGTGTGAAATTATTTTCAGGCGTGCCGCGATTTTGCAAAGATCTTGAAGTGATGTTAGGATTTGAGCAAAAGTTGTTCTGGAAGATATGTTGGTATGCTGTCAGTCCTCTTTCCGTCCTTGTAAGTTTTCTAGTATTTATTTCATTGATTAATGTCAAACGTTATTTTTGAATAAGCACCTGGTTGTAGATATATTTTGGGTGAGAACGCCCGTTTTATTCTACTTCATTTTCGTATACATATCACTATACTGCCCGAATGATTCAAGCTCAGCTACGCATACGCCACACAAAATCCAGTTGTTTAATTTCAGTTATGCTTGGCATATCACAAAATCGCCGATGTAGTTTCATATTCACAGAAAACATAAGTATGCCCGAATACTTCGAGTTCAGCTTGACATATATCTAAAAAACATAGGTATAATTCCAGTGTAGCTACGCTTATATCAAAGAGACTTCAGTGCATTTCTAATCTTAATATGCATAAATTACAAGTAGGATTGTACAATTCCAATTCGACTTCGTATTTATCACCATAACGCCTATGTTATTCGGGTTAAGCTTTATTGTATCACAAAATTCCGATTTAGAATCAGTTCAGCTAAACGCATATATATCACAAGAACACCCGTTTAATTCGAGTTCTGCTATGCATCCATCACAGAACGTCCGTAACATTCCAGTGCAGCTTAACGCATAAGAACGCCCGTAAAATTCCAATTCATCTGAACGCATAAGAACCGCTGTAAAATTCCCGTTCAGCTTAACACATAAGTACGCCCGTAAAATTAAAGTTCAGCTTAACGCATAAGAACACCCGTTTAATTCGAGTTCTGCTATGCATCCACCACAGAACGTCCGTAAAATTTCATTTCAGCTTAACGCATAAGAACGCCGGTAAAATTCCAATTCAGCTTAACGCATAAGAACGCCCATAAAATTCCAATTCAGCTTAACGCATAAGAACGCCCGTAAAACTCCAATTCAGCTTAACGCATAAGAACGCCCGTAAAATTCCAGTTCTGCTATGCATCCACCACAGAACGTCCGTAAAATTTCATTTCAGCTTAACGCATAAGAACGCCCGTAAAATTCCAATTCAGCTTAACGCATAAGAACGCCCGTAAAATTCCAATTCAGCTTAACGCATAAGAACGCCCGTAAAACTCCAATTCAGCTTAACGCATAAGAACGCCCGTAAAATTCCTACTCAGCTTAACGCATAAGAACGCCCGTAAAATTCCAACTCAGCTTAACGCATAAGAACGCCCGTAAAATTCCAATTCAGCTTAACGCATAAGAACGCCTGTAAAATTCCAATTCAGCTTTACGCACAAGAACGCCCGTAAAATTCCAATTCAGCCTAACGCATAAGAACGCCCGTAAAATTCCAATTCAGCTTTACGCACAAGAACGCCCGTAAAATTCCAATACAGCTTAACGCATAAGAACGCCCGTAAATTCCAATACAGCTTAACGCATAAGAACGCCTGTAAAATTCCAACTCAGCCTAACGCATAAGAACGCCCGTAAAATTCCAGTTTAGCTTAACGCATAAGAACGCCCGGAAAATTCCAATACAGCTTAACGCATAAGAACGCCCGTAAATTCCAACTCAGCTTAACGCATAAGAACGCCCGTAAAATTCCAGTTCAGCTTAACGCATAAGAACGCCCGTAAAAGTCCAATACAGCTTAACGCATAAGAACGCCTGTAAAATTCCAACTCAGCTTAACGCATAAGAACGCCCGTAAAATTCCAGTTCAGCTTAACGCATAAGAACGCCCCTAAAATTCCAGTTCAGCTTAACGCATAAGAACGCCCGTAAATTCCAATACAGCTTAACGCATAAAAACGCCTGTAAAATTCCAACTCAGCTTAACGCATAAGAACGCCCGTAAAATTCCAGTTCAGCTTAACGCATAAGAACGCCCGTAAAATTCCAATACAGCTTAACGCATAAGAACGCCCGTAAAATTCCAATTCAGCTTAACGCATAAGAACGCCCGTAAAATTCCAGTTCAGCTTAACGCATAAGAATGCCCGTAAAATTCCAGTTCAGCTTAACGCATAAGAACGCCCGTAAAATTCCAGTTCAGCTTAACGCATAAGAACGCCTGTAAAATTCCGGTTCAGCTTAACGCATAAGAACGCCCGTAAAATTCCAGTTCAGCTTAACGCTTAAGAACCCCCGTTAAATTCGAGTTCAGCATCGGCTCTACTATTTCAGTTCATCTTAGTACACATCACATCATCGCCTCTACTATTCCAGTTAATCTTAGCACTCATCGCATCATCGGCTCTACTATTCCAGTTAATCTTAGCACTCATCACATCATCGGCTCTACTATTTCAGTTTATCTTAGTACGCATCACATCATCGGCTCTACTATTCCAGTTAATCTTAGCACTCATCGCATCATCGGCTCTACTATTCCAGTTAATCTTAGCACTCATCGCATCATCGGCTCTACTATTCCAGTTAATCTTAGCACTCATCGCATCATCGGCTCTACTATTCCAGTTAATCTTAGCACTCATCACATCATCGGCTCTACTATTTCAGTTTATCTTAGTACGCATCACATCATCGGCTCTACTATTCCAGTTAATCTTAGCACTCATCGCATCATCGGCTCTACTATTCCAGTTAATCTTAGCACTCATCACATCATCGGCTCTACTATTCCAGTTAATCTTAGCACGCATCACATCATCGGCTCTACTATTCCAGTTAATCTTAGCACTCATCGCATCATCGGCTCTACTATTTCAGTTAATCTTAGCACTCATCACATCATCGGCTCTACTATTCCAGTTAATCTTAGTACGCATCACATCATCGGCTCTACTATTCCAGTTTATCTTAGCACTCATCACATCATCGCCTCTACTATTCCAGTTGATCTTAGCACTCATCACATCATCGGCTCTACTATTCCAGTTAATCTTAGTACTCATCACAGCATCGGCTCTACTATTTCAGTTAATCTTAGCACTCATCACATCATCGGCTCTACTATTCCAGTTCATCTTAGCACTCATCACATCATCGGCTCTACTATTCCAGTTAATCTTAGTACGCATCGCAGCATCGGCTCTGCTATTCCAGTTAATCTTAGCACTCATCGCAGCATCGGCTCTGCTATTCCAGTTAATCTTAGCACTCATCGCAGCATCGGCTCTGCTATTCCAGTTAATCTTAGCACTCATCGCATCATCGGCTCTGCTATTCCAGTTAATCTTAGCACTCATCGCAGCACTCATCACATCATCGGCTCTACTATTCCAGTTTATCTTAGTACTCATCACATCATCGGCTCTACTATTTCAGTTAATCTTAGCACTCATCGCATCATCGGCTCTACTATTCCAGTTAATCTTAGCACTCATCACATCATCGGCTCTACTATTCCAGTTAATCTTAGCACTCATCACATCATCGGCTCTTCTATTCCAGTTAATCTTAGTACGCATCACATCATCGGCTCTATTATTCCAGTTAATCTTAGCACTCATCGCATCATCGGCTCTACTATTCCAGTTAATCTTAGCACTCATCGCATCATCGGCTCTACTATTCCAGTTAATCTTAGCACTCATCACATCATCGGCTCTACTATTCCAGTTAACCTTAGCACTCATCACATCATCGGCTCTACTATTTCAGTTAATCTTAGCACTCATCACATCATCGGCTCTACTATTCCAGTTAATCTTAGCACTAATCGCATCATCGGCTCTACTATTCCAGTTTATCTTAGTACGCATAGCATCATCGGCTCTACTATTCCAGTTAATCTTAGCACTCATCGCATCATCGGCTCTACTATTCCAGTTAATCTTAGCACTCATCGCATCATCGGCTCTACTATTCCAGTTAATCTTAGCACTCATCGCATCATCGGCTCTACTATTTCAGTTAATTTTAGCACTCATCGCATTATCGGCTCTACTATTTCAGTTTATCTTAGCACTCATCACATCATCGGCTCTACTATTCCAGTTAATCTTAGCACTCATCGCATCATCGCCTCTACTATTCCAGTTAATCTTAGCACTCATCGCATCATCGCCTCTACTATTCCAGTTAATCTTAGCACTCATCACATCATCGGCTCTACTATTCCAGTTAATCTTAGTACGCATCACATCATCGGCTCTGCTATTCCAGTTAATCTTAGCACTCATCGCATCATCGCCTCTACTATTCCAGTTAATCTTAGCACTCATCACATCATCGGCTCTACTATTCCAGTTTATCTTAGCACTCATCACATCATCGGCTCTACTATTCCAGTTAATCTTAGCACTCATCACATCATCGGCTCTACTATTCCAGTTAATCTTAGAACTCATCACATCATCGGCTCTACTATTTCAGTTAATCTTAGCACTCATCGCAGCATCGGCTCTACTATTTCAGTTAATCTTAGCACTCATCGCAGCATCGGCTCTACTATTCCAGTTAATCTTAGCACTCATCGCATCATCGGCTCTACTATTCCTGTTAATCTTAGCACTCATCACATCATCGGCTCTACTATTCCAGTTAATCTTAGCACTCATCGCATCATCGGCTCTACTATTCCAGTTAATCTTAGCACTCATCGCATCATCGGCTCTACTATTTCAGTTAATCTTAGCACTCATCGCAGCATCGGCTCTACTATTTCAGTTAATCTTAGCACGCATCACAGCATCGCCTCTACTATTTCAGTTAATCTTAGCACTCATCGCATCATCGGCTCTACTATTTCAGTTAATCTTAGCACTCATCGCATCATCGGCTCTACTATTCCAGTTAATCTTAGCACTCATCACATCATCGGCTCTACTATTTCAGTTAATCTTAGCACGCATCACAGCATCGCCTCTACTATTTCAGTTAGTCTTAGCACTCATCGCATCATCGGCTCTACTATTTCAGTTAATCTTAGCACTCATCGCAGCATCGGCTCTACTATTCCAGTTAATCTTAGCACTCATCACATCATCGGCTCTACTATTCCAGTTAATCTTAGCACTCATCACATCATCGGCTCTACTATTCCAGTTAATCTTAGCACTCATCGCAGCATCGGCTCTACTATTTCAGTTAATCTTAGCACTCATCGCAGCATCGGCTCTACTATTCCTGTTAATCTTAGCACTCATCGCATCATCGGCTCTACTATTCCAGTTAATCTTAGCACTCATCACATCATCGGCTCTACTATTCCAGTTAATCTTAGCACTCATCGCAGCATCGGCTCTACTATTTCAGTTAATCTTAGCACTCATCACATCATCGCCTCTACTATTCCAGTTAATCTTAGCACTCATCACATCATCGGCTCTACTATTCCAGTTAATCTTAGCAGTCATCACATCATCGGCTCTACTATTCCAGTTAATCTTAGCACTCATCGCATCATCGGCTCTGCTATTCCAGTTAATCTTAGCACTCATCGCAGCATCGGCTCTGCTATTCCAGATCATATTTATTCACATCTCTACAAAACCCGTTTTATTCTATTTAATTCTCGTTTATATCACAAAATCCCCCACTTCTTTTTCAGTTTATCTTCGTGTTTACGTTTGTGGACTACGCTCCGTCGACGTACGGTGATTACCACTACCCGGCGTGGTCGGACGCGCTCGGCTGGATCCTCGCCTGCCTCGTCATTGTCCCCATCCTCATCACAGCCGTATTCAAGTTGTCCAAGGATGATGATCCGGTCTCACCACTACAGGTACGTGTCCACAGGCTGCCAGTTTAATACTCTGGTATAAACTTGGCAAATGTTACATTGAATGTGAGATAGTTGTGGGTATATTGTATGGCTGCCTCGTGGAGTAGATACGCGTGCGCTTGTTGTGTGTTCGTCGGTATGTACTTCGAAATGAAGTGCACGTTTTTGTTTGTGTATGTGTGAGTTGATGTATACTTGCAAGGACTACATTGCTTTATATTAATCTAGTATGCATTAATTTTATAAAGAAGGCATGCATCAACAGTAAAAAAACTTGTTTGAAGGTTACTTGATACTCATATTCCTCTACTTGCCAAAGGTCAGAAAGCTTATGCAACTGCGTTTGTGTGTGCGTACGTAAACACACGCTTGGAACGCGATATAGTTTTCAGTTAAATATATTTATGAGAATTAGGTTTTTTTCGGAAACCAGCCAGACCCGCCCATGCATGTCTTGATTATAGCCATTTAAGTTTTCAGAAGATACACGCAGATAAAAACAACAACAACAACAATTGTTCTGGGTTCTTCTCAAGTCTGTAGAATGTGTACTTTGGTTAGCATTACTCATGATTATATATGAATTCACTTTATTGTATTTTATTTAGTTGCTATGAGTGTCAATGCTTACGAGTTACCATCTGATATTATATATTCACTATATATTATTTACTTTTGTTAATAATCAGTTCCAATGTTCATGATTTGTGAATAACTATCTGAAATAAATACTGGTTAATCCAAATTGTCAAAATTGCTATAATGCAGCTTGTGATTTAACAATTGAATACACATGATCCACCTGTTGCATTTGATACAATTACTGTTTTGGAGCAACCATAAATAAACATGGTATTCATGGGTAAAGCAATATAGTTTATACATTTGTATCTTACATTTTGTATTGGACATATTTGTTTATAAACTGTTAATGAAATGATAAATTTCTTAATTGCAAAACTTTCACTATAGAAACTGAAGAACTCGATTACGCCTTCGGAGGAGTGGGGCCCCTTCCTGGTGAAACACCGACTGCTTATCGAGGAGAAAGGCTACGTGGAGGGATTCGTCGTGGACCCTTACTCCAAGAGAGACAAAAATATCGGCAACAAACGGCACTTCAGCAAATCCAACTTATCGGTAAGATACTGGTATATCAGAATTCTACATGGCATAAGTCTTTATTTAAACATATTACTGAAAAAATACACTGACATTTTATTTGAGCGTTAGACCATGGCTAAAATAATCATTTATGCCGATGACTTTTGCGTTAAAAACTTTTTTACACAGAAAAGTGCCACACTACATCGTCTAGAATGTTGCAAACTGTTCAGATTCCGGAATAAAGCAAATCCACGAACTCATTTCAAATTATTGCTTTACGTTTGTTTTGTCCTTTATACAACTCAGATCTCGTCAAATATATCGAAAGTTCCGAGCAAGGCGTCCAGCATGGTCTCCTTCCAGCGTTCCATGAACAGCGTCGCCTACAGCAACGGCGGCCTTTCTGTAGACTCAGTACCTTCCAGGCTAACATTGGAATCCAACGTGTGACCAACCAGGGTGGCTTGCTTATGATAAGCTGATAATGATGTGCATGTTTACGACATGCTGACATCTGAATAAAACTATTAAAAAGGCAAGCTCAGCATACCTTCAAGAATCTCACAATGTTGCCACTACATGTACAAATATTATTTAACCCTATCGTACAGCATCTGACTAAGCTAGTTATCTCAGGATGAGCATGTTTATTGTATTATATAAAAAGCTATCGCTTGATCCGGTATGGTCGTACGGAGCTTAGACTGTTTTAATTTTGACACTCTCTGTAAATAAGTCATTTTTACGTTTCAACGCATAAGCGCCTATTTTTATGATATAAATGCATGTTCCTCTATATTTGGAAATGGATTAGAAATCTCAACATCTGTGTTCCAAACATGGTTACTTCACATATAGAAATATGTGTACCATTGAGATATGTTTCACCGCGTGATCACATGAGGAAATATATTTTCAGAGATCACGAGTGATATGTAAATCACCAAAATTTAAGTCAATGTGGAGTTTAACATCATACTCGAAAGTACCAGATTTCAGTGAAAAGTAGTCTCTGAAACATACTATACCTGGAATATATTTGATTTGCAAAAATAACTTCATGTAAGAGTATGTAATATTTTGCGTATATAAACAGTTAAAAACACGTACAAAACACGGATATGAAAGGGAAAACTCCTATAAACTCCGTTAAGTTAGATTTAGACCTCATTGGAACAACGTTTTTTCTTGCACCGAAATTCAGCAATGTTTCTGCTCCTGTAATGTTTACAAGACGGCGTTTATTGGAACATGTCGCGATCAAACTTACGTCATTTTATTTATTTTTATGAAAGCAATGCGCGAACCATTATCTATAAAGAGCAGTAAAATTAACAAAACCGAATGGAAATTACAGCAGTGAAAATAAAGATATTTCACTTGTACTCTTGAACCTCTGATCACAACACAAGATCCCACTCTCGCGCAACATCGTGCCAACGAGAGTGGTTAATACCAGTTGTAATAGCTTGTTTCACAATCGTTGTAAAATATAATAAGTCTCAACTAACTTCTGATCAAATCAAAAATGAAAATAAGCGACACATATATCATCTTCGTCCATTGTATTAGCTGACGTTCCTGTTATTAACCAGACACCCGAAATGTTGCAAATAAATTATAAAAAAATAATGACGCCATGTTCTAAAGATAAATTCACAACAAGAGGCCATTTATATGAACTTGTTTGTGTGTTATGTTCGTGCTGTCTTTCAAAACATTTCATCATTACACTGACAAGGACAATGCACAATTAATTAAACGAGTTTTATTGACAACTCAGCCTCCAAAAAGCAATTCCTGACGAGAGTTTTATTAAAAGACAACTCTGCTGCTGCTGCTGCTGTTGCTGCCGCCGCTGCTGCCGCTGACACCACAATCATCACCACCACCACCACGACCACCACCACTTCCAATATTAATACCACTTCCACCACCACCACTACTACTACTACTACTACTACTACTACTACTACTACTACTAATAAATTTCCTTTATTTCGAGCGCCAGTAAGTCTATTTCTGCTTGCAACATAACCGGATGGTTTATATTATCTGGACTATATGTGCTGCTTGATTGTTTAAACCAACTGTTTAATGTATTAGCACCGGAAAAGTCTGAGAAGTTGTACAATTTACCCATAGTTTGGGCTATTACAATGGCTAAATGTGCGATTCAACATATTTCTTAGTTTATTTAAACATCCGTGACCATTCATGATTAGCTTTCGTTATGTGATTAGTTTTGTTTTGTGTTATCTTTGCTTTTCGTTTCAAACAGTATGTCACCGACACATAAAACATTATGTTGTCACTATATCTTTGAGATCATAAAGAAACTATGCATTATTACTTTTAATTTTACACTTGTATGCGATTAAAATAAATGAATACAAAGTTTGAGTGTCTGTATTGAATACAGATATCTAAACACACATATGTTAACTGTACATTACACTTAGTCACAGGTAAACGTTAGTAGGTATGTACTACCAAATGATCAGAGCCTTGCTACCACACTTCAACATATGATACTGTTCGTTTTCCTTTACGTAATCCACCCTCCCTGCATGTGCAGTCCCTACTCCCTATGGGTATCCATTAACCCTGTGAAGCAAGGCCCCAGAGAAGGAACTTCTTTGCTTAGAAGCACTGAGGAACTGGTCGTCCGTACTTCCTGATCGACACTCAATCCACAGTCTCTCGTTCTGCAGCAGGAGAACAACAGCGCTCGCCGTCTCGCAAACGGATGTTTCACCGACATACTTCAGATCCTTTACAACAACAACGTCGTTCTCTTTCATGAAAGCGTAGTACCAGTGTCTAGTGTTATAAAGACAGAAATGTGCTGAGAAGAAGTAGATTCCGGAGACGGGTGCCGTGAAGATCCCTGCCCCACTGTCGTACGCCTCGCCGATGTTGAACAGCGGATTGCTGAACACGAGGACCTGGCCCGTAGCAAGTGACTTGTCCACAATCGTGTGAGCATTAAACGCCACAACAGTGTCTGGAATAGGAACTATAATGTAAGATTGCTGTAAATGAGGACCTGACCGTTAGCCAGTGTCTTGTGGTTTTTAAAAGCGATAACAGGATCTCAAATATGACATATAATTTACATTTCAGGTCTTTGTATTAACAAAGTTGTTCTGAAATTAAAATACATTCAAAAACCGTTAATCCGTAGTCGTCGGTTAAACGATAAATCGGATCAACAATTATATGAAAATGTTAATGTTCGTAAATTATTGGTTGCGTAAAATAATAAGTCGTGAACACGCTTACATGTTGCATTTCGTTTTAGTGTTCGTTCAGAATACATGTAAAGTGAATAGTTGTTTTATAAATGACAACTTATTTGTTATTATACTTATTTTTAAACAACATTATGATGTAAAACAGATTGACAGCACGTGCATGCATTCTTAAAATAGCCCGGTTTATATAAAACATGTTTAAATAGCACTGAAAATACACTTAGTGCTACATTATCTTCGCAAGCCGATCGCAGTATGATTTGAAAATTAGGAGATGACAGAGTTCGTATTTTTTGGCCAACCAAAGTTATTTAATTTCGACTTAAAAAATAATTCTCAAGTGGAAGAAAATCAACATTAATACCGTTTTGTTTTTTAGTAGAACCTGTTTATTTGCTAGCTGCAAAAAGCATTTAGCTTCTCATGCCACTTGAGCAATGTAAAGTCTCATCCGAAATTGCAAACGTCTATTACTACCAATTACCTTCGCATAGAACTTTTTGAGAAAAAAATCAAGAATAAAACATTTTTTACAATATGGTGCAGAAATATGGGGTATCCGATATATTGGAACGGGTTGAACTTACATATTTATAATAAATGCTCAAATTCAAACGCTCGGCGTTAAACTACATTATAATAGAATAAACACTTATTGGTTGATATAGAAGAAAAAAGTATAACTTTTTGGGAGATATTATAAGTATCTTCCATGACCGAAAGTGTAAAATAGGTTCATCCCAACCTGGGCGCTGGGTGTTTAGCGGAAACGAGGTTAACCGAGACTGCGCGAGTTTCCGCGAAACACCCTGCGCGAAGGTTGGGATAAAATTTTCTTACAAGAGCGGCTATGGTAGATGCTTTTTCTCCAACCTCAGTTAAAGAAAATAAAGTTAAAACGAATTTTTTTGCTGGAACTCTTTTGTGCGTAGTGAAAATAATTTGCGTATAGATATAGATATGTGATAATTCGTATTTTTCATTGATATGTGAGTAGTGATTCAGATTATGTAAATAGTCAAATCGTTATTTACATAGTTCTGAGGCGAGTGCAGCATTATTTCTTAAATGCAGCGTAAAAACTTTTGTTTGGTGCCATTTGAAACGAGAAATGATTAATTATGATTTTAAAGATTTCCACATGACAAAGTTTCCATGATGCTATAGACGACGGTCATCAACAAGGGAGGTAATTGTGTGAAGACATTTAAAAGGAGTACCATACGGGTTCTTGTTTTATCTTTGCCCTTGGCCAAGTTAAGAATTTTTTGAAAAGGTTAACAAACAATGTAAAGCAAAAGCTAAATGGTATATTTTTAAATGATTGGGTGTCGAATATATAAAAAATGCAAGTAACAGTATATATAAAAAATGCAAGTAACAGTATTTTTCATCGAATATTTAAAGAATAATTTGGCCTTGAAAATCTTAGTTAAATGCCAAACAAAATAATCCTTATTTATTAGATTCAGAACAAGAAATCAAATGATGCGTATTGGCATAGAATAACACTCAATGAAAGAGTAGGTAATCATTGCAATAATAATACAGGTGACAAATTTCATTTTTTATTTAAATGTTACCTTTTAAATACCGAACGTAATCAATGTCTAAAAACCTTATTTCTAAAAATACCTTATTTCTAAAAATACCCCAATAAATATATGTAAGAAAACAATATGAAATTGTGACCAAAACATAAATTTGATTTAGCGATGAATTCGGATAAACGGCGTTCTGATTAACGGTGATTAAATGCAGTTTATAACAAAGAAATTTAATTAATTTTTAGTTTACAAACGGGAAATACCTGATTTGCTCGTGTTATCAGTAATATAAGTCTGCATAGCGCCGACCGTCTGCTTCATAGCGTTCATGTCACCCAGACCAGTAGTGACCTGATCACGTGCCTGCTGCATCTCCTTTTGCATGGCCTCCACGCTGAGCTCCATGCGCACCATTTTCTCGAGCAGTTGCTCCACTAGGGAGAGCCACGACTGCGGCTCCACCGGAAGTGAGGCGGCTATCCAGACGCTGGCAATTACAAGGATCAGCTTTGCTAGTTTGTAAGCCATGTTTTCTCCATTCAAGATACAGAGCGACTGCCGGTTACAACGTCTCTACCTGCCGATCTCAACTTGAGCATATAAGCTGAGGCCCATACATATTAAAATTGACCCGAGTACATGAGCCAAACTTTTGTGATTCTGCTATTGAATCTTTGGCCCAATGTGACTGATAATGATACTTATGTGATCTGAAAAGAGACATCATTTTAATGTCTTTAAATGGCTCCGAAAATATATATTTTTTTTATATTCAAAAACGACTTGATGCAGAAATTTAAATTCAACGTACCTGGTCTCTGCTCTTCGTGTGCGGTTATTTTGCTGGTTTTGCCAGGAATCATGGCATTTAACAGAAGCAACCTTAGATAATTTATCTTTATTAATGATTCCAAACGACGAAAACAGTTTGTGCATTTTTGTAATCCATGTTATTACACATTATGGCTAGATATATTCTGGGTGTTTTATACAAGGCTGCAGTGGGTTTCCTGAATCTCTATAATTTTGTCAGTCATCGCATATCACAAGAGAACCACAAGAAACGCGTCTTCCATCAAATCTAACAAGCTCTGCCTCCCACTGGTTGCTTGGGTTTCATCACTGTTGTTATCAAAATAATTTAAGGATCTTTGTATTGCGTATATTTGATAGAGTGTCACAGACAGTGAAAAATATAGTGTGAGCAGAGTCTGTATTAAGATTTATCAACTAAATAAACACATAAAAAAGGAAAGATAACAGCAAACGAAACCTATTTGTTTAGATACAAATATGTTGAGACCATTTTGGTAGGATACAGGTAATTTACTAACACCCGGCAAAATTGCGGTAAAACAGAAAAACTTCAACAACTGCCTTAAAACGTGTCTAAACAGACACAAGACGTGATTAAAGTACTCTTGGGAATATTTTGAGACAATTTTACATTGTATTGTGTCCAAATTACGACATAGACATTCTGCAATTATTTATAGATTAAGTTGCCCCTCTCACGTTAACGTTCGTTGCTATGGTGATAATTACTAGCGTCTTATTTTTAATTTTGTTATGTTGTTTCTAAAAATGAACAAAATGTATGTAAAGCTATGTTTGTTTAAAGAATTGTGTATCAATATTAAAAGTTGAGAATGTTATGTCATTGATCCCAAAACTTCCGAACACCCCTCGTATCGCATTGTTGTTGTCATTTTATCATCGTTGGCATATGTTCGAAGAAAGAAATTCTCAAAGTATAGTTCTCAATATATATTTAAATACGTTAAAATAACGTCCTTATGAAAACGAGCTCATGTTTTTCTAGAAACGCCCGCGAAACCTTCTTATTTATGTATAATTTTGGAAGATGCAGTATAATTCAGTCAGAGTCGATCCTTTGGACCCTTTCTTTATACAACGCATAAATAAAATACATCTGGGTTGCATGTAATAATGTTCAGCTTTTACTAAAATGTATCATATGTGGGGCTCGAACAACTGACAGCCGGAATACTTGCTACTTCCAATAGAGATATCTGTGTCCTAAGCTTTACCTTCCTTTTAAAACCAATGGGATCAAAAGAAGCATTATTTACTGAGATTTTTGTGATTGTTAGGACGAGCGATATCTGAGTATCGATCAAGGCGTCCAGTATGGTCTCCTTCCAGCGTTCCATGAACAGCGTCGCCTACAGCAACGGCGGTCTTTCCGTGGAATTCAACGTGTGACCAACCAGGGTGGCTGGCTAATGGCAATCTGATAATATTGTGCATGTTTAAAACTTGGTGACATGGGAGTTAAACTAGTTAAAGGCTATTACAGCCTACCTAAGTTTCAAGAATCTTACAATGTGACCACTAGATGAACAATTCGTCTTAAAGCTAAAGCTCGCGTACAGCATCTGACTCAACTAGCTAACTCAGGATAAGCATATTCATTGTATTATATAACAAGCTAACGCTTGACGGTATGGTCGAACCGAGCTTAGAATCTTATTATATTATCACTTTGTAAATAAATGTTTTGTGGTTCGAAATATTTAGGAATGGATTAGTAATCTCAACATCTGTGTTCCAAACATGGATACTTTGCATATAGAGATACTTGTAAGATTGAGATATGTTTCACCGAGTGATCACAAGAAGAAATGTTGTTTGTTTGTGATTGAGAGTGATTATCTGTATCTTACACCGAATTGATCAAGAGAAAACTCCTTTTAACTCCGTGAAGCTCGGTTTTGACCTCATTGGAACTACGTTTTTTCTTGCACCTAAATTGAGCAATGTTTCTGTTCCTGTTATGTTTTCAAGACGTCAATTCAATTGGTGTTTATTGGAACATTGCATGAGAAACCTTACGTCATGTCGTCATTTTACGTAACGTTTAGTTAAGCAATGCGGGAGCCAATATATATAAAGAGCAGTAAAAATAACAGCAGTAAAAACAATATGATGTTTCATTTGTATTTTTCAATCTCGAATCAAATTATGAATGTTAATGCAAATAAGCGACACACATATCGTATTCGTTCATTGTAAGAACTGAGGTCCCAGTAATTAACAAGAAAACCGAAATGTTGTAAATACATTATAAGAAACCAACAGTATTTTGTATGAGCACCGGAAGACTCGGAGAAGTTGCATGTACAATTCACTCATTATTCTGTAAATATTTATTAGAAATCAGTACAAAAGCGAGCGTACAATGGCTAAATGTGCAATTCGATATATTTCTTAGTTATTTAAAGTTAAATGTATCCGTTCCAGTTCATGATTTTTTATATGAGCTGGTGTATTGTATGCTATCTTTAATGGTAATTTCAAACAGTATGCCGCCGGCATGTAACACATTGAGTTGTCATTTTATCTTTTAGATGATAAAGAAACTATGCATTATAGCTTTTTAACATAACACGTAAATGTGATTAAGATTAATAAATACAAACTTTGAGTCTCGTTATTTAAGACAGATATCAAAACACACATATGCCAACTGTATATTACACTTAGTCACTGGTAAACGTAAGTAGGTAGGTACTACCAAAGATCAGAGCCTTGCTGCAACACTTCAACACACGACAATGTTCGTTTTCCTGTACGATATTCACCGTTCGTGCATGTGCCATCCTCACTTCCCTACGGGTATCCAATGACCCTGTGAAGCAAGGCGCCAGAGAAGGAACTTCTACGATAAGAATCACTGAGGAACAGGTCGTCCGTACTTCCTGATCGACACTCTATCCATAGTCTCTCGTTCTGCAACAGGAGAACCACCGCGCTCGCCGTCTCGCACACATAAGCTTGACCGTCATACTTGTAACCCTTTACCACAACGACGTCGTTTTCTTTCATGAATGCGTAGTACCAGGCTCTAGTGTTATAAAGACAGAAGTGTGCGGAGAAGAAGTAGACCCCGGAGACGGGTGCCGTGAATATTCCAGCCCCGCTGTCGTACGCCTCTCCGATATTGAACAGAGGATTGCTGAACACGAGGACCTGACCCTTAGCCAGTGACTTGTCCACAATCGTGTGAGCGTTGAACGCCACAACAGTGTCTGGAACAGAAATAAAATACAAGATTGCTGTACACTATGACATTTGGCAATGCTTGCGAAAAGTCCAAAGTCTAAGTTCAGACACAGGCGCAGAGAAGCACTTTAATAAAATTACAAAGACTCGTCTTTATGCCATTTGTTTTACCAAACATAATGGGAATAATCGTAAATTTAAAATGATAATAAAATTCGGCAAATTTCATCACCAATACTCAAACAGAAAGAAAATAACAATGAAATGAAGATTTGAAGTTTGCCCATTTGCGTCTCAACTGAGGCTTGCGACTCTACGTAATCATGGTCCCTTCTGGGATAGGAAATATAATTAAATCGATGACAATACATCAGATGAGGGCTTTTTATTTACAAAGATGTTCTGAAAACAAAAGTGCTGAAGATGTAAGAAATACCTGATTTGTTCATGTTGTCTGTGAAATACGTCTGCAGAGCCCCGACCGTCTGCTTCATCGAAACCACGTCATTAAGACCGGAAGTAACCTGGTCACGTGCCTGCGTCATCTCCTTGTGCATGGCCTGCACATTGAGCTCCATGCGCACCATTTTCTCGAGCAGTTGCTCCACTAGGGAGAACCACGACTGCGGCTCCAACGGAAATGAGACGGTGAGACAGACGCCCACCAATATGAGGAATAGGTTTGTTAACTGGTAAGCCATCTTTTCTCTTGTAAGGATGCAGAGCTACTTGGACCGTATCTTCCCCAGCCTTTTCTATATATTCAAATGGGCTGAGGCCCGTACTGACTAAATTTGTTTATATAAAGTAACATTGTTGAACGTCGGGTGGAAATAAAAGTGTTTAACAAATATTTGCAATACACGTTGTTTTTGGCAGAAACCCGTGGACACTTTATTCGAATTTGAAATATGATGTACCGTACTCCAGGTACGTTTCCCGAAGACGAGAAAGTAAAATGTATATATACCTTAAAATAAGTATACATGTAGATGATTCCTGTTGAGCATTAATGATTCCGCTATAAAGTTGGTTCTTAAACGTTCTCTTGAAGCAGTAGAGCCTTGATCAATGACCTATGCATAAATTTCCCAAACCTTTTCGGGGACGTAGACATTTGATTTCTCTAAACCAGAACTATAGACACAAAGTGAGATACTTTAAGATCCTGGTGCGATACCCCTACTATTTTTCTTAAAATATAATAATGACTCTCTTACGTAAATATGCGCATTGTTTAAGTCATTTAAATCATGTTCCTTTATTTTTGCTTTAAATTATGACAGCTGTTTAAATTTAAGCACAATCGACACAATTCACATTCTCGATGTTAGGGCCTCTTATTTGATTTTGCTTGCTGATTTTGCCGTGTTTATTACGTAGGACAAATATTTGCCAACTGAAGAAGTCAACTCTTTATTACGAAACAGAAAAATTCTAAACGTTTTGTCATGAGTTTCAAACTAAATAATAAGCTTTTTGATGAATTAATCTGCTTTTCGTGCTGGATTCCGGATATTTTAAGATACTATTATAGTTATTTCGTGCTTACCATAATTGCAATAGCATGCAACGGAATTCAAAATACATGTAGGTTTGCAACGATAGCAGCAATTACTATGCATCACATGAATAAGAATCCTTTCTTTTTATTCAACCGTGTGTTGCTTTACATTACCCCTTTATATTGAGAAATACCATTATATGTAAACAATATATTAATGCTTGTTTTTGTTTTTTTCAAAGAGAGATAAAAACATCGGCAAGAAGCGATAGTTCAACAAATACAATTTGCTGTTTATAGGGCAACTCTTATTATTATTATTTGGTGGATCCGTGATCTAGTGGTAACACACATGACTGTCAATCCAGGGGTTGCAGGTTCGATTCCCCGCCGCACCACTAAAAACAATAATCGTATTCCGGGCTGGACTTTAAATAGGGGTCCCGTATAACAGTGCTATACTCTGGTGCACGTTGAAGAAACATGGTAGCTCTAACCAGTGTTACATTCTGGCTGTGCACTATGCTTCAAAAACCTAAAATGAGTAACAATCTTATCGGAGCACTCACCGAATGGGCAAGGCCCGAGTGCGAGTATAAAAAGGCTTAAAACACACACAACATATTTATTTGAATTGAAGACATTATCATGAAACATAAAAATGACATTTTCTTTTCATCTGTCTCAAAAATAAGAAAATGCGGCACGTTAGCACATTTATAATAATTTGTCTTTTGAGATATAAAACGTTATTCACAGACCATAGCCATAATTGTTGGAGTTTCGCAACATGTTCAGGTTTTAAAACATGAATAATGTATTACTTATTAAAATAAGACCACTTCCAATTTAAAGAATCAAAACCCTTATTCAACAGTCATTAAAGTATTTTTGCCTGTAGACATTGAAGATCTCGTCGAATAGATATCAAAATTTTCGAACAAAGTGTCCAGCGTGGCCTCCTTTCGGCGCTAAATGAACAGCGTCGCCTAGAGTAACGGCGGTCTCCCCTTGGATTCAGCACCCTCCATTGTGACTGGAGTCAAACATATGACCTAACAGGCTGGCAAGCCTCAATCAGATAGTGCTGGACGTAACGTCAAAAGGTCAGGCCAAGTCGAAAATCGTAACATTTGATTATATTTGTTTTACATATTTTCCTTATTACTCTATCAAATAATTAAATTTCATATACCTATATTCAAAAATTAAAAGCGCATCTATTTCAAATACAATAATTTTGAACAACTCTTAGAGAACACATCATTTTAGTGGCCATTTTCTACAAAAAAATGAGGATGACGTGTAACTTAAATTTGCGAGGGAAACGACGAAATACGCGTTTAAAACGTTAATAATCTTTTATTTTGCGTTAATTTATGTCGGATTCCTTAGCAGACGTCATTTAGTATTTGACGTCATTTCCAACTGTTTCCGTTCAAATTCAAACAACATGGTGGCAGATCAAGAGAAAGGTAAAATTAGTGACACTTGCGTTCTAAAGTGTTGTTCTTTCGTTTTTTCAACTTTAAGACCATATTATTCGGTTGCATTCTAAATGATACCACTGTTCTCTGGCTAAAAAAATACGTTTTTGTCATAGATTACCTAGCATATTTGTAATTTCAATATCAGTTAGTTGATCGGTTTTATTAGAATTATTGTTATGTCTTAAAATACACTTTGAAGCCGTAAATCGTGTCTTATAACTTTAGCGACGCTTTAACTGCTTAATACTTAAACTTGTTTTTGTGCCGTAACAATGAAAAATAATTATGCATGAAAATTCATTTTTTTATGTTATAGCCACACAGAAAAATGGTAATTTTGTATTAAAAAACACGAAATATATTCGTTTTTTTCATATGTCTTAAAAATGTCCGCCGACGTTCTGAAAAACGTTAAAACGTAATACAACAAATATAAGCTTTTCTGCATTACCAGGTATACAATTGATTTAAAACTATGAAAATTTGGTGCATTTTTTCAAATATGAATTTGTTTCAACATAATGTAATGTATTTCAGGCTCATCATCTAGGAAGAAAAATAAACATAAGCTCTCACTTGAGGAATACAAACAAATTAAAACAGAAAAACAGCATCAAATGAGGAGAGAAATAAACAAAACATATTACAACAAAACGAAATGCAACTGTTACAAATTATATTTACATGAACCCTGTGCCATCATGATACGTAAACAAAGACAAAGGAAAAAAAAGACATGGCTGAAACAGAATTGAAAAAAAAACGGCAAAAGGTTTAAGTTATACTAGCGTGATCTTCAAAAAAGACGTCGATTCAACGTCATTTAGGCGTTACATATTTTAGCCTGGCCTTTTGACGTTACGTCATGACGTTGCATAATGTTACTCTCAGGACTGGCGTAATATAATTCTCACCTCTGAAATGACATGCAATCTCGAGTCAATCGGATAGTTTTGACATTGTCTAAATCTATTCCTAAGGTTTCAGTTATATAAGTTTGATGTCGGATAGTATTGATATTGTTTACATCTTGTCCAACGCGGTATTAGTCTGACCAGCCAGGCAAGCTCGGGTCATTCGGATAGTGTTGACATTGTCTAAAACTCTTCTGAAGACTTACGTTATTAATTGATTAATTACAGTTTTGGAGCCACCGTCAACGAAACTGGTAAACATGGGTAAAGCAGAATAGTTCATACACTTGTATCTTTTGTATATTAACTGTATATGATGTGTTTCATTTCTTAAACTAATCTCAATAGAAACTGCGGAACGAGATTACGCCCTCGCAGGAGTGGGGCCCCTACCTGGTAAAACAGGAAAACTTATTGAGAAGAAAGGCTATTTTGAGTGATTTGGCGTGGACCCTTACTCTGAGAGAGACAAAAATATCGGGAACACGTAACACTTCAGCAAATCCAACTTATAGTTAAGATTCTGGTATATTAGAATTACACATGGCTTCTCTTGTTTTTAATAGGCTTTAATTAAATAGATCACTGAAAAAAATAGCGTTCGTAAAAGAATTGTTCATGCCTCTCACCTTTGAGTTTAATAATTTATCCATAAAATGGGGTCACATAACATTGTCTAGAATGTTGCAAACTATCAAATCCACTAACTCATTTCGCCAAATATATCGAAAGTACCGAGCAAAGCGTACAGCATGGTCTCCTTCCAGCGTTCCATGGACAGCGTAGCCTACAACAATGGCGGCCTGTGTGTAGACTCAGTACATTCCAGGCTAACATTGGAATCCAACGTGTGATCAACCAGGGTGGCTAGCTAATGGCAATCTGATAAATCGCGGTTGTCATGGATATGCGCGCAGTGATTCAGATTATGTAAATAGGCAAATCGTTCTTCTATCTGGGGTGAGTGCCGCATTATTTCTTGAATGCAGCGTGAAAACTTTTTATGGTGCCATTTGAATTGAGAAATAATTAGTTTAGATCTAAAATATTGCCACAAGACAAAGTTTCTATAATGCTACAGACGACGGTCTTCAACAAGGGTGACAATTGTGTGATTTCAATAAAAAGGAGTTCCATCGTCTGTAGCATCATGAAAACTACTACTACTACAACTGATACTACTACTACTTCTACGACTGCTGCTACTGCTACTGCTACTGCTTCTTCTGCTGCTGCTGCTGCTACTACTACTGCTGCTACTACTACTACAACTTTCACTTATAATTATGTCAATGTTTATTAGAATTCGATGTATATACCAGCGAATAATAGCTGAACTTGCAATTTGACATATTTCTGCTATTTTAGGACCATCTGGCGCGTAGCCCCTTTAAGCATGCATATGTGGCCATTCATGATTCTCTTTTATATGATTCATTTCCTTTGATGTGATCGTTGTTGTTCAGTTCAAACAGTATGCCGACATATTACGCGTTGCATTTACACTCTATCTGTGAGATTATAAAGATAATATGTTTTGTCACATTTTTACATTCTTCGTTCATGTGATTAATATGAATCAATACAAATTTTAGGTGTTGATACACATATATGTAAACTGTTCATAACACAGGGTCACAATAGTAAACGTTACTACGTTACCACTGTCTTTCAACAACACTCCAACGTATGGTAATGTTTGTTTTTCTATATGATATTCACCCTCCCTGCATGTGCAATTCTTAATTCTTACGGGTATCCATTTATCCCGTGGAGCAAGGCCCCAGAGAAGGAACTCCTCATAACAGAATTATTTTCGAACTGATCGTCGGTGTTTCCCGATCGACACTCTATCCACAGTCTCTCATTCTGCAATAGGAGAACCACTGCGCTCGCTGTTTCGCACACGTTACCTTGACCGTCATACTTGTGGCCCTTTACCACAACAACGTCGTTCTCTTTCATGAAAGCGTAGTTCCAACTTTTGGATAATTGAAGACAGAAGTGTGCTGAGAAGAAGACCCCGGAGACGGGTGCCGTAAAGATTCCTGCCCCACTGTCGTACGCCTCCCCGATGTTGAACAGAGGATTGCTGAACACGAGGACCTGGCCATTAGCAAGAGACTTGTCCACAGTCGTATGAGCGTTGAACGCCACAACAATGTCTGGAACAGAAATATATTGTCAGATTTACAAAGGGACTGCTGTACGTGACAAACCTTTGGCCATGCTTACAAACACTCACAAGTCTGGGTTTAGACTCAGGCTCAGGGAAACAATACCTAAATTAAATTACAAACTCATTCCTTTTAAATAATGGGAATAATTGTACAATTTCAAACAGTAGTAACATTCAGCAATTTTCATTCACAATACTCAAAGAGAAGGAAAATAACAATGAAATTGAAGATGTGCATTTTGCCCATGTAAGTCTGAACTGACCCTTGTAACTGTTCGTAATTATGGCCCCTTCTGAGATAGAATATATCATTAAATCGATGACAATATCCCATTTCAGGGCATTATATTTACAAAGATGTTCTGAAATTTAAATAAAGACCTTACCTGAAATAATCAAACTTTAGACAACGAAAAGCTCTGAAGTTTGTAAGTACATAAATTATAATACCTGATTGGTTCATGTTGTCATTGAAGTACGTCTGAAGAGCCCCGATCGTCTGCTTCATAGAAGAAGAAGAAGAAGAAGATTTTATTAACTATAAGCTTACAGCCCATCAGTTACATATAATATAAACATGTACAGTATATAAACATTTCCGATAGAACAACTTTCAAAACCAATCATAATGTATAAACAAAGTAAAGTTATATCACATTTGCTTAAAATAATGAAAAATAGTTAGTGGAGAAAAGTGTCTAATATCTAAACTGACGTATTTCAAAGCCCTTATAGACAAAACAACATTATGTTCTAATAGTAGTTACATTTTCGCTCGAAATCAGTTCGATAAATTTAGGAATATTTGGACTGCGCCAATAATATCGCTTAATGTATAAGATTCATAATTCATGATATAAAGGACATTCTAAGAGAAAATGGAATTCATCTTCAAGTGTATTACAAAGTTGGCATTTTCGTTCATTTCTTGGAATTATTTGGGGCTTGTGCCATCTGTCCATTTCTATTTCTAATCTGTGTGATGCTACTCTTAGTCGTGTTAAAGCTGTTCTGAATTTATTGTTTTGTATGGTGTCTTAATATGACTGATAATTAAAATTTGCAAATAGTATGTATGTTGACGCTCTTGATGTCTCTCGTAATTCTTCATTCCATTTTTGCATGAAACAATCTCTAGCCCTCATCTTAAAGGTGTGTATAAAATATTTTGTATTTACAACCCCTTGGTTAAGCCAAACTTCAGCGAATCCCATAGATTCTAACAGATTTTTAACTTTAATTGCCCAATTTATTTCCGTTGCTTTGTTTTGTATATCAGTTAACATCGAGTTATATGTAAGTCGGATGAATTTTCTTTCATCCGTCATTGTTATTTTCATCCAAAAGCGGATGATTGATGGCAATCTATGGACATACAATGGGACTCTACCTAATTCTCCATAAATAAAGTTGTTTTGCGTTGAAAGTTTAACGCCTAATAGTGTTTTTAAAAAATGGAGGTGGATTTTTTCAAGTCCATCTGCTTTCGAAAAACCTCATACTTCTGAACCATAATTAAGTATTGGAGTTATTAATTTATCGAATATTGATAAGACATGGCTTACTTTCAAATTTGTAAATGTTGATAAATATTTTTTAAGTTTAAATATGGCTTTGAGCGCTTGACCTCCAAGGGCTTCAAACGTTTTATTAAATGAGCCCCCAGTGGAAAAAGTTATTCCAAGGTATGTAAACTGATTTACTATTTCTATTTCTTTATTATCATAAAATAATTTTAAATTATTTCTTAATCTGCCCCCTTTCCGAAACACCATAATCTTTGTTTTTTCAATATTAACAACTAATTTCCATTTCTGACAATAATTTTGTAACATATTCAAGCCATTTTGTAGGTCTTCCTCTGAATTGGAAAATATAACGATTTCATCGGCATACAATAATAGCAGTAGTTTGAGTGTGTTAATATTAAGACCTTGGAACCCTTTTAGTAAGAATTCTTCTTCTAAGTCATTAATATACATAGAAAATATAAATAGAGACAAGCAGTCCGCCTGACGTGTCCCTATTGAACATTTAAATGTCTCACTTAGCTCATTTTGAAATTTTATGCTTGATTTTACATTGCAATATAACGACTGTATAGTATTCATCATGTTGCCACGTATGCCGTATTTAATTAGTTTGTAAAATATATTACCCCTAGAGTCCACATCCCTAAGACCAGAAGTAACCTGGTCACGTGCCTGCGTCATCTCCTTGTGCATTGTATCCACGTTGAGCTCCATTCGCACCATTTTCTCGAGCAGTTGCTCCACGAGAGAGAGCCACGACTGCGGCTCCATCGGAAGTGAGGCGGTCAGACAGACGCACACCAATACGAGGAATAAGTTTGTAAACTGGAAAAGCCATGTGTTCACTTGTAAAGATTCAGAGCTACTAGTACCAGCTTTTCTCAGCTTCTGTATCTGCGCAGATGGGCTGAGGCCCGATACTGCGCAAACTTGCAATACATGGCGATTCAATCTAAATTTGAAAAATGATGTACTCCACGTTTGTTTTCCAAAGACGAGTAAACAAAACAAAACACATTTATTATTTATATAATATTGAGTATATATACCTGTGCATGACTCATGTTTAGCATTATAGCTTCCATTATTGGGTATCTTCTTTATCGTTCTCTTAATGAAATATAAGAGCAATGCTCAATGAACTATGTTTTTATTTCCGACCAGTTAAGTCCAATCCTTTTTTGGACGTTATCATTTACTAAAGGTACATAAGAGTTATAGACATTCAGTGGGATACTTTGGGATTTGTGTGCAATACAATAACTGTTTAATTGACACTGCTAATGATGACGTTATCACCAACAAATGCCCTTAATGGTTAATAATGATTGATCAAGTTCCTGTAATTTTGCTTTTGATAATGACAGTTGTGTTAATTGTACACTCTATCTAATTGTACATTCCCTACGTCGGGGCCTCTTGTTCGAGTTTGCATGCTGATTTTGCCATGTTCGTTGAGTTGGAGGAAACTTTGCCAACAGAAGAAGCCAACTCTTTATTACGAATGAAACGAATTTAAATGGTTCTTGACGAATTTCAAATTGAATAATAAACTTGTTGGTGAGATAATCTGCTTTCCGTTTGGAATTCTAGATATTTTTGGATATCATTATAGCTTTGTCGGAATCGCCATGATTAAAAGCTATTCAACTATTTTTCTAAATCGGTTTGCAGCTGCCGTGAGCAGATAAAATGTTAATGATGCATGGAAGGCGACACATAAATGAGAATCTTAACAGTTCTGTTTTAAATTCAGTATGTTTTCTAAGAAATTCGTGAAATAAAACACGATATTACACATAAATTAACAAATACCATCTATATCTATGTATTTTTTTATATCATCTTTATTTTTTTTATTTCATTTTTATACCATACTTAATTCTTAGGCCTACACGAAACTATTTTACCTGTTCGAGTTGGAAAATGCAACTATAAAAAAAAACGTCTGAACGCTGTCACGCCCTTGCGAGAATGGGGCCCCTACCCGGTGGAACCCTAAAGATTACATATGTAGGGTTTCGTCGTGGACCCTTACTTAGAGATAAAAAAGCAACATCGGTATGCGACACTTCAGTAAATCCACCTTTCTGGTATGTTGAAGTATATAAGAAATATCTTATCATGATTTTTTTTTTAAATAAAAGCACTTATATGTACAAAAACGCGTTTTATATGTTCGTTCAAATCGATAGCGTTAGCACTTTGTTCAGGTCTCGCAAATGGCGCAGATTTTAAAACACAGAACGTACATTTAGTTAAAAAATTCCTTGTATCACTATTTAACATTAAGTAGTTGCGAGGCCTCATAAAGGACTTCATTGCAGCGCCTTATAACCAACATCGCGTACGACAACGGTGGTTAGTCTCCAAGCTCACAATGGAGTCGAACATCAGACCCGCTAGCAAGCGACAAAAATTGTGTTGACATAAATTCTTATTGAAAATTAATTGTTTTTACTATTATAAAGGTGAACGTAGGGTATTAGCTAATGTGTTACAGGGCGCTTTCACTGCTCTTTTTAGTAGCACCCCTACACAAACATGGAGGTGAGTGTATGCACCATTAAGCTGTTTTACAAATAAATGCTTTAATAGCTCAATACATCTGGCAGATAATTTAAGCACATTTCATACATTTTTGTATCAAATTTATATTTGTAAGTTAGTCGCAGCCCGATGCAATTTGCCCTTTTGACCCTCAGCACCCTGTTCCTTTTCTAAAGCGCCATGTCCATTTTAAAACCTGACTAAATCCCTCTTTTCGTAACATAAATCTGAAGTCTGCACAAAGTAGGTTAACGCGGAATAACCGTAAATACAATAGCGAATGGTAAAGACACGGTTCTGTTCTACGAAAACGTATTTATTTGGCTTAAACATATACAAATTTAAACACTTAAAAAGGTCAAAGGATTTAGCGTTCCAGACGGCAACGTATCTATGGAACTTCAACCGATCTCTTTTCTTTATCGGAGCTGCAACCTATCACTGTATTTTCGTTAATAATAAAATAAAATATTGCCTACCAGTCAGATTTTGTAAACATTGCAGAAGTGTTCTCAAAACGGTAAGCGTTTTAAGGCAATCATGGATATGCTAATAAACACAAGGTACGTGGGCATTTGGTAGGCTATGTTTAAAATTCAAGAAACTATATGTATAATAATGATTTTCTTCTCGAATCGAGCCCTTTGGCGACGCCATTTCGAACTGGAACCAACCATTTGGTCACGTGCTAAAAACAAATATAGTATTGATGTAACATAGTGTTTGGTAATCGATTATAACCATAAATTGTATTTCACAAAAGTTTGTTTCTTAATAAGTGGTGATTTGATTTTAACTTCATATATGTAATAGGCAAATTATTAAACAACATTTCTAACATTTCATGCATATATCTAATAAGTATTTTCAATTTACTAGGGAAATTATTATACACAGTTCTTAACATTGCATACATGTTCTTCATGCTATCGTCTTTAACAAAAGATCGGTTAAATATTGAGGCTGCTGACATTTCATTCAAACTATTGCAATACTTGAGGCTGCCAAACTAAAAGTTTCCGCTAGTGCCATACCCTAATGAAAATAGTGACTCAACCGAACTAGTTGTTTCCGCTAGTGCCATACTCGAATTTAAATAGTGACGTAATCAGACTTATTGTTTCCAGTAGTGCCATATTCGAATTAAAATAGTGACGGTACAAAACTAATAGTTTCCGCTAGTGCCATACTCGAATTAAAATAGTGACGCAATCAGACTAATTGTTTCCAGTAGTGCCATACTCGAATTAAAATAGTGACGTAATCAGACTTATTGTTTCCAGTAGTGCCATATTCGAATTAAAATAGTGACGGTACAAAACTAATAGTTTCCGCTAGTGCCATACTCGAATTAAAATAGTGGCGCAATCAGACTAATTGTTTCCAGTAGTGCCATTCTCGAATTAAAATAGTGACGGTACAAAACTAATAGTTTCCGCTAGTGCCATACTCGAATTATAATAGTGACGTAATCAGACTTATTGTTTCCAGTAGTGCCATACCCGAATTAAAATAGTGACGGTACAAAACTAATAGTTTCCGCTAGTGCCATACTCGAATTATAATAGTGACGTAATCAGACTTATTGTTTCCAGTAGTGCCATACTCGAATTAAAATAGTGACGCAATCAGACTAATTGTTTCCAGTAGTGCCATACTCGAATTTAAATAGTGACGTAATCAGACTTATTGTTTCCAGTAGTGCCATATTTGAATTAAAATAGTGACGGTACAAAACTAATAGTTTCCAGTAGTGCCATACTCGAATTAAAATAGTGACGTAATCAGACTTATTGTTTCCAGAAGTGCCATATTCGAGTTAAAATAGTGACGGTACAAAACTAATAGTTTCCAGTAGTGCCATACTCGAATTAAAATAGTGACGCAATTAGATTAATTGTTTCCAGTAGTGCCATACTCGAAATAAAATAGTGAGGCTGCCAAACTAATAGTTTCCGTTTTTGCCAACCAACCTTTAATGTATTTAATTTACGCACCGGATATATATGAGAAAATGGGTATACTTCACACATAATTCATTGTTTTCCTTACATTTTTATTCAGATTCTTTATTCGTATTGAATAGCATGACGACATAATACGCCTCGTACTGACAATACGTATGTGATATTATGAACTATTATGCATTTTTCACATATTAGCATAGCAATTTCAAATAATCCAGATGGATAATAAACCAATACTTTAAAAAGTGCTACTTTAATATGACGAGTTCTTCGTGGCACAAACACTTCAACCTTACATCTCTCCGTGTTCTTGACAAACGTGGATACTTTCAGAACGCAAATGCGTGGAAAACATGTACTCATAATTCCTTTACAATTAAACCTCCCTTCGTGAGTCATCGTCACCTGTTAACGGACAACCATTGAGCCTGTAGAGCAAGATCCCAGAGGTAGATCTTCTTTAATTGGAACCACCGTAGAACTGATCGTCAGTTGTTCCTGACCAACGCTCTCACAACCGTTTCCCATTTTTGCAGCAGGAGAATCATCGCGCTCGCCCTCTCGCACAGATAATCTTGAAAGGTATACGAGTACATCTGTCCCTGTATCATCATCATCATCATCATCATCATCATCATCATCATCATCATCATCATCTATGTGAAAAAAGACTCGCATCCGGATCCTCTGCAATACCACATGATGAGGCATACGGGCGAAAGACCGTTCAAGTGTCAACTATGTCATAGCAAATTAACAACTTCCCAGGTATTGAAAATTCAAAGGTACATATATGCTGGTGAAAACTTTACACCTGTGACATAATCAGGCTTTCTTCAGAAATTCATATGACGAAACAAACTGGTGAAAGTGCAAGCAATCCGAGAAACAATACGCCACATACCGGTATTTAAAGTGATCTCTGAATAACCGCATGCTAATTCTCACCTAGATGCCTTATGTATGTGCCTATGTTGCAACTGTGCTGCAGTGTTCCCCAGGAATCGGATGTAACACAACATATTAAGGACGCCCATCAAGATACAAACCCATATTAATTCACATACTGTACACGTTTAATATAATCTGTATTTGGTAATCCACACGATAACTCATACCGGTGAAAATCCATTTAAGTATTGTAATGTTGTGGGGCCGCCTTTAACGTTGCACACTCATTGAGAATTTATCGGAGAAGACACGGGGGTGAAAAGCCGTTCACATGTGATGATTGTCGATCGGCATACACAAAAACGTATTTTCTAAATAGACACAAAACGGAACACACAGACAACCTTCCCCAACAGTTTGTGTGAAATCTGCGAATTCCACAAAAGCAACCTTAGGTTACACATGATGCATGTTGCACCCAAGTATAGTGAATTCGAAGATTATTGAACATGATTCGATTCCAGCCTCTTTACGTTGTAAGAAAGTGAATTACCATGAGTGGTTAAGAATAATGGGGATAATTAAATACGGACTCCATAGAAAATATGCATATATGTCAGAAATTGTAAATGACATTGCCAAACCGGTAAACTACAACTGTTCAGTCAGTCTCGATATTTAAAAAAAATGAACTACCCGTCTTTAATGAGTTAAACCCTATAATGAAACTAAAGGAAAATAGTACTAGTACGTTACTTAAAATAAGTTTCTAGTACATTAAATATATATGAATACATTGAATACTTGTCCATCGACCAGTAACTGTACGGTCATTTTTGAAATATGTATAGTAGATTGATATCCATATATAATTCACTACTCGTTGTTCGTGACTTTCTTTGTTAATTTTCCTAATAAATCAGTAGTTTTATTTAGTAATTCAACATATGTTTGACGTTGTTGAGTATTGCCTATCGTTGTTTAACTACGGCTACGGTATCGTGTGTCAGTTTGTCATTGTTGATACACGATGAATAAGTTCGAGATTAAGTGCTTGAAATTAGAAACACAATCATGACATTTAGTTATGGAGCTGTATAAAATCCCCAATTGGTTGCATGCATTACAAATTACTAACAAGTATGACCTTGACATTTGAGCCAAGAGTAAATTAAAAGAAACGACTTTGTACATTTTTAAAAAAAAGAATTAAAGAGCACCATAACTCTGTGTAGTTTGCACTTACTCGTTTTAAAGCGTCGATTGTAAAGAGATTCTTTTTCGACGCCGATATTAACTTTGCGTTGTTGTAATATATCATGTGCTTTTGTTGTTCGTGTGTTAGAAATATTTTAACTGAATATGCACAGACCACTAACACGGTAAGTTGTGACCTCGGCCTTAGAACCGAGCACGAATGCTTTGTTCAACATATCTTGTAGTTGTGTTTTATAATTCTATGAAATCCGAATATAAACACATCTGTACAAACAGTGTTATAGCAAACACAAAATGATGCAAAGAAACTTTATTAGACTTCATTGACCAACAAAACTGCTATTTTTTTTTATTTATCTTCGAGACGAGAGCACGAAATCACATAATGACAATTATATGACCGACACATTAGTACGATAGCGCTCTATAGTTGTGTGTAACATTGTTACTAGAAATCATTATTTCAGTGCACATGATGCCTTTGGCCACAAATACTACACCACCACAAACACCATAGTCTCAATAATACCACGATTTTCTGGGCAAAACACTGACGAAAAAATAAAACAAAATCGTACATGTATTTCGTACCTTTATATTTTACATATGAAATAATCATGGTCATTTAACAATGTGCCAATATAAACAAACCTCACTTATACAATCACTTAACCATTTCTGAACAGTAGTTTTTTGCGTCATATGATTAAAACTTCATCAAAATCACTGTGAATACCAGGAATAGTCGGAATACTCTTAAGAAAAATTAACAAAAAACACTTACTAAAACATTTAAAGTAAAATGAATGAATAAACTAACTCCTTTTATGTATGATTGTACAAATGTGAAAGCTGACCAGCTTTTCCCTCTATCAATGAACATGTATGCTAGAACATGCACATGATTTTCTGTGTTCTCAATATATGACATGAAAATGGGAGATAACGTGTTCACAGTGTTGCTCTATATACATAATAATCTATTTTGTTTATCAAAAACATGGTAATATGTATTATAACATTTAATGAATATGTCATATAACTGACATGCCTCGCATTAAAGACCTAGACTTCTATCCAACTACTCATTTTGTAATCAAGAAGGTACCCCTAGCCATATAACTAATGACAATTGAAATTTCTACTACTTAAAAGGAAAAAGACAAATGAAAACCGATAGTCACCAATTATCTCTCAACAATGACTTCATTTATACATTTAGATGTCTAAGGCCGTATAAACTTATTAATTTACAAACTACAAAAAAAAAATCAAAAAAAATCCAAGATGCCAGTATTCGATCAAAAGCCATATCCAAATAATAAAAATATCACTGTCTTTTTTAGAATATTTCTCACACAAAGGACAGCTTAAGTAACATATATTTTTCAAGCATCTGAGGGCTGGGAGTTGAGCTTTATAATGGTCAATTAGACCATTATGTTGATACAGGAGACTCTTCTAAGTGTTTTATATGGGTTTACTGAGTATTTGTTCAAACTAAGATGTGTTAACTTTAAAATATGCATCACTTTAAATATGCATGTACATGTATGTACAGAAATCCCCTATATGCATGGGCAGTGTCATAGATTTGAAAAAACACACAACATATCTGTATTTATAAATGATTTTGGTCGAACTTTTTGAAATAACTCATAATTTATTTAAAGCATATGTGTCTCAACTTGACCGAAGTTTCACGTTGAAAAATAACAAAGTTATTAGAACAGTCCGGGAACTTTCCGAACATACCTCGTATTTATTCTATGGGTTGGGCTGGGTTGTATGTTAAATCGAACAGCCCTAAGAGACCCTGATTTAAAAGCATAAAATTACAAATACATGATTGCACATTCCATATTTACAGAGTACAGATTTCAATCGGAGGGAACATTATTTGCTTTAAATATATCATTTTGGTACTAGAATTTTACTAGTAATAGTAGTAGTGGTAAGTCTATTATTGCTTGCAACTTAACCGGATGGTTTATATAATCTCGACTTTATGTGCTGCTGGATGTTTCAAACCAACTGTGTTTATGAATACCTGAAAACTCTGAGAAGTTGTACAATTCACTCGTTATTCTGCAAATATTTATTAAAATTCCATACATAAACGAGCGAACATTGGCTTAATGTACAATTCGATATGTTTCTTGGTTTATTTAAACATGCATCCGTGGCCGTCTAGAATTCCCTTTTATTTGATCTTCTACGCTTATTTTAAAAAGTATGCCGCCGACACGTAACACAGTTGGTTGTCACTTTAACTTCCAGATCATAAAGATTCTATGCATTATATCGTTTTCATTACACGTAAATTTGATTAAGATGAATAAATACAAACTTTGAGTGTCTTTATTTAAGACAGTTATCAGAACACACACATGTTAACGATTTATAACACTTAGTCACTTGTAAATGTAAGTAGGTATGTTGTACCAAATGATCAGAGCCTTGCTACAACACTTCAACATATGACACTGCTCGTTTTTCTATATTAGATTCACCCTCCCTGCATGTAAAATCCTCGCTTCTCTACGGGTATCCATTCACCTTGTGGAGCAAGGCTCCAGAGAAGGAACTTCTACGATTGGAACCACTTAAGAACAGGTCGTCTGTACTTCCTGATCGACACTCTATCCACAGTCTCTCGTTCTGCAACAGAAGAACCACGGCGCTGGCCGTCTCGCACACGCTAGCTTGACCGTCATACGTGACTCACACCCTTTACAACAACGACGTCGTTCTCTTTCATGAAAGCGTAGTGCCAGCCTCTACCGGTATAAATACAGAAGTGTGCGGAGAAGAAGTAGACCCCAGAGACGGGCGCCGTGAAGATTCCTGCCCCACTGTCGTACGCCTCCCCGATATTGAATAGAGGATTGCTGAACACGAGAACCTGGCCCGTAGCCAGCGACTTGTCCACAATCGTGTGAGCATTGAACGCAACAACAGTGTCTGAAACAGAAATATAATGTTACTGTAAGATTGCTGTACTCGGGGACCTGGCTTTTAGCCAGTGCCTTGTGCTTTGAACGCGAAGATCTCTTATAGAAAATTAAATTTACATTTCAGGACTTTGTATTCGTACAGTTGTTCTGAAATTAAAATAATTTAAAACGAAATAAATTTAGTTTGGAAAAGTGAAATACCTGATTTGTTTATGTTGTCAGTAAAATACGTCTGCAGAGCCCCGACCGTCTGCTTCATAGCATCCATGTCACTTAGACCGGAAGTGACCTGGTTATGCGCTTGCTGCATCTCCTTGTGCATGGCCTCCACATTAAGCTCCATGCGCACCATTTTCTCGAGCAGTTGTTCCACTAGGGAGAGCCACGACTGCGGCTCCACCGGAAGTGAGGCCGCCAGCCAGACGCCCGCAAACACAAAGATCAGCTTTGCAAGTCTGTAAGCCATGTTTTCTCCTTTCAAGATACGGAGCGACTGCCGGTTACAAAGTTCCGAGTTCTCTTCCTGAGCACATAAACTGAGGCCCATACATAACAGGAAGTGCCGCATTTAAGAACTGAGTTGTACATGAGCTAAACATTTTAGCTCTTGAACAGGTCTTTTTCCAGCTTTAGACAAGTAAATGATAGTGTTACTGACATGATATGCGCAGAGACCATCGCTTTAATAAATTGTTCATTTAAGTTTGCTAAAAAAATATAAAAGCTTGATATTCAAAAACGACTAGATGCAGATATCTAAATTCAACATACCGGGCCTCTTCTCTTCGTGTGCGGGTATTTTGCTTATTTTGCCAGGAATCTTTGCACATTAATTTGCCAATCTAGCTAAGGTAAATATTTTGTTAAAGTGTTGATTCCAAAGGACGAAAACAGTTTGTGAAATTGTGCTCATCAATTTTATAACACAAGCTCATGTGTTTCCCACAACGTGCTTGGGTTAATTTCCCATCAAGAGTGAAGGAACTTTGTTTACAGTGTCACTGACAATAAAATACACTCAGAAAGTACAGCACGGTCAGCGTTTGATTTAACATTTATAAACAAAATGAACACAAACAAAGAAACGAAACATTGGAAACCGAATTATTTATTGCTATTTTGGCTATTGGGCTTTCAAAAATGAATGTCGTGCCAGCGACATTGGACATTGGACATACACAAGTGAAATTACAACAATAATAATAAACAAACTGCGGAAACTCTTGGTAGGTGGTATTTTAAGGGAAAAGGCAGACGTTCGTAGATAACCCACAAGCAGAAATCAATTTTCTGTTGATTTTTTTTTCAGATTCGGGGCTGGCGTTCCTAGTTAACCCACAAGCTATAATCAATCTGCTGTATTCTTAAGGTTTTACCAACAAGGGTTAATCAAAGCGCTGATAGCGCTGCATGAACAGGGTTTTATACGGGTTTTTTTCCATTATGATTTCACGATTATGTGTGTATTAATAAGGTGCTGATATGTGGCAGAGTGAATCTAAGAGTCCCCGTGTAAAACAACCTCATTGGCCGCCCCAGGTTTATTGAAGCATGATGGTAAATGAAAAAATAATATTTTAATGACAATAAAAATTATGTCGCTGTGTAAGAAGGCAAACAAGGATGGAGAATGTAACCAATCCAAGCAGAACTCCATCATATGGTGTTATATATATACTCATCAAACTTTACTCATTAGAAAGAGTTTGCACATATTTGTTATTCACAAAATAACTTCGAAAATACAACAGATTAAAGAGAAATAGTTTCTTAATTAAAATGATGAAAAATTAAATAATTTATTTCAAACAATTGTAGATGAAAAACCTAAAAAAGTTATTAAATCCTCGATATTTTCTCATATTTACACCAACCCAGCAAAAATAGAAATCGATTCATTTCAATAAAATTCCATTTTCAAAAATAAATGCACAAACATCCGTCTATACGTACACTATAAAAAGTGTAAATATATATATATAAAACAAAATTAGCATAAAATCTTTAATTTCAAAACGTCAGCGCTTTAGTACTTGCCTGTCATGCGTGCGTTTGTTATTCCCACGTGGGCTACCGCGTGATGTTTTTAGCAGGGAAACTGTGCGATCATTGAGATCAATGAAACAATTGTTGCTTTCTAGGTCATTCCAGGTTTTAAGATGAGAATACATTTGCAATTCCTAAACGAAGGTGGGTCTATATGTCCAAGTTACCATATGTAGCAGTTTGATAGTTCAAACAACAAACACAGTGTTCTTCAATATCTCTATATTCAACATTATCGAATGTAGATACAATATCGGAGCGTCCTGAAAATATAAATATAAACAATCATAAGATAATGAATAATAACATGTGTATAAGTTAACAACAACAACAACAACAACAACAACACAGTACATCATAAAACAAAACGTTGACATGGAACTTACTGATTTATGGAATCAAACACTCCTACTGCCTCGTACTCCCATGGTGACTTCTGTTATCCATGCATGTTATCATCTGTAACCAAACCCGCATATATTAGTATATGGAAAGAGGCTAAAAGAATATCACGGTACTGCCATTCTCGTTTTAAATACAAAATCTGCTGATGTCATGAAAATACATGACAAAACTAAATAAATGCAGCTGAATGAAATAATGATCATTCCAATCCATTGCTAACCTAAGACAAACACAAAAGACTACAAATGCAAATCAATACTAACCATCAGAACATCAGATTCCAAGTAAAACAATCAAGTTTTCTAAAACAAAGTAAAACAAACATCTCTGTTGACTTCAACTGTGCACGACAATCAATCAAGCTTGAGATTTCCCGCTTCTTCTTTACAAACGCAAGGGAGACAAATCTGATAAACTTACTGCATTATCTCATTACAGGATTATCTCTCTTCGACTGTAAATTCACTTGGCTTCATCATTGTGTCACGTGATTGAATGATGCGCTTTGAGTGGATAGTAATTCTTTGTTTACGTTTCAATGTTCATTCATTTTTTGGCACAGGGATACTACTTTAATGTAATCTTTATCTAAGTTCAACAGATTAAATGATTTAAATAGATATTGCGTATATTGCAAATATATCATTTTGGTACTAGAATTTTTTCATGATATGACAAAGTAATATTTTAAATTTAAGTACATGTGTATACTCTGTGATTGTTCAAAGCAGCAATGTCAATAATTACGAATGTCACAAGTTTTTCACGGCAACCTCAACAGGATACTTCACGAGTAGCGTGGAATATTCTACATTTTGTTTTTTCACATTTTCACAATAACTATATATCTCTTCAGAAAAATAAGTAATTCCTTGATTTAATTTATGGAGATATAGCTCAGAGAATTTTGGTTGTGGTGCCTCACGAAAGCATGATCACTATTTAAAATCAACAACAAGTAGTCATTGGCAAATCAGCAGACACACCCTCCTTGGGCTCTGCTTATTCTGGTCGTTTGTAAGTCGAATCTGGTCGGGGTTTCCACCTCCGTTTCCTGGGACAGTGCGTTCTTCGCAACGGTTTGGGAAGGCCTGTTCTACATTGATGGCTTCCTTAGCGTTAGTCTTGAAATAGGGAATGTCTCCCTTCGATTGGCACAATCCTTGGATCCTTGAAATAAATCAGATTGAAGAGTGAGCAATTTTCACTAACTGTTTGAAAGAGAAAATAAGACAACCACTTGCGGGGTTGGCATTAACAAATGGACAATATTGACTAAGTAGCAAGATAATAAAATGGAAAAATCCAGAAAAATGAAAAATCCAGAATGTCACTCAAAAGTTATCTGTTTTCTACCTACAGGCTACATGTGTATATTGTATTCTACTATAAGACAAAAAATATATAAAAGAAGTGAATCCATTTTTTTCTATTACTTGATTATTTTGTTCAATAAGTAATTCTGATAGTTCTGATCTCATCTATTGCTTATAATATGATACTAAATAGAATATCAAAAATACTGGACCATATATACAGCCCTGTTTTCCAAATCAGTCTTAGTCCAATTCATCTTTGTACACGTCACCACAAATCCTCTACTATTCCAATTCATCTTAGAACACATAACAACGACGCCTTTACTAGTCCAGTCCATCTTAATACAAATCACATAAACGCCTCTACTATTTTAGTTCATCTTAAAAAAAATATAACAACGCCACTACTGGTCCAGTTCATCTAAGTACGCATCACATCTCAGCATATATTATTCCAGTAACTCTTAGTACGCATCACATCTCCGCCTATATTATTCCAGTAACTCTTAGTACGCATCACATCTCCACCAAAATTATTCCAGTTAATCTTAGTACGCATCACACATCCACCAAAATAATTCCAGTTAATCTTAGTACGCATCTCACCCCCGCCTCCACTATTCCAGTTACGCTGAGTACGCATCACACCTCCGCCTCCACTATTCCAGTTACTCTTACTACGCATCATACCCCCGCCTCCACTATTCCAGTTACTCTTACTACGCATCACCCCCCCCCCGCCTCCACTATTCCAGTTACTCTTAGTACGCATCACATCTCCGCCTCCACTATTCCAGTTTCTCTCAGTAGGCATTACACCTCCGCCTCCACTATTCCAGTTCATCTTAGTAGTAAGTACGCATCACAACTCCGCCTCCACTATTCCAGATACTCTTAGTACGCATCACACCTCCGCCTCCACTATTCCAGTTACTGTAAGTACACATCACACCTCCGCCTACACTATCCCCGTTACTCTTAGTACACATCACACCTCCGCCTCCGCTATTCCAGTTACTCTTAGTACGCATCACACCTCCACCTCCACTTTTCCAGTTACTCTTAGTACGCATCACACCTCCGCCTCCACTATTCCAGTTACTCTTAGTACTCATCACACCTCCGCCTCTACTTTTCCAGTTACTCTTAGTACTCATCACATCACCGCCTTCACTATTTCAGTTACTCTTAGTACGCATCACACCTCCGCCTGCACTATTCCAGTTACTCTAAGTACGCATCGCATCTCCGCCGTTAATATATTCGAGTTCAACTTCAAACGCATCACAGCATCGCCTCTTCTAGTACGGTTCATCTTAGTACACATCACATCTCCGCCTATATTATTCCAGTAACTCTTAGTACGCATCACACATCCGCCTAAATTATTCCAGTTACTCTTAGTACGCATCACATCTCCGCCTCCACTATTCCAGTTACTCTTAGTACGCATCACACCTCCGCCTCCACTATTCCAGTTACTCTAAGTACGCATCACACCTCCGCCTCCACTATTCCAGTTCATCTTAGTAGTAAGTACGCATCACAACTCCGCCTCCACTATTCCAGTTACTCTGAGTACGCATCACACCCCAGCCTCGACTATTCCAGTTACTCTTAGTATGCATCACAACCCCGCCTCCACTATTCCAGTTACTCTTAGTACGCATCACACCTCCGCCTCAACTATTCCAGTTACTCTTAGTACTCATCGAAACTCCGCCTCCACTATTCCAGTTACTCTTAGTTCGCATCACTACTCCGCCTCCACTATTCCAGTTGCTCTTAGTAAGCATCACATCTCCGCCTCCACTTTTCAAGTTACTCTTAGTATGCATCACACTTCCGCCTCCACTATTCCAGTTACTCTGAGTACGCATCACACCCCCGCCTCCACTATTCCAGTTGCTCTTAGTACGCATCACAACCCCGCCTCCACTATTCCAGTTCATCTTAGTACGCATCAGACCTCCGCCTCAACTATTCCAGTTACTCTTAGTACTCATCGAAACCCCGCCTCCACTATTCCAGTTACTCTTAGTACGCATCACAACTCCGCCTCCACTATTCCAGTTACTCTTAGTACGCATCACATCTCCACCTCAACTTTTCAAGTTACTCTGAGTACGCATCACACCTCCACCTCCACTATTCAAGTTACTCTTAGTACGCATTACACCTCCACCTCCACTATTCCAGTTACTCTAAGTAAGCATCAAACCTACGCCTCAACTATTCCAGTTACTCTTAGTACGCATCACACCTCAGCCTCCACTATTCCAGTAACTCTTAGTACGCATCACACCTCCACCTCCACTATTTCAGTTACTCTGAGTACGCATCACACCTCCGCCTCCACTATTCCAGTTACTCTTCGTACACATCACAACTCAGCCTCCACTATTCCAGTTACTCTTAGTACGCATCACACCTCCGCCTCCACTATTCCAGTTACTCTTAGTACGCATCACACCTCCACCTCCACTATTCCAGTTACTCTTAGTACGCATCGCACCTCCGCCTCAACTATTTCAGTTACTCTAAGTACGCATCACACCTCCGCCTCTACTTTTCCAGTTACTCTTAGTACTCATCACATCACCACCTCCACTATTTCAGTTACTCTTAGTACGCATCACACCTCCGCCTCCACTATTCCAGTTACTCTTAGTACGCATCGCATCTCCGCCTCTTATATTCCAGTTCATCTTCGTACTCATCATATCTCCGCCGTTAATTTATTCCAGTTTATCTTCAAACGCATCACATCATCGCCTCTTCTAGTCCGGTTCATCTTAGTACACATCACACCTCCGCCTCTTCTAGTCCAGTTCATCTTAGTACGCTTCACACCTCCACCTCTACTAGTCCTGTTTATCTGACTACGCATCACACCTCCGTCTTTACTGATCTAGTTCATCTTAGTACGCATCACGCCACCGCCTCTACTAGTCTAGATCATCTAAGTCACATTACACATCCGCCACTTCTTGTCCAGTTTATCTTAGTTCGCATCACAGCATCGCCTCTACTAATCCAATTCATCATAGTACGCATCAGAGCAAATCTGTACTAATCCAGTTTATCTTAGTACACATCACAAAATCGCCCCTACTATTCCAATTCTTTTACGAACTCATCACAATAAAACCCGTTGTATCTTCGTGTTTACGTTTGTGGATAATTTTCAGTCGACGTACGGTGATTACCACTACCCTGTGTGGTCGGACGCGATCGGCTGGATCCTCGCCTGTCTCGACATTGTTCCCATCCTCATCACCACCGTCCTTAAGATCTGGTCTCACCATAATAGGTACATGTTCACAGGCTGCCAGTGACTCCGGTACAAACTTGGCAAAATGTAACATTTGATGATAATGTAATTTGAGATAGTTGTGGGTAATTTGCTTGATCGATCCGTGAACTAGATGATATGCGTGCGCTTGCTGTGTGTTCGAGTATGTGTGATTTAATGTATTCAATGAAAGGAATACAGCTTTCAATGTATTAATATAGTATGTATAACCTTGTAGGAGGGGGGACTCTAAAAAAACCTGTTCTGATTTCTTTCAAATTCCGTACACTTTTGTAGCTTTGCTCTTTATAAAATTTGAATTCACTATATATAAGCTTTGGTTGCATACCAATCAATCTTAATGTACAGTAGTAAGATATCCATGATAATTCGGTTTCTTTTGGAAGTATGAAGTTTTGGAGAAAGTATGACCCTTTAAATGGCCTGTGACAACTCAGATTTTTTGCGATTGTTACAACGACGTGCGACATCTGAGCATCAAATATTACCTTATAAAAACGTCGGATTCACATGATCCATTTGTTGTATTTGATATAAATATTTTTTAGAGCAACCATAAATAAACATGGTATTCATGGGTACAGCAATACAGTTTATACGGTTGCATCTTACAGTTTGTATTGGAGAATTTTGAATATTAACTTTATAGGCGATGTATCATTTTTAATTTCAAATATAATTACTATAGAAACTGATGAACGCGATTACGCCCTCACAGGAGTGGGGCCACTACCTGGTGAGACACCGACTGCTTATCGAGGAGAAAGGCTATGTGGAGGGATTCGTCGTGGACCCTTACTCCGAGAGAGACAAAAATATCGGCAACAAACGGCACTTCAGCAAATCCAACTTATCGGTAAGATTCTGGTATATTAGAATTGTACATGGCATCTATTGTTATGGATTAGTATTTAATTTAACATATAACTGAAAAACACTGACATTTTATTTGAGCATTCGTCGACAGGTAAAAATAATCGTTCATGCTTAACGTCTCTTTCGTCCTTTATACAATTCAGATCCCGTCAAATATATCGAAAGTTCCGAGCAAGGCGTCCAGCATGGTCTCCTTCCAGCGTTCCATGAACAGCGTCGCCTACAGCAACGGAGGCCTTTCTGTAGACTCAGTACCTTCCAGGCTCACATTGGAATCCAACGTGTGACAAATCAGGGTGACTGGCTAATGACAATCTGATAATGTTGTGCATGGTTACAACTTTGTGACATCTCAGTTAAACTATTTAAAGGGCTAGCTCAGCCTTAATAAGCTTCGAGAACACTGTGGCAACTACATGTAAAACTATTCTTTAACGCTAGCGTACAACATCTGACTAAGCTAGCTATCTCAGGATGATCATGTTCATTGTATTACATAACAAGCTAACGCCTGGTCCGGTATGGTCGAACGGAGCTTAGAATGTTATCATATTGGCACTCTCTGTAAATAAGTAATTTTTGCGGTTCGACACATACGCGCCTATTTTAATGATATACATGCATGTTCTTCAATATTTAGAAATGGATTAGAAATCTCAACATCTGTGTTCCAAACTTAGCTTCTTTACATATACATACTTCTACGATTGAGATATGTTCGCCGAGAGATCACATAAAGAGATGTTATTTTCAGAGATCACTAGTGATTTTAAGACCACAACAATTCAACTAGTCCATGTGGAGTTGAACATCATACTCGAAAGTACCAGATTTCAAAATCAGTCTCTGAAACATGCCTGGAATAATGTTTGATTTACAAAAAAAAACAATCATGTAAGATTATGTAATGTTTTGCGTATATAAACAGTCAAAAACACGCATAAAACACGGATATGAAGGGGAAAACTCATATAAACTCTGTGAAGTTTGGATTTGACCTCATTGGAACTACGTTTTTTCTTGCACCGAAATTGAGCAATGTTACTGTTCCCGTAATGTTTACAAGTGGTCAAATTAATCGACGTTAATTGGAACATGGCGTGAGAAACCTTACGTTATTTTATGTTACGTTTATCAAAGCAATGCGCGAACCAATATCTATAAAGAGCAGTAAAGTTAACAAAAATGCATTGAAAATAAAAGCAGTGAAAAAAAAGATATTTCATTTGCACTGTTCAACCCCTGATCCAATTAAAAATGCCAATAAGCGACACATATATCATCTTTGTTCATTTTTTAAACTGCCTGTTATTAACCAGATACCCGAAATGTTGCAAATAAATTATAAAGAAATAATGACGCCATGTTCTAAAGATAAATTCACATCAAGAGGTCATTTTTATCAACATGTTTGTGTGTTATATTCGTGCTGTGTTTCAAAACATTTCACAATACATTGACAAGAACGATGCACAATTAATCAAACGATTTTTATTAATAACTTAGCCTCCAAAAAGCAATTCATTAAGAGAGCTTTATAAAAACGACACCTCTGTTGCTGCTGTTGCTGCCGCCGCTCCACCACAATCATCCCAATTACCACCACCACCACCACCACCACCACCACCACTAACAACAACAACAACAACAACAACAACAACAACAACAACACCTCCAAAACCACCATCACCACTACTACTACTACTACTACTACTACTTAGTTCTTTATTTTGAGCTCCAGTAAGTCTATTACTACTTGCAACTTAACCGGATGGTTTATATGATCTGGACTGTTTGTTCTGCTTGATGTTTCAAACCAACTGTATATTGTATTAACACCGGTAAAGTCTGAGAAGTTGTGCAATTTACTCATATCGTAAATATTTATTAGAAATCCATACAAAAACGAGCGTACAATGGCTAAATGTGCAATTCGATATGTTTCGTTAGTGATTAGTTTTGTTTTATGTGATCTTTAGTGTTCGTTTTAAACAGAATGCCACCGACACATAAAGCATTACGTTGTCACTATAATTTTGAGATCATAAAGAAACTATGCATTATAATAGTTTACATTACACTTGAACGTGAACGTGATTAAAATAAATAAATACAAACTTTGAGTGTCGTTATTTAAGACAAGATATCAAAACACGCATATGTTAACTGTATATTTCACTTAGTTACTGGTAAACGTTAGTAGGTATGTAACCCTAAATGATCAGAGCCCTGCACCAACACTACAACATATGATACTGTTCGTTTTCCTATATGAGATTTACCCTCCCTGCATGTAAAATCCTCACTTCCCTCACTTCCCTATGGGTATCCATTCACCCTGTGGAGCAAGGCCCCAGAGAAGGAACTTCTACGATTAGAATTGCTGTAGAACAGATCGTCCGTACTTCCTGATTGACACTCTATCCACAGTCTCTCGTTCTGCAGTAGGAGAACCACGGCGCTCGCCGTCTCACAAACATGATCATTACCGTCATAATTGGAACCCTTTACAACAACGACGTCGTTCTCTTTCATGAAAGCGTAGCGCCAACTCCTACTGGCATAAAGACAGAAGTGTGCGGAGAAGAAGTAGACCCCGGAGACGGGCGCCGTGAAGATTCCTGCCCCACTGTCGTACGCCTCCCCGATGTTGAACAGAGGATTGCTGAACACGAGAACTTGGCCCGTAGCGAGTGACTTGTCCACAATCGTGTGAGCGTTGAACGCCACAACAGTGTCTGGAATAGGAACTATATTGTAAGATTTCTGTACGCGAGGATATAGGGCCACGATTACGTGCTGTCTGATTTCAGACACAGACGCAGAGAAGCATTTTAATTAAATTATAAAGACCCGTCTTTTTTCAATTCGATTTATATAACATAATTTGTTTAATTGTTCAATTTTTAATAATAGTTACATTTAGCAAATTTAATCAACAGTACTCTAAACTGAGACGACTTGCGACTGTTCGTAAGCATGGCCCATTCAGGGATTGACAATATTATTAAATCGATGACAATATCCCATTTCAGGGCTTTAAAAAAATGTTCTGAAAATGAAAAAAAAACATATTGCAAGAAAAATAGACTGAAGACATCAAACAGAACTGAAGTTTGTAATTAATACCTGATTTGTTCATGTTGTCAGTAAAGTACGTCTGCAGCGTTCCGACTGTCTGCTTCATAGCGCCCACGTCATTCAGACCGGAAGTAACCTGGTCACGTGCCTGCTGCATCTCCTTGTACATGGCCTCCACGTTGAGCTCCATTCGAACCATTTTCTCGAGTAGTTGCTCTACTAGGGAAAGCCACGACTGGGGCTCCACCGGAAGTGAGGCGGTCAGACAGACGCCCACTACTACGAGGAATAAGTTTGTAAACTGGAAAGCCATGTGTTCTCTTGTAAAGATTCAGAGCTACTAGTTCCAGCTTCTCTCAGTTTCTGTATCTGCGCAAATGGGCTGAGGCCCGTAATGATAAAATTTCACGGTAAAAAGTAAAGAAATTTAAAGTGCTGTCCAAATATTTGCAATACACGGTGAAATTTTAATTGAAATTTGAAAAATGATTCAATACAGGTTAGTTTGTAAACAAAACTACTTAATATTTTCAAAAAATATGGCGAATACATGGTGACTCAATGAACTATGCATTTACTTCCGGTCAGTTAAAGTCGAATCCTTTTGGGATTTCATGACACTGTTAATGATGGCGCTTTCTCCAACAGACACGCCCATTGTTTGATGATTGTAGATTAAGTTCCTCTATTTTGCTTTACATTATTACATCTGTTAAAATTGTTCACTCCATCGAAATTTACAGTCTCTACGTCGGGGCCTCTTGGCCGTAATTTTGCCTGCTGATTTTGCCGTGTTTGTTAAGTTGGAGGAATCTCTGACAGCTGAAAAAGCCAACTCTTTATTATGAATAAAAAATAGCCTGAAAGGTTCTTGATGAATTTTAAATTAAATAATAAGAATGTCGACGAAATTATCTGCTTACCGTGCGGGATTCCGGATATTTTGGAAAGTTTTATAGTTTTTTGTGCTTACCATAATTTAAGTGTATGCAACTAAATTAAAAACAGGTTTGGAGCTGTCGTTAGCAATCATCCATGGAAAAGGGTAATATATATTTATCTGTTCACAAATCATTTTTTATCACAAGTCAAATTAGACATAATAATGTCTTAAAATTAGAAAAAAATGTTTTTGTATCAACCTATCTTGCATGCCCATTTAAGTTTACAAATCAAAGTCCTTGCATCATTGTTTAACACTGATTGATGTATTTTTGCCAGAAAACATTGCAGATCTCCTCCAGAATATCGAAAGTACCGAGCAAGGCATCCAGCATAGTCTCCTTCCGGCGCTCAGTAAACCGCGTTGCCTACAGCTACAGTAGTTCCGTGGATCGAGTACGTACCATTTATGCTCACATTGGAATTGGATCTTGTTGACATTAATTTTAATTGTATAATGTTTTATAACGGCTAGCGTAGGCTTTAGTTTATGTGTTAAATGAGGATGCTATACCTTCTCTTTTTGATAACAACCCTCCAACCACATGGAGACCAGCACGTGCACTACTAGTGCGTTCTTTGACATGAATGCTTTAGAAAATCAGATATTTCCTTTGGTTTGATTAAAAGCTTACATATATGAGTATAAATATATACAAACTTTATTTATCGGGTAGTTTGAACTTAAACTTTACTTAATAACACATTTCTATCATTTGTGTTATCAAATTTATGTTTTGAGTTCTTCACAGCCCGATACAATGCGCCCTTTATACCATGTCCTTTTTCTGAAGCACTCTGCCTTTTTGAAAACGTGTCTTAAAAAAATACAAATGTAAATTAATCTGACGTTGGACCATGCAGGCAGACTCGGGACATCTGGAAAGCTTTCTTTAGAATATAGGTGAATACCATGCATATAATATTCTAAATGTTAACGAAAGTGTGCATCACCTAAATAAAACAGAACTCTCATCATTTAACGTTCATAACAATTGCACAATATTGATGGCATTTTGACAATGAATAAAACTGTTCATTAATGAAAACGGAAGCGTAACATTTCAGGATCATTTTAGCTAGTTCCGATCTAACCAAAACTTGTACAATTTTTAGCATTCGCTACAAACGTTTTGAAACGCAAGCAAATTCCAGGCGACAATATTCTGAATCGGAGAATTCATAGAAGACACGGGGATGAAAAGCCGTACACATGTGATGGTTGTCGATCCGCATACACACTAACGTATAATCTAAATGAATACAAAATAAAACACACTGGACACCTTCCAATTTGTGTGTGAAATCTGCGACGTCGCCTTTTCTTACAAAAGTAACCTGAGATTATATTTGCGTATTGCCATGAGTGGTTAAGAAATAAGAAATATTATGATAATTAAATACGTTTAATGATAACTGGCATTGACAAACCGGTTCACTACAACTGTTCAGTCAGTAGATGATTGACCCGTCTTTAATGGTTTAAACCATCCAATAAAACGAAAGGAAAATTAGCTTTTAGTACAATAAATTGATATAAATATGTTGAATTCTTGTCCATCGACCAATAACTGTACGGTCACTATTGATTACTATCCATACATAATTTACTACTCGTTGTTCGTGACTTTCTTTGTTTGTTTTCCTTATATTTCAGTACTTTTATTTAAAAATTCTGCATATGATTGACGTTGTCCATCATGATCAACCGTTGTTTTACTTCGGCTACGGTAAGTGTGAGTTTGACTTTGTTGATACACGATGGAATAAGTTCGAGATTAAGTGCTGGTAAGTTGTTTGAAACACAATTAGTAACACAATCATGACGTTGAGTTATGGAGAAATGTATAATATCCCCAATTGGTTGCATGTACTATACATTATTACCATGCATGACCTTGACATTTGAACCAAGTGTAAAGTTAAAAAAAATACTATTGTGCATTTTAAACTCAAAAGAAATGAAGCGCACCATTAATCTGTATGGTTTGCATCTATTCATTTTACAGCGTCGATTGCAAAGCAATCCTAATATACGTCTATATTAACTTTGTGTTGCCATAATAGGTTATGCTATGTATACTTGGTGCGTTAGAAACGCTTAAATTGAATATGGTCATGCCTTTTTTATTGAAAGTACCGTACTAGTAACAAGGATGAACTGCACCGACCACTAACACAACAAGTTGTGAACTCGGCCTTACGTGCTCAGAGCACAAATGCTGACAAACAAATAGTTTCCGCTTGTGCCATACTCGAATTATAATAGTGTCGCTACCTTAGTAATATTTTCCGCTATGTGCAGCTACACATATTTAGTCCGACCGTATACGTTTCCAGTATTGTCAAGCGCGGATGATCATATGTCAACAAGCCTAATGCTTGTGTTATGTATACACCGGAGATATCATATCTCCGGTTTGTACATAAAACAAGTATATATTTATCATATCATCATATTATGTGAGAACATGTGTATACTTAACACATTATTCATTGTTCTTTTCAAACTTTAATTCAGAAATCCAAACATTGTCATTATTACATACATTATCACTCTGTGGTATTGACAAGCTTGTGTACTTTCAGAAGGCTAGTGCGTGAAAAAGATGACATATAATTACTATAAAATTAATATTTCTTGCATGAGTCATCCTCACGTGTTAACGGGTACCCATTGAGCATGTAGAGCAAGAGCCCAGAGAAGGCTCTTCATCGATTGGAACCAATGTAGAAATATGATCGTCAGTGTCCTGATCAACGCTTTAACCAGTTTCCCATTTGCAGCAGAAACCGTCTTGCATACATAATCTTGACATCATCATCATCATCATCATCATCATCATCATCATCATCATCATCATCATCAAATCCCTGATATTGATCATTGTCTACAGGTTCAACTCTGTAAAAGCACACTCGGGCGTTAAAGGATTCATATGTGAATGAAATTTTCTTTGATCACGAGTGATTTTTTTGGTTTGAGCTTGAGCTCATGACGTTTGCAATAGAGCATAAAAAATTAATTGAGTCCATGTGGAGTTCAACATTATACTCGAAAGTACCAGATTTCAATAATTTAAAAATCAGTCTCTGAAATACACCTGGAACAATGTTTGATTTACAAAAATAAGTTCATGTTAGAGTATGTAATAACTTAAGAAGTTGTTTTTGCGCATGTTTGACTTCTTAAATACTAATTTTAGAAATTCGTAGAAAACAAAGAATCACGGGGCACACAGCGCTGCATCGTTCTACAATATTCTGTCAAGTTAAAATTCTGGCCAAGCATTGGAGCATTAATATAAAATCAAATATAAATATATCTCACACGTGTAGAAGCAGACAATAACATTTTCATATTTTTCATATCTTATTTCTCAAAAAAGTAATTTAGGAATTTACGTCACTTTCTTGCTTGTTTGTTTACATCGGTTTTGAACCGTGGTGACTCAGGTGAGAAGCCCGTTGAAGCCACATGAAAGACAGCTCATCACCAAAACTACCACTACAGCAACCACATCTACTACTACTACTACTACTACCACTACCACTACCACTACTACTACTACTACTACTACTACTACTACTACTACTACTACTACTACTACTTCCTTTATCCAGTGGTTTATTTTTTACGCTGGTAGTCGATTACTGCTTGCAACTTAACGGATGGTTCGAATTGCCTGGACTATTTGTTCTGCTTGATGTGTCAAACCAACTGTATTGTGTAAGAGCACCGGAGACTGAGAAATTGTACAATTCACTCATTATTTTCTATTTTTTTTTTATTAGAAATCCATACATAGCGCATATTAATAGATAAATGTGCAATTCGATATTTTTTCTGAGTTTATTAAAACATGCATCCGTGTCCATTCATGATTTTCTTTTATACATGACTGTTTTTATTTATGATATCTTAAACGATGATTTCAAATAGTATGCCGCCGACACATAACTTATTGGGAGGTCACTATACCTTTAAATTATAAAGATAATATGCATTATAACTTTTACATTACACGTGAATGTGATTAAGATGAATAAATACGAACTTTGAGTGTCGTTATTTAAGAAAGGTAACAACACACACACATGTTTACTGTACATTACACTAAGCCACTGGTAAACAAAATAAGGTAGGTACCAACAAATGATCAGAACTGTGCTACAATACTTCAACATATGATATTGTTCGTTTTCCTGTATGAGATTCACCCTCCCTGCATGTGCATTCAATATTCCCTACGGGTATCCATTCACCCTGTGGAGCAAGGCCCCAGAGAAGGAACTCCTATGATTAGCATCACTGTAGAACTGATCGTCCGTGCTTCCTGATCGACACTCTATCCACAGTCTCTCGTTCTGCAGGAGGAGAACCACGGCACTTGCCATCTCGCACACGTGTGTGCCAGATTCATACTTGTGACCCTTTACAACAACAACGTCGTTCTCTTTCATGAAAGCGTAGTACCAATGCTTAGCATTATGAAGACAGAAGTGTGCGGAGAAGATGTAAACCCCGGAGACGGGCGTCGTGAAGATTCCAGCCCCACTGTCGTACGCCTCCCCGATGTTGAACAGAGGATTGCTGAACACGAGAACCTGGCCCGTAGCAGGTGACTTGTCCACAATTGTGTGAGCGTTGAACGCCACAGCAGTGTCTGAAACAAAAATATAAGTAGGATTGCTGTACATGAGGACCTGGCCGTTAGCCAGAGACTGACATTGCTCTCAAATTTAATTACATTTAAAAACCTTAATCCTTAGTAGTTGCGATTCATGAAATGTTCGCTTAAACGAGAAATCGAATTAATAATTATTAGAAAAATGACAAAGCGTTCATGAATCATGAGTGACGTAAAAATGCAGTGAAGATTGCAATGACGCTAACAACATGTTGCATGTGTACATGTAAAGTGAATAGTTGTTAAATAAATGACAAATAATTTGTTATAATACTTAGTTTTTAAACAACATAATGATGTGAAACAACATGACAGCACATGCATGCATTCTTAAAATAGCCCAGTTTATATAAAACATGTTTAAATATCACTGGAAATACACTTAGTGCTATATTATCATCATAAGCTGATCGCAGTATGATTTGAATATTATAAAATGACCTAGTTCGGTTATTTTGGCCGACCAAAGTTATTTAATTTCGATTTCAAAAATAACTCTCAAGCGGAAGTTAATCAGTATAAATACCGTGGGGGTATATTTTAGTAGAACCGGTTTATTTGCTAGCTGCAAAAAAGCATTTAGCTTCTCATGCCACTCGAGATATGTGTAGTCTGACCCGAAATTGTAAAGGTCTATCACTACCAATTGATTTAAGCATAGAACTTTTTGAAAAAAAAAAACAGCAACAACAATACAACAATACAACCTATTTACTATGTGGTTCAGAAATCTGGGGTGTCTGATATATTTGAAAGGATTGAACTTACATATTTAAAATAACTGCTGAAATTTAAACGCTCGACGCGAAGCAGGAATAAACACTTATCGACTGATATAGAAGAAAAAAATATAATGTTTGAGGGGATATTTTATATATCTACCATGGCCGAGAGTGTAAAGTAGGTTCATCCCAACCTGAGCGTTTGGTGATTAGTGGAAACGACGTTTACCGACACTGCGCGAGTTTCCGCGGAACACCCTGTGCGAGGGTTGGGATAAACTGTTCTTACACGAGAGGGAAGATGCTTTTTCTCCCACCTCAGTTAAACAAAACAAAGTTAAAACGTTTTTTTTGTTTTTTTTCGCTGGAACTCTTTTGTGCGTAGTGAAAATAATTTGCGAATAGATATGTGATAATTCGTAGTTGTCATGGATATGTGCGTATTGATTCAGATTATGTAAATAGTCAAAACGTTCTTGACGTATTTCTCAGGCGAGTGCAGCATTATTTGTTAAATGCAGCATTTTTTTATTGTGCCATTTGAAACGAGAAATGATTAATTTGGATTTTAAATATTTCCACAAGACAAGGTAAAAAATCCATGATGCTATAGACGATGTCTTCAAGGGAGGTTAATGTGTGAAGACAATAAAAAGGAGTTCCATACGGGTACTTGTTTTATCTTTGCCCTTGGCCAAGCTAAGAATTTCTAGCGCGGCCAAAAAATTTAATATATTCATCTTCGGTGAGAGAATTCTTTTTCCAAACGATAAAATTCATAACAGTAATATATAACTATAATACATTAAATGATATCATTTTAAGAAAATAAAAATCTTGGATATACTTTTTTTAAATCGATCCTTATCAAATATGGTCTGAATAACTTCAGCCAAGAGGTGATAAATCCCGAGTGTTTAAAAACAATGTTAAGCAAAAGCTAAATGGTATATTTTTAAATAATTGGGTGTCGAATATAGAAAATGCAAGTAACAGTATTTTTCATTAAATATTTAAAGAATAATTTGGCCTTGAACAAAATCTCAGTAAAATGCCAAACAAAATAATCCTTATTTATTAGATTCAGAACAAGAAATCACATGATGCGTATTGGCGTAGAATAACACTAAATGAAAGAGTAGGTAATTGTTGCAATAATAAAGCAGGTGACAAATTTAACTTTTTCTTTAAAATTTACCTTTTAAATACCGAACGTAATCAGTTTCTCAAAACCTTATTCCTAAAGACACCCCAATAAATATATATAAGAAAGCAATATGATATTGTGACCAAAACATAAATTCGAGTTAGCGATTATATCGGATAAACGGCGTTCTGATTAACGGTGATTAAATGCTGTTTATAACAAAGAAATCTAATAAATTTTTAGTTTACAAACCGGAAATACCTGATTTGCTCGTGTTATCAGTAATATACGTCTGCATAGCGCCGACCGTCTGCTTCATAGCATCCAAGTCACTCAGACCGGAAGTGACCTGATCACGTGCCTGCTGCATCTCCTTGTGCATGGCCTCCACGTTGAGCTCCATGCGCACCATTTTCTCGAGCAGTTGCTCCACTAGGGAGAGCCATGACTGCGGCTCCACCGGAAGTGAGGCGGCTATCCAGACGCTGGCAATCACAAGGATCAGCTTAGCTAGTTTGTAAGCCATGTTTTCTCCAATCAGGATACAGAGCGACTGCCGGTTACAACGTCTCTACCTGCCGATCTCTACTTGAGCATATAAGCTGAGGCCCATACATATTAAAATTGACTGGAGTACATGAGCCAAACTTTTGTGATTCTGCTTTTGAATCTTTGGCCGAATTAACTGATAATGATACTAATGTGATCTGAAAAGAGACTATCACTTTAATGTCTTTAAAATGGCTCCGAAAATATATAATTTTTGATATTGAAAAACGACTTGATGCATGAATTCAAATTCAACGTACCTGGCCTCTGCTCTTCGTGTGCGGTTATTTTGCCAGGAATCATGGCATTTTACAGAAGCAACATAAGATAATTTATCTTAATTGTTGATTCCAAACGACGAAAAAAGTTAGTGAATTTTTGTAATCCATTCGAACACACATTATGGCTAAGATATATTCTGTTGTTTTTTTGTACAAGGCTGAAGTGGGTCTCGTGAATCACTATTATTTTGTCAGTCATCGCACATCACCAGAGAGCCACAAGAAACGTGTCTTCGATCAAATCTAACAAGCTCTGCCTCCCACTGGTTGCTTGGGTTTCATCACTGTTGTTATCAAAATAAAACAAGGATCTTTGTATTGCGTATATCTGATAGAGTGTCACAGATCGTGAAAAACAATTCAAAATTATAGTGTGAACAGACTCTGTATTAACATTTTTCAACAACATGAACACATAAAAAAGAGAAAGTTAACAGCAAACGAAACCCATTTGTTTAGATACAAATAAGTTGAGACCATTTTGTTAGGATACAGGTAATTTACTAACACCCGGCAAAATTGCTGAAAAACAGAAAACTTCAACAAATGCTTTAAAACGTGTCTTTACAGACACGAGAAGTGATTGAAGTACTCTAGCGAATATTTTGAGAAAATTTTACATGTGTATTGTCTCCAATATTACGACATTGATATTCTACAATTCTTTATATATTAAATTGCCCCGCTCACGTTTACGTTCGTTGCTATGGTGATTATAACTAGCGTCTTATTTTTAATTTTGTAATTTTGTTTCTGAAAATGAACAAAATGTATGCAAAGCTATGTATGTTTAAAGAATTGTGTACCAATATTAAAAATTGAGAATGTTATGTCACTTGTCCCGAAACTTTCCGAACACCTCACATATCGCATTGTTGTTTTCTATCATTGTTGGTATATGTTCGAAAAAAATAAATTCTCAAAGTATAGTTCTCATTATGTATTTAAGTATGTTAAAATAAAGTCCTTTTATGAACGAGCTCATGTTTTTCTAGAAACGCTCGCGAAACTTTGTATGTTTAGTTTTGGAAAAAAACAGTATAATTCAGTCAGAGTCGATCCTTTGGACCCTTTCTTGATACAACGCATGAACAAAATACATCTGGGTTTCATGTAATAATGTTCAGCTTTTACACAAATGTATCATACGTGGGGCTCTAACAACTGACAGCCGGTATACTAGCTAGACACGTTGCCAATTAATATATATTGTCGTGTGTTGTAAACTATACCTTCATTTTGAAACCAATGGGATCAAAAGAAGCATTTTTAACTGAGTTTTTTTGTGATTGTCACGACAAGCGATATCTGAGTAACGCCGGATGCACATGGTCCACCTGTAACATTTGATATATTTACTTCTTTTGAGCCAACATCAACAAACATGGTATTCAATGGTATAACAGAAGATATTCATACAATGGTATGTTTCATTTCGTATTGGTGATTTTTGTACATTAACAGTATATGAGATGTTTTATTTTTTAATTGCAAAACTAATTACTATAATAACTGACGAATCAATTACGCCCTCGCAGGAGTGGGCCCTCTACCTAGTAAAACACCGAGGACAAAGGCTACCTGGAGGGATTCGTCGTGGAACCTTACTCCGAGGGAGTAAAAATTATCAGGAAATAGCTGCACTTCAGCACATCCAAATTATCGGTTAGATATTGTACATTAAAACTATACAGGTTAGCACTTGTAATAAATTAGCATTTAATTAAACATATTACTGAAAAAAATACATTTATTTTATTTAAGCGTTTGTCGATAGGTAAAAGAATAGTTAATGTCGCTTACGATTGCTTTAGAAAATGTATTAAAAGAACGGGGTCACACTTTATCATCTCGAATGTTGCAAAATGCTCAGACTCCGAAATACATCAGTACATCAAATCTTCGAACTCATTTCAAATTATTTCTTTATGTCTTTTTTTTTTGTAAAATTAAGATCTCGTCGAATATATCGAAAGTTCCGAGCAAGGCGTCCAGTATGGTCTCCTTCCAGCGTTCCATGAACAGCGTCGCCTACAGCAACGGCGGTCTTTCCGTGGAATTCAACGTGTGACCAACCAGGGTGGCTGGCTAATGGCAATCTGATAATATTGTGCATGTTTAAAACTTGGTGACATAGGAGTTAAACTAGTTAAAGGCTATTACAGTCTACCTAAGTTTCGAGAATCTTACAATGTGACAACTTGATGAACAGTTCTTCTTAAAGCTAAAGCTCGCGTACAGCATCTGACTCAACTAGCTAACTCACATTCATTGTATTCTAAAACAAGTTAACGATTGACGGTACGGTCGAACGGAGCTTAAAATCCTATCATATTATCACTCTGTAAATAAATATGTTTTTGTGGTTCGAAACATGAGCTGCTATGATATACAAGCATGTTTTTTAATATTTAGGAATGGATTAGAAATCTCAACATCTGTGTTCCAAACATGGCTACTTTACGTATAGAGATATTTGTAAGATTGAGATATGTTTCACCGAGCGACCACAAGAAGAAATGTTGTTTGTTTGTGATTGAGAGTGATTATCTGTATCTTACACCGAATTGATTAAAAGAAAACTCCTTTTAACTCCGTGAAACTCGGTTTTGACCTCATTGGAACTACGTTTTTTCTTGCACCTAAATTGAGCAACGTTTCTGTTCCTGTTATGTTTTCAAGACGTCAATTCAATTGGTGTTTATTGGAACATTGCATGAGAAACCTTACGTCATGTCGTCATTTTACGTAACGTTTAGTTAAACAATGCGGGAGCCAATATATATAAAGAGCATTAAAAATAGCAGCAGTAAAAACAATATGATGTTTCATTTGTATTATTCAATCTCTTATCAAATTAAGAATGTTAATGCAAATAAGCGAGACACATAACGTATTCGTTCATTGTAAGAACTGAGGTCCCATAAACAAGAAAACCGAAGTGTTGTAAATACACTATAACAAACCAACAGTATTTTTTATGAACACCGGAAGACTCGGAGAAGTTGTACAATTCACTCATTATTCTGTAAATATTTTATTCGAAATCAGTACAAAAGCGAGCGTACAATGGCTAAATGTGCAATTCGATATATTTCTTAGTTATTTAAAGTTAAACATGTATCCGTTGCAAATTTATGATTTCTTTTATACTTTTTATATGAGCTGTTATAGTGTATGTTATCTTTAATGGTGATTTCAAACAGTAAACCGCCGACATGTAACACATTGGGTTATCACTTTATCTTTGAGATGGTAAATAAACTATGCATTATAGCTTTTTAACACGTGAATGTGATTAAGATTAATAAATACAAACTTTGAGTGTGTTCACTTAAGACAGATATCAAAACACCTATAAGTTAACTGTACATTACACTTGGGCACTTGTAAACGTAAGTAGGTAGGTACTACCAAATGATCAGAGCCTTACTACAACACTTCAACATATGATACTGTTCGTTATCCTTTATCATATTCACAATCTCTGTATGTGCAATCCCTACTCCCTACGGGTAATCATTCACCCTGTGGAGCAAGGCCCCAGAGAAGGAACTTTTACGATAAGAATTACTGAAGAACAGGTCGTCTGTACTTCCTGATCGACACTCTATCCACAGTCTCTCGTTCTGCAACAGAAGAACCACGGCGCTGGCCGTCTCGCACACGCTAGTTTGACCGTCATACGTGACACCCTTTACAACAACGACGTCGTTCTCTTTCAAGAAAGCGAAGTGCCAGCCTCTACCGCTATAAAGACAGAAGTGTGCGGAGAAGTAGACCCCGGAGACGGGCGCCGTGAAGATTCCTGCCCCACTGTCGTACGTTTCCCCGATATTGAATAGAGGATTGCTGAACACGAGAACCTGGCCCGTAGCCAGTGACTTGTCCACAATCGTGTGAGCATTGAACGCAACAACAGTGTCTTAAACAGAAATATAATGCAAGATTGCTACACTCGGGGACCTGGCTTTTAGCCAGTGCCTTGTGCTTTGAACGCAAGGATCTCTTATAGAAAAGTTAATTTACATTTCAGGACTTTGTATTCGTACAGTTGTTTTGAAATTAAAATAATTTAAAACGAAATAAATTTAGTTTGGAAACGTGAAATACCTGATTTGTTTATGTTGTCAGTAAAATACGTCTGCAGAGCCCCGACCGTCTGCTTCATAGCATCCATGTCACTTAGACCGAAAGTGACCTGGTTACGCGGCTGCTGCATCTCCTTGTGCATGGCCTCCACATTAAGCTCCATGCGCACCATTTTCTCGAGCAGTTGTTCCACTAGGGAGAGCCACGACTGCGGCTCCACCGGAAGTGAGGCGGCCAGCCAGACGCCCGCAAACACAAGGATCAGCTTTGCAAATCTGTAAGCCATGTTTTCTCCTTTCAAGATACAGAGCGACTGCCGGTTATAAAGTTCCGAGTTGTCTTCCTGAGCACATAAGCTGAGGCCCATACATAGCAGGAAGTGCCGCATTTAAGAACTGAGTTGTACATGAGCCAAACATTTTAGCTCTTGAACAGGTCTTTTTTCAGCTTTAGACAAGTAAATGATAGTGTTACTGACATGATATACGCAGAGACCATCACTTTAATAAATTGTTCATTTAAGTTTGCTCAAAAAATATAAAAGCTTGATATTCAAAAACGACTCGATGCAGATATCTAAATTCAACTTACCGGGCCTCTTCTCTTCGTGTGCGGGTATTTTGCTTATTTTGCCAGGAATCTTTGCACATTAATTTGCCAATCTAGCTAAGGTAAATATTTTGTTAAAGTGTTGATTCCAAAGGACGAAAACAGTTTGTGAAAGTGTGCTCATCAATTTTATAACACAAGCTCATGTGTTTATAACTAGATCTATCTCCTGGTTTTCTGAGTCTTAAAAAAAATCTCTCACATTTTGCCAGTCATCTCACATTATTAGCAAAAGAAACGTCTCATTCGATCAGACCTTAATGGCTCTGCATCCCACAACGTGCTTGGGTTAATTTCCCATCAAAATGAGTTAAGGAACTTTGTTTACAGTGTCACTGACAATAAAATACACTCAGAAAGTACAGCACGGTCAGCGTTTGATTTAACATTTATAAACAAAATGAACACAAACAAAGAAACTAAACATTGGAAACCGAATTATTCATTGCTATTTTGGCTATTGGTCTTTCAAAAATGAATGTCGTGCCAGCGACATTGGACATTGGACATACAAAAGTGAAATTACAACAATTATAATAAACAAACTGCGGAAACTCTTGGCAGGTGATATTTTAAGGGAAAAGGCAGATGTTCGTAGATAACCCACAAGCAGAAACCAATTTTCTGTTGATTTTTTTTCAGATTCGGGGCTTGCGTTCCTAGTTAACCCACAAACTATAATCAATCTGCTGTATTCTTAAGGTTTTACCAACAAGGGTTAAAAACCTACCTACTGTAGGTTCAGGCGAGGCTAGCGATCCAAGTTTCCCGCAAGCAGTAACCGATTTGCCATAATTTTAGTGCGGGGCTAGAAGTTTTAGTTTAACCACCACTGCGATTTTTTTCATTTAAATCCCTCCGATAGTTTTGATGATTTCGTGCTGACAAACTTTGAGGTGACAAAATCCAATATGGCCACCAATAAGACATTTTGAATGCAATCGGAAAACTTTTTATGCAGCATAAATTTACTCAATATGTTAAGTCACTGAGCCAATAAAGAAAAAATTCCATGCTATCATGTCTTTTACATTACTTGAAAACAAGAATCTCTACGTACACTTCATGTATAGATTTTAAGCACCGTAACGCTGTGAAGAATATCAGGTGCACATCATTCCGTTGTAAGTGCACAACATTGCTTGGTACATGTACTTAAAAACGAATGTCGTGCCAGACACGTTGGTCATTCAAAAATGAAAGTCGTGCGCTGGACAACAATTTATTCTCTGGGGTTTACTTCGACCTGTTCACAAAATGACCGACTCTTTTTTAATATCATGTCCAATGTCGTGCCAGCACGACTTTCACTTTTGAATGTCCAATGCCCCATGTCGTGCTGGCACGACATTCATTTTTGAAAGCCCAATGTCCAATGTCTTGCCCGGATGACATTCATTTTTGAATGTCCAGTGTCCAATGTCTTGCCAGCACAACTTTCATTTTTGAATGTCCATTGTCAAATGTCGTATGTTTAGCTAACTCCACACAGCTACATGCATATGTATAACAAACTTGAATTACGAGTGATACACCTTTTGCTACTTACTACATAATGCATTTATGGAAAATATTAATTACTGATAACAATATTGTAACCGTTGGAGGGATTGGTTTCGTAACGCCCATTGGAGGTATGTATTGGTGGTTAATTTTGAGATCTTTTTCAAAATGTTCACATAAAGTGTTCCTGATGTGTTTTCTAGCAGCAGTTGAAGTACTAAACTTCTTGTTGCACATCTTACAAATAAACACCTGCAAGAATGGCCGATGCATCCGGTTCCAGTGTTTCGTATATTGGGGTAGCGAAGGAAATTCTTTCTTCTCGCTACAGCCAGGAACTGGACACGCATAATTTCCGTTCGCCGGAAAAACCTGCCGCTTACCGCTCATCGCCATTTCTTACTGAAGTTATATATATTGACATATATAATAATAAAAATACACAAAATACACAAAAGTGGTATTATAATATGTTTAATAATATTTGTTTTAAACAAATTGTAACCATCACATATTTTAAAACAAAAAATTACATTAAACCAAAAATGCATATATATACTATTTAATGATGCATTTGTTTAAGTTTAATAGTGTACTATTATACATGCTTTACATGTTTTACACACAAACACATATATATGTATAAATATGTATGCAAAATATTCTTTTTATCCCATTATTTACACATAGAACACATCCTTTTTATTTTAACAGAACTTTCCTCTTTTTTTCCAGATTACAAGTCTATAACCTTCCGAGGAATCACAGTCCTCGCCCTTCTAGAACTGGGAACAATTGGAACTGCATACCCCTGGTCATGTGACATAGGATTCGAACCTGGGTTATCGCTATCATTCCATGATTCATGTGGCAAAGTATTCAAATCTGGGTTGTCATGATCATTTTGTGATTCATCAGACAACACATCCAGCCAACTAACTCTTGGTTTACCAATATACTGCTTCAAGTGATCAACATGGCAGACTTTAATGGCACCGTCCTGACTCAATTGAATTTTGTAAGTGAGATATGTCAACTTTTCTACTACCAAAAACGGTCCTGTCCAGCCCAATCCCAGTTTCTGATTTGCAATGGGAGGATACCATCTCCACACCCAATCACCTGTTTCAAATTCTCGAGGTTTTAAACCCCTATCATAGTATTTCTTCTGGCGCTTTGCCGAAATGCCTAGATTTTCATAAGCAATTTGATAACCGTTACCAATTGCCAATTTTACCCATTCCACATATTCAGATATACATTCTGTTTCAGGGGCACCAGGTGGCGGACCAACCATTACATCAATGGGCAGATCTATATCTCGGCCTAACATGACTTTGTTCGGAGTGCAACCAGTACTGCTATGCTGTGTAGCACGATAGGCAGCCATAACATAGGGAAGATGATCATCCCAGTCATCCTGATTTTCATTAACAAACATCTTCAACATTGAAATCACCGTACGGTTACACCGTTCAATCATGCCATCAGACTTCGGATTGTAAGCACACGTTCGAGTCTTTTCACTGCCCACGAGTTCACACAAGGAGGAAAATAGCCTAGATTCAAAGTTCCTGCCCTGATCAGTGTGTATCTGAGAAGGAAAACCAAATAACAAGAACACCTGAGTAACCAAGATGTCTGCTACTGTGAATGCAGTCTGATTTGGCATTGCAAAAGCCATTTTCCATTTACTAAAATAGTCTCCACAAACCAGAATATACTCGTTCCCATTTTTGCTTTGTTTTAAGGGACCTACTATGTCAAGTGCGAAAATCTGCATTACTCGAGTGGGTTTTATTTGTGAAAGTTCATGTTTCCCTAACCCTGGGCCAGGCTTGCCACGAGCACAGAAATCACATTGTTTAATCCACAGAGCAACATCATCATTCATTCCCGGCCAGAAAAAGCGGCGCTTAATGGCTTCAAGAGTTCTGTCCCTTCCTAAGTGCCCAGCATATCTTTGTGAATGTAATTCAGTGAAAATAATGTTTCTAATCTCCTGTGGAGCAACAAGAACAAGTACAGAATTCCCGGAAGATTCAACATGCCTGTAATACAACACAGAATTCTCGATAACCAACATCTCCCAGCAATGCCACAGCTTGACAACATTCGGCTCGGGAAAAGTCAACTCCGACCTTTCAGGTTTACCCTGATGAACAGATTTTAAATGCAAAATTTCGGAAATGACTTTGTCTGAACTTTGTAGCTTATGTATTTGATCAGTTGACCAATTTGTTATCCAGTTAGGCATGCATTTATCTGTTAAATCTACATTTACGTCTGTATCCCCTTTCCCCATATCTGATATTATATTTGTGAAATTCACCCCACTGTTTTCTAATCTATTCTTGTCAAATGTTTGGTTTCCTTTGCTACAATCGCTACACTTGCCAAATGTGCATGGCCTTTTTACTATCCTAGTTAGACTATCCGCATTTTGGTGTTTTGAACCTTCCCTGTATACGATTTCATATTCGTATGCCCCAAGAATATTGATCCATCTTGCTAGGAGACCTTCAGGTTCCTTAAAACTCCCCAAATATGACAAGCTCTTGTGATCTGTCCTAACAATGAACTTCCTTCCCAACAAACAGTGTTTATATATCTGCACAAAATGAATCACTGCTAATAACTCTCTTTTTGTGGTACAGTAATTTTGCTGGGCAGCATTTAGTGTTTTACTACCATAAGCCAAAACTCTCTCTTCCCCATTTTGCATTTGTGATAATACCCCAGAAATTGTATCTAAACTTGCATCTGTATCTAGTATAAAATCACCTCCTTTCTCATCAGGGTACCCAAGTATTGGTGCATTAATCAGACATTGCTTTAATTGCTCAAATGCCACTTGTTCAGCCTCACCCCATTTAAATTTGCAATTTTTCTTGGTTAACCTAGTCAATGGAAGAGAAATTTCCGAAAAATCAGGAATCATCTTCCGATAGTACCCGCAAATTCCTATAAATGACCTCACTTCCTGCTTATTTTGTGGACATGGCCAATCTTTAACAGCACTTATTTTCTGTGGATCACATGTAATTCCCTTTTTAGACACCAAATGGCCTAGAAAAACAAGCTCTGTTCTAAAAAGTTTACATTTACTAGGTTTTAATTTAAGATTTGCCATCTTAAATCTCTCCAAAACAAGTCTCAAATTCTCTAATGCCTCATCAAAAGTTTTCCCCAAAATACAAACATCATCCAAGTACACCAAACATTTTTCATAGTGCAATCCTGCTAAAATATGTTCAACCATTCTTTCAAAACTCGCAGGAGCATTTTTGAGGCCCATTGGACAAACTTTGAACATAAATTGCCCTCTTCCTGGAATTCTAAAGGCTGTTTTTGGAGCATCAAACTTGTTTAACTTTAATTGCCAGTATCCACTTGCTAGATCTAAGCTATGGTAATAGTAACTATTTGACAGCTGATCCAATGTCTGATCTATTCTCGGTAAGGGATATGCATCAAAAACAGTTACAGAGTTAAGACCTCTCAAATCTACACAAAATCTAATAGTGTTATCCTTTTTCTTGACTAGACATATACCCGAAGCCCATGGACTATGACAAGGCTCAATAACACCATTATCCAACATCTTGTCCAATTCTCTATCAACTGTATCTTGCAAATGTATAGGCACTCTTCTAGTTTTACATTGTACAGGCTTTGCATCCCCAGTGTTGATGAAATGTTCAACTATCTCAGTTTGACCTAATTTACCATCTGGACCTAAGAAAGCATCCTCATATTGTTTAAGTAAATGCTTAACTTTTCGTAATTGATCTGAGCTTAAATCTGGTGACATGCCCTCAAGAACTGGTTGCAAATGTTCTGGCAATGAAGTGTTTTCTAAATCATTGCAAGAATTATCAGACACAATTTCTCTCTGGACAGCCTCAACTGCACAAACTCTACCCAAAATAGTGTCACTCTTCAAACTAACTGCATTATCAGTCATGTTTATGACTGAAAGAATCACATGACTTTCTTCGTTTCTAATCAAAGACCTTGCAATGAACAAACCATCTTTAACATGACTATGTGTGGGTTCAAGTATGCCAACCTTTGCTTCACAGTTGCCATTAACATATGCAGGAATGTACATTTCTGATTTTGCAGGGATTTTAACTGATTCTGCAGCATGAATTCTTGCACAAATTGAAGATTGATCTTTATGCAACTTAACCTTGCCTAATTTGGTTTTAAGCATTTTCTTAGCAATCTTAACACTAGCATTCTGAGCCTCAAGAAAATCCATACCTAAAATCCCATATGATTCAGCCAAATTTGCTATTATAAACTCATGCTCAAAAGAAATATGCTCAATCTGAAATGTCATTCTACATTTTCCTATAAGTTCTATCTGATCCCCATTTGCTGCAACTAATGTCCTATCAGGAGGCTCTAATGGAGGTTTGTCTGTCAAAGCATCATATCTACATTTGTTCAAAAGGGAAACGTTACTTCCTGTATCAACTAGCACACTTCCTTTCACACAATGATCAAATGAAGCTCTCACATAGCAACATGACTTTACTGAATCCATTCCCAAGTGAACCTTTCTGTCCCCTTCCTTAACATGAATAGATTCCTCTATGACCTTGACCCCTTCCTTAACAGGATCCACTTCTTCCACTTGCTCCCTAGTAGTCTCCTCTATCCTGGAAATTTCAGAACCTCCCATATCACCCCCTTTACCACTAGGCACATAAGCAATATCAGGTTTTGATGCAACATAAGTTTTAGGTTCAGGTGTCATCAATGTTATGCTAGCTTTTGAAACAAATCTGTCTACCACTACCCCGATATTCTCTAATATCTCGTTTTCTGTTGGCCTTTTGTCAACAAGGACCATGTTTTCGGCCTCTAACTTGGTCCTTGTTAGTTTTCCTGATTATGTCTTGATTTGGGACATCTTGATTCGACATGAGAGTATTCCCCACAATTTGAGCAAATAATTTGTTTCTGATTCTTATAACTATCTTGTCTGTAACTGTTATAACCACGGCCTCGACCTCTTTGAATTTGTCCATCACCCCTATTCTGTTGCCTACCATCAAAATAATCTCCCCTATTCTGTTGCCTACTATCAAAATAATCACCCCTATTCTGTTGCCTACTATCAAAATAATCACCCCTATTCTGTTGCCTACCATCAAAATAATCACCCCTATTCTGCTGTCTACTATCAAAATAATCACTTCTCTTCTGTTGCCTACCATCAAAATAATCACCCCTATTTTGTTGCCTACTGTCTGCCAAAACTTTTAATTTCTCTTCCAACAATGGTCCTAACTTTTGATCTATAATATTGGTCATGGCCTCTTGCATATCTACTAGTGTACAGTATGGACCTAGAGATGAAGAACGAAGTGATGAAACTTGTTCTGACTGAACCTCAGTGGGTTTCCTTATTTTGTCCAGTGAACCACACAACGCACAATACTCAGTAGCTAAGCTTATTGCTTCATCTAAGGATTTTGGATGGCCAAATTGTACTTGTTTTTGTAATTCAAAATGTTCCAATCCATTAATGTATTGATCCACTAAACACGTTTCCAAAGATCTATGGTCCATGTAAGGAAAAGCCCTTTGCCCCAATCTTCTAACTTCGAACCCAAAATCTGAAACGGATTCATTCCTATTTCGTTTCCTATTCCTGAATTCACACCTATAGGCCAAACCTCTTTCATTAGGACAGAATCTTTGCTCCAGTCTAGCTTTGATATACTCATAATCATTTAATCTATCGTCTCTGATGGTACTTAAAAGTTTCTGGGCTTCCCCCCTCAAGTTTATGGCCAGCATGCAAGCTTTTTGATGAATTTCCCATTTATTCCACTTTGCAACCCTTTCAAAATGTACAATATAATCAGGCCATTCTGTACCCTTCCCATCAAATTTATCAGGCTCAATTTCTTTAGACGGTCTGCTAGTACCCATCATATTATGAGAAGGATAATAGATGTTCCTGTCAATTTGTCTAGTGTTATTCTCTAAAGTCCTTGGAGGCAACTCATACTGTTTCTCAAAATACCTATTAGGCAAATCTCTACCTGACAAACTATCATCATAACGTCGACCATTATCAAAAGAAACATTTTCGCTCTTGTTTGGCAAATTTAAAAAGTCTGTATCAAATCTCACCTCTTTCTTATTTGTACTGCCCACTTCAATACTATCCTCAAAGTTTTCAGCCCTATCAGGAGTATGATTTGATGCCATAATCACTCAACTAGATCACTATGCTTGATTGAATACCTGTACTAGTAAAACCAGTTACCATAAACAATGTGTACTATTTCTCAATATAATATATGTTGTGTAACAATACACCACCTTTCTTAATCCTCTCAATCAAATATCTGAAGCCTAGTGAACAATAATATTTTCAAGGCATAAGGTTCAAGTAAATAAGCATATTCGACAATTCCGAATATAATAATCCTCTAGAAATGATACTCGTATACTTTAAACAAGTAATAGCACTACTACATTAATTTTTAGTTAACATTTGTATCATTTTTTTTTTTAACTTGAACCTTTGAGTTAATTAATTTAATTATCCTTTTCCTAAGAGAATATATTTACCTCACACACACTTCCTTCCTCCTATGATCTGGTCCACGTCATGTACCTCGTCTTGTCACCCGACTGGTCACGGCACCAATGTAACCGGGCTCTTCGGGCTTGAGGTGTGGACGGAAGTGTGTTTGAATCTCTAGGAAAAGGAAAACTAGACTAGATAAAACTCTTTTAAAGTTTTTATTTTATTCGCTACAACCCCCCTTTAATATCAATTACAACCTGTAATAACTAAACCAATGCGAGATTTAAAACCTCTTTGGTCTTTTGGAGCGAGATGGTGATACAAGGATTCGGAACCCTTCACTAGCTCAACTCCCAGATTGCAATTTAATAGGGTATTAAGTATACATACAAATAAACATTGTCAAAACAATATAATTATAATGAATATAAAATGATTCATAAGTTTTAACAATAAATATATATTTTGTATGTAATATCTTATAATTTTATAAGAACATGAAAGGGACATAATAATATCATCGAACACGAAACTAATACTAAAGAACATGTAAAGCTACAGATATGTAAAGCTAGGAGCCACATGAAATGATGACAGAAATATGAAATGTAAGTTACTTTAATATATATTAAAAGCATGATTTAAGCGGACTATTACAGCACATTAATTTGCCAATCTAGCTAAGGTAAATATTTTGTTAAAGTGTTGATTCCAAAGGACGAAAACAGTTTGTGGAAGTGTGCTCATCAATTTTATAACACAAGCTCATGTGTTTATAACTAGATCTATCTCCTGGTTTTCTGAGTCTTAAAAAAAATCTCTCACATTTTGCCAGTCATCTCACATTATTAGCAAAAGAAACGTCTCATTCGATCAGACCTTAATGGCTCTGCATCCCACAACGTGCTTGGGTTAATTTCCCATCAAAATGAGTTAAGGAACTTTGTTTACAGTGTCACTGACAATAAAATACACTCAGAAAGTACAGCACGGTCAGCGTTTGATTTAACATTTATAAACAAAATGAACACAAACAAAGAAACTAAACATTGGAAACCGAATTATTCATTGCTATTTTGGCTATTGGTCTTTCAAAAATGAATGTCGTGCCAGCGACATTGGACATTGGACATACAAAAGTGAAATTACAACAATTATAATAAACAAACTGCGGAAACTCTTGGCAGGTGATATTTTAAGGGAAAAGGCAGATGTTCGTAGATAACCCACAAGCAGAAACCAATTTTCTGTTGATTTTTTTTCAGATTCGGGGCTGGCGTTCCTAGTTAACCCACAAACTATAATCAATCTGCTGTATTCTTAAGGTTTTACCAACAAGGGTTAAAAACCTACCTACTGTAGGTTCAGGCGAGGCTAGCGATCCAAGTTTCCCGCAAGCAGTAACCGATTTGCCATAATTTTAGTGCGGGGCTAGAAGTTTTAGTTTAACCACCACTGCGATTTTTTTCATTTAAATCCCTCCGATAGTTTTGATGATTTCGTGCTGACAAACTTTGAGGTGACAAAATCCAATATGGCCACCAATAAGACATTTTGAATGCAATCGGAAAACTTTTTATGCAGCATAAATTTACTCAATATGTTAAGTCACTGAGCCAATAAAGAAAAAATTCCATGCTATCATGTCTTTTACATTACTTGAAAACAAGAATCTCTACGTACACTTCATGTATAGATTTTAAGCACCGTAACGCTGTGAAGAATATCAGGTGCACATCATTCCGTTGTAAGTGCACAACATTGCTTGGTACATGTACTTAAAAACGAATGTCGTGCCAGACACGTTGGTCATTCAAAAATGAAAGTCGTGCGCTGGACAACAATTTATTCTCTGGGGTTTACTTCGACCTGTTCACAAAATGACCGACTCTTTTTTAATATCATGTCCAATGTCGTGCCAGCACGACTTTCACTTTTGAATGTCCAATGCCCCATGTCGTGCTGGCACGACATTCATTTTTGAAAGCCCAATGTCCAATGTCTTGCCCGCATGACATTCATTTTTGAATGTCCAGTGTCCAATGTCTTGCCAGCACAACTTTCATTTTTGAATGTCCATTGTCAAATGTCGTATGTTTAGCTAACTCCACACAGCTACATGCATATGTATAACAAACTTGAATTACGAGTGATACACCTTTTGCTACTTACTACATAATGCATTTATGGAAAATATTAATTACTGATAACAATATTGTAACCGTGTATTTACTAGCTGGAAAAGAAAAAAAAGCAATTGATTTGTGAGTGCTAAAACATTTACTGTGATTTACTATAGTCTCATAAGGTAGAAATACCATGGTTTCTGCACCTCTCTTTCAAATTAAACTCGTTATCCTTTATAAGAACCATTATTTACATCTTTTCATCCTTTTAATTTTAGAACAATTGTGTGTTTTTTTGGTTAATCTTATTTGGGAGTAAGAGTGCATCTCATTAAAATCATATCGTGACGTTTACTTCATTTCATTACGTAATGAAGCGTGTATTGAGGATCTGATTTTAATGAGATTGGGAGTAAGAGTGCATCTTAAATGGAATATGGTCATGTATTTTTTTATTGAAACTACAATCCTAGTTATAAAGTTGGACTGCACATATCAGTTACACAGTAAGTGGTGACATCGGCTTTGGAGCTCAGAGTACGAATGCTTTGCTCAACCTATCTTCCAGTGGTGTTTTATAATTCTATGAAATCCGAATGTAAACCCATCTGTAACAATAGCACACACACAATATTGCAAAGAAACTCGATTGGACTTCATTGACCAACAAAACTGCTATTTTTTTCCTTTATCTTTGAGACGAGAGTACGAAATCACATAATGACAATTATATGCCTGACACGTTGGTCCAATAGTGCTCTATAGTTATGTGTGTAACATTGTTACTAGTAATAATTATTTCAGTGCACATGATGCATACGGCCACAAATACTACGCCACCACAAACACCACAGCAGAGTTTCTGAGCAGTATACAGATAGAAAATTAAAACAAACACATTCATGTATATGTATTTCGTATCTTTATACTTTACATATGAAATAATCATGGTCATTTAACAATGTGCCAATATAAACAAACCTCACTTATACAATCACTCAACCATTTCTGAACAGTAGTTTTTTGCGTCATATGATTAAAACTTCATCAAAATCACTGTGAATACCAGGAATAGTCGGAATACTCTTAAGAAAAATTAACAAAAAACACTTACTAAAACATTTAAAGTAAAATGAATGAATAAACTAACTCCTTTTATGTATGATTGTACAAATGTGAAAGCTGACCAGCTTTTCCCACTATCAATGAACATGTATGCTAGAACATGCACATGATTTTCTGTGTTCTCAATATATGACATGAAAATGGGAGATAACGTGTTCACAGTGTTGCTCTATATACATAATAATCTATTTTGTTTATCAAAAACATGGTAATATGTATTATAACATTTAATGAATATGTCATATAACTGACAAGCCTGGCATTAAAGACCCAGACTTCTATCCAACTACTCATTTTGTAATCAGGAAGGTACCCCTAGCCATATAACTTATGACAATTTAAATTTCTACTACTTAAAAGGAAAAGGAGGAATGAAAACCGATAGTCACCAATTATCTCTCAACAATGACTTCATTTATACATTTAGATGTCTAAGGCCGTATAAACTTATTAATGTACAAACTACAAAAAAAAATCGAAAATAAATCCAAGATGCCAGTATTCGATCAAAAGCCATATCCAAATAATAAAAGTATCACTGTCTTTTTTAGAATATTTCTCACACAAAGGATAGCTTAAGTAACATATATTTATCAAGCATTTGAGGGCTGGGAGTTGAGCTGTATATAGTCAATTAGACCATTATGTTGATACAGGAGGCTCTTCTAAGTGTTTTATGGGTTTACTGAGTATTTGTTCAAACTAAGATGTGTTAACATTAAAATATGCATCACTTTAAATATGCATGTACATGTATGTACAGAAATCCCCTATATGCATGGGCAGTGTCATAGATTTGAAAAACACACACAACATATCTGTATTTATAAATGATTTTGGTCAAACTTTTTGAAATTACTCCTAAATTTATTTAAAGCAATAGAAATCGTACGAATAACTGAGGGCTATTCCATTTTAACATAAAACCAATCCCTGGAATTGGACTGTTGCATTTAGATTCTTTTTAAAATTGTTGTAGCATACCTCCCCTTTATATTTATTCTATGGGTTGGGCTGGGTTGTATGTTTAAATCGAATAGCCCTATGAGACCCTGATTTAAAAGCATAAAATTACAAATACATGATTGCACATTCCATATTTACAGAGTACAGATTTCAATCGGAGGGAACATTATTTGCTTCAATTATATCATTTTGGTACTAGAATTTTTTCATGATATGACAAAGTAATATTTCAATAATTTTAAATTTAAATACATGTGTATACTCTGTGAATGTTCAAAGCAGCAATGTCAATAATTATGAATGTCACAAGTTTTTCACGGCAACCTCAACAGAATACTTCACGAGTAGCGTGGATTATTCTACATTTCATTTTTTCACATTTTCACAATAACTCTATATCTCTTCAGAAAAATAAATAATTCCTTTATTAAATTTATGGACAGATATCGCTCACAGAATTTTGGTTGTGGTGCCTCACGAAAGCATGATCACTATTTAAAATCAACAACAACAACAAGTAGTCATTGGCAAATCAGCAGCCACACCCTCCTTGGCTCTGCTTATTCTGGTCGTTATTAAGTCGGATCTGGTCGGGGAACTCGTACTGTTTCACCTCCGTTTCCTGGGACAGTGCGTTCTTGGCAACGGTTTGGAAGGCCTGTTCTACATTAATGGCTTCCTTGGTAGTCGTCTCGAAATAGGGAATGTCTTCCTTCAAATGGCACAATCCGTGAGCACGCTTTGCAGATATCTGAAATAAATCAGGTTGTGGAGTGAACAATTTTAACTAACTGTCTGAATAAGAAAAGAATACAATGGTATCATTCATTATATATTTGAGATTTTGTATATTAAATGTTTATGATATGTTTCATTTCTTAATTGCAAAACCAATCACTATAGAAACTGTTTAATGCAATTACGTCCTCGCAGGAGTGGGGCCCCTACCTTGTAAAACACTGGCAGGTTATCGAGAAGAAAGGCTATTTGGAGGTTTTCGTCGTGGATCCTTACTTCACAAAAACATTTGCAACAAACGGCACTTCAGCAAATCCAACCTATCGGAAAGTTCTGTTATATTAGAATTATGTATGGCATCTCTTGTTATAAATAAGCCTGTAATGAAATATATTACTGAACAAAATTACACTGACATTTTATTTGAGCGTTCGTCAATAAGAAAAAGAATCATTTATGTCGCTGATTTTTGCGTTAGAAACTTTTTTCATAGAAAAGTGTCACCCTACATCTAGAATGTTGCAAAGTGCTCGGATTCCAAAATACATGAGTACACCAAACCATCGAACTCAATTCAAATTATTGCTTTACGTCTTTGTTGTCCTTTGTACAATTTAGATCTCGTCGAATATATCGAAAGTACCGAGCAAGGCGTACTGCATGGTATCCTTACAGCGTTCCACGACAGGCTGACAGCTGAGTAAAACTATTTAAAAGGCTAGCTCTGACAGCCTATCTTCGAGAATCTTACAATTTGGCCACTACATGTAAAACTATTCTTTAACGCTAGCGTATAACACCGGACGAAGCTAGCTATCTTAGGATGACCAGGTTCATTGTATTATGTAACACGCTAACACTTGATCCGGTATGGTCGAACGGGGCTTAGAATCTTGGTAAATAAATCTTGTTCTTTGAAACATAAGCTCATATTTCAATGATATACACGCATGTTCTTCGGCAGTTAGGAATGGATTATACATCTCAACATCGGTGTTCCAAACATGATTACTTTACATGCAGAGATATTTGTAAGAGTGAGATATGTTTCACCGAGTGATCACATAAAGCAATGTAATAATCTGTGATATCGAGTGATTATTTCATTATGCGCAGAAATAAAACACTGTTTTGTGCATGTAATATTGACAAGAAGTCAGTTTAATCGGCGTTAATTTGAACATTGCGTGAGAAACCTTACGTCTTATCGTCATTTTACGTTACATTTAGTAAAGCAATACCGGAACCAATATATATCAATATATATAAAGAGTAGTAAAAATAAAAACACTGCAGTGAAAAATAACAGTAGTATAAATAATATGATATTTCATTTGTGCTGTTCAACCTCTGATCAAATTAAGAATATTAATGCAAATGAGCGACACATATCTCGTCTTCGTTCATTGTAAATGATTGGCGTTTCTGCTATTATCCAGACACCCGAAGTGTTTTATGCTACGCTTGTCGAATTATAAATGAATAATGACGCCAAGCTGTTAAACATGTTGATCGACTTGTTTGGGTGTTGTCAAACTACAAGAAATAGTCAGTTTCTTTACAATTTCGTTTTAGGCGCCAATTATTTAGGTTTATATATTTAACATCATTTATCTTACCTTAAACTTAACTGTGTACAATGTATCACCGGATGAACACCGGAAAACTCTGAGTTTCACAATTCACACATTATTCTGTAAATATTTATTAGAAATCCATACACATTCGAGCGTACAATGGCAAAATGTGCAATTCGATATATTTCTTAGTTTATTTAAACATGCATCCGTGGCCAATCGTGACTTTCTTTTTATATGAGTTGTTTTATTTTATGTGATCTTTAATGTTGATTTCAATCAGTATGCCGCCGGCATTTAATGCATTGGGTTGTCACTATATATCTTTGAGATCATAAAGATACTATCCATGTTGACTTTTTACACTACACGTTAATGTAATTAAGATGATTAAGTACACACCAACTTTACGTGTCGTTATTTAAGACAGATATCAAAACATAGATATGTTAACGGTTTATAATACTTTGTCACTGTAAAAGGTAAGTCGGTAGGTATTACCAAATGACCAGAACCCTGCTTAAACACTTCAAAATGTGATACTGTTCGTTTTCCTTCACGACATTCACCCTAACTGTATGTGCAATCCAGACTTCCCTACGGGTAACCATTCACCCTATGGAGCAAGGCCCCAGAGAAGGAACTTCTATGATTAGCATTACTGTAGAACTGATCGTCCGTGTTTCCTGATCGACACTCTATCCACAGTCTTTCGTTCTGCAGAAGGAGAACAACGGCGCTCTCCGTCTCGCAAACGGGTGTTTCACCGACATTCTTGTGACCCTTTACAACAACAACGTCGTTCTCTTTCATGAAAGCGTAGTACCAGTGTCTAGTGTTATAAAGACAGAAATGTGCTGAGAAGAAGTAGATTCCGGAGACGGGTGCCGTGAAGATCCCTGCCCCACTGTCGTACGCCTCGCCGATGTTGAACAGCGGATTGCTGAACACGAGGACCTGGTCCGTAGCAAGTGACTTGTCCACAATCGTGTGAGCATTAAACGCCACAACAGTGTCTGGAATAGGAACTATAATGTAAGATTGCTGTTAATGAGGACCTGACCGTTAGCCAGTGTCTTGTGGTTTAAAAGCGACAACAGGATCTCAAATATGACATATAATTTACATTTCAGGTCTTTGTATTAACAAAGTTGTTCTGAAATTAAAATACAGTTAAAAACCGTTAATCCGTAGTCGTCGGGAGCCATATTAAAAGTTCGGTTAAACGATAAATCGGATTAACAATTATATGAAAATGTTAATGTTCGTAAATTATTGGTTGCGTAAAATAATTAGTCGTGAACACGCTTACATGTTGCATTTCGTTTTAGTGTTCGTTCAGAATACATGTAAAGTGAATAGTTGTTTAATAAATGACAATTTATTTGTTATTATACTTATTTTTAAACAACATTATGATGTAAAACAGATTGACGTGCATGCATTCTTAAAATATCCCGGTTTATATAAAACATGTTTAAATAGCACTGAAATTACACTTAGTGCTACATTATCTTCGCAAGCCGATCGCAGTATGATTTGAAAATTAGATGACCGAGTTCGTTTTTTTTGGCCAACCAAAGTTATTTAATTTCGATTTAAAAAATAACTCTCAAGTGGAAGAAAATCAACATAAATACCGTGTTTTTTTAGTAGAACCGGTTTATTTGCTAGCTGCAAAAAGCATTTAGCTTCTCATGCCACTTGAGCAATGTATAGTCTGATCCGAAATTGCAAACGTCTATCACTACCAATTACCTTCGCATATAACTTTTTGAGAAAAAAATCAAGAATAAAACATTTTTTACAATATGGTGCAAAAATATGGGGTATCCGATATATTGGAACGGGTTGAACTTACATATTTATAATAAATGCTCAAATTCAAACGCTCGGCGTTAAACTATATTATAATAAAATAAACACTTATCGGTTGATATAGAAGAAAAAAGTATAACTTTTTGGGAGATATTACAAGTATCTTCCATGACCGAGAGTGTAAAATAGGTTCATCCCAACCTGGGCGCTGGGTGTTTAGCGGAAACGAGGTTAACCAAGACTGCGCGAGTTTCCGCGAAACACCCTGCGCGAAGGTTGGGATAAAATTTTCTTACACGAGCGGCTGTGGTAGATGCTTTTTCTCCAACCTGAGTTAAACAAAATAAAGTTAAAACGAATTTTTTTGCTGGAACTCTTTTGTGCGTAGTGAAAATATTTTGCGTACAGATATAGATAGGTGATAATTCGTATTTTTCATGGATATGTGCGTAGTGATTCAGATTATATAAATAGTCAAATCGTTATTTACATAGTTCTGAGGCGAGTGCAGCTTTATTTCTTAAATGCAGCGTAAGAACTTTTGTTTGGTGCCATTTGAAACGAGAAATGATTAATTATGATTGTAAAGATTTCCACAAGACAGAGTTTCCATGATGCTATAGACGACGGTCATCAACAAGGGAGGTAATTGTGTGAAGACATTTAAAAGGAGTACCATACGGGTACAATATGAAATTGTGACCAAAACATAAATTTGATTTAGCGATGAATTCGGATAAACGGCGTTCTGATTAACGGTGATCAAATGCAGTTTATAACAAAGAAATCTAATTAATATTTAGTTTAGAAACGGGAAATACCTGATTTGCTCGTGTTATCAGTAATATAAGTCTGCATAGCGCCGACCGTCTGCTTCATAGCGTCCATGTCACCCAGACCAGTAGTGACATGATCACGTGCCTGCTGCATCTCCTTGTGCATGGCCTCCACATTGAGCTCCATGCGCACCATTTTCTCGAGCAGTTGCTCCACTAGGGAGAGCCACGACTGCGGCTCAACCGGAAGTGAGGCGGCTATCCAGACGCTGGCAATCACAAGGATCAGCTTTGCTAGTTTGTAAGCCATGTTTTCTCCATTCAGGATACAGAGCGACTGCCGGTTACAACGTCCCTACCTGCCGATCTCTACCTGAGCATATAAGCTGAGGCCCGTACATTTTAAAATATACAGGAAATGCCGCATGGTTGTACGGAGTAGAACATAAGCCAAACATTTGTGATTCTGCTATTGAATCTTTGGCCCAATGTGACTGATAATGATACTTATGTGATCTGAAAAGAGACTATCATTTGAATGTCTTAAAATGGCTCCGAAAATATATAATTTTTGATATTAAAAAACGACTTGATGCAGAAATTTAAATTCAACGTACCTGGCCTCTGCTCTTTGTGTGCGGTTATTTTGCTGATTTTGCCAGGAATCATGGCATTTAACAGAAGCAACCTTAGATAATTTATCTTTATTAATGATTCCAAACGACGAAAACAGTTTGTGCATTTTTGTAATCCATGTTATCACACATTATGCCTAGATATATTCTAGGTGTTTTGTACAAGGCTGAAATGGGTCTTGTGAATCTCTTCGCATATCACAATAGAACCACAAGAAACGCGTCTTCCATCAAATATAACAAGCTCTGCCTCCCACTGGTTGCTTGGGTTTCATCACTGTTATCATCAAAATAATTTAAGGATCTTTGTATTGCGTATATTTGATAGAGTGTCACAGACAGTGAAAAACAATTCAAAATTATACTGTGAGCAGAGTCTGTATTAACATTTATCAGCAAACGAAACCTATTTGTTTAGATACAAATATGTTGAGACCATTTTGTTAGGATACAGGTAATTTACTAACACCCGGCAAAATTGCGGGAAAACAGAAAAACTTCAACAACTGCCTTAAAACGTGCCTTCACAGACACGAGACGTGATTGAAGTACTCTTGGGAATATTTTGAGACAATTTTACATTGTATTGTGTTCAATATTACGACATAGATATTCTGCAATTATTTATGCATTAAATTGCCCCGCTCACGTTAACGTTCGTTGCTATGGTGATAATTACTAGCGTCTTATTTTTAATTTTGTTATGTTGTTTCTAAAAATGAACAAAATGTATGTAAAGCTATGTATGTTTAAAGAATTGTGTATCAATATTAAAAGTTGAGAATGTTATGTCACTGGTCCCAAAACTTTCGAACACCCCTCGTATCGCATTGTTGTTGTCATTTTATAATCGTTGGCATATGTTCGAAGAAAAAAATTCTCAAAGTATAGTTAAAATAACGTCCTTATGAAAACGAGCTCATGTTTTTCTAGAAACGCCCGCGAAACCTTCTTATTTATGTATAAATTTTGGAAAAGGCAGTATAATTCAGTCAGAGTCGATCCTTTGGACCCTTTCTTTATACAACGCATAAATAAAATACATCTGGGTTGCATATAATAATGTTTAGCTTTTACTAAACTGTATCATATGTGGGGCTCGAACAACTGACAGCCGGAATACTTGCTTGACACGTTTCCAATAGAGATATCTGTTCTTGTGTCCTAAGCTTTACCTTCCTTTTAAAACCAATGTGATCAAAAGAAGCATTATTTACTGAGATTTTTGTGATTGTTAGGACGAGCGATATCTGAGTATCGATCAAGGCGTCCAGTATGGTCTCCTTCCAGCGTCCCATGAACAGCGTCGCCTACAGCAACGGCGGCCTTTCCGTGGAATTCAACGTGTGACCAACCAGAGTGGCTGGCTAATGGCAATCTGATAATATTGTGCATGTTTAAAACATGGTGACATAGGAGTTAAACTAGTTAAAGGATATCACAGCCTACCTAAGTTTCGAGAATCTTACAATGTGACAACTAGATGAACAGTTCTTCTTAAAGCTAAAGCTCGCGTACAGCATCTGACTCAACTAGCTAACTCATATTCATTGTATTCTATAACAAGTTAACGCTTGACAGTACGGTCGAACGGAGCTTAGAATCCTATCATATTATCACTCTGTAAATAAATATGTTTTGTGGTTCGAAACATGAACTGCTATGATATACAAGCATGTTCTTCAATATTTAGGAATGGATTAGAAATCTCAACATCTGTGTTCCAAAAATGGATACTTTGCATATAGAGATACTTGTAAGATTGAGGTATGTTTCACCGAGCGACCACAAGAAGAAATGTTGTTTGTTTGTGATTGAGAGTGATTATCTGTATCTTACACCGAATTGCTCAAGAGAAAACTCCTTTTAACTCCGTGAAGTCTGTTTTGACCTCATTGGAACTACGTTTTTTTCTTGCACCTAAATTGAGCAATGTTTCTGTTCATGTTATGTTTTCAAGACGTCAATTCAATTGGTGTTTATTGGAACATTGCATGAGAAACCTTACGTCATGTCGTCATTTTACGTAACGTTTAGTTAAGCAATGCGGGAGCCAATATATATAAAGAGCAGTAAAAATAACAGCAGTAAAACAATATGATGTTTCATTTGTATTATTCAATCTCTTATCAAATCAAGAATGTTGATGCAAATAAGCGAGACACATAACGTATTCGTTCATTGTAAGAACTGAGGTCCCAGTAATAAACAAGAAAACCGAAGTGTTGTAAATACACTATAACAAACCAACAGTATTTTGTATGAACACCGAAAGACTCGGAGAAGTTGTACAATTCACTCATTATTCTGTAAATATTTTATTCGAAATCAGTACAAAAGCGAGCGTACAATGGCTAAATGTGCAATTCGATATATTTCTTAGTTATTTAAAGTTAAACATGTATCCGTTCCAATTCATGATTTCTTTTTATATGAGCTGTTGTAGTGTATGTTATCTTTAATGGTGATTTCAAACAGTATACCGCCGACATGTAACACATTGGGTTATCACTTTATCTTTGAGATGGTAAATAAACTATGCATTATAGCTTTTTAACACGTGAATGTGATTAAGATTAATAAATACAAACTTTGAGTGTCGTTATTTAAGACAGATATCAAAACACCTATAAGTTAACTGTACATTACACTTAGTCACTGGTAAACGTAAGTAGGTAGGTACTACCAAATGATCAGAGCCTTGCTACAACACTTCAACATACGATACTGTTCGTTTTCCTATATCATATTCACCATCTCTGCATGTGCAATCCCTACTCCCTACGGGTAATCATTCACCCTGTGGAGCAAGGCCCCAGAGAAGGAACTTTTACGATAAGAATTACTGAAGAACAGGTCGTCTGTACTTCCTGATCGACACTCTATCCACAGTCTCTCGTTTTGCAGCAGGAGAACAACGGCGCTCGCCGTTTCACACACGTACTCTTGGCCGTCATACTTGACACCCTTTACAACAACGACGTCGTTTTCTTTCATGAAAGCGTAGTACCAATGCCTAGCTAAATAAAGACAGAAGTGTGCGGAGAAAAAGTAGACCCCGGAGACGGGCGCCGTGAAGATTCCTGCCCCACTATCGTATGCCCGATGTTGAACAGAGGATTGCTGAACACGAGAACCTGACCCGTAGCAAGTGATTTGTCCACAATCGTGTGAGCGTTGAACGCCACAACATTGTCTGAAACAGAAATGTAATGCTAGATTGCTGTATGTGGACCTGGGTCAAAGATTACAGTCTCAAGTCTGATTTCAGACACAGACGCAGAGAAGCACTTTTATTTAATTACAAAGACTCATTTTTATTTCATTCGTTTGGTTCTGAAAGCATAATGGGAATAGTCGTACAATTTCAATAGTTATAATATTTAGCAAATTTTACCAACAATATTCAAATAAAAGGAAAGGAAAATAACAATGAAATGAAGATTTGCAGTTTTGTCATTTGATTTTGAACTGAGACTTGCCACTGTACATAGCCCCATTTCGGATAGGAAATATGATTCAATCGATGACAATTTCCCATATCAGGGAGTTTTATTGACAAAGATGTTCTGGAATAAAACAACAACATATCACCTGAAAATTTTAAACTTAACACAACAAAAATAGTTGAAGTTTGTAAGGGATACCTGATTTGTTGTCAGAAAAATACGTCTGCAGAGCCCCGACCGTCTGCTTCATAGCGTCTACGTCCTTAAGACCAGAAGTAACCTGGTCAAGCGCCTGTGTAATCTCCTTATGCATGGCCTCCACGTTGAGCTCCATTCGCACCATTTTTTCAAGCAGTTGCTCCACTAGGGACAGCCACGACTGCGGCTCAACCGGAAGTGTGGCGGTCAGACAGACGCCCACCAATACGAGGAATAAGTTTGTAAACTGGTAAGCCATGTGTTCTCTTGTAAAACTTTAGAGCTTCTATAACCAGCTTTTCTCAGATTCCGTATCTGCGCAAATGGACTGAGGCCCGTAATAATTCACGGTAAAGAAATTTAAAGTGCTGCACAAATATTTGCAATACGAGGTAAAAATTTTATTCAAATTTAAAAAAGATGATACATTCCAGATTTGTTTTCCGAAGACGGGTAAACAAAACTACTTAATAATTTCAAATAATATGGCGAATACATGGTGACTCAATGAACTATGCATTTACTTCCGGTCAGTTAAAGTCGAATCCTTTTGGGATTTCATGACACTGTTAATGATGACGCTATCTACAACAAAAACAACCATTGTTTCATGATTGTAGATTAAGTTCCTCTATTTTATGCTTTACATTATTACATCTGTTTAAATTGTTCACTCAGTCGAAATTTACAGTCTCTACGTCGGGGCCTCTTGTTCGATTTTGCTTGCTGGTTTTGCCGTGTTCGTTAAGTTGGAGGAATCTTTGCCAACTGAAGAAGGCAATTCTTTATTACGAATCAAAGGAATCTGAAAAGTTCTTGATGAATTTCAAATTGAATAACAAGCTTGTTGGTGAGATAAACTGCTTTCCATGTTGTATTCCGGATGTTTTTTTATAACACTATAGTTTTGTCGCAATTGCCATGACTAAAAAGTGATTCATCTTGATTGTAAATAGGTTTGCAGCTGCCGTGAGAAGGATAAATGCTAATTGTGCATGGAAGGCATAACATGAATCATAATCCTTACAGTACTGTTTTAAATCCATCATGTTTTCTATGAAACTCGTGAGAGAAAAAAAAACACAGAAATTAAGAATTATCCTCTATCTGTTTGTATTTTTTTTTATATTTTTATCATATATTTATAATTTATAAGCCCTGATGAGCTACAAGCGAAACCGGTCGGCGTATTACCGAAAAGAATACCAATGTGATGTTACTTTTTTATTATACATAATATATATATATTATTTTTTAACCATTAACTTCATTTTAGACCTACTATTTTAACACTTTTCTAACATGTTTTTTTTTATCAACTTGATAGATATATAAAAACCGTAAAAATGGTAGCGTTCTTTAAAAGTTAGTGAATACCGTGTAAATAGTATTCTTAACGCTAACGAGTGTTTACCTTACGCTTTTAAATTTACGTGCAGTACTTCGGTACATTGCACATTGATAGTAACAGTATGGCAATAAATAAAACTGTTCTTTTATGAAAACAGAAGCGTAACATTTCAGGACGATTTTAGCTCCCTTCGGTATAAGCATGTTGTTACCTAATGTTACAATTATTTCGCTAAAAACGTTTTGAAACGCTAGCAATATGCTCAGACGTCATGCGCGAGCTGTTGGATTGCCTATTTATGGACACTATCTTTAACCGTATACTGTCGACCTTCACTGACACGTTATATATTCAGTGTGTGTATACCACGTGCTAAATAACGTCATAAATGCTACGTCGGAAGGCAACATTTTGCTTAAAATATAGACTTAAATCAAAGATAACTTTTCGTCCTCTACAATATTTTAATTTAAACAAAGGGCAGTTTATGCCGCTTAAAGAGCCCCGCCTTCGTTTATTTAGCGAAGTTTGATAAGGTGATAATAAGGTCAAACACTTTGACAAACCTGTTTCCAAAATAATGTTTTGATTGTGCTCCGTCAGACGACCGTATTGTAAAATGGTTTGTCGAAGTGTTCTAAGAAACTAAACTCTCAATCAAAAATTATGGTAAAAGACCGAAGGCGAGGCTCCGTAAGCTGCGTAGACTGTGCTGTATTTCATTTCAAATGGTGAATAAATAGTGAAGTTACATTTGTTTAAAGTCTTTATCCGAAGCAAATATTTCATTCCGACGTAGCATTTATGACGCAATTGATCACGTGATATACACATACTGACATTGCTTCGTATATTAAATTTAGTTGTGCGCGTTTCAGCTACAGCCATGTATAAAAAGTATGCATTAAGCCTTCTATGTTTCCACTATTGACAAATCTAACTAGTTTAATATTAATCTTGATGTTCACATTTTATCTAGCCTTAAACGTTGTCACTATTTCAAACTTGAGTTCGTCTTTGACAAAGACCAACGGCACACTACAAAATATATGTACATCAAAGTACAGGTATAGCATTAATGTTGCGCAGTGTTTGGTTATCAATTACAACCATAAATTATATTTTACTGAATTTCATAAAGAGTTGTTTCTGAATAAGTGATAATTTAATCTACACTTCACAATTTTACTACTCCAAGCGGATATGGAGTTTGCACGCGTATAATCCAGTCAAGTTTTGCGGTGCATCTTGCTTTGAATTTAAAGGAATTATCTTCTTTATCTGTAAATGATATATGTCCTACTGGATGAATCGTTTATACTTCAAAACTATGTCCGGTCTTATAAAATGAAGGAGTTATTATTCGTTTTGATCTTATAAACATGTTCTCTTAATTAGGCTTTCAATGGCCTCCTTGTCTGTCCTACATACTTTATTTCAGAAGTATCCACAATTAAAGTTAGGACATATATAATATTAGATGATTTTCAAGAGACGTTTTCCTTGAGTAAACAATTAAACGTTTTATTGTTTATGGAAGCGGTAATATGTGGGCTATTTTGAAGCAAAGAACAGCAGACACATTTCCCAGAATTGCACGAAGGACTTTTAGTTAACAAGCCACGCCGTAACTTTCGCATTGTTGATAGTTGTATTGGAGAGACTACCACTCTTTAATTCTTTAATGAGAAAGGTTTATTATTTGAAACTGTATTAGAACTTACTCGACAAGTATTAGCTATAGATGCAAATTCAATCTACGAATTTTTACTATAGGTGTCCTTTTAAACAAATCAGAGAAATAATGTTGAACGTTAACGGAGCCTGCATACTAGGTATAGGTTTTTAGTTGCTATTCATTAATTTTGGTAAGAATAGCCACCTACTTTATAGAAACGTTGTAGAACATTGTTATAAAACTATGTTAAGGATCACCGATAATCGACGTAACTATACATGCATAGACACATTAGGGTAGGGTCCTGGAAAGATAAATGCAGTCTAAAAACTAATTAGTGATTACAAATACAGTCATATAAAGTGAATACATGAAATTAAAACTAAGTGACTAGAAAAATGTAATAAAACCTTAGTATATACAAGGTTTTCAAAAAACGACACGACTATTTAAACTTAAAGCTACCGTTTTCAGTCTCTGTAAAACTGGAAATTATGAGAACATTATGAAATAATGAGAAAGTGCGGGGCGACTTTTTACAGCTTCCAATGAAAACAGTGAGGCTGCCGATTATTTCATCAAAATTAATAGTTTATGATCAGATATATGTCCTGGTTATTTGAGTCTAACAAAATCCCTCTTATTTTGTCAGTCATCGTACATTGCCAGCAAAAGAGAAGTCTCATTCAATCAGGCCTTAACGGCTCTTCGTCCCACAACGTGCTGTGCTTTGTTTTGTCCACACCAAAATGAGTCAAGGATCTTGTTTATAGTGTTACAGACAAAATTTGTTAAAGATACATTCTAAAGTATAGCACGGAAAGAGTTTGTGTTAACATTTTTAAACAAAATGAACACAAAAAAGAAGTAAACATCATTGGAAACCGAATAATTCATGCCATTTTGGTAGGTACAGGTTATCTAACGAAACCCAGCAAAACTGCAGAAACTCTAAGCAGTTGTTTTTTTTTTCAGGGAAGGGGCTGATGTTTGTGGATTACCCACAAGCCGGTAACTTTCAATTCAACGTAAATTTACCCATAATAATGAGCCACTGTGCCAAAGAAGAAACAATCCCATGTGATCATGTCCTTTCGATTACACGAGGACAAAAATCACTACGTGCACTCTATGTATAATTTAAAGCACCGTCACGCTGTGAAGAATACCGTTGTTAGATAACAACATTGCTTGGTATGTATCGTTTCCGTCCGCTTTATCAAATCTATCAATTTATTATGAAAATTTCTTGAGGAAAAACTCATCCCTATGTGCATTACTTATAAACGATCAAATGGCAATAATTCTGTAAAAAAATATCCGATCGGATTATGACAATGTTAATGGGCAACTAGGCTTAGTACTTATCATTTCTTTACGTTTCATAAGATTCCTCCAGCAGTTTTGGAGATTTCGCGCGGACAAACTTATCTCTTCGTACGTAGGCAAAACTGCATAATGCCATAAACTGTTTCAAATATTACATAAGGGGAACGATATTAATACACAACTAGGGTTGGTTCTTATCGTTCATGTGAAGTTTCATCAACATCATTTCAGCAGTTTCAGTGAATTCGCGAAGATGAACTTTGAAACATCCAGTCAAACAGAGAGAGAGAGATATATGACCAGCACAACATCCAAGTGTCTCGTTCCTCTGTGGGGAACGATATTTTTAAGTTTGTACTAACTTATTAAGGTCGAATCCGTTCACTTCGTAGAAAGCAGTATTGCGTACTTGTGTCTATGTGCAGAGGCCAAGAAAAAAACGAAGGTGTGGCTCAAACAACTTCTTCAAGGAAAGGCATACTCACCTAGACTACTGGATCACTCTCACTCATTGTATTGTTTAAAAGAGAAAAACCTGATACTTTTCTTTCGATATGTATTAATAGGGAAACCTATTGCCAACAAACTGCTTAGATTCAAAACGAACAAAACCATACACGCTCTTCTTCTTGAATACAGTAAATCAGTATAATTCTGAAAACAGCTGTTAGCGTCCCCTGCCAATTTCGCTCTGGTGGTGACTGCGTTGACCAGATGTTTGGACCAGGGGCCAGTTTCTCTAAAAAGTAAGAACAAAAAGCTCAGTACTTATTTTACATTTATCTTGATTATCTTAAAAAAAGAGTTTTTAAGTCCTCAAACTATTCAAAATAAGAATAGAATACAAATTATACCAAAATTAATACTGTGAGCTTGGCTTGTTATTGTTATCGGGATCAAGATTGTTCGAAAAAGTAGGGCCTAGAGCCGTCCCTTCGCACCCTGAAGAAGCTCGTCTTCTTCATAATCTGCGCGCTCTTCTTCCTCTTGGGACTTCCTCTCACATCCTCTTGGACTTCTCACCCACAATAATGCGCGTTTAGGGATCCTTTTTTAACATTTGAATATTCATTTTGTTCCCTAAACGCCACAAGTCAACTGAGCAGTACCAATGTAAAATATATTCTTCAACTATTACTCCACAATACTTAACACTTCACTGTTTAATTAAAACACAAAAGTTACACTTTAATTATTTTAGTCAATACCTTTTATTTATTACACTTAAGTGTTTTATGAAACACAAATAATTAGTGTAATTTAGATCGACTTCTGTCAATAAAGCATCGCCATTTTGAAACCATCTAGCAGGTGCCCGTTATCTTTCCGCTCAATATACTAAGCGCTGGGATCTGTCAATCTTGGCTAGGAAAACAACAAGTGGGTTATGGACGCGTAGAGTCGCCAAATCAAAAATATATTTTTATATGGACTAATAATTGGCTAAGACATAGGTGAAAATATAACTATTGCGAAATGTTCAGACTCCGAAATATATCAAATTCACGAACTCGTTTTAATGAATTACTGTAAAACATCTAATAATGTATGTTCTCCTGTATAGAATTATATCGTCGAATTTATCGAAAATGCCATTTAAGGTGTCTAACATTCAAGTATTCAATGAATAGCGTACAGCAGCAATGGCCTTTCAGTGAAATCAGTAACGGTCAGGGATAGTGTTCATAAAGCCTCTAAATCATTTATTTACTTAAGTGAAAGTTTTATTAATACGGTCCCAGGCTAACAGTTTTATCAACCAGACAGGTTAGCAAGCGACAATCTGGTAGTGTTGTACATGTTTAAAACTTCATCAACATTGGCATGGTGCTGAGGTTTGTACGTAGGATAGTTAATTCGGGTGGTTCGTAGAATATTGACTTTATTTGATGCTCGATCACCAATAAAATGACATCATACATGTATATGGTTTCAAATCAATTTTATTTTATATGAATACCGAAAATCTCGGAGAAGTCGTACAATTTAATTCGTATTCAGTGCATTTTATTTAATGCATATACAAGCATGACTAAATTTTCAGTTCGATATATTCATTGCGTTGATTTAAACAATTGTGGTCATTCATGATTCTCCTTTTATATAACATTTGCTTTATATTATCTTAATTGTTCATTTTAAACATAATGACGAATTACACGACATTGTATTGAAACTGTGAGAGTATTACTTTTTACATGTTTATTTTGTACGTATACATCCTCGATCGATTCCATTATAATACTGTTTAGTTTAATACACTTTAAACATTCCCGTACCTTTTCACCCAGTAAAGGACTTCTACGATATGAATCACTTAAGAACAGGTCTGCCCTTTTTCCTGGTAGACAATACATCCACAGTTTCTCGTTCTGCAGCAAAAAAACCCACGGCGCAATCAGCCGCCATGCACACAGAGTATTGTCCGTCAAACAGAGAACACTTTTCCACAACGACGTCATCCACGATGCTGAACAAAGGATTGCTAAAATATAAGTTCGAGAGAGAGAGAGAGAGAGAGAGAGAGAGAGAGAGAGAGAGAGAGAGAGAGAGAGAGAGGGGGGGGGGAGAGAGAGAGAGAGAGTACTTTCCAGACTCTCACTTAAGACGAACATCTAAAATGATAGGGCATCAACATTCTGATGATGTTGTCATTGTCTTATTCTCATCTAAAAGCTTACTTTGCATTAGTCTGACATCTGTCCAGGCAAGCTCCGGGTAATCGGATAATGTTGCCATTGTATTAAACTCTTCTAAATGATAACGTAATAGTAGTTGTCATCTGTTCATGCAGACAGACGTCGGGCAATCGAATAGTGTTGGCATAATATTAAACTCTTCTTAAGATTATACTTGCGAACGTATTATACGTCTGAATTTGACCATGCAAGTTAACTTGAATTGTTAAATTGTTTACTTATTATGATTAGTTTTTTAACCAGATCCTGTAGACCTGTTCAACAAACGTTCGACCACTGCTATTTTTTGTGGACAACATAACAATCACATATTTCATATTTCATTGCAAGTGTTTACAAACTCAAATTAAAATAGGGCTGGTGTTCGCCTTGTTTTCCAACATTATACGTTGCCACGTTTGACAAACTCGAATAAAAGACGTGCCTGTCTTGTTTGTGTGCAATTTATATTTTTTTTTAAATGCTTACATACATCAATTATTCCAACTTCATGGTATTTTATACAAATATATTGAATTCAAGTGGAAGTGTTATCTTTTTATTGAGACAGGTTGGAAGTAAGAAGTTAAGTTATGAATAAGTAACTTATAATAGAATGTTCTGTTTGTAACTGTATAGTTTTAACGACATTAACGACTTTCCATTGTCCTTCCATCGGACCAAATATTCATACAACTCATTCGCATAGAAATATATTTGAGTTTTATATAATTGAATTTAACTTGTGCAAAACAATGTATCGGCTGTGGAGCTCGAACCACAAGGAGCCTTAATATTAGCTAGACAGGTTGCATACTGTCGGCTTGTAAACTTGATAATGTACACTCCTCAATAATGCAATGCCTTTTAAATCATCGGGATCAAAAGAAGCATTTTTAACTTTTCGATTGTTACAAAGGCAAGCAATGTCTAAGTATCAAGTCACCTTAAAACTATAATGTGATTAATTAGGTGATTTCATATTAGCCTAGTTATTTGTCCGAGGTTAGCTTCATTTGCCTGAGCCCGATATCACCTTATTAATAAGTATTATATTAATTAACTATTACCATTTTGGTTAAAAACAGTCTTATAACTTACCTTTAGTTCATATTGAAGCCGTATTTATCCCTTATTCATTCATGGTGTCTGCTTTTCTAGACTTGACTTTGCTAATTTTGACATGTATCCTTAAAGTGACATTGCACATATTTATGAATAAAGCACTGTACATTGTAAGGAAGCATGTCTTTTCGTCTTACTTTCGTAAATCGTTTGTTAAAACGTCAAACGTTTCACCTTCGTCGTCCATGTTGTTGGTGTATAAAATCATAATAGTAAAATCCACCAACGGGTTAAATACAACTGTAATATCAAACCGTACAAAGTGGTTCAATCATTCAATAGGTTCAAGTATTCCAAATAGAGTTATACGAAGCACAAAATTTTCATAACAGTCGGAAAACGGAAAACAAAATGGCTACCTTTAAAAAAATCCAGCATATTTCTCATATTAGGCGACTTTCGACAGCCAATGAAAATGGCTTATTTCTCAAATCCTATACTAGGCGAGTTTTGTAGCCAATCAAAACGGAGGAAACCCATATTAGGCGAGTTTTGTTGATATTGGCCGAGTTTGGTCGATATTGAGCGAGTTCTGGCATATATTGTCTTCAATTGTCTGGTATTGGTACAGCAATTGTCTCTGTATCACGTCAAATATGTAATAGTTGATTAATAACACGTCGTATACACATGGTCCACCTGTTATATTTAATATAATTACCGGTTTGGAGTCACCCTCCACAAACATGTTAGATATGGGTAATGCAGAACAGTTCATACACTTCTAGCTTACATTTGGTTTGGATATTTTTTTATTAACAGTATATGATATGTTTTATTTCTTAATTGCAAAACTAATCTCTATAGAAACTGACGAACGCGATTATAGGAGCCGGGCCTCTACTTGGTGAAACACCGACAGCTTATCGAGAAGAAAAGGCTACGTGGAGGGATTCGGCATGGACCCTTACTCCGAGAGTGACAAAAAACATAGGCATCAAACGGCACTACAGCAAATCCAGCCTTTCGATAAGACACTGGTATATTAAAATTTTACATAGCACCTCTTCTTATAAATACCTCAAATAAAACGTTTTACTGAAAAAATACATTGACATTTTATATTGGCATTCGTCGACAGGTAAAAAAATCGTTCATGCTGAAAGTCTTTTTCTTCCTTTATACAATTCAGACTTCGTCGAATATGTCGAAAGTTCCGGGCAAGGCGCCCAGCATGGTATCCTTTCAACGTTCCATGAACAGCGTCGCTTACAGCAACGGCGGTCTTTCCGTGGAATCCAACGTGTGCCCAACCAGTGCTAGTGGCGATCTGATATAAATATGGTGCATGATTACAACTAAGTGACATCTAGGTTAAACTATTTAAAAGGCTAGTTCAGCCTACCTTCGAGAAGCTAACGCTATCGTACAACATCTGACTAAGCGAGCTAACTCGGGATGATCATGTTCATGTATTATATCATTCGGAACTCCTCGGCCATTTTTTCAAAAACAACCTCGGATGTATGCCGGTACATCTGTTGAAGTAGTCCGTATTGTTTTGAATAAAGGCATTAATTAAATGTAGTGTTTAAGAGTTGTATTCATTGCCCTCAGTTTAAATTGATTGCCAGTGAAGTGTATTATTGCAAACATAATTACGATTCACAGAGTTAAGTCATCAAGTTTAACTACTAAATAAGATTACTACACGATCTATTTGCAGCGGACTTAAACGTACCACTTTTTAAGTATGTAAACCGTCCATATACATCCGAGGTTGTTTTTGAAAAAATGGCCGAGGAGCTCCGAATGGTATTATATAACATGCTAACGCTTTATCCGGTATGGTTAAACGGAGCTTAGAAATTAATCATATTGCCACTCTCTGTAAATAAGTAATTTCCTTTCGATTCGAAACATTTGCTCTGATTTCAATAATATATATATGGATGTTCTTCAATATTTAGGAATGGATTAGAAATCTCAACATCTGTGTTTCAAACATGGATACTATACATATAGAAATACCTGTACGATTGAGATATGTTTCACACAAGTAAATGTTGTTTTTGTTTTATTTTACACCGAAGTTGAGCAATGTTTCTGTTCCTGTAATGTTTACAAAAAGTCAATTCAATCGGCGTAAATTGGAACATTGCGTGAAAAACCATATGTCGTGTCATCAGTTTGGTGACGATATTTCAAAACAGTTCAACTCACCATACTTAACGCATCGTTATGTTTAGTAAAGCAATGCGGGAACCAATATCTATAAAAAGCAGTAAAGATAACAAAACAGCAGTGAAAATAATATGATACTTCATTTGCACAATTTAATTTCTTATTAAATCGAGATTGTTAATGCAAATGAGCGACACATATATCGTCTTATAATAAGAACTGACGTTCCTGTTATAAACGAGACACCCAAAAGGTTTCTGCTAGGCTTCTCATATTATAAATGAAGAATGACACCACGTTCTAAAGAAGAATTCACAACAAGGGGACAAGCTGTTAAACATTTTGATCGACTTGTTTGTGTGTTATCAAACTACCAATTACCAAATAAATTTCAATTTCTTTAAAATTTCGTTTTAGGCGCCAATGACTTCTTGATCAGGTTCACATATTTAACATTATTTTTCTTATCTTCAACTTCACTGTGTACAATACATCAACGGAGGAGCACCGGAACACTCAGAAAAGTTGTACAATTCACTCATTTTCTGTAAATATTTATTAGAAATCCACACATAAACGTGCGTACATTGGCTAAATATGCAACTCGATATTTTTCTTTAAGCATGCATCTGTGGTCATTATGATTCTCTTTTTGTTATAAGACTTGATTTTTGCTTTATTTGATTTTTTATTGTTGATAAACAGTATGCCACCGACACATAACACATTGGGTTTTCACTATATCTTTGATATCATAAAGATAATATGCATAATGACACTTTAACATAACACGTTAAAGCTGCACTCTCACAGATAAACCGTTTTGACAACTTTTGTATATGTTTTTGTCTTGGAATGAGCCTAATTTTGCGTAAATATCTGCAATCCAGTGATATAAGACTGCTGACAAAATATCAGATCGCAGACTTTCATATTTCTGTTCGAAAATTAATGTTTTATCGCTAAAAGCGTTACTAACGGTTTAAGAAAAACATCAATTTTTGAACTTCCCAAGATAAAAAATAGTTGTTAAAACAGTAAATCTGTGAGAGTGCCGCTTTGATGTTATTCAGATGAATAAATACAAACTTTGAGTGTGTTCACTTAAGACAAATATTAAAACACCTATAAGTTAACTGTACATTTCATTTGGGCACTTGTAAACGTAAGTAGGTAGGTACTACCAAATGATCAGAGCCTTGCTACAACACTTCAACATATGATACTGTTCGTTATCCTTTACGAAATTCACCCTCCCAGCATGTACAATACCCTACTTCCTATGGGTATCCATTCACTTTGTGGAGCAAGGCCCCAGAGAAGGAACTTCTACGATTGGAATCACTCAAGAACAGGTCGTCTGTACTTCCTGATCGACATTCTATCCACAGTCTTTCGCTCTGCAACAGAAGAACCACGGCGCTGGCCGTCTCGCACACGCCAGCTTGACCGTCATACGTGACACCCTTTACAACAACGACGTCGTTCTCTTTCATGAAAGCGAAGTGCCAGCCTCTACCGCTATAAAGACAGAAGTGTGCGGAGAAGAAGTAGACCCCAGAGACGGGCGCCGTGAAGATTCCTGCCCCACTGTCGTACGTTTCCCCGATATTGAATAGAGGATTGCTGAACACGAGAACCTGGCCCGTAGCCAGTGACTTGTCCACAATCGTGTGAGCATTGAACGCAACAACAGTGTCTGAAACAGAAATATAATGCAAGATTGCTACACTCGGGGACCTGGCTTTTACCCAGTGCCTTGTGCTTTGAACGCGAGGATCTCTTATAGAAAAGTTAATTTACATTTCAGGACTTTGTATTCGTACAGTTGTTTTGAAATTAAAATAATTTAAAACGAAATAAATTTAGTTTGGAAACGTGAAATACCTGATTTGTTTATGTTGTCAGTAAAATACGTCTGCAGAGCCCCGACCGTCTGCTTCATAGCATCCATGTCACTTAGACCGGAAGTGACCTGGTTACGCGCCTGCTGCATCTCCTTGTGCATTGCCTCCACATTAAGCTCCATGCGTACCATTTTCTCGAGCAGTTGCTCCACTAGGGAGAGCCACGACTGCGGTTCCACCGGAAGTGAGGCCGCCAGCCAGACGCCCGCAAACACAAGGATCAGCTTTGCAAATCTGTAAGCCATGTTTTCTCCTTTCAAGATACAGAGCGACTGCCGGTTATAAAGTTCCGAGTTCTCTTCCTGAGCACATAAGCTGAGGCCCATACATAGCAGGAAGTGCCGCATTTAAGAACTGAGTTGTACATGAGCCAAACATTTTAGCTCTTGAACAGATCTTTTTTTCAGCTTTAGACAAGTAAATGATAGCAGTACTGACATGATATACGCAGAGACCATCACTTTAATAAATTGTTCATTTAAGTTTGCTCAAAAAATATAAAAGCTTGATATTCAAAAACGACTCGATGCAGATATCTAAATTCAACGTACCGGGCCTCTTCTCTTCGTGTGCGGGTATTTTGCTTATTTTGCCAGGAATCTTTGCACATTAATTTGCCAATCTAGCTAAGGTAAATATTTTGTTAAAGTGTTGATTCCAAAGAACAAAAACAGTTTGTGAAATTGTGCTCATCAATTTTATAACACAAGCTCATGTGTTTATAACTAGATCTATCTCCTGGTTTTCTGAGTTTTAAAAAATCTCTCACATTTTGCCAGTCATCTCACATTAACAGCAAAAGAAACGTCTCATTCGATCAGACCTTAACGGCTCTGCATCCCACAACGTGCTTGGGTTAATGTCCCATCAAAATGAGTTAAGGAACTTTGTTTATAGTGTCACAGACAATAAAATACAATTCAAAAGTACAGCACGGTCAGCGTTTGTTTTTACATTTATAAACAAAATGAACACAAACAAAGAAACTAAACATTGGAAACCGAATTATTCATTGCTATTTTGGCTATTGGGCTTTCAAAAATGAATGTCGTGCCAGCGACATTGGACATACAAAAGTGAAATTACAACAATAATAATAAACAAACTGCGGAAACTCTTGGCAGGTGGTATTTTAAGGGAAAAGGCAAACGATCGTAGATAGCCCACAAGCAGAAACCAAATTTCTGTTGATTTTTTTTCAGATTCGGGGCTGGCGTTCCTAGTTTAACCCACAAGCTATATTCAATCTGCTGTATTCTTAAGGTTTTACCAACAAGGGTTAAAAACCTACCTACTGTAGGTTCAGGCGAGGCTAGCGATCCAAGTTTCCCGCAAGCAGTAACCGATTTGCCATAATTTTAGTGCGGGGCTAGAAGTTTTAGTTTAACCACCACTGCGATTTTTTTCATTTAAATCCCTCCGATAGTTTTGATGATTTCGTGCTGACAAACTTTGAGGTGACAAAATCCAATATGGCCACCAATAAGACATTTTGAATGCAATCGGAAAACTTTTTATGCAGCATAAATTTACTCAATATGTTAAGTCACTGAGCCAATAAAGAAAAAAGTCCATGCTATCATGTCTTTTACATTACTTGAAAACAAGAATCTCTACGTACACTTCATGTATAGATTTTAAGCACCGTAACGCTGTGAAGAATATCAGGTGCACATCATTCCGTTGTAAGTGCACAACATTGCTTGGTACATGTACTTAAAAACGAATGTCGTGCCAGACACGTTGGTCATTCAAAAATGAAAGTCGTGCGCTGGACAACAATTTATTCTCTGAGGTTTACTTCGACCTGTTCACAAAATGACCGACTCCTTTTTAATAGCATGTCCAATGTCGTGCCAGCACGACTTTCACTTTTGAATGTCCAATGCCCCATGTCGTGCTGGCACGACATTCATTTTTGAAAGCCCAATATCCAATGTCTTGCCCGCATGACATTCATTTTTGAATGTCCAGTGTCCAATGTCTTGCCAGCTTAACTTTCATTTTTGAATGTCCATTGTCAAATGTCGTATGTTTAGCTAACTCCACACAGCTACATACACATATATAACAAACTTAAATTTCGAGTGATACACCTTTTTCTACTTACTACATAATGCATTTATGGAAAATATTAATTACTGATAACAGTATTGTAACCGTGTATTTACTAGCTGGAAAAGAAAAAAAAAAGCAATTGATTTGTGAGTGCTAAAAGATTTACTGTGATTTACTATAGTCTCATAAAGTAGAAATACCATGGTTTCTGCACCGTTCTTTCAAATTAAACTCGTTATCCTTTATAAGAACCATTATTTACATCTTTTCATCCTTTTAATTTTAGAACAATTGTGTTTTTTTTGGTTAATCTTATTTGGGTGTAAGAGTGCATCTTAAATGGAATATGGTCATGTAATTTTTTATTGAAACTACAATCCTAGTTATAAAGTTGGACTGCACATATCAGTTACACAGTAAGTGGTAACCTCGGCTTTGGAGCTCAGAGTACGAATGCTTTGCTCAACATATCTTCCAGTGGTGTTTTATAATTCTATGAAATCCGAATATAAACCCATCTGTAACAATAGCACACACACAATATTGCAAAGAAACTCGATTGGACTTCATTGACCAACAAAACTGTTATTTCTTTCCATTATCTTTGAGACGAGAGTACGAAATCACATTATGACACTTATATGACTGACACATTAGTACATAGTGTTCTATAGTTCTGTGTGTAACATTGTGACTAGAAATCATAATTTCAGTGCACATGATGGCCACAAATTCTACGCCACCACAAACACCACAGCCACAATAATACCACGATTTTCTAGGCAATACACTGACGAAAAATTAAAACAAAATCGTGCCTGTATTTCGTACCTTTATATTTTACATATGAAATAATCATGGTCATTTAACAATGTGCCAATATAAACAAACCTCACTTATACAATCACTCAACCATTTCTGAACAGTAGTTTTTTTGCGTCATATGATTAAAACTTCATCAAAATCACTGTGAATACCAGGAATAGTCGGAATACTCTTAAGAAAAATTAACAAAAAACACTTACTAAAACATTTAAAGTAAAATGAATGAATAAACTAACTCCATTTATGTATGATTGTACAAATGTGAAAGCTGACCAGCTTTTCCCACTATCAATGAACATGTATGCTAGAACATGCACATGATTTTCTGTGTTCTCAATATATGACATGAAAATGGGAGATAACGGTGTTCACAGTGTTGCTCTATATACATAATAATCTATTTTGTTTATCAAAAACATGGTAATATGTATTATAACATTTAATGATTATGCCATATAACTGACAAGCCTCGCATTAAAGACCCAGACTTCTATCCAACTACTCATTTTGTAATCAAGAAGTGACCCCTAGCCATATAACTTATGACAATTTAAATTTCTACTACTTAAAAGGAAAAAGAGAAATGAAAACCGATAGTCACCAATTATCTCTCAACAATGACTTCATTTATACATTTAGATGTCGAAGGCCGTATAAAGTTATTAATTTACAAACTACAAAAAAAAATCGAAAATAAATCCAAGATGCCAGTATTCGATCAAAAGCCATATCCAAATAATAAAAATATCACTGTCTTTTTTAGAATATTTCTCACACAAAGGATAGCTTAAGTAACATATATTTTTCAAGCATTTGAGGGCTGGGAGTTGAGCTGTATAATGGTCAATTAGACCATTATGTTGATACAGGAGCCTCTTCTAAGTGTTTTATATGGGTTTACTGAGTATTTGTTCAAACTAAGATGTGTTAACATTAAAATATGCATCACTTTAAATATGCATGTACATGTATGTACAGAAATCCCCTATATGCATGGGCAGTGTCATAGATTTGAAAAACACACACAACATATCTGTATTTATAAATGATTTTGGTCAAACTTTTTGAAATTACGCCTAAATTTATTTAAAGCAATAGAAATCGTACGAATAACTGAGGGCTATTCCATTTTAACATAAAACCAATCCCTGGAATTGGACTGTTGCATTTAGATTCTTTTTAAAATTGTTGTAGCAAACCTCCCCTTTATATTTATTCTTTGGGATGGGCTGGGTTGTATGTTTACATCGAATAGCCCTAAGAGACCCTGATTTAAAAGCATAAAATTACAAATACATGATTGCACATTCCATATTTACAGACTACAGATTTCAATCGGAGCGAACATTATTTACTTTAAATATATCATTTTAGAACTAGAAATTTTTAATGATATGACAAAGTAATATTTTAATAAATTTAAATTGAAGTACATGTATATACTCTGTGAATGTTCAAAACAGCAATGTCAATAATTATGAATGTCACAAGTTTTTCACGGCAACCTCAACAGAATACTTCACGAGTAGCGTGGAATATTCTACATTTCATTTTTTCACATTTTCACAATAACTCTATATCTCTTCAGAAATATTATAAGTAATTCCTTTATTTAATTTATGGACAGATGTCGCTCACAGAACTTTGGTTGTGGTGCCTCACGAAAGCATGATCACTATTTAAAATCAACAACAACAACAAGTAGTCATTGGCAAATCAGCAGCCACACCCTCCTTGGCTCTGCTTATTCTGGTCGTTATTAAGTCGGATCTGGTCGGGGAATTCGTAGTGTTCCACCTCCGTTTCCTGGGACAGTGCATTCTTGGCAACGGTTTGGAAGGCCTGTTCTACATTGATGGCTTCCTTGGCACTCGTCTCGAAATAGGGAATGTCTCCCTTCGAATGGCACCATCCTTGAGCTCGCTTTGCAGATACCTTAAATAAATCAGATTGTAGAGTGAACAATTTTAACTTGAGCTCGCTTTGCAGATACCTTAAATAAATCAGATTGTAGAGTGAACAATTTTAACTAAGTGTTTAAATAAGAAAAGAATATATCACTTGCTTGAGCTGGCATTAGCATATATGGACAATATTGGTGCAGTAGCAAGATGGAGCTCCAGTTAAATAACCATTCCAGAAAGTCAGTTTTTTACCTGCAGTCTACATGCGTACAGTCAAACCTGGTTGAATGGTCACCTGTTTTGAATGGCCACCTGCCTTATCGAACAACTCCAAATACCCCCCAAAACATTTTTACTATATAAAGTATGTGCATTAAGCGTTCAAGTTGCCCCCTCCCCTGTCTTAAGCAGCCACTTTGACCTTTCCCAAAGGTGGCCACTTAATACAGGTTGGATTGTATATTGTTGTCTAAAATAAGACAATTATTTTATAACATAATAAAACACAGAGGAAATATCCATTTTTTGTCTATTACGTCTTGGTTATTTGTTCAATCAGTATAAAAATATTTTTGACAGTATTGATTTCATCTATTGCTCATAATATAATACTTAATAGGACATCAACAAACACTGGTTTATACATACAGCCCTGTTTTCCAAATCAATCTTGTTTCCAATGACAACAAAAGGGAAGTTTTCTGGGTCTCTCGGACTGGCCTGTATCAAGAACTCATCCCGCCAACTGTCAAGGGACTTGAATGTGTTGGGCATAGTGACGTCAAACACAAGTACACAGCAATCAGCCCCACGGTAGAATGCCACACCCAGACTCTGGAAACGTTCCTGACCCGCCGTGTCCCAGATCTGAAATATGGGAAAATGGAGAGCTTAAATACAGGTACATGTACTTGTTAATGTAGCTGAGGTGAAAATCTACAGATTAATTTCAATTATAGCTGTTGTGCTGGAAATCAGACAAAATGATACTTTTGACCTTTGGCGATTAAAAACTGATTGTAATACGAGGAGAATATTATTTTGCATGAAAAAATAAACAACATTTATATCAAAGAACGATTACTAATATCATTGCATATTTCACTAACATGGGTTTCAACACAAGAATAAGATTATGTTCCAATTATTTCAGCCTGCCCCTGAGAAGTTGGGTGCAGTAGTGTGGACTATGTCCGCAGTATCCTTGACATCTCCAACTTGGAGCTTGTGGGAGAGGCAGTAGTTTCAGGTGAGCCCTTCACTTCTTAAGGTGTATATGTGTGATTTGGCTGGAATCATGAAGCAAATAGCTGTTGTGATTTAATACTGTGTCTTCAGCTGTTACGCGTTTTATTGATGAGCTTGTTCCTTTCAAACTTTTGTTTAATTTAACCATAATGATAAGTAACTGTGACCAATCATATAAGAATGCTTCATTTTGATGTGAATGATCATCCATCATAATCATTTCCATATTTTTTTTCAGAAACTCAACCAAGAGCAGCAAGGTTGAACTTGTTGCCAAATTACGTCAGAGAGTGTACAGTATTACTTCAATGGAACAGAAGAAGGTTTTCTTCGATACAAACCAAGATCAAGTATGTCTACCATTGTGAATGCTATATGTGGCTTCTTATGTGATAGATTTCTCCATATAAGTGATGCTTGATGAATCCAATTTGAAATATTCATTGGTGAATCAGTGAGTAAAGTCAGTAAACATTACATGTATTGATGTAATGGCATTAATTTATAACAGAAATATTTATATTCATATTTAATGAAAGTATTAGATACTGTGATGTATTGATGTAATGGCATTAATTTATAACAGAAATATTTATATTCATATTTAATTGAAGTATTAGATACTGTGATGTATTGATGTAATGGCATAATTTATAACAGAAAGTTTATATTCATATTTAATTGAAGTATTAGATACTGTGATAAATTTGACGGGATATATTATTCTCTTTTTTACATGCACTTCATGTGAGATTAACTTTACTTTCTACAGTGCAAGGCAACTTTATGGGGCAGCCCTAATGATGGGAAAACCCAATGAGCTGGCAGGCTACAGTGTTCCATCCCCAGTGAATGGGCAGGAGTCTTAGAGCTAGCCCAGAGATGCAGCACCCACCTCAACAAAAGGTAATGGTTCATTGACTGTTAAATGACTACGTATTTGAGGAAGAATTCACTGTCCTGCATTTTCAGTTACATCTCAAATAATTGGATTTAGTTGTAGTTTGCGTTTTTTTATGCTTCCAGTGTTGTAATCATTAGAAAGACAACATTGATGGTATTTTATATGTGTATAATAATAATTTTTAAAAATACAGGAACTAGTTATTTTTTATAAAAATTTGGTCAGTTTTGTTGGACATTGATGAACATTTTTACCGTGGGTTCAGAAAACTGATATTGCCTCCTTTAGCACTTTGGACTTTTGGTCGCTTCAGACGATTTATTTTATAGAAAGGTATATTTCCCAACGTCCATTTGCCAAATAAGCATTTGAAAGAGTTGAAAACATATAAATCCGATTAATCTGAAGAAAACATGACGTAACATTTCGTGTCAAATATGTTATGTCTCGAATCGCTGGTTTTTGACACAACAACAGACATGTATAATTCACTTTAGTGACCTGTTTTAATTTTACCAGGTCAGGTGTTCATTTCATGAAAACAATAGTTCCCATAAATACGTACAAAACGTGTATGATCGACCGAAATATTTCCCTAAAGTCGTGTCTCAAATGTTACGTCACAAATTATTCAGATTTTGTTCATGTACACAGCCCTTTGTGTATTTCGACAAACTTTAACTGTGTGGCATATAGCTAATACCGTGACAGAAAAGTAGCACAATCGCGCGCATTGATACTATGTAGTATATCCAAGATGGCGGAACAAGCAAAGCATGGGTAAGTGTTGTCAAGGAAGTTACGTCCTAACAGATTCGAGGTGGGCTTATTTCATTCAGTTTCATGACATTAATTGATGCAGCTTGTATATTTCGCCTGTACGGGTGCACAAACTAATAATTTGTCTCAATTGTCTTGAGGTTTAAAACATTCAATTTCACGCGCGTTCAGTTCAAATTTGTTGTAAAGATCGATCCAAAGCTGGTATTTTGGTGTCTTATGTACGTCTACGGTGTCTTATGTTAGTCTACGAAGTCATTGTGTTTACATCGGTACACGCTGTATTTTAAGCAGTCATAATTCACAATTTTGCATATAAACTGAGAAAATTTTAACCAGATAATTGGGAATTCTTAAAAAATGCCTGTTGTCACACAGCTCTTATTACACGAATACGTAACGGCGACACCATTCATTACGATTTTGACATTTGGGTAAAAGAATCCCAAGTTACGTCCAAATAATTTTGAAAAGCATTTTAAGTCTCTAGTGCTAGTAAGAAAGAATGTATAAACATGTTATGTACCTTTGTTACGCAATAATCAAGAGACATATACGAGAAATAAGCCTCAAATAGCTCATAATACTGCCACAAAAGTATATAACTTCACTCTTTGATGTGCCCCTTTGTGTCCAGTTACATCCGGATGTAAAGTCCTAAAACCTTTTGTATGCTTCAAAACTCGGCATGGTTTGCTTGGTTTTTCTGCATAAAAAACAACTATTTATGTGACAAAGCATTACAAATTATAATAAAGCAAATGTTTACAACAAGAAAGGGTTCCATTTATAGTGGAATGTCATCGTTACATCACCAATTTTTTAAATAAATTGAAGGCTCATTACTTTTTTTGTGTGAAGTGCTTTATTTAAATCTTCTAAGGTATTTTAGAAGTGACAAAAACAAATGCAGTAGCATGTAAAAGAACTTACTAAACTATTGATAAAAAAAAAAAATATGTGGACACCAAGCAATTTGTGATGTAACAAAACAAGCTGGACAGTGAATTCTTTCTCATTTATGGATGACATTGGTGATTTGGAAAAAAATGAGTACTGATATGAAGCATACTAAGAATCACTGTATAAAAAGTTCCTTGTATGATAAAAGATCATTCGTATTTGGCTCAAAATCCTGAGCTATTTTTTCAGCTTATTTCACAGTCATTTATCCATTTTTCCCAACTTGAATGCAAAAAAGAAGATGAACGCTTAAAGGTGCTTTTTTTTTCTTCATGTAATGTCACTAAGAACCTTTACGCATACATTCCTCAAATGATGCTTAAAAACATGCTTAAATTATAAAGACTTATAGTACAACCCATATTCAGAAACTTGCTGCATCAATAATCATAGGAGTGATTCTACTGCTCTGCTGAAAATCATGGGATCACATCCTTGGTCTCCTGTTGTATATAAAATTATAACCCTATTACCTACCTTTTTCAGCACATCACTCGTGGTGTGGGTGGGAAGGAGGTGGAGCTGCCTCCAGTGTCCACGGACATCATGAGGATTGCCAGTGAGCGCCACCAGAAGGGCATGATGTCGCCCTGGGTCTACCAACTACTCACACAGGTAGGTGCCATGTTGGACTCATAATATTTATTAACCATTATGTTTAGGTGGTAACAAGAGTAGGGTTTTAGCCAGGGTTAAAAAAAAAAGGCAGTGTGCTAGAGTTAAGACCAGGGGTCTTAAGGTGAAATGAGCACATTGTTTTGGGCTGTGGAGAACTTGAATGCTATAAATTTGGCCAAAAACATCATTTGAAATTGTGTTTTAGTGAAGAAGGTTTGGCTTTCAAGTCGGCTGAAAATTTATATTATAATGCATAAGAAATCCTGGTGCATGCATGATTTATATATATGAAGCCATTAAGGGCTTGCTGATTACTTGTGTGTTAAATGAATGATCGATAAAGCGTTGTAAACAAAGTTAATGCAAATAGAGTTGTCCGTTAACAGTTGAAATGAAATCAAAATATGAACTCCCATATTTCACGGCCAAAAAAGCTTGTAATTTTGTTTTTGACCCATGTTTTACATATTCTTTCACTTAAAAAGACAAAAAAAATTACCATGGGACCATCAGGCATCCAAAGTTCACTTATTGTACATCAGATACGCTAATAAATAAATGCTTGTAATTTTTTAAGCAACAAGAGTGCCTTAGATTATGATGGTCAGTCAAAGTTGTGTTTAAGATATTAGATGATCTATTATTAAATGAAACGGATGATATGTTAATATTTACTAAACTGATGTTTGCTCCCCGCAGGCAGAGATCAAGATGGTGGTGAGTTTGGAAGATGAAGGAAACCGGGAACTGCCCACTAGCATGGACCTGTTCCGGCCCATCAGACAAACTGTGTACAGTGTCCTCCTTAACCTCAACAAACTCAAGATTATCCACGATAACCAACTCCAGGAGACAGGTAGGACCTCTTATGGTTTATTTCACTGCTATACATCTTAAGAGCATTAAGATGTCGTTTGACATAGCTTGTTTAACAGTGTTATTAATAAGAACTGGCTGCCAGCCAAAATAGACAGTTCAAATGCCAATTGAGCTGATTCTAATATTGAAAAATAAGTTAATTTTATGCTTGAAGCTTGTTGGCTTCTGTACTATTTGAGATGTACTGTTTTTCTATGATTAAGTAGACAATCCCTATATGCATTGAAACTTTCATTGAACAGTGGATGGAAGTGGAGCAGCTCCTAGCAGTCACCAACCTCAGGTGACCATGAAGAATTTTGAGGTCCCAGTCAAGGAGTGGGTGGTGCGACGTGTTGGCAGCCAGAAGCCCAGCTTCGACCTCGTAATGGCCCGCCCAGTAGATTGGAAGACCCCCAGTATTGAGAGAATGTGGCTGGGTCAGCAGCCGGATGATAAGACCAGAAGACTCCGGGCATTCCTCACATGCATGCACAGTGACACTCCGCTAATGCTTAACACAAACTACGTACCTCAACATCTCCTAGTCCTTTGTTGTGTGCTCAGGTAGGCATTAAACCTTTGTCGTGTGCTCAGGTAGGCATTAAACCTTTGTTGTGTGCTCAGGTAGGCTCACTCAGTGAAATGTATTGCCATCATACACTGACACTATCAGTTATCCTCTTTTTATTTCTAATACACCTCTTTTATTATTTACCCTCCTGTACATAGAAGGGGACATATTATAGCTTAGCTTTTTGGGGCAGTGTCCAATTAGTTGTTTGATCAATAATTGTGGAAACCTTTGTGTGATCATCACCATATTTAGTCAGAATGCGCATCTTGGGCAAGAATCCTTTGTCCAATCATCACCAAATTTGGTGAGAATGTGTATGGGCAGAATATCTCTGTAAGGTTTGATAACCAGCTATGTTGCCTTATTCACTCAAGAGTTATGATCCTGGCAAAAACTGTATTTACAGTGTCCTGCTCTAATATAGCTCGACATACAACCACTTTTCACCAAACTTACTTATATGTTATGACAGCGTTTGGATATCAGCAATTAATATTGTGAGTTGTGTCATTATCTCCTTCCATTGTATTTTGTAACACCACTTGTGGTGTTGCAAAATTATTACCTGCTGACAAGTAACATTGTCTACCTATTGTTTGCAGATACATGTTAGAGTATGGTCGTATCCTTCAGCGCCAGGAACTTGATGCCTTCCTAGCTATGAGTGTCTCTCCCCTCCTTGAGGATGTACAAACCATGCAGGACCTCAAGGTAAGGGAAAACATAGTTGACATTGTATGTAACACTAGACTAAGGATGCTCTGCAACTTCATACTTTGATGTTCCTGGTGTATAAATGCCATTTACAATAATGTTTAATAAACTGAAGAAATTTGTGGTAAAATGCTGTGTTGTAGTAGTATTTTTAACACTGCTGTGTTGCATGACTTTAAAAAAGTTGCTAACACCTGTGATTTAAGACACATTTGAATTTGACTTGAAGCCAATTGTTTAGGTTTTAGGTGTTTGTTTACCTTCAGGCTAGACCTTGTAGTACTTATAATAAGCACATCTTGTATACCATTTAGCTGCCGTCTGTAAACCCCCGAGGTGTAGCCCTTGCAGCCCTGTTCATGTCTGGGGTTGAGGTGGCCCAGTTTGCCAATGATGTGTGTGGAGCCCCCGTTCCCTGGAACATGATCTGTCCTTGGCAATTCTTCGACGGAAAACTCTTCCATTTCAAACTGCTCAAAGCCAAAAACAACACGCCCCTTGTGGACATGTGTGATGGACAGGTAATACATGAAAAATCGATATACTTATACCAATGAGAACTTAAATAAGTTTTGTTTTGATTTGTTTTGAAATTTATTTCATTACTTGGGAGACTGATCACAAATGTTTGGCACTTATTCTGCAGTTCTTTCATTTGAGTTTAGTGAGTCACAAATATCAATTATTGTAAAAATCATAAATATTTGTGGGACTTTAATTTTTGGGTTGGCTTATCCACGAATTCAAGATCCCAACAAAAATTTGAGCTTCAACCTGAAATCAAACTGTCAATGTATAAGGATGCACGCATATTAACATGAATATACATGGTGCCATATACAACTTGTAAGCATCTTATCATTGTTAATATCCAGGTGGAGCAGGTGTTGCGAGTGGAGCGTCTTCGCCAGGCGATTTTGGAGAACCTCAAGTTTGAGTTTGCTAAGCCGTTCCTTCCCGGTGGCGCGCTCTACGCAGGCTACCCCATGCCGTGTGGCCAGGCCCCGGGGGGACCCTTCCCTGGCTACAGGCCCGCAGGCATGAGGGGCATGCCCCCATCACAGGTAAGGGGAGTGAAGCACCCCAAGATGAAACAATATGCAGTCAATTTAGTCTTGGATGAACAAGCCTGTATTCATATACTTCTGCTTGGCATTAAATTTTTGAACAAGCCTTGCTGTATAAAAGTCTGAATTTGAGCAAGCCCCTAAAGCATTTTACCAGTGCAGGGCTTGGGGGCTTGTGCAAATTTTGACCACTGAATATGTATACTATTGCTGCTTTAATCACGCTTGTCTTTTTTTACAATACAATTTATTAAGAATTCAATTCCAATAAAATTTGGTTGGGTTGAGTGAAAGTTCAATAACTCTAGCTTAATGTTAATTTCTTCAGATGACAAGATAGTTTCTCTGTTTTCAGGGAGGCAGGGGAATGAACATGAACTACATGGGACCACCAGAGATGGGAGGACCCCCAAACCCCCAGGGAAGGGGTAGAGGTATCCTTGGTATGTATCAATAGTGAACTAACAAAAATGTAAGCTCCTTAATATTAGGGAGCTTAAATTAGATTGGTAAAAATCCTGAATATTGTAAAAAAAACAACAACAACACATTTTAGGATACTAAAGTGCTGCATATTTTTAAACACCTCTGTCTAAAAAACAGGTCTTTTTTCTATAAATAGCATACTTTCCTTCGAGTGTTTTCCTGAGCAATTTATCTATAAATAAGACTTCAATTGTATTGTTGTAACCATATGCTTTTGTATTTCATAAAATAATCATGAATTTATTGTCAGAAGTTGGAATGAGTTGTTTTTGTCGACATTTTATAGCAGGTTATGAGCACAGAAATCCAGGTATTTTAATAGTTATAAAGTAAGTTGTTAAGTTCTTGTTTAGAACAAGTTATCCCAGTTTACCCTATGTTGGCAATGTTTGAGTTTTGTATTTCACTTCCATTTTTCCATGCTGCTGTTTGTCATCCAGTAACTTCAGTTTGAACACACAGATGGGGCAAGTTATTGCTGTTAGTGGTTATGCAACATCAAGGGTTTTATTTGGGGTGATTCTGGATTATTAGTTTATAAATATACATAAATTACTGCTATAATCTGACCCAATATTAGAGTACACTCACAGAAGGGTTACAACTTAGCCTCTGCAGCCATGTTTCCAGGCCGGTCCCCTGTTGATGGGCGTGGTGGACAGCTAGAGATTGCTGGTGTGGTTGTTGGAAGCTGGGGACCAAACCTGTCTGGTTCTTCTCGGGGACGGGGCGGTAACGGCCCCCTCCAGCCCCGTGTGATGTCTGTGGGAGGAGGGCAACGGGGGTAAGCCCCAGATAACATGAATATAATGGTGGCACCAAGTTACAAGTATGCTTTTGGTTTAAGCTGTGTAGGTGAATTTGTTTAAAATCATTTAAATCCTTTTGGCTGAATTTTTTAAGTTTCCTAATTAATATGGAAATTGCTTGGCAGCCTGATTAAAGAAAAAGAAAAGAAAGGTAGATAATCGTCAATCATCTTGTGAAAACTTCAGAGTTGTCCATATGGAATTTTAATGAAATAAAGATCCACTGAATACTTATTCCATAATATTGAACAATAAATTTGTGTCATTTTACCATATACAATCAGTATCACATTTCATTCAACTAGATTCCAATTAGTGATAGCCTGTTGAACCTTTGTCTGCTTTTGATCTAATAAATCTCCATTTAAGAGCCTCTAGATGGAAAAGTTCCACTCAAATGTGGGAAAACATATATACTTAATTGGTCGAAAATGGAGCTGAAAAATTGGACTATAACCCAAAGTCAATAGAAAGACGGCCCTTTGTGAGGTGGAAAATGTGGCTGAAAAATGGGCTACAATCCAAAGTCAATAGAAAGACAGCCCTGTACGCACAAGTGTAATATTTAAAATGCAATATGTTATAAGAAATGGAAATGATACAATTTTGCCTTCTGTATGTAGGCGGAGTCGAGGCATGATGTTCCGTGGGGGAATGCCTCGGGGAGCAATGAGAGGAGGACGGGGAGGTATGCCCATGCCCATGTATGGTAGGATGCCTGTAAGTTCATATTTGTTACGATAAGTATATTTTGGTTATCTATAAGTTAACTTGGTAGATGTACTAGTAGCTTCTTTAAAATTAATGGCATTTTAATTGTTAAGTCAATTTATAAGGATAAAAATAAATTGTGGTGTATTGCTTTTAAGTTTGATCTTTGTCAAAAGCACAACTGTTATAAAAACTTGAAACAATTGATGGCATTAACTTGTGGTAACGGAACAATGTCATGCATTAGTGTCTTATCATCATTGGCTTCTACATTAACTTCAGGATAGGGCATATTTTGCCCGTATGGGTCGTGGTATGATGGGCCGAGGAGTGGTGAGGGGGATCCGGAGGCCCGCTGTCCGGGCAAGGCCCAAATTTGGGAGAATGAAGAGGCCTAATAGGGGGCGTGGCATGACCGTGGACACTGGGGATTCGTATGTACATTCATTTTCTTGATGGATTTGTTAAAGAAAGAACTTGTCTAAAGGCCTTGGCTACTTAAAATGGCTTATGTATGTTTTAGCTTCAAAGCAGAGATTTAGCTTAACTTAAAGATGAAGTACCTTTACTAAAAAGCGGTAAAACAAAATGTAATGTGTTTAACCTTAGGTTTACCTTGGTCTGTGAAATTATTCCTCTCCTCAAATGATGTGTAACCCTAAGAGGGGATTTCTTTATCACTAGTATCCATTGTTACTAGAGGCCTCTAATATTTACGAACTTCTTGGAAAGGTAGGTGTGGTCATAATGTAAATATGTTACATACTGAAAGGCATCTGTCCATACAGGCCCAAATACTTATAATGGCTGTCTTTGGGGGTGTTTTTTCATGAACCTTGACTGCTCTTTTTTGAAAGGACAGGTTTTGTGCAATATTGTTGTATATACTCAAGGGGTGACGGCCTGGACAAAGAAGATGATGGTTCGGATGAAGGTGAGGACGAGAACTTTGAGGATGCAGAGGACGAGACAGAAGATGACAATGGTGCAATAGGTAGATTACATGACAAAGTTTACACTTTTAGTTACTTATTTAAGCTATACTTTTGTGAAAGCTGGAATCCTATAGGTAAGGGAAGTCGGCAAGTCAGATCCGTAACTTCGGGAAAAGGATTGGCTCTAAGGGCCGGGCCGGTCGGGCTGGAGTAGGAAGCGGGACGGGCACGGGTTGGGCGAGGCCTCACGGTCGAGCCCGAACCGTCCGCCCAAGCCTTCCCGTGGACTGCCTCAGCTTGCGGGCGTCATCCTCGTGGCGGCGCTCCGCTTCGTCCAGTACTTAATGTGTCCATTTTGTGAGATAATGAGTGACTTGGGTGGCACTCAAACCTACAGTGTCCATGGTGGGAGGAAGACGCACTCAACTAGCAAACCAATTATGTCCTACTTGCAGTGTTTCATTGATTATATTTTATGACATATAAACATCTTTAAACAAATCAAACTACATGACATCAGGTAATATCACACAATAAATCCTACTTAAAACCAACTGTTTTTGCAGGTAAACAGTTGATGCAGAATGGCTTACAGAGCCCAGACAGTGGTATCCATGGAGACAAGTCGGGAGGGGAGCTAACCCTGAACGCCTAGAACAAGCATACTCAATATCACACCGGGCCCTTTTGGCCGTAGACCTTCAGGGAACAACTTGTGTCAACATCATGCTACATGTAGATTCTGACTGTGTACAGATTAGTTTATTTCTATTGTTGTAAGTTTTCAGTTTTAGTTAGTGGATAAGAACAATACAAAATATATGATTTATTCACACTTGTTCCTATTTGTACTTTTAATATATTGTTGGTTTATTAAAATGGATTAATTTAAGTAGTTAAGATATGTGGAAATTTAGATGTTAAGCATAGGATAACGAACTTGTTTCATTGAAATATTATTGAGGCATTAGGTTTTGTTGTTTGTTGACAGAGTTGTTCCCCCTACCATGTGTTCACAATGGGGGTGGCAAGCAGCTGTATGTGATGCCAGTATTGCCATGGAAACCCAATGGTCTCGCTTGAGCGACACTTGTTGGAAAGTTACATGTATGGTCAGTACATGCAAGCTGCTCGTTTAATTATTTGTACTGAAACGAGGTCTGTGAATTGGGACTAGAGACAAATGTCACTAAGGGCTACAATGGTGCGTAGTTAAGAGACTGTTCTGTTTCCATGGAAACATTTTCACAACCCTTTGCTATGGAGATGTTGGTAAGTGCTATGAATGTGTTCTTTTGTTTTACAACAAATGCTGGTCCTCATAGCAAAGGTTTGTCACAAATTGATTTTGGTGATATTTTATACAAATCTATTATTTTTATACATTGATATTTGTTCATTTTTCTATGGTATTGTTAAGAGAATTGTGACTTTACACACGTTAGATGTTTTAAGTTGGGAATGAGGTAGTGGGATGCTGTCCATGGGTTAAATAGTGAGCATTGCTGTTTGTGATACAACTTGTTTCATTTGTAAGTTTGGCCAATGCAGATGGTCGACTGTTAACATTTAACCTTTGGAGATTGAAAAGGGCTTGGGAAAGAAATGGAAGTTGTTAAGATGGAATATAATGAACTAGTTTTGTGGGTATTATTTTGAACAAATCTTGTTTGCCCACGGGCGGGCCAGAACATACAGCAGGCTTTGTTGACCTGTAAAAAATTATTGATCTATGTGTCACATGGATTCATTATCCATGTTAAATGATTTGGGTATAAAATGTGAAAAATTGAGAAGCTAGAAACCTGTGTTTGCTGCACAGTTGAATCGCTGTAAAACGGCAATGGTTGGCCTCAAGACATGCGATAGCCATGAAGTATGGCAGAATAATGTTTCTTCATTGCTTAGACATGTTTGTGCTAAGATATTGAGAAGTTACTACAGACAGTATAAATAGAGTGTTTTTAAAGCATTTTTTGCTTTATTTGCAAAGTAATGTTTTCATTTAGTTGGAGGAAGTTATCCTGCAAATATTTAAAATATAGTTCATTCTGACGTTCTTATACATATAGTTTGAAATGAGGGATTTCGATAAAATTTATCAGAACAGTTGTACGACTTTTCCGGTATACATGTATAATTATAATAACATGTACATCTGACACCAGTGTCAGTTGTATTCGGTAAACTGTTAATTCTTGGGAAATTTATGTGCAACCACACTTGTATTGTTCATGCAAGTTGACTAGACATTTACGATCTTATCATAATGACTGACATGTAAACAGTTAAATGTTTTCAATTAAAAGGTTGATCGCTTTCTTCGGTATCACCATGTCAAGAGAAATGTCAGTTAACTAAAGAACCATTGTTTGTAAAATATGTTATATTTTAAATAAAAATTGTACAAAAAGTTGTATCAGTTAAGTTAAAACATAGCATTGCTAGAAAAAATGAAGAAAAAGTAAATGGATTTTCTTGTAGAATAAAAAATGAATATATATATATATATAAATCTCTCTCAAGTTAAGATGAATTTTGGACGTTTGCAATGCTATGTTTGTCATTGTATTTCTTGTGTTATTTTATTTTACAAAAAAAAAAGATATAAAAAAATTCATAAAAAATTGCAGTTCTTTGAATATATTTTGTATATAACTTGAATTTAACTACTAGCACATACTTAAAATGTATTCTGAAAAGTGTGCTTTGAATTCATTTTTTACATTAATGGGAAAAATTATGAAAATAAATAAGTTGTTGGATTCAAACAAAAAAAAAACGTATCTTTTTCAAATATCACTGATAGCTTTGCTAAAAATAGTTGATTTTTTAAAGTGTGATTTTATATGAAATAATATATTTATATAGCAAAGCAAATAATGTAAAAAAGTAATTTAATTCACATTTATTATGTTCTCGCATGTTTTTTCCTTTAAGACTGGTTAATATTGTTTTATGGCGAGTTTGATTAACAAGGTTGTGACATGTCGTAGAAGTACAGCGAAATATTTAATGTACGTGTATTAAAACATGAATTATACACTGAAAATATTTGGCTCATCTTGGACAGCATTTAATGTTCAAAGTTGTTGATGAAACTAGCTGAAGTTGACGTTTTTAGAACTCCAGTTGCCAAGCAGTAACCAGTCTGTCATTTAGGTCATTTTCAAAAACAAATGTTATATTGTATAGTCTGGCTTTTAACAATGTTATATATATAAATATATATAAGGTAATCAAATAGTTTTGTTTTTTTATAACATTTTGTGTTAAACCTTTAAATATGAAGTATAAAAATGCAACAATTTAACGTTTGAAAATAAGCAAAATATAACTTAAATATTAAGATATTTCTTTCAAAACTATTTTTTTTTATTTTGATGTTATTATCGGTTAAAAACATTACGTTGCTCTATACCAGTTCCTGTTTCTTTGTATGCTAAGTTGCTTGTTAGTGGTATAGTTCTATTTGTGGTTGCACACTGTTTTGCTTCTTAGTATTTATATCAGACCTGTCATTATTTTACATTGTAATGGAGTGGTTTAATCATTATTATAATTAGGAGATTGTAACGGTCTGCTGCAGTAGATTTTTTCAGGTTTAAAAAGCAGGACTGCATGAAAATAATCCTTTAGGTAAATAAAAATGCAGGTAAAAAGGGGGGTTAAGTAAACATTGGTTCAAAAATACATTTATCTTTACGGCTTCCTACGTTGTTAGATGTTTATAAAAAGTTAAAAGCAAGATGGCCATGCTCACAAGTTCCGTACATGTTTTACTATGGTAAATAATTTCATGAAAACTGAAGCAAAATTATTTTAGAATTAAAAGTAAGAAATACAAAATGAATAACTGATATTGCCTGTTCAACTTGTTAATGTTACGACCATTCTCAGAGATGGAATGCAGATCGTTTAAAGACGCCAAAATTTGTTACGAAACACATGTAGCACTGTTGACAAAAGTGAACCAGATACTTATTATTATTGAAAAGCTAGTGAATAGAACATAGGACCGTGACTTTAAAATGGTTTCTCTCTTTTTTTCGATAACGCTGCAGCAGATTGACCTTGTATCAGAAGTAAATTATATATAAGTTTGTAATCTTCTCCTTTTTAACTTTCCCTTTGCTTTGTTTAGTTAGTAAATACAACAAAGTACTTTGTACTTCTTCAGCAGTTTCATACTGAGGAAGATAGCGGTATGACTAGGGTATAGAAAAACATGTTTGTAAACATTATCTATCACTTTTAAAATGTTGAAGCTATCATATTGTAATATGAAAATGATAAATGTCATTAGAACTGAGCTTTAATGTTAATTTAGGATAAAAAAAAAGCCTCTTTGACTTGTACTAGTTGTTAGGAATTAAAAATTATCAATGTGAAATTAAGAATTGAATGGATGGTAAGAACTGGAATGTCAAGCCCAGAAGAGATTGTTTTGTATGGAACAGCTGTTATTTTTGATTAAATGTTGTTTTTTTGTCACTTTGTGTTGTTCTTGATGAAATCGGATCCATATACATGCTGACAGGGAGTAATTGGTAAGCTTTCATTGTGGATGGCTTTTTCTTGAAAAATGCATTAAACTGCAAAATTAAATCCATTCACTTCAAACCTTGAAATTGGACAATAGGCAAGGCTATTGTGGCTTAAAGGGGCTAGACACCAGATAATACAATTGCAAGAAAAAAATAAAATTATGAAAAACTTTTGACATCGTGTACAACGCATTGAATCTTACTTAATGATGTATCACATTGCACAACACAAGCATTCTTTGCAGTTTTTGCACATTTTTCCAATTGAAATTTACTAGGGTTGTCGACCATGTAAACCCAAGTAAGTTTAAAAATAGCGTTTGTATATTTATCTGTACTCATCAACAGATATGACAAACTGTGAAACCTTTATGCACTATTTCAAATGGGGAAACACAGATGAGACAGCAATATGGTAGTTATTTAAATCATGTAAAGTGATGTATTATTGGCCTCCTACCAACTTGCATTGGGTTGTTTTGAAGAAATACTGTATTTGCTAACTTTTGGACCATCTGGTGTCTAGTCCCTTTATTATTCTTATTATTGACATTCACAGGTTGAGACAAGATCAAAGCTTGTTGTTGGGTATAATCGTTTTTCAGCTTACTTAAACACAAATTGTTTAGGTTGAGCTCTCAGGATAATCCTTGGATTAGCTTAAAAATAACATTCGCAAGTAAAGGTTACAAAGATCTCCACTTTGATCTACTGACTCCAAAGATTCTAGCAAAGCGGTACAGGCCAATCAAAAAGTAAGGTTTTGTCGTAGTCTTTGTTTTGTCAAGTTGTGGTTGTTGGCATATAAAGGAAACTAGTGTTGGATAATCAGACAAATTTCTAAATGGATAATTATGCCCCCCTTCGAAGAAAAGGGGTATATTGCTTTGCACAGGCATGTCGGTCGGTCCGTCGGTAGACCAAAGCATGTCCAAGTGATAACTCAACAATTCCTGGACGTATGGTCATCAAACATGACATGAAGGTTGGGCCTGATCAGTAGATGACCCCTATTTATTTAAGGGCTCACAGTGACCTTTAATGGTAAAATAAATTTTAAAGCACGTCCTAGTGATAACTCAACAATGCCTAGAGCTATGGTCATCAAACTTGATATGGAAGTTGGGCCTGACCAGTAGATGACCCCTATTGTTTTTGGGGGTCATTGGGCCAAAGGTCAAGGTCACAGTGACCTTGAATGTTAAAAGGTTGGCAGAGTGATAACTGGACAATGCCTGCACCCATGGCCCTCATACTTGACTTTCAGGTTGGGCCTGACCAGTAGATGACCCCTATTGTTTTGGGGGGTCATCGGGCCAAAGTTCAAGGTCACAGTGATCTTGAATGGTAAAAGGTTGTTCGTGTGATAACTCAACAATGCCTGCACCCATGGCCCTCAAACTTGACTTGGAAGTTGGGCCTGACAAGTAGATGACCCGTTTTGTTTTTGGGGGTCATTGGGCCAAAGGTCAAGGTCACAATGACCTTAAATGATAAAAGGTTGTCACATTGAGAACTGGACAATGCCTGCACCCATGTCCCTCAAACTTGACTTGGAGGTTGGGCCTGACAACTTGACAATGCCTGCACCCATGTCCCTCAAACTTAACTTGGAGGTTGGGCCTGACCAGTAGATGACCCCTATTGTTTTTGGGCGTCATTGGGCCAAAGGTCAAGGTCACAATGACCTTGAATGGTAAAAGGTTGTCCCAGTGATAACTCGACAATGCCTGCACCCATGGCCCTCAAACTTGACTTGGAGGTTGGGCCTGACCAGTAGATGGCCCCTATTGATTTTAGGGATCATTGGGCCAAAGATCAAGGTCACAGTGACCTTGAATGATAAAATGTCCGAGTGATAACTCAACAATGCCTGCACCCATGGCCCTCAAACTGTACTTGGAGATTGGGCCTGGCCAGTAGATGACCCCTATTGATTTAAGGGTCACAGTGACCTTGAAAGCAAACTCGACAATTCCTGGACCTATGGTCATCAAACTTTACATAAAGGTTGGGCCTGACCAGTAGATGACCTCTCTTGACTTTAGGGGTCATCGAGGCAAGGACAAGGTCACAGTAACCTTTACTGCAAAAAAGTTAAATCTTCTCCCAGTGATATCTCAAGAATGCCTGAACCTATGATCATCAAACTTGACACGGAAGTTTGGCCTGACCAGTAGATGACCCTTAATGATTTTAGGAGTCATCGGGTCAAAGGTCAAGGTCACAGTGACCTTGTACAAAAAAAACTATCCTCACACTTTGAATGGTCATAATCTTAAAACTACCTTAACGGCATCCAATGTCAGTGACAAATCAGCTGTCATTTCGGTCCATGCATACTTCATTCAATTGTGCAAATAATCCAGACAACATGGCGCTCGGGGGGGGGGGGGGGGGGGGGGGGGGGGGCATAATGTTTGACAAACATCTCTTGTTTAATCAAAGTTTGTACAAATATGGCACCAACTTTGATTATAAGATTTTATGCCTGGACCCATCCTGGTACTAAAAGTAATATTATACTCCTGTGTTCTATGTTATTTAAGGTAAAATAATGATCAATCATGAAAATTGATTATGGATGACCAAGGCGCCATCACTATTAGAAACTATCCAAGATATTCAGATGAAACTTGGCAAAAATACATTGTGCATGTGTAGCAAGTTCCATAACTGACCAAATTAGTTTTGAGCTATGCCTTTGGTCAGCTAAAGAAAAGGACGAGAGTTTGCATCTGCATTCAACAATTGATGTTTTAACATTGAGCTCATAATTTTGGCCCAATCTTAACAAAACTTGTATAAAATGTATTGTCTCGGACAATTCAACAACATAAAACGAACAAGCCTAGCAGCAAAATATACGATAGAACAGTGGTTGTGAATTGCTACTTGAATGTTAAGCTAGGTGACATGCAAAAAATTTCCATATAACTATGTAGATGTCTTTACTGTTCATCTAGCACGAGACTACTGGTATTTGTATGAGAATGATTACAAATTGTACATATGTTCCTGACTCGGCCATTTTGGACTGAAATTTAAAACTAGAACCCCGCGAGTCGGATGTGTCGCCTGACGAATTATTTACTGTCGACATTATAGCTGTTAGATTGGCATTTAATTCATTTATAGACAATGATGTTGCCATTTAACTTTCAAGTGTAGGTGGCATTTGAACCCTCAATCAGATATACCTATGGAATAAGTTTCAGGTTGAAACCTCCTATAGTTTACGAGATATGCCACGGACAAAACCTAAGCAAGAAAATTAACAAAGGGCAATAACTCTAAAAATATGGCAGCAAGAGTAACGGTTCTTGTGCACTGCACTTGCCCTCAATGAGATCTATCTAGCATTGAAGTTTCAAGTTGATACCTCTTATATTCTTCAAGATATGCCCCGGACAAAACTTTAAGCATGAAAATTAACAAAGGGCAATAACTTTAAAACTAAGAAACCAAGAGTTACTGTTATTGTACACTGCACTTGCCCTCAATGAGATCTATCTAGCTATGAAGTTTCAAGTTGATACCTCTTATATTCTTCAAGATATGCCCCGGACAAAACTTTAAGCATGAAAATTAACAAAGGGCAATAACTTTAAAACTAAGAAAGCAAGAGTTACTGTTATTGTGCCCTCAATGAGATCTATCTAGCTATGAAGTTTCAAGTTGATACCTCTTATATTCTTTAAGATATGCCCCGGACAAAACTTTAAGCATGAAAATTAACAAAGGGCAATAATTTTAAAACTAAGAAAGCAAGAGTTACTGTTATTGTGCACTGCACTTGCCCTCCATGAGATCTATCTACATATGAAGTTTCAAGTTGATAACTCTTATATTGTACATGATATGCCCCGGACAAAACTTTAAGCATGAAAAATAACAAAGGGCAATAACTCTAAAAAATATGGAAGCAAGAGCAACAGTTCTTGTGCACTGCACTAGCCCTCAATTAGATCTATGTACATATGAAGTTTCAACTTGATACCACTAATAGTTTAGGAGATATACCCCGGACAAGCGAAAATGGGACGCCGACGCTGCCACCGCCGCCGATGCTGCCGACAAAAGTAACCCCTATATGTCATCTTTTCAGGCGACATAAAAATGAGATATTTTATGCCATTTTCTGTTACCGAAATCGGTTCGGCAGTCACAACCATAAAGTCAAAATTAGTCCAGACTGGCAAATCATTGGTTTTAAGAAGCCATGGTTGTAATGATATAGCACTCCCTGAAGAAGTTCGAAAGTACATATACAAGAAGAGTTTTACCATTAAATACAATGATCAAAAGTCTATTAATAAGGTCGTTGTCAACATTCTTGGGAACACTATGTATGCAGACTAACTTGAGAATGGTTTGACCTAGAACCATGACACTTTAGTGGTTGGGTGCCCTTGACCAGTTCTTTTCTCCTTTTAATTAACAGTCTTAAGGAAACTTTGTTGCACAATAACATTAGAATGGTTTGATCTAAAACCATGAAACTTTAGTGGTTGGTTGCCCTTGACTAGTTGTTGTCCCCTATTGATTTTTAGTCAAATGTCATGGACAACAGTCTTATGAAAACTTTGTTGCACAATGACTACAATGGGTTAAACTAGGAACACATAACTGGAGTGGTAGATTGACCAGATGACCCTTACTGTTTCAAGGTCATAGGGACAAAATTGCATTTGGGGCATAATGCGTAACAAACGCCTTGTTTTCAAAAGAGGGGCATGAAAATAATAATTGATAGGTCTTTTCATACTTTTAAGTTGTCAAAAACGATGATGTAAAACATTTTTAAAAGTTAAATGTTTAGTGTTATTGCAGTAGGATTGAAACATGAGGAATATCAAATTGAACACAGTTTTAATGGATTCTATATATAGATCAGTTGTTAAAATACAGATTTTGTTCGAAGTACAGTCGGTGCAAATTTAGCATTGATTTTGCTGAATTATGACAACGGTAAAAAAATCAGATTCTAGAATGAGAAATCACAATTATTTGCTTCGACTGCCAGTTCATGAAGGTATTATCAAATCCATGCTAAGCACGATCATAGGTAGACTGTTGGACAAAACACACTGCCCTTCATCCCAAGATACATCTCAGGAGATATCAAGCTAATCCCAAAAAGCCTTTCTTTTAATTTAAGTCTGCTGTAAGACATATGTGTCACTGTAGGTTTGTTTAAGGATAAGACTTGTGTATGTACTCCCAGTGACCCCTCCAAACTGTATCGTCTTGAACTTGATCTCGTCATGTAGAGTAAAATCTGAAAATACGCAAACACAAGAACTATTAAAAGGCAATTTAATACCAGAAGCTTTGACGTTTGTTGTTTCTAAAATTTTAGAAAACATCTATGGGTAAAGCTAAGAAATGGCATCATTTTAATTAATAGAATGATAAAAAAAAAAAAGATACAAGAAAATAAAAAATATATTCCACCAGCAGTAGGATTCGTACCCGGGTACTTCATGTCAAGGATCCATATCACCACTTTTGACGTATAAAACTATCCTTGACATGGAGTACCCGGGTACGAATCCTAAAACCTTGGGTTTTAAGTAACATAGAAACAAAAATGGTGTCGTAACAAAAGTATTAGCAATTTAATGTTAATTGTTATTATTTCCATTTGTTCAAACAAACTTATGATAACTCATTGATTAGCTAAAAAAATAATTTAAACTTTCTTTTTTATAGACAGTACCTATCAGGTACTAATGTAATCATACATGCCATATTTCTGGAGACTTTTCCAGGGTATTTTCCAGGGTTTGTTCTGAATACTGGGGGATTTTTATATTTTTGTTTTGAATTTCAGGGGATTTTGAACAATTAACATACAACAATTAAAAAAAAAAAAATCCAGGGGATATTCGTCCCCAACTTGGAGACCGGAGTAAAGATAAAAATTCTGGGGGATATTTCCCTCGCACGGGTGATATGGAATGTATGGCTAATGAGAAGTTTTCAAGGTGCCGTATAAAACCAGCTATTTATATCTGTATTTGTACATAAACAATTAGTCTGGCCAGAACACAGAGTGCTGCTTTAATAACTGTTTTTAAAGGCCATACATGAATACAGTGAATATTCAAAAGTCACATTCACAATAATGATGTAAGCCTACATCGAGCACAGATGTCAGTCAGTAATAAGCATGAAAAATTTATGAAAGTGGTTGATTTTTTTCATATACAAGTTGTGGCTGTCATTATATAATGATACTATTGCATACATTGACATCATAAAATAATAATTTGTTAACTCTCACGCTCTTTGAAGAACTCCAGCAACTGATCCTTTGTCCAGTTACACGATGTTATGGAGAATATGCCATCACTGGTCATCAATTCTTTCACTGTAGCGAGGTAGTGCATGCGGGCTGAGACAGAGTCCCCGGGCATGAGGCTGATGGCGTCGTACGTGCCTTTATCTAGAACCACCTTGTATTTCCTTGTGAGACACGTGCAAGGGTTTGGTCGCTCTTCACTGATCAGGTCTCCTGTCTAGAGATGTAGTTCAATAGTTTTGAATGCCATCAAGGTGTTTGAGAAATACACTTACAAAATAAGTATCAGAAGGTGACATCGAATGATATGCATAGTTTGCTGATAATGCACCAAACAATTGTAACCACGCCCCCCCCCCCCAAGGTCTGGGGAATAGCCGGGACTTTGAATTATTTCAGTTCAGCCAACCCCGGGTAAATTCCCCGCCCTGCGGAGATGAACTGATCCCCGCCAAATGCCCCCGCACCCCAGGGACCCTAGGTAAGGCCCATTCCCGCTATATTTAGCGCAAATACAAAACCACCGCATTTACCCGGCACTGCAAAGGTAAAAACATGGCCCATTTCCCCAGCTATCCCCGGTATACCCCGTACCTGGGGGGGCCCTGGTTACAACTGACGGGTACATCTAAATAATTATGTGTGTGATCTTAAAACCATCAAAACAAAAGATATTTGTCATTATTCCACCATAAGTCCTACATTGTCATAGACAGTTGGAAGATTAAATAAAGGTGCATTAATTATTTATGGTTGCTCAAAGTTTTCAAAAAGCTGATCGCCCTACTGACAGACCTGTAACAGGTTTCATAGTACACATACTGTATTGTCACTTGAAACATGTGTACTAAGTTTATTTTGATATCTTAAATTGCTATTGAGTTTGGCAAAGTTTTTGCATGACATTTTTTTTAAATAATCAAAGGAGATAATCAACAGTCATTTGCGCAACAGTTAAGGTCAATGGTTTATACTGGTAAAGTTTTATGTGAAAATCTTGAACCTCTATTGAGTAAGGGCAATATTTCAGTTATTGCACAACTTTTTTTAATGCTCAAAGGGCATAACCCGACAGCTATCGCAGCAAAAGCTATGGGCAAAGGTACACAAACATACTGTTTCTCGTAAGGCCATACCAAGTTAGCGTCAAATTTCAATTTCAAGATCTATCTATACAGCAGGAAATAATAGTATGACATAAAATAAATCTTATTATTTAAGTATGCCATTGAAAGCAGATTTCATAAGTGATTAACATAATTAATGATTGAACATGTGAATGTGTTCAACTGTTATTTAGTTATCGTAATGTATAAAAAATTATTTAAAAATATAGATGATCAAATGTCATAACCCAATGAATATTATAGCCAGGGGTATGGACATTGCCTTACATGTATAGTTTTTTCACTTGTAACATGTGTACTAAGTAATAGTTAGATGACATAAAGTAATTCCTTAATGATTAAGAAAGGGCTGAGTGAGTGTAGCAGTCAATATTCTTTGAATATTCTTCTGTGCCCTTGACAAGTAGATGAGGTCTTTTATTTGTAAGGTCAGATAAGTCAAGGTCATGGCCACCAAATTTGAAATCCTGCAAAATTTTCAATTCAGAGTCAGCATGTTAAAGCTTCATCCGCAAAACAACGGATGTTTGACTCTTGGCCATGAAATTAGACCACAGTTGTTTTTAGGGTCAGAGGTCAAAGTCATGGAAAAACTTTATCCACTCAAGAATTTGAGAGTAATGGACACATACTGCTTAGTGTTTTACTTTGAAAAAGAATGACACAGGGGGCCTAATGTTTGTTCAAATATCTAGTATTTAACCAAAAGCAGATGAACTGAGCCCTCCTACCTCAAATTCAATATTGCCAAAGCCCTCCGAAGATGCAACTGACTTGGACAGCATGACTGCCAGCTCAGAATAATCTACCCCTGTCAACCTTGTGAAACCTCGCTTGCACTGAAATGCAAGCATAACATGTATGACTATAAGTAAATGTTATACCTTACATAAACATGTCCCTTCTTTGTGTATATAAAGTTAATCGGTCCGTATATCATTGTAATTCAATAAATGGTTGTCCATATCATATTTTTGGCCATTCTGGACCCCTCCAAAATATAATATGGACCACTGACATCATAAAACAGGTGAATGCTGCTTGCGATTTTCACAAAGGCGAAACATTTTTGCAAGGAAACATTTAAGATTTGTTCAATGAAACACATCAAAAGCACTTTGAAACTATTGAATGGTAATATAAAGTGTTTGGTATAATATAAGAAATATAACACAACATTTCGGGCCATATGGCATTATAAGGACCAGCCGGTCAGCCCCTGAATCCGCGGTCCATATGCACTCTTAGGGGACTGACTGGCCGGTCCTTATAGTGTCATTTGCTCCCCTGTGGTGAGTGATATTTCTTAACTATTACTGATACAGAAAGCATTACATTTCAAAACAACTCCTATTTATAATTCGTCAAAACACCTGATTAAATTGTAAATTCAGCCCTTCAGAGATTATGTTCAGATTAATATTTTATTAGATCCGCATATAATCAATGGCTCTAATGTTCACGCTTTACATATTGAACTAAAGAAATAATGGCACATTGATCAAAGTTGTTAAATCTAGCTACTCACAAGTGATGGTAACAAAAACAAGTTAGTCATCAAATCACAGACAAACTTTTCAATCATCTGGACTAACAGCTAACATAGCATTTAGAATGGGTCTGGGACAGTTATTATTATAATAGTATTATTATAATAATGCTATCAATACATGACTGTGTGTCAGTTAATAATGTTTTTTCCTCATCAAACTAAATATTAAAGTCTTATGCAATCCTGTAGTCTATATTTAATAAAAAAATCTGTATAAAAAAGATAACAAAAGACATGGTATACCAGTTCTATACACATCATGCCATTCCCAGACCCAAGGTCAATGATGGGGTCATCTGTGTGGACATCAGCACAGTTCTCTAGCCAATCAGCAACCTTCTCCATCGTTTCTTCACCAAACCTGCTCACGTACATGAACATATGCAAAGAGGTTATTTATTAGTGTTTTCTATAAATATTTACATGCTCCTAGTCCTTGATGTAGACGTTCATACAATATAACAAGAAAGGAATTATGACATCATTGTAAACTTCAATATTGCTCTCTGATTGGATTAGTGTGATATCATTTAACCAATGATATACAACGTTACAAAAATCAGCTTCTGTTATACAAAAATATGTTTTCGGTTCACTTCTTTAAGAAGAAATACTCAAATGCAGAAGATACTGCTTATTTATAATCTCAATGAATATTTTTTGTATACGTAAGTATAAGTATTGATCACATTTTTTCTTGCGTTTATGCTGTATGAACACAGTAGGGCAAGCGAGCAATTGACCTTAAAGTGCTAGCATGCTTCATGGAATATGCTCGCGTGCCGTACTGCATGTATAGCTGTATACTGTACTATTCATATTTTTAAACAGTCATAATCATTCTGGTGCTCAACAGAACTTTCTTAACAACCACTGACACCATATTGTGTCAAGGAATGTAACCAGGTATTTGAAATGTATATAGCAGCACTGTCTATCTATGGAGCTAGCTTTTATAACAACACAGTAGAGTGTCAGCATGCAGAGCGAGAGGTCATGGGTTCAAACCCCGACAGGTGCACATAGCAATATGTGCAGTCTGTTACATTTTGCGCCCAATGTGGGGTTACGTATACCTGGTTACAGAAAGTTTCTGTATTGCTAGAGACTCACATGTCTCTAAAAACAGAAACATACAACTCATTTGTGTCTATGATAGTACATGTAGTAATTCCAAATGTGATGTTCTCACCATATCTCACCCACATCTCCAATGTCATTGAAATTTTCCACTTCTTTTCCATATGTCGTATCCCAACTGAAATATATAACATGATTTAGTTAAAAAGCACAAAACATACAATGTAATAAAAACACTTTATGTACAAATGTATACCACCAGTACAATAAAGCTGTAGCAAGTTGACCATGAGATACATGTAAGTTTCATTCAAATTTAGTATGATGAAGATATAAACAGTACATCACTTTTGTATCAATGTAACTGCAAGCCATCATATGCCCCCCCATGTACATGGGGGGTGGTCTGTATATCCAAATGTATTGTCTTTCAATTTATTGCCAGTTAATGGACTTGTACATGTATCTATTAGTTCAACATATTTTCTTTAAAAATATTAGGGTGTGAGATATTATGGCCCTCCTAACACTGCCTTAAACCGCCAAATTGGATGCAAACATTGATCATTTCACATTACCACAGTGTACATGATAAAAGTCTTGGAGTGATTTCGCAGTTAGTCCGGCACTATTTAAATGCCTTCAAACTTACCTAACCTGAAACCCAACTATAGCTCGGCCTAAACCACAGTGGAAAGAAGGGGTCTGAAGCAAACTATTTTTATGTTTTCCTAGCCTATATGGAATATATACACTGTGTTTATAGTATGTTTTTCTATGCCTCAAGGGACAGAACTATTTTTCGTTTTGTTTCCCTTACCTATATATATAATATTTACAATGGATAGGCTAAGAAAACATAAAACTTTGCACCAGTCAATTGTAACCATGGCCCCCCAGGTCTGGAGAATAGCGGGGACTTTGACTTTTGTTCAAGACAGTCACAGGTAAAATCCTCGCCCTGCGGAAACAAACTGCTAGTAAAAACCCGGCATAATGCCCCCACAACCTGGGGACATCTTAGGTAAGGCCCATTCCAGCTATTTTTGCACAAAATCAAAACCACCCCATCCACTTGACACTGCCGGGCCACCTCGAAGGCAGAAACTCAGCCCATTTCCCACGCTATCCCCGGTATACCACCGGACCGGGGAAGGGGGGGGGCATGGTTACAATTGACTGGTGCAGTAGTTTGCTACTGTGCCCTGACCTAAATAATCATGTACATTTCCACCAAAAATGTTTAATTACAAAGGGTAAAATATCAGCTATGTACACATATAGGTTCGGATCAATCGTAAAGACTAGCCATAGTTAATATGAACCAATGTCCCTGAAACAGGACATTGGGTATAGTTCTAAGTGCGTGTATGTCATGAAGTACATCAACATGCATGGCAACTAAAATGACAGCATGTGTTGTTGTTTTAATGGTGTGGTCAAAATGATACCAACAATTCTTTTGTTCCCAGTTCCGAAGAATCGAAATCGGGCAGACTCTTGTCATCGGCTGCAGCCATAATTATCAGATAAGATGTTGATATTTACACGTGATTGTCAACAAACACATGTATGACAGGGAGGTAATTTTGACATATTGGTTTTCAGCTTCCCTCGATAGCGACACTGTGAAACGAGAACCATTCTCGATGACGTCACGATCACATGATTCTTCGCCATCTTATTTTTGGGGAGGACCAGAAAGTGAAAACTTTGATCTCAATTAATTATTTGTGAGTATACATACCATTTAAGGTTTGAAACCTTTTCATCAATGAAAACTTATATTTTACTATGTATACGGTTTGTTCAAAACGCTGAAATGAATGGTTGTCTGTGTTTTGTTATGTTTTGAAAGTGTTTTTGTCTGTTTTAAAAAACGTAGAAAATCAAGAAATGGTGACAAATCAGCTGATCTAATCATGACATGTTATTAGATCAAGTCAACTGTTTTTCTTCAAAAGGCATGTCTTGATTGGAAAAAAACAGGATGAAACAAACACTCTTCGTTAGTTTGACTTTGATCTGACATTTTTCTTCTGCCTTTTTTACCAATGTTGTTGTTTTTCTTTACGTTGTAATTTGGACTGTTTTTTAATTTATATTGTCAACATTTTGTGACAGTTACTTTTTCAGGTAATTCATGTCTTTCACTGATTCTGATTAAAATAATGACCTAACATCATTACAGACACATAAAAAAAATCATGGGCATAGGGCAAAATAGGTGTAACTCTTTATATTTTTATATTTTTATATTGAATTATGACCATTTTGTCACCCTTTTTTAATGTCCCATGTACACGTTTACAAAAATTTGTAAGTGTAGGAGCCTTACTTACAGTTTCTTAAATTAGAGTACTTTATCGTCAACGTTATTGTTTGTTTTTAAAATCAATGACAATATGAAGCTTGCGCCAAGGCGGTTATCAATAAGGCAAATCTACCATAAGTGAGAAGCAGTTCCGATTAATGTCTTTTTATCAATCGGAATTAACTACTATTCAGACTCTCATTCTCAGTAAAATGAGATATTTGTGGTATGTTTTGGTGAAAATTATACAGTTTGACAGCCAAGGATACTAGACCACACGAAGGCCATTTTTCTGCTGATTTCAATGCTGAAATCAGTTGTTGAAATTAGCACAAGCCCGAAAGCCCTGGGCTGGTAAAATGTCTTCCGGGCTTGCTAAATTCTGAATTTTATATAGCAGGGCTTGTTTAAAAATATGATTCCATGCAATAGTATAAAAATTCGGGCTTGTTCATCCAAAAGTCTAATTTCAATGACTGTGATATATAAATACTGCAAAAACGCTCGCAATAGGCATGTTTGTTTTTGTTGCCTCACACCATTAAAAATCAAGGTTAAAATTTATATATATTTAGAAACACAATCAGTCCAAGGCTGTCAACCTAGAATAAAAAATGTATATAAACAACTTCTCCTATAATTTACTGGAAGTAACAAACACAAAAAATTGTGAAAATGGAAAATATTGATCAAGGTTTCTCTATGATTAAGAAGATGCGCACAAATTGTTTAGTTGTTGAATGCAAATAAAGTTGTTCAGGTTTTTTTAACAAAGCAAGAATATTTGTGTTAAGCCATTTCAATATTGAATTGAAAGGCCGGGCCAGGAACCATACCCAAATATTTTGCATTGTAGATTTAGCCTTTAAAATCAACAATTGTCTTTGTGTTCTTCTTAAGTTAAGTTTGAAACCGTAACAACAGATCTATCTAGGCACGCAGCACAGTTTCATGTAATGATCAGCGAATTTTGATGTTTGTTATATGACAATTGTTTTGTAACGTCTCCTGTTATCTACCACATGTATGTATGAACTGCTAATTAGCAGGCAAGGCATAATAACCTCTAAGCACCAAAACTTATTTTGATTATGATAAATCATCGCGTAATATAATGCCTTAACAGTGGACATTTTTTCTTTGTTGTTTCATTGGATTAAAAACCTGTAGACTGATAGTGCAAATGAGCAGAAAAAAACAGGACTATCATTGATATCGCGCCTACTAGTTGCATCAACATTTTTCTAGTGAGTAGTCCAACAATGGTAGGTCAAGACATGAAAGCGTTAAGTAAATTGCAGTTCTTTTTATTAGCAATTTTAGGATTAGCCGGCTACTGAAAATTGAAAAAAATATGTTGTTGGTAGGTTTAGAAGATTATCATGCGAAAAATCTACTTGGAAAAATTCACCCCTTTATTGAAAAATTTATACTGCCTGTGCCTTGCAAATTGGGGAAAAAAGTGCATATTGGGAAAAATACAAAATCAGAACAAAATTTCAAATATAATGGCAAATATACATGTTTTCACCTTCTTAATATGCATACATTATGCTGTGACAGAGTTAGTCTTGTCTAGATATTGGTTATTTTTCAAGAAATTCATTGCTTTTTTATTCATGAACATAATCTGCACTTATCAAATTGGGAAAAAAATATAAATTTTTGAGAAAATGGACATTTTTTTTGCCTTTAGAAGTCAGTAAATTGCACCAAAAAAATCGCTACACCTTGTATAGTATACATATATTTCAGCAATGCAGGGGTAAAATCTCTCCACCAGGTTTGACAACCAACCGTTTTGACCCAGAACTAAATTATACTCAAATTTACATAATGTATTTACAGTGCCTGTTCTTTAATTTTAACATAATATGCACTATTTATCACCTAAACTTGTTGCCTTTAAAGTAGGGCAAGCATATTCTGCAACATTTGCTGCTCTAGTTCTACTTTCAAAAAAACTTGTCCCCTTGGATTCTTCTATTTATTATGAATTCAATTGACAGATAAGCTGAATGTAAATAACAACATTTGTGTTTGAAAATGTTTATATTTTTTTTTATAATAGAATAAAGCCTAAATAATAAATAGAAAATGTTTAACTCATAATCAACTGATTGATCAGCTTCATATGCAATGCATTTTACACTTAATGGTTCATAAGACTGTTTATGGTCACTTGATGTCTCTCAAAACAGTTTCATCACACTTGAAGCCTCGTAGAATACAACCTTACGGCTTGCATTAAATTCTACACTTTATTATAAAAAAATCCAAAGATCAAGGGTCTTTCAAGCTCCACCTTTCCACCATATGCGTTATGGTATTTAAAAATGTATTTTAGATGTCAATTATAGTTTCTGCCCTTTCAAAAGATACTTTTAATACTTATAGTATTGACAATAACTACAATTTGTACTGGTACATTCATTCATTCAGAAAATGTTAATTCAGAAAATGTTTATTTGTGTGTTCAATTAACCCCTTCAAATTAAGATAAAAAAGGATATTGTTTTGTTTAAATAATACTAATGTTTCATGATCAACGTTCGAAGGATTTTCTTTCTGCGTCAGTTTTAAGAATTTCTTACTGTGAAGTTTGGTACAGTTTACTACATAATGCAATTTGACATAATTAAACAGGGGCAAATATTCAACAATCACATGCTAGATGCATCGATGCAGCTTTGTCAAAGCCGTGAAGCACCCTTTCATTACTGTAGTTAAAAATCGTAGTTGTAATGTCACATGTTTTTATTATGAAATTGATGTAATGGAAGAACAGTTTCAATGTTATCATAAATAAAATGCTGAATTGACAAAACTGGCAGTTGAAATTTCTATCAAGAACTATGAAAATACATTTTAAAGGACAACCCATTAATGATTATTATCCCAAAATAATAGAAATTTAAAGAAGGTATCCCTAATATTGCCCCTTCTGTTCTGTATGGTAATATATTGGTTTATCGATAATACTGCACATCCATTGTTGGTAGTCGTGACTAATTGAATACAATTTCTACTAGCCTTAATTAGCGTTATTTCTCTTCCAGCAGCTGACAGTTAGAATCTGTTGACATAATCATGGCATCCAGGAAGAAGGTCTTGCTGAAGGTTATCATACTGGGAGACAGCGGGTATGTTGATGTTCTATATGCCTTATATCAGGTGTTCATGGTAGCGAAACAAAGCAGATGGTCGTCTTAATCCGATGGGTGTGATCGTGTCACTTTTATTGGGGTGTCATCAACAGACAATAAATTAGTCAGTTGAATACCTTATGTTGAATATTCCTAATTATGACTCTATTCTTTATGCAATTCTTATAGACTCGCCTATAAGACGGGCCCCCAACTTTAAGTTAAAAATCGGGACAAAATTTCCCTGTCTTATAGTCTGGAAAATACGGTATATGTAAGAAATGATGAATAAAATCTTTTCAAGTTGTCAGTGCATTTTGTAAACCTTGCAATCAGTTATAACAAGTTCATGGAAACATTAAATATTAAAAATGTTATGGCCCCCCCCCTGCTGCACCCCGTATATCTAATGGGCCACCTTTTAACCCAATAACATATTTAATATCATGTCAACAACTTGTTTACTTTGATCAATTTATGGGAAATGTTTCATTTATTCATCGGAATGAGAAAATAAAATAATTTCTGTGACCCAATATGTCAAAATATGAGGATCACCATGTGACCAGTCCTTGACCTATGGCATTCGGGCTTTCATATTGGTGGTGTGAAATATTAGTTTAATGTGTTATGGTAAAAGATGTTTGTATAACAAATCAAAAATGTATTACTATAATCCCTTCTATATTTAAGATATTATTTATTAAAAAATAACAGACATATTACATGGAGTCACGAATGAGTATATGTGTCAAATCCCAGCACCATGTATCCTGGTATACATAATGTAATAATGTTATGTAACGATTCATACAGGCACATGATCTTTGTATTTATAGAATTTTGGGATTTGATAGCTAACTTATAATGTTATAAATGTGATGTAGAAAGGTGCATGCTAAATACGCACATACCATTTACTAGAAGGTTTATTATGAAAATTAATTGTTGCAACAAGCTGCAAATTAATTATATACTAAGGTAAAATAGCAGTGGGGACCAATGGCTGACCGAGCATAGCAAAAATGAACTCCATATGTTTCTAGTTAATAAAGCATGAAATGATATACATTAAAAACAACATGTATAATACGTACCATGTGATGGTGATGTATTGTAGTTATGGTTAACTGGTCCTTTGAAAGTTTCAAAAATATATGTACATGTTATAAGTTATTAACATAATGAATTTATGAATGGATGTGATGTAAGAGTCATATGATTTTTTTATAACAAGTTGGATTTTGAAAACATACTTATCAAGTCATGAGAAAGACGACCAGTTGTCAGACACTATGCAAATTATGCATCAATTGTTTAACTTGTCTATGGTGTCTTTTAATATTGAAGCAGTTTTCAAATTTTCAAGCCCACTGCCAGTATGTAGGGTTTTAGCCAGGTAGGGTGCTGCAAAAAAGGGACCAAGTGCTAAGGGAGAAAAGGGCACAATGTGTCAGGCTATGAATATTTGGATATAATGAATTTGACAGTAAAAGTAGGGAATTATGTCTAATTGAAGTAAATATTAGGTTTCAACTGCCAAATGTGTCAAATTTATGAGTTTATAATTATATTCTATGTTTTAATCAAATAAAAGAAATATTTAAGCATTAAATTCTACTAAGGCAGGAGGGTGCACATACTGGTCTCCAGGAGGGCAGAAGAGTGCTACAAAAAAAGAACAGGGTGATGCACCCTCCCATAACCCTTTAGCTAAAACCCTACAGTATGTATTGTTTATCAGATTTACATGTACATTTCATTGTTATTGCAGTGTTGGGAAAACATCTCTAATGAACCAGTATGTGAACAAAAAGTTTAGTAACCAGTACAAAGCCACGATAGGAGCCGACTTCCTCACAAAAGAAGTGATGGTGGATGACAGATTAGTCACTATGCAGGTAATGACATGAACATTTAAAACACAGTTTATTGGAGGATACACGGCCCAATTATCGGATAAGGGGATTAAGGGGATAAGGGGATTCTGTATTATAAATGGCTAATTGCAATGCTTTGACTGCTATAACAGTGGCCAAATACTGATTGACAGATTTGAAATAATATTTATGCTAAAAATTGTTGGCGAACACAATGCCTCTTTGATGTTACAAATGGGCAGATTTTATGTGACCACTTCACCCAAGTCGCCCCCCTTGCAAGAGCCCTGAGTTATATGAGTAGTTGTAAGTCAAGTGGTAGAAACTTCAGTAGGCAGACTAATGTAAAGTGCTTACCAGACTAATTCAAAACAAGATAATTACACAGCTGAGTTTGGTTAATTTTTACTTAATACGCATTTTCTGTTATTTACCAAAATGTGAGTTATTTTCAAAGCCTAATCAATGTTGCGTTGACGTTCAAAAACTGTAACCTTGGCCATAACTCTGAGACTTTTTAATATATTCAGATGAAACCTATTACACACCTTGCCAGAGAAAATACACTTACACAACAAGGCCCATTACTCTGGCTTTAATAATGATTGAGTTCTGCCCCTTTTCAGGGATGTGATTTGTCCGCGGATTCACGGAATACCGCGGCTCTAATAGCCCCAGGGACCCCCCCCCCCCAAAAAAAAAAAATAAAAATATATATATATAAAAAAAATTTCAGCTCATTTAAAAAGTTACCAGAGTGCTTTTGGTTGTTAGAGTTGATATTCCAGTTAGCTTCAAATTTAAAGTCAGTTTTTCTTCTACGGCAGGTGGTTTTGATACCAAAAGTGCCCCCATGGCCGAAATGGTTTCAGCCCTTCGGTTGCCAGGTCAATCACATCCCTGCTTTTGACTCCTTCGCGCGTTGTGTAAAATAAAAATAAAAAACCTAATGGTACATCAGTTAAGGTTTCATATTATGATAATGAATGAGTAATGTCATGAAAAGGAAGTTAAATTGCACAATGTAAAAAAAAATAAAACAAGGCTTCATATTGATAAGATATTGATGAAATATTCATCAGCTGGTTTTGATATAATTATACTTGTGATTTAATTTGTGATAACAGATAATAGGATTTTTTTTTAAAGATCACAATCAATAATTTTCCTTATTATTTGCTTGATTTGCCCAAGAAATGTCAGTACAAATGTATTTACAACATTATCAAGTTCACGCATTCCCTTGGAAATTTGAGAGAAACATACATGTGAATAAATGCATTATATTTCTAATATTATATTATTATTCCAATGTTGGGAATCCATTTTTGTCTGGAAATGAACATGAATGGTTTAACAAAATGTGATCAATACCCCGAAGGTCAAGGTCACACCTAGAGGTTAATCATTATGGAATGCTGGATATATGCGCATACCCTGACAAAGGGTATTGGTGGTTGTGTCCAGGCTGTAGATTTGTCAGGCATGGGGCTTTTGAAATAAAGTGACCGAGATGTAAGGCACATCTAGGCAAGGTGTTGTGTGCACGACCCACCATCCTGGTCAAACTTAGGGGGTCACACTTAGGGGTCAATGAGTATGAAATTCTACATATATGCACATAGAGTATAGGTTGTTGCGTCTAGGCTGTAATTTGTTATGTAAATATGACTTTTCACATACAATGCTTTTATCCCTACCTTGAAGATCAAGGTCACCTTACTAAGAGGTTTTTCATGTCATGAGCATAAAATAATAAAAAAAAAAGAAAAAAAAAAGGTTTGTACATTTACATGCATGATAATATTCAGTTATTAATCAATTTTTTTATCAGTTTTCAATCGCCAAAGGTCGAAAGTATCATTTTGTCTGATTTCCAGCACAACAGCTATAATTGAAATTAATCTGTAGATTTTCACCTCAGCTACATTAACAAGTACATGTACCTGTATCTAAGCTCTCCATTTTCCCATATTTCAGATCTGGGACACGGCGGGTCAGGAACGTTTCCAGAGTCTGGGTGTGGCATTCTACCGTGGGGCTGATTGCTGTGTACTTGTGTTTGACGTCACTATGCCCAACACATTCAAGTCCCTTGACAGTTGGCGGGATGAGTTCTTGATACAGGCCAGTCCGAGAGACCCAGAAAACTTCCCTTTTGTTGTCATTGGAAACAAGATTGATTTGGAAAACAGGGCTGTATGTATAAACCAGTGTTTGTTGATGTCCTATTAAGTATTATATTATGAGCAATAGATGAAATCAATACTGTCAAAAATATTTTTATACTGATTGAACAAATAACCAAGACGTAATAGACAAAAAATTGGATATTTCCTCTGTATTTTATTATGTTATAAAATAATTGTCTTATTTTAGACAACAATATACAATCCAACCTGTATTAAGTGGCCACCTTTGGGAAAGGTCAAAGTGGCTGCTTAAGACAGGGGAGGGGGCAACTTGAACGCTTAATGCACATACTTTATATAGTAAAAATGTTTTGGGGGTATTTGGAGTTGTTCGATAAGGCAGGTGGCCATTTAAAACAGGTGACCATTCAACCAGGTTTGACTGTACGCATGTAGACTGTAGGTAAAAAACTGAGAACTTAAGAGTGACTTTCTGGAATGGTTATTTAACTGGAGCTCCATCTTGCTACTGCACCAATATTGTCCATATATGCTAATGCCAGCTCAAGCAAAATTCTTTTCTTATTTAAACACTTAGTTAAAATTGTTCACTCTACAATCTGATTTAAATAAGGTATCTGCAAAGCGAGCTCAAGTTAAAATTGTTCACTCTACAATCTGATTTATTTAAGGTATCTGCAAAGCGAGCTCAAGGATGGTGCCATTCGAAGGGAGACATTCCCTATTTCGAGACGAGTGCCAAGGAAGCCATCAATGTAGAACAGGCCTTCCAAACTGTTGCCAAGAATGCACTGTCCCAGGAAACGGAGGTGGAACACTACGAATTCCCCGACCAGATCCGACTTAATAACGACCAGAATAAGCAGAGCCAAGGAGGGTGTGGCTGCTGATTTGCCAATGACTACTTGTTGTTGTTGTTGATTTTAAATAGTGATCATGCTTTCGTGAGGCACCACAACCAAAGTTCTGTGAGCGACATCTGTCCATAAATTAAATAAAGGAATTACTTATAATATTTCTGAAGAGATATAGAGTTATTGTGAAAATGTGAAAAAATGAAATGTAGAATATTCCACGCTACTCGTGAAGTATTCTGTTGAGGTTGCCGTGAAAAACTTGTGACATTCATAATTATTGACATTGCTGCTTTGAACATTCACAGAGTATATACATGTATTTAAATTTAAAATTATTGAAATATTACTTTGTCATATCATGAAAAAATTCTAGTACCAAAATGATATAATTGAAGCAAATAATGTTCCCTCCGATTGAAATCTGTACTCTGTAAATATGGAATGTGCAATCATGTATTTGTAATTTTATGCTTTTAAATCAGGGTCTCTTAGGGCTATTCGATTTAAACATACAACCCAGCCCATCCCAAAGAATAAATATAAAGGGGAGGTTTGCTACAACAATTTTAAAAAGAATCTAAATGCAACAGTCCAATTCCAAGGATTGGTTTTATGTTAAAATGGAATAGCCCTCAGTTATTCGTACGATTTCTATTGCTTTAAATAAATTAAGGAGTAATTTCAAAAAGTTTGACCAAAATCATTTATAAATACAGATATGTTGTGTGTGTTTTTCAAATCTATGACACTGCCCATGCATATAGGGGATTTCTGTACATACATGTACATGCATATTTAAAGTGATGCATATTTTAATGTTAACACATCTTAGTTTGAACAAATACTCAGTAAACCCATAAAACACTTAGAAGAGCCTCCTGTATCAACATAATGGTCTAATTGACCATTATACAGCTCAACTCCCAGCCCTCAAATGCTTGAAAAATATATGTTACTTAAGCTATCCTTTGTGTGAGAAATATTCTAAAAAAGACAGTGATATTTTTTATTATTTGGATATGGCTTTTGATCGAATACTAGCATCTTGGATTTTTTTTCGATTTTTTTTTGTAGTTTGTAAATTAATAAGTTTATACGGCCTTAGACATCTAAATGTGTAAATGAAGTCATTGTTGAGAGATAATTGGTGACTATCGGTGTTCATTTCTCTTTTTCTTTTAAGTAGTAGAAATTTAAATTGTCATTAGTTATATGGCTAGGGGTCACTTCTTGATTACAAAATGAGTAGTTGGATAGAAGTCTAGGTCTTTAATGCGAGGCTTGTCAGTTATATGGCATAATCATTAAATGTTATAATACATATTACCATGTTTTTGATAAACAAAATAGATTATTATGTATATAGAGCAACACTGTGAACACGTTATCTCCCATTTTCATGTCATATATTGAGAACACAGAAAATCATGTGCATGTTCTAGCATACATGTTCATTGATAGTGGGAAAAGCTGGTCAGCTTTCACATTTGTACAATCATACATAAAAGGAGTTAGTTTATTCAATCATTTTACTTTAAATGTTTTAGTAAGTGTTTTTTGTTAATTTTTCTTAAGAGTATTCCGACTCTTCCTGGTGTTCACAGTGATTTTGATGAAGTTTTAATCATATGACGCAAAAAACTACCGTTCAGAAATGGTTGAGTGATTGTATAAATGAGGTTTGTTTATATTGGCACATTGTTAAATGACCATGATTATTTCATATGTAAAATATAAAGGTACGAAATACATGTACGATTTTGTTTTAATTTCTCGTCAGTGTTTTGCCCAGAAAATCGAGGTATTATTGAGACTGTGGTGTTTGTGGTGGCGTAGAATTTGTGGCCATCATGTGTACTGAAATAATGATTTATAGTCACAATGTTACACACAGAACTATAGTTCACTATTGGACCAACGTGTCAGGCATATAATTGTCATTATGTGATTTCGTACTCTCGTCTCAAAGATAAAGGAAAAAAAATAGCAGTTTTGTTGGTCAATGAAGTCCAATCGAGTTTCTTTGCAATATTGTGTGTGTGCTATTGTTACAGATGGGTTTATATTCGGATTTCATAGAATTATAAAACACCACTGGAAGATATGTTGAGCAAAGCATTCATACTCTGAGCTCCAAAGCCGAGGTCACCACTTACCGTGTAACTGATATGTGCAGTCCAAATTTATAACTAGGATTGTAGTTTCAATAAAAAATTACATGACCATATTCCATTTAAGATGCACTCTTACTCCCAATCTCATTAAAATCAGATCCTCAATACACGCTTCATTACGTAATGAAATGAAGTAAACGTCACGATATGATTTTAATGAGATGCACTCTTACTCCCAAATAAGATTAACCAAAAAAACACACAATTGTTCTAAAATTTAAAGGATGAAAAGATGTAAATAATGGTTCTTATAAAGGATAACGAGTTTAATTTGAAAGAGAGGTGCAGAAACCATGGTATTTCTACCTTATGAGACTATAGTATATCACAGTAAATGTTTTAGCACTCACAAATCAATTGCTTTTTTTTCTTTTCCAGCTAGTAAATACACGGTTACAATATTGTTATCAGTAATTAATATTTTCCATAAATGCATTATGTAGTAAGTAGCAAAAGGTGTATCGCTCGAATATTAAGTTTGTTATACATATGCATGTAGCTGTGTGGAGTTAGCTAAACATACGACATTTGACAATGGACATTCAAAAATGAAAGTTGTGCTGGCAAGACATTGGACACTGGACATTCAAAAATGAATGTCATCCGGGCAAGACATTGGACATTGGGCTTTCAAAAATGAATGTCATGCCAGCACGACATGGGGCATTGGACATTCAAAAGTGAAAGTCGTGCTGGCACAACATTGGACATGATATTAAAAAAGAGTCGGTCATTTTGTGAACAGGTCGAAGTAAACCTCAGAGAATAAATTGTTGTCCAGCGCACGACTTTCATTTTTGAATGACCAACGTGTCTTACACGACATTCGTTTTTAAGTACATGTACCAAGCAATGTTGTGCACTTACAACGGAATGATGTGCACCTGATATTCTTCACAGCGTTACGGTGCTTAAAATCTATACATAAAGTGTACGTAGAGATTCTTGTTTTCAAGTAATGTAAAAGACATGATAGCATGGACTTTTTTCTTTATTGGCTCAGTGACTTAACATATTGAGTAAATTTATGCTGCATAAAAAGTTTTCCGATTGCATTCAAAATATTGGTGGCCATATTGGATTTTGTCACCTCAAAGTTTGTCAGCACGAAATCATCAAAACTATCGGAGGGATTTAAATGAAAAAAATCGCAGTGGTGGTTAAACTAAAACTTCTAGCCCCGCACTAAAATTATGGCAAATCGGTTACTGCTTGCGGGAAACTTGGATCGCTAGCCTCGCCTGAACCTACAGTAGGTAGGTTTTTAACCCTTGTTGGTAAAACCTTAAGAATACAGCAGATTGATTATAGCTTGTGGGTTAACTAGGAACGCCAGCCCCGAATCCGAAAAAAAATCAACTGAAAATTGGTTTCTGCTTTTGGGTTATCTACGAACGTCTGCCTTTTCCCTTAAAATACCACATGCCAAGAGTTTCCGCAGTTTGTTTATTATAATTGTTGTAATTTCACTTTTGTATGTCCAATGTCCAATGTCGCTGGCACGACATTCATTTTTGAAAGCCCAATAGCCAAAATAGCAATGAATAATTCGGTTTCCAATGTTTAGTTTCTTTGTTTGTGTTCATTTTGTTTATAAATGTAAAAACAAACGCTGACCGTGCTGTACTTTTGAATTGTATTTTATTGTCTGTGACACTATAAACAAAGTTCCTTAACTCATTTTGATGGGACATTAACCCAAGCACGTTGTGGGATGCAGAGCCGTTAAGGTCTGATCGAATGAGACGTTTCTTTTGCTGTTAATGTGAGATGACTGGCAAAATGTGAGAGATTTTTTAAAACTCAGAAAACCAGGAGATAGATCTAGTCATAAACACATGAGCATGTGTTATAAAATTGATGAGCACAATTTCACATACTGTTTTTATCCTTTGGAATCAACACTTTAACAAAATATTTACCTTAGCTAGATTGGCAAATTAATGTGCAAAGATTCCTGGCAAAATAAGCAAAATACCCGCACACGAAGAGAAGAGGCCCGGTACGTTGCATTTTGATATCTGCATCGAGTCGTTTTTGAATATCAAGCTTTTATATTTTTGGAGCAAACTTAAATGAACAATTTATTAAAGTGATGGTCTCTGCGTATATCACGTCAGTATTGCTATCATTTACTTGTCTAAAGCTGAAAAAAGACCTGTTCAAGAGCTAAAATGTTTGGCTCATGTACAACTCAGTTCTTAAATGCGGCACTTCCTGCTATGTATGGGCCTCAGCTTATGTGCTCAGGAAGACAACTCGGAACTTTATAACCGGCAGTCGCTCTGTATCTTGAAAGGAGAAAACATGGCTTACAGACTTGCAAAGCTGATCGTTGTGTTTGCGGGCGTCTGGCTGGCGGCCTCACTTCCGGTGGAGCCGCAGTCGTGGCTCTCCCTAGTGGAGCAACTGCTCGAGAAAATGGTGCGCATGGAGCTTAATGTGGAGGCCATGCACAAGGAGATGCAGCAGGCGCGTAACCAGGTCACTTCCGGTCTAAGTGACATGAATGCTATGAAGCAGACGGTCGGGGCTCTGCAGACGTATTTTACTGAAAACATAAACAAATCAGGTATTTCACGTTTCCAAACTAAATTTATTTCGTTTTAAATTATTTTAATTTCAAAACAACTGTACGAATACAAAGTCCTGAAATGTAAATTAACTTTTCTATAAGAGATCCTCGCGTTCAAAGCACAAGGCACTGGCTAAAAGCCAGGTCCCCGAGTGCAGTAATCTTGCATTATATTTCTGTTTCAGACACTGTTGTTGCGTTCAATGCTCACACGATTGTGGACAAGTCACTGGCTACGGGCCAGGTTCTCGTGTTCAGCAATCCTCTATTCAATATCGGGGAGGCGTACGACAGTGGGGCAGGAATCTTCACGGCGCCCTTCTCTGGGGTCTACTTCTTCTCCGCACACTTCTGTCTTTATTTAGCTAGGCATTGGTACTACGCGTTCATGAAAGAGAACGACGTCGTTGTGGTAAAGGGTGTCAAGTATGAATCCCAAGAGTACGTGTGTGAGACGGTGAGCGCCGTTGTTCTCCTGCTGCAGAACGAGAGACTGTGGATAGAGTGTCGATCAGGAAGTACAGACGACCTGTTCTTCAGTAATTCTTATCGTAAAAGTTCCTTCTCTGGGGCCTTGCTCCACAAAGTGAATGGATACCCATAGGAAGTAGGGTATTGTACATGCTGGGAGGGTGGATTACGTAAAGGATAACGAACAGTATCATATGTTGAAGTGTTGTAGTAAGGCTCTGATCATCTGGTAGTACCTACCTACTTACGTTTACAAGTGCCCAAGTGTAATGTACAGTTAACTTATAGGTGTTTTGATATTTGTCTTAAGTGAACACATTCAAAGTTTGTATTTATTCATCTGAATAACATCAAAGCGGCACTCTCACAGATTTACTGTTTTAACAACTATTTTTTATCTTGGGACGCACCAGATTTTCATATTTAAGTTCAAAAATTGATGTTTTATGCATTTTTCTTAAACCGTTAGTAACGCTTTTAGCGATAAAACATTAATTTTCGAACAGAAATATGAAAGTCTGCGATCTGATTTTTTGTCAGCAGTCATATATCACTGGATTGCAGATATTTACGTAAAATTAGGCTCATTCCAAGACAAAAACATATACAAAAGTTGTCAAAACGGTTTATCTGTGATAGTGCAGCTTTAACGTGTAATGTTAAAATGTCATTATGCATATTATCTTTATGATATCAAAGATATAGTGAAAACCCAATGTGTTATGTGTCGGCGGCATACTGTTTTAAATCAACAATAAAGATCAAATAAAGCAAAAATCAAGTCATATAACAAAAAGAGAATCATCAATGACCACAGATGCATGCTTAAAGAAAAATGTCGAATTGCATATTTAGCCAATGCACGCACGTTTATGTGTGGATTTCTAATAAATATTTACAGAAAAATGAGTGAATTGTACAACTTTTCTGAGTGTTCCGGTGCTCCTCCGTTGATGTATTGTACACAGTGAAGTTGAAGATAAGAAAAATAATGTTAAATATGTGAACCTGATCAAGAAATCATTGGCGCCTAAAACGAAATTGAAATTTATTTGGTAGTTTGTAGTTTGATAACACACAAACAAGTCGATCAAAATGTTTAACAGCTTGTCCCCTTGTTGTGAATTCTTCTTTAGAACGTGGTGTCATTCTTCATTTATAATTTGAGAAGCCTAGCAGAAACCTTTTGGGTGTCTCGTTTATAACAGGAACGTTAGTTCTTATTATTCACGAAGACGATATATGTGTCGCTCATTTGCATTAACAATCTCAATTTAATAAGAAATTGAATTGTGCGAATGAAGTATCATATTATTTTCACTGCTGTTTTGTTATCTTTACTGCTTTTTAAGTTTTTATAGATATTGGTTCCCGTATTGCTTTACTAAACATAACGATGCGTTAAGTATGGTGGGTTGAACTGTTTTGAAATATCGTCACCAAAATGATGACACGACATATGGTTTTTCACGCAATGTTCCAATTTACGCCGATTGAATTGACTTTTTGTAAACATTACAGGAACAGAAACATTGTTCAACTTCGGTGTAAGATAAAACAAAAACAACATTTACTTGTGTGAAACATATCTCAATCGTACAGGTATTTTTATATGTATAGTATCCATGTTTGAAACACAGATGTTGAGATTTCTAATCCATTCCTAAATATTGAAGAACATCCATATATATTATTGAAATCAGGGCAAATGTTTCGAATCGAAAGAATTACAGAGAGTGCCAATATGGTAAATTTCTAAGCTCCGTTTAACCATACCGGATAAAGCGTTAGCATGTTATATAATACATGAACATGATCATCCCGAGTTAGCTCGCTTAGTCAGATGTTGTACGATAGCGTTAGCTTCTCGAAGGTAGGCTGAACTAGCCTTTTAAATAGTTTAACCTAGATGTCACTTAGTTGTAATCATGCACCACATTTATATCAGATCGCCACTAGCACTGGTTGGGCACACGTTGGATTCCACGGAAAGAACGACGTTGCTGTAAGCGACGCTGTTTATGGAACGTTGAAAGGATACCATGCTGGGCGCCTTGCCCGGAACTTTCGACATATTCGACGAAGTCTGAATTGTATAAAGGAAGAAAAATACTAGCATGAACGATTTTTTTTACCTGTCGACGAATGCCAATATAAAATGTTAATGTATTTTTTCAGTAAAACGTTTTATTTGAGCTATTTATAAGAAGAGGTGCTATGTAAAATTTTAATATACCAGTGTCTTATCGAAAGGCTGGATTTGCTGTAGTGCCGTTTGATGCCTATGTTTTTTGTCACTCTCGGAGTAAGGGTCCATGACGAATCCCTCCACGTAGCCTTTTCTTCTCGATAAGCTGTCGGTGTTTCACCAAGTAGGGGCCCGGCTCCTATAATCGCGTTCGTCAGTTTCTATAGAGATTAGTTTTGCAATTAAGAAATAAAACATATCATATACTGTTAATAATAAAATATCCAAACCAAATGTAAGCTAGAAGTGTATGAACTGTTCTGCATTACCCATATCTAACATGTTTGTGGAGGGTGACTCCAAACCGGTAATTATATCAAATATAACAGGTGGACCATGTCTATACGACGTGTTATTAATCAACTGTTACGTATTTGACGTGATACAGAGACAATTGCTGTACCAATACCAGACAATTGAAGACAATATATGCCAGAACTCGCTCAATATCGACCAAACTCGGCCAATATCAACAAAACTCGCCTAATATGGGTTTCCTCCGTTTTTATTGGCTACAAAACTCGCCTAATATAGGATTTGAGAAATAAGCCATTTTCATTGGCTGTCGAAAGTCGCCTAATATGAGAAATATGCTGGAAATATTTTGAAGGTAGCCATTTTGTTTTCCGTTTTCCGACTGTTATGAAAATTTTGTGCTTCGTATAACTCTATTTGGAATACTTGAACCTATTGAATGATTGAACCACTTTGTACGGTTTGATATTACAGTTGTATTTAACCCGTTGGTGGATTTTACTATTATGATTTTATACACCAACAACATGGACGACGAAGGTGAAACATTTGACGTTTTAACAAACGATTTACGAAAGTAAGACGAAAAGACATGCTTCCTTACAATGTACAGTGCTTTATTCATAAATATGTGCAATGTCACTTTAAGGATACATGCCAAAATTAGCAAAGTCAAGTCTAGAAAAGCAGACTGACACCATCAATGGAAAATGGATAATTACGGCTTCAATGTGAACTAAAGGTAAGTTATAAGAATGTTTTTAACCAAAATGGTAATAGTTAATTAATAAAATACTTATTAATTAGGTGATATCGGGCTCAGGCAAATGAAGCTAACCTCGGACAAATAACTAGGCTAATATGAAATCACATAATTAATAACATTATAGTTTTAAGGTGACCTGATACTTAGACATCGCTTGCCTTTGTAACAATCGAAAAGTTAAAAATGCTTCTTTTGATCCCGATGATTTTAAAGGCATTGCATTATTGAGGAGTGTACATTATCAAGTTTACAAGCCGACAGTATGCAACCTGTCTAGCTAATATTAAGCTCCTTGTGGTTCGAGCTCCACAGCCGATACATTGTTTTGCACAAGTTAAATTCAATTATATAAAACTCAAATATATTTTATGCGTATGAGTTGTATGAATATTTGGTCCGATGGAAGGACACTGGAAAGTCGTTAATGTCGTTAAAACTATACAGTTACAAACAGAACATTCTATTATAAGTTACTTATTCATAACTTAACTTCTTACTTCCAACATATCTCATTAAAAAGATAACACTTCCACTTGAATTCAATATATTTGTATAAAATACCATGAAGGTGGAATAATTGATGTATGTAAGCATTTTAAAAAATATAAATTGCACACAAACAAGACATGCACGTATTTTATTCGAGTTTGTCAAACGTGGCAACGTATAATGTTTGAAAACAATGCAAACACCAGCACTATTTTAATTTGAGTTTGTAAACACTTGCAATGAAATATGAAATATGTGATTGTTATGTTGTCCACAAAAAAATAGCAGTGGTCGAACGTTTGTTGAACAGGTCTACAGGATCTGGTTATAAAACTAATCATAATAAGTAAATAATTTAACAATTCAAGTTAACTTGCATGGTCAAATTCAGACGTATAATACGTTCGCAATATAATCTTAAGAAGAGTTTAATATTATGTTAACACTATTCGATTGCCCGACGTTTGTCTGCATGAACAGATGACAACTACTATAACGTTATCATTTAGAAGAGTTTAATACAATGGCAACATTATCCGATTAGCCGGAGCTTGCCTGGAACGATGTCAGACTAATGCAAAGTAAGCTTTTAGATGAGAATAAGACAATGACAACATCATCAGAATGTTGATGCCCTACCATTTTAGATGTTCGTCTTAAGTGAGAGTCTGGAAAGTACACACACTCTCTCTCTCTCTCTCTCTCTCTCTCTCTCTCTCTCTCTCTCTCTCTCTCTCTCTCTCTCTCTCTCTCTCTCTCTCTCTCTCTCGTCAGTGGTGCAGGACTCTTCACGGCGCCCGACTCCGGGGTCTAATTCTTTTCAACACACTTCTGCAATAATCAGTCTAAAGCCTGGCTCTATGCTTTTTTGAAAGAGGATGACGTCGTTGTGAAAAAGTGTTCTCTGTTTGACGGACAATACTCTGTGTGCATGGCGGCTGATTGTGCCGTGGTTTTTTTGCTGCAGAACGAGAAACTGTGGATATATTGTCTATCAGGAAACAGGACAGACCTGTTCTTAAGTGATTCTTATCGTAGAAAATAAATATGTAAAAAGTAATACTCTCACAGTTTCAATACAATGTCGTGTAATTCGTCATTATGTTTAAAATGAACAATTAAGATAATATAAAGCAAATGTTATATAAAAGGAGAATCATGAATGGCCACAATTGTTTAAATCAACGCAATGAATATATCGAACTGAAAATTTAGTCATGCTTGTATATGCATTAAATAAAATGCACTGAATACGAAGTAAATTGTACGACTTCTCCGAGATTTTCGGTATTCATATAAAATAAAATTGATTTGAAAACATATACATGTATGATGTCATTTTATTGGTGATCGAGCATCAAATAAAGTCATTATTCTACGAACCACCCGAATCAACTGTCCTACGTACAAACCTCAGCACCAAGCCAATTTTGATGAAGTTTTAAACATGTACAACACTACCAGATTGTCAACCTGTCTGGTTGATAATAGCCTGGGACCGTATTAATAAAACTTTCACTTAAGTAAATAAATGATTTAGAGGCTTTATGAACACTATCACTGAACGTTACTGATTCCACTGAAAGGCCATTGCTGTTGTACGCTATTCATCGAATACTTGAATGTTAGACATTAAATGGCATTTTCGATAAATTCGACGATACAAGTTGTATCTGAATTCTATACAGGAGAACATACATTATTGGACGTTTTACAGTAATTCATTAAAACGAGTTCGTGAATTTGATATATTTCGGAGTCTGAACATTTCGCAATAGTTATATTTTCACCTATGTCTTAGCCAGTTATTAGTCCATATAAAAATATATTTTTGATTTGGCGACTCTACGAGTCCATAACCCACTTGTTGTTTTCTTAGCCAAGATTGACAGATCCCAGCGCTAAGTATATTGAGCGAAAAGATAACGGGCACCTGCTAAATGGTTTCAAAATGGCAATGCTTTATTGACAGAAGTCGATCTAAATTACACTAATTATTTGTGTTTCATAAAACACTTAAGTGTAATAAATTAAAGGTATTGACTAAAATAATTAAAGTGTACTATTTGTGTTTTAATTTAACAGTGAAGTGTTAAGTATTGTGGAGTTATAGTTGAAGAATATATTTTACATTGGTACTGCTCAAGTGACTTGTGGCGTTTAGGGAACAAAATGAATATCCAAATGTTAAAAAAAGATCCCTAAACGCGCATTATTGTGGGTGAGAAGTCCAAGAGGATGTGAGACGAAGTCCCAAGAGGATAGAAGAGGGTGCAGATTATGAAGAAGACGAGCTTCTTCAGGGTGCGAAGGGACGGCTCTAGGTCCTACTTTTTCGAACAATCTTGATCCCGATAACAATAACAAGCTGAGCTCACAGTATTAATTTTGCTATAATTTGTATTCTATTCTTATTTTGAATAGTTTGAAGACTTATAAACTTTTTTTTTAAGATAATCAAGTTAAATGTAAAATAAGAGCTTTTTGTTCTTACTTTTTAGAGAAACTGGCCCCTGGTCCAAACATCAACATCGGCATTCTTCACAGCGTGACGGTGCTTTAAATTTATACATAGAGTGCACGTAGTGATTTTTGTCCTCGTGTAATCGAAAGGACATGATCACATGGGATTGTTTCTTCTTTGGCACAGTGGCTCATTATTATGGGTAAATTTACGTTGAATTGAAAGTTACCGGCTTGTGGGTAATCCACAAACATCAGCCCCTTCCCTGAAAAAAAAACAACTGCTTAGAGTTTCTGCAGTTTTGCTGGGTTTCGTTAGATAACCTGTACCTACCAAAATGGCATGAATAATTCGGTTTCCAATGATGTTTACTTCTTTTTTGTGTTCATTTTGTTTAAAAATGTTAACACAAACTCCTTCCGTGCTATACTTTAGAATGTATCTTTCACAAATTTTGTCTGTGACACTATAAACAAGTTCCTTGACTCATTTTGGTGTGGACAAAACAAAGCACAGCACGTTGTTGGACGAAGAGCCGTTAAGGCCTGATTGAATGAGACTTCTCTTTTGCTGGCAATGTACGATGACTGACAAAATAAGAGGGATTTTGTTAGACTCAAATAACCAGGACATATATCTGATCATAAACTATTAATTTTGATGAAATAATCGGCAGCCTCACTGTTTTCATTGGAAGCTGTAAAAAGTCGCCCCGCACTTTCTCATTATTTCATAATGTTCTCATAATTTCCAGTTTTACAGAGACTGAAAACGGTAGCTTTAAGTTTAAATAGTCGTATCCTTTTTGAATACCTTGTATATACTAAGGTTTTATTACATTTTTCTAGTCACTTAGTTTTAATTTCATGTATTCACTTTATATGACTGTATTTGTAATCACTAATTAGTTTTTAGACTGCATTTATCTTTCCATGACCCTACCCTAATGTGTCTATGCATGTATAGTTACGTCGATTATCGGTGATCCTTAACATAGTTTTTTAACAATGTTCTACAACGTTTCTATAAAGTAGGTGGCTATTCTTACCAAAATTAATGAATAGCAACTAAAAACCTATACCTAGTATGCAGGCTCCGTTAACGTTCAACATTATTTCTCTGATTTGTTTAAAAGGACATTTATAGTAAAAATTCGTAGATTGAATTTGCATCTATAGCTAATACTTGTCGAGTAAGTTCTAATACAGTTTCAAATAATAAACCTTTCTCATTAAAGAATTAAAGAGTGGTAGTCTCTCCAATACAACTATCAACAGTGCGAAAGTTACGGCGTGGCTTGTTACCTAAAAGTCCTTCGTGCAATTCTGGGAAATGTGTCTGCTGTTCTTTGCTTCAAAATAGCCCACATATTACCGCTTCCATAGACAATAAAACGTTTAATTGTTTACTCAAGGAAAAAGTCTCTTGAAAATCATCTAATATTATATATGTCCTAACTTTAATTGTGGATACTTCTGAAATAAAGTATGTAGGACAGACAAGGAGGCCATTGAAAGCCTAATTAAGAGAACATGTTTATAAGATCAAAACGAATAATAACTCCTTCATTTTTTAAGACCGGACATAGTTTTGAAGTATAAACGATTCATCCAGTAGGACATATATCATTTACAGATAAAGAAGATAATTCCTTTAAATTCAAAGCAAGATGCACCGCAAAACTTGACTGGATTAAACGCGTGCAAACTCCATATCCGCTTGGAGTAGTAAAATTGTGAAGTGTAGATTAAATCATCACTTATTCAGAAACAACTCTTTATGAAATTCAGTAAAATATAATTTATGGTTGTAATTGATAACTAAACACTGCGCAACATTAATGCTATACCTGTACTTTGATGTACATATATTTTGTAGTGTGCCGTTGGTCTTTGTCAAAGACGAACTCAAGTTTGAAATAGTGGCAACGTTTAAGGCTAGATAAAATGTGAACATCAAGATTAATATTAAACTAGTTAGATTTGTCAATAGTGGAAACATAGAAGGCTTAATGCATACTTTTTATACATGGCTGTAGCTGAAACGCGCACAACTAAATTTAATATACGAAGCAATGTCAGTATGTGTATATCACGTGATCAATTGCGTCATAAATGCTACGTCGGAATGAAATATTTGCTTCGGATAAAGACTTTAAACAAAGGTAACTTCACTATTTATTCACCATTTGAAATGAAATACAGCACAGTCTACGCAGCTTACGGAGCCCCGCCTTCGGTCTTTTACCAGAATTTTTGATTGAGAGTTTAGTTTCTTAGAACACTTCGACAAACCATTTTACAATACGGTCGTCTGACGGAGCACAATCAAAACATTATTTTGGAAACAGGTTTGTCAAAGTGTTTGACCTTATTATCACCTTATCAAACTTCGCTAAATAAACGAAGGCGGGGCTCTTTAAGCGGCATAGACTGCCCTTTGTTTAAATTAAAATATTGTAGTGGACGAAAAGTTATCTTTGATTTAAGTCTATATTTCAAGCAAAATGTTGCCTTCCGACGTAGCATTTATGACGTTATTTAGCACGTGGTATACACACACTGAATATATAACGTGTCAGTGAAGGTCGACAGTATACGGTTAAAGATAGTGTCCATAAATAGGCAACCCAACAGCTCGCGCATGACGTCTGAGCATATTGCTAGCGTTTCAAAACGTTTTTAGCGAAATAATTGTAACATTAGGTAACAACATGCTTATACCGAAGGGAGCTAAAATCGTCCTGAAATGTTACGCTTCTGTTTTCATAAAAGAACAGTTTTATTTATTGCCATACTGTTACTATCAATGTGCAATGTACCGAAGTACTGCACGTAAATTTAAAAGCGTAAGGTAAACACTCGTTAGCGTTAAGAATACTATTTACACGGTATTCACTAACTTTTAAAGAACGCTACCATTTTTACGGTTTTTATATATCTATCAAGTTGATAAAAAAAAAAAACATGTTAGAAAAGTGTTAAAATAGTAGGTCTAAAATGAAGTTAATGGTTAAAAAATAATATATATATATTATGTATAATAAAAAAGTAACATCACATTGGTATTCTTTTCGGTAATACGCCGACCGGTTTCGCTTGTAGCTCATCAGGGCTTATAAATTATAAATATATGATAAAAATATAAAAAAAAATACAAACAGATAGAGGATAATTCTTAATTTCTGTGTTTTTTTCTCTCTCACGAGTTTCATAGAAAACATGATGGATTTAAAACAGTACTGTAAGGATTATGATTCATGTTATGCCTTCCATGCACAATTAGCATTTATCCTTCTCACGGCAGCTGCAAACCTATTTACAATCAAGATGAATCACTTTTTAGTCATGGCAATTGCGACAAAACTATAGTGTTATAAAAAAAAACATCCGGAATACAACATGGAAAGCAGTTTATCTCACCAACAAGCTTGTTATTCAATTTGAAATTCATCAAGAACTTTTCAGATTCCTTTGATTCGTAATAAAGAATTGCCTTCTTCAGTTGGCAAAGATTCCTCCAACTTAACGAACACGGCAAAACCAGCAAGCAAAATCGAACAAGAGGCCCCGACGTAGAGACTGTAAATTTCGACTGAGTGAACAATTTAAACAGATGTAATAATGTAAAGCATAAAATAGAGGAACTTAATCTACAATCATGAAACAATGGTTGTTTTTGTTGTAGATAGCGTCATCATTAACAGTGTCATGAAATCCCAAAAGGATTCGACTTTAACTGACCGGAAGTAAATGCATAGTTCATTGAGTCACCATGTATTCGCCATATTATTTGAAATTATTAAGTAGTTTTGTTTACCCGTCTTCGGAAAACAAATCTGGAATGTATCATCTTTTTTAAATTTGAATAAAAATTTTACCTCGTATTGCAAATATTTGTGCAGCACTTTAAATTTCTTTACCGTGAATTATTACGGGCCTCAGTCCATTTGCGCAGATACGGAATCTGAGAAAAGCTGGTTATAGAAGCTCTAAAGTTTTACAAGAGAACACATGGCTTACCAGTTTACAAACTTATTCCCCGTATTGGTGGGCGTCTGTCTGACCGCCACACTTCCGGTTGAGCCGCAGTCGTGGCTGTCCCTAGTGGAGCAACTGCTTGAAAAAATGGTGCGAATGGAGCTCAACGTGGAGGCCATGCATAAGGAGATTACACAGGCGCTTGACCAGGTTACTTCTGGTCTTAAGGACGTAGACGCTATGAAGCAGACGGTCGGGGCTCTGCAGACGTATTTTTCTGACAACAAATCAGGTATCCCTTACAAACTTCAACTATTTTTGTTGTGTTAAGTTTAAAATTTTCAGTTGATATGTTGTTGTTTTATTCCAGAACATCTTTGTCAATAAAACTCCCTGATATGGGAAATTGTCATCGATTGAATCATATTTCCTATCCGAAATGGGGCTATGTACAGTGGCAAGTCTCAGTTCAAAATCAAATGACAAAACTGCAAATCTTCATTTCATTGTAATTTTCCTTTCCTTTTATTTGAATATTGTTGGTAAAATTTGCTAAATATTATAACTATTGAAATTGTACGACTATTCCCATTATGCTTTCAGAACCAAACGAATGAAATAAAAATGAGTCTTTGTAATTAAATAAAAGTGCTTCTCTGCGTCTGTGTCTGAAATCAGACTTGAGACTGTAATCTTTGACCCAGGTCCACATACAGCAATCTAGCATTACATTTCTGTTTCAGACAATGTTGTGGCGTTCAACGCTCACACGATTGTGGACAAATCACTTGCTACGGGTCAGGTTCTCGTGTTCAGCAATCCTCTGTTCAACATCGGGAAGGCATACGATAGTGGGGCAGGAATCTTCACGGCGCCCGTCTCCGGGGTCTACTTTTTCTCCGCACACTTCTGTCTTTATTTAGCTAGGCATTGGTACTACGCTTTCATGAAAGAAAACGACGTCGTTGTTGTAAAGGGTGTCAAGTATGACGGCCAAGAGTACGTGTGTGAAACGGCGAGCGCCGTTGTTCTCCTGCTGCAAAACGAGAGACTGTGGATAGAGTGTCGATCAGGAAGTACAGACGACCTGTTCTTCAGTAATTCTTATCGTAAAAGTTCCTTCTCTGGGGCCTTGCTCCACAGGGTGAATGATTACCCGTAGGGAGTAGGGATTGCACATGCAGAGATGGTGAATATGATATAGGAAAACGAACAGTATCGTATGTTGAAGTGTTGTAGCAAGGCTCTGATCATTTGGTAGTACCTACCTACTTACGTTTACCAGTGACTAAGTGTAATGTACAGTTAACTTATAGGTGTTTTGATATCTGTCTTAAATAACGACACTCAAAGTTTGTATTTATTAATCTTAATCACATTCACGTGTTAAAAGCTATAATGCATAGTTTATTTACCATCTCAAAGATAAAGTGATAACCCAATGTGTTACATGTCGGCGGTATACTGTTTGAAATCACCATTAAAGATAACATACACTACAACAGCTCATATAAAAAGAAATCATGAATTGGAACGGATACATGTTTAACTTTAAATAACTAAGAAATATATCGAATTGCACATTTAGCCATTGTACGCTCGCTTTTGTACTGATTTCGAATAAAATATTTACAGAATAATGAGTGAATTGTACAACTTCTCCGAGTCTTTCGGTGTTCATACAAAATACTGTTGGTTTGTTATAGTGTATTTACAACACTTCGGTTTTCTTGTTTATTACTGGGACCTCAGTTCTTACAATGAACGAATACGTTATGTGTCTCGCTTATTTGCATCAACATTCTTGATTTGATAAGAGATTGAATAATACAAATGAAACATCATATTGTTTTACTGCTGTTATTTTTACTGCTCTTTATATATATTGGCTCCCGCATTGCTTAACTAAACGTTACGTAAAATGACGACATGACGTAAGGTTTCTCATGCAATGTTCCAATAAACACCAATTGAATTGACGTCTTGAAAACATAACATAAACAGAAACATTGCTCAATTTAGGTGCAAGAAAAAAACGTAGTTCCAATGAGGTCAAAACAGACTTCACGGAGTTAAAAGGAGTTTTCTCTTGAGCAATTCGGTGTAAGATACAGATAATCACTCTCAATCACAAACAAACAACATTTCTTCTTGTGGTCGCTCGGTGAAACATACCTCAATCTTACAAGTATCTCTATATGCAAAGTATCCATTTTTGGAACACAGATGTTGAGATTTCTAATCCATTCCTAAATATTGAAGAACATGCTTGTATATCATAGCAGTTCATGTTTCGAACCACAAAACATATTTATTTACAGAGTGATAATATGATAGGATTCTAAGCTCCGTTCGACCGTACTGTCAAGCGTTAACTTGTTATAGAATACAATGAATATGAGTTAGCTAGTTGAGTCAGATGCTGTACGCGAGCTTTAGCTTTAAGAAGAACTGTTCATCTAGTTGTCACATTGTAAGATTCTCGAAACTTAGGTAGGCTGTGATATCCTTTAACTAGTTTAACTCCTATGTCACCATGTTTTAAACATGCACAATATTATCAGATTGCCATTAGCCAGCCACTCTGGTTGGTCACACGTTTAATTCCACGGAAAGGCCGCCGTTGCTGTAGGCGACGCTGTTCATGGGACGCTGGAAGGAGACCATACTGGACGCCTTGATCGATACTCAGATATCGCTCGTCCTAACAATCACAAAAATCTCAGTAAATAATGCTTCTTTTGATCACATTGGTTTTAAAAGGAAGGTAAAGCTTAGGACACAAGAACAGATATCTCTATTGGAAACGTGTCAAGCAAGTATTCCGGCTGTCAGTTGTTCGAGCCCCACATATGATACAGTTTAGTAAAAGCTAAACATTATTATATGCAACCCAGATGTATTTTATTTATGCGTTGTATAAAGAAAGGGTCCAAAGGATCGACTCTGACTGAATTATACTGCCTTTTCCAAAATTTATACATAAATAAGAAGGTTTCGCGGGCGTTTCTAGAAAAACATGAGCTCGTTTTCATAAGGACGTTATTTTAACTATACTTTGAGAATTTTTTTCTTCGAACATATGCCAACGATGATAAAATGACAACAACAATGCGATACGAGGGGTGTTCGAAAGTTTTGGGACCAGTGACATAACATTCTCAACTTTTAATATTGATACACAATTCTTTAAACATACATAGCTTTACATACATTTTGTTCATTTTTAGAAACAACATAACAAAATTAAAAATAAGACGCTAGTAATTATCACCATAGCAACGAACGTTAACGTGAGCGGGGCAATTTAATGCATAAATAATTGCAGAATATCTATGTCGTAATATTGAACACAATACAATGTAAAATTGTCTCAAAATATTCCCAAGAGTACTTCAATCACGTCTCGTGTCTGTGAAGACACGTTTTAAGGCAGTTGTTGAAGTTTTTCTGTTTTCCCGCAATTTTGCCGGGTGTTAGTAAATTACCTGTATCCTAACAAAATGGTATCAACATATTTGTATCTAAACAAATAGGTTTCGTTTGCTGATAAATGTTAATACAGACTCTGCTCACAGTATAATTTTGAATTGTTTTTCACTGTCTGTGACACTCTATCAAATATACGCAATACAAAGATCCTTAAATTATTTTGATGATAACAGTGATGAAACCCAAGCAACCAGTGGGAGGCAGAGCTTGTTATATTTGATGGAAGACGCGTTTCTTGTGGTTCTATTGTGATATGCGAAGAGATTCACAAGACCCATTTCAGCCTTGTACAAAACACCTAGAATATATCTAGGCATAATGTGTGATAACATGGATTACAAAAATGCACAAACTGTTTTCGTCGTTTGGAATCATTAATAAAGATAAATTATCTAAGGTTGCTTCTGTTAAATGCCATGATTCCTGGCAAAATCAGCAAAATAACCGCACACGAAGAGCAGAGGCCAGGTACGTTGAATTAAAATTTCTGCATCAAGCCGTTTTTGAATATCAAAAATTATATATTTTCGGAGCCATTTTAAGACATTAAAATGATAGTTTCTTTTCAGATCACATAAGTATCATTATCAGTCACATTGGGCCAAAGATTCAATAGCAGAATCACAAATGTTTGGCTTATGTACTACTCCGTACAACCATGCGGCATTTCCTGTATATGTTAATATGTACGGGCCTCAGCTTATATGCTCAGGTAGAGATCGGCAGGTAGAGACGTTGTAACCGGCAGTCGCTCTGTATCATAAATGGTGAAAACATGGCTTACAAACTAGCAAAGCCGATCCTTGTGTTCGCGTGCGTCTGGATAGCCGCCTCACTTCCGGTGGAGCCGCAGTCGTGGCTCTCCCTAGTGGAGCAACTGCTCGAAAAAAATGGTGCGAATGGAGCTCAATGTGGAGGCCATGCACAAGGAGATGCAGCAGGCACGTGACCAGGTCACTTCAGGTCTGAGTGACATGGACGCTAAGAAGCAGACGGTCGGCGCTATGCAGACGTATATTACTGACAACATTTCGTGTAAACTAAAAATTAATTAAATTTCTTTGTAATCAGCTGCATTTAAACACCGTTAATCAGAACGCCGTTTATCCGAATTTATCGCTAAATCGAATTTATGTTTCGGTCACAATTTCATATTGTTTTCAAACATATATTTATTGGGGTGTCTTTAAAGTAAGGTTTTGAGAAACTCTTTTTAGTCACCTGCTTTATTATTGCAATAATTACCTTCTCTTTCATTTAGTGTTATTCTACGCCAATACGCACCATGTGATTTCTTGTTCTGAATCTAATAAATAAGGATTATTTTGTTTGGCATTTTACTGAGATTTTGTTCAAGGCCAAATTATTCTTTTAATATTCAATGAAAAATACTGTTACTTGCATTTTCTATATTTGACACCCATTTAAAAATATACCATTTAGCTATTGCTTAACATTGTTTTTTAAACACTTGGGATGTATCACCTCTTGGCTGAAGTTATTAAGACCATATTTGATAAGGATCGATTTAAAAAAGTATATCAAAGAATATTGTTTCTTAAGATGATATCATCTAATTTATTATAGTTATATATTACTGCTATGAATTTTATTGTTTGGAAAAAGAATTCTTCCACCGTAGATAAATACATTCAAAAATTTGCCGTGCTGGAAATTCTTAGCTTGACCAAGGGCAAAGATAAAACAAGTACCAGTATGGAACTCCTTCTAAATTGTCTTCACACAATTACCTCCCTTGTTGAAGACCATCGTCTTTAAGTATAATAACAAATTATTTGTCATTTATTTAACAACTTTTCACTTTATATGTATACTGAACGAACACTTAAACAAAATACAACATGCTGTTAGCGTGTAGCCCAAATTTTAATTCGAATTATCGTTTAACCGAATATTTTTTAACTGATCCCGACTAAGGATTAACGGTTTTTAAATGTATTTTCATTTCAGAGCAGAAATCAGTCACTGGCTAACGGCCAAGTCTTCATGTTCAGCAATCTTACATAATATTTCTGTTTCAGACACTGTTGTGGCATTCAACGCTCACACGAGTGTGGACAAGTCACTGGCTATGGGCCAGGTTCTCGTGTTCTGCAATCCTCTATTCAATATCGGGGAGGAGTACGACAATGGGGCAGTAATCTTCACGGCGCCCATCTCCGGAGTCTACTTCTTCTCCGCACACTTCTGTCTATATAGCGGTAGAGGCTGGCACTACGCTTTCATGGAAGAGAACGACGTCGTTGTTGTAAAGGCTGTCATGTATTACGGTCAAGCTGGCGTGTGTTAGACGGCCAGCGCCGTAGTTCTTCTGTTGCAGAACGAGAGACTGTGGATAGAGTGTCGATCAGGAAGTACAGACGACCTGTTCTTCAGTGGTTCTGCTCGTAGAAGTTCCTTCTCTGGGGCCTTGCTCCACAGGGTAAATGGATACCCGTAGGGAGTAGGGATTGAACATGCAGGGAGGGTAAATTTCATAAAGGCAATCGAACAGTGTCATATTGTGAAGTGTTGTGGCAAGGCTCTGATCATTTGGTGTTACCTACTTACTAACGTTTACCAGTGACTTAGTGTAATATACAGTTAACATATGTGGGTTTTGATATCTGTCTTAAATAACGACACTCAAAATTGTATTTTTTCATCTTAATCACATTTTCCTGTAATGTCAAAAGTTATAATGCATAGTATATTTACGATCTCAAATATATAGTGATAACACAATGTTTTATGTGTCGGTGACATACTGTTTGAAATTAACACTCAAGATCACATAAAAACAAAACTAATCACATAACGAACGGGAATGAAAAATGGCCACGGGCCACCATGCATCTTTAATTTAAGAAATATATCGTATTGCACATTGAGCCATTGTACGCTCGTTTTCGTATGGATTTCAATTGATTGTGATTATTGTGGTGGCAGTGGCGGCAGCAACAGCAGCAGCAGAGTTGTCTTTTTATAAAACTCTCATCAGGAATTGACTTTTGGAGGCTGAGTTATTAATAAAACTCGTTTAATTAATTGGGCATCGTTCTTGTCAGTGCAATGATGAAATGTTTTGAAACACAGCACAGAACATAACACAAACAAGTTGGTAAAAATGGCCTTTTGTGGTGAATTCATCTTTAGAAGATGGCGTCATTATTTATTTATAATTAATGTACAATTAATTAATGTACAACATTTCGGGTGTCTGGTTAATAACACTAACGTCAGTTCATACAATGAACGAAGACAATATATATGTCGCGTATTTGCATTTTTAGTTTTATCAGAGGTTGAACACTACAAAAAAAGTACTGCTGTTATTTTCAATGCAGTTAAGTTAACTTCACTGCTCTTTATAGATATTGGTTCGCGCATTGCTTTGATAAAAGTTAACATAAAATGACGTTAGGTTTCTCACTACATGTTCCAATAAACGCCGATTAAATTAAAGTCTTGTAAACATTACACGAACAGAAACATTGCTCAATTTTGTTGCAAGAAATAACGTAGTACCAATGAGGTCAAAACCGAACTTCACGGAGTTTATATGAGTTTTGCCTTTCATATCCGTGTTTTATGCATGTTTTTAACTGTTGATATACGCAAAATATTACATAGTCTTACTTGTTATTATTTTTGGAAATCAAACATTATTCTAGGTATGTTTCAGAGACTCATCTTCATTGGAATATCGTACTTTCGAGTATGATGCTGAACTCCGCATGGACTCAGATGATATTTTGTGGTCTAAACATCACTCGTGATCTCAAAAAATTACATTTCTTTATGTGATCACTCGGTGAAACATATCTTAATCGTACAAGTATTTCTATATGTAAAGTAACCATGTTTGGAACATAGATGTTGCGATTTCTAATCCATTCCTAAATATTGAAGAACATGCATGTATATCATTAAAATATGCGCTTTTGAGTCGAACCTCAAAAATGACTTATTTACAGAGAGTGTCAATATGAAAACATTCTAAGCTCCGCTCGACCTTACCGGATCAAGCGTTAGCTTTTTATACAATTCAATGAACATGATTATCCTCAGATAGCTAGCTTAGGCAGATGTTGTACGCTAGAGTTAGCTTTAAGAATATTTGTACATGTAGTGGCCACATTGTAAGATTCTTGAAGGTAAGCTGAGCTAGCCTTTTAAAGTTTTATTCAAATGTCAGCATGTCGTAAACATGCACAGCATTATCAGATTGTCATAAGCAAGCCACCTTGGTTGATCACACGTTGGATTCCAATGTTAGCCTGAAAGGTACTGAGTCTACAGAAAGGCCAACGTTGCTGCAGGCGACGCTGTTCATGGAAAGCTGGAAGGTGACCATGCTGGATGCCTTGCTCGGAACTTTCGATATATTTGACGAGATCTGAGTTGTTTAAAGGACAAAACAAATGTAAAGTAATGATTTAAAATGAGTTTGTGGATTTGATGTATTTCGGAATGTAAACAGTATGCAACATTTTTAATGTAGAGTGACTCCGTTCTATGAAAAAGAGTTTCTAACGCAAAAGTCAGCGGCATTAATGATTACTTTACCTGTCGACGAAAGCTCAAATAAAATGTCAGTATATTTGTTTCGTAATATGTTTAATTAAAGGCTTATTCATAACTAGGGATGCCATGTAGAATTTTAAAATACCAGTAGCTTAACAATAAGTTTGTTGACGATGTGTTTGTCTCTCTCGGAGTAAGGGTCCACGACCAATCCCTCCACGTAGCCTTTCTCCTATATAAACTGACGGTGTTACGAGGTAGGGGCCCATTCTTGCGACGGTTTAATCGCGTCCTTCAGGTTCTATGCGGATTAGTTTTGAAATTAGTAAAATGAAACATCGCATATACATTTAATGTATACAAATTTCCCAAACACAAAATTTATGATACCATTGATTGTATAAATTTATTAAATTATATTGCTTTACCCATGAATACCATGTTTATTGATGGTTGCTCCCAAACAGTAACTTTATCAAATAAAACAGATCGATCATCCAATTGTTTAATCATAAGCTATTAGCAATTGTGACAATTTGGTTCAACCAGTATCTATTTCAGAGAGTAACATATAATTTATAAGGATTAGAACTGCTCATAAACAAAATTAAATGTACAGTGAATTCAAATTTAATAAAGAGCAATATTAACAAAGTATACATTTTACATATTGAGAAGAAGCCAGAACAATCGTATTGTCTGAGTGTATCTTCTGAAAATCAAAGGGCTAAACAAGGCACGCATTGGCGGGTCTGGCTGGTTTCCGAAAGGAACCTAGTTCTAGCGTTCTAAATATTGCCACAAGACAAGGTTTCCATGATGCACTACAGACGACAGTCTTCAACAAGGGAGGTAAGTACAATGAGTGACCACTAAAAGAAGTTCCATTCGGGCATTTTATCTTCGCCCGTGGGCAAGATAAGAATTTCTAGCATGGTTAATTTAATGGATCTACTTATCTGAGGTGGGAGAAAAACAGAACTAATGAGGACGTTTTAGTAATATGAACGAAATATAACATTTATTACAGCACTTTTGGCCCAATGTGTCAGTCATATACTTGTCAATTTGTGATTTCGTGCTCTTGTCGCTCTAGGTAAAACTTGTTGGTTTTTTTGTTAGTCAATGCAGTCCAATTGAGGTTGTTTGGCAACATTTTGTGTGTGTGTTTTTATATCGATCTCACAGATTGGTTTATATTCGGATTTCATAAAATTATAAAACTCCACCGTGTTCATTGGTGCTCTGAGCTCTAAGGCCGAGGTCAGAACTTACCGTGTTAGTGGTCTGTGCAGTCCAACTTTATTACTTTTGATGTACATTAAATGTAAAATGGCATGACCATATTCTATCAAAATATTTATAACACACAGATGACAAAGCACATGGCATATACATATAGGGAACACAAAGTTTATATAGAAGTCGAATTGTGAAGTCTTGCGAAAGACGCTGTAAAATGATTAAATGCAAACTACTCAGAGCTATGTAGTCATCTCTCAGGGTCATCACACAATAAGAGTAGATAAATCCATATTGCTCTTTATACAGATTATGACCCCTGATTGACTAAGGAACTCAGGTTGAACTTTTAGGGCAGGTTAAAGTTTTAGGACAAGTTGGGATTTTAATTGATAACTTCTATACCCTCATTCAATTCAGTTAAAACTTCACACAGTTGTTCAGGGCCATCGCACAAGGTTACATAACTGAATATTATCCTTAATACAAGTTAAGGCCCCTGATTGACGTAAGACTTAGGTTAAAGTATGAGGGCAGGTGAAAGTTAAAGGGCACGTTGGGATTTTAATTAAAACGTTTTTACCCTTCATTAAGTTGACATAATACTTAAAATTTGCAAAATTACTGACGACCATCTAACAATTAGGTTACATAACTCCATTTAACCCTAAATGCAATTTTATAATTGCCCTTGACTGATTGTTTTTAATGTTTCTTTTTTTCTTGTGATAGGCAAATTTTATTTTCTTGACCAGGTTTTCATCAAGGGAAAACAAGTTATTAGAATGACTTTCGTCATTGTTTGGACGGGCTGGTAGGTCGTCAACGTCAAAGTCACCGTAAGTATCAAATAATTTTAGCTTGGTGTGGCATATAGTGACCAAACTTGGTATATAGGAATACTTTATGGGATTGTGTTTGAGCCCCTTAGGAACAAGGTCAAGTACACTGTTGTTATTATATGAAAAATAGTTCGTATTGAATAACCTAAGTTAGGGTTCACATTGTGCGACCAGTTTATATGAAGAGTTTATGGAGACCGTTCATGAGATTGTGTTTTTAGGCCGAGAATTATGGTCAAGGTCAAAGTAACTGCTGCTAAAAAATGGTTAGTACTGAATAACTTAAGTCAGAATTTACATATTGTGACCAAACTTGGTATATAGGAAGAGTTTATGGGGACCTTTCTTTGGATAGCGTTTGAAGCCCCTATGGTCAATGTCATTGTTACTAAGAATCGATAACAGTGTGGTACTTAAACAGCTTTAGTTAGGGTTGACGTATTGTGACCAAACTTGACATGTAGGAAGAGTTTATGGAGGACTTCCATTTGGTTGTGTTTGGGGCCCCGAGGGTCAAGGTCACTGTTTGCGAAAATAGAAGAAATCAATTGAAAGTGAGTCTCACGACAAAGCCTGAAGTTCTAGAAATCATTGAAAACCTGATTGGTCACATCGTGGCATTTCTTGTCTACTTTTTAATTTGATCTTTTTATTGCTTTTAACAGGCCCGTATAATATTATTTCATTCATTTCTAAGACAAGCGGCGTAGTCAAGCGCTGTCCTCGAAACCACCGTATCGTCTATGAATTATCAATGAATGCGCCATGGGAAAGAGGGCTTTAAAACATTTTAAGCTTAAACGAAATTTTACCAGTTTGAGATCTCTTGTTGACTTCTTAATAATGTTTAAATTTAAACTCAGTATTGAAAATATAAATGATTTTTATCTTGATGGGCGCCCTTAATATACTTTCGTTGTGAACACTGCAGCTTCAGATGCCAAAGGCATACGTCATGTGGGTGTGAATAAGCATGTGGTTAATCAGAGATCACTTCAAATTGTGATGTATTGTTTCTCGCATTGCCTACCAATGTCACGGGTGTGAGTTTTTTACCAGTATGTGATTGCCGTGTGAATTTGCCTGCCTGGTAGTAAGTTTGCCATCATATACTTTACACTTTAACAGCCTTTCGCCCGTTTGTCTTCTCATGTAATATTGCAAAGAGGATCTGGATACGGGTCTTTTTCACAAAGACCAACACTTTATAAGTTTATAGGGTTTAGCGGAAAGTATTTAACTGGCTTTCGAGTATTGCAATAGTTTTGATGAAATATCAGCAGCCTCACTATTTTACCGGTCTTTTGTCAAACATAATAACATGTTTAACATGTATGCAATGTAAAATACTGGGTATAATAATTTCCCAAGTCGATTGAATATATGTCTGCAATGTTAGGAACGTTGTTTAGTAATTTGCCTGGTAAAGTTGTGAAATTTAAATCAAATTTTCACATGTTTTCCAATTTAAGAAACAAACCTAGTCAAATATAGTTTATAGTTATTATTTATAACCAAACACTATACTACATTAATGCTATATTTGTTTTTTTCCTATACATATATTTTGATACGAGTTGGTTGCCTTTGTCAAATCAACTTACGAATACTAATATATGGTAATAGTGGCAACCTTCAAAGTCAAATGAAATATGAATAAAATGACATTAATCTTAATTGATTTTCCAATAGCGAAAATGTAGGCGGCTTGTTGGAATAAGAGCATCAATACTTGTTTAACAATATAAACATGTAGTTGAATCGCACACGGATGAATTTAATAATTATTACTTTCCGCACTAAAATCAAGTAATAAGATAACATAAAGCAAGTGTGGTCCAACGTTTGAGTCAACAGAATACGGTTTAAGGTAGTGTCCATAAATAGACAATCCAACAGCACGCGCATGACGCCTGAGCATATTGTCGTCTGGAACTTGTTAGCGTTTCAAAACGTTTGTAGCGAACGTTAAGAATCGTTAAATAAATTGCTAACATGCTTATATTGGAGCTAGCTAAAACGAAACCTAAGGTTAAAAACTGTTAGCGTTTAGAATACTATTTACACGGTCTTCACTAACTTTTAAACAACGCAACCATTTTCATGGTTTTTATGCAAATCTAAATTTGTTATAAAAAAGTGTTAGAAAATGTTTAAATAGTAGATTCAAAAATGAAGCAAATAGTCAAAAAATAAAATATAAAAAATATATATAATACAAAATATATAAAATACATAGATGTATATGATATATGTTAATTTTTGCGTAAGATCTTAATTTATAAAAACATATTGAAATTAAAACAGTACAGTACGAATTCTAATTCATGTATTGCCGTCCATGCATAATTAACATTTTAACTGCGCAAGGCAGCTACAAACCGATTTACAATTTAGTTGAATAACTTTTTATTCATGGCAATTGAGATAAAACTATAATGTTATCCAAAAACAACCGGAATTCCACATCGTTACCAGATTATCTCACTAACAAGCTAATTATTTAATTTGAAATTCATCAAGAACCTTTCAGGTTCTTTTGTTTCGTAATAAAGAGTTGGCTTCTTCAGTTGGCAAAGTTTCCTCCAACTAAACAAACACGTCAAAATCAGCAGACAAAATTTTGAACAAGAGGCCCCGACGTAGAGACTGTAAATTTCGACGGAGTGGATATTTTTGAACAGATGTAAAGCAAAAATACAGAAACTTAAATAACAATTATCAATCAATGGGCAAAGTATTTTTGTTTACTTGCCTTCGGAAAACGAACCTGGATAGCATCAATTTGCAAATTTGAACCAAAATTTAAACGTGCATTGCAATTTTTTGTGCAGCACTTCAGATTTCTTTACTATTTTATCATCAAATTTAATCATAACGGGCCTCAGTTCATTTGCGCAGATACAGAAGCTGAGAAAAGCCGGTACTAGTAGCTCTGAATCTTTACAAGAGAACACATGGCTTACCAGCTTACAAACTTATTCCTCGTAGTGGTGGGCGTCTGCCTGACCGCCTCACTTCCGGTGGAGCCACAGTCGTGGCTCTCCCTCGTGGAGCAATTGCTCGAGAAAATGGTGCGAATGGAGCTTAACGTGGATACAATGCACAAGGAGATGACGCAGGCACGTGACCAGGTTACTTCTGGCCTGAGGGATGTGGACGCTATGAAGCAGACAGTCGGGGCTCTGCAGACGTATTTTACTGACAATATTAACAAATCAGGTATTATTTACACACTTCAGCACTTTTCGTTGTCTTAAGTTTTGTTCTTTCAGGCAATATTCTTTTTTAGAACATCTTTGTAAATGAAATGGGATAGAGTCATCGATTGAATTATATATTCTGATGTCACCGTGAACAGCAATCTTGCATTACATTTCTGTTCCAGACACTGTTGTGGCGTTCAACGCTCACACGATTGTGGACAAGTCACCGGCTACTGGCCAGGTTCTCGTGTTCAGCAATCCTCTGTTCAACATCGGGGAGGCGTACGACAGTGGGGCAGGAATCTTCACGGCACCCGTCTCCGGAGTCTACTTCTTCTCCGCTCACTTCTGTGTTTATGTATCTAGGCATTGGCACTACGCTTTCATGAAAGAGAATGACGTCGTTGTGGTAAAGGGTCACAAGTATGACGGTCACGCTAACGTGTGCGAGACGGCGAGCGCCGTGGTTCTCCTACTGCAGAACGAGAGACTGTGGATAGAGTGTCGATCAGGAAGTACGGAAGATCTATTCTACAGTGATTCTTATCGTAGAAGTTCCTTCTCTGGGACCTTGCTCCACGGGGTAAATGGATACCCGTAGGAAAGTGAGGATGGTACATGCATGGAAGGTTAAAAGTGTATTAAACCAATTAGTATCATAATGGGAACGAGATTGGGTCATGAAGGGATTGTGAATATTGTTTAGTAAAACGAACAGTATCGTTGTGTTTAAGTGTTTTTAAAGGCACTGGCCATTTGATAGAACCTTACGTTACAACGTAAACCACAGGTTAGATGTAATGTGCAGTTTACACTTTGTCATAAAGCCTGTTTAAAATAAACAAAACGCTTGTATTCATCTGATTAATAATGTAGTGTAATGTAAGCGGGTGAAGATATATACTCCAAAGTGTCAATAAAATATCGTGTAAGTCGTCATTATGTTTGAAAATAACAATAAATATCACATACTAGTATAGCATTTTATTATGAAAAAGAGAATCATCCGTGGAATCAAATGTTGAAATTAACACACAGACATATCGAATGGAGCATAAAGCCATTACATGTTCATATTGTACGCTCGTATATGCATGGATTTCTAAATAAAATTGCACCGAATATCGAAGTGAATGTACAACTTATCCGATAGTTTTGCTATTCATATAAAATACAGATGAATTGAAACCATTTACATGTATGATGTCCATGCATTGGTAATCAAGCATCTCCGACGTCAAAGCTTTCGCACAAAGTATATGTTGATACAGTTGTAAACATGCACACCATTATCAGATTGTCGATTGCAGCCTGTCTGGTTGGTCATACTGTAGGCCTGAGCCATTTCCTACCTAAGTTAAGTTCATTTCTTGTATTTATTATCTATAGTTAAGTATTTCACTGAAATACTTCATTTCATTGATATTATTCCAAATACATACAAAACACTTATACCTTTCTTTAAATTTGTAAACGAAATTGTAAGGAAAAAGACTAAAGTTAAAAAATAACTTCAAGGCCTTCCACAATATAATAGTCGTTTAATGGACCAAAACTTTAACTGTTTAAAATATATATATATATGTTTCACAATTCAAAATTCCGTTGCAGCATGTATAGCTGTAATAAGGAGATGAGCAAATTGTACGAAAGAAGATTTTATCAGATTTCCAAACAAAAAGCATTTATTCTTTTCCGGAAATTTTAAATGGATATAAAAGGAATATATTTATATGGCAAATTTGTCAGCACTACCATATCAAACAAAACTTGAGGTTGTGTGTTGATTGCAACTATTTAAGAAATATATTTGCATTTTTTAGCCAGGAAATGAATTTACCGATTATTTTCATTTGTTATCGAATATCTTTCTTATTTGAAAGATATCATTAAGAACCCCAAGGACATTGTTGATTAGGTAGTCTGGGACATTTAGATTCAAAAATATAGTTATAATGTGGACAAACTTCTCGAAAAAATGTGAATGAATTTTTTTTTCATCCAAAATCTGATAAAATCATCTTTTGTAAAATTTGATCAACTCCTTCCTACCCTAAAACATGTCACAAAGAATGTTTGATTTACTCCCGAAATATTTATTTTCCTCATATCTAAATAAAACATTGTATTTTTGCTGTTTTCTTTTTGTACGGCATTCACCAACTTTTAAAGTTCCACTCTCACAGATTAAACGTTTGACAACTTTTTTTTTGTCCTAGAACGAGCCAATTTTTTGCAAGAATCCATGGAAACCAGCTAAATAAGATTGCTGACAAAAATAGATCGCAGTCTTTTGTATTTTAGTTCAAAAATTGATGTTTTATGCATTTTTCTTAAACCGTTAGTAACGGTTTAGGCCATAAACATTAATTTTCGAACGGACATATGAAAATCTACAATCTGATTTTTGTCAGCAATCTTATATAATTGGTTTGCAGATATTTACGCAAAGAAATGCTCTTTCAAAGCCAAAAAATAAAAATAAAATTGTAAAAATGGTAAATCTGAGAGTGTGGAGCTTTAAAGAACGTTATCCGGTTGTCCCGATATGGTCAGACGTCAGGTAAAATTAACATTTGTAGGTTTTAGACAGGTTTTGAAAAGAAAAGAGTGCTTCAGATAAGGGCAGGGTGTTAAGGTTAACAGGGCACATTGAATTGGGCTGTAAAGAGCTTAAAGCATTTAAATTTGATAAAACAAATGTTAGAAATGTGTTTAAATGAAGTAAGTTAAAGTTCAAACTGCCCGGTATATAAAGTATGTATGTATTTATACTCATATATTTAAGCTTTGAAATAAACCAATGGAAATATCTGAGTATCTAAGGCATTCGAGTCTAAGAAGGCACAATTAGTGCATATACTGGTCTCCATGTGGTTGGAGGGGTGCTATCAAAAAGGGAAGGTATATATAGCACCCTCATATAATACATAAGCTAAAGCCTATGCTAGCCGTTATAAAACATATACAATTAAAACTAATTTCAACAATATTCAATTCGAATGTGAGCTTCGAGGGTACTCGATCAACGGAAATACTGCAGCTATAGGCAACGCAGTTTATTTAGCGCCGGAAGGAGACCATGTTGGACGCCTTGCTCGACACTTTCGATACAGTGGAGATGTGCAATGTTTACAAGCGAAAAAAAACAGTATTAAAAAGTGATGCAAGGATTTTGATTTTTAAACTGAAATGGGCACTATAGGTTGAGCCAAAATTTGTTTTTTCTGATATTAAAACATTATTATGTTTAAATTGACTTGTGATCAAAATAAAAAGCCCTATGATTTGTGAACAGCTAAAAATATACTACCGTTAAACATGGATAATTGCTAACGACAGCTCTAAACCTGTTTTAAATTTAGTTGCATACACTTCAATTATGGTAAGCACGAAAACACTATAAAACTTTCCAAAAATATCCGGAATCCCGAACGGAAAGCAGAATATCTCATCGACTCTCATATTATTTAATTAAGAATTCATCAGAAACCTTTTAAGCTCTTTTTATTTGTAATAAAGAGTTGGCTCCTTCAGCTGGCAGCGTTTTTTCCAACTGAACGAACACGACAAAATCAGCAGGCAAAATTTCGACCGAGAGGCCCCGACGTAGATACTTTAAATTTCGACGGAGTGAACATTTTAAACAGATGTCATAATGTAATGCGAAAGAACTTATTCTACATTCATCAACCAATGGGCGTCTTTGCTGGTGATTTCATCATCAAAATTGTCATGAAAACAGTAAGGATATCTTACCCGGATCCCAAAGTATTCCACTTAATGTTTATAACTCTTATGTATCTTCAGCAATTTACTATTTCCCCAAAAGGATTTAACTTTAACTGGCCGGAAATAAATGCATATTTCATGAACATTGCTCTTCTACTCCATGTAGAGAACGGAATCAGCAATGTGAAACAAGGGTCATGGACATGTAATCTCCATATTTTAAGTATTTAGTGAACTCGTCCTCGGAAAACGAACCTAGATTGCATCCTTTTTTTCTAATTTAAAATAAAACTTCACGGTGTTTTGCAAATATTTGTGCAGCACTTTATATTTGTTCAATTTTTATCGTCATGTTTAATGTTTAATCATTACGGGCCTCTTGTTCATTTGCACGGATACAGAAGCTGATAAAACCTTGTACTAGTAGCTCTGAATCTTTACAAATGAACACATGGCTTATCCGTTTACAAACTTATTCCTGGTATTGGTGGGCGTCTGCCTGACCGCCTCACTTCCGATGGAGCCACAGTCGTGGTTCTCCCTCGTGGAGCAACTGCTCGAGAAAATGGTGCGAATGGAGCTCAACGTGGAGGCCATGAACAAAGAGATGACACAGGCACGTGACCAGGTTATTGATGTGTGTTTTTTTTAAACATTTTTATAAAACTCATGGATTATTTAAGAATATCTTTGTTATTTTACTTCTTGTCTACTTTTCATTTGGCCAATAGATTGTATTTTCTATTTCTTTAGGATATCATGTTCTTATGTTTAGCAAAATTACATTGTGTCATATTCGGACCATACTGTGACATTTGATGCTCGTACGATAGTAGACATGTCATTTACTTTGTACTCGTGTTCAGTAATCGTACATTATAATTCCTACTCCAGACTCTGTTTTCGGGTTCAATGCTCACACGGCTGTGGACAAGTTAAAATATATGGGTCAGCTAGCATCTCGTGTTTAGCAAATTTAAATCATACTTCCATTCCAGATACTGCTGTGGCGTTCAATGCTCACACGATTGTGGACAAGTCACTTGCTACGGGCCAGGTTCTCGTGTTCAGCAATCCTCTGTTCAACATCGGGGAGGCGTACAACAGTGGGGCAGGAATCTTCACGGCGCCTGTCTCCGGAGTCTACTTCTTCTCCGCACACTTCTGTCTTTATAACAGTAGATATTGGTACTACGCATTCATGAAAGAGAACGACGTCGTTGTGGTAAAGGGTGTCAAGTATCATGCTGGTGCATACGTGTGCGAGACGGCGAGCGCCGTAGTTCTCCTGCTGCAGAACGAGAGACTATGGATAGAGTGTCGTGCAGGAGGCACGGACGACATGTTATACAGTGATTCTAATCAAAGAAGTTCCTTCTCTGGGGCCTTGCTTCACAGGGTGAATGGATACCCGTAGGGTAGTTAAGATTGCACATGCAGGAAGGGTGAATTTTATATTTAACTAAACAGTTTCATAATGGAAACGAGGATCTGACATGTAGGGAATGAGACTATTGTATAATGAAAAGAGCAGTATCATATACAAAGTATTGTGTTTCAACGTTGTTTAAAGGCACTGGCCATTTGGTAGTACATGTACTTACATCAACCAGTTGCTCCGTGTAATGTGAAGTTAACACCTGTGTAATGTAAGCATGTGAAAATGTATACTCTCACGGATAAAGTGTCAATACAATCTCGTGTTATTCATCATATTGTTTGAAATGAATAATAACACAAACAAAATTGTATATGAAAAAAGAATCATATATGGACACTTTTGTTGAAATCAAAGCAAACATTTATCTGATTGAACATTTGGCCATTGCATGTTTATATTCGTATATGCATGGATTTTTAAATAAAAATGCACCGAATGCAAAGTGAATTGTACACTTTCTCAGATAGTTTCGGTATTCATATAGCATGCAGTTGTTTGAAACCTTATGATGTCCATGCATTGGTGATCGAGTATCCCATTTAGTCAATACTCTTCGAATCATCCGATGTCCAAACCTCCGCAAATAGTAAATTTTGATCAAGTTGTAAACATATACAACACAAACAGATTGTCGCTTGCTAGCCTGTCTATTTGGTCATACTGTAGGCCGGGACCGATATTCATAAAATATCTTGTCATTTCCTATCTTAAATTAAGTATCTCACTTATCATATGATTTAATCGAAAGACGACTGAGATATTTGCAAAGCTTTTATTAGAACTGTGTATGAACATGTCTGTTTACCATAATTACCAGAACACCTTTTTGCAATGACATCCCAGGATAATTTAACTTATATGGCTTCCTCCATTGAAGAACATGAACTCAGCCTGCCTGGGGTTATTTCAATGACGCTGCTGCGGAGCACTTGCCTGTAAATGCCAGATCTCACACCGCGGAATATACATCATATTCAAATTATCAACCTTATACATAGCGTACAATTATTTCAATGAAACGCGACGCATAAGGAAGATCTAGAACTTTACCTTTGACTCGTATTGAGTGCGTAGTCCATGAGGATAGAGAGACAGCCCCAAGAGAAAGAAGAGGGCGCAGATTGTGAAGATGACGAGCGTCTTTCGGGTGCGAAGGAACGGCTCTAGGCCAAACCTTTCGAGCAATCTTAATCCCTGTGACAGGATTAAGCTAAGCTTGAAGTATTTGTTTTTGTATGATTTGTAAAATATTATCATTTTAAGTTATAAGGCGTGTAAACAAAATTAATTAAAAATCACGATACACCTTTTTACATCGGTAAAATATATGTAAAAGTATTTTTTGGCTAAACGAAATAACAGACTTAAGCTTGTTATTCTTAAACCTTTTCGGTGACTTTGCTCCTGGTCCTAGTAACTCAATACAGTCACCACCAGAGCGAACTGTGCATGAGACGTAAAGACCTGTTTTCAGAACTGTACAGATTTACCGTGCTTAGTTGAAGAGCATTAATGGTTGTTTTCGTATTTTCGTTTTGAACATTAAACATTTTGGTGGAAATAGGTTTCCCATTTGATACATTTCAGAAAAAAATGTATCGTGTTTTTCTCTTTTTAACAATACAACGAGTGAGAGTGATCTAGTGGTTTTGAAGGTGAGTATGCCTTTCACTGAAATATGGTTGGTTTGAGCCGCCACACCCTCGTTATATTTTCATGGCTTCTGCACATAGATACAACTGAGCATTACTGCGTTCTACTAAGTGTTCGAATTCGACCTAAATAAAATTAGTACAAACATTTATAAGTAGCGTACATAGGAATAAGTTTGTCTGCGTGAATTCTTCAAAATACACATTATGGATTTAATAAAACTTTAATTGATAAGTACCAAGCAAAATTGTGCACCAACATGGGCATGTTAGCAGCTTATATTCTGCTTGTGATATTCTTCTCAGCATTATGGCGTTTTAAATTTATTCATAAAGTGCACGTTGATATTTTTGTCTTCATGTAATCTAAAGGACATGATCGCATGGATTCGTTTCCTTGGCACAGTGGCTCAACAAAATGTTTTCAAATTGCATTCAAGATGTCTTATTAGCGGCCATATTTGATTGTGTCGCCTCAAAGTTTGTCTGCACGAAATCCCCAAAAACTACCTGAGGGATTTAGATAAAAAATCAGCCTTTGAGGATAAACTAAAAGTTCAAGCCCCGTCCTAAAATACGGCAAGTCGGTTACTCCTTGCGGGAAACTAGGATCGCTAGCCTCGGCCTGACCCTACAGTAGGTTGGTAACCGCTTGTTGGTTAATCAGGAACGCTTGCCCCATCATGAGAAAACAAAAGGTTAAATTAATTATCGCTTGTTGGTAAACTAGGAACGCCAGCCCCTTCCTGAACCTACAGTAGCTTTGTAACCGTTTGTTGGTAAACTAGAAACGATAGCCCCGCCCTGAACCTACAGTCGGTAGGTAACTGCTTGTTGGTAAACTAGGATCACAAGCCTCGCCCTGAACCTACAGTAGTTTGGTAACCGCTTTTTGGTAAACTAGACATGATAGCCCCGCCCTGAACCTACAGTAGGTTGGTAACTGCTTGTTAGTAAAATAGGAACGATAACTCCGTCCTAAACCTTCAGTAGGTTGGTAACCACTTGTTAGTAAAATAGGAACAAAAGCTCTGCCCTGAACCTACAGTCGGTTGGAAACCGCTTTTTAGTAAACTAGGAACGATAGCCCCGCCCTGAACCTTCAGTAGGTTGGTAACCGCTTGTTGGTAAACTTAGGGACGATATCCCCGCCATGTGAATACAACAGGTTAATTAACACTTGTTGGTAAACTAGGAACGATAGATCCGCCCTGAACCTACAGTAGGTTGGTAACCGCTTGTTGGTAAAGTTGGAATGATAGCTCCATTCTGAGCCTAATTTATGTTGGTAACCGCTTGTTGATAAACAAGGAACGATAACCCCGTCATGAACCTACAGTAGGTCGGTAACCGCTTATTGGAAAACTAAGAACGATATCCCAGCCATGAGAATACAGCAGGTTGGTAACCGCTTGTTGGTAAACAAGGAACGATAACCCCGTCATGAACCTACAGTAGGTCGGTAACCGCATGTTGGTAAACTAGAAACGATATCCCCGTCATGAACTTACAGTAGGTCGGTAACCGCTTATTGGAAAACTAAGAACGATATCCCAGCCATGAGAATACAGCAGGTTGGTAACCGCTTGTTGGTAAACAAGGAACGATAACCCCGTCATGAACCTACAGTAGGTCGGTAACCGCATGTTGGTAAACTAGAAACGATATCCCCGTCATGAACTTACAGTAGGTCGGTAACCGCTTATTGGAAAACTAAGAACGATATCCCAGCCATGAGAATACAGCAGGTTGGTAACCGCTTGTTGGTAAACAAGGAACGATAACCCCGTCATGAACCTACAGTAGGTCGGTAACCGCATGTTGGTAAACTAGAAACGATATCCCCGTCATGAACCTACAGTAGGTCGGTAACCGCATGTTGGTAAACTAGAAACGATATCCCCGTCATGAACTTACAGTAGGTCGGTAACCGCATGTTGGTAAAATAGAAACGATATCCCCGTCATGAACTTACAATAGGTCGGTAACCGCTTGTTGTTAAACTAGACACGATAACCCCGTCATAAGAATACAGCAGGTTGGTAACCTTATGTTGGTCAACTAAATACGATAGCCCCGCCATGAGAATACAGTAGGCTGGTAACCGCTTGTTGGTAAACAAGGAACGATACCCCCGTCATGAGAATACAACAGGTTGATTATACCTTGTTGGGGAACTAGGAACGTCAGCCCCGCCCTGAACCTACAGTAGGTCGGTAACCGCTTGTTGGTAAACTAGGTACGATATCCCCGTCATGAGAATACAGCAGGTTGGTAACCGCTTGTTGGTAAACTAGGTACGATAACCCCGTCATGAGAATACAGCAGGTTGGTAACCGCTTGTTGGTAAACTAGGTACGATAACCCTGTCATGAACCTACAGTAGGTCGGTAACCGCATGTTGGTGAACTAGGAACGCTAGCCCCGTCATGAGAATACAACAGTTTGATTATCGCTTTTTTGTTAACTAGGAACGCCGGCACCGCCATGAACCTACAATATATTGGTTACCACTTTTTGGTAAACTAGGAACGGTAGCCCCTCCCGGAACCTACAGTAAGTTTATTATCGCCTATTAGGTAACTAGGGTCGCCAGCCCCGCCCTGAACCTACTGTAGGTTGGTAAAGGCATGTTGTTATACTAGGAACGATAGCCTCGCTCTGAACCTAAAGTAGTATGGTAACCGCTGGTTGGTAAACTAGGAACGATAGCCGCGCCCTGAACCTACAGTAGATTGGTAACCGCTTGTTGGAAATCTAGGTTCGCCAGCCCCGCCCTGAACCTACAGTAGGTTGGTAAACGCTTGTTGGTAAACTAGAAACGATATCCCGCCCTGTACCTACAGAAGGTTGGTAACTACTTGTTAGTAAAATAGGATCGATAGCCCCGCCGAAACCTACAGTAGGTTGGTAACCGGCAGTCGCTCTGGATCCTGACAAGAGAAAACATGGCTTACAGACTTGCAAAGCTAATCCTTGTGTTTGCGGGCGTCTTGCTTACATCCTCACTTCCGGTGGAGCCGCAATCGTGCAGCAACTGCTCGAGAAAATGTTGTGAATGGAGCTCAACGTGTAAACTATGCACAAGGAGATTACTCAGGCACGTGACCAGGTTACTTCTGGTTTGAGGGATGTGGATGCTCTGCAGACGTATTTTACTGACAATATGAACAAATCAGGTATTTCTTTCAAACTTCAGCTTTTTTAATTTTTTCAGGCTGTATTTTTCGATTTATTTCGGAACTCCTTTGTAAGCCATGAAATGAGACATTGTTATCGATTACATTATATTTCCTATCCCAGAAGAAGCCATAAATACGAACAGTCGTAAGTCTCAGATCAGACTCATATGGCAACACTGCAAATCTTCATTTCATTGCTATTTCCCTTTTCTGAGAATTGTTAATGAAATTTGCTAAATATGATAACTGTTGTCCCATTCTGTTTTTGAAAAAAATATGAATCAAATAAAGGTGAGTATGTGTACTTAAGTAAAAGTGCTGCTCTGCGTCTATGTCTGAAATCAGACTTGAGACTGTCTGTAAACATTGTCCCAGGTCCTCATATACAGCAATCTTGCATTATATTTCGGTTCCAGAAACTGTTGTGGCGTTCAACGCTCGCACGATTGTGGACAAGTCACTTGCTACGGGCCAGGTCCTTGTGTTCAGCAATCCTCTGTTCAACATCGGCGTGCGTATGACAGTGGGGCAGGAATCTTCACGGCGCCCGTCTCCGGGGTTTACTTCTTTTCCGGGCACTTCTGTCTTTATGACAGTAGACCATGGTACTACGCCTTCATGAAAGAGAACGACATCGTTGGGTGTCACGTATGACGGTAAAGACGCTGTGTGCGAGACAGCGAGCGCCGTGGTTCTCCTATCACAGAACGAGAGACTGTGGATAGAGTGTCGATCAGGAAGTATGGACGATCAGTTCTACAGTGATTCTTATCGTAGAAGTTCCTTTTCTGGGACCTTGCTCCACGGGGTAAATGGATACCCGTAGGGATAGTGAGGATGGTACATGCATGGAAGGTTAAAAGTGTATTAAACCAATTAGTTTAGTAAAACAAACAGTATCGTTGTGTTTAAGTGTTTTTTAAAGGTACTGGCCATTTGATAGAACCTACGTTAACCACAGGCTCGATGTAATGTGCAGTTTACACGTGTTTGTCATAAAGCTTCCTTCTCTGGGGCCTTGCTCCACAGAGTCAATGGTTACCCTTAGGGAAGTGAGGATTGCACATGCAGGGAGGGTGAATTTCGTTAAAGAAATCGAACAGTATCGTATGTTGAAGTGATGTAGCACGGCTCCGATCATTTGGTAATACCTATACCAACTCACATTTACCAGTGACTAAGTTATACAGTTAATATACAGTTAATATGTGTGTGTTTTGATATCTGTCTTAAATAACGACACTCAAAGTTTGTATTTATCCATCTGAATAACAGTAACGTGTAATGTTAAAATCTCATCTTATCTTTATGATATCAAAGCTATAGTGACAACCCATTGTATTATTTTTCGAATGCAAACTGTTTGCAATCAACGTTATAGATTGCATTAAAATATAACAACTCGTGTAAAAGTAAAATCATGAATTGGCACAGATGCATGTTTAAATAAACTTAGAAATATATCGAATTGCACATTTAGCCAAAGTACGCTCGTTTCTGTATGGATTTCTAATATAGCCCAGATTATATAAACCATCCGGTAAAATTGCAAGCAGTAATAGACTTACTAGCGCTCGAAATAAAGAAAATTGTTTTGAAACATAGCACGAACATAACACACAAACAAGTTGATATAAATGACCCCTTGTTGTAAATTAATCTTTAGAACATGGCGTCATTTTTTATTTATAATTTATTTACAACGTTTCGGGCGTCTGGTTAATAACAGGAACGTCAGTTCTGTCGAAGATGATAGTTGTGTCGCTTATTTGCATTTTGGATTTTTGAAGTTGAACAGTACAAACGAGTTTTTCACTGCTGTTATTTGCAATGCAGTTTTGTTAATTTTACTGCTCTTTATAGATGTTGGTTAGTGTATTGCTTTAATAAACGTAACATAAAATGACGTAAGATTTCTCACGTCATGTTCCAATAAACGTCGATTAATTTGACGTCTTGTAAACATTACAGGAACAGAAACATTTCTCAATTTCGGCAGAAGAAAAATGAGGTCAAAACTGAACTTCACGTAGTTTATAGGAGTTTTCCCTTTCATATCCGTGTTTTGATTGTGTTTTTAACTGTTGATATACGCAAAATATTACATACTCTTACATGAAATTATTTTTGTATTTATCAAATGTATTCCAGGTACGTTTCAGAGACTGATTTTCATTGAAATCTGGTACATTCGAGTATGATGTTAAACTCCACATGGACTTAAATTTTGATGATCTACAAATCACTCGTGATCTCTGAAAACATATTTCTTTATGTGATCACTCGGTGAAACACATCTCAATGGTACAAATATTTTTTATGTGAAGTAACCATGTTTGGAACACAGATGTTGAGATTTCTTATCCATTTCCAAATATTGAAGAACATGCATGTATATCACAAAAATAGGCGCTTATGCGTCGAAATGCAAAAAAATGACTTATTTATAGAGTGTCAATATTAAAACAGTCTAAGCTCCGTACGACCATACCGGATCAAGCGATAGCTTTTTATATAATACAATAAACATGCTCATCCTGAGATAACTAGCTTAGTCAGATGCTGTACGATGGGGTTAAATAATATTTGTACATGTAGTGGCAACATTGTGAGATTCTTGAAGGTATGCTGAGCTTGCCTTTTTAATAGTTTTACTCAGATGTCAGCATGTCGTAAACATGCACATCATTATCAGCTTATCATAAGCAAGCCACCCTGGTTGGTCACACGTTGGATTCCAATGTTAGCCTGGAAGGTACTGAGTCTACAGAAAGGCCGCCGTTGCTGTAAGCGACGCTGTTCATGGAACGCTGGAAGGAGACCATGCTGGACGCCTTGCTCGGAACTTTCGATATATTTGACGAGATCTGAGTTGTATAAAGGACAAAACATACGTAAAGCAATACTTTGTAATAAGTTCGTGGATTTGCTTTATTTCGGAATCTGAACAGTTTGCCACATTCTATTGGATGTAGTGTGACCACATTTTATAAATATTTTTTCTAACGCAAAATTTAGTGACATTAACGATTCTTTTATCTATCGACGAACGCTCAAACAAAATGTCAGAGTATTTTTTAGTAATATATCTTATTAAAGGCTTATTTATAACAAGAGATTCAATATAAAATGTTAATATACTAGTATCTTACCGATAAGTTGGATTTGCTGAAGTGCCGTTTGTTGCCGATATTTTTGTCTCTCTCGGTGTAAGGGTCCACGACGAATCCCTCCACGTAGCCTTTCTCCTCGATGAGCAGTCGGTGTTTCACCAGGTAGGGGCCCCACTCCTCCGATGGCGTAATCGAATTCTTCAGTTTCTATAGTGATAGTTTTGCAATTAAGAAATTAATAATTTCATTAACAGTTTATAAACAAAAATGTCCAATACAAAATGTAAGATACCATGTTTATTAAAGGTCGCTCCAAAATAGTAATTATATGAAATTTAACAGGTGGATCATGTGTATCCATGTGTTAAATATAGCAACTTTGACAAGTTGGTTTAGCTGGTTTACGAAAGGAACCAAGTTCCTACAGATATCTAACAACTGTATTTTAAGATTGATTTAGGTACAACTGAAACGTGCGACGTCAAACAAGGCCAGCAGATCCCGTAAGACAAAAGCATGCTCGACCCAGAAGGGATCCGCTGGTCTTTATATACAGTAAATTCTCAATCCACACAGAGCCCGGGCTTGCTAATTTGAATATTACCAACCAAGTAAACAAAGGTTCTATGAGCGTACTTCCGTCTATAACGGAATGTTATACTATGAACATACATCCGCCGCCTATACAGCGGACGGTAACATTACCATGAACGCACATCCGCCGCCTACAGCGGACCATAACATTACTATGAACGTACATCCGCCGCCTACAGCTGACCGTTACATTACTATGAACGCACATCCGCCGCCTACAGCGGACCGTTACATTACTATGAACGCACATCCGCCGCCTACAGCGCACCGTTACACTACTATGAACGCACATTCGCCGCCTACAGCGCACCGTTACATTACTATGAACGCACATCCGCCGCCTATACATCGCCTACAGCGGACCGTTACATTACTATGAACGCACATCCGCCGCCTACAGCGGACCGTTAGATTACTATGAACGCACATCCGCCGCCTACAGCGGACCGTTACATTACTATGAACGCACATCCGCCGCCTATACAGCGGACTGTTACATTACTATGAACACACATCCGCCGCCTACAGCAGACCGCTACATTATTTTGAACACACATCCGCCGCCTACAGCAGACCGCTACATTATTTTGAACACACATCCGCCGCCTACAGCAGACCGCTACATTATTTTGAACACACATCCGCCGCCTACAGCAGACCGTTACATTACTATGAACGCACATCCGCTGCCTACAGCGGACCGTAACATTACCATGAACGCACATCCGCCGCCTACAGCGGACCGTTACATTACTATGAACGCACATCCGCTGCCTACAGCGGACCGTTACATGACTATGAACGCACATCCGCCGCCTATACAGCGGACCGTTACATTACTATGAACGCACATCCGCCGCCTACAGCGGACCGTTACATTACTATGAACGCACATCCGCCGCCTACAGCAGACCGTCACACAACCAAAACTGAAAACAACATGGACGCACGCACATTGTATTAAGTAACCTTTAACCAAAACATGCACTCAAAAAAGCTTTGCATAGTATATGAGAACAAAGAAAATGTAGTACTTTCATTTTATACATCAATTCACATATTTGAACAAAATGCGCACCGACGAATACACAGCAAGCGCATGCATAATTATCTATTTCACGGAGCGGCCATACATATAATCCGCAACTATCTTACATTCAATTGAACATTTTGCTTAGTTTGTAACAGAGTTACTGGCAGCCTGTAGACACGTACCTGTAGTGGTGAGACCGGATCATCGTCCTTGGACAACTTAAAGACGGCGGTGATAAGGATTGGGACAATGACGAGGCAGGCGAGGATCCAACCGAGCGCGTCCGACCACGCCGGGTAGTGGTAATCACCGTACGTCGACGGAGCGTAGTCCACAAACGTAAACACGAAGATAAACTGTAAAAGAACTTTTTATATAAACGAGTTTTAACAAGAATAAAATGGTTTGGTGGCGATGTGTACGGGGATAAACTGGAATAATACGCTGATGTCATATGTAAGAAATTGAACACTCAACCCCACGTTAAACTTAAATTGTTCGAGAATTTCTTGCATATGCATTTAGCTGAACTTGAATTATGCGGGCGTTTTTTGTAATATATGCAAATATATGCGAAATTATCTGAAATTTTACGGGCGTTCTTGTGATAGATGCGTAGCAGGACTGGAATTATACGGGCGGTCGTGTGAAAAGGTAAAGCTGAACTGGAATTATACGGGTGTTTTTGTCATAGATGCGTAGCAGGACTGGAATTTTACGGGCGTTCTTGTAATAGATGCTTAGCAGGACTGGAATTATAAGGGAGTTTTTGTAATAGATGCGTAGCAGGACTGGAATTATACGGGGGTTCTTGTAATAGATGCGTAGCAGGACTGGAATTATACGGAGGTTCTTGTAATAGATGCGTAGCAGGACTGGAATTATACGGGCGGTCGTGTGAAAAGGTAAAGCTGAACTGGAATTATACGGGTGTTCTTGTTATAAATGTGCGTAACTGAACTGGAATTATACAGGCGTTTTGTGATATAAGCGTTTAGCTGAACTGGAATTATACAGGCGTTTTGTGATATAAGCGTTTAGCTGAACTGGAATTATACAGGCGTTTTTGTAAGATATGAGGGACTGAACTGGAATTTTACGGCAGTTTTGTGATCTATGCGTTTAGTTGAACTTTAATTTTAGAGGCGTTTTGTGATATGTGCGGAATTTTACAAGAGTTTTGTGATATAAGCGTTTAGCTGAACTGGAATTACACAGGCGTTTTTTGTGATATGTGCGGGACTGAACTGGAATTTTACGGGAGTTTTGTGATAGATGCGTCTAGCTGAATTTTACGGGCATTCTTGTGATAAATGTGTAGCAGAACCGGAATTTTACGGGCGAGCGTGTGATATGGTGAAGCTTACCGGAACTAAACCGGCGTTTTGTGATGTATTCGAAGCTAGCTCGAATTACGTAGGCGTTCTTATGATATATTCGATGCTAAACCGGGATTGTACGATCATACTTGTGATCTATGCATATTTAAAATGGAAAAAACACGGGCGTCTTTGTGGTGCAAGCTATATGTCAAGCTGAACTCGACGTTCACGGGCATATTTAAATTTATGCAAAGCTTAGTTGAAATTACATCGGCGTTTTTGTGCTATGCTAACCATAAGAAATTATGGTATGGGTGTTCGTTTAGTATATGCGTAGCTGAGCTTGAATCATTCGGGCATTATCGTGATATGTATACGAAGATGAAGCAGAATAAAACGGGCGTTCTCTCCCAAAATATATCTACAACCAGGTGCTTATTCAAAAATAACGTTTGACATTACCCAATTCAATAAATGCTAGAAAACTTACAAGGACGGAAAGAGGACTGACAGCATACCAACATATCTTCCAGAACAACTTTTGCTCAAATCCTAACATTACTTCAAGATCTTTGCAAAATCGCGGCACGCCTGAAAATAAGTTCACATTGTAAGGATACAAAACACAAGCTTTAAATATATTTCAGCATACATAAATTCATAATCGGCACTCCAGCGTATCATAATCTATATGATACCCTGGGCAAATTGGCTAGGGAAACTTCGTAAACCTTGAATATTCATAAGCATATTTCGACCGTTGAAATAGCCGATAACAAAAAGGAAAGAATCTCCTTTGTGAAAAATTACCGGCATATTTAACAATATCTTGCCTAAAACGACTTTTAAGCCGTGATATCATCGGATTATTTCGGACCGAGATTACATCCGTAACTTCTCGGCCATTCCCGCACCGCATGGGGTGTTTCTCAAGCGACCAATCAAGCGGAAGCTGATTTTCCCAGGGTATCATATAGGTTATGATACGCTGGTGTGCCGAGGATGAAAGAACAGCATTTTCTCCCACCTCAGATAAGTAGATCCATTAATGTAACCAAGCTAGAAATTCTTATCTTGCCCACGGGCGAAGATAAAATGCCCGTATGGAACTTCTTTTAATGGTCACCACATTGAAATTACCTCCCTTGTTGAAGACTGTCGTCTGTAGCGCATCATGGAAACCTTGTCTGGTGGCAATATTTAGAACGCGAGTTAATTATGTCTCGCTTCAAATGTCACCAGAAAACAGTTTTCACGGACCTTTCAAGAAATAATGCTTCACTCTTCTTAGAACTATTTCAAGACCGATCAGACCATTTACATACTCTGAATCACTGCGCGAATATCCATGACAACCACGAATTATTGCATATCCGTACGCAATTATTTTCACTAAGCACAAAAGAGTTCCGGCAAAACTATACATTTTTACTTAATTTTGTTTAACTGAGGTAGGAGAAAAAGCACCTACCATAGCCGCTCGTGTAAGATAGGTTCATCCCGACACGAGCGCAGGATGTTTTGCGGAAATTCGGTTTCCGCAAAACACCCTACGCTCGGGTCGGAATGAACCTATCTTACACTCTCGGCCATGGAAGATACTTATAGTCTTGCTTCATAAATCCGTCAAATTCATATTGCAGAAAACGACGATCTGATGATATACGTAATGCTTACCGTAACAATACGCAATGGCTATATTTTCAGCGAAGCCAATAATGAGCAGTGTCCATCCACCAACGTAATTGTCCATAAGTTGCAAAAGATACATGCCTCCCTGAAAAACGTAAGTGTCCATAAGTTATAAAAGACACATTCCTCCCTTTAATATTATTTTTATATTCACCTACATGTGTAGGCCCGGAGCACCTGATGTGACGTAATAAACGCACTTAGTTTCGCTTGAAATACTTATTTTACATTCGTTATATCGAAATTTATTTCGAGATAACAGTAGCTTTTTTTAAATGACAATTTAATATAAACTGTAATAATGGAAAAATAATTTCGTTATCGGATAATTGGAAAATATTTTCGCATCCAACCGCAGTTTTATTATTTTTTTAATATAAGTGTGTTTTATGAAGAAGATCGTACACTTTAATAATAATTTGAGAGTACATGTACTCACGGAACACGTAAGGGGCAGTCCAAGAAGGAAAAAGAGGGCGCAGATGGTGAGGATGACGAGCGTCTTCCGGGGACGAAGGGACGGCACCTGGTCCATGCATCCGGTCAACACAGTTTCAACCATCGCGAACTGGGAATGTGACATAAATGGTTATATGTTTTCAGAATTGTAAAAATGCTGCCTTCAAGCAGTTTGTTTTTCATGTTTGTTTTCGTATTTTATTTTCTAGACGGTTGCATTATAAATACCCTTAAGATGTACAAGAAGTTATATTAATCTAGTATCTTAAGTGAGTGTACCGTTCATTAAAGGGGCCGTGAACTCGAACCCCACTTTGTGTAATTTTTTCATGGCCTGTAATATTTAGAACTTTAACAATACTTTACGGCGACGACATACAACTTACTTGGCTGTCCAAGCCCAGCGTTATTAACATGAAGAAAAACAATATGGACCAAAATGGCGGCGCTGGCAGGTTGGTTACCGCTTCCGGGTAAACTACGAACGCTAGCCCCGCCCCTGAAAATACCACAGAAGGGTGTATCATTTGATGGTTTGCAATTCGTACAAGAAGAAAACATTGTAAATCTTCTTTAAGTTCACGTAATAGTAAACACAATGACACAAAAGTCTTACCAGTTAGAACTCATGTATTGTCAGGAACACTATCCGTTTTAAATCTATAAAGATGCACTATTACTCCCAAATAAGATGGACCACAATTAATACAATTGGTTTCATTTACCGAAAAGGATATATGGATATCGAAAACAATGGTTCTTATGAAGGATTCCGAGTTGAATTTAAAAGGAATGTACAGAAAGCACGGTATTTCTACCTTATAAGACGATACGCAGTTGATCACCGTAAATATTTTAGCACTTACCAGTTATTTAATATTTGTGCGTTTACAGCTATTAAATACACGGTTACAGTTATCGGTGATTAATAATTTCCATAAATGCATTATTAAGTAGTTAATGTTTTATCATTCAAAATTATTGTTTGTTATGCATGTGTATGTATTGACTTTAAATACGAGCGTCACTTTAAACAAAGCACAATCATTACTTTCCAAACATTGTTGGCAATTATAAGAATGTGTATCCCAAAAGTTAAAAGGGAGTTCCCGTACCGTCCTGCGCCACCTTGTCCACTGTGGTGCCCTGTTGACCCGCCATGAATCCCAGGTAAGAGAAAATTACGAAGCCCGCGAATATGCACGTGAAAAAGTCACCAAGAACCACGATGATCGTATCTCTACAAAGTAAAATCAAAACACTGAAAGTGCTGATGGACGGTGACATTGTTCGGTCTGCTGCAAGTATAGAACTAAGTCCTTTCTCTTATAAACACAGAAAATCATCGGAACCTAATCTTGAATATAGAAGCATAATTTGAACACTCTTAGGTGAGGACAATTAGACAATGCTTCAAACCAAATATCTAAGCTTGATATTTATTTTCCAAACATAATTATTCATCTTAATGCTGTAGCTTTGAAAAGTTGATGAAAAGGTCACCTGGCAATATCATCGTCAATGTTTGTTTGCAGAACTACTTCATAGTCAAAATTTCATTCCAGTTGCATAACAAATACGCCAAAAGGACACAATCAAGATAACTGAAGCATAACATTAACAGATGTTTTTTAAAACAGTATACATGGTCCAAAGTTCAATGTTGTACTCAAAATTAAAAGCGTAGGCCTTAGCTGAAGCAACTGTGCATAAATTTGGTATTAATGTGTACAATGCATTGAATCTTACTAACTGAAGTACCACATAGTTTACAATTTATGTTAGCTAAGCAGTGATTTTGTATTTTTCCATTAAAAATATTACTGGGTATGTCTACGAAGGTATATAGCTTAAAAATACCACCCGTTTGGAGTAAGCCTTTGTAGCACAGCGGATACAACACTGGACTGCTATTTTTTTACATTTTGGTCCTTTCTCTATAATTATGATTCAAAGCTTAACACATTCTATTAAATAATTGTCCTGAGTTGCGTTACAGGAAAAAAAAAGTGGTGCCAATCTGGTGTACAGTCCCTTTAAAGTAACCCGAGAACAACAATGATGAATTGTTTTCCAAACATAGCAACATTTTATTGCAGAGGCCACAAAAATAAAAAAAGTAAGTGAAAATGTCACAATCATGGTTAGCCAAACACAACATTCATAATTATTCTTAAAGCAGTACATTTTATGAAAGAGGGTCAAAAGGTCACAGTAAAGAAGATCTGAGGACAACATTGATAATTGTTTTGCAAAACTTACTGAACTTTCGTTGCAGTACCTTAGAATAGAAAAGATGGTCAAACGGTAATTATCAAGGTTATCCAAGTACAAAATTGATATTTGTTTTAAAGGTTATACACATGGTCTAAAAAAATTGCTGTTGCTTCAAAAATAGAATGTATGTCAAAAATCATATTCTATGTCATCAAAGCACAACATTGCTTTTTGTTTTGAAAACTGTACTAAAAAACTTTCATTGAAGTAGCTTAAAAATAGGAAAGTATGTCGAAAGGACAACGTTATCAAAGCATAATTTTGATTTTTGAGTTCGAATCAATGGTCTTAATTTCATGGCTGAAGCTTCAAATTTTAATGTGTGTCAATCTAGGTCATCAAAAGACAACATTAAATATTGTTTTCAAAACTGTCTAAAATGCTATAGCTCTAAAAAATAATTAGGTCAAAAAAAGGTCCCAGTCAGGGTCATCCGAGAACGACATATATAAATATATGTTTGTTTTCAAAACAGTACTGATGTCAAGTTTTCATTGATGAAGCTTTAAAAAACATATTCAACAACTTCAGGAAATGTGTAAATAACTTGGCCTTTGTCGATCTTACTAACATATTTCCTTGACGAGTTGTATAATACAGTCTATTATATGATGACGAGTTTTAGTATCTTTTTATCAAAATATTCTTTAAGTAAAGACAACAAAAACAACTTACCTGTTTTACTTCTCTAGTAAACAAGAGCTGTCACAGAGACGGAAAAAAGGAGAGAAAAAATGTGTGATGGCTGTATTTAACTGGATATAAAGTATACAAGTAAATAAAAAACACGAAAAAAAAATAAAATCTTTATGAATAAACATTATTCAGAATGGGTGGAGTGATTGATGATAATGAGCCCTTCTTAATCATTAAGCTAGTTACTTTAGGTCATTTAATTGACTAAGAAAACAACCTCATTGTCTAATTATTGTCGACGTAAAATCTTATGCAGGGATTGTGCATCAGGTGAGTGACAGTAGGCTGAGGTAAAACCCAACTTGAAGAATGAAATTGTTAATGATTAAGGATAGCACTTCATTTATACCTATCTGAAATTTCATTTGCTTAATTGTAGGTTTGTTCTTTTTTTGTTGTTAAAGCTGCACTCACACAGATTGAAAGTATTGACAACTTCTTTATTTTTTGTTTCCGAACGAGCCATTTTTTTGCGAAAATCCATGGAAACCAGTAATATAAGACTGCTGACAAAAAATCAGATCATAGATTCTTATACTTAAGTTCAAAAATTGATGTTTTATGCATTTTTTCTTTAACCGTTAGTATCAGTTTAAGCCATTAAGCATCAATTTTTGAACATAAATATGAAAATCTAAGATCTGATATTTTATCAGATATCTTATTATTGGTTTGCACATATATATTTACGCAATAATTTGCTCTTTCCAAAACAAAAAATAAAAGAAGCTGTTAAAATAGTCAATCTGTGGGAGTGCAGCTTGAAGGGCTCATTATTTCTTAGTCTAAACAAGTTGATGTTCAAATTAAGAGTCTTCTTATCCCTAAACATCTATTAAAACAAGTTTTTAAAAAAGAGGGTGTTTTGAAAATATCAAAATTGAATTAAGGAAAAGAATTTCATATTTATCATGTTTGAACTGACATTTCCAAATGCTTTACCCTTTGGAACAAGCCATGTGGTAACTAAGAAATATGTCAAGTCCATGATATACGCATTAGCAAAAAATTAATCAAGCACAATTTTGATCACAATTCACACACTGTGCAAGCATGTCAAAACATGGCCATGTTAAAATTGCAAAATTTCCTTCTGATTGAAAAAAAATCACAGACTGTCAGACTAAATTACTGACACTCCTTTTCTATAAAAGTTCATGCTGTCTTCAGAAATAAATTGAAATAACAAATAAGGGTAATGTAACATTCTGCCAAAGGGGGAAGTGCATTCATAGTATGTGGATGTCCTGGGTTAAATATGCAAATTAACATACCAGGTCTCTGTTTGGAGGGAGAATATATGTAGATAAAAGGGTTATGCATGATTTTCTCTGAAGGGATCTGTTGGCCTTGAACATGTCAGTAATATGGCTTGTTTTTATTGATCATTTTTAGACATACATGTTTGATGCTTGATAGGCATACCAATGAGAATGATTTGCCCAAAATTGCAACAGAACAATTTCAGGGGCGTAGCCAGCGTTACACACTTACGCACATGCGTAACATCAATTTGAAAAATGAAAAAAAAATGGTCAAACATGGCATCAAAGTCGAGGGTTATGTTTTGACATCAGAATAAAACCTTAAAGGGTAGATCAGCTATAGAAAGCATTGTTTCTCTGTGCTAGATAGCTAACACAGCCTTAAAAATCACTTAAAAAAAATTCCGTGGGGAGCAGCCCCCCCCCCTCCTAACCTCCTACGGTTACAGGGATTCCCCATCCCATAGCCTCTCACATTTAGTACAGCCTGGCTACACCCTTGAATTTAATTAATTGCCAAAAAATGTCAAAATCCTGTCTACATTCTAGTATTCGGATTTTTTTTTCATTGTGTAAGACCCTTTTGAGCTATTTAAACACTGTAAATATCCGTAAGGCTATATGCATGTATACAATATCGATATCCCCAGCATGCACAATTAAGTTATGCATTATCTTTTACCATTGTTAATTTTAACATACAAGAAGATACTGTATTTTACACTTACCTAAAAATGTGTAGACAATGATAGAGAATAATAAGTGGCAGTTTTCAAATCAAGGCATTTAAGGCTCACCAGGGGCTTAGCACCATCCAGATAATACAGACAGGCTAGCTCCATGTCCTAATGCCAGGATCATTTATAGTAACTTTATCTTGTTGAAAAGTTTAATACTTGACTAGTCCAAATAAACAGCAACTTCAGAGTCTTTGACAAGTTTTGTTTTGGCGAGTCTTCATGTCCACATCCAACTTTTTCTCCTAGCTAAGAATGACATTTCAAGCACTAAGTTTATTTAGTTCAAATAATTGTACATTGAATGATTTTTTACCATTTTTGATATGGCACGTCACATAGTGAACACATCTATAATTTTCGACTTGATGTATATTGAGCTTCAAGATGACGCGCATCAGCTAGATAGGTCCAAAATGGTAATGCTATGTTGACAGAAGCTGATCGGAATTTAAGTGTTTAATGAAACACTTGTGTAATTTATACACACTTGTGTGATTAAACAATGATATTGGCTCAAGATAAATTATGTGAAACTTTCGTGTTCCTATTTTGCAATGCAATGTTTAATATTGAAGTGTGGTTACAGTTGAAGAAAATATTTTACTATGGTAGGAATCAGATCAACATGGCATAAAGGGAACAAAATTATGCACTGGTCAGTCAATTGTAACCACGCCCCCCACCCCCCACCCCCAGATCTTGGGAATAGCGGGGACTTGGACTTTCAGTGCAGCCAACACCGGCTAGATTCCATGCCATGCGGAGACGAACAGTTGGTAAAATCCCCACCAAAGTCCCTGCACCCCGGGGACTCTAGGCAAGGCCAATTACCCGCTGTATTTAAAACAGACAAAACCACCGCATTCACCCGGCAATGTGTAGTTGGACTAGGCAATGTGGGGCCACCTGACAAGCATAAACACGACCCATTTCACCCGCTATTCCCCGTATATCCCCGGACCTGGGTTGGCCGTGGTTACAATTGACTGGTGCATTAATATCACAATTTTAAATCTGAATCTGAAGTACCTACTGTACTGTAATGTATGTTTTATGCAGAAAGATGACAACTGTGACGCAGATGCAAGTTGTTTCGAGTTATTTCGAGTTATTTATATTATCATTATTTTTCACATCAATATTTGCAACAATTATTGGCACGAAGCAAAACGACGTCATTGTTTTTTTGGATTTTCACTAAGTTTGTATTTTCGTGTTTTACTGCAACTTACTTTTAGTCGTGGGTGACCTTTCACCAGATGTATATCAGTCATTAATTGTATTGCGTTAAATTCAGCCAATTTGACCACAAGGTGATGATGTTATTCAATTAATTATTTTTAATTCTCCTTTTTAGCACTAACAATCCATTGTAAAACTCGAGTGTGATGCCTTAAATCCGATTTAACATCGGAAATTCCACGGACATGTATTGATTCATCCGCCATCTTGGATAAACCGGGTCATTTTGGGTCATGCCATTAACACATCATATTTTGATGATTCTACTTAAAGAGTCTACAGTATGATATATATTTTAAAATATTTCGATAGTTCAAAGTATTGAATTAATTATGTTTAGCAACAATGTACTTCAGTATTCAGTTCGAAACATTTACGGATTTATTTTTATCGATACAGTAAAATGGCCGAGGAGTTCCGAATGCATTTTTGTAGTAATGTAGTGGAACTATTTCCATGTAGTAGTCAATATTGGCGAAATGATTTATCAATATAAAAATTTGATTTCAGTTCCAATTGTCAATAAATTATACATGACCCACTTCTCTCACTATTCGCCCAGACATTTTAGAAAAAACCCCACTATGTAACAGCCACTTTAAATCAGCTGTGTATTCAAAACAATGATGAGAATTATTTACTGAGCGCACTGGCGTTCTTTGGCTTGTAGTTTGCTCGGCTGATGTGCCTACTTAGGACGGGCCCTGAGGGGCACCGTCCAAAAAGAAGAATGAAATTGAAATATCAGTGCAATACTGTTCTCGACAAAGTAATGCACACGATTTGATATACTAGGAGCCATCACTGACTAGAGAAACACTAGCGAAACAGGCGACAAAAGCCACTACAAATATATTATGATATCAAAAACATTTTGGTTATTTACACCAGAAAGACGCTTTTAAATTGTTTGACTCAATTGTACAACCTATTTTGTGTTATTGTGCCGATATATGGGGATACGGTTATTCTGAATGTACGGAGAAAGTCCATATTGACTTCTGTAAACGGATTTGTGGTTTAAACCAGTCTGTTGCTAACTTTTTTGCATTAAGTGAGTGTGGAACAAACCCTATGTCCATACAATATTCAACACGTTGCATTAAGTACTGGTTAAAACTGATACACATGCCAGAAAACCGTTATCCACGACAGAGTTATCTTATGCTTAAATCACTGAATGAATCAGGTCGTACAACATGGGCAACAAGTGTGAAGAAATTATTATTTGAGAACGGCTTTGGTTATGCGTGGATTTCACAAGAGATTGGAAACCAAGAACATTTCTTAAGGCTATTTATTGAAAGACTTAAAGATTGTGCTGTGCAACAACTGTATTCATATATAGAGGCTTCACCTAAGGCAGCCCATTATAAACATTTCAAAACTGCTCTTGATCCTGAACGATATTGTTCATGTGATCTATCGTATATATTGAAAAGACACTTGTCCAACTTTAGGTGCTCAAGTCACCCGCTGATGATTGAAAAGGGTCGACACCTGAATATTGAGCGAGAATTTAGATTTTGCCCATATTGTTTGTCCAAACATATATATGTCATTGAAGACGAATTCCACATGTTCATGATTTGTCCGTTGTATGCAAATTTGCGAAATGAATATTTCAAACCTAACTGGATTTTGTATATTCCCACGAAAGCAGTTTTCTACAACATTATGTCAGAAGTGTCAATAAATAGTATTGTACTGATTTCAAAATATATTCACAACGCTTTTATAACAAGAGAAACATTTCTTAAACGTAATGATAACTCGTTATAGTGTTATGCACCTGTGGTTTATTATTATATATGCATCTTATTCTTATACCGGAAGCTTATGAATGCAATATTGATGTACAAGCATGTTGATTCTTTGCATTTTTAAACATTTGTTGAAAGGAGTTTGCAAGAATATTATTGATATCTCATTGCTTTAAAATATGTCTTGTTCATCATTGTATTATATCTATGTTGTTAAACGTATATGTATGAATAACTGTATTATGGGCCGGACGCCGTAGAATACAATAAACTATATGTTATGTTATGTTATGTTATGTTATGTTATGTTATGTTATGTTATGTTATGTTATGTTATGTTATGTTATCACTTAATAATAAATGACAGGGCAAACGATTGGCATACTGTATTGCCCAAACACGGTACCACCGCCACTAAACGCCAACTCGACCACTTATCGTTGGTGCAAAGAAAATGAGCCGTCGAGCCGTGGTGTAGCTGTGTCTTGTGTTTACTTCTACAAACGTGAGTATGATTTATATTTGTTTTAGTATTTTTATTAAACGGACATGTTTCGAAGAGAAAATGTCAGAGAACGTGGTACCGTGTAAGAACTCTCTAACTACAGGTTGGCTACGAGTTCGTTTCAATGTTGTGATAACTCTTGCGCCAGGAGCTTTTCTCCAGAATCGGACGTGTGCATATTTTGAGATCTGCTAGCATTTCAAGTACACTTCGTTGCTAAAACACACCTTAAGAACATAATGGCGCATGCAACAATAGCTACATGTATAGTACTTACGCCGGAACACACCAAAACTAAGCACTTCATGCTACGGCACAGTTCGGGAGGTCGGTTTGACTTCGACTTAAGAACGAGTCACGATCCCAGAAAAATGCACATGTGGTTCGTTCTCGTATTCATAATTATTTACTTGATGTTTGGAAAAAATCGACAGGTCGGTACTGCATTAAACAAGTAGATTCTCCATTGGCGCCATTAGCGTTAGTTGACGTTACGCTTGTTAGCCATAACGTCATGTGTTTCCAGGTGGTTTTCCGTTGCCTCAACACCAACGTGCGCCTAGCAACGTGTCTCCGAGATTAGCATACAGGTCACTGTTGTTACCACTTGCTAGATATGTATTCGTTGTTAAAATATATCATGAAACGGTTATTAAGGTTTCTTACTTGAGTATGTTGTTATGGAAACGGTTGTAGCTTGAGAGGGTGACCAGTCCGCCACCCGCTATCGACATGGAGAAAAAGATCTGAACCGCTGCATCCTTCCACACCTGGGTGAACATTATATTTAGAAAGAAGTACGTATATTGCTTATAACACTAACAGTGTATGTACTAACTTACTTGTTTCACCAGTAAGGAAAACACGTTACACTCCCATTCCACCAGTAAGGAACACGCGTTATACTACTGTTTCACCAGTAAGGAACACGCGTTTCACTACTGTTTCACCAGTATGGAACACGCGTTACACTACTGTTTCACAAATAAGGAACACGCGTTACACTAATGTTCCACCAGTAAGGAACACACGTTACACTACCGTTCCACCAGTAAGGAACACACGTTACACTACTGTTTCACCAGTAAGGAACACGCGTTACACTACTGTTTCACCAGTAAGGAACATACGTTACACTACTGTTTCACCAGTAAGGAACACACGTTACACTACTGTTTCACCAGTAAGGAACACACGTTACACTCCCATTCCACCAGTAAGGAACACGCGTTACACTCCCATTCCACCAGTAAGGAACAAGCGTAACACTACCGTTTCACCAGTAAGGAACACACGTTACACTACTGTTTCACCAGTAAGGAACACACGTTACACTCCCATTCCACCAGTAAGGAACACGCGTTACACTCCCATTCCACCAGTAAGGAACAAGCGTTACACTCCCATTCCACCAGTAAGGAACACACGTTACACTCCCATTCCACCAGTAAGGAACACGCGTTACACTCCCATTCCACCAGTAAGGAACAAGCGTTACACTCCCATTCCACCAGTAAGGAACAAGCGTTACACTACCGTTCCACCAGTAAGGAACACACGTTACACTACCGTTCCACCAGTAAGGAACACGCGTTACACTCCCATTCCATCAATAAGGAACGCGCGTTACACTCCCATTCCACCAGTAAGGAACAAGCGTTACACTCCCATTCCACCAGTAAGGAACACGCGTTACACTACCTTTCCACCAGTAAGGAACACGCGTTACACTCCCATTCCACCAGTAAGGAACAAGCGTTACACTCCCATTCCACCAGTAAGGACCCATTCCACCAGTAAGGAACAAGCGTTACACTCCCATTCCACCAGTAAGGAACAAGCGTTACACTCCCATTCCACCAGTAAGGAACAAGCGTTACACTCCCATTCCACCAGTAAGGAACACGCGTCACACTACCGTTTCACCAGTAAGGAACACGCGTTACACTACCGTTCCACCAGTAAGGAACACGCGTTACACTCCCATACCAACAGTAAGGAACGCGCGTTACACTACCGTTCCACCAATAAGGAACACACGTTACACTACCGTTCCACCAGTAAGGAACACGCGTTACACTACCGTTCAGCCAGTAAGGAAAACACGTTACACTACCGTTCCACTAGTAAGGAACACACATGACACTAGCGTTTCACCAGTATGGAACACACGTGAAACTATCGTTCCATCAATAAGTAACACGCGTTACACTACCGTTCCACCGGTAGGGAGCACACGTGAAACTATCGTTCTACCAGTAAGGAACACACGTGAAATTATCATTCTCAAGTAAGGAACACACGTGAAACAACAATTCCACAACATACCCTTGCTTCGAGAAGCTTGGACCAGACTGGAAAGATGAAGAATTTGATTCCTTCTCCGGCGTTAGGCAGCGTCACTCCGCGGAAAAACAGGATAATCAATACCACGTAGGGAAATATCGCGGTGAAATACACGACCTGTGGAAACAGAATGCAATTTATTGATTTTTGTTTTATAACAAACCCTTATCAAATGACTTAACAATACGCTTAGATGACATTGTCGGGAAAAGAGAAGAGAAGTCCTCCCTCCCAAAGGCTTATCTTCAAACATTTTAACCTAGAAAATACCCAAATGTTCGACACAATAGGTTAGTGACTTAACGTCACGTATGTTGTTTGTGTAAAAAGTTACACTTAATCCCAATAAGTATTATTCGTATTTCAACTTGTAATTTAGACTTGAACAGTTTGTCAAAAGAATAACAGCTATCTTAAGAGGTGAAAAGTTCTTAGATATGATTTTGATGCATGCTAAACAAATTAAAGGCGAACATGTATATATTCTTTTTTTCTTATTGCGCTAAAACACAGATACAAATGGCTTATAGACAATTCTGCAATAAATATATGCTTGATAGTTTGCATAACAGATAAACTAGATAACATTCTAGGCAGAAGAAATTTCAAATGTTTAACAATGTCTCAGAAGTTTGATCAGCGAGCGTGTTAATATTTCAATTTGTTCAATGTGCGCTAAATTTGACACTACATATAAAGCTCACTTCACGCAACCTTGTCCACTATCATCACTATAAGCTACCTTGTCCTAAAAAATCACTACACGCTACCTTGGCCTAAACAATCACTACACGCTACCTTGTCCTAAACAATCAATACACCTACCTTGTCCTAAACTATCACTATACGCTACCATGTCCTAAACTATCACTATACGCTATCTTGTCCAAACTATCACTATACGCTATCTTGCCCAAACTATCACTATACGCTATCTTGCCCAAACTATCACTATACGCTATCTTGTCCTAAACAATCAATACACGCTACCATGTCCTAAACTATCACTATACGCTATCTTGCCCAAACTATCACTATACGCTATCTTGCCCAAACTATCACTATACGCTATCTTGTCCAAACAATCACTATACGCTATCTTGTCCTAAACAATCAATAAACGCTACCATGTCCTAAACTATCACTATACGCTACCATGTCCTAAACAATCACTACACGCTACCTTGTCCTTAACAATCACTATACGCTACCATGTCCGAAACTATCACTATACGCTACCATGTCCTAAACTATCACTATACGCTATCTTGCCCAAACTATCACTATACGCTATCTTGTCCAAACTATCACTATACGCTATCTTGTCCTAAACAATCAATACACGCTACCATGTCATAAACTATCACTATACGCTACCATGTCCTAAACTATCACTATACGCTATCTTGCCCAAACTATCACTATACGCTATCTTGCCCAAACTATCACTATACGCTATCTTGCCTAAAACTATCACTACACGTTACCTTGGCCTAAACTATCACTTCACGTTAATTCTCTCCAAAAGTATCACTACTCTCTACTTGTCTTAAACGTTTACTACACGCTACCTTGTCCAAAAATATTACCATACGCTACTTGTCCTAAACTATCACTAAACAATAGCTTGTCAAGTCAATAACAACACGTTACCTTGTTCAAAACTGCCACTACACGCTACCTTGCCAAATCTATCACTACATGCTACCTTGCCAAATCTTTCACTACACGCTACCTTGCCATATATATCACTACATGCTACTTGCTCAAAAAGCTCAACACTCATTATCTCAATGCTCATGGATTTGATATGAAGCCCAACCTAATAAGCATTGGATATAAGCTTCACATACACTCCGTCTCATATAAAGATTAACACACATTGCATTATATATGGGGCTTAGTACACTGCATATAAAGCTTTACATTATCTTGCAAATAATATATTGTAACTGGATTTAACCTCGCCAATTAAGGTTACTACAAGTTTCCTATAAAGCCGAGCACACGTATCCTTGCCCAAAAACCTCACTACATATAACATTGCCAATGAAGCTCATCAAACGTTAACTTGCCCATAAACCTCACTACACATAACATTGCCAATGAAGCTCTTCAAACGTTACCTTGCCCGTACACCTCACCTCAATACACATGCCAACTGAAAATTGAACAAACGTTACTTTGACAATAAACCTCACTACATATACCATTGTCAATAAAAGTTAACACACGTTACCTTGCCCATAAACCTCACTACATATACCATTGCAAATAAAGGTTAACACGTGTTACCTTGCTCATAAACCTCACTACATATACCATTGCCAATAAAGGTCAACACACGTTACCTTGCCCATAAACCTCAGTACACACACCATTGCCCATAAAGGTTAACACGTGTTACCTTGCCCATAAACCTCACTACATATACCATTGCAAATAAAGGTCAACACACGTTACCTTGTCCATAAACCTCACTACATACATCATTGCCCATAAAGGTTAACACGTGTTACCTTGCCCATAAACATCACTACATAAACCATTGGCAATAAAGGTTAACACGTGTTACTTTGTCCATAAACCTCACTACATATACCATTGCCCATAGAGGTTAAAACGTGTTACCTTGCCCATTAACATCACTACATAAATCATTGCCCATAAAGGTTAACACGTGTGACTTTGTCCATAAACCTCACTACATATACCATTGCCCATAGAGGTTAAAACGTGTTACCTTGCCCATAAACATCACTACATAAACCATTGCCCATAAAGGTCAACACGTGTTACTTTGTCCATAAACATCACTACATAAATCATTGCCCATAGAGGTTAACACGTGTTACCTTGCCCATAAACATCACTACATAAACCATTGGCAATTAAGGTTAACACGTGTTACTTTGTCCATAAACCTCACTACATATACCATTGCCCATAGAGGTTAAAACGTGTTACCTTGCCCATTAACATCACTACATAAATCATTGCCCATAAAGGTTAACACGTGTTACTTTGTCCATAAACCTCACTACATATACCATTGCCCATAGAGGTTAAAACGTGTTACCTTGCCCATGAACATCACTACATAAACCATTGCCCATAAAGGTCAACACGTGTTACTTTGTCCATAAACCTCACTACATATAACATTGCCCATAGAGGTTAAAACGTGTTACCTTGCCCATTAACATCACTACATAAATCATTGCCCATAGAGGTTAACAAGTGTTACCTTGCCCATAAACATCACCACATAAACCATTGCCAATAAAGGTTAACACGTGTTACCTTGCCCATAAACAACACTACATTAACCATGTCCCATAAAGGTTAACACGTGTTACTTTGCCCATAAACATCACTTCATAAACTATTTCTAATAAATGTCAACACAAGTTACCTTGCCCATAAACATCACTACATAAACCATTGCCAATAAAGATTAACACGTGTTACCTTACCCATAAACATCACTTAAACTGTTCCTAATAAATGTCAACAAACGTTACCTTGCCAATAAACCTCATTACATATTTCATTGCAAATAAAGCTCAACACACGTTACCTTGCCCATAAACCTCACTACATATACCATTGCCAATAAAGGTCAACACAAGTTACCTTGCCCATAAACCTCATTACATATACCATTGTCAATAAAGGTTAACCCACGTTACCTTGCCCATAAACCTCACTACATATACCATTGCCAATAAAGGTCAATACAAGTTACCTTGCCCATAAACCTCACTACATATACCATTCCAAATAAAGTTCAACACACGTTACCTTGCCCATAAACCTCACTACACATATCATTGCCAAAATAGCTCAACACACGTTACTTTTCCGATTACCTTTCCGGTGGTTTTGATGCCCTTGATGAGGCAGAAGAAGACAGTGATCCAGGCGAGGAGGAGGCACAACACGAGGTACCAGTGAGGCTCTCCGAAATCGTCTATACCATCACTCAACTGCAGCACGACATTACTGAGATAATAAAAGGAATCAGAGATAAGAATTACGCTGAAAACAATTATGAATGGTCGGTGTTCTTGTTTTTTCATTGTAAATATTTCGTTTAGTGGAAATATGCTTGGTAAATTTGAAATGATTGAGAGGTGCGGATTGTATGAAACGATCTTAGTCATTAATATTCTACACAATAGCCCGGTCATATTATGAAAGAAATTGTGCATGTTGCGTTTTGAAATTTACTTGCAAAAAATGTAAATATAATTTGAGAAAGCTCAGGACCCACTCCGAATTCATTCAATATGGCCGCCAAAATCCAAGACGGCCGCCGTTACCTGACTGACTTATATTATAATGTGTTTCAGCAGTCGGGGGACCAACGTATGACGTTAAGTAATTTAATTGTAAAATGTTTAAACGATTTTATTATTTAAACTCATGTTATAAAGGTTCGTTTATACAGTAAATCCGTTAAATATATTAAGATGAAACACATTAACATTTAGTGCACGAGGACATTTCTCGATACTGAAAAGAGTCGGATGGATATGGCCTAATTTTAATGTATGTTTTTTATTTGATCACAAATGAGAAGAATAAAAGACACAGTTTTGAGATAATAAACGTACTTCCAGTAGATCTCTGCGGGTGAGCGCCTGTATATGCCCTCGTGGTCCTTGAGAAGGTCATCGTCCCAGACGCCAACCATTTCACCCTCCGCGCTCCAACACGTGCCATTAGCCGCCTTAACCTGGGAGTCTTCCGTACAAGCCGCCCGAGGCACGTTACCCGAACACCCTGCACGTTATAAAGGCGTTTTGTTAAATGATGTATCCATGTGCATTTCTATACAGTATGATTTCGTTCCATGGCCGTCTCTCTCTCCGTAATCCATGCCTTCGTCAACCCGTCCGTGTTGCGTCCGTCTCTTCATCCGTTTGATTTTCATTAAACTTCTTAACTCAAATTTCTGATAAATTCTTTATTTGTGTTTTTTCAGGGAATAAACACCAGATTGTCTTCAAATCAGCAATAACAGTGTTTCCTCAAAACAAGCCTATAATTATCAATGCAAGCTAGTAAGAGGCCGATAATTCATCATTTTACATGAATATCATGTTGCTGTCAACTCGGAGTTTCCTTGTTAAGAAATAGCTTATAATGGTTATTGAAATCATAAACCTGTTTATTAGTGCAGATAAATATACCGATGATATTGTTAAACTTACTGGTATTGAAGCGGTAGACAACACTTGTGAAGTTATAATTAAAAAACACCGCAAAAACTGCGATAGATGCATGTTTCGAAATCGATGTGATACATCAGTGAGAAAGAATCAAAGCGATGAACGAAACAATATCAATTTTATGCAAGTTTTTTGATAATTTTCTTTTTATCTTGCTGTTGTATCATCTGGTGTCTAGTCTCTTGATTATATTTGCGCATGCATTAAAATGTAACTTTCAATCATTAAAGCTGCACTTTTACAGATTGACAATTTTGACTTTTTTTCTTTTTCTTTTTTATCTCAGTTTTAGCTGTCCATGGCATCAATGCCTTCAATTCAGTCATATAAGATTATTCACAATAGTACAGATCTGAATTATTTGGAAAACTGCCGAAAAACTTTTTTCCTATAGCGTTTCAGCCATGAAAATATCAATTTTCGAACATGAATATGAAAAAAGAATCTGCGATTTGTTTTGTCAGCAGTCTTGTATGACTAGTTTTCAGACATTATCGCAAAAATTGGCTCATTCCAAGACCAAAAATAAATAAAAGTTGTCAAAACGGTGAGAGTGCCGCTTTAACATGTACTGTTGATGGTCTTACATTCGGAACTCCTTGGCCTTTTTACATCGCAATCCACCTTAGATGTATGCCGGTACGTCAGTATAAGTAGTTCGTAAAAATGACCGTTTAGATTCATTACCAGTAAAGTATATTACCGCAAACTAATTTAAGTTTCCCATGAGTTTAGTCATTAAGTTAGACTGCTAAATTGAAATTACTAAGCGACCTACTTGCAGCGTAGTTAAAGTGTACCGATTTCTAACATTGTAAACCGTCCGTATACATCCGAGGTTGTTTTCGATGTAAAATGGCCGAGGAGTTCCGAATGGATGGTCTTACATTCGTTGTTCTTCGTGGTCCTGGGATCACAGTCGGTCCAGGGGAGGACGGAGCGGAAGGATGCGAACATGTAGTAGATGGCCCAGGCCAGCACCATGTTGTAGTACATGGACGTCATGGCTGACACCAACACCATCGCTATTCCTACACCTGTAATAGTGGAAGGATGGAAACATGTAGTAGATGGCCCAGACCAGCACCATGTAGTAGTACATGGACGTCATGGCTGACACCAGCACCATCGCTATACCTACGCCTGTAAAATGTGGGGTGTCGTTAAAGCTGCACTCTCACAGATTGACGTTTTTATTGATTTTTTATTTGGGAACGAGCCATATTTTTCGAAAATGCGTGGAAACTAGTGATATAAGACTGCTGACAAAAAATCAGATGGCGTTAGTAACGCTTTATGCCATAAATCATTATTTTTTGAAAGTAAATATGAAAAATTGCGATCTTGTCTTTTGTTACCAGTCTTATATCACTGGTTTTCAGATAGTTACGCAAAAAATGAGTCATTCCATGACAGAAATTAAAAAAAATTGTCAAAGCGGTAAATCTGTGAGATTGCTGCTTTAAACACAGCTTCCTTAGAGAATTGACGGTTCTCCAGTATATAATGTCTCAGCTTAATACGATGTGTATTTTTATGTTTTACAACTACAATGTGCTCTAAAGCAATTCATTAAAAAACATGACTACAACCTAAAGTATCGCGATACTTGCCTTTAAAGACGGGAGAAAAGCCCCAGCAGGTCATTGGTCCCCGACTGGCAAACTGACCAATAGAGGCTTCCATGTAAAACAGGGGCATGCCAACTATAACCATCATAATGGCGAACGGTATGAGAAACGCACCTCCACCATTTCTGAAATGTACCATCAAGTTAAAGCTGCACTCTCACAGATTTACCCAATCGGAACTCCTCGGCTATTATCAAGATATGGCCTCGGATATAATACGGGTCGTAAGAAAATAGTCCATCATGGCCGACAAGAAGATGTTCAAACAACCAAGAGATATGTTAGACCAAAGACAGAATGAGGAGCGTAAATGTTACCACTTATTTGTGTGTAAGTGTTATTTTTATATTATTGTATTTTATTAAAATATAAAAATGGTTTTAAAAGAGCCCTAATGAGAAACTAAATGGAAATGTCATTAATTCTTAGTGGGTGGGGTAAAGTCTCCTTCCATTTGACAGATTCTAACAGATATACATTTCATTTCATTAACTTGATTTTTTTTTATAATTAAAATTTACATTCTTTTAACCAAGGATGTATGGTTTATATGTCCGTGAGTGTTGGTATCGAACAGCTTAATGTAATGAAACAATTGATGCCTGTTCACTAATATAGCTCTCTAAATTAGATCTTCATTCAAGTGGTTTAGCAAAATGAGTTTGAACCAGCACACATTTCTTTCAAGCTGGGAGTAAGACTACTATTATTGGTCCCAGTTTGAACTTCATGGTTAAATTCTTTGATATCCACCGGTGGTGGTGATGCAGAAACATTGAAAAATGCTTATATTTTACTGTGCCAATGAAATGCAGACATTTAAATTTTAATCTTATTGTCATTTTCAGAGAGCAGTATGGTACCAGTGGTGCAGCCGCCTCTGAATTCCTGGCTTGTTCTAATGAAAAAAGGCGGATGAGGTAATGGTAGTGCTATATCACTGGTTTCCATACATTTGCACAATAATTGCCAATTGGCTCGTTAAAAGACAAAAATAAAAAGGTGGCAGAACAGTAAAACTGTGGGGATGCAGCTTTAAATTGGTGTTGCACTTAATATTTTGTGAATACTTTTCTGTTGTTGTACAGGCTTTTAAAATAATTGATCTGACAATATAATTCCTATTATTTCTGTTGTATTTTATGTTTTCTATTTCAGGCACTGGAATCCGAATGAAATCAAAAATGCCATTGTATGAGGATTGACCTGCAATGCATGGAAATCATCTAACACAACTGCAACGCCTACCTTGGGGAAATGAGTGCAAGATGGAAACAAAGCATTCAGTGAAACATCTTGTCATCTCAAATATTTGATGACTCAATACTGATGTGAAGTTGCAGATAAAAGTCATCTGTTGGCCTGTGATTATTAGATACACCCAGACACATATTTTAAAAGGGTTATATGGTAAAGGATTTATCTACGCTTAAAGTGGTTTTCCTATATTAAGGAGGGAAGATAACTACAAAAACAGAAACAGATGGCATTGGCAGACCAAATAAAGGAGAACTATTTTGTTCAGTTAAATTTTTAAGACTTTAGAAAAGCCTTTAATAGGGCACATCCTTGCAAATGCCATATTGAAAACTGGGCTCTTTAAAATGTGAAAAGGTGAAAGTGGTCTAGAGGATAAGCCTCAAATCCAAGGTTGTGGGTTCAAGCCCCTCCAAGATACTTTATTGATGTAATAAAAGTTATTCTGAATGACTGTCCTTTTTTGTTTGAAGAAAATTTGTTGAGGTTTTGGCATAGCATAGTGTCATCATCATCATCATCATCATTGTTGTGTACAAATAAAACATTCAAAACAATGTATTAAAAACCAAACTGTCAAGCCAAGTACTCAAAGAGGCACAAGGATATTGCTAAAGAGACCGGTAATACATTTAGACAAATAAAATGCAAAGAAAGATCTTTAATTCTGACACATGGTAATGCTTAAAATAGTCCTCTCTTTGTGTGTTTATGGTTAAAGTGGAGACATACAGTATTTTTTGTAATGAAGACTTAAATTTGTATGGCAACTTAAAGCCATATATGGGGATTAAACGCCAGAAATATTGTGAAGTCTCCCAAAAGACTCAATGCACTTAAAAGGGCTTGGCACAGAAATGAAAGTAAAAATGGGAGCAAAACCTAATTTATCATTAATTTTACATTGGATTGCATGAGTTGAGTTGAGTTGAGATGGCTCTGTTATTACTTGACTAATATTAAAAATAAAATAAAGAGACATGTTGATCCAAACTGTAATTATTCTTGTTTGCATTTTATGGAGTTGGACATAAAAGAGTCATTTGGTGAAGAGTGATCTAAAGGCTAATTATTCAAAATAGATTAAGTATTATTGAAAAAGTCTGGTATACATTGCTGAAAAGCTTAGTAACCCGGCTAAATATTTGTTATGGCTTTTATTTACAAAAAAATAAATCGGTTGAGTATCTTATCAGTTACTCTTTTGGTGTTGTTGTTTTTAATAAAAAATGACAATTTACTCAAAGATATTGAGACTAATAATTAAAGATTAAGACAAATATAATGTGTAAGGAAACTTCTAATGAGTGGGTTTTATCCACAGCCTAGGAGGTAAAGTGAAGCATGATCTGCCTTGAACAAATACAATTTTAAGACAAGTTCTGTCAACTTAGTGCACCAGTCAATTGTCCCCCCCCCCCAGGTTTAGGGGAATACTGGGGTTAACCCGGGGAAATGGGCCGTGTTTTACCTATCAGGTGGCCCTGCAGTGCTGGGTGAATGCGGTGGTTTTAACTTCGCTTAAAATATAAAGGGTAATGGACCTTACCTAGAGTCCCTGGGGTGTGGGGGCATTTGGCAGGGATTTTGCCATTGGATCGTCCGCGCAGGGTGGGGATTTTAGCCGGGGTTGGCTGTACTGAAAGTCAAAGTCCCCACTATTCCCCAGACCTGGGGGGGGGGCGTGGTTACAATTGTCTGGTGCATATCCACATGAACGGTGTACTGGTACTCTAACAATCGAGCTTACTGCGTGGATAGTCACCGCCCCACCCTAACCCCACAGAACTGTTTATACAAAAAAATCTGCAGCCCAAACCCAATAATGCTGAAGTAAAGGCATGCATAGCTTTCAGCTGGTAAAGGTGACTGGGTGCCAAGCTCACACCCATCCTACCACAACCCACAAAACTCTGCACAATGCAATCAATGATTTTACAGAATAGTAATGTTGTTTTAATGGCAAGGCATGGTGTGTAAAATAACACGGCAAAGTATGAATAAAACTTACATTTCATAGGGTACTCCTATAACTGTTGAGAAAATGTTGACATTTAGTCCATGCATGCATTTAATCCGATGTAAAGATTCATGCATGCCATGAACCGTATGATCATTTCAATGACTGTCAAGTACATTTTCTGTGTGCTCACGATTTTTCTAGAGGAAATAGAGTGCTTCAACTATAAGGAAACATCTAAATATCCATAAAACGAACATTCTTTGAGGTTACAATAAATATTTTCTCTTAAACAAGCACATTTAATTTAACACAATCCATCTCCTTGTTGTTACAATGGGCCTTCTTTACGCGGATTGAAACGGTGTTAATCGCCGGCAGCCGCATCGCACTTTCGTATATCCTTACTACTATTTACGAGGTCTATCTCGAAGCTTGCCGGAGATGGCCGAGTTGTTACGATTGAGATTTACCGTTTTAACAACTTTTTATTTATTTATTTTTGTCTTGGAATGGGCCAATTTATGCGCAAGTATATAACAACCTGTGATATAACACTGCTGACAAAATATCATATCGTAGATTTTCATATTTCCATTCCAAAATTAATGTTTTTAACAGTTACTAACGGTTTAAGAAAAAATGCATAAAAACATCATTTTTTTTAACTTTAATATAAAAATCTGCGATCTAATTTTTTGTCAGCAGTCTTATATAACTGGTTTCCATGGAATTTCGCAAAAATTGGCTCGTTCCAAGACAAAACATAAAAAAGTTGTCAAAACGCTTAATCTGTGAGAGTGCAGTTTTAAGATGTACTCTTACTCCTAAATAAGATTTACCATAATTAATAACAATTGTTTTGATATACCTAAAATGATAAATAAATGTTGAAAACAATGGTTCTTATGAAGGATACTGAGTTTAATTTGAAAGAAAGGTGCTGAAAACAGGGTATTTCTATCTCATGAGACAATTCAAGATCAATGTAAATCTTTTAGCACTCACCAATCATTTAATATGTTTGTGTTTTCAGCTAATAAATACACGGTTACAATCTTGTTATCAGTAATTAATGATTTTCATAAATGCAATATTTAGTAAGAAATTAAAGGTTTATCACTCAAAATTTATCTTTGTTATACATGTGTATGAAATGATTTTGAATAACAGTGTCACTTTAAGAAGTCGATTGACATTATCACGGCCATATGATTCCCGACCTCTTATTGTAAGTGGTCAGACTGTCCTTCATTCATTCTTAAGTGGTTAAGCTCTCATATAAAGGGTACCAGTAAGATTGCTTGAAGAGTTATGCGTTCGCCCCAAGCCAATTCGACGGATTTTCCGGAACCAGTACTTTTTACAACGTATTCATAATCGGATGCCGGCGATTTTTTTCGGTCATTGCGTTACAGCTTTACTCCAGATCTATTTAAACAGCATCGAGTTGTTAAAACTAGATAAACTTTAACTTTTACGGCTATAGTTATGAAGTTACCTGTAGCAGAGGTATGGGAACCTCCAGACGTTGCCGAGGCCGACGGCATACCCGAGGAGCGACAACAGGAAGTCGAACCTGCCGCTCCAGTTGCCGCGCTCCTCGTTCTCATCCACACCATATAGCTGCTTCCGGCTGTCCACTGTATCCACGGTATCCAGTGTGGCCTATATGGGAAGGGGGATAATGTGGAGTTGGTTAATAATTTTGGCATAAGAATTTTAAAAACTGTATTTGCAGTGTAATCTGGTAATTTAAGGAGGTTTATAGAATTGTCATTAGTTTGACTTCAGAAAAAATACAATGATAATTTGGTACCACAACCTTTTATAATTTTACACAGAAGACAAATGACAATTCCTTTGTTCTTGTTGTTGTTGTTGGTTGTAGTGGTGGTGGTGGTGGTGGTGGTGGTGGTGTCGTTTATGTAAACATAATCGTCCATATTGCTTTGATATTGCCTAAACTTTTTCTTTATCTTTTATTGTTTTAACACTTATTTCTCATGTTGCACTAAGCAATCTTACCCTGGATGTACCGACGTCAAATGCCTTGTTATCATGGGGACCGCCGGGTATTGGGTCAAAGCTGACCTGGCTGATGGTCACGGAGCCCGTAGAGTCGATGGATGATTGGTCTCCGGCCACGCCCTTACCCTCCCTTGACTGTCGGGGGAGAAGAAGCTCAGGTAATTGAAACTAAGTACCAGATCAGGGGAACATTTAGAGTTCATCTATTTTTGAAAAGTTTTATATGTTGCAATACGGACAAGAACGAACATCAAAATAAACATAACAACACTTAAACAACTAGTACTTGTATATATATCTGTCAAATCTTTGTAAATAAAATCAAAAGGCGTACAGTGCTGTTAAACAATAGTATATTAGTCCGACAATAAATGTCTGACAATGTTGTTGGTAATAATATTAAGGAGATGAAAAGAAATAAAGAAATGTGATGATAATGATGAAGATGGTGATGAAGAAGATGGTGGTGGTGGTGGTGGTGGTGGTGGTGATGATGACGAAGATGATGATGATGATGATGATGATGATGATGATGATGATGATGATGATGATGATGATGATGATGATGATGATGATGATGATGAAGATGATGAAGATGATGATGATGATGATGATTATGAAGATGATGAAGATGATGATGAGATGATGATGATGACAATGGCGAAGGCGATGAAGACGACGACGACGATGACGATGATGATGATGATGATGATGATGATTTCTTATTTAAAATATGTTTTACACTGAAATAGAGGTAGACGATAGAAAACATGTTCCCAACAGGGGGATGAATTAAGGCAAAGTACGTCAAACCCATGGCCCTCAGGTATTTAATTAGTGCTGAATTAAATCAAGCAAGATCAGGATGTAAACAGTTCAAAATGTTTACAATATAAATTTGCCTTAAGGCACGACCATATTCATTTTGAATCGACCATATCAAACATTTCAGTATAAATGTATACAACAAATGTAAATGCTCCAATAAGTCCAATTCAATACAAAAGTTTATAAATACTATAAATGAGATAATAAAGTAACAAGTAGTTCATACCCCTCCTTTTAATCCAGGCATTTTTAAATAGAAATCAAAGGTTTTTCCATATAAGGCTATATGTAATACTGTGGCGTGTTATTGTTTCGTTGTCTTTCGTGTTTTTCACATTGTGCATCTTGTATTCCAACTTAAATCACCTGTACACTTCCTTTCAACAAAACTTAACTTAAGTGGAGCATTTGAATATATCCAGTATGACACAACGCTGTAATTATGAATTCAAACCTTCCAAAACCTTATCGCGTTACATGGAAATTTTGTGGGCTTTTTTGTGATCTTATATTTCGCTTTGTGGGTATGTGATGTGAAGAATGACGATTCACCCCAATACCCAGACGATAAACATTAGTCCATACCCAATGTATACAGCCGTATTGTTATTTGTTAGTTAATCATATTGATTATCGATAGATTAGATTTAAAGCAAGATAATTGCACGCTATGCTGTACTCTTAATTATTAGATGCGTGTGTTTTGAAGGCGAAACAAAATATACAAATATGGATATAAATAATGTTTTCACAGAAAAACAATGGTATGAAACTACTGTTTGTATATGTTTAAGGCAAATTTGAGTTATCTCCCTGTTCCATTTAATCTTCAGGAAGGAATAAACTAAGTATGCGTTGTTCAACATAATTCGTAATTGTTAGTCACTGTTAAGTACCCCGTGAAATAAAATGCACCCAGTTCAAAAAAGAAAATCAGTGTACATGTACTTTTTTCCCCCATTTTATCGAATAGGTATCACGTGAAATTAAAGGCGAAATCATAGCGCAGTCTATAAGAAGAAAAGTGATAACTACATCCGGTTATTAAGAGATACGTGGTCCATTGTAAAGTTTGTTCAAACTTAATAGTCAAGTGATCTGATTAAATCAAAAGTTATTTGAAAGAAAATCGCTTTTCTGATCAAAAATCGTTATCGTGTATGCTCATCAAACAGCAGCTACGGGAATCTCTACTTACATGTACATGTCAATAAATAAATATATGCATTTGCATTTATTAATAGCAATATGCGAAAAATTGTTGGCTTTCTTGTTACATCTCCCTAGGTCAAGTAACTATGAAGTGCTTGCAGCTAACTTTTGCGATTTGAATACCCGCTTGCATCGAATGCTAACGTTAGCTAACCTCTCTATTTCAGATCTAAATTGTTTAATTAAGGAATGATTGCGGGGCTGATGTCATTATCAGGGTGTGAACGCGATTGGGCTGGGGCCGTATTCAATAAGCATCTTAGTGAATATTTTCTACTTAGTTAGAATTTCGTAATTTTTGACAACGATTATTTTAAATACCCGCTACTTTTCATCAGATTTATTCATATGCATATATTGTTTAGACCATTTTCTTGCTTATTTTCATATTTTTGGTGTTCAAACATTGTTCGTTTTCTTAAAATTCAAATTAGAAAAATGGCATTTTTTCACTTAGTTGAAAATTATTACTAAGATGCTTATTGAATACGACGCCAGATCTAAGTGTGTGGAGTCCGAATCACTTTTAAACGTAAAATTGAAACACTATTGGCAACAATACGTTTCAAAATATGATAACTTAACACTTTCTAAAACGTTGATTTATAATTTACTGGACCTGCTGACACAATTCAAACAATTCAAACATTAACAAGATCAACAGTTTTCATGTATATTGTTATGCGATGAATTGCGATCGGAACATATCCGAAGATGTTGCGTTCATCGATTGATAAACGCAATTGCCGAAAGGCAGTCATTTAAGGAATGGAAGTTGAGGTGTAAATATATAAATATAGACCCATGCTTAACGTCACTCCCTGTCCCTGATACCAAAGCACACATATCGCCTTTGGTCTTAAGGGTAGTAACCTTTTACCTTAATGCAAAACGTGTCGAAAAAACTGGTGAACTCATCTTGAACGCATTAAATATAATGAAGACTATGGAACGCTACGACGGTCGTATGTTTGACATCGCATTCTATTATGTCGAACTGACATGTGATTATGTCGAACTGACATGTGATAATGTCGAACTGGCATGTAATTATGTCTAACCGCCATGTGATTATGTCAAACTGACATGTAATTATGTCTAACCGACATCGCATTCACCCGGCACTGCGGGACCACCTGAAAGGTCAAAACACGGCGCATTTCCCCGGCTTTCCCCGGTATACCCCCGGACCTGGGGGGGGGCGTGGTTGCAATTGACTGGTGCATAATACGGTCAATATAACAACAAGTTCATTTGGCAATTTAACATATATTGTGGACAAAAAGGCATGTGCTTTGCACATTATAACACGCTCATTTGACAAGTATATTTGTATACGTGTTATAAGAGAAGAAAATTATATGTACACCTACATGTAAGTATAGCCTCCCTCGACTTAATGCACTCTTCTTGTCTTGCTGTTTAAAATATTTCTCATTCAAGAACGAACATCTAAAATAACTCAAAATAATAACATCCTTTCAATATTGATTAGGACCATCGCGATACTACACCTCGTCTCAAATATTGCCCAAGAAAAAAGCGACATTTGTTGTTACAATTTTTATAATTATTTTTCAATTTTGTAGTACTTTGCATAAAAATAATATTATAAACTTTAGAAATTCAATAAAAATAAATTTGAGAGATTTGACATTTACTTCGGTGTTTCTTTTTTTTAATACGTTTGTCTGGAAAAAATGCGGCACAAATTATTGTACAAAACATATCACGGCGGGGAATCCACGTGACCAAATGGTTGGTTTCAGTGCAAGATGGCGTCACCAAAACGCTAGACTCGAGCCGAAAATCAAGGTAATACATATAATTATAATAGTTTCTTTAATTTTTAACATAGCCTATCATATGCCCACCTACTTAGTTTGTATTAGCATATCCATGTTTTCCTTGAAACTTTAACCGTTCTCGAGAACACTTCGGCTATGTTTCCAAAATGTACGAAATCCGACTGGTAGGTTACAGTTCCATTTATCATTTTGGCTCGGATTTAGCGGAAAATGAGGTTATAATTTGGGAAAATCGCATAAAACACTTAAGTTTTGTTTAAACATAACAGGCACATGCATTTAGGAACGAATATTTTAATGATTTTAAAAGATATGAGGACGAAAAGAAAATGATAGGTTGCAGCTCCGATTTTTGAAGAGATAGGTTGCAGTTCCATAATTTGGTTGCTATCTGGACTGCAGATTCTTTGACTTAGTTTTAGTGTTCAAGCCAAACATATAGGTTCCCATAAAACTCAACTGATATTTTTCTATACCATTGTTCGTTTTACATAGTTATAACATAATCTAAAATTATAAAATCATTGAAAATCACATCGAGACTGCTGTTTTTATACTTTTGATTTTTCTGCTTACTTATTTATAAGGTTACCATCATTAATGATTTGTTTTCTGTGACAAATTGATGTATTACACGTTTAGAGTTGAATTGTTAAACCATTATCTGTGATAAAATCTGCACACCAGTATACTTTTATTGTATTACGTGTAAATCGATGTTTTGCAATTTTCGATATATCATATGGAATGCATTTTTATCTTTTAGACCAATGACACGAATAAGAGAGTCTTTCCCTTCATCAACCTAAACGAAATGAATGCAGGATATCTAAACAGCCAACCAAAAAAAATGGCAGCGATACAACAAAACAAAAGAAGTGTTCAGTGAGCATTCGTTTGATCACAAGGTGAGGTCAAGACTGGCCTCACGCAGAAAGAAAGCGACAGCACCCACAGACAGAAATGCAATACAAAGGGAAACTTTAGGTGTACGTTGGGAAAAGGCTAGATGAAATTTGTCGAAACAGCTTCCAACAAAGATCATCGGAAAAGACTCATGTGCCATTCTCATAACAAAAAAACACGACAAATATATCCATTTTCACTGTAAATATCATAGTAAAAAGTTCATGTTATGCTGATGCCGTTCTTACATTTGATATTTTAGCTTTAATATATATATGTGTGTGTGTTGTAATATTATATATTGAACCTAGTCAAAGTGTCATTCCCAAACAAGTACATCTGGAAACGTGTCTGCAAAACAGCTGTCTACAACCACGAAGTGAATGCATGGAAAGCGAGAATGGACATAAGCTCTGACTTTGATCTGTTTAAACAGATCTATCCGCATCTGTGCCTATCAAGTGTGTGGTCCGTCGCGAGAGCTCGTCCCGAGAGCCTCTCCCTCATGCAGCTGCTAGCATGTGTTTGCTGCCAGCGTCCCCCAGACCAGCCGATTGATTGCCGTTTATGCCATCGACAATGCAGCCATGAGCTCGAGCACTTGATGTTCGAGTGTTGCTCAAATAACAATAGCTATTCGCGACTTTTATTCCTGGTGGCGATTAAAAGTTTGAGTGGACCGATGTATGACTTACTTAGTACGATATCGAGACAGTCCTTCATTATATACACACTTGGCAAAATCGACGAGCATTTGATAAAGGTACTCGATGTACAATTATACCCGGACTTCCTTATCAACTGTGCTAAATTATACAATGATGTGTTAAACTAAGACGCATTTAGATGCGTGCACTTCACCAATGACAATGCCACTCGACAAAATGAGCTAATCCTTAAACAGCTATTTCTATTTCGCTTTCGAAGAAATATTGCTTAAATTAATAGGAAATAGTCTATTGATTTTAGCCGATGCATTATCATTGTTCTTTATCGTTTGTAAGATCAGACTTGTATGCAGCGGCTAAATTATAATTTATAAACGAGACCAACTTAATGCGTATAAAACAAACTTGTCGCAATTTATGTTACTGTGACTTTCTTTCATTACTATGTACTATCAAATTTGTATTGTGTTTGTAAATATTCATGCTTATGTATGTATTACCATATACCATGTACATCTCCAGAAAATGGGGAAAATAAAGCTATATATATTTATTACCCAATTACGTTTGAACTTTTAAATCGCTCCTTACATATTACATGTAATACATATTTGGTCACCAGTTCATGTAAGCAGAACTCATGAAAGGCAATGTTTGTCATTTTAGTTAAGTATAACGTTTAACTTTGTTGCTTGCGTTTGAACAATATCAACGAATTAAACTCGACTAGTTTTCAATGTCAACATGCATTTTATATGCAAAAATATTGTTTAATCGCAGGATGATGTGGTTTAAACCTAGCTTATTCCTCCATTGGACCAATTGAGACCACCTTAGTTTAAATGAACAAATACCAAACAAGTGATTGGTATTTTTTGTTTATTAAACCTTGTGTTAACCTAAAGGTAACTTCAACTAAAGAAATCTTTAACACTTGATCAGGATAAAGGTTATAAGTTTCTTCCATGGCCGAGAGTGTAAGATAGGTTCATTCCGTCCCGAGCGTAGGGTGTTTTGCGGAAACGAGGTTTACCCTTTCATACGCGAGCGGCTATGGTAGATGGTTTTTCTCCCACCTCAGTTAAAAATAATTTTTGAAAATGAGTTTTTTGCTGGAACTCTTTTGTGCATAGTGAAAATAATTGCGTATGGATATGAGATACTTCGTGGTTGTCATGGATATGCGCGCAGTGATTCCGATTTAATCAATAGTAAAATCGGTCTTTAAATAGTCCTAAGGAGAGTGAACCATTATTTCTTGAATGGTGCGTGAAAACTGTTTTATGGTGACATTCGAAGCGAGAAATAATTAACTAGCATTCTAAATATTGCCACAAGATAAGGTTTCCATGATGCTACAGACGACAGTCTTCAACAAGGGAGGTAATTACAATGTGGTGACCATTAAAAAGGAGTTCCATACGGGCATTTTATCTTTGCCCGTGGGCAAGATAAGAATATCTAGCATGGTTAAATTATTGGATGTACTTATCTGAGGTGGTAAAAAAGTTGTATCCATAATACTTCACATAATAATATATCGGCAGTAAATAAATAAAAATGTTAAATATCCTGATATTATATACACGACGTGTATATAATATCAGGATGTTTAACATTTATTTATATATTAAACGTGATATTATTCAATAATCCTATATATATATATATATCTTTAATTCATAAAAAAAACAGTTTGTCACATTTCAATTCCTCCATGCTTGTATACAATATCAGTGATACAATCACATTACATAATTTGCAGTCCAGACGACAACCTTTATATGGAACTGCAACCTATCTCTTCAAAAATCGGAGCTGCAACCTATCATTTTCTTTTCGTCCTCATATCTTTTAAAATCATTAAAATATTCGTTGCCAAATGCATATGCCTGTTATGTTTAAACAAAACTTAAGTGTTTTTGCGATTTTCCCAAATTACAACCTCATTTTCTGCTAAATCCGAGCCAAAATGATAAATGGAACTGTAACCTACCAGTCGGATTTCGTACATTTTGGAATCATTGCAGAAGTGTTCTCGAGAACGGTTAAAGTTTCAAGGAAAACATGGATATGCTATTACACACTAGGTAGGTGGACATATGATAGGCTATGTTAAAAAATAAAGAAACTTTTATAATTATATGTATTGCCTTGATTTTCGGCTCGAGTCTAGCGTTTTGGTGACGCCATCTTGCACTGAAACCTACCATTTGGTCACGTGGATTCCCCGCCGTGCATATGCAGCATTTGAGCAAACAAATATCGTGGGGGTTTCTTCTTGGGCATTTTCAAAGACGAGGGGTGGGAACGCGATGGGACTTATACGATTCCGTACAGCATAAATTCTTTCCAGGTGTTTTTAAATGTATATATAACCATTTTCTTATAATGTAGATAATTATATAATTTTTTCTTTTAATTATCGCCGCCTGATACTCAAATGATTATCAAATAGCTTTAGTCTCTTGGTATTTTTTCAACAGCAACATAGCGTCTCTTGACGTGATAAGACGGGTATTGACAATACCTCGGTTGGCCATTATTCATCGTGAGCTAGATAAAATAACATGCTAATTAGACATTAAACCATGTCAGTTGACAGTTAGACAAACTAACATGCTATTTAGAAATCAGAACATGTCCTTCGACATAAGAACATGTCAGTTCGACATACTAATTTTCATTTAGACAGATAATATGTTTGCTAGACAAAATAACAAATAACAGTTCATTTAGACATAATAACATGTTTGTTATATATAATGAAATGTCAGTTAAAAATAAACATAAGATGTCACAACATAAGAGAGTTGAGGCGTTCCAAAGAAGATCACGCTCGTGTTTCAATTTCATTTCTTGGCTATACTTAAAGTTTCTTGTGTTTTTTCTTCAGAAATGTTTTATATTTGCGAACTTTAAAATTAAACCTAATAATCTTGAGTCAACTAGCATCGTCTTGTTCTGTCCATCCATTTTCCATTAATATCATACCCTTACTTGGGAAGTAGAAATTTGCGCGTCAAGCTGCAGGAATGTTTGTAAAAGTTGTGAAAGAAACAGTATTTTTTATAAGTTGAAATATGGAGATACAGATTAGGTTAAAAAGTAAAAAAGTTTTGATAGCTCCCTGTGGCGAGACATGTTCAATCTGGCAGACAGCCTGACTGAACTGCTCCAGGGTAGGGCAGGCCACTATGTTGGGTGGGAGGTTGTTCCAATGGAAGACAGCTCTTGGGAGGAAAGAGAATGTGTAGTAGTCGGTGGTGGCAAAATTAATCTGTAAGAGGACCTGCGATAATGTCGAGATGATCTGGTCAGTGGAATAAGGTACCTAGAAATGGAGATGGCTATAAGGTTGTGTGCTATACTTATCTGTAAGAGGAGCTGTGGTAATGTCGAGATGATCTTGTCAGTGGAATAAGGTAGCCAGGAATGGGGATGGCTATAAGGTTGTGTGCTATACTTATCTGTAAGAGGAGCTGTGAAAATGTCGAGATGATCTTGTCAGTGGAATAAGGTACCTAGGGATGGGGATGGCTATAAGGTTGTGTGCTATACTTATCTGTAAGAGGAGCTGTGGTAATGTCGAGATGATCTGGTCAGTGGAATAAGGTACCTATGGATGGGGATGGCTATAAGGTTGTGTGCTATACTTATCTGTAAGAGGAGCTGTGGTAATGTCGAGATGATCTTGTCAGTGGAATAAGGTACCTAGGGATGGGGATGGCTATAAGGTTGTGTGCTATACTTATCTGTAAGAGGAGCTGTGAAAATGTCGAGATGATCTTGTCAGTGGAATAAGGTAGCCAGAGATGGGGAAGGCTATAAGGTTGTGTGCTATACTTATCTGTAAGAGGAGTTGTGTTCATGTCAAGCTCGTCTTGTCAGTGAGATAAGGTAGCCAGAGATGGGGATGGATACACTATTAGGTTATGTGTTATTTTGTACGAGGGAGCCTGTTATCTATTCTTCTATGACCATGCCTACGTCACTGTAAAGACTGCATCATGTCTGTGACAATTGATGTTTGCCCATAGCCATATTTGGCCTATCTGGCAGCCCTACGTTGGTCAACGATCAATTGACTGTAAATGTACTAAATGAGACAAAAAAAATATATACAATTATCTTCTTTTATTTGTTTAAATATTTATCACTGACTCAAACTCCGTTCCATAAGCAAGATAAATTTTTATACGAATAACAAAAACATTTGATGTTTTAGTAAGCCGACAGCGGTCACTATAGTGGTCACAAGCTAGCCGACTAGCAACCCTTTATTATAGGACAGAACAGAACAGAACAAAACATTTATTTCCAAGAAGGTCACAGACCCATCTGGCAAACATGTAAATATACAATGGCGGCAAAAGCAGCAATGACATACTAAACACAATTTATGCAAAAACGATTGTATGAATAAATCATAACAATAAATATATAATCATGCGGACATGGAGTTGCACCAATAGTTAATACTTATCTTTGTTTTCATAAGAGCACTTGATTAAGTTACTGTGTAATTGTTAACAAACAAATAAATGACAATTACAACAAACCTGTACAAATTACATGGAATTTAACGTAGTGTTTCTTAATTCAAATGCTTTAAAAATATACACACTTACATTTTTTTTCAAAATGCATCATTTTCGAAATTAAAACTGCACTCTCACAGATTGAACGTTTACACAACTTTTTTTTTATTTTTTGTCTCGGAAAGAGACAATGTTTGCGACAATCCATGGAAACCAGTTATATAAGACTGCTGACAAAAAAATAGATCGCAGATTTTTATATTTAAGTTCAAAACTTGATGTTTTATGCATTTTTCTTAAACCTTTTTTAACGGTGTAAGCCATAAAACATTATTTTTCGAACGGAAATATGAGAATCTGCGATCTGATTTTTGTCAGCAATATTTTATCATTGGTTTGCAGATATTTACGCAAAACTTTGCTCTTTCTAAGACAAAAAAAAAGTTGTAAAAGTGGTATATCTGTGAGAGAGCAGCTTTAAAAGTTCCAATAAAGTAGGCCTACTGGAACGTTTTATATAATACCTAGGTAAATATGTAAATATCTAACTAGTATACAATGTGCACTCTAAAACAAAATGATGCTCGTCTTCTAATAAATTACAAATGGTACATACACGTTCGTTTAATGGTTTTGATTGCGGTCTATTCCATCTACCTGTTTCAATGCTTAATCTGTGTAAGGATAACCGCAATTTCGAAATAGACTTACGGAACTTTTTAACACTCAATATTTTGAAGTATGGCTGAAGTCTTATACTTGAAGCCTAAAAAATGGTTTGGTTAGGGTTACATCCTTTTCAAAAACAGGTAGGGTAGGTCGGCTTTTTTAATGGGCATTATATAAGAAAGTTATTGTCATCATTGGAGAATGGTGTCATAATTATCTTCTGTATATCTCTTCTTTTTTAACAACTAACTATAAAAACAGTAGGATCGGCGCCTATTTCGTATGTATGGTCGGGTAACCTGAATCAAAAGCATTTTTAGGCCTAATGACAAAAATAATTCAACCAATATTATAATTACCAATTTCTTGATAAAACCATGCGTCAAATAAACCTAAACAAAAAAGGTCTTTAGTAAGTGAACACCAATTCGGTTTGTTTGCAGTTCGTTCCATGTCATTTTGAAGCATGAAATTAACATTCTTATGAACTTATTATCTGTTTATAGTTTTTTACGAAGTACTTCTACTGATGTGCCAGCCTACATCCGAGGTTGTTTTCGATACAAATGGCCGAGGAGTTCAGAATGCAATCAAGCGTGATCGCTGTCACCGATAGAATTGTTATGCAACAGTGTTCAGTATGTACACAATTTAATTTGAGAACGCTGTACTCCAAAAACGTTTTTTTTTCAAAACGGACGGACCCCATGTTCAAGACAGGAAACCCGACTGGTCTTCAGTCATTAAACTCCCGTCCATATAGCCGCCTGTACATGATCAATCTTAGCCGATAGATGCCGTAATGTAGCAATTGTAGCAGCGGAATAACGATGAACGTCAGACCTGCAACGACACCAACCGTAAGTCCAGGCTGGTTCCAGTCCAAAACGTTCTTGTAGAGTACGTTATTTACCTTATCAGCGCTCCAGTAAATAATACTGAAAATAAGATAGCACAAGCCATAAAATACTGGGTAGATCGCGTGTAAAAGCCGGACGGGGCGGGCGACCATAAAAGCGTCAATAAATACGAAAACGCTGTTGACGCCGTGTACGTTGACGTCAACGTAGTTTGTGTGACCAATGGCGGGGTAGAGGGCGCCGAAGTACACCACGGTCACCACTGGCGCAAAAACGTATACACAATCTCCAATCAGCCAAGTAATCTTCATGTACCACACTGTTGCGTCAACTTCGTTCAATGTAGAGACTGACGTTTCTACGCTTATGTTATTAATTTTTCCATTTTGAAACGAAGCACTGGAGGCAACAACGGCTCTCGACTGTTTCTCTGTATCGTTAAAGGCTGGATTTCTGTAGCCATTTTGTGTGACAGCGTTTACGTTTGCGTCCGTTTGTCTAGCGAAGCTGACCGTCTCTGATACTGACTGACGTCGTCCACGTCCGATGTACGTTCTGTATAACGTCACAAGCAACGAAGACACAAAGTAAATAGTGAGCAGAAGGTATGTCCATACGGTGAGATAAGCCATCAGCCTGTGGTTAGGGTCCTGAGCGGTGACGAAGAGCTGTGTGAAGGCGAACACGCAGTAGGCGGACACCAACACCCGGTACACCACGTAAACAGGCGCCGGGATATCCCACTGCAACATAGACACAACAGATTAACATCAAATAGTACGATGACGCGCAGTCCTGGCGCCGACAATAAATGTAAACTTGCGAAGATTAGCATATGTTTAATAGTTCCTATTTGTTATCCAGATATATGTATTTATTCAGGAATGCAACTATGTGTTATAAAGTACAATTTTAACATCTGTTTCAGTATCTCACATACCTTTTTGTGATATCTTTATACCTACGGCAGTTAGAATATCAATAGTAAGTGCGCTGGTAAACAAATTAAATTCGAAAATTTTGAAGAAATCAGTTATTCGAGTTCATTGGTGCTTTTGCCTTTTATAGTGAAAATATTTTTTGATAATAAAATAATTGGCTGGTAATAATAAGTATCAAATGTTTAAGACGAAAACGCCTCTTGATAAAAGTGATACTTTGTTCTTAAGCATGTTTTAAATAAAAAACAACATTAAACTAGTATATCAAATCGCTTCAATTTTGACAAATTAAGCCACAATTTTCCCCTCCATTTTCTTCAATGTTCAGTATCGCTTTATCTCTATATCAACGAAAATCATGAATTAGCTTATCTCCTTGATATGTGTTTTTTTTTTAAAGTTTTCAGACAAGTTTTAATTTCATTACACGTAATTGGGCCTTAAAATACAATATGTAAAGAAGAATCCAACACAATGTCTTAAGGTGTGTTTTAATGCACTTCACAAGATTCAAATGTCTGGTTATAGGTATCGGTCAATTTGTCTTAACTAAACAATTGGCATTTGCTGAGCGCAGCCTCCATGTCGATATTTGATAAAGCAAAAATAAATAATAACTTGATTAGTGTTGTCGCGAATCTCTCTGTACTAGTAAGCGATCATGAGCGTACCTCTAAAAAGGCCACAAAAGCATTACCAGTTAATGACTTTATGGATCTGAAACGTTTGTTTTATTCATAGGCTTTCTGGGTGTTTAAAAATCGAAACTTTTCTGCGTTCTCATTGGCAAACACTAAACTGAACTTAATTTTTCAAAGAAATAAACATAAAATCCAATGCATTTTTAGCATTATTTTTCAACAATAACAACAACCTTGAAAAACAACCTTGAATTTATCTGGGGCTCGCCGCTTGATTAGCTACAATTATGAGGGTTCAGGGATACTGTTTCATTATTTTGACATATCTGATGTTTCCCTGTCTCAAGTCTACCATTGCCATAAAATCGTCAAAAGCATTGTCATATCTGAGGAGAAAACTATAAAGCAAGGTTGTTATCTTTTTCCATGTCCATAAAGGCGTACTTAAAGGAAATAATAACTTTTAAAGTGACACTCGTATTTAAAATCAATACATACGCTTGTCCAACGAATAGTTTTGAGTGATAAACCTTTTACTTCCTCCTAAATAACGCTTTTGCGGAAAATATTAATAACTGATAACAAGCATGTAACCGTGTATTTAATAGCTGAAAACGCAAAAATGTTAAATAATTGGTGTGTGCTAAATGATATACAGTGATCAACTCTCATCTCATAAATTAGACACACCGTGTTTTCTGCACCTTTCTTTCGAATAAAACACAGTATCCTTCATAAGCATCACTGCTTTCGATATTAATCCATTATTTTGGGTAAATTTAAACAATCGTATTAACAGTGGTACTGTAATACCTTGTTAGGGAGTAGGAGTCGGCGCACCTTTAAAGATTTTCCACAATTAATGCAATTGTTTTAATATACCCAAACAGATCGAAAACAATGTTTTTTTATGAAGGATATAGTGTTTATTAAGAAAGAAAGGTACAGAAAACACGGCATTTCTACATTATGAGACGACAGTAGTTCACAATAAATATTTTAGCATTCACCAATCATTGAATCTTTTTGCGTTTTCAGCTATTGAATACACGGTTAGTATTTTGTTATTAGTAATTAATAGTTTCCATAAATGCATTATTTAGTAAGTAGTTAAAGGTTTATCACTCAAAAATTATGTTTGTTATACAATGTGTAAGTATTGATTTTGAATAAGAGTGTCACTTTAACTATTTTATTTTATTATGAGTTGTCTTTCTTGTGCTGAAACATTCAATGCGGTAGCTTAGCTGAGATTCACACAAATATTTAAGTAACATTACTCAGACAGTAACTCAACTATTTTTCCCGTCAGAAGACTCGTTGACGGCCAGTTAGGTGTGTTTTGTGAGTTCTTGATAATATATTTTCAAATAAGACAAATATTCAATTAGATAATGAAAACTAGCGATTTTAATTCATTTCCTGGTTACAAAAAAGCACATATTTTTCTTAAAATAGCTGCAATAACCACAACACTTCAAGACATTGTTGAGTAGGACTGATTATTTTGACAAAAATCATACACATTTTCTATAAAGGAATTTCCAGAAAAATACAAATGCATTTTGATAAGGTATCTAGGTGGCACATTCACGGTGGCAGAGGGGTGACATCCGCAACAATTTATTCATATCTTCGATATCATATCTTAGATCTGATAGACAGCAGTCAGCAGTAGAAATAAAGCCATATATATACACATAAGTTATGATCTATACACAGATGGGGGGGGGGACTTATGGAAGGCTTCAACACTCTTTCTGAAACCATGCGGACTATTTTATATTTTACATGTGACACTGTACCATATATATATGACAAGTTATCCCTTTAAGCTGCACTCTCGCAAATTGATTCTTTTTAAAACATTTGTTTCTTAAAATGAGCCATTTTTGCGTAAATGTCTTGAAACCAAAGACAATAGTCTGCTGACTAAAGAGCAGATCGCAGTTTTCATATATATACGATTGAAATTTGATGTTTTATGAAAATGTCCAAACAATTGAGATCTGCTTTATTGTGTGTTATCCTATATGACTGATTTACACTGATGCCAAAAGAATCAGCTGATTCTGAGACAAAAAAAAAAAAAAAAAAAGTCAAATCTGTCAATCTGTGAGAGTGCAGCTTTAATCAAAATGTCTCCGGTCATGTTCATAAGTGTTCTATTGGTGTGGGTTCTAAGTATTAACATTAAACATTTAATGGTCGGTGACCAATTCTAACTTGTTTATCATTTGTTTATCAAGTTACACACATATCAGGGGCGGTTTCAGGATTTGTACTTGAGGGGGCAAATCTTTAGGGCTTAACCTTTTGACTTGCATCCCCCACTTTCTGAACCTAAATCTATTTGTTCTTTATTTGTACAAAGTATCCATTTAAAACTGCCCTCTCACAAATTGATTCTTTTACAACATTTGTTTCTTAAAATGAGCCATTATTTGCGGTAATGTCTGGAAACCAAGGACAAAAGAGCAGATCGCAGTTTTCATGTAAGTACGTTTGAAATTTGATGTTTTATGAAAATTTCCAAACAATCCCATGTGACTGATTTGAACACACTGATGCCAAAATCAGCTGATTAAGAGACAACAGTGAAACAAGTTGTCAAATCGGTCAGTCTGTGATAGTGCAGCTTTAATTGAAATGCCTTCGGTCAAGTTCATTAGTATTCTATCAGTGTGTGTTTTAATTAATGACATAAAACATTTAAGGGCCGTAGCCTACTTCTTACTTGTTTATCATTTTGTTTATCAAGATACACACATATCAGGGGCGTTTTCAGGATTTTATTTAGAGGGGGCAACATGCCCCTCTACCTCCCAGAATCTATATTTATTTAGTTTAAAATGTTGGCAGGGTTTTATTTTGCAAAAAACAAACAAACAAACAAAAAATTTAAGTCCGAAATGGTGCATTTTGGGTGTATATATTACTTTTTCTGCTATATTGAATTAAAAAAACAACTTTTTAGGGTGTGCGCTCCGGGTGCCCCCCCCCCCTCCTCTTCCCGGATCCGCTAATGCATATTTGTAATTTGTATGAATTTACATTTGTTAATTGAGAATTCAAACAAATAAATAATAATAGGCAATAAATACAGGCAATTAATAGAAATCGATATATTTCATAACATGTTATAATATAACAGAGTTATGCAATTTATTATCGGTGCCTGGTTCACCGTGAGATCGTGTTGAAATGACAATGGTTTAACTATCCCATATTCACGATTCATCGTCTAGGTGTTCATTAAAGCAGGCTTCGGAGTACAATTATGGTACAAATGATATCAGTACAAGTGGCGTAGCTACATAAAATTATAGGCCTTGTAGGCCTGCGCCTACAGTATTTTTGAAAAATGACAACATTTAAATAACCCAAAGATGCAATAAAAACTATTAGCTGCTCAAACACTTTTAACAACTCAAAACTTTGTTTTATTTTAACTAAATGTTGGTGTTTAATGAAACTATGTACAGGGTGTGTTTCTCGATTTTATTGTAATCATTGCAAATATAATCAAGTGTGTGTAAAGCACATATATAAAAGTCCCCAAACTAACATAGAACCATCGGGGTTTTTAGGCCTAGCTACGCCCCTGAGTACTGACGCACAAATCATGTGTGGTGCATGTGGCGACACCGTGCTGATAGCTGGAGTACATTAGTGACATTCCACTACCTTCATATCATACATCATGTACTGTTTAAAGCTACGCCCTCAACTTTGGTCAGTCTGTTAGTAGGTCATATTCCGAAAACTAAACTTTAAATTATCTTGAAAACTTATACGACAGCTTTAAAAATAATGTAACACTTAGTCCATTGTACACCACGTTATTCTTATAGCCTAAAACACAGAAAATATACGCTCAGTTTTAAAGTATATGCTTTATCTTACAATATTATTTCATTTACATCGTCATCATAGTGTAACAACTTTGAGCTTCAGTATATTTAATATGTAATATGTATTGCTGTATATACTGTACATATGACCGTTTGTTTGTTTGATATTCTTTAATCACTTTCGGATGAAAATAAAGAGAATAATAACAATAATTGAACAATTCTTTGTTAGCGAAGAGTCAACAAATATGGGTTCGTTCAAAAATGTGTTCTCTTTATACGTAACTTAAGCTACAATGTTGCGATTTTGCGATAGAAATACACTTTGTGTTTACGCTATTTCATAACATCGAAGTGGTTAAGCGGTGAAGGGAGGAATTCAATACTCAACGTTATGGTCATACATCATTGACTTCATCCACTCTATTGGTCAGTTATTAATTACATGTAATCCGATTAGCTACATCGTTCTTAGATCCAATTAAAGCCAGGATTGAATACCAGCCAAGGCCTCGTTTTACAATTCAGAACCTGGGATCGAATCAAGCAGTGGGTCTTAACTCTTTGTTTTCCTTTTTGTATTTACTATTTAGCTCTTTTTTAATGTATTTTATTTCTTACTTTCAAGGTTGTAAATGTGTTTCGAAACTTTGATAATATTTTCTTTTTGATAACTTCCATATCATATCATAGCTTAACTGGCCTTTAGAATTGTATTTGTTATCTATAATTTTACATAATTTTTTTTGCTGAATCGCGGCGACATTCCATAAAAAACAGCAAAAAATAACTGTCTCATTGTCTTAAACTTGTCTCGCGGACTGACCCATGCGTGCATGTATTGTATAAGTGTTGCAAATACAGGTTTCATTAACTTCAGCAATGTCATCATCATCATCATCATCATCATCACCATCATCATCATTACCTCCACCACCACCAAAACCACCACCACCATCACCATCATCATCATCATCATCATCTGATCGGTCGACACCAGTCTAGAATAACTGGTATCGAGACATTTACGAAAAAAAATGGTTTATTCCAAGACAAATAAAAATAAAAAGGACGTCAACAGCAGTAAAACTGTGAGAGAGCAGCTTTAATATCAACATCCATCCGCTATTTCACATTCTATTACTTCGATGCTGACAAGTCGACATACTGTCATACCAAATTGAATTTGTTGATAACAGAAATATAGCTTAAACTTTAAAACAAAAGCAACATTTACGATTTGCCCACCTGAGACAGCACCAAAGAGTCGGCGCTAAAATGCGAAAATCCAAATTTCCTCAGTCTAAATTCATCTTTAATTTTCCTTTCCATTTTTAAATTGGTGATGCAAAATTGGAACGTGTAATCGTTACATCACCTCGGCCTTGTTTTTGCCTTTAGTCTGTTCTGTTTGTCCTTTTTAACCATGTTTAATTTCCAAATATACCCTGCTATCAGTGAACGACCATGCGTCACAGGAACAACCAGGGTGCGCTTCTAAGCTTTATATGCAAATTCACACCGTAATGAACTATGTCAATGTGAATATGGTTTTGTATGGAGGTTTCCGTCTTTTATGTATCGCTATGGGTTTTACACGGAAACCGCGACATGGCGGCCCCAAAGCGTCGACACGGAAAAACTGTGGTCATGGTGTTCACAGCACGTGTATTTGACCAATTTACTGATGATTGACACAGCATCTACCTGATTCCGAACTCCTCGGCCATTTTCCATCAAAAACAACCTCGGATGTATATGGACGGTTTACAATGTCAGAAATATATCCAGTTTAACTACGCTGCAAATATATCGCGTAGTAATTTCAATTTAGCAGTTAAACTTCAAGACTTTACTCTTGGGAATCTCAATTAGTTATGCAATTTTAAACTTCATTGGCAATCAATTAAAACTAAGTAATATAAAATACACGTTAAACATTTCTGTTAATCGATACTAGTATTTAAAATTACGAACTACTTCATCTGATGTACTGGCATACATCCGTGGTTTTTTCGATGGAAAATGGCCCAGGAGTTTCGATTGCATCTACCATATTCGAACAAAGTCTTATATTGTCATACAACCCTGGAAATCGTGCTCCGGAGAGCTTTAAGTACCCATGTGCATAATTGACAACATGGTTTGACTCTTGTGAGCAATATTTAAGTTCTAATTAAACGGTTCGACTCTTGTTAGCAATAAATACGTTCTGACAAAATGGTTCGACTCTTGTGTGCAATATTTATGTTCTGACAAAACGGTTCGACTCTTGTGAGCAATATTTACGTTCTGGTAAACTGGTTCGATTCTTGTGTGCAATATTTACGTTCTGACTAAACGGTTCTACTTTTGTGAGCAATATTTACGTTCTAGCAAACTGGTTTGACTCTTGTGTGCAATATTTACGTTCTGACAAAACGGTTCGACTCTTGTGAGCAATATATACGTTCTGGCAAACTGGTTTGACTCTTGTAAGCAGTATTTACGTTCTGGCAAACTGGTTTGACTCTTGTAAGCAGTATTTACGTTCTGGCAAACTGGTTCGACTCTTGGGAGCAATATTCACGTTCTGGCAAACTGGTTCGACTCTTGGGAGCAATATTCACGTTCTGGCAAACTGGTTCGACTCTTGGGAGCAATATTCACGTTCTGGCAAACTGGTTTGACTCTTGTGAGAAATATTCGCGTTCTGGCAAACTGGTTTGACTCTTGTGAGCAATATTTACGTTCTCGCAAACTGATTTGACTCTTGTGAGAAATATTTAGGATCTCGCAAACTGATTTGACTCTTGTGAGCATTATTCACGTTCTGGCAAACTGGTTTGACTCTTCTGAGCAATATTTACGTTATGACAGACTGGTTTGACTCTTGTTAGAAATATTAACGTTTTCTCTGCAAATTAAACTCGACCTAGGGTGAAAACATATGCATGTAGTCAAAGAACTGGGAGTCCTAACAAAAGAATAGTGTAATTGGTATGATTATTCTTGTAAAAAATAATAAAGTAACGCAGATATACAAAGGTACCTGTTTGCTATAAATTGGTGAATATAAAGGTACAAATGCCTTATTAATATAATATTTCACTTTCTTATAAGGTTCTACTTGCAGTTTCTTGTCACAAAGATTAAAGTTTAATGTAAATATCGAAAATATCGAAAATTAAGGGACTGTTTGTTTTACCTGTTTACTGCTTTGAAAACAAATCCTTATTGATATATAAATAGCGGTGTGTTTATTATGGCCTGAAAGCTTAAGAATTATTCAAAATTACCGCGTAAAAAGCGCCCGCAAAGTGGGGTAGATACTTTGTATCCGGAATGTACCCAACGATATGTGCGGTCAAACACTCGTTTCCGAAACAGCCCATATTAGAGTTGCAATATATTGCGCAGCAATATAAATGCTATTGTAGTCCTTATCAAGCCATAATGATGCAAATGGGGGTGGGGCGGGGCGGTGTAAGCTTTTTTATACTCACGCCCGAGCCTTGTCCAGTAGGCGAGTGCTACGATAAGATTGCATGTCATTTTAGGTTTTTGAAGCATAGTGCACAGACAGAAGTTATCGCTGGTTAGAGCTTACCTGGTTCTTTAACGTGCACATGTGTATGGATCCCCATTTACCATCCCTCCCGGAAGACAATTAGTATATTTTAGTACATCGGCGGCGAATCGAGCCTGCGATCCCTGGATTGACAGTTCAGTGAGTTACCACGGATGATGCCAATGGGCGCGGCTAGACCTTGAACATTAAAAGCATCATTATATTTATCCCGTACCTATACCGAGTTATTGCACATTATGGCCATTATCGTTAAAGTGTGAGCCAACCTTTTTTTTCTTTATTTCTACAGAAAATTAATATGTACATAATCATTTCAGGAATTGACATGGCTGCAACAGAGTGGTGTAATAAATAAATAAATGAATTTTGATATTCCACTGCCCTGGGCGTATATATTAATTTGATCCTGAAGTCCATCTTATCGATAAAGCTCGTGCTTTAAAGGTTTTAATAAAAATGGAAAGTAGAAAGTGTGTCTCTCAATAAGGCCTTAATCAAATAATCTAACATCTAGCAAATTGGGCATCGAATGTTGAAAATTCCTCTGTTGCTATCGAAAGGTACACAAGATTCGTAAGTCGGTAACCGTGTCACATTTGTTTTTGTTAAATTGACCTATTTTGAAAAACCTTCGACACATGGTTGCGCCTTTGGAGATAACCTCTGTCTGCGTTAGGTGGTTTATTGGCTTATCTGCAAGGCTAATGGTGAAAGAAAAAACCCTATATAGATACGAATTGGTTTTCAGAACACTCGGTGCAATTTATATACAAAAGAGAGCGCCGGACGGAACGCAAACGCTCGCCTGTTGTTTAATTATAAAAGGGACATAACTCATTAATTAGTGGAGTCAGAGTTATGAGCCTTGTTATACAAGTGCATATTGTCTCATTTGAGAATCTTGAACGGTTTGCTAAGACGGTTCATGAAAGACGTCGACGACGCCAAGGCTATGGCAATATATCGACTGTTTATCATCAGGCTAACCGGAAAAGACTCGTTTCCCTTCGTCTAAATCAATGCCAAAAAAGGAAAGAATGTCCACCGCGCTCATACCGATACCAAAACTTCATCATCATGTCCACATAAAGATCATCTTACTCGTTTCGTTTTCGACATGCTCCTCTTTTCCTTTTTTCAACCAAACGCTTGACGACGAAAGGCATGGTGAATACGCCCAGGATAGTCCTTTTATTTCGGTTTTTAAACGGTTTATTTAAAGTCAAGTTTTAATTGCACTGCCTTCTTTTTAGGACGGAAAGTCGCAGGAACAATAACAATGTGAATTCTTACATGTCAAGTATAAACAGCATTGCATGAAATCAAAGGTGTTGCTTCCGACTTCCCAGCATGTGCAAACCCAACTTTCTTCTCTCCCTTCCTTCTCTCATTGTTGTGTACCCAACTTTATTTTCTCCCTTCCTTCTCCCATTGTTGTGTACCCAACTTTCTTCTCTCCCTTCCTTCTCTCATTGCTGTATACCCAAAATTCTTCTCCCCCTTCCTTCTCCCATTGCTGTATATCCAACTTTCTCCTCTCCCTTCCTTCTTCCATTGGTGTGTGCCCAACTTTCTCAAATCCCTCCCTTCTCTTGTTGTTTGTGTGTGTCCCAAACTTTCAGCTCTCCCTTCTCCCATTATTGTGAAACAACCTTCCTTATATCCCTCCGTTCTCCCATTATTGTGTAACCAACTTTCGTATATCCCTTCATTGTCTGATTTATGTGTACCCAACTTTCTGTTTCCCCTCCCTTTCCCATTGTTGTGTACCGAGCTTTCTTCTCTTCTTCATTCTCCCATTAGTGTGTACCCAAATTTCTTCTCTCCCTCCCTACTTCCATTTTTGAGTACCCAACCTCTTTTTTTTATCTCCCTCCATTCTCCTATTGGTATGTACCCATCATTCTTTTCTCCTTCTCTTTTACCATTTGTGTGTTCCCGACCTTCTTTTTTCCCTCCGTTCTCCAATTGTTGTGTACCCATCTTTCTCCAATCCCTCCCTTCTCCAATTGTTGTGTACCCAACTTTCTCCAATCCATCCCTACTCCCACTGCTGTGTACCCAACTTTCTCAAATCCCTCCCTTACCCTTTTGTTGTATTCACAACTTTCTCCAATCCTTCCCTTCTCCGGATGTAATGTATCCAACTTTATCCAATCCCTCCCTTCTACGGATGTTATGTACCCAACTTTCTCCAATACCCCCTTATCCCGTTGTTGTGTCCCAAACTTTCTTCAAACACTCCCTTCTCTATTTGTTATGTACCCAACTTTATCCAATTCCTCCCTTCTCCGGATGTTATGTACCAAACTTTCTCCAATCCCCCCTTCTCCCGTTGCTGTGTCCCAAACTTTCCCCAAGCCCTCCCTTCTCCCATTGCCGTGTACCCAACTTTATCCAATTCCTCCCTTCTCCAAATGTTATGTACCCAACTTTCTCTAATCCCTCTCTTCTCCGTTGGTGAGTCCCAAACTTTCTCAAATCCCTCCCTTCTCACATTGTTGTGTACCCAATGTTCTGCCCTCCCTCCCTTCTCCCATTGTTATGTACCAAACTTTCTCAAATTCCTCCCTTCTCCATTGATGTGTACCTAACTTTCTCCAATCCCTTCCTTCTCCTGTTTTTGTGTACCCAACATTCTCCAATCCCTCCCTTCTCCCATTGCTGTGTACCCAACTTTCTCCAATCCCTTCCTTCTCCTGTTTTTGTGTACCCAACATTCTCCAATCCCTCCCTTCTCCCATTGCTGTGTACCAAACTTTCTCCAATCCCTCCCTTCTCCATTGATGTGTACCTAACTTTCTCCAATCCCTTCCTTCCCCTGTTTTTGTGTACCCAACATTCTCCAATCCCTCCCTTCTCCATTGCTGTGTACCAAACTTTCTCCAATCCCTCCCTTCTCCATTGATGTGTACCCAACTTTCTCCAATCCCTTCCTTCTCCTGTTTTTGTGTACCCAACATTCTCCAATCCCTCCCTTCTCCGGTTGTTGTGTACCCACCATTCTCCAATCCCTCCCTTCTCCCATTGCTGTGTACCCAACTTTCTCCAATCCCTTCCTTCTCCTGTTTTTGTGTACCCACCATTCTCCAATCCCTCCCTTCTCCCATTGCTGTGTACCCAACTTTCTCCAATCCCTTCCTTCTCCTGTTTTTGTGTACCCACCATTCTCCAATCCCTCCCTTCTCCCATTGCTGTGTACCAAACTTTCAACAATCCCTCCCTTCTCCCATTGTTGTGTACCCAACTTTTTTCTCTCCCTTCCTTCTCCGATTGTTGTTGACTCAACTTTCTTCTTACACTTACAGCTCCCGTTGCTGTATACCCAACATTCTTCTCTCCCTCCCTTCTACCGTTGTTGTGTCCCAAACTTTCTTTTCTCCCTCCCTTCTCCCATTGTTGTGTACCCAACTGTCTTCTCTCCCTCCCTTCTCCCATTCCTGTGCAACGAACATTCTTCCCCCCCCCCCCTTCTCCCATTGCTGTGTACCGAACATTCATCTCTCTCTTACTTCTACCATTGCTGTGTACCGAACATTCTTCTCTCCCTCACTTCTCCCATTGCTGTGTACCGAACATTCTTCTCGCCCTCCCTTCTCCCATTGCTGTGTACCGAACATTCTTCTCTCCCTCCCTTCTCCCATTGCTGTGTACCGAACATTCTTCTCTCCCTAACTTCTCCTGTTGTTGTGTACCGAACATTCTTCTTCCCTCACTCCCTTCTTCCATTGTTGTGTGCCCAGCTTTCTTCTCTCCCTCCCTTCTCCCATTGTTGTGTTCCCAGCTTTCTTCTCCCCCTTCCTTCTCTTATTGCGTTCGAGCGTCTTTCGGATGAGCATTTATATTGGTTGTCATAGTTGTTACGCAAATGTATGACGGGGACGTTCGGCTGAAAGTACTTAAGGAATTCGCTATCTTGTATGGTTTCAGTAATAATGACAGTTATGATAAACAGATGACTAAGGATGATAAAACCATTCATGTTTTTCGAATTTTATGTATGAAACCAATTCAACAGATAACACAAAATTGCGTTGATAGTGTACCAGTAAAATACCACCTACATTTTCAGTCAATGAAATAGCTCATCCGTATGCATTAAAAGCTCCGCCTACTCATAATCCGTGTAAGCGTTAATATATTTGGAAATGTACTTCTCCTGTGCACTTTCAAAATACGGACGTGGACGGAAACAAGGTTCGAAGTCTTCACTGTTGTTAAAGAACTACTTTCTACGAATCGGGTCGTGTTTTTCTACGTTTGAAAAGCATTGTAATTAAAAAGGCGTTAATAGTCAATACACCACACGTTAGACCCATCAGAACAACCAAGGGCGGTTCAAGGAATTGACATTAGAGGGGGCGTTACTTATGGGTGCAACCCTTTAACATGCGCTCCTCCTTTAGAACCGAATGTACATGGCATAAACTGTTTGCATGTTGATTTGGGGTAACACTCCCTTAAAGCTGCACTCTCACAGATTGACCATTTTTACAACTTTTTTTTTTGTCTTGGAAAGAACACACTTTTGCATAATTATCTGCAAACCAATGATATAAGATAGCTGACAAAAAAATCAGACCGTAGATTTTCATATTTCCGTTCGAAAATTAATGTTTTATGGCTTAAACCATTAGTAACGGTTTAAGCAAAAAGCATAAAACATCGATTTTTTAACTTCAGTATATAATTCTGCGATGTATTTTTTTCTCAGCTCTCTTATATCACTGGTGTCCATGCATTTTCGCAAAAATTGCCTCGTTCCAAGACAAAAAAATAAAAACGTTGTCAAAATGTTCAATCTGTGAGAGTGCAGCTTTAAGGAAAATTTAACAATTTGTTGAAGTCGGAAATGGTGCATTATGAGCTTATTACTTTTTTTCTCCCATATTGATATAAAGACTAAACTTGGACGGTTTAAGAGGGTAGCACGCGCCCGATACACCCCCTCTAAAGCCGCTAGTGTTGAGTGCAGCATGATCAATGTTGTCGCCGAATATGTAGGTTACATACAAAGCCAGTAAGTAAACATTAGGTAAAATATTATTGGCTCGCTCACTGCGCTCTCCCCGCCAATCAATGTACTGAATATATTCTTACTATTACATAATCAAAGCGCATTGGTAAAATTTTAGTGCGGCTCATACTTTGGTGTTCAAAATATATTGCGGTCCGTACAGATTGGTGTACATCATAACAGTGTGATGCCTACTTTGTTATTTTTAATGCATTCGGTACTTTGGTATTTTTTAATGCGTTCGGTTCGTTTTTATTCAACATTATAATGCGGTCCGTACTTTGTTATTTTTAATGCGATCGGTACTTCGGTATTCAACATTATAATGCGGTCCGTACTTTGGTATGTTTAATGCGATCGGTACTTCGGTATTCAACATTATAATGCGGTCCGTACTTTGGTATGTTTAATGCGATCGGTACTTCGGTATTCAACATTATAATGCGGTCCGTACTTTGGTATGTTTAATGCGATCGGTACTTCGGTATTCAACATTATAATGCGGCCCGTACTATGGTATGTTTAATGCGATCGGTACTTCGGTATTCAACATTATAATGCGGTCCGTACTTTGGTATGTTTAATGCGATCGGTACTTCGGTATTCAGCATTATAATGCGTCCCGTACTTTGGTATGTTTAATGCGATCGGTACTTCGGTATTCAACATTATAATGCGTCCCGTACTTTGGTATGTTTAATGCGATCAGTACTTCGGTATTCAACATTATAATGTTGTCCGTACTTTGGTATGTTTAATGCGATCGGTACTTCGGTATTTAATATTATAATGCGGTCCGTACTTTGGTATGTTTAATGCGATCAGTACTTCGGTATTCAACATTATAATGCGGTCCGTACTTTGGTATGTTTAATGCGATCAGTACTTCGGTATTCAACATTATAATGCGGTCCGTACTTTGGTATGTTTATTGCGATCGGTACTTCGGTATTTAATATTATAATGCGGTCCGTACTTTGGTATATTTAATGCGATCGGTACTTCGGTATTCAACATTATAATGCGGTCCGTACTTTGGTATGTTTAATGCGATCGGTACTTCGGTATTCAACATTATAATGCGGTCCGTACTTTGGTATGTTTAATGCGATCGGTACTTCGGTATTCAACATTATAATGCGGTCCGTACTTTGGTATGTTTAATGCGATCGGTACTTCGGTATTCAACATTATAATGCGGTCCGTACTTTGGTATGTTTAATGCGATCGGTACTTCGGTATTCAACATTATAATGCGGTCCGTACTTTGGTATGCTTAATGCGATCGGTACTTCGGTATTCAACATTATAATACGGTCCGTACTTTGGTATGCTTAATGCGATCGGTACTTTGGTATTTAACACTCTAGTGCGTTCGGTACGTTGTTGTTCAACATGACAGTGTGGTCCGTGCTGTGGTGTTCAACATTATATTTTGTTTCGTGCTTTGGTATTTTTGATGCAGTTAGTATGTTGGCATTCAACATCAAAGTTCTGTCCGTTCAGTTTGGTGTACAGCATGACAGTGCGACTCATTATTTGGTGATCAGCAGGATAGTGCGGTCCTTCTCCAAAGCTTGATTGACTCCAGCGTTCGTTACTACAAAACAAAACCTGAATTTACGACGTTTTATAACCCAACACCCATGTTTGATTTACGTCTCCTTGAGCTATAAACCCACTGCCATAACCGCGGTACCTTTGAAGGTCATTCTACATGCTCGTTGACCTTGTAAAAGAATATGTACACAATGATAACCTGTTCAAATACTAAAGCAAAAACTGCTAAGGTTTACAACGCAAAATTCTGGCATGGTATGATAAGATATATATGTATGGCCATGAATAAACATTTCGATTAGGCAAAAAAAAAAATACCTGTGTTTCCGGTGACCCGACCGACCATATTTTTTCCTCGCCGACACTAATCTTTTTTTAGACATAAAAGTAAAAAAAAAAGTCTATCGTAAAACAAAATTATATTTTTTTAAAATATATCGTCAATATTTTCGTTCTTTGTCTTTCTATGTACCCGGAGAATAAACTTTCATTCCTTATTATGTATTACCGAGACGCTATGTCAACAGGAATACAAAATGGCGGAGGGCGACGAACCCTGTCCGATATCTTCAAATTGGCAAACGCATGTTTACGGTCCAAACACGTGGTTAATCACAAGAGACATATTTTGCAGTCTTTAAAGCTCGCGGTGTTATTTATTCATGTCCAAAATAAAACTTTCTTTTTTACGATTATGCATTGCGTATATCATGCAGGCTTCTTACGATTAAGCTTTGCTCCATCTAATGCAGGCTACTTCCAAAGTTCCGATACACATTTCACTCATCGTTACATTAATTTATCCGCAATTATCAATGGTTATTTATTTCGCCTTATTAAAAATAAGTCCCATCAACTGAAATCCAGTTAAAAACCTTCGAAAGTTAACGACACATTTGTTGGAATGTGTCGGCTGCAGATCAAACGGTACTATTTGTGACGTCAGTGCACGAGCGATGATAATATCAAAGGCGCGTTGCTATGGTTTGTATTTAATTCGGTCAGTCGGATACCGTACGATCCCATTTGATTGCCAAGATTTCGCCTAGGCTGGTAAGAAAATACCATACGATCGAAAAAATAATAATCAATAATCGTCGTCTGGGAATCTTATAACAATGACCGAAATGTTTGAATTCACTATAAATATGAATGAAACCTTGATTGTACGAAAATAAGATAAGTAAATAAATCCATATCCGCGTTTACTTGTTGTTTTTTTTAACCTACCTCCACTTGAAGGCCTAGTTTAAGGAGCTCACAGTCGACAAGAAAATCGGTAATTTTCCTCATGCTAATTAACAAATTAGTTGATAATTGACTGTTTGGGTAGAACATTATCACAGATCTGTAGAAATTGAAGTGCTGGATTTGTTTTCTAAAAACCGATCGCGACTTATAAACGAGTATTGTATACAAAAAACACCAGATTTCATCGGAAAAATTGGCGGGAAAATACGGTAGTCGAAGGTGTTTTTCTGTGACTTTTTGTAAATTATGAAACGCTTAGATATAACATAATTGTTATGATTCAACAGAAAATTGCATGATATGGAAACTCTAAAAAAAAAAAAAAAAAAAAATCCCGACCGACCGACCCTATTTTTGTTCGCCATGTCACCGGAAACACAGGTGGGTTTTTTTTGGCCTTAAATTCATTTAAGGGTCTCATCGGCAATATTCTTAAAACAAATTAGAACGTTAAAACCACAGGGACAGGATACGTTGTAATGCCTGCTACGCCCCCACCCCCTATTAGCAAACACCCAATAAGCGAAAACATTCTCATGTTTATAAGGCCTAAACAAAATGGTTTGGTTAGGGTTACATCCTTTTCAAAAAAGGGGGGTAGGTAGGCTTTTTATTTATTTTTTATTGGGCTTTATATACGAATGCCATTTTTATCATTGCATATTCTGTATAAAGCATTCAAGAGTTTAAACTACATACTGAAAAGCAAGTTTTTCAAAAAAATTCAAACTGACTATAAAACCGGTAAGGTCGGCGCCTATTTCATAGGTAGGGTCGGGTTTAAAACTAAAATCACATTTTTACGAATATCCTGTTCTGGGATAATTTTTCTCGGAAAAGACAAAAGGGTGCGCAATTTCGACTAAACGTAATATGTAAACAATACATTTATTGTTTACATTTACAAGGAATTCACCATGCATGGGAAATCCAATACAAGGACCCTCTCAGGCAAAAGGAAGACACTACGTGACCTTACTGATAACGTGATATATAACCATTCACATGACAAGTGCTTTTGTTAAATTCTGTCTTATCTGAGCGAATTCGAAGGGAATTTCAGAAATAGTGCAAAACCTTATAAAGGACTTTATCTGCGTGATTTAGTTGTATTTCAATACCCCAAGGTGGATAAAAGGTTTGAAGGACGCATCAAATAGATAGCAGGTACGTTGATTACGTAATGGTCTTGTTTGTCTTCATTTTTTTTATCAAATTATCAAGCATTTACCGTAACCACGGCAATAAAAGGCCGGTCTAATATATTTTCGTAAACCAATGGAATATGACTAGACAGTCGACATCTTTTTTTATTTGTAAGTAAAATATTATTCAAAATCAATACATACAGATGTAAAACAAACATAATTGTTGAGTGATAAACTGCTTTTACTAAATACTAGTAGTTCATTTATGGAAAATATTATTTTTTAAGTGTTTTCTGCACCTTTCTTTCAAATTAAACACGGTATCCCTCATAAGAACCATTGTTTTCGACATTGCTTCATTCTTTTCGGTAAATTACAACAATTGTATCAATTTCGGTACGCCTTATTTTAGAGTAAAAGTGCATCTTTAAGTTGGTAGAAATATTTCCGGCAGGAGACTAGTATACACGCGTTCCTTAGTCATGATTAACTGAAATATAAATATATGACATTCAATATAAATATTCAGCAATTCTTGCAGTATGCGGTTGTCGCTTATGTTCGTGACGTTAGCGTGCCTGCTCTTGTTGTTGAGTGCACCGGAAGGAACAGACGGACGACGGTGGCGGATGAGAAGAACTTGCCGGGGAAAGCGCTGCCCTCCTGGTAGGCAGTGCGCGATGATGGGAGGTATTCCTAGGTGCAGGGGACGCAATGTTTATCTCAGACCGGGACAGGCATCAGGTCAGCAAGGCGAAATCTGACCGCTGGATGTAACGTGGTGAATTTAAACCGGCAGTGCCCGTGCTTTAAAGACAAACCAACATTAGTGTGGTATTAAAAATGAGGCTCACATAATATATCTTACCTTAAAACACTATGATTGTTTTGTTCATGATACTAGGTCGTTTAAGTGTGTATCTGGTTATTTTTGCTTTTATATGTTTTTAATTGAATTGAAAACACACACACGCGCACACACACGCACGCAAGAACACACACACACAACACACGCACGTAAACACACACACATACACACACAAACAACTGTGAACATGTTCTTGGAGGAAGTTTAATTGTAAAAAGAAAACATGATTAAACACGACTTGTTTTCCTGATCTCTTAGGTGTAACCAATGTCATTATGCCCTAAAATATACATTAAGTCTACAGACCAACGCCACAGGCACGTCAAAATCATGACGGTAAAGTTGGAAGGTAGTTGGTAGTTGGTAGTTGGGGATTCGAATATTCAACTACTTACCAGTTGCCAGTTGGGGATTCGAAAATTCAACTACCTGCTAGTTGCCAGTTGGGGATTCGACAAACACTGTTTCATTTCCAGTCGATTATTCGCGAATGTTCAATTGCAAACCAGTGTATGTCTTTATGTATGGTTTTAAAGGTCACATATGGGAAAATTATTCGCCAAATGTTTCTTTATGCATGAACACATATGTATCTTTACGATAAACACTGTTTTAATTTACTTTTATTCGTATATTCGCCAGTCGAATATTCATCCATGCATAAAGAAACATTTGGCGATTAATTTTCCCATATATGCATTCACTTAAAATATAAATAAACGATCGCAGAGTCTATTTCAATGTACATGCACTTTAAAATGGTGCCTATATTACATGATTGCAACCATTTTGTAATGTGCACGGTGTGCCCATAATGTTTTGTTGCAATTTTTTTACAATCTGCGGACTTCAATCAATATGAGAGATATACATAAGTGAACAAAATGCATTTTTACACTCTAAAACAATCGAAAAGCCAACCGGAAGAGGAAGCGAAAATGATTGTTCATGCTTTTGTAGGATGACAAACAATGTTGAAAAGTTTGATATTCAGGTTGAATGAAATATATTTAACTACCGCATGACCAAAAACTTGCAATTACTGCTTCTGAAATATTATTTAATCATAGTAAATCGTTTACACACACATTGATGTTGAAAACAGAAAGAAACACTATGCTCGATTACGATTCGTGGCATCCAGTTAAACAAGATCCCCATGGGTGGTTATGCTCTAGTGGCAAGACTTTTTGACAATACTTGTATACTGAAAACTCACAGTTAAAGGGAATCGATGACAAATATGTTTCACAAAGAGAAAGGGGAAATAACTACTACAACAAAACCCAACTCTCTGTACAAAGTAGTCCCCTATTGAAAATAGCTAAGCTAGGGCTTAGAAGCGTTTCGGGTAGAGGGAAATAACTACTACAAAATACATAACACTGTAAAAGTTGTCATCCTTAGAGAATGCGTTTTGCTAGGGCTTCAACATTTCAATTGCAATAATCCCGTCGTGCAAGGGGCGGACCAGTATTCAGAAAGGTTTCGAGCTCTTATGGATAAACGAAATACTGTAGCGCGTTCACAAGCAATTATTTACGGACGGACGGTCGCACGGACGACGGACACCGCGCCATAGCATAAGCTCTTCTGTTATTTGGCCAATAGTGCTTAAAGTCACATCATTATCGTATGTAAGGTTCGTTCCACGCATATGTTATGTGGTAACCTATGCAATTCGATTCCACCAATAAAATTATGTACGGTACGGTTAAACTGTATAGATTTCTAACATTGTAAGCCGTCCATATAAATCCGAGGTTGTTTTCGATAGAAAATGGCCGAAGTGTTCCGAATGGTACGTATACAATACCATGATGTCATTACTGTATACATGTATGATACCGACAATCAGACAAGACCAGCTTCAACAGTCGTCACCAGTTAGGAATTTTATCAGTTTTAAATAGTGTGCGTTATCGGTAAAACGAGGTGGATATCCAGGGACGGCTCCAAGAAATGACGTTAGAGGGGACGTAACTTAGGGGCGCAACCTTTTAACATTCGCCCCTCCCTCAGAACCTAAAGTATATGGCATATACTGTTTGCATGGGGGTTTTGAGTTACTCCCTCAAGAATAAGTTTACAATTTAAAGTCGGAAATGGTGCGTTATGAGTGTATTTTATCACCTTTTTCCCTCATATTGATATGAAAAGTGAACATGATCGTTTTTGGAGGGGGAACGCGCCGGCTGCCCCCTCTAAATATGCTTGTTATATCAGCAATTAGAAAATAAAGCTACGTTTTAAATAAGTGTTGCCTGAATCACTTCGTACACCCAAGACATGGAATAAACAAATTTGCTTATACATACTCCGCAACAAAGTATGTAACTAAATAATACGAGTTGATTATTAAGTCTGATATTTTCTATAGTATTATATCATACGATAATAATAATACGACAGTCACTTTACTTCTAAATTCGCAATGACTTATTGTAAATAATGCACCAGTCAATTGTTACCAATGCCCCTTAGGTCCGGAGGTATACCGGGGATAGCACAAAATGCGTGTGAATATTAAAGTGACACTCTTATTCAAAGTCAATACATACACATGTATTACAAGCATAAATTTTGCGTGATGAAACTTGAACTACTTACTAAATAATGCATTTATAGAAAATAGTAATTACTGATAAGATTGTCATTGTGTATTTAATGGCTGAAAGAGCAAAAATATTAAAGGATTGGTGAGTGCTAAAAGATTTACTGTGATCTGCTACAGTCTTATAAGGTAGAAATACTGTGTGTTTTTTGTGCACCTTTCTTTCAAATTAAACTCGGCATCCTTCATAAGAACCATTGTTTTCGACATTTATTCATCCTTTTTAGAATATTAAAACAATTGCATTTATCGTGGTTTATCTTATTTGTGAGTAATAGCGCATCTTTAATATTGTTTACGCTATGGCATTTGACCCCTAGCTAATCGTTTGAATCCTGAATGAAACAACAAAGAGCCAGCACCGGTGTCCCGTCTGACATCTGCTGATCGTTGTACGAGGGATGTCCGGAATGTTTTGAGATTTTGATTTGAAAAAATATAATTATATAATCTCATACTAAGGAAGAAAATGGTTTTCAAGACAACCCATGTAACGCTTTACGGAGCACTTTGAAAATAGCGTTTTCTGAAGTCTTCATAATTAAATTGTACTACTCGGTCTGAATAATAGACGCCAAAACGTCACATATATGAAGTTAGGACGGGATTGTACGTCTTTAGCAACACTGACCAGCAGGAAGTTGGCATTTTAAAGTCCTTTGATGGTATTGAACTAGTTATAAGCCCACTTTAACATTGCGACGCATTACCATCTAACTAACATTGCATTAATTAAACATCGACGTAATTGACTAACGTCATACTTTATTTTTAACAGTTCATTTTACTATTTAAATGTTCAAAAGTACGTCAAATAAAATGAAACCTTTAAAAATTCTTCACATCCATCAAAGAAAACTTTTAGGACCATCTTTACATCGGAATCACATAAGTGGTGCTTTCTCATTCATCAGAGGTTCGATGGTGATAATTCTAACGTGTGGTACGCATGGCATCATCACTCTGGTGAACGAGAATGAAGGTGGTGGTGGGAGTAGTTTATATATTATAAGAATAAGATGTTTATTTGGGTAACTGATACATTTTATTTCAATAAGAGTAAAACGTTTTTAAATACAAAGATAAAATATTGACAATTTGGAGTTTCATTAAATAAAACAACCATAATTTCATAATATTAAACAAAAGATTTTTTAATTAAGTACAATACTACATGATTATTGTACATAGTAACATATAAACAATTCAATATTGCTGGGGGCTATTCCAGTAGATCATATAGCCCACGGTGGGGAAGGCAAATATTTTTCTAGTATATAGGTGGGTTTCTTTTTTCGCGTATTTCAGAAGGGTAAATTTGTTTCTGTAGGGTGGGGGGGGGAGGTAGTATGATTTAAAAAGACCTTCACCCCACGGGTAATTTGTTTTAATGGAATCGCCCTGGGCAAGATGGTACAAATGTATTTTAATTTCAAAATATTCACAATTTAATATCAATCCCCTGTCATGCTTTTTAAAACATCTAATTTCCCAAACAAAAACCTGCTAATTATTGCACAAATGGTTCATCAACCAAAGCCTTTGGAACTCCAACCTTTGGAACTCCAACCTTTGGAACTCCAACCTAAACACACCTTTAAATGAATGAGGTCGAAGCATTACATTCGGATAACCTAAAATTAGCTCTCGAATTTCATTGAAAAAGCATTAGATATTTTTTTTTATTCAAATACCTACTTAAAACTTACATGCATGTGTTAAAACAAACAGTGAACAGAAGCAGTTTTGAAGAAAGCTGAAGATTCCTAATGCTAATACTGTTGTGTGGAGAATGTCAGCATAATTCATTAAAACCTGAATCAGTAATTGATACAGTTGAAGATTTTTCGTAATTAAAGAAAAGATAAATATGCTTTATCAGTATGACCTTGGACTGAATTACTGCTCTAAATCCACTTACATTAAAACTACTACAATACTTAATTTAATACTAAATGATATTCAACATTATAAGGGGTTCTTATAGCTGATGTTGTCAATCTCGAAGAAAAGCTTCAGGTTTATACAAATATGAGGGATTCGTGCCCAAAGCATGGTGAAGGGGCTTATACAACTTACAAAATAGGTTCCAAAGACTGTATATTCATTTCGAGGTACTTTCTACTGTTTTTGATGCAAATGTCCACAATCTTTACAACTATTCAATAGTCTGAAGTTAATAGCTCTCAATCATAAACTTCAGAACCCTTGATTTATCCTAAACTTCAGAACCCCTGGAGCCATATTCAAAAAAACAACTTAGATCAATCTTAAATATAAGAGAAAAATCTGCATGTTTTGATTGGACAGTAAAATCAATTGACCAATTGACCAAATGGAATCAATGAGGCGTGTCTAAGGCTAAAGATAAGAACTATATTGAATACCGCCCCAGATTAATCCTTAACTTTAGTGGCCTTGCATTCAGATCCGATATTTTGTTTTATAAAACTGACTATGATAAAATTCAAATTAAAACACTTTTACAAGTAAACCATACTGTAAGAAGATGTACACACAGAAGTTAAAATCAAACAGATGTCACCTGTATGCTCTAAAAACTATTCAGAAATAAATTAAAACCCAAACTAGGTGTGCAAGACTACACGTTGATATTTATATTATGTAAGATCTGTTTCTCCGTGTCCGTGTGGTGTGCAGTGAAAGTTCCGTAGTACGGCTGTTGGGATAATGACTGGAGAAACTCTGTCAAGAAAGGCTGAAACAGAAAGAAATATACATACATTCGTACATAAATATATCAACCTTCATACAGCAAGACACATTTCAAGACTTTTCTACTTAAACCAGCAGTTTTCAAATCCAAATTAAGTTAAAACGCCTCAAGTCCACATATACAAACAAAGACGAAAAGGAACACACTGAACATTCTGTATTCAATTACAAAGTTTAGATGTTTCAACTTAATAATTTGAACATAGTGTAGAAATGTACCCTCCTCACAGCATTCCCCAACCCTCACTTGACACATAACCACCCCACCACACCCACATACCAGCAGGTTGACACATAACCACCCCACCACACCCACATACCAGCAGGTTGACACATAACCACCCCACCACACCCACATACCAGCAGGTTGACACATAACCACCCCACCACATACCAGCAGGTTGACACATAACCACCCCACCACACCCACATACCAGCAGGTTGACACATAACCACCCCACCACTACCACATACCAGCAGGTTGACACATAACCACCCCACCACACCCACATACCAGCAGGTTGACACATAACCACCCCACCACACCCACATACCAGCAGGTTGACATTATTGACAGGATCAAGCAGAGCGTCTGGGTCGTCTTCCTCATCCTCTGCGTCGTCTATAAAGGTAGACAACTCTCCTGCAAACTCGTCCAGCAGACTGGACAGTGTCTGACCACTCAATTGAACATCCCCTGCCCCCTCCTCCTCCTCGTCTTCCCAACCCTCCTCCTGAAATAATCACATTGCAATACTGTGAAATAATTCTTCAACTTCTACTTGGACAACAAACATAATGGGAAATGGAAAAAAATAACTCAAAGAGATCAAATTAAATGCACTTGACTTTTTGTGAATGTCATATGATTTTATTGTTCATCGCAAATTTTTGATGATAAAATAACAACAATTTCAATTTAAATGTAATCAAAATTGGCTGAAATATATATGTTCTTTTCTAATTTAAAAATGTTATTATGTCAGCTTCATTGTGAAGATCAATATCTTCTGAGTTTTGTTCCAAGGTAGAATCAAGTACTGGTTCCCTTTTTGAGAGAAAGTCTTGCTCCTGCTGGGTCTCAAGCGATCAACCCCTTGAGTGAAAGGCTGACACCTATAATACTCTCAACCTCTACTGTGAGTGATGCCTGGGCCAGTATTCAATATTGATCTTATCTTTATCCTTAGACATGCCTCAGTTATTCCATTCAGCCTATTGGTCAGCTAAATATACCGGCCAATCAAAACACTCACTTTCTAATATTAAATTTAAGTTCAATCTAAGTTGCATAATGAATACGGCTCCTGATTTCATTTAATAACAGTGGTTTTAAGTTTATAATATCTGCTGAAGACAGCCTACCTCATCTTCCTGACTGTCATTTTGTGCAGCGGATTGGCTGCTCTCTATCTGGTTGTTCAGCTCATTAATTAGGAGTTTATAGATCTTCACAACCACTGGCACTGTCGTCCACTCTACCTTCGCTACAAATATACATGGGAAATATCAGGATTTGTCACATTGCTTAACTTGAATTATCTTTAAAAAATTAATTGGGGTCATCCTCTGGTCAAGGCTAATCTCAAGTATGAGGACAGCGGGTCCAAGCTAGTTATCAATCAGACAAGCCTTTTGTGTTCATTGTAACCATGGCTGTGACTATATGACTACTGACCAGGTCATCTGCTAATCAAGACCAACCTTCCTTTTTGTTCAGTCTACCAACTGACCAACAAACATGTACAAAGCAATATTCCCCCACTTTTTTCCGTAGCAGGGCACAGTCATTGGAAAATAAAGTTAAGTTTCATTATCACAACTAGATATAAATAGCTATGAGTAAAACACAGTAAACCATTTCCTTTTATACTTAGAAGTACTTAAATCAGTATACAGTTTTATAAAACTATTTATCATGATTCATAATTCAATTAGTGTATCAATTGAGAAAAAAATCTTTGATAGAAAATAAGCAAATATTCTTCAAGATATAAGTTAGAAATCAATCAAAATGATCAAGTCAAAAACTTGAAAAGAAAAGTAAACTATCAATTAGGCTATTCATACAAGTCATTCCCTGTTAGTACAGAAGTGTATTTGTGTGGGTTTATATATCTTGTGCCTAATCACTCCTATTGTGGTCCGGCGATTTCTGGTTATCTCTCAGACATTCTCCAGTTATCAAACATTAGTCCACTTTTTATAGAAATTATCGCACAATTATATTACTATTATACAAATATTCAACCAGATTATATTCAGGTATTTATTATTAAAAACTTCTTTTTTTCTTGAAAGCATTAATGCACAAATTCACCATTACATATAAATAGAATATACATTTCATACATGAATAAAAAAGAAATAATAAATAATAAATAGGACTGTCATATAAACATACTGGTGAAATTGTATTAATTAGCGTACACTAACATAATGTAAGATAAGGAAGTTCAGATAATTTTTAATTAAGTTTGAATTTTAACTTTTGATTTCAATAAACCCCAGTTTATTTGTTTCAAAGATTAAACTATTGGAAAAATAACTTCTGTTCATAAGTTCAACACATTGAACCTTTTAATTTTACTTCCTTAATTAATAGTAAACATGTAACTTGTCAGTAATTATATTAAATGGATTATTCTCAAATCTTTGAATCTGTATGTATATCAACAATATGGAATCCCAAAAAGCTATAAATAGACAAACACTTCCAAAGTGGCTAGCATATAAATAATGCAGCTGCAATTTTCATAAATATTTTTAGTTTTCTCTAAAAATATATCTTTTTCATGTAGAAAGATATTTGTAATTTATAATTCATCCACAATATTGCCAATCTTTTAAGTACAGAAATGGATACAGTATGAATTTTCATTCATCCATTTTGTTCATTAAACTTCTATGACTCCACTAATTGGAACAAATATCCTGTTTTCACAGATATACATGTATATGCCAATATTGAAATATACCCCTCTCAGCCAGGAAGTGTTTACAATGATGATAGTTTATAAGTTACAGAATACTCCGACTGAAGTGTGGTCCGGCGGGTGCTGGTTATCAATCTTCATTACCTCCAGCATTCAACATTAGTCCACATTTTACATTGATTAATTAACATAACTATTCAATTTTTTCACAATTAACTTTTCTGATGAAACATTTTATTAAAACAAGAGAGGATTAAAAACATCTTGCTCCGTGAGTGTCACTATCCACTGCCAAGGAACATTTGCAACACTGCATTCATGTGATTTAAGAAGAAATGCATTGACAATGATTGTATCCATCACCTATGACCTTTAAAATCTGACCATGAATAAGAAAGATATGGACTGGACAAAAACAGGACAGACAGAAGGCATGAGGACGCGCAAGATTCCCATATAGCCCTAACTTCACTAATGGTCATCAACTGGTCAACTACAACCTATGGTTAACTACTTCTGCAGTTTCATGGTCATAGGTCAAGCCATTCTCAAGTTAATTACGCAGACAAAAAATTTCTACCACATGTGAGACTGACCTACCTTACCATTAACCTACTGACCATCCAAACAAAAGAACGTCATCCATTAGTCAAGTAGAACTTACATGTGTAGTTTCATGGTCTAAAGTCAAGCTATTGTCAAGTTAGCATGCAGAAAAAAGTTCTTCTTATGCTGGTCAAGGGCATCCTACCAGTCATATGGTCTTAGCTAATTCCATTCACTTGTTATTGTGTAGACAAGTTTTTAACAAAATTGATGTGAATGACCTACCGAACCCCAAAATAATAGGGGTCAATTGCTGGTCAAGAGCAACCTGCCAGTGAAGTTTCAGGGTTATATGTCAAACCATTTTCAAGTTTTTGTTTTTTCAAGACTTGGTGTGCAAACCATCAACACATTTGCGAACCTATATGCCACTTTCATATTATATATTTCATTCATATCAATACATGGACTCAAAGTAAATTCAGCAATTCCTTAAAACAAGCATAGAATTGTCAATGCAAGCTAGAAGAGGCCGATAAGTAATGTGATACATCAGTAAGTAAGATTCAATGCATTGTACTTAACAATGTCAATTTGAAGTTTTTGACAATTTTCTCTTTTTTTGCAATTGTATCATCTGGTGTCTAGCTCCTTTAAAGCTGCACTCTCACAGATTGACCATTTTATCAACTTTTTTTATTTTTTGTCTATCTGCAAACCAATAATAAAAGATTGCTGACAAAAAAACCGATCTGAGATTTTCCATATTTCTGTTTGAAAATTAATGTTTTATGGCTTAAACCATTACTAACGGTTTAAGAAAAATGCATAAAACATCAATTTTTGAACTTATTTATAAAAATCTGCGATCTGATATTTTGTCAGCAGTCTTATATAACTGGCTTCCATGGATTTTCTTAAAAATTGGCTCATTCTAAGACAAAAAATAAAAAAGTTGTCAAAATGATCTATGAGAGGGCAGCTTCAAGACTTACAGTCTCATCTAAAATCTTGTTTCACCTTTTTACAAAATGTGATTGGTAATCCTCCCATGGATCAAACAAATCATGAAGCTTACACTGACCTTTTGACCTTGTCCTGATTCCATTCCCCGAGGCACTGATGATCTCGTCACCCTCGACAACGATGTCCTTGAGACGCGAGTCGTTTGTTGACACTATGTGCTGCAGCAGTTTAACCATGGCAACCACCCTGGAAACAACGAGGAAGTGAGAGTAGTGTAAAATTATGGAAATAAAAAGAAATGCTGCAACGTAACGAGCACTTCTGCACATATAAATATACAAAGAGAGGATAATGCTTGTTTCAATGAGATATGGATTATTTTTATCTGATTATTTTTAATCAAGTGGGCATAGAAAGGCAGTCTTTCATAATTTTTCACGATTGAGTCAAATGAAAAGATCGACTTGCAGTGTTCACAATCACGAAAAGTTTGCTGCCAGAATACCGCAGCTAATTGTATAAGACCTTGATAAGTTAGCCAACGGTTGTCTTTCAGCTAGTTTGCACATATAAATAATTTGATTGGTCGATAGTAATTATTCAACAAATATTGACTAACTAATTGGCTAACTTTGACCAAACCAAAGAGTTATCCAGTTTTATACAATTGACTGTCTATCTTTACCAATAGTTCAAAGACTCTTACATGACTTTCCTCTCATAAGCCCCATAGAAAGAGTGTTGCCTTGCACACCACTCCTTCAAGACAAACTCGAGAGCTGGTTTTCCCATCGGGTCGGGCACGCTCGTCAGAAATTCTAGGACAGCCTCCATCTGATCATGCATCAGCCGGGCGAATATCATCAACAGGGACTGGAACATGGGAAAGATTACAATGGAATTACAAACAGTTGTGCAAATATTTTGTAATCTATACTCCACTGGTTTCTGTATTTTAAGTCCTAAGGTTCTAAAGAAATAAAGGAAACACAAAACTCAATATAGCTTCATGCATTGGCTGCTTTTGAGTGGCCATCAATTGATTGTGTTTGGTCAAAACTGATCATTGATTCCAGCGACAAGTTGTCTTTCTCTTTCCTCTCGTTTTTGCATTCGGTTATATTCCGCCTTTTTTTTTTTATCCTTTTGAGTTCATTTACACATTCTGAATGGTTCAATTGTTATTGGTAACAATATGACCGAAAGGAACAACACTTAACTTAAGCATAGTTAAGGACTACAAGTACTGTACCTGAATAAAACTACAATTGAGGTATTGTCAAAAGCCAATTGTACTATGGAAGATAGGTCACTTTTATAAAACCGATTATCGATAGTCAAATTAGAGCCCATTCCCAACACTACCTGCATCACACTGAGTGTTTCAGTCTGCTGCATCTTGCTGAGGACAGCCCGCAATATCAGGTCCATCTGCTCCCCGAGCTGACCTCCAACCTTTGAGAGAACCACCGTCACCAGTCGACCAACAAATGATGCAGTAAACTGTGACGTCTTAGGGTCCAGGAGCTTGGATATCACTTGGATGATGTATGTCAGACCAGAGTTCCCTGTACAAGAAGAAGTGCAACATGACAAGTTTTATTTATAATACAACATATATTTTTCAGCCAATGAAATTGCAGATATGTCATCATTAAGTACTAGGTGTAATCATTAAAAATCTCATATTTTGTGCGTAATTAAAGGTCCCCCAACTTGCACTCATCCGATACACAATCCCTGCACCAGAGTTTGCGTTAATAATGTGTCAGCCATAAGTTGTGTGTAGATGTCATTGTTAGATGACCTGAATTAAACTTAAGCTTACTCCGCCCATTCTTAATCATTAAGATTTAAATTCATTTTATCTTACTAAAAATAATATAAACTATGGTACTAAAATCTTTTCAATTTATAACTAAAATCTACTTTTTGAAACAGCCCCAGGATTATTGTCAAAGATTCTTCATCATAATAGCCCATTATATCTTCTTTAGTATTCAAAATGTGACATGAGATAATATGCAATACAAATGGTCTATGAAAAGCAGGTAAAACATCTGTAAGCCTACCTTGTTCATCATGCCAGTGTACAATCTGGTCCATGGCAACAGAGGCGAAGGCTCGTATACATTCTCCACCACTCTAGAACAAACAGAATGGAAATAATTTGATAAATAAAATGATACATTATTTTGCCACACAGATTATCAAAATAGAATGCAATACCCTTCATAAAAAAGTCTTAGTTCAGTAAATGTACAGGGGTGTTGACAACGAAACACTATCCATTTCAGTCAATGAACACTGAAGAAATAAATCATCGTCGATTATAGTACATTATTAAACAAAAATGTGACATTACATAGCATGACTAATGCCACAACATTGTTTGGCATAATAACCTACAAATTGATCTATAATTTTGATATACAGCAAGAAATATGAGGTGCTTTAAAAGTTTGTCTTATATATTATGGTTTTTCTACCTGCATGGTGGCGTTATCATCCGTGTTAAGTGTACAGTACACGGCCGCAGGGAAGGCACCGAGCAGCTGATCAGATATTGGGGCCTTGCTGGCTCTCGCTATAGTTGTGAGGATATCCAGGGCTACCTGAAAGTTTGTTTTTTTTTTATTTACATGAATATTTGTTTCCCTTAAAATCTTAATAATTTCATCAGTAATCAATCAACTTGATCCCATAATATAAATACTCTAATCAAATGATCTTTAATTTTTTTTTTATTAATTTACAAAAAGTTAGAAACACTTCAAAGGAGCTACACATCACTTAGACAGCAGGTCAAATATATACAACAATGTTGTGTGTAATTTTTACCTAAAGTACTGATACCCTCCCCCCCCCCCCAGCCCCATCAGTACTCACAGAGGGTAATCCAAGGGCCACTTTCCCCTCCTCGGCCTGCAGTATGCTGACCAGAGTGGGCAACAGCCTCTGTTGTAGGGGCAACATACATGTGTCATTTACTGCGAGCTCCTTAAATAGATCCTGGACTATACTCGTTATAACTGGGTCTGGAATTAAAGACAATATATTTATATCAATATGTATAGACTATTGATTAAATATGGCCCGTCATTGATAACGATGTCATTGATGGTATTAGTTTCTTTCATGTGATTATACTGCAGATGGCAAAATCAACATGTTGGCACATGCGAAAACGTTAAAAACAGTTTTTGTAATTTTAACCAATATGCATGTTCATATTCAATTTCATAAAATCAAGCAATATTAAATAACTTTCAATTGACGTGTTGTTTCAGGTGACTCATCTTAAATCATCCTGTTATAACACTCCTCTCAGCAGAATAAAGTAGACAAATCGACATATGGAAACATTCATTTCAGATTTATTTCTATTCAACAGCTTTACAATAAAATTAGCATTGCATTACCTAATGATCAGTATGTCAAGTATATTAACTTACCACTTGAATATTTCAGGAACACAGCTATAGTTAATGGAGTTACTTTGGATTCACAGGAGGATGTGAACGATTTATCCACCTGAAATACAAGTTTCCATAATCATCAGTTTCATAGCACCTTCATAAGGCCTAAAAAATACATTTAGATCTGCTTACCCATTACTACCTACTAAATAGGCTTCAACCGTACCATATCTATTGTCAGTTTGTTAAAAAAATCCTTGAGTTAGGTTTTCTTTAATTTCTTGTTGAAAACCTTTAAAGCTTTTTACTGAATACTACTTTAACACCATTCTCTTATGGTGACTACTGTGCAATCATTAATGTTCGTGGGCATGAAATTTCGTGGTTTGTCGAAAGAAAACAATTTCGTGGGTACTTGAATTCGTGGATTTTCAAAAAAAAATCGAAGATGCGATCGTCCTAGATTGTCTGCATAATATCCACGCGCTGGCCCGTGATTTCCGTCTTCTACGTCACTCGTTTTATGACACTCGCTAATGTGGTACGACATGCCAATTAGTGCATATACCCATGTCGCTTATCGATTTAATTGGGAATAAAGGTAATAAAAGAAGATGTATCCTGATCATAAATACAGATAGGGGAAGCCATTAAATGCCAATTAAGAATTTTGCAAACTGTGAAAACACCGAAAAGGTGCGTATATTGTCACGTTCGGTGCTTAGTAACCTTCAATGTACTAGTAATCGATTAATTATTTCATTAAATAAAAAAATCGAGTACAGACACTCATCACGCACATCTTGTAAACTTGGAGATTTTCATTAACAGCACAAGTTTAAACATGTGCTTATAACTGTCATTTAACAGAATAATGATCTTAAGTTATACAGTGAGACATGTTTTAACACTGTATACTGCAACCTCTGTAAATAATATACAAGAGGCACATCAGTGCCTGTGCTCCACTGGCCAAAAGGTTCAAGCAAAGACCACCTAACGAACATTTTCGTCAAGTTTCATAGAAATACAATCATCAATTTTTGAGGAAAAGTTATTTAAATTTTTTTTTTACTTTAATAGCTCTGGCTGCCATGTTGTGCAGTGGACCGAAATGATTTGGGCAATTTGAGTAAAGGAGCACCAAACAAACATTTCTGTCAAGTTTTATCGAAAAAAGGTCATCGGTTTCGACGACAAGTCGTATAAAGTTTTTTTTATTTTTTAGCTCTGGCAGCCATGGTGTGCAGTGGACTGGAACCATTTAACAAATTTTGGTTAATGACCACCCAAGGAACATTTCTGTCAAGTTTCATCAAAATCTGATCATCGGTTTCTGAGGAGAAGTCGTTTAAAGGTTTTTCTATTTTTACCTCTGGGGGCCATCTTGTGCAGTGGACCGAAACCATTGAAGCAAATTTGATAAAGGACCATCCAAGGAACATTTCTGTTAAGTTTCATCAAAATCTGATCATCGGTTTCTGAGAAGATGTTCTTTAAAGGTTTTTCTATTTTTTTGCCCTGGCAGCCATGTTGTGCAGCAGACCGGAACCATTTGAGCAATTTTGGTTAAGGACCACCCAAGGAACAATTCTGTCAAGTTTCATCAAAATCTGCCTATCCGTTTCAGAGGAGATGTCGTTTAAAGATTTTGCTATTTTTAGCTGTGGCGGCCATATTGTGCAATGGACCAGAACCATTTGAGCAATTTTAATAAAGGACCACCCAAGGAACATTACTGTCAAGTTTCATCAAAATCTGCCAAACCGTTTCAGAGGAGATGTCGTTTAAAGATTTTGCTATTTTTAGCTCTGGCGGCCATATTGTGCAATGGACCGGAACCATTTGAGCAATTTTGGTAAAGGACCACCAAAGGAACATTCCTGTGAAGTTTTGTCAAAATCCGCTTATCAGTTTCAGAGGAGATATCTATAAAGTAAAAGTTTACGCACGCACGCACGCACGCACGCACTCACGACGGACAATCTGTGCCTTCGGCCAGTGGAGCTAACTAGAGTAAGTACGTAACAAGGCAATTGAAAAAGTGAATAAAGGGTCTATATTTCGTGGGATCTTGAATTCGTGGATCACCCAACCCACGAAAACCACGAACATTAATGCCCCACGAACATTAATGATTTCACAGTATTATGATCTTATATAAAGCCTATTGAAAAAAAGCTTACCTACCCTACCTGTTTTTTTGCAAAGGTTGTAACCCTAACCAATTTTTTTAGCCTTATCATGATTTAAGTGCTTTTCATATAAAACATTATGAAAAGCAGATGTTTATTTTTTATTATTTTTTAATAAAAGTTCTTCGCTTAAAAACAAAACATTAAACTGGTATTATTCAAAGCAGGCAATGGTACAAAATTTCCATTGGTGACCGAAATAAAAATAGGTAAAAAATAGTAGCTTTTATGACAAAGTATTGACAAAAAGTAGGGACTTCCTTGCAAGAAAAATTCGGAAAATAAAGTTTAAGATCATTTTACAATAATTATCTACCTGAACAAACACCTATTTCATGCTCTAATTAATCAGTATATAACAAACATTTCACTAACCGAGAGAACCATAGAGAGAGTTTCCAGACAGAGTGAGAGAACATCAGAGGAGAATTGTGTTGCCACGGCGATGAGCCCCTCGGTGATGTTGGGGAGGAAAGGGACGAGCATCTGGGAGCTGCCTGACTCCTTCAGGAACTCGCAGTAGCTGTACACCGCCCGGATTGCCGAGATACGGATCACTGGGTGCTGGCTGGGGTGGATACCACCTACAGTGGCCTGCAGGCACCTATGGGACAAAATTCAAAACTTTGTTTAAAGCAGCTAATTAAATACATACACAAACAAATTTAGGATCATCAGGCTGGCTGAAATTGTAACCTAGCCCCATCATCACAGAAAGTGCATGTCATCAACTATAATAGGAGCAATTTCATTTCTACAACTCTTTAAATGATCGCCTGATGAGATACGAAATAGACAGGAGAACAGTTAAAGCGATAGGACAGTGCCAAACATTAACAAGCTGATGTTTTGAATATCATTTCTTCATTGTAAAGCTTCAAGATGATTTGTTCCTTTAACTGTTATGAGTGATAATGACTACCTTTGAAGTAAGTCTTGGTTCATTCCCTCGGCATATCGACTAGCTGTCCACAAACATCGTCCAATCAGGAATGGAGAAACTGTAAAACAACCATATTAAAGAGTTACATATAAAAATTGATAGGTCATAATAAAATTACATTGTTCTTAACAAAAAAATAATTGAAGGTTGAGATGTACCTATATTGATAACAAATCACTTCAATATGCACAAAAAATATCAGGTTGGTAAATTTTTCAAGTTTTTTGAGTTGGAAGTCTGGGAGTGTTTTCATGACAAGATCTCTCCCCTAAACCCATCTGGACATCACATCTAGTATTCCTTATTTCGCCCTAGCTGCCCAATCTAAGACCAAGGTCTTTTCCAAGACTAGACCAAGCTCATACCACTAAACCCCATACATGTGACTGCACCACCTCTGTTCCATACCGATAAGATCATGGTCAGTGACGACTTTACATTTTAAAGGAAGGAGGAGGTGTCAATCTTTACATCATTTTTTCCACTACTAGACCCTGCTCAAACCTCCCTTCCCCGTAAATTTACCTGCCCCATCCCTCATCTCATAATCAAGACCCTGTTCAAACCTCCCAACACCATAAATTTACCTGCCCTACCCCATAATAAACCTTCCCACCCACCCCATAATAAACATCCCCACCCCAAAATAAATCTCCCCACCCCATAAATTTACCTGCCCCGTCCCCCGTCTCATCAACTAGAGACTGTTCAAACCTCCCCACCTCATAATATACCTGCCACATCCTAATATATACCTGCCCCACCTCTGTTTCTTAATGTTCTCATACCTGTAAGGTTCAGATCAGTAAGGACGACATTCTGTAAGAAGGCCGAGATGTCAAACTGGACCGTGCCAGACTTAACGGTCTCCATGACAAGGTTACACACCGTGCCCAGGGCCAGCATACATGACTCATGAACCTTCCACCTGAAAAGTTATGTCGTCACTAAATTTCATGTTATTGTTTTTTTCCATGAAATCTCATTTCTTTCAAAAATGTTTGCATATGTACTTGATATGATATTATACAATGGACTAATTTGTTCAAAACATCACTCAAATTTATTGATTTGTCAACTGAATTATTGTTTAATATCTAGCAATTTTCAGAATAATCTTCCCAATGTGTTAATAAATATGAAATCACTGTTTTCACATTGGCGGCTACAAAAAATCAACCATTTAAAGAAAAGTATAGGTTGCAATTGTATTCCTTACAAACCAGTAGTACCAATATAAAAGCAAATATCCTTATCTTAATTTGCTTCTTACTTACTGCTATTCTTTCAGATATTTTATCCATTTCACTGCAACTGTCTGCTCAAGAAAACCTGTGCCACCACATCATAAAGAATTGAGGTTTAAGTTAAAAGATGATATTTGCCGAAAATTTTATACAAGTTGTATTTACCAGTTTTCGTGGTGTTGTTTCTGTGTTTCTGCCTCTTGTAGATGTCTGGTGATGGCTGCACACAGACCCAGGGCGGACTCTAGCTCGAACTCCTGACCTATTAACTATAAATACAAGGGGCCGACTTATTTAATATTATAAAATGTACCTTTTTATAAGTTAACTGTTTCCTGAAGAAAATACAGAAACAATTTTTCCCAAAGTTGTTTTCATTAAAAAACGAGAAATTCATAAGCATACGAACAATGATAGTTGTTGGCAAGCCTTAGAGTCCTACCATGAGAAGATCCTGTGCCGAGATTCTGACAGAGTAGGAGAAAGTATCGTCATCTTCATCCTCCACAAACTGGTCAGGGTTGCTTGTCCACATCCGTGCCTGCAAGACCAAGTAGGAATTACCACATTATTCATCCATAATGTCATTTACACTGCTACCAGCAATATGTACATTGGTTTAAAACTGCCGCAAATACAAAATTTTCTTCTCCAAACTGCCAGTAACAGTTTAGCTATTTATCCATTCAATATATGTATTTCGAATAAAGTTGAAAGGTTCACTAGATATAAGTGCCTGCGTCTCACCCAAAAGGTCTTAATTTGATATCTCATCAGGTGTGAGTGTGACCTCAAGCAAACCTTGCTTACCACTAGCACATTACCTAGACTTGATTGTGATCTGTGTTGTAGAATATGGTAATTCAAACCAAGGGCAAGGCAGGCATTACTCCTGTGTATTATAAATTACGCACATCTTGCACTGAGTCTCTCGAAACATTAATCAGTATAAATTCATCGTTAGCTAGTTAAACTATCTGCATACCTGGTCTTCTGTGATCTGCATGTAGACTATGGCGTAGTACAGAATTTCATTGATAGACTTTTTCACAAGCCCCTTGAACTTGCCGATGTCCAGGAGGGCGTGGATAAACTCAAACACTGCATACACCAGGTTCTCAAATCCCAACGTACCACCTGTGATAACAGATACAGCATTATACACAACGCTAAAGCCTGATCCCACAAATACGCTATTAGTGAAATAAGACTGGTGACAAAATATCAGATCACAATTTTGAATCTTGATGTTCAAATCAAGAACATTTGTGGCTAAAAGAAAAATGAATTTTTCGGCATAAAACATGAATTTATCAAAAGTAAAAATGAAAAACTGTGATCCTTTGTCAGCAGTCTTATATCACTGGTTCTCAGATATGTACACAGAATTGAGCTTATTCCAAGATAAAAAAAAAAATGAAAAAAGTTGTCAAAACGGTCCATCTGAGAGGGTGAGTGAAGCTTTTACGGCTGCTTTACAATAATATTTATTAAACTATTGACTCCATATTTTTGTATCCTTTGAAATGGTATTGTGTATTGATCACTGTCATATAAATGACCAAAAATACATTACACATAATAAGTATTACAGTTAGCATATTCTGTCTTTATTTCAATTGAAATCCAATGAAAAATGACCTATTTTGCAATACTTCAAGGCCACAAAAAGCTCGATCATTACATTATTTAAGGCATATTTTTTTTGCATCTTTTTTTTTCTTTTTATGCACATCAAACGCTCTCAAATGATACAAAAATCATACAGAGTCTTCAGGGATTCGAAATTCACATATTTCTGTACCAGGTAGCTTAACACATTTCTTTTACAAATATATGTCGACCTCCACTACAGTGTCCTGAAACGTCAGCCGGCAATTTAAATTTTTGAATTTGAATTTTTTGAATTCTATACTATTGAACAGTTTTATTTTACATTAAATCAACATTCTTCACTGGATTCTTGTCAACAATAAATTCAATACAGAAATTTACACAGTTTAGGTGAAATGGGAAAAATCTCATAACCTTGTCGTCCATAATTCCACAAGCCAACTAGAACTCGGCGAGTCGGATGTGTCGCCTGACGAATTATTTACTGTCGACATTATAGCTGTTAGATTGGCATTTTATTCATTTATAGACAATGATGTTGCCAACTTTCAAGTGTAGGTGGCATTTGATAGTTTACGAGATATGCCACGGACAAAACCTAAGCAAGAAAATTAACAAAGGGCAATAACTCTAAAAATATGGCAGCAAGAGTAACGGTTCTTGTGCACTGCACTTGCCCTCAATGAGATCTATCTAGCTATGAAGTTTCAAGTTGATTCCTCTTATATTCTTCAAGATATGCCCCGGACAAAACTTTAAGCATGAAAATTAACAAAGAGCAATAACTTTAAAACTAATAAAGCAAGAGCTACTGTTATTGTGCACTGCACTTGCCCTCCATGAGATCTATCTACATATGAAGTTTCAAGTTGATAACTTTTATATTCTACAAGATATGCCCCGGACAAAACTTTAAGCATGAAAAATAACAAAGGGCAATAACTCTAAAAATATGGAAGCAAGAGTAACAGTTCTTGTGCACTGCACTAGCCCTCAATTAGATCTATCTACATATGAAATTTCAAGTTGATACCACTAATAGTTTAGGAGATATACCCCGGACAAGCGAAAATGGGACCCGGACGCCGCCGCCGACACCGACAAAAGTAACCCCTATATGTCGTCTTTTCAGGCGACACAAAAACTGATCCATATACTGTTCCTATCAATATACTGTTAAATTACTGTTTACTAGATTTGCTAATAAACTTAATCTTATATAGCAATGCTTGTTCAAGTTCCAACCAGAACCAGTAGTAATTTGGGTATTCATTCAAAAGCCTAATTTCAGAAACAATGACCTGTTTGAACGTTCAAATATGGGTAATGGCACCTGATGAAAAGAAAAGTGCGAAAACAAAGCACTTCCAGGAGGAAATCAACAAAAATAAACAGGGAAAGTGTCCAAGTATGAAATACCTTTTGGTTTATCAGTTTTTTCTTCGCCTGACAATGGAAAGATCAGTTTGCCTCAAATTTACCATTTCCTATATTTGATCAAAACCAGGTTATGCCAACTCTTAATGAATTTGTTTCAAAGGAATATACCTTTGTTTCACTATAGAAGGAAAAAAATTTCATCCTCTGCTGAAGACATGAAAAAGCCCTGCCATGAACAAACTAATAAACAATCCTTCATTGTTATCAATGGAAGGTTTAATGCTTACTTATTTAGTGATCAAATTGTATAAACAAGAAGGTAAAACCCTCCTGAAACTGTATTGAAAAAGGGAAATTAAATTTTCCTATGATTTGTTTGTTTCCGTGTATATTCGCCTCATAAAAATATACCATTCAGGCTAGTGCTTGAATATCTGAATTAAAAACAATGCTTGCACAGCAAGTTCCCATGCTACTGTACCTACCATCAGAGTCCACAGGGTCCTCGGCCTCCTCCACATTGTTCACAACCGTCTTCACATAGCTGCACACAGTTAAAGACAAATATCCCAGACAAGTTTCTCTTAAACACCTTATGAAAACAGTGCATACATAGTTTTAAAGTTAGATGCACAAAATTCATGATCATAATTCTATCACGCTTGGTGATGTCACAATGTCCTTGACACTGAGCTATCTACATGTATATACACATGTACAAGGATACAAGTCTGAGCTATGTGTGAAGATGCTCCACACTGGCTGTAGAATCTGACCAATCCACTGCGACATCATCTTGGGGAACGACTTCACCAGCGATGTCAAGGCCTTAAGTGGACATGTAAATGTAGCAGAGGGCTTCCGTTAAAGGAAGTATATTACTCCCTAGTAATGGGCTAAAACTTCCAAAATAATGCCTTGGAAGTACAAAAACTTCCATTGAGCCATTTCTTATGTGAATAAATGGAAACCATTGAAATGAGACAGTGGACTGCTGACAATAAATCAGATTACAGTTTTTCTTATTTCGCATTTATTTGCTGGTTTCCAGACATTAACGCAAAAATTGGCTCATTCCAAGACAAAAAGGTTGTCAAAACCGTCAATCTGTGAAAGTGCAGCTTTAAGGCTAATGAAAATCAGGAACCTAAGTCAAAGGCATTTTTTTAGTCATTTTAGGCAGTTCAGTTCTCAGGTGAGAATTTCTGCCCCATTCTTAATGGCAAAATTCTTTAAAATATATCAGAATTCCCAATTATGACATGTTATCCCTGAAACCTTTATTCCCAAATCAATGATATTGACAAAAAATACAAAATGCACATAAAATCATCTGACCATTGAAGTGTACAACAGCTTAACAGTCATGAGTTGTCAGTTCACCTCAATACACTATTAATTTTTACCTTCATGATCTCCATCTTCAGGCCACTATCGGATGCGGGGCCATCAGGAACCAATAGGGCCTGGACGAAGGCCTCAGTGAACTGGGGCAGGACTGGGAACAGAAGCTGCTTCGCTATACCCTGTAATATATATGTACAATATCGTCACCTTAATGTTAGAACACAATATCTGCTTCTATTTGTATATGTACCGGTACTTAGATTGAATTCTAGCTAGAAGGTGACAAGTCATATTGATCAATAGTGGCTCTTACAAGCACTTTGGTTCACTATAAGGTCTGAATGGGAACCAGGTGCAAATACAGTTAACCCCGTTGGCTCAAACTCACTTGGGCTTAAAAAAAAAAAAAATACATTTGGTTCGGGTTACCCGACCCTACCTACGGAATAGGCGCCGACCCTACCATTTTTATAGTCAGTTTAAAAAAAAAAATGTAAAACTAAAAAAAATTGCTTTTCACTTTGTAGTTGAAAACCTTAAATGCATATACAGAAGATAACTTTAACACCATTATCCAATGATGAAAATGACGTTCTTATATAAAGCCTAATAAAAAAATAAAATTAAAAAAAATCGAATTCCCCATTGAATACTCCAAGGCTAAATGAATTTTCGCCAGTCCGTGGGACTTCGAGCCAACAGGGTTTGATTGTAGTTTGATGATTCATAAATGAACCTAATTACAATGGACTGTATGTGACAGGTCAATATACATGTACATGTACATATGCTTTTATGGCCCACTGCAAATGAACCAAAAAATAGCGATGTTCTGATGATCAATTATAATCGAAAATTGATTGGTTGGGCCTGAAATTAGCAACAATCGATTGTATCAATACTCATAACATGTCCTGTTATAAAACATAACATGAGGCGTTATCTGCAAAAACCAGACCACAATGAAATGTAACTTCCCACCAAAATGATTCTAAATTCAGTAAATAAATGTAAACAGCAAGGCACAAGAATTTTATTTCAGTTATTAAGACAAACACTTTCAGCAAAGTAAAGAATGGTAAACTACCCTTTTCAGTTCCGCCATTGTAGCAATCATGCCTGCACAGATGTTGAAAATGCTCACAGCCCTTGACCTTGTTCGGATGCTGAAAACCTTCAATGGAAGAAAAAAGAAACTCAACATCAACCAGATTCCAGTCAGTCATCCAAACATGATCCCAACAACACCAACGTATGACAATACCCTTGGTTATTATTCATGAAATATTTTCAGTCATTTTCTAACTTAAACCATTTTCCTAAGTTAAGTGTAGCACTGATCAAATGATACAAAAATTAATAATGTCAAAATGCTTTATTTTCATAATACTCTTAAAGAAAATTCTAACTTTCTTGAAAAAAAGGAGTAAAATCTTTTTATCTCACAGTGAAAAGTTCAGGTAGGAAATGACTTAAAATGTTTTATGACCAGCCTGGACTTTTTCTTCTTATAACAGACAAGCTAAAAATAGAAATTTCTTATTGCACTACATGGATTATTTAAGGTAATTTTTGTTGATATAGTCATTACTGTTGACCTTCATTTACCTCATGTTGGAGGAAGATCTTGTACATTTCTGGTAGAATGACTGGAGCAACATGAACCATCTGGACATCCGTTATATCCTGGGTAAACTCTGAAAATGTAGTAAACCGTAAAATCTTATAGTCATTTGAAAGCATGTTAAGGCAATTCTGCAAAAAAATGATCTGAATGATAATTTCAGATATTAATTAAGTTAATTTCCAAAATCACTTCTTCTTTTTTTAAATGAAACAGAATACACAGTTCATGTCTTAAACATATTTTTACATTATTGTTTTCTGTTTCACTAAAATGTATTACCGTAATACAGACTCAATTGAAGATTTGAATATCAAAAGCCTCCCACACTTTTTTACAGTATAATATAACAATTATGAATAGAAAAACATCATTTCACTTCTATAAAGTCTACTATGGTACACGTTTAAGGGAATAAACCTAACTACATCATCAATAAAAAGATTTCATTTCTCTGGATAATGAACTCACCTGCCAGTACTCTCATGGCTCCATGTACAGCGTTTGTGTCTCCACTGGTGAGAGCCTGCATCAGAATCTGGAACAAATCCGGCCATGCCTCAGGCCAGTCTGTGTTGGCAATTGCAGATATTGCGTATGCTACACTGGATCGAACTTTGCTGATTGATTCGTTCAACCCCATTGGCAATATTTTTCTAATCTCTGCTTTTGCCTAAAAAAAATGATTAAAATTAACAAGATGACCATTGCATATGATAAATGTCACTGGATGAGAAAAATGTGAAGCCAGACTGGGGCTCGAACCAGGGATAACAGCTGGCAAGGGGAGTGTTCTACCGACTGAGCAACCAGGCCGCTTACACACCTTTTTAACACCTGTAAAGGTGAAATTACATAATCATTGAAAATATTTGGTATGGCCTAATCTCATGCAAGCCTTTGAACCAACAATGGTTTAACATACAGTATATGATAAAACAAGTGTATAAAAGTTACAAAGTCAATGGCAGATATAGTGGCATATAATTTTACGACAATAAAGAAATAGTAATGAAATTTAATAAGTGTTTTAAATAGTTCATTAAGTAGTACTCTAACAAAGACATAGGGACAATAACATTCAATAAAATAATCAGAAGTTAAAATCATAGTTGCCAAGATACTACTTTAACATGTTGATATAAAGGACCAAAAAGACTAAAGAATGTCGCAAACCAAGAGACGGCCCAAAACACTGATATACTTCATTATCCTTCCTGCATTACATAAAGTTACATAAATATCTAGAAAAATGTCCCAAGTTATTTAAGTGTTTGCATACCCTGTGTGAATTATATTTAAATTGAAAAAAAAGAATACCGCTGGTGATGTTTCCGGCATGCGGAATTTTTCTGTCTGTGAAGACCAATGTGCCCCAACATACTGCTTAAGTAGGACAGAGGCAAGCTGACGGATAGCCAAAGGTCCATTTCTGTCCACTGTCAACTGAGCTAAATGCACACCAAACTCTGAAAGATAAATATTTTATTAAGTTAAAGGGGCTGTCTCACGTATGATAAAATAGCGGGGGAAAAAAATTGGTCAAAAACTTGGCATCGATGTGTACAATGCATTGAAACTTACTAACTGAAGTACCACATAGTTTACAATTTATTTAAGTTTAGCAGTTAATTCGTATTTTTCCATTAAAAAAAATTACTGGGTATGTCTACCAGGTAGAATTCATTCCTTATGCTTGATTGGCTAGTCGCTGTTATCACGTGATGTTACCGAGGAAGGTGTATAGCTTAAATTTGTCACCTGAATAGAATAAGCCTTTGTAGCTCAGTGAGTAAGATGCTGGACTTCAATTTTGGCGACGCCGGTTCGAACCCGGTCTCTGACACAATTTTTTTCTTCACATTTTGGTACTTTTCTTACAATTATGATATCAAAGCGTAACACATTCTATTAGATAATTGTCCTGAGATTCGTTACAGAAAAAAACTTTTTTGGTGCCAATCTGTGACACAGTCCCTTTAACAAGCAGTGATGTGCAACAAATTATCCATTACCTGATGACTAAACATTCCAAGAAAAAAATAAGCGATAGTTACTCAGGGTTCTCAATAAGTTTTGGTTGAACCGTCTCAAATGGTAAAGAAAACGACCAGCTTCTACTTATTCTACTGAAAATTCATTTAGTTTTCCAAATTTGAACCGGCCCTATTGCCATTTGAACCGTCCTTTTTGGCCGGCAGCCGGTTCTTATTGAATTCTTACTGGTTACTTGTTGTTTATTTTGGCTTCGCAAAACTATTATATTATTTAGCATGTAAACGAGTCCTAATTCAGTAACCTTAATTGTTTGTTAAGTAAAGCAAAAGTTACTAACAAGCACAATTTCATGAACTGCTAAAAATACACTAAATAAACAAGGTAATGGTTAGAAGGCAAGAAATAAAATTCTAATGATTAAGAATGAGCTGAGTGTCAGAGTGTAGCAAAACGTGCGTTTCTATATCGTTTAGATATAACTGCCAACAACCTCAATTGCTGACACATTGTAAATTCAAAATATGACGCAGGTATTTTATTTGTGGGGCCGGTGTGGGGCTCAAACCCACGACCGCCGGAACACTAGCATGTAGCTCTTACCTATTGAGTTAACCGGACGGCTGGTTATAGCCCACACACAACACTATTTTAACACTTTCCCTCATGTTAAATCAGCCATATTAGGCCTGCCACTGCATGGCCTATCAGTACATTGACAGTGTTCTCAATAAGAACCGGCTGCCGGCCAAAATGGACGGTTCAAATGGCAATAGGGCCAGTTCAAATTTGGAAAACTAAATGAATTTTCAGTAGGATAAGTAGAAGCTGGTCGTCACTTTACTATTTGAGACGGTTCAACCAAAACTTATTGAGATCCCTGCATTGATAACCAGTAGCCAATAGATAATAAGCCCATTTATAAGTACCTCTACTGCATAGGAGATTATTGGAGAATATTGAAAAACTGCCCCTATGCATTTCAAACTTATTTTTCTAGTATTTCTTTTGGTTTAATCAATGATAGTTCAATATAAAGATTGTAGGTAAATGAATTTCCAATCCAGTGGTATAACTTTTATTTTGTTGTCTAAATTATTTGGTTGAATATTTATAGAGAAACACAACTCCTGTGAAAGATTGAAGATGTTTCAATTGATTTCATATTATACTATATTTCAATTGACACCTATGTATACCAACTTTAATATTTTGTAGTATTTCTTTGGATTAAATTAATGTTAGAAATTCAAATAATGAATATAGTATTTGTAGTGTATTAAATTTCGAATCTAGTGATCATAGTTTAATCTAAAAAGGTTTTGACAATAAACAAATATTCAAATCACAGAAATCATGCATTATTAAAAAATAAACACAATTTTATTGGGCAAACAACAAATGTTATTACAGATTCATTGTTCTCATAAATAAAATTTGCATGTCCGTTGTTTAAAAATGAATTGAATAAAATAATTGTAAATATCAAAATAAAAGGCTGGGTCTGCTATTGGCACAGTTTTAAAAACTTTGGGAACGTACTAGATATTGCCCTCAACAAGCCGAACAACTCGGATTTTTAATAGTCAGAATCGCTATTTAAATTAAATTTAGTGATTCCGTAATAATATTATTATTAAAATCTGTCAACACATGGCAATAAATCAAGGTCTGAAATGCATGGACAATTACGACAACGTTCTTGTGTATTTATCGAGATCGAGAGAACACATGTTTTAACAGCTGTCAAACTGGGTCATATCACATATAATATTATTATTATCCGTGTATTCACAACAAAATACTAACTTTGATTAACAGACGTAAGGGGACATTTTTATTACTGGATTAACATTCCATTTTTGGAAACAGAAGTGACAAATGACATGTGTTTATTCAAGCCAGACTCTTGTTTACTACATCGTAAATCAGCCATTTTGACACATTTCTAAACCATGACAGGTGACGTCATTAGCGCGTGATCAATAGGATATATTTATATTATATTAATTATTGGTAGTTTTAAATAGCTAGTGACGTGTTTGGGGATTTTCTATTAAAAAAATGAGACAAGCACCCGTCAAACATGCGCTGTGAACTTTGAAGGCATGTTTGACCTCTGTCTCTTTTAGTCGCGATTTTCCGAAAATCTTGAATAGTTACATCATCTTTTTTCATTATTTATATAATTATCGATGTTTACATTACACAAAAATGCATTTGTTGCGAAAAAATAAGCAACAGATATGTTAATAAATGACCGTAAATCAGCATGGCACATTTTGGGGCAATCATGCGGGAATCGATAGAGGGGCATTATGGAACAATCATGCGGTAATCGATAAAGGGGCAATTTGGGACAATCCTGCGGGAATCGATAGAGGGGCATTTTGGAACAATCATGCGGGAATAGATCAAGGGGCAATTTGGCACAATCATGCGGGAAAGGGTTAATTACTGTCAAATCATTTATATTCGTTGGCATGAAATATCGAGGTTTGCCGAAAAAATACAATTTCGTGGGTACTTGAATTGGTGGTTTTTCATTTTTGAAAAAAAAAATAATTCGAATATGCGATCGTCCTAGATCGTCTGCATATTCTCCACCCGCTGGCCCATGATTTCCGTCCTCTACGTCACACGGTTTATGACACTCGCTTCAGTGGTACGAGATGCCAATTAGTGCATATACCCATGTCAATTATCGATTTAATTGGGAATTAAGGTCATAAAAGAAGATGTACCCTGATCATAAATACAGATAGGGGAAGCCATTGAATACCAATTAAGAATTTTGCAAACTGTGAAAACACCGAAAAGGTGCGTATATTTCAGTAAACAAGATCATTTCAATATGTATTCACATGTTTTTGTTTAATAAATATATTGAACGCGTTGTTTTGTTCTTTTCCACGTTGGGTGCTCAGTAACCGATTAGTTATTTCATTAAATAAAAAAATCGAGTACAGACACTCATCACGCACATCTTGTAAACCTCTATGGAGATTTTCATTGACAGCACACTTTAAACACGTGTTTCTGTCATTTGGTTCATAGAAACACATTTAATTGATTTGGTTTATTATTTGTTAAAGGCAGATATAATATATTAACAAAACCATGATAGTAAAATATACAGTGAGACATGTATTAACGCTGTATACTGCGACTTCTGTAGCGAATAAACTAGTATGTAGATAACATGGCAGTTGAAAAAGTGAATAAAGGGTCTACATTTCGTGGAATCTTAAATTCGTGTATCACCCTACCCACGAAAACCACAAACATTAATGCCCCACGAACATTAATGATTTCACAGTATACACTTAATCAACATTGGACCGGTGAATTCATCAGAGACTTTCTGAATGTTTTATTCTGACTGCATTGTCGAGCCATGACCATAAACAATAAACTTCAATTGTAACAACGAGTTTACTAAAAACAAACTGCCATGATTGACATATTGTCCGAAAATGAAATTGTCCGAATTACACATATTTTTTAAAGACAAGTCAATGAGTTCAGTCAATTTACCTTCTGTAACTTCGAGTGCTTTAACTTGATCTTCTCCGTTAACTCTAACATTATGATCTGGGGACAAAATAGCGGTGAGGCTTTCGACAAGAGCCTCTTTAAGGGACTGATGGTGGTCTGTCAGCGTGACAGTGGCCATTTTTGATGAAATCGCGGGAAATGTTTACGTTTAGTTTCGAATTATAAGTAACTTTATTTATTACAAAATGACTATAAATTGAATAAAAATTAATGATAGATACATTTATAGATTTTATTTTTTTGGAAATAATGTAAATTTATGATATCATTATTTCTTTCAAACAGATGGCTGCACTAGCTTTACATGACACAACACTTCCGGACAACAACTTCCGGGTTTCGCCGGCTAAGATTTTCTACAGGAAGATTTACTAGACAAATCCTCTTCCATCGCGTGTCAGAAATAAGTATTTTCAGATATGAAGCTATTTGCATACCCACTGGCGTGCCTGCTTCTTTTTGGAGCCGGTGCATTTGGAAGACAGGATGCAATCAATGTAGATTTGGTTATTTCTGACGTTGAAAGGAAAATTGATATTTCTACCCATCTTGTCAAAATCACTAATGAAATCACCTTTGAAAACACTGGCAAGTCATCGACAGGATATTTCCTTGTGCCAATAGACTCATCTTTGCAGAATTACCTTTCTTTCTTTGGGGCTTCTGTAAGTATTCGTTGTTGTTTTTTTCTAAATTGTTGACAGTTCAGTTATATAGTGTCAGCCGTATAGGGCACTTCCAACAGCCTTGTTGAGCTAGCTTTTATGGCAATGCGTTTGTGGTGTCGGCTGCTGGTCGAACTGTATGGGGTTCAAACCAATGTTCAGGCATACACTCTTCCACAATAATCATGTCAGAAGTGGGATTCAATGTCACGCTTGGACAATCCTATTTACAATTTACAGCTATTTATGGCCCTCAGTTTTACTGCCTAATTGCAATAAATTTAAAAAATAAGAAATGCCACATTAATGTGCAAGATGCGATTAATCGGCAAGCAACAAATAGCTGTGTTTCTTCAAAAACTTGCACACACGGGCAATGGTTGAAATAAAACTAGCCCGCAAGGTTTTACATAGTAGAGCTTATATAGTAGAGCTTGTATAAATTTGATGCCAAGCAATAGTATAAGAATTCGAGTTCATCTTAATGTCTTAATTTTGAAGACTGCACAGGTTAATTTCTCGAATGCTGAAGCAACCTTGAAAACAGATTTATTCAATAACTTAACTTTTGCATTTATTGCAGCTAAAAGGAAGTGGGGATGAAAAGGGAGCTGCTCTTACTGTATCACAAACTACTGTTTCCGGGCAAAGGTAAGGAGGTTTTTTAGTCTTATCAGTAATTAAGCATTGACATTCTCACTTAAAATGAATTGGGGCTTTGTCAAAAAGAATTGAGTTCTGCTTTCAAAACATGGACTTTTAAGAAAATAATTACCAAAGAAATGGCAATCAATAGAAAACTAATTTTGTATCACACAAACATTTTTATCACAAAACATGTTGTTTTTTAAAGTGAGAAACAGTTGTGGAGAGTGGCCCTTCCTTCTGCTCTGGAGACTGGCAAGACGATTATTGTTGTAGTAGAATCAGTCTTCTCCCACGCCCTGACGCCATTCCCCCGCCAGATCACACAGTCAGAAAAACAGTATGTTGTCTTCAATGGGAACCTGTTTGTGTTCTCCCCATACAAAGTAAAAACCCAGAAGACAACTGTGAACACAGCCAGCAGCACAATAGAGTCATACACAAAGACCAAACCAGTGTCCCAGTCAGAAAACACTATCACATACGGACCTTTTGAGAACAAAGAGGCTTTCTCAGAGGTGAGAACTTTGCTTTTAAATTTTATAAACTTAATGAAGAAATAATAGAAAACTCCATCATTATTGAATTCATATACAGTATATGAAAATTTCTTCATACTTAACCTGCAGGCTGAGCTTAGAGTGCACTCTGAAAACAATACTCCATTCCTGACCATCACAAGTATGGAGCGTGTGATCGAGGTGTCACACTGGGGAAACATCGCAATTGAGGAGCACATTGAGGTCCGACACAGTGGTGCTGAACTGAAGGGATCTTTCTCAAGATACGACTACCAGAGAGCAGCTGACCAGGGGGCATCTGTTAAGGCATTCAAGGTACTATTCAGACATTTTTTGTTTTTTAAATAAAGGTTTGATTGTGTCACTTCAGCTGTTCTATTTAAATATTCATAAAGATCTTTCAAACTCAACTTGTTGCAGAAGAAAAACAAACAGTTTTCTTTCTGAATACCAAACAGTTTTCTGAGTTATCTGGCCATGTAGAATTCCTTTATTTTGCCTTCCTGTAAGTGGAAGGTAAAGGTCGGTCGATCGATCTCAGGCATAACTATTTTTTCTAAATCTATGCTTAGATACGGTACACTCTTTAGGAAGAAATTAAAAACAAAATGGTGGTGGAAAATTATATACATTTTAGATGTAATAAAAATAATATTGATAATTTTGCTATTATGCTTCTGTGAATTAGGTAATCTTCTAGATAGTGCCCAAGTATAGGTAGTGATAGCTAGAAATAAGATTTAAAAATATTTCCATGTTTAGACTGTCCTGCCAGCTGCTGCCAGTGATGTATACTATCGTGACGAGATCGGCAACATCTCGACGAGTGCCCTGCGAGAGATGGATGATCTGGTTGAGGTGGAACTCCGACCCCGTTTCCCTCTGTTTGGAGGATGGAAGACCAAGTACACCATTGGATACAATGTACCCAGCTACCAGTACCTCTTCAACTCTGGTTAGTTATTATTTTGGTAGCCTTGTAGTAATTTGATGGTTTAACATTTATGTCTGGAGTCTTAATGTTTGCATATTTTTTATATGCTGTAAATGATAAAAGTATTTCAAATGAACAATAGGATGAAGTACTGTATCAAGAGGTACCTTTGACTCTTGAGAACATTTGCTTGAAGAAGATCCTTTCATAAGAAAATATATCATTGTTTTTTTCTTATGCTTTTTCAGGTGACAGCTATGGTTTGAAGATGCGATTTGTTGACCATGTGTTTGATGACTTAGTTATCGACCAGCTGACAATCAAAATCATCCTGCCAGAAGGATCTTCGTAAGTGCTTTTAATACAGAGTATTCGATGAAATAGAATTTATGGCTATTAATTTTCAAATGCAACACAATAAAATTCTTCTCTGTAATTGTTACATAAGGTTTCATGCAGAAAAGGTCCTATATATATTTCCATTTGTTTTACCTAAATTTATGCAGAAGTTATTGTTTCGGTCTGCCTTTGTCTATATTACCTTTATACTCTTGCGCACAGTGGTCATACATTGGCTTAGGGAGATCAATATTTGATACATAGAGAGATGATTTTGCTACCTTCTGTACCCTGTGCGTAGGAATGTTTACATGCATCTGACTAGCAGTATGATTAGGACAGTGTCATGAGACAAAATTCAAAAATTAAGGTGGAATAAAAGCAAAATAATACTGGTACTTTTAACACAGAGTACAGCCCCTTTCTCCATTCACATATTAATATCATATTAATATGTGAATGGAGAAAGGGGCTGTACTCTGTGTTAAAAGTACCAGTATTATTTTGCTTTTATTCCACCTTAATTTTGATATTCTGTGAATACTAGGCTTTTAACTAATTGGGAATTTAATCTTTACATTTGGGGAAAAGATATTATCTTTTCCCCAAATGTAAAGATTAAATTCCCAATTAGTTAAAAATAATATTTCATTGGACACTTAGACCTTTTTAGGTTAAATCATATTTTATTATAGAAAGAAACATACAAAGTATGTAAGGTTATACTTATAAAATCAAAATAGAGGCTGTTACTGGAAGATGAGAAACAACTTATAAAAGCCCTTTTCCACTTTCCCTTATTCTCATTTCAGTGACGGAATGAAATCTGAATTAGAAATATTTTAAATATTCTGTTGAAATGTACAATTTCACTGCAAGATGTTGATTCTTACAGTGGTATTGAGCTGAAGACCCCGTTCAAGGTGGAGAAGGGGGAGAATGGTCTGCACTACACATACCTGGACACCGTGGGACGACCTGTCATCGTGGCGTACAAGAACAACCTCGTCGACCAGCACATCCAGGACTTTGAGGTAAGGTTTGCTGCGGTTATTCCCCATCAGATTGGCATCCATGACCTGCAGACAGTGCTAATTATAATTTCAACATAACCTCGATGGCTTTTAATGATACGATTGAATTTGTGATCATTAATTCTTGCCTTTCTGTATTTGTGTAACCGCATATAGCGGCTCGCTATAGAGCTAGCTTTTATAGCGACGCGGTAGAGTGTCCGCCTGCGGAGGGAGAGGTCGTGGGTTCGAACCCCGATAGGTGCACATGGCAATTTGTGCAGTCTGTTACATTTGGCGCCCAACGAGGGACCTGTGTTATACGATATGCCTCAAGGTCATTGCAAATTGACCTTTGTCTCCTAAATTCGAGGACAAATTTCAAAATGGAGGGGGAATGTGTAACCTGGTATACGATGTATGTAGCGGCACTTATACTGTCTTGATATAGAGCTAGCTTTTATAGGAACGTGGTAGAGTGTCCGCTTGCAGAGGGAGAGGTCGTGGCAATTTGTGCAGTCTGTTACACTTGTTTTGAGAAGCTTTCAGGATTTTCGGTGAATACTAGGCTTGTTTCAAGTTCATAGCCTTGTTTGCAAGGTCACCATCAGTGTCATGCAAAAACTTGATGTTAACTAGAAAACTTTTTCTGAAATTAAAATTAACTTAAAATTTGGTTTAGGTTACACAGTACTTGTCAGTAGTTGAAAACATGATGTGTTCTTTTCTTCCAGCTGTACTACAACTTCCAGAAACTGCGCCTTCTGCAGGAGCCCCTCCTGGTTGTCGGAGCCTTCTACCTGATGTTCGTGCTCGTGATTATCTACGTTAGGATGGACTTCTCCATCACGAAGGTAGTACGATAAAAGTGTTTGCAATACCAATTATCATTGCTTATTATCAGAATATGATATCTATTACTCATTCATTAGTTGAGCACAGAGTATGAATGTTGATCTGTAACTTATCTTTCTTTTAATTAAGATACTCAACCAAATCATTATGCCTATGCTTTTGTAGAAGTTCGGATTTTTACAAGTTGTTTATTTTACATTGAAGATTTATCAAATGGAAAACTTTGAAAATATAACAACTTGTTTTTTTTAGTCATAGAACATATTTCTGACAGTTATAAAAAAAACACCTATTATTCTCATAAGGACGAGGCAAAGGAGAGCAAAATGCGTGTTGCCAGCCTTCTGGAGGAGGTTCAGAGTGCCCAGGACCGCCGCAGTGCCCTCTACCAGAGCTACGATGATGCCATTGACAAGTTCAAGGCCAGCAAGGACCTGTCTAGCTTTATCGCAGGTCGGAAGAAAATAGACGCGGACTATAAACAGCTGACACAGCAGATACAAGGGCTACAGTCTTCCCTAAAGCAGGAGGGCTCTGATCTCACGGAAAGGGTACGATGACTCAACCAGTATTTTGAATAGTGAATATATAAAACTAGACTTGTTTTATAATATTTAGCCAATTTATTCAAAACCTAGCGTAAATGCAGTGGTCAAGCACTAGTATGAGGATTTGGGCTTGTTCCAAAGGTCTTTATTTTGATGACTGTAAATGTTTTCAAATGTCAGAAGTCCTTTCTTTGTCATAAATATAAATATTCTGTGTTGTATTTAATTTTAGTTGAGTATTCAATGTGTTTTTTGTCGAGCAATGATTTTAGATACATTGAAAGTAATAGCGGGGACTTACCTATGATGTCCCCGGGGTGCGGGGGTATTTGGTGGGGATTTTATCAGAGGGATTTGCTGGATCCAAAATCAAAGGCCCCTCTATTTCCCAGACGGGGTGGGGGTGGGGGTGGGGGGGTTTACAAATTACTGGTGCATAATAAATAACGAAAACATTTTACACAATATTTGTAAGATGTGCTTCATAATAATCTGTTTTCCATGCAGGTTGGTGAGCTGAACCGTCAGGACCAGGCATACCGTGATCAGATCAACGCCCTAGGAGTCCTTGCCGAGAAACTTGTGGCTGGCAAGTTCGGCAAGCAGCAGTATATTGAAAATGAAAAGGTCATCCAAGATAAACGAAATGAGATTTACAAAAAAATGGATGAACTTTCATCAAGTCTAAACTAGGGAGTCCAGTTTTCCCATGGATTGCTTTGATTTAAAATAGACTAGGTTTGAGAGTGTTCATTTTGATTGAATGGATAGAATACACCAATTGCTGTTGCGTGTTAAAAAAATAAAAGCACATACATTCCTGATGGAACGTTTTGATCAGCAAATTATATACAATTTAGGTTTGAAGCGCCCTTGAACGTATTTTTTATGAAAAAGGCGCTCAACAAATCTGGTAAAATAATAATAATAATTTATAGTTCTTCAGCTCATTATATCTGTTCAGCTTAAATGATATATATGTTGCTTAGTATTAAGGAGGTTTATTTTAGATTAAAGCTTTGCATGGGAATAAGCTAGTTTATGACTAGAAATAAGCTTTAGGATTAAAAAATTAAGAATTCTATTACTTAAGTGATTTAATCATCATTTATTTTTATTATGCACCCAGATGAACATACTGGGCTCGTGTGAATGTAATTGGTTTATGTTTAATGGTATGTTTATTCATTTATGTGTTAGTGCAAAGATGGTAAGAGTTATTAATATATATCAGACAGTAGTTCCATTCTCTGTACAAAAAGTGGTTGCAATCTGTGTTTGTAATATGTTCAAATGTAATAGATTTTAAATAAAGATATAAAAATCATTTTCTCTCTTGTGAAATATAACCAAGGCAACTTTTTTTCCGCCCAAGCTGTACAATTACTGTTGATGGTTGTTTAAAGTATTGAGACTTCAGTTATACTTTTTTCATGCTCTGTGCATCAGGCTGCGTTAGTATAATTTAGAGTTATTGTTTATCAGTGTTACACAACTGAATACATTCACGAATTGCGACTTACATTTTTAGCGTTTTCGTCAATATGTTTAAATTGCGCTCCGACATCTGTTACAATGCCTTCAATGAAAATTGTCAGTGTTAGAATCCCAATGGACAAGTTAACGGTTTTAAGCCTGGCATTAGGTGTACACACCTACACCTGTAAAGGATATTTATGAAACATCCGACATCTTACCAAGAGGTTGTGGGTTCGATCCCCATTAGGGTGAGGGTGGTCTAGTGTTGTAGGTGTCCACCTCTCACCCAAGAGCTTGTGGGTTCGATCTCCACTAGGGTGAGCCTGGTCTGGCGTTGTAGGTGTCCACCTCTCACCCAAGAGGTTGTGGGTTCGATCCCCACTAGGGTGAGGGTGGTCTGGCGTTGTAGGTGTCCACCTCTCACCCAAGAGGTTGTGGGTTCGATCCCTACTAGGGTGAGACTGGTCTAGTGTTGTAGGTGTCCACCTCTCACCCAAGAGGTTGTGGGTTCGATCCCCACTAGGGTGAGACTGGTCTAGTGTTGTAGGTGTCCACCTCTCACCCAAGAGGTTGTGGGTTCGATCCCCACTAGGGTGAGACTGGTCTAGTGTAATGGGTGTCCACCTCTCACCCAAGATGTAGGTTTGATCCCTACTATGTTAACCTTCTTATGGCCTCTCAAAAAGGACACAGGACTGGTTTCAGTCCAGGAAACGGACTCGGAGAGATAGTCTATAAGCAAATCAGCTTTTGTCACAATGGAGCTAAAATAAATTTGTATATACAAACGTAATGTTGAGGTCAAATTTGACTAAATAAAACTAATAGGTTAAGGGTTGAACTTTGCATTTCATCTGCTCATCATGCAGATGACGTACTGGAAAAACAGGTGAAGGTCACACAACTAAGTCTTTGATTACAGCCTTTTATTTTGTTACCGCTCCATATCTCCTTCACCCTTTAAGATATGTTAATGGAACCTTGACCACGTGATCTCATCGGTGTTATCTATGGAAGTCCAGCTGGAACCTCATTGGTTTGGGTCAAGTTCACAATTGGCCACTTTTCATTTCAATGTTGAACTCCTGTTTGAACCTTATTGTTAAGGGTCGAGGTAATATTTTTGGGGTCAGCGTTTGAGTCTTTCTTTTCGTTTACCCTCGATATTTCCTAACACGATGTTTATGAAACTTCGCTCGAACGTTTTACCCATGAAATAATTAATCTTCCCATGAAGGTGACGTGCACAGCTTTTTTATTGACTCCTATTTGTTATGTTGTGTCAAACTGCCTTGTTCATCCTATTTACTGCCATTGTGTCAAGTCCACACCATGGAAAATAGTGCGGACAGAGTAACGAGTGTTCTACCCATGCAGGCAGCGGGAAAAAACGACTATTTCCTGTTCTTAACATTTTATTTCATAATTAATTATAATTACATAAATCACTTATGCATAACAATGTCAACATTGTTTGATATTTTGCTCATATTTTAAGGCAACAAAGGCTTGTCATAAGCTTGCATATTAAACAATGATACATGCTCCCTTATTCTGCTTAATAAGCAATTTTATTACAGCTACATTGTAAAAGCAATAAAAAGGCAGGGCTAAATTGAGAATGATAGTATCTTTTAAATGTTCAAAAGTATTTTGAGCGATACACAATCGTTTTTGGTAATAAAATCATCGAAATATTACCATTAAAAGGACATGTTTAATGTATGATTCTGGCTTCTCATGCGTACAGAAAAAGAACACCTCGCAAACAAAGCTGAGACATACTAACACAGAAGATTCTAGAATAAATAGTTTAAAGTACTGAGCTACACCATCGTACGCTGCATTTTTGATATGCAGTTACAAAGTCATTGCACTTTACTGAAAGTTTTGGTGTATACATGTAAATGTAGCCTAATGAACAGATGGGCACCAAATTCGAATTGCGCCAAATTCGAACATCACGCAAATCAATATGATTATGATAGAGGAACTAAACACATCTTGTATTGGGTCAAGAAGGCATTAACGTATATATTTGCCGTAAAACTGTTAAGATTATGGGAAGTAAAATGGTAAGTCTGTTGTAGTAAGATGACGTAGCAGAGTTCGGCTGTTGCCTTGACGACGATGACGTCACGTGATCCGGCGGTTGCTTGGTAACCCTGGGAACAGGTCGCCTGGTTGGATGCTGCGTTGGCTAGAAAATAATGTAATATGATCTCATAAACAATTCATTCTCTAAATCATCAATTATTTAAAGACTGTAATAGTTAGATGCCATGAAGTAAAATCTTTATGAGTAAGAATGGGCGGTGTGAGCGTAGCGAACGACCCCTTCATAATCATTGCAATATGAACTTCTTTAGGTCATCTAACTTACTTAGAATACAAAGCAAAATTTCAGCCTCGGGGTGTGTATGGATGAGTGGCAGTAGGTGGTCTTTTAAACACCCGCGAAATTGGATACTTACTGATTAAGCCTAATACTTAAAATAATGATTATCTATCTGCAATTTCATTGGCAGAAAATGTAGTTGTATTTTATAAACTGGTTAAATACACAGTCTGAGTTCCCGTTGACAATGTTTATATCAAATTCCTGGAAAAATTCATAGACAAGCATTATATTAGTATTTCCGCTGACATTTGGAAACTAGCTCTACCCTAAACGGTATATACCAACCTCATAGATAGGGTAGTTGCAATTTCCGCTGCCGCGGACGACGGGCTTAACGAGAAGGTGGACGATCTCTGCCGCCTGCTCCCCGCACCCCTGACGGATGTTATTCTCGATACACCGCGTCACGGCAATCATCCGGCTGTAAAGAGGTCAAGGTCAGCGTGAGTGCGAGTCATTGCTGCATTTTATCCATACAATCACAATATCGAAAGTATATCTACATTCATTATAGGAAAAAATCTCAAGTGTTTAAACAATGCTTGTATATAAATCCAAATGTTATCAGTTCATGACTGTATACAATAATCGGGCTGTAAGGTCAAGGCCATATGACTTTCAAATAAAACATTCCCACACTGCTTCATCATGATATTGTTCGGTCGCATACGTGCGCCATAATGTAGAATGTCTTATAAAATTGGTAGGGTATGTTAAGTGGTTTCTCTATGTTTTCCAAATTAATGCAGTTACCAGCTTTCCAGCAAAAAATAACGTTAGTTTAAGGTTGTCTGAAGGTTGTATCTTGAGAATGTTATTGTAAAACGTTGACACAACGTTGTGACAACGTTAGTGCCTCAATTTATTTGCTACTATTTTCCACTAATTATCATTCAAATTATGAGTCATGGAATAAATATTTCAAAGCAAGAATCTTATCATGATTTGCAAGTTTTAAAATGAAATTGTATTGGTCCTTTTGTAAAACGCAATATCGAATTAAGAAAAATCAATCAATGTGTGTACATAGTCCTGATTTCTAATCTTAATCAAATATAATTTAACATTTATTATTATTATTTTATAATGATTTAGTGTTCTGAATCATGAACTTTTTTTATTGGTCGAGTGTGTAGAACATGTGAGTCTTGCGCGAGTTTGAGTACAATAAACTTAAATCATCCACCCAACCAGCAATATAACAGTAAAAGAACTTGCAAAACGTGAATACATTATCCGCTATGTGATGCTTATATTGTTACTATTGCATTTAATATATAAACAATAATAAGATTAGTTTTGTTTACCCAACAATCACCTGCTCGTAACAACGTTGTATGAAAGTTGTGTTTGGGTTGCCAAAATAACGTTGTCTCAACGTTAAGAAAACCTCCACATAACGTTCAAACAACGTTAAAAGTTAAAGTTGCTAAAACGTTGACACAACATAGTCACAACGTTATGTGTTTGCTGGGTTAGCCTGAGACGGATGGCGCCTAAAAGAGTGCTTTATGATCAATGCTAAGTAACTTATGAGCGTTTTGCCCAGACAACCTTTTCGCGCATTTAAGAGTGAATGTATTTTAACAAACCTTGCTACAAACCATTCTTTTGTAAGCCCAACTTCAATGTATGACAACTGTCAGATACAATTATTGTCATTAACTAATATTTAAAATACCAAACATAGAAAACAGAAATAAAACCTTGTTTTTTTTCCACACGAGTTATTTCAATTTTCAACAATTAGTTTGAGATATTTTATTCTTTGTGGGAAAAGCACAACCTAGCTTGTTGTATTTAACAGATTTTGTTATTAGTCCTTTAATGGTTCGTAACCAACTATCGAAATATTTAAAAACCACTTAAACATGACAAATTGTACAAGCAGATGCATTTCGTTTCAACTATATAGTCTAATTTCAAACATCAATCACTGAATCTTTCGTAACCAACACAGTTAAGGAATTAATTAAAGCTATGACTTTAAACGGTTAGTAGTTATTATATTTTTTTCGAGGAAGGCAAACATTATTGCAATGAGTTATAAAAATATACCAATTTTCCCTTTGTTCAAAAGCTCAAATTATGTTCGAAGTTATAAAAATGGAATATCAAACACTACGAAGAACTGCAGAATTGCAGTTTAAGTGTTCACCTGTCAGTGCACATATGCTAATTAAACAGTTGCTGAGCCTCGCCTCTCGACAACTTGACACAATTTAAGACAAGTATAGTTTCTGATATAATGTATAGATCAAGATATTGAATAAGAGGACACATTTTGTGAGAGCTTTATCATATATTCCAGGACGTATTTAATGTTCAAAGAACCGTGCGCAACGGCTTTTGGCCACAATTGTTAAAATTTGTTTATTTGTGAATGACCCCCCCCCCCCCCACACACACACATACAAACAAACACAACACACAAAGACTGTTAATACGGGTTGTTATCATCGTGACGCAAACTTTAAGTTAAAATCTCTCATTAAAAGCACACCGAATGTTGTACGTTAGGAAGACTTCGATGTATATCCCCCTCAACTGCACACACGCACACGCACACGCACACGCGCACACGCACACGCGCACGCACACGCACACGCGCACGCGCACACGCACACGCACACGCACACGCACACGCGCACACGCACACACACACGCACACGCACACGCGCACGCGCACACGCACACGCACACGCGCACACGCACACGCGCACACGCACACGCACACGCACACGCACACGCGCACACGCACACGCACACGCACACGCACACGCGCACACGCACACGCACACGCACACGCGCACGCGCACACGCACACGCACACGCGCACACGCACACACACACGCACACACCTGCATAGTTCCTCCTGAGACACGGGGTTGAGATACTGGACGGAACTGTTGATCTCCTTGTCAAAACACCAGTCGGACTTGGAACCCCGGTCCGTGAAACAGTTCATGTGTTGAGCGTACACTGAAATCACGAAAACTAAGGGCTGTTACCATCTATTACAGTCAACGATGATGGTGTTATTCAACGGATGTCAGAGTGTTTTAAGAAACTAAACTCTTTATTAAACTCTGGTAAAAGACCAAATGCTCTTTAAACGGCGTGGACTGCGCCAGGTTTCATTTAATATGGCGAAGAACTATCTTTTTTTAAAGTCATATATATTTAAAGTTCATTGCCTTCCGACGGAGCATTTATGACGCAATTTATCACGTGGTATACACTTACTGATATATCTACATCCTACCATGCGTGCACGTTTTTGATGTGTTTGTTCTTTAAAAGAATGCATCAAACATGCGTGCACGTTTTTGATGTGTTTGTTCTTTAAAAGAATGCATCAAACATGCGTGCACGTTTTTGATGTGCTTGTTCTTTAAAAGAATGCATCAAACATGCGTGCACGTTTTTGATGTGTTTGTTCTTTAAAAGAATGCATCAAACATGCGTGCACGTTTTTGATGTGTTTGTTCTTTAAAAGAATGCATCAAACATGCGTGCACGTTTTTGATGTGTTTGTTCTTTAAAAGAATGCATCAAAAATGATAATAAATATGTATAGCATGTTAGTCAAGTTGCAAATCCTTGAATAAAAAACAAATTAAAATGTAATTAGATGTATAATACATATTGCATACTTAAAACATTTAAAACCGCACCCATGGCAGACCTTTTTTATGCGTGCACTACTGGCATTAATGATGTTGCTTCTGATAATTGTTTCGTTTTAATTCATGAAATATGATCGCAAATGGATAGAGACGCAATTAAAATGCAAACAAATAAGATGTTCACCTGCAGTTTATGGTTGTAAGATACGCTCATTTACAGACCAACTGCTTCAACCATAACGTGTTGACAATGACGGTGCATCAAGATATATTAAATGTAATCACAGTTCATGCTTAATTGCAAGAAAAAATATAAAGAATGAAGTCACCATAAACTGTTTTGATATACGACAAAGTGACATTAATTCAAACCTCATTTTTATCTCTATTTGCTCAGAAAGAGAATTGCATACAGTCAATATAAAATGTGTGTCTAGAAGGAAAGCAAAGGAAATGACGGAATGGGCGCCTCCGTCCGCCTGGTCACTTGTCAGAGGCTGTTTGTCGGAGGTGGTCAAAGTAATCCCATGGATCATACAACCATGAATCATTCAGAACTCCTCGGCCATTTTTATCGAAAACAGCATCGGGTGTATGTCGGAACATTAATAGAAGTAGTTCGTAATTTTTTGTATTAAATCATTAATTAATTGTAGTGTTTTGGCTTGTATTTGAAGATCTAAGTTTAAATTGATTGCCAGTGAAGTGTATTATTGCAAATATAATTAAGATTTCCAAGAGTTAGGTCATTAAGTTTGACTGCCAAATTGAAATAACTACGCGATCTACTTGCGGCGTAGTTAAAGTGTACCGACTTCTGACGTTGTTAACCGTCCATATACATCCGAGGTTGTTTTCGAAAAAAAAAATTGCCGAGGAGCTCCGAATGTACACATTTCATACATGATTAAGCGCACCATGCCAATGTTTTTGTCCCGTGGCGTGCACAGAATAATATGACGTCATGACACAGTGCTTACGTTCATAGAGTCTGTGTGTGCGGCACAGGTCTGTAAGTTCCTGGGCGTCCGCATAGGCGAGTAGGGCCGCCTGAATTCTGGGGCGCGAGTCCGGACACTCCCGCAGGTACTCGTGCACGCAGTTGTACGACGCGATGTATGTGCTAAAAGGGAGGATGGTAAATATTCAATGAAAAATTAAAACATTCTTTCCGGTATATTCTGTATGCGTATTATGAATTTGCTTTCAATGTTACACTACTATAAAAATATGGATTAATTTATATAATAATATGATATTAATTAATAGAAACGTCTGAATTGTATAGCATAAGTTCTCAGATGTATTGTTGCTATTGCTGTTGTTGTTGTTGATGTTGTTGTTGTTGTTGTTGTTGTTGTTTATGTTGATGTTGATGTTGTTAGAAAGTAAGACGTGTTAACATCCGTACCTGCAGTAAGCTCTGAGTATTTCTATATCGATTCCGGAGAAGAGACGCCTGTCGCTGCGATCCACGGACGCTTTTTGGAGGTTGTAGTCCCGAAAGCAGCCCTGCGCGCGCAGCTCTACCCGATCCCCGGTCGGACACTCGCACACACACGAAGGCAGCGCGCATACTAAAACAGAGAGAGAGGTACAACTGTTTGATTTAAATACAAAGCGCCATACATGTCAGATGTATTTCATGTACCACATCTATAAATAGTGTCTGTTAGTTGGTGCCTGGCGATCTCGGATCAAATCTGAGAGATCTTGGCATTCGGAACTCCTCGGCCATTTTCAATCCAAAACAACCTCGGATGTATATGGACGGTTTACAGTGTCAGCAAACTTTACCGTTTAATTTCGCTGCAGGTAGATCGCGTAGTTATTTCAATTAAGCAGTTAAACTTTATGACTTAACTCTTGGGAATTATTTATTCAGTTAAACACTTCATTCGCAATCAATTCAAACTTAGTACAGTTGAACCTCGCTATGTCGACGTCGGATAAGTCGACTTTCCGGTTATGTCGACTTTTTTTCCGGTCCCGAATTTATTCCTTCTTATTTTATATAAAAAATATGTAATTAATACTATTATCATTTTTTTTTATCGAACTCCTTCTACTGATGCACCGGCAAAAAATATACATCCGAGGTTGTTTTCGGTGGAAAATGACCGAGGAGTTCCGAAAGAGATCTTGGGTGAAATGCAGACATAAAAGACGCTCTTCATTCCATTACGCTGTCGTGTATACGCTTACATTGTTACATAAATATAAATGTTCGGGTGGCAATTAAACTCCTTAGATTATTTGTTCTTTATTCAATAAACAAGGAAGTAGGTTACGACGTGTTTTATTTCAAATGTAACATCGTCGTCGTGTTTATCAATGAGTGGCAATTAATATGCCATTCATGTCATAACACAAGATAAAGAGAGGTGTATATGACAAGAAAACTCAAAGAGAACTTTCAATTGCTCGTCTCTTGAATTAAAACATATTGCGTCAAGCAATTCACAATAACTAACCACACCTAGTTCAGAAGACGCGCGAAAATATTCTTGATCTATGTGGTTAGAAAAGGGCTGGTATACAATATTGGCCTTAATTGGATCTAAGAACGATGTAGCTAATCGGATTACTTATGATTAATTACTGACCAAAAGAGTGAATGAAATCAACGATGTATGACCATTCAGATTAACGTAGGTTGAATATTGAATATCACCCCCGGAGCAAGACTTTGTTGGACGGTATATACCTAATTCATTCCTACAAGCACTACCTAGCTACTTCATCGTGGGTATTTGGATATACTATAATTTGTTTTATAAATAAACTTTGATATTTAATGATCACTGTAATCCTACAATCTCACAGATTGACCGTTTTGACAAAAAAAAATTGTCCCAGAATGAGATGATTTTTGTATCAATGCCTTCAATTTAATTATATAAGGTAACTCACAATAGAACAGATCTCAATTGTTTGAGAACATGTCGAAAAAGATCACTTTTCGCATAAAGCGTTAGTAACGCTTTTAATATTAAAATATCAAATTTTGAACGTAATTATAAGGAAACTGCGATGTAATCCGAAGTTTTATATCATTGGTTTCCAGAAATCAACTCTACACTTGGTTCATTCAAAGACAAAGCATAAAAAAGGCTGTCAAAACGTGCAATCTATGAGAGTGCAGCTTTAAACAGATTCATAGAAGATCTAGAATCACCGCAGGAAAAACCAGTGTGGTGTCTGGAATATATGCTTACCGCTTTGTATGAATTAACTAATAATTATGTAATTAATGACATTTTCGTTAATGCCTGCACAAAGCTACCATCTGTAAATGACACTGTCACTTGATTTTATTGCACACACGGATAAAGTAGGGCTATAACCCACATTTATATCTGGCAAACATGGTCTTAATTTCAGCACCCCCTCTGGGCGTTCTCATCTTGCATTTTTATAAATGAACAGGGTCGTTTTATTGTTACCTACATCATCGTTATATAGTTATTTGCTTACATTTTGGTATGCATATTAACTCAGAGTGAAATCTCTATCATACTTAACATAACAGTCGAGTATTAAAACGGATGGTACCGGTACCGGGTTTTACACTTTTATTGTACTGGGTTTTGTTAGAAGCGCCGGGAATTAGACGTTTACGAGATCATGGCGGGAGATATAGCCGTGAACTGATTGCTTCACCAGCCCCTGCACGGGTAATCAAATGGCAAATTGGAGTTGCAGGACAATTTGTAGCTTGATATTGATGGTAACTGTTGCAATTATTTGGAATATAGCAATGGTATCTTTATAATATATTTTGATTATTAAGAGATGGGTGGACACATATATTTCTGATGTCAGATGTTAAAGAGAGTTCGAGAACTTCACAAGGGGTTGGTGTATTTAATCTTAGACCATACAAGATCGTGTCTGTGTTTAACGTCCGCGAACGGATAGGTTTCTGGCTTCCCGGTCGAAAGAAACAACACATTTTATAGGATCGGGGAGTATTGGTCCCAGATAGGATCAACAATCGTGATGGATATCTTTAATCCCCCTTTTCTATAATTGATGATTAGTGAATACAGAACACAAATGCAAACAACATGATTGATCTCTATAGTATTTTTGGCCTTTGATGTCAGTCAATGATGAATTCTGTGTGATTCCCATGATCAAAACACTTAAATAAAGTTTGATTTGAACTCATTTTGCAGTGAAAATATATAATTTATATTAAAGTTAAGCATTCCCGCTTGGCTCGAATTTTCGGAGGATCGATGTATTCTTACCGGTCCTTGGCATTGAAGTTCGAGCCAAGAGGGTTCGACTGTGCTGTGTATTCGCTTTTTTGCTTTAGAAAGACAACAATCTAAAATCATATCTAATATACACTTTACCATATCTGTTAGTGAGATCGTGCACTTTTGTCAGATTGGAAAGACAGTTGCCTCTAGCCTATGAGGAACCTGTTCATTAATGAAACCTGGAAGCCGTTTTCCGCACCGTCAACGTCCGATAATCTGGGAATAATTTATCCACGAACAGCTGGAAATTCCCCGTAAATCACGACAATAAACACAAAACCTGTCTAAAATCATCAACGACTTCTTCTCTCTCTTTGACGACTCATAAGTTGTGTATTTTGTATCCAAAAGCAAACCATATATACTTCAATTATTTGCCAGTTGAATTTTAAAGATGCACTCTTACTCCCAAATAAAAATACCACAATTAATACAAATGTTTTAATATACCAAAAAGGATGAATAAATGACGAAAACAATGGTTCTTATGAGGCTTCCGAGTTTAATTTGAAAGAAAGGTACAGAATTTTTTTTATATATCTACCTTATGAGACTAAAGTAGATCACTGACAGTAAATCTTTTAGCACTCACCAGTCATTTAATATTTTTGCGTTTTCAGCTATTTAATACACGGTTACAATCTTATTATCAGTATTTACAATTTTTCATAAATGTATTATTTAGTGATTTGTTAAAGGGTTTTCACTCAAAATATATGTTTGTTATACATGTGTATGAATTGTATTAATTTAGAATAAGAGTGTCACTTTAAGTCAAGCCAATGAGATAATAAGTTTAATAACCATGCCGTCTGCAGTATGTTGGTGTTTTCACAAGAACAAGGTCACTCGAATAATGTTGTATGGGAAATTCACTTCGGAATCCATTTCCACAGCGGAACAAACAAATAATCAGCTTTTTTCTTGATGAAAAAAAGCGAAATCATCATGAACCAGACCAGTCTCATATATTTGACATATATAGCAGTTATTAATGCCATAACGCTATAATAACAAGATCGCATTTGTCAGTGGACATAAACTCATCACATTACAGCGGTCCCTAAGCCGGTGATTTACGGCGTTGGCTGGCCCGGGGTGAACCCTCTCCGCCATCACTCACCGCCGACAGAGGACCGCTGGCTGACCCTTACATGGGGCATGATGGACATGGCGGCATGAATAGGCGGAAAATGGCCATACACAGATTGGAGACGCAGATATATGAAGGTCTATGACAACCTTTATTGTTGATGACCATTTTTCTTTGCATTCATTGAATGGCTTTGATGAAAACATGGGTTTTTGCCATAAAGCTATCAGGAGATCTCATGTAGATGTGAACCATTTATTTTTTTATGAATTATGTACAGTACGAGAACCAGATTTTGTACGCCTAATCAGAAATAATGACATTAAAATTAATAAGAATTCTACGAACTGATTGTAAACAGCACTCGAGTTTGTTAAACAACCCACTTATGTCTCTCCGATGGTGGTGGTTCAAACGACTCTTTCTGCGCCCGACAATTACGTGGTCATAAAAGATAATATGCAATAAAATATGCAGTCAATCAACCAAATTCAATCATATAACACGTATTGCCAGAATCTAGACACACATGGTTACATAGAAACACTTTTTAACGTATAAACCATACTTTATGTACGAAACATTCACTGGTGGTTAGACATAAAACTGGTGGCTGAGGTTGTATTTAAATGTACTTACGTACGTGTACAAAGTATCATACGGTTTCCATCAGCGTTTATCATTTTTATCTTTAATTCTGTCAAATTGCTCGTGCCAACAAAACAAGTAAAGGATCTTCATGCGGGTTTCAGATACATTTCATCACTTTTATCAACTAGAGATTTTGAAGTTTAAAATTCGATTAAACAGCTTGTTGATATTTATATGTGTTTTCTTTTTTCAATAAAGGGGGCTTAACTCGCGAACTACTATATACATAGCTGTGACCCTTGCTACAGATGTGCATATTGTGTGAGTCAATACTTTGAAATCCATTGACTTGCATACAAGCGCTTACGCTGACATAATTTCATAAGTGAACGTCAACAGTACGTCATTTTCGTACGAAGTGATCCGTACAGTGTGAGTTATGTTTATTTGCTATGTAAAAATTTATTGTTTTATGTGTGATTAAAAAGTAATATATGTACAGTTCTGTAGAATAAAGTTTTTTGCTGTTGTTAGATGCATTTTTTTTTCTAATCCAAAAACTGACAACAATACAAAGGCAGTCCGGGAACTTTTTGACTGCACCTCGTACTTGAGTTATGAAGGTTAAGATTTTTGCACAATTTCGACTCCGAGGCTAACTATAACTAAAGCTATGACTGTAACTTCGACTTTTTGACTAGCAAAAGATTGACGAAATTAAGCAGATGTTCATTAGAAATAATTCTTGTAGATTCCACATTTACATTTTTATTGAGAAAAATCTCAACAAACATGAGAAAAATCTCCACAAACATGAACGCCTGCAGGGAGGCACGGGCGAGACCGACTTGTCATTTTCTGGTTTTAATCAAGGCTTATATCAAGAGAGAAAAACATGTTCCAGGGCAACCTATCGCAATAAAGAGGTTATCTTTGGGGTTATATTGTAGTTGACGGTAAAGATGCACTCTCACACAATGACAGTTTTGACTTTTCTTTTAATTTTGGTCTTAGAGTAAGCTGTTTTTGGCATCAATGCCTTCGATTGAGACATATAAGAACACTTAAAATAGAACAAATCTCAAGTTGTATGGAAAACTGACGAAAAACTCAGTTTTCTTAAAGCGTTATTAATGCTTTTAGCAATAAAACATCAATTTTCGAGCGCATATATGAAAACTGCGGTCTGATCTTTTGTTGGCAATCTTTATCACTGGATTCTAGACATTAACGCAAAATTGGCTCATTCCAATACAAAACAAGGGCCATAATCATGAAGAGCCTGTCTGGTTATAGAACTTTGCCAAGAATATATACCAACAAACATTTATAGTAGCAAGTTTGGTGAAATTCGGATAAAAACTGTTCAAGTTTGAGAGTAGACAAAGCTAAAATGGCCAATTTTGATAAATTCGGGGGGCCATAACTCTGGAGTGCCTAAAGCGATTAGGCTGGTTATCGAACTTGACCTAGATATTTCACCAACAAACACTTTCATGAAGTTTGGTGGAAATTGGATGAGAAATGTTCAAGTTAGAGAGCGGACAAAGCTAAAATGGACAATTTTGACAAATTCAGGGGGCCATAACTCTGGAGTGCCTAAAGCGATTTGGCTGGTTATTGAACTTGACCGAGATATTTCACCAACAAACACTTTCATGACGTTTGGTGGAAATTGGATGAGAAATGATCAAGTTAGAGAGCGGACAAAGCTAAAATGGCCAATTTTGACAAATTCAGGGGGCCATAACTCTGGAGTGCCTAAAGCGATTTGGCTGGTTATCGAACTTGACCTAGATATTTCACCAACAAACACTTTCATGAAGTTTGGTGGAAATTGGATGAGAAATGTTCAAGTTAGAGAGCGGACAACATTGTGGAGCCGCCCGCCCGCCCGAACGCCCGCCGCCCACCCGCCATGGGTGTTGAAACAAAAGTTGTCAAAATGTTTAATCTGTGAGAGTGCAGCTTTAATTAACAATCAAGTTAATGTGAAGCCACTGCCACAGGTCTGGTCGTGACATTTTGTTCGGTGCAATATCAAAACTCTGAGATAATGCGAAATATTTTTCTTTTACTATGTTAGATGTAATCTCTGAATAACCAATTATTTCAAACATAATTTGACCTTGACGTGAGATCGACTTACTGCCAAGTGTGTCGCATACACTCAGTTACGACACTCGACTGAAATCGAATTAAAGACAATATTCGTTAAACTCTTTGGACATATATCGGCATACGTAAAATATTTGCCACAACTTCCTAAGGCAATGTGTCTACTTGTAGTTCCTTATCCCATTAATTGTACAAATGCTTTTGCTGAACCATACAAAGTAGAAAAACGCATTATATTGACCTTGGCCTTGGTAAAAACGCCATTACTGTGCTAGTCAAGCCAAAGATAGGAGTTTTGATACACAAATCTGTATTCTAGATATTTTAAACGAAAGCAGTAAGGCGGTACCAAATGCTGACACAATGGTATACTGGTTTAATTAAAGATGCACTCTTACTCCCTGCTTAGATTTACCACAATTAATACGATTGTTTTAGTATACCAAAAGGATGAATAAATGTCGTAAATAATGGTTCTTATGAAGGATACCGAGTTAAATTTGAAAGAAAGGTGCAGAAAACACGGTATTTCTACCTTAAGAGACTATATAGTAGATCACAGTAAATCTTTTAGCACTCAACAATCATTTAATATTTTTGCGTTTTCAATATTTATGCGAAAAGCTACAGAAACAAGCACAGTAGCAAAAAGTGTAGACATAAACCCGGTTTAATGGCACTTGGTAAACGCCAAAGACATAGAACAACTTTAAAAAACACGGTTATAATATTGTTATCAGTAATTAATATGTTCCATAAATGTAATATTTAGTATAAGAAGTTAAAGATGTATTACTCAAAACCATGTTTGTGATACATTCGTATGCGTTGATTTTAAATAAGAGTGTCACTTTAAATGGCCACCACAGTACGCCCCTCGGACAGAGGCAGAATACCGACTACATTACTTCTTAAACTGACAGCTGCAGTGTCACTGCACAAAATTGCAGAATACCGACTACATTACTTCTTTAACTGACGGCTGCAGTGTCACTGTAGAAAATTGCAGAATAGCGACTTCAATACTTCTTTAACTGACGGCTGCAGTGTCACTGCAGAAAATTGCAGAATACCGACTACATTACTTCGTTAACTGACGGCTGCAGTGTCACTACAAAAAAGGTAGAATACCGACTCAATACTTCTTTAACTGACGGCTGCAGTGTCACTGCACAAAATTGTAGAATACCGACTACATTACTTCTTTAACTGACGGCTGCAGTGTCACTGCACAAAATTGCAGAATACCGACTACATTACTTCTTTAACTGACGGCTGCAGTGTCACTGCACAAAATTGCAGAATACCGACTACATTACATCTTTAACTGACGGCTGCAGTTTCACTACAAAAAAGGTAGAATACCGACTACATTACTTCTTTAACTGACGGCTGCAGTTTCACTACAAAAAAGGTAGAATACCGACTACATTACTTCTTTATCTGACGGCTGCAGTTTCACTACAAAAAAGGTAGAATACCGACTACATTACTTCTTTAACTGACGGCTGCAGTTTCACTACAAAAATGGTAGAATACCGACTACATTACTTCTTTAACTGACGGCTGCAGTTTCACTACAAAAAAAGAAAGAAAACCGACTACATTACTTCTTTAACTGACGGCTGCAGTGTCACTGCAAAAAAGGTAGAATACCGACTACATTACTTCTTTATCTGACGGTTGCAGTGTCACTGCAAAAAATGTAGAATACCGACTACATTACTTCTTTATCTGACGGCTGCAGTGTCACTGCAGAAAATTGCAGAATAGCGACCACATTACTTCTTTAACTAACGGCTCCAGTGTCACTGCAGAAAATTGCAGAATACCAAATACATTACTTCTTTCGACCCAGTCATAATGCTTATAATATATGTATAATAATATCTCTATAACACAAAACAGTGTTAGCTTTATATCCCAAATTTCTAAGAAGTTTGGAATCAAAGTCCCACAAGTTCTGCATTTCTTGCAAGCTTAATTATAAAGCCTGCCGTGCGTTGAACAACACTAGGTTTTTTGTTTATCCTATTTTCAAAAGAAGATTTATAAGTTGGAGATAATCAACTTGATCAACGGAGTTAACATGATAAAAGAAAGGCAAACCTTGCTAATTAATGGCAGATATAGTCGGAGATTTTTTATCAACTTGGTTGGTAAGCTTTGTTGCCCTGATGCAACATTTTACTAATTGCCCAAAAGTCAAACAACGCGCTGTAGTTCGTCAGTCAGATTGAAGATCAGCAAGCAGAATCCTTGGGAACTACAGAAATCGTCACCTTTGTGCAAGCATTCAATAACTGCACATAGAAATCAGGGGCGGGTCCAGAAATTGACGTTAGAGGGGGCGTTACTTAGAACCGAAAATATATTGCATAAACTAATTGCATTAACAATGTGTAGTCGGAAATGGTGCTTTGTGTCCTTCTGTCTCCCATATTTAAATTAGAAGTAAACTTGGACGATTTTAGAGGGGGCGCGCGACGGGTGTGCCCCCTCTTAACCCGCTAGTGGAAATATGAGCAGTTATTGAGTTTCAGCATTAAATTGACCGTAACTGGTCAGGGACATAGCTTGACTAAACTAAAATTGAGGCGCACTGTTAAGGTGTTGACGAGGGCCTATTTTGGCACATTGTGATGTGTCGTAATGTTTGACAAATTTAAGTTGAAAGTACTTTACTTGGACTATTCGTAGCACATAATGAGCCCATTAGGTTAATTATAACCCATATAATAACCCGACTTCATCAAGCGCACACAATTTAATTAATTAAGACACGTTACCTTACAAATACATGTATGCATTTAAATTAACAGTGCACCTAAATTCATTGAAAAAGAAAGAAAACCCAACCGCAGAATTCATTATGTCCTTGCCAAAAATGATCATTCAAAATTTTAAATTGCACTGGTGTGAATGGGAAACTTTGAACGACGTTAATTCATTTATTATCAGAAATCTTGGGGAAGGAAATGTATAACATATCGCATGAAAATGTAATGATTTCATTTAGATCATTAAGAACAGATATTAAAGAAATTTATCAGTTTAGTCTCTATTAACATCAAGAGGATAAAAATTGTTATATAAACATTAGGGACGCTAATGTATCATTGATAGAGATTTGCCCATCAAAAAATACGCGTTCGTAATAACCAATAATAATAATCGGAACAACTCGGCCATTATTCGACAAATCGAAGCTTGCCGGAGAAGGCCGAGTTGTATGATTGATAACCAAGTATAAATTCGTTTTATGAAAAAATATGATAGAACATGTGAAATAAATGTAGGCATTGAAAAAATGTACTGAATCTGTGCAGAATTTTTCTGCTTAAAGTAAAACGTGAAAGAAAAATCTTGTATTGGATATATTTGTCCCTCAAAACCAACACAGTTTCGCTTTGTGTGGGCTGAATGGTCATAACAAAACTGGCGTCGAAAATACGAAGACGAATAGCCGCCAAATTGACCATTGGAGTAGACATTTTGGAGTGGACACTCGTGTTGTTTCGATTCTTGGAGTGGACACTTATGTTGCGTCTGGCCGAAAACAGTCTGGATGCAAAATTATGATATATGGCTGTTGTTTGCTGATGATAATGTGCTTTTAATGTCAGAATCTGATAACTTTTCGGTGCTTTACACTAATAGGGGCCATATGCCGATCCTGAAAGGTTATCTGTACATATGATCATCCAGCCATTTATACCAGCCCTTTGTCCCAACACAATCATGTCAAACCCAAGGATGAAAAAGCCAAATGCCTGTCCAACAGATGACCGCAAGTCAAAACATATACCTATTTAAAGCTGCACAGATTGATCGTTTGTTTTTTTGTTTGTTTTTGTCTTCTTTGAATGAGCCATTTTTTACGTAACTGTCTGAAACCAAAGATATTACAGATCGCAGTTTATTATATTTACGTTCGAAAATTGACGTTTAATACACGGCTAAAGGCGTGTCTAACGCTTTAAGAAAAAATGAAATTTCGGCGGTTAACCAAGCAATTGAGATATGTTCTATTGTGAGTTATCTATTATGACTGAATTAAAAAACATTGATGCCCAAATCAGACGATTCTGCAATCAGAAAAATATAACTGTCAAAACTGACAATATGTGAGAGTGCAGCTTTAAATGCATTTATTTCAGTTTCTAATAGAAAATAAAATTAAGAGTGAAAAAAGCCATTTTTGCTCCCTTTTTTATCTTTATTTGCTTTAGTTCAGGACTGAAACAAAGTGCGTCTTTTCTTGTACTTTTAGCTAAATATCGCAGTGTAAAAATGAATTTAAAAATAAGTTATTTTGAAAGAATATTTCAATTTAGTTGTCCTCCTGTGTACCCTTTAAACTCAATTAAAAAACAGCAACGTATCATTCCATTCGAACACTATTTTGCCAGGAAATCTGACAGTCTGTAGGATTTTATAGAAATTTAATCGTTCGATCGATGATACTCCCATGTTTGAGATACAGTGTTTGCATAATGGTACAGGAACATGAAAATTCAATTTAGGTTTCCCTCATATTGTATTTTCAAATGTACATTTTAAAACAGCCTTATATTTCCCACCGGATGGAAAATCTATGTTTAACCGGGATTTCGAATGCATTTAATTATTAATAAAACCAGGTCGTTACGCTAAATACGTTCAATGTGTCGCCTGACTAGAATTTACTGGTTTTACTGAAAGCTTTAAAAAATACACGATTTTAAACAAATCCTGACTGAACAGTCTGAGCCTACGGCCAAATAGCAACAACTTCATACAGATAGCCGTCAACATAATTATTTTTTGTATTGTCTGACTCGTGGCAGACAGAGTAAATGATAAATAGTTTCCCCGAACGTCCAATATTGTGGAAACCTAGCACAATGCGCAACAAGTATTATAGATGAATAGAATCGACACAATTTGTTTTGGTGTTTGTTTTAACACAGAACTGTCCTGAAGTTTGGTCTCTAACATCCGTATTATAGTCAGATAGAATCGACACAATTTGTTTTGGTGTTTGTTTTAACACAGTTGCCTTGCAGTTTAGTCTCTCTAATATCTAGCAAGTTCTTTAAGGAGGGTGTGGGGCAATGATACACCAAATTGATATTGGTTCTTAGACACATTCGGAGCTCCTCGGCCATTTTTTCAAAAAACAACCTCGGATGTATGCCGGTACATCTGTTGAAGTAGTCCGTATTTTTTTGAATAAAAGCATTAATTAAATGTAGTGTTTAAGAGTTGTATTCATTGCTACTACGCGATCTATTTGCAGCGGACTTAAACGTACCACTTTTTAAGTATGTAAACCGTCCATATACATCCGAGGTTGTTTTTTAAAAAATGGCCGAGGAGTTCCGAATGTCTTAGACAGTGTCGTTTCTATGGTCTTTGCTAAATGACGACGCCTGTCTTATGCACGGAAGTCCTGACATCTGAATACCTTTAAAGATGCACTCTTACTCCCCAAAAAAAAGCACCACAACTAATTCAATTGTTTTAATTTACCAGTGGTTATTATGAAAGATACCGTGTTTAATTTGAAAGAAAGGTGAAAGAAAAACTGTATTTCTACCTTATGAGACTATAGTTGATCACTTTAAACCTTATAATACCCACCAGTCTTAATGAGTCGACTAAGGGTGCGTTTTATCTATTAATTACACGGTTACAATCTTGTTATCAGTATTATATTTTCCATAAATGCATAATTTAGTAAATAGTTAGAGGTTTATCACTCAACATTTATGTTTGTTATACAATTTTACGTATTGATTTTAAAGAGTTTCATTTTAATTGTTTTATGGCGTGCCAACATTGTACAGATGGTGTGAAATAAAACAGACCTTGAAGGGTTATATCTCACGTCATAAATAAACATTTATTAAACAATTACAACTACGCCGACAGCTCAAGCTGTCTGTCTTGACAGAACAGGCCTTGTCATCAGCGCTGACAAATGCGGTCATTTTTTTCAACACCATATGAATAATTACGAATATCCAGTGGCGGGAAAAGCAACATATTTATGTTAGGCTGCAACAGAGTACTAATTGAGCTTTTTATTTGAACGAATATTGCAACGATATATACAAAACTTGACCATCAAATTCGACAAAATATAGCAAGATTAATAGGAGGCTGTATACAGTGTTGCAAAATGGGTTTCCTACATTCCCCTTATATCCGTAAATATATTAACCATATCTCGGTTGTTTTTCAAACGTTTAGAAACCCACCTGGCAATGTAGCCTAAAACTCATCTAGTTTTTTTAATAAATAGTTTTGCTATAACTGACTAACAAGCTTATTAAGTTGATTTTCTGTATTTTGAAAATCAAATACTATATATGCTATAACATCTGACCCAGACAGCCGGGATCATAAGTTTAAATTTTCTTTATATCATATTATGCCATGATCACCTCCACTCACATGTATGATTATGTAGTTGGACATAAATAAATTGTAGGCTAGTCTTGTAACGGGCTAAATCTATAGCTTCATTCATAAATGATAGTGCCTAAAAATACATTTGGTTCGTTTAACCAGATCTTATCTATGAAAAAGGTGCCGACCCTGCAGTTTTTTTAGTCAGTTTGTAAAAAATAGAAAAATAAACTTTTTAGTGTGTGTGTTCTTATATGTATTTTAAAACCTTTGAAACTTTATACAGAACATTACTTTTATACCATTCTCCAGTGATGACAATAAAGTTCTAGAATAAAGACTAATAAAAATAGAACATAAAAAATGAAAAGCCTACCTACCCCACCTGTTTTTGAAAAAGATGCAACCCTAACCAAACTATAAAAAAATTGGCCTAGACTTGTTAATGGCCCAAACTATAGTTTCATTCATGTATAATAGATGTTTGTTTACAGATTTAGATGAATACTACGTGACATACTTTGCAACAATCCTTTTCTCATAAAAGACGTAAAATACAAGTATGTGTTAATTAAGCGCATCATTAAGTGAACCACTTTGAGAATAATTATGTTATTCTGCAGGGGAGGCACCCCACGTCAGAGTGAGACACGCGAACCCGTCAGTGCTTGGCTTGGCCCCCGTCCATATATCGTCTTACACAAGTGATTTCACAAATTAATATGTTCGATCGGTGTGCCAGATGAGTTCATTAGGTTAATCGATCCCACTGCGGTATTGTTTTACGACAAGTCAGAGAGATAAGGTCAAGTGATAATGTTCTAGGGGTCCCCCTGATCAACCGATAGTCATTCCTCGCCTGTACGTGGGCTGTCCCTATACCCGTTCCCCTGCCAGATAGTTGGAATTATTGTTTAATTCCTCTTAAATTAAGATGGCGTGGGCACTAAGTCCTGTCTTATAAAATGTATTGACAAATAACATTAGAAGTAAGAAACAAAACTGCTTATAATTCATCGCCTACTACGCATTTAATCAGCTTCCACTCTATTTCGTTTGTTAGCCTACGTGAAATTAATCTATACATTACTAGTCGACACTATGTGCTTCTATAGCATGTAACATACCATTAAATTACTAATGAATTATTTTATTAAAAAATAAGAATTAACATCATTAATTTATTGTGTATCACGGGACACAGTTTGTCAAATTATTGGTATAAACCATGCATATTAAACATGTACCGTGTTTTATTGCACTCAACTAAGTATATATATAAGATGCATTTTCTCTTGACAAACGTTCATTATATAGCTAATTAAATGCTCGGTTATTCTGACTCAAAATTCCAATGATTTTGTTTTGTTTGTTATGTGTATTGCATACTCGGTAATATTGCCATGTTATGTAATTTTGCTATACTTGTAATAAAGACGAACTATACATGCTCAAGTTAACAATAAATGTTATGTTCTATTCTGTTCTGCTCGGTTCTGTCTTAAAATTGATTACCCCAGAATTAAAAACTTTTAAAGTTTTCTACGAAATCATTTCAACAGAAAATATTTAGTATTGTTATGTATGCAAATTATTCTTAGAAGACAGATTGGTATGACATGTTAATGACCGTGTAGGTTTTTCAAGTTATAAATCAAGCTAAACTAAAACCCTTTTCAGCAGGTATTTGAATTTCAATGCTTCATGCGACGTCCTTTTTACAGTCTAGCACACATACAATTTCAACATTGTATCTACGTCACAGTTAAAGCTGCACTCTCACAGACTGACAATTTTGACATTTTTTTTGTCCTGGATTGACCCAATTTTGGCGTAAGTATCTGGAAACCGTTGATATAATACTGGTGACATAATATGAGTTCGATTTTTTTTTTAATATTTACGTTCGAAAATTGAAGTTTATTGGCTAAAAGCGTTAGTAATGCTTTAAAGATAATGAGTTTTTCGGTATAAAACATCCGTTTTCGAACCTAAATATGATAAACTGCGATCTGTTATTTTGTCGGCAGTCTTATATCACTTGTTTACTGCCATTTACTTAAATATTGGCTCATTTCACCACAAAAAATGAAGTTGTTTAAGTATTCCATCTGTGAGAGTGCAGCTTTAAGACCAAAACAACGATTTTACGAATAACCCAAATTTTCTAAACGTCATTACTCATTAGGGTAGACACAGTAATAAACAACGTCGTACTTGAATGAAATAAAAGCCAACAATGAGGGCGGTGCAGATTTTTCTTCATGACAAGGGGGAGGGGTGGGGGTGTCTTATGCGCGGTGCCTGGGAGATGGTTTCAGTCTGGCTTAATAAGCTATGAACTTAAGCTACTTTAAATTAATACCTCTCTTAAACTAAGGAATGTATGAACATTTATCTTACGGCAACACGAAACTGTTTGAAAATGTTTACATAGAATGAAGCTAAAAGTTGAAAAAAGCAATAAAACATGAATGGGCCCAAACGCATAAAGATTTGAAAATTGTTTAGTTTTTAAAGCTGAAAAGAGAAATCGTTATCTTAGTATCAAAATCAATTAAAGTAATGGATAAATCATGCAATATCAGCGAAAGTATGTTTGATTTAGCGTTTTTGGAGTGATTTATTCCCTCTTGATATTGACCCATAATGAGTTGGCGTCTCTAAGTGAACAACGAAATCAAATGTTTAAGCATTTGAACAATATTTAGCAACACAGTTCAAATTTTTCCAAGTGCTTCGTAATCTTGTTTCTTCGTTTATTTACCAAAGTATCAATAGAAAATGAATAATAGCCCCGTGTGCCCACACAACATGAACTTATTATACGCCATTTATAATCAAGGTTTCTCTTTATAGTGAAAGAAACCTTTTATTTTCTCAATTTTATTATCCATTTATCTTTTATTTTATTTACACAACATTTAAGTTTCGTTTAGCGCTTTATCAATTCCCATTCAAACTTAACTTAGATAAAGAAAAAGACATACGAAATACCAGGGGAACAGATGAAAAAGTTCTCTCTTTTTTCCATTTCTATAAATTGAAATTGACTGCATAAGATAACATCAGAATTGCATCCCAGTAATACAAATATTTCCATTAACTTCTCATTAGTACGATATGAGCGCCCTTTTAACTTGGTTAAATAGCGATTGAATAAAGTGATAATCGTCTACTTACCGACATATATTACGACACTGAGTCGACAAATTGTTAATATAGACCTCAACGAAACATTATTATCCACATTTAAAATATATCTGTACCGTCCTTCAGATGTCATGTTCCTATACTTTAAGACATGTATATCCACATTATTTCCAGGGCTCTTTTTAAAACAAACTTTGATATGAAGTTGCTGTCTTAATGTTTATAGCAGCATGGCTGTTTATTTAATCCAACTCATTGATAGAAATGATCCACTCAGTCTCCTAGAATATTTCGTCTGCCTTTCAAAAACTATCGTCTGCTACCGTGCACGCGCAAGTGTGCTAATGGTAGTGCTCGTTCCTTTTTTTCGCGTGAGCTGTAACCATCCGTCCAACCAATCACAGGTTCACGCTGTAAATGAAAACTAATTCCACTGCTTGATTGCGCGTAATGATCCACGGCAAGGTTTATTTCTCGTTTTCATAATGGTAGATCTTTTGAAGATAATATTAAAAGGCATAAGGCGGGCTGTCAAGTGGTTTAAATGTTAGTTTATGTATTGTCGGATTTTAAACACTTTAGACAAGCGTCCTACTTCAAACTCACATATCAAACGTCAGCGTGAGCCTTACGGTATGACGTTAATTAATTTCCATCGCATGTAAATCAGATATGGTAAACAACAAAATTCTTGGCGACGTGTTTTCCATTAATATTCCAAATGTAGAGAAGCAACTGACATTGAGAAATGAATACGATTTGATATTAATCACAAATAACGTCCAATCATATTTGAATCACACACAAATCTATATTGCTAGAAACAGGGGCGTATCTAGGCGTACTCCAGTACGCCCGGCCGTTTTAAATGAATTTCGTTTCCGGCCCCCAAAAGTTCTTAAAGACGCACTCTTACTCCCACATACAATTAATACTTATGTTTTAATATTCCAAAAAGGATGAATAAATGTTGAAAACAATGGTTCTTATGAAGGATATCGAGTTCAATTTGAAAGAAATGTGCATAAAATACAGTATTTCTACCGTATGAGACTATACCAGTAGAAGATCACATTAAATCCTTTTGCATTCACCAATCATTTAATATGTTTGCGTTTTTAGCTATTAAATACCCGGTTACAATCTTGTTATCAGTTATGATTTTTTTCCATAAATACATTATTTTGTTAGTAGATTAAGGTATAATACTCAAAATTTATGCTTATTATACATGTGTGCTTATTGATTTTCGATGAGAGTATCACTTTAAAGTTTGAAATCAGAAATACAAATCAACGGCCAGTAGAGTTAAATATAATATAACGTAATTTCACTGAGCTTAGGCGTTCAGAATGCTTAAGGAACGGTTCCTTTATATCTGTATTTTATATTTTTCTAAACTTCCCTTCGAGAGGGGACACTCCTGTCGCTACCAGCCGATATTTCATGTTGAAAAAAAAATAATGAAATACCTCTCATTGAAATCGTCCGAGTATACTTTTATATCAATATGGGAGAAAGTAATAGAATACGCTCACTATGAGCTATCTCCGACTTCAAATTGTTAAAATGTTCTTGAGGAAGTAACTCCAGATCAACATGCAAACAGTTTATGCCAAATATGTTCGGTCCTGGGGAGGGGCGCATGTCAAAAGGCTGCGACCATAATTTAAGCCCCCCTCTAACGTCAATTCCTGGATTTGCCCCTGGCAAGAAACACAGCGAACGGGGAAGATCTTTCATATATCTTACGACATCAAACCAACCGACAAGACGAGTCCCGGTTGTAAACAGCCCTAAGCCGATTGTACCCTGCAAAACATGGGGATTATGAAAAATCAAGTTAAAAGTAAACAGTGATATACGAGATGAGCAAACTTTTAAACAAACACGGTCCTGGTCAGGTCCTTATCTGAAGTACCCTGACACCGCGACCTCCTTGTCAACGCTGAGAGTCATCGCGCTGTTAGCCATCCTCGCGCATTTTACGAAGGACAGAGCTTGACGTAATTGACCTAACAGAGATCTTTGGGCGATTACGCAAAACTTTGTTAAAGTTGACAATGTTGTTTGCGGCATTGTTGTTGAATTTTAAACGTGAACTATTTAATGATGTGCTTATATGTTTGAATAAAGCAAGTACAGCTGAACCATTGTGTCAAATCCAGTCAGGGGTTCTGCAGATCACAAGTGTATCTTATAACAGACAGACAACATTAACCTCATTGTACACTTTGTTTTCATATTTGTATTTACTATGTGCCTGCATAAAGCCTCGTTATACTTAGCACTTATAATATCCGCATGTTTGTAAACTCTGTTTGCATTGAGTGTATGAATAAACTTTGAACTTTGAAAACTTATAAACTTCCAGAGCAGTAACGATTTGAAAGTTAACAACGACGACGTTAACAACGTTGTTAACTTCACCAAAGTTCTGAACAATCGGCCCAATAAGTAAAAGGTAAAAAATCGCGTCACATATTTGGGCTTGCAAGCGGGCTTCTATAGACACTCACAGAATAATATGAATGTATCAAATAAATATTAAAATATGATTGTTTCACTAATTTCCATTGTCAAGGTCATGTTCTAAAATCCCAACCATACTTATACGCCTAACTCGTGTTCATGATTTCCAAGAGTCAAAATTGCCGTGGCCCACGCCTATGATGAAGGGTATTATGTCCTAGATCTGTACAAACAAATACAGAGGGAGAGATTAAAATACCTCTTTTAAACTTTAACATCCATATACTTAGACAACGATAAACGTGGTCATGACAAAATTTTAAGTTTAAAACTGCCGTAAACATTGATTATTAGGGCCGATTGTAAGAAACTTGACAAATTGTTAAAGTTAACAACGTTGAAAACGTAATCGTTGTTAACTTTGAAATCGTTACTGCTCGGAAAGTTTACAATAGTGATATGCAGTATTTCTAACAGTATTTGAGACAATTGACTGTTTAGTTATACATTTTATCATCTATGAGCACATCGTAAAAATAGTTCACGTCTAGAAGTTAACAACGATGTCATTAATCATGTTGTTAACTTAGACTAAGTTCTGAACAATCGGCGCGTGTCTCATAATTATGTAATTTATGTAATTTTGTCATGGCATTAAGAAATAATTCTTGTAATTTTCGCAATGCACATTACTTGTGTTTGTCATAACTATAACAAACATCGAGACCGACATCACAGCATCCATGCAATGTATGGGAACTCCAATGACTATAAACAATGCAGCATGCAACATTGCGGGAACTCTTGAAAAAACCCTTATCATCGTGTTTGCAGAAACGTTCACTGTTTATTCCTAAGATTCCAAAACGAAGCTTTTAAAATCCTGGGTAATTGGCAAGTTTACTTTTTGGGAGCCCAGATAAAAAGACGAGAGTTTTTCGACGACAGAGTAATGCTTCTGTAATGGATGTCAAGAGGCCTTGATGACCCTGAGACGCCAGGATCCAACTTCTTTACCCGATCGCATACGTCCGTCGCCAGGGAAGTCATGGCAACACAAAGGCTTGTTTATACATATTGTAACCTGCTCAGTCTCTCCATGTTTCTCCATGTTACAGGTTGAAAATATAATGTTTTGCAAGTGTTTACAACGCGCGTAGATTCTGTAAAACACATAAAATATTATATACAGTCGAACCCCGTTGGCTCGAATTCCTCGTTGGCTCGAACTAGATGTAAAGGACCGATATCTTTATAATGAAGGTAAACAAACCCGCTTGAGTCGAATTTTCCGAGGCTCGAAATATTTTCGTGGGTCCCTGGGAGTTCGACCCAACGGGGTTCGACTGTATACATGTTTTGTCACTAAGTATACGTATTTTAAGATACTAGTATTCAAAACTCTAGTGTAATTTCGAATTCAATTTCCGTCGAATTCCGATAGCTCGTACTTTTAGGGACCGGCGAAAGTACCTCAAGCCTTGGAATAAGCGGGATTATTAACCTTCAGTATAAAGAAATCGGCCCTTTAAAACAAGCTCGAGCCAATAAGGAATTCGAGCCAAGCAAGTTCGAGCCAACGGACTTCGACTGAAATAAATTATGTAAGTTGGGCACAATTATTTTTTTTCATTTGAGCATGGTTCTCGAACAATATTTTTAGTGTGAAAATAATAATATATTGTTTTAGGAAATACTTCAACTGATGTACCAGCATACATCCGAGGTTGTTTTCCGTAAAAATGGCCGTGGAGTTCCGAATATCGATAAAAAAAATGGCTGAGGAATATCGAATGTCGATCAAAATGGCCGAGGAGATCCGAATGGCTTTACGAGGCCTTATGGGCTGATTCCAATCAATTTATATGTGAAACGCCAATATTGAAATCGAGTAGCCTGTATAATGTTACTTCTCAGCACTTGAGATTGGAAAATCAAATGCATTAAATTGAGAAAAAAAACTCTTCAAGTATATTTCCGAATCAATTATGGAAGCCGTTTTTTTTTATCTAGCACATATTTTTTAATTCCGGATCCCGCGCTGAGGGTCGGGGAACTGTGTCCCGGGCACATTCAAGTGGTCGGTAAATATTTAGAGAAAGTCGCTCATACGCTTTATACTTCCAACCGTCTGTTTTCTACCATGAATAAACAATGCCGGCTCATTTTTGTTCTAACTTGCGTGTTTTATTTCCTAGTTCAAGAACTATATCCTCTCAGAAATGTCATTAGTTAATTAGCAGCGGTTGCTGGTATTTGACATGCACTATGTCAAGTTTCTTTCGGGTACTTACAGGCTACCTTGGAAATGAAAATATTTGTTTAATCGCAAGTAATTTTACTCTAATAAATGCTTTTCTAAAGAAAAGCTGGCCGTCCCCAATAGTTCTGATGTTATCATATTCCTATCAAATCTTTTTTCTCGCTGTTCAATGTTAATCCTATCTCAGCACAAGCTATTGTGCGATTTATGCAAGTCAGAGAGGCGACAAGCAGATAACGATATATTACAGATATATGACTTTCTTTACAATGGAACCACCGAGCTGGAGGGGTGATCACATTTCAAAATAGCGAAGGTTTCGGACGTCCAGCAGCGAAAATAGGTCCAAATTATCAAACACTGTCTGTGGGCTGAATGGTCGGCACATACCGTGAAATAAATACTTCAACATTAGATCGGATAATCGTATACAATTTCTTTAATATTATGTTTCCATAAATCAAAACTGATCTTTGTAAATTAGAGAACTCTTTGATTGCTTTACAAACGGTTTAAAAATTTTGAAAGTACACACGACAATTATGTTATTCAATTCAAATAGTTCGTCCTTGTTACCATGCGTTTAAAGTGCACTCTCACAGATTTACAGTTTTGACTTTCTTTTCTTTTTGTCTCAGAATCAGATTATTTTGGCATCAATCCCTTTCAATTCAGTCATATAAGATAGCTCACAAAAGAACAGATCTCAATTGTTTGAAAAAAAACAAAACGAAATACTATTTATTTCTTAAAGCTTTAGTAACGCTTTTAGCCTCAACGCATCAATGTTCGAGCGTAAATATAAAAAAATGCGATCTGTCACCAGTCATATCACTGGTTTTCAGACATTTACGCAAAAATTGGCTATTTTCAAAACAAAACTAAAAAGTAAAATGTTGTCAAAATAGTCAATCTCTGAGAGTGCAGCTTTAAAACGACTACTTCACGTTTTACTGGGTCAGACATGGAAGTGTGTTTTTTTCGTGTGAAATGTAATCCAAACGATTGTCGCAATTATTGTGTTACATCATCAAAAGTTCTAATTTATTTTGTTGATATGTTTTTAAAGATGTGACAGAAAACGTTCTAGTCTGAAGTAAAACGTTAGTAATTCACCAGTCAATTGTAACCACGGCCCCCAGACACGGGGGTATACCGGGGGTAGCGGGAAAAATGGGCTGTATTTTTACCTTCTAGGTGGCTCCTCAGTGCCGAGTGAATGCGGTGGTTTTGTATTTGCGCTGAAAAGAGCGGGAATGGGCCTTACATAGGTATCCCGGGGTGCGGGGGCATTTGGATGGGATTTTACCAGCAGTGTGTCCGCGCAGGGCGGGGATTTTACCCGGGATTGGCTGGACCGAACGTCAAAGTCCCCGCTATTCCCCGAACCTGGGGACCGTGGTTACAATTTACTGGTACGCAAAACTATTGGGAATTCAATGATTTTTCATTTGGATTTACAAAATTCTGTTTCATTGATTATCACTCAATTTAGTATCCAACCTACATTTTCAGCCAATGAAATCGCAGATATAACTCATTAAGTACTAGACTTCATCATTAAGAATTTTAACTTACGCGCCCGTTGTTAAAAGGTCCGATTTCTGCTACCCATCCGATACACAACCCCTGCGTCTGATTTTGCGTCAGCTAATGAGGTTGTATTCTAAGTCAGTTAGATGACATGAATTAAAATCTTAATGATTAAGACGGGCTCGTTCACTACGCTCACTCCGCCGATTCATAATTATTGAAATTTTATTTCATGTCATCTAACAATTACTTAAACCAGGCAAAAACATCGTCGCCAACATAAGATATGTGAGTGAGTCCATTTAACGAGATCATGTCGTCTTTCATTAATGTCAAACTTAAATAAAATATTGGTATGTTAAAACTCTATCACAATAGACCTTAAGTGTCCTTGAATGCACGTTTACCAATCAACTTTTAATACTCATTTATAACTTCCACCATTTATTTGCACTATGTGTACAATACTGGTTAATTGTTGTCGTGTATTTTTTAGAAAAGATAAATAAACTATATATACTAATAATGTTCAGCAGCCTAGCTACAGGTGAAGGAATGCACCAGTGGATCTAAGGGACTGGCATACCCGGCGCCCAACCCACCCCCTAAAATCATCGAAGTTTACTGGTTATTTCAATATAGGAGAAAATGATTAATAAAGTTTGTCCAAAATGCACCATGTCGGACTATTTTTTTAATGGGACTATTCCGAAAGCCACTTGCCTACACTCAAAACCAAATAGATTTCGGTTTTGAGGGAGGGGTGTCAGTCGAAAGGATACGCCCCTGGAATGGACTAAAATGCTATATACAGGGCTCGTCCATAGTGTTTTTCGGGAGCATTCCATAATTATCAGAAAATAGTCATAAGAAAATCTTTGTTTCATGATTTGTTATATGACTACGTTTCTTGTGTTCGCTCGTCGTCAAACATTGGAGGACGGAGGTGAAAGGCAATTATCAGAAATGGTCATGTTAGAGTAGATTCGTGTTTCTGGAACCATTTTTCTCGTTTTAATGTTGCGATGGTCAATTAAAACAGCCGTCGTTTATTTGCAAAAGAAATTAAGAAAACGACCCGACCAAATTAACACACGATTGCTGTCATAAAATTTACTCATATAGCTGCAATTTCTAGCAATGTCCTGGAAATTGGCTAAATTACACATGTCACAAAATAAGCCAATAAACGGATCTCAGAAACTACATTCAGAACTGGGTTGCCAGCATTGAAAAGAAGAGAAAGAAGGAGAGGAAGAAACACCGCCATGGTCCATGTTACAAGTGTGGTAACGTCGCTCATCTGGTCACTTGCAGTGGTGTCGGTCACCTGTTTACATATAAGGATTTCGGTCACTTGTTTACATATAGTGGTGTCGGTCACCTGTTTACATATGATGGTTTCGGTCACTTGTTTACATATAGTGGTGTCGGTCGCCTGTTTACATACAGTGGTGTCGGTCGCCTGTTTACATACAGTGGTGTCGGTCGCCTGTTTACATATAGTGGTGTTGGTCATCTGTTTACATGAAGGGGTGTCGGCCACCTGTTAACATACAATTGTTTTGGTCACCTGTTTACATACAGTTATGTCAGTAACCTGTGAACATGTATTGTGGAGTAACTACCATATATACAAATATAGTGTCGTCAATCACATGTATACATATTATATAATGGCGTTGTTCACCTGTTTACATATAGTGGTGTCGGTCGCCTGTTTACATATCATGATGTCGGTCACCTGTTTACATATAGTGGTGTCGGTCACTTGTTAACATATAGTGGTGTCGGTCACCTGTTTACATATAATAGTGTCGGTCACCTGTTTACATATAATGGTGTTGGTCACTTGTTTACATATATTGGTGTCGGTCATCTATTTACGTATAGTGGTGTCGGTCATCTGTTTACATATATTGGTGTCGGTCACCTGTTTACATATAGTGGCGTTGGTCGCCTGTTTACATATCATGATGTTGGTCAACTATTTACATAAAGTGACGTCGGTTGCCTGTTTACCTATAATGGTGTTGGTCACCTGTTGGTCCACAGTTTATATATAATGGTGCCCAGCACCTGTTTGCATGTATAATGGCGTAGGTAACCTGTTTACAAACAGTTGTGTCGGTCACCTGTTGGTAACCTGTTAACATATAGTGGCGTCAGACAACTGTATACGTATACACTGGTGTCACTCACAGTCTACATATATAATGGCATCGCTCATCTGTACACATATAAAGTGGCACCAATGACGTGGCTCACTTGTAAACACAAATAGTGGCATCGCTCACCAGCATTCATACAGTGTGTCAGACACCTGTATACATATATAGTTGCGACACTCATATACTTACATATATAATGACGTCGCTCACATGTATTCGTAAAGTGTTGTCGGACACGAGTACACATAATTATATAGTGGCGTCACTCACATGTTCACACATATAATGGCGTCACTGACATGTATACATATATTGTGTCGTCGCTCACCTGCACGTATATACGTCGATGCCTGAAATTGTATAGTTTTGTTTGCAGAACATGTTAGCACGCAAGTAAATGAAGTATTTTCTGTCGGAATGTGGTCAACACATAGAAAAGCGGCTATCGGTTAATGGCTCCAATGTTTCAAACGGTAGCAAAAAGTCCAATGGAGAGAACAAATAACGAGCAATGATATGGCTGCAAATACAGGGTGTAATTCGCTGGCGTAAAATAGGAAAGGACGTCGTTATCTCGGGTATGCTTGGAGAAAACGGTGAAACCCTCAATGCTTGTAAAGAATCAAATACATCACCGATAAGGCATAGCAATGGTGAACGATAAAAAAGAATGGAATGGAGATGATTGATACACTTTTCTACAGTCAACGATTTTTGTAATCAAGCTCGCATGGGCGGCGCATGTGTACAAGTACTTGGCGGAGCCCATCATGCTGGCCTTTTGAACGACGATACAATGCTATTGACACTATAAATTAAAACAATATATATATTTAAAAATTTAAATAACGTTTGTTGGTAACATATGTTTGTTGGTTTGTATTTGTTTGTTGGTCTACATGTGTTTTAGTTGTTTAAACCTTTATATTTGTGTGTTGGTTTATATGTGTTTTTGTTGGTTTATTCGTTTTTGTTGGTTTATGCGTGTTTGTTTGTTTGAATGTGTATGTTTGTTTACATCGTTTTTGTTGGTTAATGTGTGTTTTAGTTTTTTTGATGTTGGTTTATGTGTTTTTGTTGGTTTATATAAGTTTGTAGGTTAATATGTGATTGTTGGTTGATATGTGTTTTTGTTGGTTGATATGTGTTTGTTGTTTTTATGTGTTTTTGTTTGAATATATGTGTCTGTTGATTTATATCTGTGTGTTGATTTATATCTGTTTGTCGGTTAATGTGTGTTTTTGTTGGTTTATATGTGTTTAATATTTTATATGTGTTTGTTGTTGTTTTTATATATGTGTGTGTTGTTTTATATTTGTGTGCTGGTTTATATATGTGTGTGTTGGTTTATATGTGTGTTGGTTCATTTGTGTTTGTTAGCTCATATATGTGTTTTTTTGGTTTATATATGTGTTTGTTGGTTTATATGTGTTCGTTATTTTATGTTTTTGATGTTGTTGTTTTTTGTTTTCGTTGGTTTATATTTGATTGTCGGTTTATATGTGTTTGTTGGTGAATATGTGTTTGTTGGTTTATGTTGTTTTGTTGGTTTATGTGTTTTTTGTTGGTTTATGCGTTTTTGTTGGTTTATAATTATGTGTTTGTTGGTTCATATGTGTGTGTTGGTGTATATGAAATAAAGTGAAACCATTGCATTGCTGAAAAACATGATGTAAACTAAATCAACAGTAACTTCTAAAAGGAAACACTTAGTTGAATCATAACTAACGTCCCTCTTTGATGTTCCACTTAGTTATTAATATGCTCGTGTTAATGACGTTAATGTTAACAAGCTCCTCAGCCATCCGACCATCGCCGCCCCTGCCTCGCATTATTCACTTCCGGCGCGCAGGTGGGGCGCGATGAAACACGTTCTAGACGCTCGTGCGTGACATGCCCGATTTGTCACACACGTCGAGATAACTTGCAGATACCTATCGCAAAAATCATCACATAACAAGCCAAGGGGCGAGAGGAAAATATCCGTGGTTCACCAATTAAAAAAAACACAATTTATACAAGCACGTCTGCATGTAAATTGAATTGCACGCGGGCGTTTTTGAAACTTCCAAAGATGAAATGGTTTATGCTCCAGGCATGTTTTGTAATAATACTAAACCTAGCATATTTCCGGGAGCTTTGCGAGACAGATATCTTCAGTTTTAATGAAGTGTTGTAAAACATTGAACAAGAGACAGACATCATGGTTTCGCCGAACAGCACCGACTTCACGTGCATTCCCCGCGTTCCTTACACTTAAAGTTACCAGGTTGAACATATCACCGCGGCTCCGGGCTTCCTTGGTCAGGAGCATTCTAAACAAACATGGCGCGTGCATATGTCAGCACTTGCGTTCCTTGCGCGCGGGAACCAGCGAGGGACGGGCGTCTGTGTTCTCTCAAGGCTAAACCGGGCTCAGTGTGGGTAATTTTGCTGTTTCGGGTAACAGAACAACATTATATTTAATAACTTATGGCAGGTTACTGTGCTGTTACTGTAAGCGACATGATGCCATCTCTCTGTGAAGTTATCCAGGAAATGCTTTCAAATTAAATACATTCCAGTCTTATTATGAGTCAAGCATGATCGAAAATGAACAAAAACTTGTTTCAATATTTGTATGAAAAACTACAGAAACAAGCTCAGTAGCCAAAAGTTTAAACATAAACCCCGCTTAATGGCACAGGGTAAACGCCAAAAACACAGAACACAAAAACAAAACATCACAAGCAAGAATCAGACTGGAAACAGCAGCTAGACATTTACATTTATTTTGTCTCTTTCGCGGTGTGTGTGCTCGCGTGCGTGCGCGCGGGCGTGCATGTGTCTGTGTGCGCGCGTGCGTGTGTTTTCGTGCGTGCGTACGTGCATGCGTGAGTGTGCGTGTGTGTTTTCTATGTTCTATGTTTTAATCCTGTTTTATGTGCATTACGTTTATTATGAGGGGGGGGGGGGGGGAGAGAGAGAGACAAACTCAGCTTGCTTGAAGGAAATCCGAGTAAGAATTCCTTGTGATTTTTAACAGACTTTAATGGAATCATAGTGATCAAAAGTTCATTTAATTTTATGGCGGATCATAAAAGACCAAGAGTTAATCAACCTAGGAAAATGCAAAGAAATAAGCCGTAAGGAAGAAACTAAAAGTTGGAATCTTAACGCACTCGCTTCTAAAGGCGATTTCGTTTAATCGTATTTCATTGCAAAACAAAACAGAACATAAAAGGCTTATAACTGCATCTCATCAAGCAGACCTATTCACGTTTGTTTCATAATCTGTTTCAATGTTTACAAGTTCTGATCACATCCAGAAAATGTTCTAATCAGATATGAATCAAACTGGCAAACAGGGGGATGATTTATTTCGTATTTTATCCCTGAAACTCTCATAAAATGGGCACTAATTCCTCAGAATGTATCTGAGCAATAAATCTTTAAAGCATAGTACATAGTTTTCATGGGATAAACGAGCTACAACGCCTATTCCTTTAAATCCAGTGCATTGATGGATAATCTGAAGAAAATAGGAAATGTTAATTTATTTAGTTCAAAAATTGCTAAAATTAACATAACTCCGATAAAAATCTTCATCGGAGTAAATATTTGTACCGAAGAGAATCAGATATACAATTTCTTTTTTTGATAATTCTCAATTCTGTGTAGTATCTAGAACTGTAATGTATTGCTCTTTATCATATTTGAATAAACGATATCTGTTTCCTTGTTAACCTGATTATTTGCTTATGTTTCATGCACAGTCAACCCCCATTGGCTCGAATTCGTTTGGCTCGAATTTCTCATTGGCTCGAACTAGATGTTAAGGACTAATTTCTTTAAACTGAAGGCACAATTTTTCGGTTGGCTCGAATTTTCCAAGGCTCGAGATATTTTCGCCGGTACCTGGGTGTTCGAGCCAGCGAGGTTCGACTGTACTTCGATCTGAAATAAGGACTGGCTAAACCAATGGTTTGTACTTAAATTTACATATAGAATAAATCACTGCCTTCATTTTGAAATAAATCATCGGCATAACTCCGTTTTCCCTTAAAACACAAGCCCAAACTCTCGCGTTAAATCGTGCCAACGCGAGTGATTAATATAATGTTGTAATACTTCTTTCACAAACGTTGTAAAATAAATAAGTTTAACTTAATCTGGACCTTAATTTTAACATTCCGAGAATGAATTTCAGGACACAAACATGCAAAGCTAGTTTGCATTATAAGATTGTTGCATCTGAGGCAATGATTGTGGAAAGTGCTATGAATGTTACATGTAAAAGAATTAATTTTATCATCTAAACTTTTTATGCATTTTAAATGATTAATTGTTCAATAGTCAATACTATAAATAATTCATAATGAGAGTCTCTAAAGTAAATTTAGTCCGTTGAACAGACGTCAGTAAATGAGGGGCCTTGATTAAACATCAGTAAATATGGCACCTGATCAACGTCAGTCAATAAGGGGCCTTGGTAAGACGTCAGTAAATATAGGCCGTTGGTCAGATGTCAGTAACTTTAGGCCCTTGGTCAGACATCAGTAAATCTGGCTCATGGAGAGATGTTATTAAATAAATTGGCTCATGGACAGATATCAGTAAATATGGGTCCTTGCTCAGACGTCAGTATATGGTCCTTTGATCAGATATCAGTAAATATGGGTCCTTGCTCAGACGTCAGTATATGGTCCTTTGATCAGATATCAGTAAATATGGGTTCTTGCTCAGACGTCAGTATATGGTCCTTCGATCAGATATCAGTAAATATGGGTCCTTGCTTAGATGTCAGTATATGGTCCTTTGATCAGACATCAGTAGATATGGGTGATTGCTCAGACGTCAGTACATGTATATGGTCCTTTGATCAGACATCAGTAATTATGGGTCCTTGCTCAGACGTCAGTATATGGTCCTTTGATCAGACATCAGTAAATATGGGTCCTTGCTCAGAAGTCAGTATATGGTCCTTTGATCAGATATCAGTAAATATGGGTCATTGGTCAGACGTCAGTATATATGGGCCCTTGGTCAGACGTCAGTAAATATAGGCCCTTGGTCAGATGTCAGTAAATTTAGGCCCTTGGTCAGACATCAGTAAATCTGGATCATGGAGAGATGTTATTAAATATTTGCCCATGGTCAGATATCAGTAAATATGGGCCCTTGCTCAGACGTCAGTATATGGTCCTTTGATCAGATATCAGTAGATATGGGTGATTGGTCAGACGTCAGTAAATATGGATCATGGTGGGATGTTATTAAATACTTTAAATGCTTTTGGACAGATTAAGTAAATACTGGTCCTTGGTCAGACATCAGTAATATGGGCCCTTGATAAGACATTTATGATTGGTTAACACAGTGAAAGCTATAAACGTCACCTACCATTGTTGGGATGAATGAATTTGTTTCAAAGATAAATGTGTAATAAAATGCTGATGTAAGACACATAAAAGCAAGAGCTGTAGCCTTCAGTAAATTGCTTTCATACAAAACATCACAGAACTTGCTTCAATATACAAATTATACATTCCCAGAAGCTTCAATTTGTAAAAAAAATATAATGATTATTATAATTTTATATAATTATTCCTATAGAAGTGGGGTCCACGAATAACCAAAGTACTAATCTTTCTCTTTAATAAATAATTTATTCTGCATTAGTATGGATCATACAGCAGACTTAAGCACTTCAATGCAGCCATTTTATATCTGGAACTACGTCTAGGGAGTCAACAATCAGTCGAGAAAGGGTTTTTTATCCAGTAGCATAAAAAATATACATGTACATCAAATTATAAACACTCTGAAAAAAAATCTATGCTGTACTAAATAATTTCAATTTAGTATTTTTTAAAAAAGAAAGAATTATAAGGCAACAACTAAACATTTAAAGCATATTAGCATGAAAGTTTGGACAGACATAGAGTCAGGAGTCAGAGAGCTTAAAGCACAATTGCTTTATGTAAGTAAACTCAATGCCCTTATATTGAGCATTTTTGTTTGAGCGTTTTTTAAAGAATAAATAATTCAAATTTTTAACAATCCTTTTTTATGTGACAAGCTGTCATATAGAGTACAAAACAATCATTCATATAAAAAAACAAAAAAAAACTTTTCTTCTTTCAAACTGCACTGAAAGTTTAGAATGAACAATAGCACTGTGTTCATATTTTTAAAAAGAGATGAACAATGGTTTATTAGAACTGTGTTTACTATTTTCTACATAAAATGTCTTTTCTCTCTCCAATTTTTAATGATTAAGTTGAGTCCTTATTTTTTTAAATAAATCAGAATTATCTCCCATTCTCTGCTGATTGTCTCCCTTCCTCAGATGATTGTCCCCCTTGTTAGTTCTTGTCCTTGTCTTCCTTCAGAGTGACTGTGCGGTTAAACACAACCTGAAAAGAGAAACATAATAACATCAGTTAAATCTGAAATTGCTGACATAGTGTTCTTTGTAGTATGTAAATTTTGAAATATACTAGATTTATGTTGCAGAAAAATGATCACTTCAAACTATGAGACATAAATTTTTCATTTTTTTTCAGAAACTTGTTTATTTGACATCTCTTTAACATAATGTTGATGTACAATAAGAAATTACATGTTTTAAGAGCGAGTGAAAAAAATGAATGATGACAAAACACTAAACAAGACTACTCAAGCAGTCATAAAAAATCAGGTGAATCTCTCAAACCACTGCAAATAAAACTTTTTTCGAGGACAACCTTACTTGAACATAAGATGGTTTTTGGCAAACATTGAATAATAAATGAGCGGTAAAACAGTATCACTTTTAAAAATCAGAACAAAATAATCCTTTTTCTCTTTACAAGATTACTTCCATGCTATTTTCAAAGCTACATAGTTTGGATGAATAAAATGGTACAGAAGTAAATGGTGCATTGTGCAATTGTTTGGTAGTTATGTTTAAAGCTGCACTCTCACATTTGCCGTTTTGACAACTTATTTTATTTTTTGTCTTGGATTGAGCCACTTTTTGCGTAAATATCAGTAAACCAGTGATATAAGACTGCTGACAAAAGATCAGATCGCAGATTTTCATATTTCCATTCAAAAATTAATGTTTTATGGCTAAAAGCGTTACTAACGGTTTAAGAAAAATGCATAAAATATAAAAAATTAACATAAATATGAAAATCTGCTATATGATTTTTTTGTCAGCAGTCTTATATCATTTGTTTCCATGGAATTTCGCATAATTTGGTTTGTTCAAAGACAAAAAATAAAAAAAAGTTGTCAAAAGGTTTATCTGTGAGAGTGCAGCTTTAAACATAACAGAATCAAGAGAAATTAATGATCTGCCTACATGAAAAATAGCAAACAGTTCACATAAATGACACAGTTTCCATATATAGTTACTACAGTAATCTATCATGCTAGTGAACTTTCAAAAAACACTCTGTGTCAAAATGACACATTGTATGTTAATTAGTTAAATTGCTGAAAATGTTTAAAATATAATGCAAAGTACATTAAACTATAAAACTACTAAGACATGACAGATTCTTTCACTCAATGCACAAAACCCTGTTATTATGCTGAACTTTCCCCTCAAGTGAAGGTTTTGACAAATTCAAACATCATTTCTGTGACAAATGCCCTTTTTCAGTGACAATTAACTGCTTTTGTTTTATACATGCAACCACTATAGCGTATGAGTCAAAAATGTTTTGTTTTGTTTTATAAAAATGCATCTCACATGACAAGTTTTTTTCGTGATGTTGACAAATGTTTCTTGGCAGTTTCTGCTCTTACATATTTTATTTTTGCCTCATGAATTATGAAAATGTCAGCCAAAAAGTAGCCAAAAAAATGTTGACATCTAATCTTGTAAGTACTTTCTATGACCCAGAAATGTACTAAAGGATTGCAATTAATGCAAAAACAACAACACCAAAAGCATACAATGTCAATGCCATAAGTTTGTTATGGCTGATATTGAAATTAGTGTCAAGTTTAAGACATATCAAGATAATTTCATCCACAAGATCATTGACCTAAAAGGGAAACAAATGACAGTATTATCACCAAGTGTTGACCATCATCCCCGCTATATGTCAGAGGGAGGTAGATAAGGGCTCCCAGCATGCCAGGGGAGGGGGCAGGGAGTATGGCGAGGAGGAATGTAAGTGGACAGTGTCAGAGGGCTGTATCACCCCACACAGGGGTGCACTGATCCCCACATCCTAGCAGCTTGAGAGATTGACCAGTATGTGGTCAATTGGTGACAGAATTGGCGATATTGGTAGCAGCTCTTTAGCAGAAAATTAAAAACATCAGTCAACATCTTTAATTTCCTTTAGTAAACAGCACAAAAAAATCATAATAGGTTTTATTAGTTCAGTATTAAAAGAGCTTTCTGACAGTAAGCTTATTGATTAATTCAGGTATTAAACATTTAAATAGTCCAGCATGAGAAAAATCTTCAAATCAAAATTCAAGCAGCGACATAAATTGTAACTGATTTGAATAAACCAGTCTTATCAAGTACGTGCATACTTTCATTATCTGTGGTAATAAATTATAAATATCATAAGTCTGAGACAAATCTAATTTCCATTGACAAAAATAAAAAACTATGTGCTACAAAATGAAAATATGTTTTTATCAGATCACTGACTGTGAAAAAATCTGATGCACGGGGCTTATCAGTCACAACCCTATTACAGATTACTCTATCATTATAATGAGTTTTAAATTGTGCACCAGACAGCATGAAATTATCAGATATGTTTACAGTATGACAATCATTTATTACAGATGTATTTTATTCTTGCCTCGTGCTTAGAGCTTATGTATAAAATTATGCTGTTTTCAGAGGCATCAATGTATCTTAGGAAAATCCAAAACAAACATTTGTAGAAAGGTATATAATTATGAAATGTTTTAAAACAAATAAAGTTGATGATTTTCTTGCTCGTTCAATGTAATTTTTACAAGCTTAAAAATAAATAAATTACAATGCAATATATCTAAGAAGTTTAACCATTAAGTTTAAGTAAGGTAGACATATACCTAAGCTTCAAGCAGCTGTAAATCTTTTTTTAATGGAACAAGAAATGTTAAATAATTTCTCCAATTATGTTGTTTATTATTTGAATTGGAACATACTTGAGAAAAATTAAAATAATTTGAGGTCGGAAATGTATTACAAGACACAAGAACACTGAGTAATGGGTCTTGTTCCACACACCCATACTGCCATTTAAGGAATGAATTGTGGGATGGATGTCATGATCAGGGTATGAATGCAGTTGGGCTGGTTAAAGTGTGTGGAGTAAGAAGGACCAATAGTTAATTATTTTGTTCAAGAATTGTTAAAAAAGTACTTCATTTCATTTAAGAAAAACCTTGCAGTAATTCATTTACACTCATTTTGAATAGAACAACACGACCATAACCGGAGACATTTAATAATATTTTGTCATAAATAATGCGGGAAAAAATAATCACTTCAAAAACTTTTAAACTTAAATTTGAAACACTAATGCCAAAAAAACATTTAACATACCATAAATTTATCCTTTCTAACATATTGATTTAAGTTTTTAGTGGCCTGTTGGAACAAACTGAACAATAACAAGATAAACGCTTTTCAATTTAAACCTATTTTAATATGTCATGATTTGCCATCCGAAGATGATGCGTTCATCGGAAAATATTCGCAATTGCCTAAGGCAGTACATTTAAATAATGGAAGTTGAGATGTAAAAATTTTAGGCTTGAATATGTACCAAGTTTCATGTGGATTTTTTGAACAGCGTATGTTTAAAGTTTAACATTAAAGTTTTACTGGCAAAGCAAACTTTACCAGGGCTATCACAATAGCTTTAAAAAAATAAACAGTAAACAAAAAACCAGTTACATTCTTTGGTTAATATATTGAGTTTATGAGCCAATAAAATTATATGTTGTTTTGATTGCTGACAAGAAAATAATTACACAAGACATTCTAATTATGCCAATCAGAGTTACAATGCTTGAGCATTCTGGATATTGCTTCCAGGTTTTAAACACAGTTCTGTTTATGAGTGGCACGAATTACACGAGCAGCAGTAAAGAGGAGGCATGTAATTAGAAGTTGATTTAGAATTATTAGCCAGTGGAACAAGACAAAATTGGCTCTGACATGTTTATGCACATCGTTAGGCTTGAGGAACATAGGGGAAGTTTGGTAGTTCACAGTAGTCACAGTAAGTCTGCAAACGTAGAGGTCTGCAGAGTTTCAAACGCTGTAATTACTGCTTTGAATTTTTAGGTGATAAATAACTGAAGGAATTTTCACTAGTTTGCTGCTGTTTGGATGGAAGATGGTATGGCTTTACCAAAAGGATGGTTCCAAGGGGCTATGCCATCTAGTCTTTGTTACATCTGGGAGAAATATTTCTAGGTTATAGTCCTGCGTTAATATTTAAAGATGGACTCTTTCTCCCAAATAAGCAGTACCACAATTGGTACAACAATTATTTTTATTTACTGAAAAGGATAAAATAAATCGAAATCAATGGTTCTTATGAAGGATACGGTGTTTATGGTAATTTGAAAGAAAGGTGCAGAAAACATGGTTTGGTCTCTCTCACATCCAGCAAGTCTGCAAGTAGTATCTTAAAAAATTGCATTTTTAAAAATCACATGTTATTAAATGATCAACTTTGAGTGACAGAAGGCTTTAACCCCCCCCCCCCAGCCACTAAAACTACGACATTTGATGACATAAATAAACATATGTAATTAAAACCCCATTAAACCCCCTTGATATTAAAGAAAGCTTTTGTAACTTAAAAAACCAATGCATAAACATTTTAAGCCCGATTTTATCACTGAGACAGATGGGTCCATTTTTACTGTCCTTAAGTTCGGAGCAATTACATCAATGTTCTACAAATTATACATAAAAGTAAAACAAACAATTTACTCCTCACGGCAATTACGAATATTTAAGAGGTTCTTAGCTCTCGTTGGAAACTCATCATAACGTAATTACGAAGATAATGGTAAATCCTTAACTGACGGCTTAAGGGCAAAACTACTCAACGATTATAAACAAAATATTAAAATCGGGGAAAAAAACATCCGGATGAGAATTTCCAGACACTTGTCCAAAGTATTGTAGATATATATTACAAGGCCGATGGAAGCGCTTTCAGCAAAGTTAGGAAATGTAGCACATTTAATCAAGTGTTATGAGTTTCGGAACATTTATACAAGCAGATATCAAAGTGAATATGCAACATTATTTCCCCATTAAAACAGGCTATAACCATGACATAACAATTTATGAACATTTATCTTGATCATTTGTTTCTATGAAAAGTCTAGGGTAGTATTTTTGCAGGAAACGAGAACTACCTGGTCATTTCAGTAAATGATTATTCAACATTTCATTCCAAAATAAATGTATAATGAATTAAGAGCAAAATCACATTAATGCAATAACTCAATATCTGCTCCTATTTCTATATGCAGTTATTGAGTTATTGCACTAAGAAAATGAAATATCAAACACCATTCTATTAAGCAGAATATTGGTGTCCGCTTTATTTAAACTTTCACAGGTGCACAAGTACACTATCAGAATCAAGCATCGTAATTTATCACATGAGAAAAAGAATCATTCCTTTAATGGCTATTTCAATATTTTTTACACTTTGATAATGTGATTCATAGAACGACCCCTTCAATGTAGCAATCTAAAATCCATTAAAAAGGAGCCTGGAAAAAATGAATCTGCCAATAGTATAAGACCAGGTAATTAAAGAATACATTCTGCACATATAAGAAAATTAAATCTTAGGATGAAATTATTATACCGGTATTTGAAAACACAATAATAGCATTAAGAAGCAAAAAAATTGTGAATAAAATCTCATTTTTTTATCATAACTTTTCCTCACTGAGTTTAATGGTTTAACTTCCTGTAGGACTTCCTTCATTAATATGCGAGAATCTGATTTTGTATTAACGCAGACACAGGTGTCAAGATATTGCTTGGTAAATTACTAAATAATATAGAATGTGTTTTATTTTCATTTCCGCGAATTCACGATAATGTTTTATCAGTTTTGATACTGTAATTCATCTCTTTAAGTTAGCCTTTTAACACATTTCCCTTGTTTTTCCCTGATTGATGACAGATTGATTCTATTTTTACAGTTCTAAGATTACTGTAATGGACATATCTGGAATTTTTAATGTATGTCAATCAGAAAAAGCGAATGTTAATGTTCTTGGTTATACATCATTGATATGTAAATCGTGCCATATTCTCCATGTAGAAAATCTGGTGCCATACTGATGTAACTCATAATCTAAAAGATACACCTACTGCATTAAGCCAAAGATGTTAGGTTTTCGCCAATCATTTATTGAACAATTATCAAGTCTCTGCAATGTTTCAGCCTTCCTTCAATATGACAAGGGTTTACATGCTCAGGTAAATATTATCATGTTTTATTCTGGTATGATGCAACAATGCAGGAGGGAAGATACTTGATGAAAGCCAGATATTGTGCATTCAGTTTACATTAATAGTTGCAATAAGGGTAATTACGTCTTAAATTATATGGCGAACTGGCAAATGAATAAACCTATTAAGTGAGTATGCAAGAGGCATTGCATAATAATGGTGATATTTGCCGGACAACTGCCAATCATATAATGTTGAAACAAAGTTAGTATTTTACATGATATGAAAGATGAAGGGGCAGCACGGCACATTTTCAGCAGTCAAAGGGGCAGCATGGTGTTGGCAGTTGCTCAAAACACCTAGCAGAAACACTACTACCATGACTATTGCACAATATTTCTCAATTATGACAGTGCATTACGGGGACGTTGATCTTTGGTGATGATTCTGATGATAAAAAGGGCACTAATGGGATAAAAGGTGTTAATAGAGCAAATGTGATAAAAGCACTACTTGAAAAGGGGGAAAAAGACAAACTTGAATATCATCTTTACTTTAAACTGATTTATTTTACCATTTGACACTCTTGAACTTGTCTGGTACACTGAAATTGTCTCTCTGAGAGGCCTAGAAAATGTGCCCCTGGTTGACCTCAAACTTATAAGCCTCAAATTTGTGGGCCTCAAACTCATATTCTCTTTGTGAATGTCCCCCTGGTAGGACTTGAACTCACTTCCTCTGTGTGAGAAGAAAGCCTAGAAAATGTGCCCCTGGAGGGCCTTAAACTCACATCCTCATTTTGAGATGAAAGCCTAGAAATGTGCCCAGGAGGGCTTTAAACTCACATCCTCATTCTGAGAAGAAAGCCTAGAAAATGTGCCCCTGGAGGGCCTTAAACTCACATCCTCTTTCTGAAAAGAAAACCTAGAAAATGTGCCCCTGGAGGGCCTTAAACTCACATCCTCTTTCTGAAAAGAAAACCTAGAAAATGTGCCCCTGGAAGGCCTTAAACTCACATCCTCTTTCTGAAAAGAAAACCTAGAAAATGTGCCCCTGGAAGGCATTAAACTCACATCCTCTTACTGAGAAAGCCTAGAAAATGTGCCCCTGGAAGGCATTTAACTCACATCCTCTTTCTGAGAAGAAGGCCTAGCAAATGTGCCCCTGGAGGGCCTTAACTCACATCCTCATTCTGAGAAGAAAGCCTAGAAAATGTGCCCCTGGAGGGCCTTAAACTCACATCCTCTTACTGAGAAAGCCTAGAAAATGTGTCCCTTGAGGGCCTTAAACTCACATCCTCTCTCTGAGAAAAAAGCCTAGAAAATGTGCCCCTTGAGAGCCTTAAACTTGCAGGCCACGAACTATTAGGTGCTAGGTGGACACATATACCATTAGACCACTCTCCTATGTACCTGTGTATGTAGGGATTTGTTTAAAGTACATGCTCCTAACATAATAACATATAAAAGTTATAATAGTTGTATGAATATAAATACATACATAATTATACAATGGAGTCATTACCTTTCCCGGCGTGGTGTCCTTGTCCACAGTGAAGAATCCTATCCTCTCAAATTGAAACCTGTCCAGACTCTTAGCGTTCTTCACTGACTGATCGGCATATGCGTTAGGTATCACTTGCAGTGAGTCCTGTGGAGTAATGTATTGTCACCTTATGTTCAGTATGCAAAACTTTGCTTGGTTTATTTTTGTTTTGAAGTAAAATGAGAACAGGGCTTATTGGCAAATAATAATAAGACTTACTCATTACAGAAATGATTTTAAGCTTTGTATATATAATGAATTTCTCTTCATATGAGTGGACATGATGCATACTATATTTTTATATGACAGGCTTTGATTATTAACCTACTTTGTTCAACGAAAGACAATGTTGATTTTTTTTTATTAAACCTCAACTTCATTCACTGTTAAAAGTTATCTCACCCTTTTGACATCATTCAGGAAACCTCCAGGTACTTCGTTGGAATCCTCTGGGTTTTTATGGTAGAAACTGGAAGTATAAAACATTACAACCTGGTACATAGAATCCGTAAATCATAGACAGGAGTGTACTTTACATAAAGTATAAGTGACAGCTGGCTGAAAGCCACATTGACAACAAAGAAATGGTAAATATCCCATCTACAGTGACAAATAGTCCTGTTAGCACCCTCACTTTTCACCAAAGTGTTCCTGACTCGATGCCAGGCCCCATTTTCTCGTAACTTCTTAAGCTTAAAAGGCTGAAGCTGCTTATTTCAATAAGCCAAAATACATAGTTATAGTGATTTTTTTTTAATGAAAATGGTTTATTGTGATAATCATAGCGATAATTTCTATCTCAAGTATTAAAACTTTTAAAGAAGTATATAAAGCGCAAAATATTGAAAGACAAAAATAGTGGGTTTAGCTTAATCCTGTTATAAGAGACTTAAGAAGTTTCGAGAAATTGGGGCCTGGCCCCAATTTCTCGAAACTTCTTAAGCTTAACAGGTTTAAGTCGCTTATTTCAATTAGACAAAATTTATACTAAAAATAGATTTTGATAAATGAAAAATGGTTTATTCTGATAATCATACAGATTATTCCTACATAATTTCTAAAAATTCTTGAAGAAGTTAATATAACACATATTATAGAACATCACAAATAGTGAGATTAGCTTAATTCTGTTATAAGGGACTTAAGAAGTTTCGAGAAATTGGGGCCAGGGTGTATATGACTTTGGTTTGTGATCACCAAATCAGACAAATGGGTTTTCTCCAATCCCCCCTCAACACCTTACAAAAGCACTTAATATTGTGCCATGGATAGTATGATGATATAATGTTTTAATTAAAAATTTCACTACCATTAGTATAAATAAGTCTAAACTAAATCTACAATAAGAAGGGTAAGCTGCTGTCAGTATAAAACTCATCCTTTCATCCTTTTTGCGACGATGAATAATAATAATGAAACCATAAAACCTGTCAGTGTTTTTCATGTGCACTGGCATTGTCAGCATTCACCAAGATTACCAGACCGTAGATATTGAATATACAACATAAGAATAGAGACTAGCAGCTTGAAATACCATTGTTATGGCACCAAGTATCGCTTTTACGATGTGAATGGGACCAGACCGTAAATTGTGAGTATACAATGTAAGAATAGAGACTAGCAGCTTAAATAAAACTGTAAAGGCACCAATTCTGCATTCACAATATAATTATTTATTTCCAGGTCCTGAGGGTATATGAAACAGCTCAACTTAGCGACTACAGCTAAATCTGGTGTGAGAGGGCAGTGCAGCATTGCGCCTTACATTACTGCCAATGTCTCAATTAAACAGGCTACACACCCATTGTATGAATCTCTTTGTTTCACAGTCAGACAATTTTAACCATGTAGTTACAAATTAGTACAAGATAGGGAATACGTCGTACTTCATCTTTTTCATAGAGTCTGACCTCACACACAAGGGGGTTACATGCCCACTTCATGAAGTTTTCAACAATCAGACAACTTTCTACATGTAGTTACAGCAAGGTAAGGATGTACTTACAGCTTGTCATAGAGTCTGACCTCACACACAAGTGGGTTACACGCCCCCTTTATGAAGTTTCCCACAATCAACCAACTTTCTACTTGTATTTACAAATAAGTACAAGGGAATATGTACTTACAGCTTGTCGTGGAGTCTGACCTCACACACGAGGGGGTTACACACCCACTGAATGAAGTTTCCTATAGTCAGACAACTTTCTACATGTACTAACAAATAAGCGAGGTAGGGAACATGTACTTACAGCTTGTCGTAGAGTCTGACCTCGCACACGATGGGGCTACACACCCACTGAATGAAGTTTCCTACAGTCAGACAACTTTCTACATGTACTTACAGCTTGTCGTAGAGTCTGACCTCACACACGAGGGGGTTACACACCCACTGAATGAAGCCCTTGGGTTTCTCACAATCAGAGGAGGGCTTACATGTGGCAAGGATCTCTGTGACATTTCCACTCCCATCCTAGAATGTAGTAAGTATTGAGATGAAAAAAAAATAATTGGCTTGACATTTTAGACAGAAACGATTATAAGTATAAGCCTTGTTATACAACTGAGGCAACATCTAATGTAATAGGGTAATATAAGTAATATAATATGTAAGGAAAGGTATTGTTTTCAAATGTATAGCAGATTTAAAATTGTTTTTCGAAATAATAGTATGAAGTGAGACAATATCTGCCAATGTGATTTCTTGTCCTCTTGTTTATAACACAGTTTTCTGCCACAGGAGAAAAATACACCATCTAAATCTAACCTTTTTAACAGACTCCACTGCAATGACATATCCAGCATGTCGTAAACCTACAGGCTGATCACAGGAAAACCTTTTGTAATTCTTATCAGCATTCTGAAACAAACAGTTATAATTTTACAATACAAAACATAACCTCAGTCTAGTAGAATTAATTTCTTCTTTTAAAACTTGTACATAGGCAAGCTGATATGGATCATTTGGAGTGTAACCTAGGTGCAAAACAGTACATGGGTCCAGAAATGAGATGCGACCCTATCATGGGTTGAATTTGAAACATCTTAGGTGGACACTGACAAGTGTACCATTAAGGTACCTTACATACCCATTTAAATTGATAAACAAGAGTGAAACCTGTAACATCTCAAATTTGACACCAACCCTTGTACTATAAAGCCACCTTACAAATCCTTTTCTTAATTAAATATCCAGGGTTGAATCTGTAACATCTTTGGTTAGAGACCAATGCCCGTACAGACGTACTATTAAGCCACATTAGAAATCCTTTTTTTAATTAACTATGCAGGGTTAAATATGAAACATCTATGGTTAGAGACCAATGCTTGTACTATGAAGGCGCCTTAAAAACTATTTTTTTAATCCAGGGATGAATCTGTAACATCTACAGTAGACGAAAATAGCACAAGCATGCAAGCCCTGTATTGGTAGATTTCTTTCTGGGCTTGCTAAAATTCTTGATATTATATAGCAGGGCTTGTTGAAGTTTGTTGACGGCAAGCATAAGGATTCCCACTTGATCATACAAAAGTCTGCTTAAGATTACTGCATCTTGGGTTAGAGACCAATGCTTTTACTATAACGCCAACTTACAGACCATTATTATATTATCTAATTAAAAACACATGTATACTTACTTCTCTAAAATCAGATCTCTCTATGTAGACGGTTTTGGTGAAGGGTATTTTATGTGATCCACGAGCCTCATCCGCAGGAAAGTCAGGCACAGTTATCTCCCCTGAGTGATCACCAGGGAAGTTTGATATGGTCACCTTCAGCGGGTCTAATACTGCCATACACCTGTATCAATTGTAATGGTTATTATCATAATGATGAGAAAAACACTTCATATACATGTATGTTGAGTGCTTTTTGAATGGAAAATATATAATCAGTAAATGATAGTGAAATAAATAGAAGATAATTCAGGGGATGTTAACCTTCTTTAGCAGAGGCCAAAATTCAGCTAATTTTTTTTTAAATTCCCCAAATCTATTGACACTTAAACAATTTTTATTTTGGTGTTGGTTTTTGATAATCATGGAATGGTTGTTTGAGCTGTTTATATTATAATAGTACGTGCAGTCTCCACGGATACATGTTTACACACAGAAATGGACATTGTATAGGTCACCAGAAAATCATAATATCCCCTATTTACAGAAGAGCTATCACCGTAAAAGCTATCAAAGAGCCTATATATTTAAAAAACCTTTCTTCAATCCGCATACATGCTCATGTTAATTTCCAATCACTTATTCACTAGCCGGACCACACAGTTCTTACCTAGGAGCCTTAATATTGAGCACATCCCTGACACAAGCCTCTAGCATACTTGGGTCTAGAACTGTCTGGGCCATTGTGACGCCAACCTTGGCACAGAACAGGTTGATTGCCTCTGGGGGAAATCCTCGTCGACGAAGGGCTGTCAGTGTGAACAGTCTAGGGTCATCCCAGTCTCTGTAAAAAGTTTGTAAATGAATTTCAAAGCCTTGCACAATGTGTTTATTGTTTTACATTCTACCGGTAAATTGTAGATTTTTCAATAGTCAATTTCCATCAGAAAAACATGTTACCGTTATATCACAAAAGTACAGTTTGAGTATACCACATGATAAATTAAATCATATATTTTGCTTAAAAATGAAGACTTCAAACAAAGACATTTTTCTTTTTCTACACTTTGACAAACCTGTTTCCAAATTATTTTTTTTTGTCAGAGCTCCCTCAGGCAGCGGTTTTGCAAAAAGGTTTGTCAAAGTCTTTTAAGGAACTTAACTCTCAATCAAACTCTGGGAAAAGGCCGAAGGCAGGCTCTATAAGTGGCGTAGACTGTGCTATGTTTCATTTAAAATGGTGAAAAAATAGTAAAGTTTTCTAATTTAAAAAGTAGTATACATACACTGACCTACAACTCTTCAGTGTAAAACATTCCAATACCAGCAATCTTTCATTACAAAGCTATTTTAGAATTATTTGTTTTCATCGCATTCAACTTTAAGGTTACACTTTTTTTTAGTGAAGAGACTTTTTAGACATTATAAAACTGGTTTGCAACATGGCACATATGTATGCATACCGAACACATCCATCAGTTATAAGCTTGCCAATCTTGCGCTTGGAGACGACAGTATAGCTGAGATTAAGGCGGCCATATTCCCACTGGACAGGGCAGTAAAGGTCAAGGACATTACACAGCCAGTAGTACGAGGATCGGCGCGACTGAAACTCCTTTGTGCACAGGGAGTGGGAGATGTTCTCTATAGAATCACACAGACAATGGGTGAAGTCGTAGGTTGGGTAGATACACCTGAAATGGTATAATAATGAAGGGTTCAATTAATGATGTATTGTTACTATCATGATAGAAATATGAGGACCATTTTCGACAAAATAAGTCACAATAATAGATAAAATAACAACTTGCCAAATCTTAAAGGGGCTAGACACCAGCTGAAAAAAAGTGGCAAATACAGTATTTCCTCAAAACAAGCATAATATTGCCAATAAGACCTAGTAGGAAGCCAATAATACATCACTTTACAAGGTTAAAATAATAAATTCAACAATGGTGTTGCTGTCTCATCTGTGTTTCCCTGTATAAAATAGTGCATAATGGTTTCCTAGTTCAGATCATATCTGTTTATGAGTGCAGATAAATATAACAACGCTCTTTTTAAACTTACTGGGATTTATGTGGTTAACAACTCTAGTAAAATTTGAATTGGAAAAATATGCAAAAAATGCATGTGTTGTAAGTAATGCATACATCAGTAAGTAGGATTCAATGCCTTGTACACAACGGTGTCAATTATATGCAAGTTTTTGACAAGTTTTTTCTTGCAGTTGTTTTATCTGGTGTCTAGTTCCTTTAACAAGAAGGAAGTGTCTGATTTTGTCCTTTTTGTTCTTTTGAGAGTGCTCAACTACCATCCTATATCTGATATAATGTTGTCATTCTTCTCCAGAAACTCACCACATATATTGTTTGGTGTTGAGAGGCAAACTTAAACTAGTAAACCTCAGGATGGTTCTCAACATAAACATGCATTATAATGATTCTACAATCCTTAATATTAAACATCATACTGGTTCTACAATTGTTAATATTAAACATTATATTCTAAGTATGTGTCAACCACACATCCTATAACTCAGTATAGTGTTGTTAAGCAAACTTTATTCAGATAGCCACAGGATTCTTATTGCTTTCCTCAACATTCACATGCACACGCACATACGCACACTACTTAATTCATTTGACATGTACATGAGAAACAAAAATCCACCATTTGTCACCAGTGCGATGGTGTGGAGCAAACTTTATCCGGTAGGCGACGGGATCCTTCTTGCCTTCCTCCAGCGTGGTCTTCATCCGGAGAGTTGCATCCCCTTCTTGGATCTTGCCGTTCTTCATGTCCTGTGGAAGGAATGAAAATATACATTGTGTTGCACATATGTCTTTGAGTTCTTCAATGAAATGGATTGCAAAGAGCAAAGAATATACATGGTATACTATAGAACAGGTGTGTTTTTTCCAGTAAATTATCAGTTATGAAAAGCATTAAAAGTGTTATGAACATTGCTTGCCTTGACTTTTTTAACCAATGGTTAGTAATTTTGTCCAATGGTTTTGCTTTTCAAACTTTAAAATATGAGACAATTTTGAAGTGATTTGGGGCGATTTTGTCATTAAATGCAACTTCTATATTTTTTCCAAAGTCAAGGTCAAAATTCTTGCAGAACACAAATGTACTACAGGGTTGGACACAAACCCATGTCCTAACAACATTGCCTATCATACAATGTCCAGGTTTCCAAAATATTATGACACTTTTAAAAGCCTGCTTAAATAAGAGTTTTTATCTGACAAAGAAATCACAGAGAGCTAAAAGTCAAGGAGAAGAAAGGGTCAAGAAGAATCAAAAGAAAAATAAAGTTTACCTCGTTGGTGTATCTGCTTCATTTACAATATTAGCCATCAGATTCACAAAATAGTCCTATTAAAGGCATAATTGGTCTTTTAAGAAGTTGGTCTAGTTGATATTTGGTCAGGTCTAGTAAATTCTAAGGCTAACTGGTCCACTGGTCTAGTGATCATGAAAGCTGGTGTCAAACCCTGTACTTGTTATAATATTTACTACAACAAACCTCAAACAGTTGTAGAGATTCCTCAATAGGCCTGTCCTTCCACGGGGAATCTGGAGGATTGAACCCCTTGATGTCCTCTGACCTCATGTGACACACATACGCATGACCTCGTCGAATCAACTCCACAGCATAGCCGTACAGCTTGTCAAAGTTGTCTGAGGCATGAGTTATCTTCCATGGCTTGTAGCCTGAAATTAAATAAACATTTAAAACAACAGCCAACTAAAAATAATTGATTTTTTTATTATGTAAATGTTTTAATAGCTAAAATTTAATAGACACCTGTGTAAGTCATTCAAGGCATACGTTACCTTTAACAGCTTTAAGCTTTGGAGAAATGAAGTGAAAGTATATAATTCTATATACGCCATCCAATTTCCAAGGGTGTAAAGAACAAATGTTGTCTATATTTCATACAAAACTTTGTGTATTAAAAAATGAATAGTTGATAAATTATAATACAACAAAAAAATGGCAGAAGGTGTGAGTAGCGTCCCTTTGAAGTGAAATGAAAACAAACATATTTCAGCATGAAATTGACTTTGGAAAAAACAACATCGAAAGCCTAATACTATATATAAGACACAGGCATTATATTTATAATAGGGATGGCAACGAGTACCCGAGTACTCAATCGAACGTCCGAGTACTCGAGTACCAAATCACTACTCCAGTACTCGGAAAAAAATAAAAAAATCTATAATAATCACACAATTTACAGACAAAATATCAGATCTGGTTAGTTGCCAAGAGGACAATTTACAGTCCCTCTAATCCCCACTGTGTACACAATTGACCTCAATCAATAAGTTGACAGTTGTTGTGATAGTTGCAAACTGTCAACAAAGGACCCCTATTTCAAATTAGCACTGATGTCAATTAGCGAAGTTTTGATAGCGGTACTTTCACCTACACAATTCTATTGTATACCAATTAGAGACCTTTCACCAAACAATGGACGCTAACAAACGAAAGAGTATCGACCGTTACGAGAATTGATTTCTTAATGGGCGGATTTTAACTATTTTTGAAATGATTATCACAATTGATTGGTTGATATTTTAAATCAAGGATTATGAATTTAATGTGGTAAACAACAATTACACAGTACGAAAAACTATCATTTAAAAAAAAAATGTAGAGTAAACAACTGAACAACTGAACTTCGTATTGAATAATGTTCACTATTTTTATGTATGCTATCAATTTTCGTTCATTGTAATTCTGATTGTTGTTCATTTCTGCAGTGCATACTTGTATAAAATGAAACGAATAAGACAAATTAAAAGCCTAAAACAACATTTGTTTTCTTTTTATATCATTTTTTGGTTAAAATACGTAATGAAAGTTTACTTAATAGGTGAAAATGACCAATAATACGACCAACGCACAATATACGTCATTAACGATACATGTATACACAATCTTGTCTTTGCGAACACTTTTTCAATTTTTCGGAGTGATCGAGTACCCGAGTACTCGATCGAACACTCGAGTATTAATTTTACTACTCGTTGCCATCCCTAATTTACAAGAATTCTAGGGGAAAAAGTGTGTCCTATAAACAATGACTTAAAGTATTTCATCCACTAAAGTGTATCATGGGGTTAAAACAACCTGATATATGACAGAGATTGACCATTGACAAAGGTGCACCATTCCCTACCTAGCCATTCCACCATGTCTTTGATTCCAGTGAAGAATTTCTCCTCCTCTTTCTCTGGGTTGGTGTCATCATACCTCAAGTAACAATTGCCGTTGTTAGCCTGCATGTAATGAGAAAAGTTATCAAAAGAATACTAACTTCAAGAATATGCAGTGTTTTTCAGAAAATTCAAACCTAGCGATACAATATGTATTACCGGTATGAAATGATGGGCAAAAAATGAAAAAAATAATTTGTGAAAAACTCAACTTTTTTATTTTTTGTCTTAGAATGAGCTAATATTTAATAAATATCTGGAAGCCAGCAATATAAGACTCCTGTAAAAAGATCAGATCGCAGTTTCACAAATAGGTTCGAAAATTGATGTTTTATAGCTAAAAGCTTTACTAACGCTATAAGGCAAATGAAGGTTTCTTAACAATTGTGATCTGTTCTATTGCGAGTTATCTTGTTTATCTGAATTGAAGGCATTAATACCAATATTAACTGATTCCGAGACAAAAACTAAAAAAATGTCAAAACAGCAAATCTGCTGCTTTATGTGTGGTAATAAAGTTATAGAGTACCTTAGCGTATCCAAAGTTGAAGTTGATGGCCTTAGCATGACCAATGTGGAGGATTCCATTTGGTTCTGGGGGAAATCTGCTGTACACCTGTAACAGGACAATGAACAATTTGTTACCTTATAGGTCTAATAATAATAATAATAATATCAGACTGAAATTCCAGATCTTACAACAAATCTTCATACGTTTGTTGAAATGACGTCCCAGAGGACCCAGATAATGTATTTGCAAAGACAAAATGATGCCAATGCATAATGGATGACAATATTTTGACAAGAACCCTTAAATTATAATTTCACAGATAGTTTTACTACCTTGCCCCCAGTTTCCTTCAGGTGTTGTTTTAGAATGTCCATGGTTTTAGGCGTGATAACATAGCCTGAGGTCTTGTAGTTTTCCCCGGGCTTGTGGAACTTGACCGCCTCACCCATCAGCTCCATGAAACTCATTACCTCACCATCTTTACCCAGGACTGGAGAAGTAGGGTAAGATTTGGTTAGATTTATTTCTGTGGCGCTAGTGAACAAGACATTTAACTTAAGAAGAGCTTTTCTTCCCATAGACTTTCACTGCATCAGTTTTAGCCAAGAACAGAGGCATTGGTAAGAAGAAACATGGGTAACATAACCTTTCTATGGACCAAAAATTTCATGGTATTCTAGAACATTCAAATTTTGAAATAAATTAAGGCACAGAAATTTTGCCTTGAGACTCAAAATAAATCCAAATAAGTTAGTGATTGTTTACAGTTTTCCACTGATGGCGCCTCTTTGATGGCATCTTTCTTTTTGGCATTTTCTGCATCTTTCGGTCCCTTTCCTCCCTAAAAAACACAGAGAGTTGGGAGTTTTATGAGTTGTTCATTAAGTTTAGTGAGATATAAAACTGCAAAAGCAAACAGATATATTCAGAAGCCTAAAACTTTTTTTTATAAAATGGAAATTGATATACAACTGATATCATTCAGTAATGGTACTGCAATAGCTCTTCACATTCATGTCTTACAATGTAAATAATGTCTTTAAATTTCGAAGTTTACCTTTTGCTTGGTGGGTTTTTCCAAGTCTGCAGCAGTCTTTGGTCCCAAGAGATCTAGAACCTACAAACACAAGACAAAAATACAGAAAAAATGGGGAGGGGTCTTTGGTATTAAAATCTAACAGAGATATTTAAAAATATCCATCTTTACACAACATAGCAAATAAAAACAATTTAATGCATAAATCCAGTGAAGTTGCATAAAAAAGAATTAAAATTAAAAACAACCTGTAAGATCCAATTTCAGTTACATTTTCCAATAAATGTTTTTACGACAACCAATAACCCTTGTTTACCTGCATATCAACCTCACTCTTCACTGCCTTTCCATCCGCCCATTTCAACTTGGCTCTCGCTTCAGCTGTCCAAATACAAAAAGCCCTTAAAAACACTCAACAACAGCACACATTTTTAGGAGAATAAATTTTGTAATAGATATGACCTTATTGCTTTGAAATCAGTCATCATCTTGTATTAAGAAACATTTACAGAACCAGTTATAACTTACATCATTTAATTTAGTAAACATTGTTATCTTTGTTATCTAACATACATGTATGTGGTTAAATGTTGTTACTATCTAAACTCTGATGCAATGTCAGGAAATGTACCCACGAACACTCTTTTTATCTTATATGATAAATATTTAAAGTAACTCTGAATTCATGTATTCATGTTCAAACAAAATGAAATCAACAGAACAAGACATACACATGATGAGTCCTATATTGTACTTGTATCTCTGGGTGGTGAGGCCATCGCGGTGTTTAGCGATCACCTCCTCCACAGCAGCCTCCACCATATCTGGCGTGATGACCACACCCACACCACACTCCCCCTCAAATTTTCCATAGTCCACTGGATCCAGGGGATTGTGCTTGAAGTAGTCCAGGGCAGCTGTAAAAGGGTTTAATTATACTGTACGGTGCAATGCTAGAAACGATAGTGAAAGGAAATGAAAAAATAAACTACTTTAATCATGAAATTATATGAGTGTTTCTTCTTAAAATAAGTTAATTTTGAAACCTCAATACATATGAAAATGTATCGAATGCAAATGAGTCATTCAGGAATTCCTTACTAAATTATGATCAACCAAACAACACAACAAGGTCAAAGTATTGGTACATGTACAGTATCTTAGGGTTTTAGCTTGAGTTATGGAAGGGGCTGCACCTTAGAATATTTTAGATAATCTAATTTTGTTTAAAAGCTTAGTACAGTCATGATGATTATAAATACATGCAAACTGAACATATCTGCCACCTGATTCCTTAAACAGAAAACATTTCTAACATTCTTTGTGAAACAAATAATCATTTTAATTCTTCACAGCCGGATACATGCTATTTTCACCGATAGCACATTGTTTTTTTCTGCAGTACCCTGTCCCTTTTCTGCAGCACCCTGCCCTTTTCAAAACCTAGTTAAAACCCTATGTGTCCATATAATTACCATTTAATTGAGCCTCTGATGTCAGTTTTTTCTTTGCCACATAGTCAACAATGATGCTCTGAAATTTTCTGGCCTTGAGCTTTGTTGCAGTGTGATAGAGAAGCTTGCCTATATCCTTGTCCTTCTGTAGACCAGGAGATAACTTTCCAACCTGAAAGATATCACCTGCTGTAAAAGATTTTTTGGTTATCAAACAAAATGTTGATTTTGAAAATTCTTAAAAGAGCGAAATTCTGTCTGTCAACAAAATTCCACAAAATTTGTTAAGATAGGTAGTAGAATATTAGACATGCTTTTCCCAATTTGGGATAAAAAAGTTCTATAATAAATTATATAAATGATGTGTTAATTAACTCACCATTTATCATTATGTTTCAAATGATGTGTAAACTGCACTTTTGGGGGCTATTACCATAATACTATATACACTAAATCTTGCTAAAAGTGTTATTAAATACAAAATAAAGTGTATGTTTTCATAACAAACATGTAAAATTCTGTATAAACAATGCACCAGTCAATTGTAACCACGCCCCCCCCCCCCCCAGGTCCGGGGAATAACGGGGACTTTGACTTTCGGTCCAGCCAACCCCGGCTAAAATCCCCGCCGTGTTGGAACGAACAGATGGTAAAATCCCAGCCAAATGCCCCCGCACCCCTGGGACCCTGGTAAGGCCAATTTCCCGCTATATTTAAAGCGAAGACAAAACCACCGCATTCAGCCAGCACTGCGGGGCTACCTGAAAGGTTAGTCCACCTAAACTGCCGTCAACCAGTCTTTTGACAATTTTTAGACTATGGCAGACTGGTGACATCCACCATCCCAGCAAAAAGTAGCAAACGGGCCTTGCGCAGAGGATCCTCGCGGCCACAATTTTTAAATTATCTTTGTTATAAATTCAAATTTCTACGAAAATATCATTGCCTACTATCAAACACACATTTATTTATGTCATTATGCCAAAAAAAACATGTTCAGATACCATAATGCACTTACATGCATCGATTGTATCCATTAATCTGTAAATCTAGGACAAATCTGACAGGTTGTGTACATGTATGAAACGGGGTAGAGGATTTCGAATATTTTGGTCGTTAATAGGCTCGGTTAAATAACACTATTAAAATGCAACCATTTCAATGCGCTGAACGCTAACGTGTTTGATGGGTCAAGTTGGGAGAAGTTGATGATGATGATGTTCGTGATGATGATGATGATGATGATGATGATGATGATTAGGTATCACCATTTTTGAACACTGTTGCGTTGCTCTGCATAATACATAGAAAAGGGAGGATAACTGTGACTGCGCACAGGGTTAACCATCATTGACGGATGGGTACAAATTTATTCGATAAAAATCAACATGTATAAAAAATGGTGGACTGCTACGCTCATTTCGTGACCCAGAGTATATTTATGTGAAAATAACGACTCTAACGACATCCAACCCAGTTAAGATCACTGTTAGGTACATTTGTAACAATTATATCATTATTAATCAACATCGATGCATAATATTACTATATATTCTTTCGCCCAGTGTTAAATAGTAGAGAGTTGTAGCGTTACTGAGATACACATGAAATGTCAAAATAATAAAAAAGTATCCCTGATCGCTCATTATTGTAGCTACCTGAAAGGTAAAAACACGGCCCATTTCCCCGGCTATCTCTGGTATACCCCCGAACCTGGGGGGCCATGGTTACAATTGACTGGTGCACAATAGTTAAAAAAACATCATTGTATTATTAACAAAACCTGCATGCAAGAACAGTTCGAGGGGGTGAAAGCGAAAAGGTTCTATCTGCTTCTTTATTTAATGCCACTTAGAACCTTTTCGCTTTCACCCCTTGAGTTAAACATTAAAAAACTTCAGATAAAAACATCAAAATACATGTAAAGAGAAAATTTCAGAAAGGTACACTGTCCATGATTAAGTAATAGCCCTTTCAGAATAAATAACACTTTGTACCAGAACGACACAAATCAACCATGTAGTTATTTTGTTAATATGTTGACAGCTGAGTTTTAAACTGGGTTGCATCAGCTGTCAAACTCAAAATAAGAGACTGATGCAGAAATAATGCATCATACGCTACTTTTGGAGGTGTATCTATTACAAAACAAACCTGGTCAAGAGCAGATTTTAGACTTTGCGATACAACTTCATTTTTCAAAGTTTCCTTTGCTTTCTGTTCACTCAAACCACTTCCAACAAACAACAACACGAGTTCATCCGCCATGTTGAAATGGTACGATTGATGAACGCCTGCCGGTGTAAACTAAACCGGCTCGAACAGATTAATCGAATAGATACGGCTACACACTACCAGAAATGCTAATGTTTGTTTCTTAAAGTTAATCATACCCGCACATTATGTTTACTATTTTATAAAAAAAACTTTTCAAATTAATAGTTAACTGTTGTTGTTGGTTTTTAAATAAATAAACTTCTTGTGAAATTGATATGGCTTATAAATTTTGAATGCAAACTGGCGATTTTTATGCAATCAATTAATTTAGAACATGTACTGTACAACGGGTACATCATGGTGATACAGGATCCAGTGGATTTCCACTCAAAACGTGAAATCCACGCACAACTTATTCATTTTGATTAATAAATAAAATGTATTGTATGCTTAATGGAATATGCCTCATAAATTTTTAATATTTTAAATTTTATTGAAATTGGTAAAAAAATAAAGAAATTAGAGGAATTTTTCGAAAATTTATCGGAAATCGAAGTGAAAACCAGTTTTCGAGAAGTGAAATCCACTCATAAATTATTCATTTTGATTAATAATTAAAATCTGTTGTAACCATATTGTTACTTGATTTCACTGGATTCCTGTATCACCCGCACCGGTTTCAGACGGTGGCATTTATAAACCAGACACGAGCCTCCTCAAAAAGTGTTCAAGTTTACTCTTTAAAGCTGCACTCTCACAGATATACCATGTTTACAACTTTTTCATCTACGAAAGAGCATTTTTTTGCGTAAATATCTGCAAACCAATGATATAAGATTGCTGGAAAAAAATCAGACCGTAGATTTTCATATTTCCGTTCAAAATGTGTCTGTTTTATTGCTAAAAGCGTTACTAACGGCTTAAGAAAAATGCATGATACATATCGTTAATTTTTTTATGACACTCGTGAAAAATCAGATTATAACGTGTTCGCTCGTCAAGAGGTGCCAATGTAATAAAATAATCAGTGTGGACATACCACGTGATTTTTTTTTATATAGTTTGTGCCTCATTTGTATGTATGAATACACCCTGACTGAGGATAGAATATGCATTCCGAGACCTCCGTTTAAAGGCAAATATGGTGAATATATATGTATAAACAATTTTTTGGACCAGAAACGTTTTGCTTTTCGTTATACGAACAATATTTTGTACATTCCAAGCATTTGCCACGATTTTTGAAAAAAATATAAATTGCTCAACATATCGCCCAGTAACCGAGTATAGTGTACATTTCCGCTTTGACTCCGCTATGTTTTATAAAAATTGATATGAAAATAACAAACTTACAGAGATAGTCCTTTCCGAATCGAGTTATCTTTTTTTAGTATTTTTCTATATTTGCTTGTTGGATATTCGAAATTGCCAGTTGGCTATTCGCGAATATCCTACTTCCGACAAGTCGGGAGTTGGGGATTCAGATGATGTCTACCACCTGCAATTATCAAAAATTCAACTGGTGAAAGTAGAAAACCACTCAATAAAACAGTGTTTCACACGAATATATCTCTGTGTAAATGCAATAAATACATTTGACTTGTGATTTCTTCTCATGTGAACCGTTCAACAATAAATAAGACAAAAAACTGAATTCCAAACTTCCAAATTATTGGTAGTTTGATATTCACAAAAAAAAACACATCTGAATATCATTATGTACCTACTTTGTAATTGATTATTCAAATCCCCAACTGCCAACTAGCAGGTAGTTGAATATTCGAATAATCAACTACAAACTAGTAGGTATAGTTGCATATTCGAATACCCAACTTACTACTAACTTACTCCGAACCTTTCCGCCATGTTTTTTCCCTTTATACCAGACTTAAAATAATATACTTTATCTAGTATCTAAAACAGTCCAGGTTCCAGGCATCTCAACTGCTTTCCTCCATAGCAAATGTTTTCGGCTCATTGAAACACAACCTAGATTGTATCAAATAAAAACCTGAAAACTGAAAGGACCCACTTGTTGTTATGCCTTTTTTGTATCGAAACGTCATTGTTTTGCTCCAGACATAGCCATACTCCACTAGTGGGTCAATTCGGCCTAGCCCATTTATGTATTATGGAGGGTAATACATGTTGATGGAAGGAATGACTTTGAGCTGAAATAATCTTTAATGGTGGCAATTGGCGATACATAATCTCCTGTTATAATAATAATAATAATAATAATAATAATAATAATAATAATAATAATAATATTAACACTTTCATTTCAACATCTATATATATATTTCATAACAAGCATATATATTGAAAAATTGTACCTAACTAAAATAATGAATTAGCACATGGTTAAGACATTAATACAGGCGTCATATACAGTATACACATTTAAAAACTGGGATGGTGGCGCTAATCTTGACTGTAGTCTAAAAACATGAACTTAATTAAAAAAAAACTGAAAGGAAAAGTAGCACAAGCGTGCATTTTTTAAAAGGATACTAAAACAACATATCAGCTCGATACAGATTTAAGATGACCTGATTAACACCAGCCTCTCAGTAAACATTTATGCAGTGAACATGCAAGCACATACACATGATGTAAAGCATATATGTAAAGGCAAGGGATACCTATAACACATGCAATGATTAAAAATAGATATGATTGATAGTTTGATACAATATAGGCTAGGGAAGCACTAAGCATAACTTAACTAAAAAGCAAAGGATGGCAGAATGACCACAAACCGCCAGGGATGAAACAAAAAAGGGAAGGTTTAACTATAAGAAGCGCAACAAGAACACCTACAACTCTGTCCGTTCCATGCGTTGACCAAACTCCGAAACTGACTCGTCACGAAAGTGCTGAGGTAGTGAGTTCAAGAGTTTGGGCGCCGCCGACCGAAATGAGTTGAGGCCATACTTTGTGGTCCTTACCTGGGGTACCTCTGTAGTGTTACTATACCTAAAAGAATAAAAAAAATATTTTAACTAAATCGTGAAGATAAACTGGTGTTTGTTTGTTTATGATCTTAAAGTTTTCTAAGGCAATAGTTCTTCTAACTTTTAGTGTTGGAAGATGTGACTTAATTAATAAAGAGCAATAGTTTGATGTATGGTCATTGTAGATAAATCGTAATGCTCTTTCTTGTTTCTTTTCCATCTTATTAGTATTTAGGTCTCAACAAAAATGCCAGGTCAATGGAGATAAATTAAAGTTTGACATAATAAAAGAGTATTAGATATTAAGTGTACCTAATTTGCAGAGATTTTTCCCAATGCGTTTTAATACATTTAATTGCCTTGATGCTTTCTTACAAGTGTTTGAGACATGGGTATTAAAACTTAATCAAAAATCTATTGTAACACCTAATAATTTTACTCTTCTTCACATGATATGATACTCTTATCTAGCTGGATGGTTAAATTACATTTTGTTTAAGTTTAAGACCTATAGCTATGGCCTGAAATTTATCTGGGTTTGCCTGTATTTTGTTATCTGAAAACTAGTTGATCAAAGAGAGCCTGTCCTGTTCTATAGTGTTTTTGACTTCATTTATAATGTAATCAGAATGTGACAGCGTGTTATCATCAGCATAATAATATAATTTACTTTTGTTGACAAAATGGAAAATATCATTTATGAAAATATTAACCAAGACAGGCCCCAGGATAGAGCCCTAAGGCACTCCCTTATAAATATGTTTAAAGTCACTTGTAATTTCACCTAGTTTAACGTATTGATTCCTATTGCTTAAATTACATTCGATTAAGTTAATTACATTTTCACTTACACCATAGTATTTCAATTTGAGGATAAACAAGTCTTGAGGAAGGCAGTCAAATGCTTTAGAAAGGTCCATCAATACTGATGCTCCATATTTGTTTTCATCAAGTGCCTGCTTCCAGTCTTCAATTATTTTTAAGAGTGTTGTTTGGCATCCAAATTTTGGTCTAATAGCAGACAAGAATATATTAAAATGTTGTTAAAAAAATCAACTATTTGAGTGTTCGTGGCGCGTTCATTTTTTTTTGACTGGACGATAGTTGCCCTTTTCGAGAGTACTGTTCTTTTTATGTAAAGGGGTAACTTTTAAACTATCAGTAAAGGTTAATGTTGAAAACGACTTGTTTACAATGTAAGTGATGTGATTGGCGATGAAAGGTTTAGCTAATTTTACAAGATTAGATGAAATACCGTCAGAGCCTGTTGCTTTTATTATGCATATTTTATCAATTTGTTCATCAATAAAGTTAGAATCTACATGTTTAAAATGAAGTTCGGTTTGTGTTGGGTTGGTTTTCAATGATACAATACTTGGATGTTTTTCATTTACATCGAGATAATGATTTTTTTTTATACTTTTGACAAAGCAATCATTAAAGACATACGATACTTCTTGTTGATATGTTACTAGTTTTGTGTTTTCAAGTACGATGGTATCTTTGTTCTTGATGTTCCCCTTATTTGTCAGAAAATATTTATCAGTTGGACAAAAAAAGTCAGCTTAAATATTTATTTAAGGATTTTCTACTTAAACTAGTAACTTGAAGTCTTTGTTTCCTGATATTTTAGTTTTGGGTTGATTTGTTCATATTAAATTTATTAAAAAAAAATGTTAATAAATATTTTTTTAAAGCTTATTCTTAAATGGGGCCGGTCTCTTGAGAATCTTCTTTTTAAGGGGGCATATGTTTGCAGTTTCAGTGAAAGTTTTGCTAAATTCCTTATCATGCCATTTGTTTACATCTGTTTGACAACTATCTACAGTTAAAATGTTTTTAGATAAATCATGGTTAAAATTTTCAATGTTAACATGCTTAAAACTTCTATAAGTGAAGAACCTGTTGTCCATCGTATTTATTTCCTGTTTAAATTGTACACCAATAAATTTGTGACAATCACTAAGTCCACAATCAAAATTAACTATGTTGCCGAGTAGGTTATTGCTTGTGGTTAAAAGAACATCTCATAATGTAGGGCTACTGTTCACAGGTAAACAAGTAGGGTCTACAGCTATATTTTCAAGGTCAAAAATATCACAGCAATTTCTAAGTCGTATACATTTATCACCAATAAGAATGTCAAAATTAAGGTCTCTAATGAAGTTGCCATATTTGTTTCAAGACTTTTCTAGGGTTGTGTCAGAGTTTTCTTCGAAAATATCATTGTTCAAAGATAGTGGTTTATAAGGTCCATAGATGATCCATTTAGAATTATTTAATTTTACCTCTACACATAAAGATTCTATGTCTTTAAACTCTAGTTCTGGTTTCCTTTCAACGGCAATGTCTGAGCGCAAGTATGCTATGATGTCTCCTCCATTCGAGCCTGTCCTGTCGGCTCGCCACATATGATAGTTGTCCACTGCAAATTGGGATTAGGGAAAGAATGATCAAGTTTAGTTTCTAGAATAAACAATAAATCAACTGTATTTTCTAATAAAATGTCCGGGGTACTATAAAATTTATTTCTTAAACTGTTTATATTTAAGCATGCGCAGATGAATATTCTAGGATGTTGTTGCCGTAGTTTGGTGAGAGATTCGAATTGTTGATTTTTCTCTGAAGATGTTGAACATAGGGAATCGTTTATAGAGTGATATGACTGATCAAAAAAGCTGTCTGTAAAATGAAAGTTTGAGCACTGGAAACACAGCCATGGGTCTTCACTGGTTGCAAGTTAATTATATATTCATCTGGAGTTACACGGGCACATTTTTATGTGCCACCAGAAATAGCAACTATCACAGTATATGGCTCGGTGCTTTTTAGCCACTGGCTTGGAGCAGTTTTCACATGGATACCGGACTGATCCGGGGTTTGTAGCAACATCACCTGATAGCAGGATCAAAAATAATTTGACACAGTATTTAAAATTAACTGGCCGAGATCTAACGCGCCTGGAATGGTTGTTGTTGTTGTTGATGATGATGATGATGATGATGATGATGATGATGATGATGATCCAGCAGAACCAAACTATTTCATCATGACGATCGTAACAAGACGACCATATGACGATCGATCGGATGGACAAGTCGATTCGGTAATTAAAATCTAGATCTGTTTGTAAACAAACCAGAAAATAACAACAACAACAACAACAACAACAACGTTTCAGTCAAACAGTTAAATCAAGTATCTACTTAAAGGTAAAACTATTAATTGTAAACTGATGAAATGTTTTATTGCTACAATAAAGATACACCTCTATTTACCTTCGTCTGATTGATTTTAAAGTTTAAAACGAAATTCCCGTGCATTCTAAGAAAATAGGTAGCCAGAAGCACAGGCGGCAGTTACTTTGATATGACACACCCTGTTTGCCACGCCCCCCCCCACCCCGGCAAAAAAAAATATATAAAAAAATTCAAGACCAAAAATGATTGGAAGATGATCAAATTCACAACACCTTAAAGGGACTGTACACCAGATTGCCACCAAAATAAGTTTGTTTTTTTTGTAACGAATCTCAGGACAATTAACTTATAGAATGTGTTACGCTTTGATATCATAATTGTAAAAAACAAGAGGCCCAAAAGGGCCTATGCTCTACTGGCACGGCTTTTGTGGTCATATCAATCCAGAGCATGTATGTATGGGTAAAAGGCAACCGACATATAGTTTATGTTTTGTGTTTGGGTTACCTGAAAACGTAGCACGTTCAACATCTGAGCCCAGAAAGTATTGTAAGCAGATTACCAGTAGTTGCATGAACTATTTTAATATGTGCCAAGTAAAAGTCATCTGACAAAAAAAAAAAATTGCTTTCAAAACTGTACTCATAGTAAAAAATTCTGTAGTTTTAAAAGTTAAAAAAAGTTGGTCAAAAGGTCAAAGTCAAGGGCATCCAAGGACAACATTGATCAATTTGAACAAACATTCACAATCAATTGTACTGAGATAGATGCAGGAACACACAAACAGATTTTCAAACCTTTCCAGATTTATGTTTACCAAACCTGTGAACCCTGGGTGTGGCCAGTAATGACACCAGGTGCATGACTTAAACATTCACAACCAATTTTGTTAAGATGAATGCGCAAACTACAGAACTTAAAGCTAAAAAATGGCCTTTGGGCTTTCAACAAGAACAAGGCAGAGTAATTCACAAAATCAGCTGCAGAAGCAAAAAGCAAATTGTCTCTCAAAATCCTAGACTTGCAAATTGTCTCCCTTAACTCTAGACTTGAATTTACATGTACATGTAAACTTGGCTAAAAATAGAATTCGCTCATGCAGACCTGGCTAAAAATAGAGAGCATTTCTTTAAAACTTTCATGACCCATAATCTAGGCATTCATGGGCGGATCTGGCTGGTTTTCGAAAGGAACCAAGCTCTAATGGATATCTAGATACTGTACAAGTTTCATTGAGATACAATAAAAACTGAAGACCGTATCGTGTTCACAACCAATTGTTTACACAATAGCATTTTTTTTTATACTATCAAGGGTCATAATATAGGCATGCATGGGCGGATCTGGCTGGTTTTCGAAAGGAACCCAGCTCTAATGGATATCTAGATACTGTACAAGTTTCATCAAGATACAATCAAAACTGAAGACTGTATCGTGTTCACAAGCAATTGTTTACAGACGCACGAACGCACGACCGCACGGATGCACATACTACGTACACATTACCATCGCATAAGCTCTTCTGGCCTTTGGCCAGTAAAGCTAAAAAGTACCAAAATGTTAAAAAAATAAATTGTGTCGGAGACCGGGTTCAAACCCGTGTCAATAAAATTGCAGTCCAGCCGACCGCAAGTTTCCCATCGCCTGCAGGGTTTGTTATTATAACCTTGTGGGACCCTGAAGCACGCTTATTTGTAATGGTGTATTTTTTTATATTACTTTTATGAAATAAGAAACAAAAATGATTGTCTGAAAGTCAAAATAGTTGTATCTCAGTTTTACACCCGGTAGAAAGGGGTTGGGAAGTAGTGAGTAACAAACTACTATATCCAGTTACAACTGAAACAGCACCAGTTCAGGCTCATATTATGAAAGTTCTACAGTGCGCTTGTAAAACTAAAACTGTCTGCCCTAATACAGTAACATGCACCTGCAAGAAGGTTGGATTTGATTGTGTAAGGCCTGCTCTGCATGCAAATGCTATAGGAATGCCATCAGCGTTTAAGGTTGTGAATATCTAATGCTACTACATTAAGGCACTGACATTGCTGCTCTAATCAACTAAAAACAGAGTTTAAAAATAACCAATTATACATATGTTACAAAATATCTACAAATTCACTTTAAGTATAAAACATGAAATATAAAAAGTGACATATTAATTCTTTGGGGCTGGTATTCATTGTTTGTGATCAAATTCAAGAAATCAACATTCTCGTTTTATGATTTCAGAACTTTGTATCTCAAAACCACGTCTTGTTCGATCTGATAGCATAAAGTTTTTCAATGTTATTTTCCACGAAATGTAGCTCATGTCAGTTCTGCTAAATAGTCTCTTTTTTGTGTGAAATAATTGTTATGTCGTTGATCAACATACAGGCAAATACCAGAAATTCGCAAATACATTTCTTTCTTTTTTTCCTTTATTTTTTGGTTAATATTTTACATCATATTCAGCCATTTAAGCTGTTTCTATACTTTAAAGTAAATTATTTTTCAATATATGGCAACATGTAAGTGATTGATTCCAAATAGTCCATGTTCTGTAATGTTTTACCCTAAAAATCGTACTGCTTACAACACGATGTTTCCATACTTGAATATAATAACTATTAAATACAGTAATTCTGTCAGATAATTTTGTTGCAAATTTGAGCAAGTTATTGACAAAATCCAGAAATTTTCCTTTTTATCTCATGTTTCAAACTTTTAACTGCAAAAATCACCTTTCACACAATACAATATTTCTATACTTAAGATTTGCTATACTGTAATATGATACCTATTAAATAATTAATTCTGGCAGTATTCTAACAAAATTTGGCTAAATCATTGGCAAATTCCAGTAATTCTCACTTTTATTTAATTTTTCAAACATTTTACCCCATAAATCTCCTTTCTCACTCTACAGTGTTTCTATACTTAAGGTTTGTTGTACTGTACTATAATATCTATTAGTTACAGTAATTATGGAAAACTGTTTTGCCACAATTGACACAATTCTTGGCAACTTCCAGAAAATCTCATTTTTATTGGATTTTTCAAACATTTTACACCAAAACTCACACTTCACACTAAACGTAGTTTTTAAACCTTAGGTATGTAATACTGTAGTATAATATCTATTAATTACAATAATTCTGATTATTTTATTGCAAAATTTGACAAAGAAATCGGCAAATTCCAGAATTTCTCATTTTCATTTAATTTTCCAAACATTTTACCCAAAAAATCCCATTTCACAAATTTACGTAGCTTCTATACTTAGGTATATTATAATATAATACGATATCTATTATATACAATAATTCTGGTGATTTTATTGCAAAATTTGACAAAGTTATTGGCAAATTCCAGAAATTCTCATTTTCATTTAATTTTTCAAACAATTTACCTAGAAAACCTATTTCACCAAATACTGTTGTTGTTTTTTTAATTTTCGGTAAATTAAACTGTATTTAAATATCTATTACATATATAGTAATGCTGGTTATTTCAATGCAAAATTGAATACAGTTATAAGCAAATTCAAGAAATTCCCATTTTCATTTAATTTTCCAAACATTTTACCCACTTATCACTTTTCTCAAAATTACGTAGTTTCTATACTCTAAGTATGTTTTACAGTAGTATAATCTCTATTTAATACAGTACTTCTGGTAATTTTATTGCGAAAATTGACAAAATTATTGGCAAATACCAGAAATCCTCCTTTTCGTTTAATTTTTCAAACATTTTACCCGAAAAATCATCTTTCTCAAAATACGGTATTTCTTAACTTTTGATATATTAAACTGTATAATAATATATATCTGATACAGTAATTCTGGTTATTTTGTTGCAAAATTGTACACAGTTATTGGCAAATCCCAGAAATTCTCACTTTTATTTAATTTTTCCAACATTTTACTCCAAAAATCACATTTTGCACAATGAGATTGTTCTATACTTTTAGTATGTTAAATGTGATGCCTGATTTGTTTGTTTCCTCACCCAGTGTAGGCACAAGCGTTCTTGGCCCTCGGCACACTTTTCACTTTTATCTATGTGCCCTTCACCCATTCCCATAGTTCAAATAAAATTTGCAACTCTCACATATTTGCCCGCAGATAGTCTTTCAGCGCCTCGCGCTTTGATTGTTATTACTTATAGTGTTTTTTATGCGTAACTTTATAAGTATACGCTACACATTGTGTTTTGTGTTTTCCGAATTTTAAGTGAGGGAAATGATTGTGTGATGCGGAATGAAATGGCGGTGTTCGAAGGGATTTTGGTGAAGGGATTCGGGAGGAAATTTTCACCTGGTATGCGAGTTATATAAATTCGCAATATAAATACGCCTACCCGGAGGCCACACGTGTAAGCTTTTCAGTTCTTTAACCTATGTTAACCAAGTGGGTTATAAAGTTATAAGTATGTATTCTTAAACAAAGGTGTATTGCAGAAAAACAATTAACAGCAGCTGGATTTTTCTTAACAAATGTGATTTTGCAGAAGGATGTATATTTATAGAGGAAAGCATTCATGATACTGATCCATATTTTGTACTGGTCTGACCTAGATTTTGACACGTGATGACCCATATTCACACTGATTCTAAATATGCATGTAATGTTGAAAATATTTTGACTTGAGTTTCTTGAATACAACATTTTCAATAAAAAAATCAAGCACTGAACTTTAAAATAAATGCCTTAAACGGTGTATCCATTCATCAGCATTCAGCTGGTATTTTTACTCCTACTGACTGAAGACAATGTAAACCTGATTTTTTTCATCGTTATAGGCATTTAAGTGTTTCGGTCTCATGCATTCCATCTATGTTTTTGGAAATGCATGTTGTTTGTATTGTTTCCAGTTAAAAGTTATCCAAAATCCGAAGTTCTATATGTTTATGTATAAATGAGGAAATAAATAAATTGATAACAAACCAGATGAATTTTTGGCATTTATTGCCATTAGTTCAGACCAATCTCCAATGTGATAGCTTTCACATATTACATGAACAAAAATCATTACAGTTGTTGAATTTCACACTGATAGTAAAAAATAGTCTACTGAACTCTTTAACCAAAACAGTCTAGCTCACTTTAATAAGCCATTTTGTATTCCATGCAAGGAAAACATGCACAAAAGTTTACTGTCAATACCAAAAAGTATAACAAGGATGTATTCCAATTATCATATACAATTTCTTAACAACGGTTACGACTATTTTTCTGTCATGGACTGCATTCATATACTGCATCAATACAACACTATCATGTAGGTCGACACAGCAGCATCTACTTCCAAATCATTTGTATTCGTTCAACATTTTCTCCATTATCTATTCAAATAGGAAGAATTATTTTAATATTAGAGTACACAGCAGCAAACGGCAGCTAGACATCTACCCTCTTTATTTAAGAGATTTCTGCAAACTTAAACAGCAAAGTGAATTATAACATATACATATATATATATATGAGCCAAGTCAAGCAAAAATGGGTCTTAAAGTCATGAGTTTTCAGTTTTGAAATCATATGAAATATATTTTACACAAAAAAGAAACCAAATTATAAGAAAAGCCTGACCTTAGGAACACATAACACTCTGTAAAGATGTATGTCATAATTATTTCTTGCTGATGTCATAGTTACAATAAGAACCATTTCTGTTTGTATCAGCTCACATATACTCTGAATTTTTCAGAAAAACCGACATTATACGGCCATATTCATTATCGTCTTGAGACCGAAATTCAGACCCATAATTCTTCTTCAAAGTGTTGAAAATTTGTTTAATTATAGATATTTTGAATCATCCAGAAATTCAGTTTTCTTAGCCCGAGTCCCAAAATTGGACACAAGAAATTAGCGAATGGAGACCATGCTGTACTTATATGAAATATCCATTTATTTCATTATGCTTAATTTTCAATTATAAATGTTAGCATGTCAACCCCATAACCAATAAATTAGTTTGAGTACATAAAAAAAACAGTGATGAAAAAAATACTGATTTTAAAGGCTTTTAAATGATTGACTAGTTCTAACATTAACCAGCATTTTAAAGCATAAATGAAATAGAAGCCAGTCATGAACTAAAGTGTGTTATTACCCAGAACCTTTGTATGATGGAAATGGATTTGACTGTAAAAGCATTGATGTTTCACAAGATTTAATACTACCACTAAATCTGACAGCTTAACATGCTTTTCAATTAGTAGAGATAATTGAATAAATATGTATTTTCAGGAGAAAACATTGATTTTAGCGAATACCACAAAGTTTATGCATATTTAATACAGCAGATTTTTTCAACAGAGTTTATATAATGGTTTAAGGTTATTTGTATAACATTTATTGTGGTAAATGCAGACCAATAACTTTAGCCAGTTTAGTGGTTGATATTATATTTTGTCTACCAGCTCGTCCTCTCTTTCAATCTACCGATACACCTGATTAAGATCAATAATGGTCGACTGCTAATTTAACATAATGATGTATGGCAGATATTAAAAATAATGCTTTTCAGTTGGAAAATATATTATTTTGACCAAATATAAGAGAGATTTGGTGAATATAGATGAAATATCTAACTTACACTGAACACAACTCAAACGAAAAACACTTTGGTTTTTACATCATAAATGAAAAAATAATAATATGGCTTTTTAAAATAATACTATGGCATTAAAAAAAGTTCAGTTAAAATACCAAAACTATATCAAAATTAAAATACCATAACTATATCAAAATTTACATTCCTTGTAACTTTAATCCAAACAAAATACATGTAACTCAATCTCAATGTTAGAGTGCCTTCCACTCAAAACTAATTTCAACTGTAACGTAAAAATTATCCAAGGTACCCTGTTTTAGAACTCTTTAACAAGTGAAACTGAAACCTTGTAATGCTATGTTATGTAAACAGCAATTAATAAGATAACAAGAGTTTGTAACACAATGCTGATTCATCACTCATCTTAAAGCTGCACTCTCTCAGATGGACCATTTTGACAACTGTTATATTTTTTGTCTTAGAATGGGCCAGTTTAAGCATAAAGGTCTGGAAATCAGTCATATAAGACTGCTGACAAAAATTCAGATCAGATTGTTTCATACTTACGTCCGCAAAATTGATGTTTGATGCCGAAAAACTAATTTTTCTTAAAGTGCTATTAACACTTTTAGGCATAATACTTCAATTTTCGAACATCTATGTTACAAACTTCGATCTGATAATACGTTAAATAAACTTGCAAAATTGATATATCTTGACTTACATAATAATTAAGTTGTAAATATGTACATAGTAACAAGTTATTGTTTTCAAATGAACTAGAACAGCCAAGTATTACCATTTAAATAGATAATCCATCAATATATAAATCCAAACCAAAATTTGAAACTCACATGTATAGACACTGAAGTCTCATTCTGTTAAGCTAACACAGTGGGTGATTTGTCAGACAAAAAAACCCTCAAATACGTTCTTATCAATTCGATATTCATTTATCAAGTATGCCTCACTTGTATGTAACTGTTCCATTAGTTAAATCTGTTCTTATATATAACAATATTCAAACCAGATATTTTCATCATGCATGTTATCTACAAACTAAAATTATTATTGTGTACATGGGTAACTTAAATTGATCTAGTTCATTTTGCAAATATTTAACAACATACTTTTGACTCATTATTAATAGCTACATTTGTGTTTGTAAATATTAATGACTTGTTCATTCTGTATTTTTATTGTATTCTGTATAAAAGCAATAACATTTTTATGTTTATGCTGATAAAACTTTGACTTGATATTACGCCACCAGTAACATATCACTGGTTTCCAGATATCTACTCCAAAATTAGTTCATTTCAAGACAAAAAATAAAAAGTTGTCAAAACAGACATTCTGTGAAATTGCAGCTTTATCATCTCCAAATAATCCCATAGGACAATGATATTAGCCAATGATATGTCATTTTCCATTTATCACTATCTGGTATCTTCAGTAACAGGGTTGTGTGATGCTGTTGCCGTGGTAATCAAGTGATAGTGTAGCCATGGTAACCAGATGTTTTACCACAGTGACTAGATGCGGGAGAGCTGCTGAAACAGGTTTGAGGGCAGAATGGCCTCCAGTTTCTCGAGAATGTAGCTCACTGGCATGTAGATCCACGTGAGAGCCTGAAACGGGAAAACAAACTTAACATTTTAAACATTTTTAAAAGGTTTGAAAACTGGGTAGTGGCCGAATCTAATCAACAATGGTACTGTACAATTGCTTTTTAGAATATATCTGTGTCGTTATAATACCTGTTCTGACATTTCTTTTATTTCGCAAAAAAATGTTAAATTTAAAAATGCTAAATCAATATCTGACCAAATGTTTATGTAATGGCCCCAGTTTGTATAACAAATTCATGGAAATAAATAAAAAGATCTCACTGAAATGTATACCTAACAATTTTGCATAAGTAACCAATCCTTTTTGCAAACAGTTTCTCAAACAATTTCTCATCATATCATATAACATTAAATTGGGCTATCAGTTAAATTCTGGTTCCCTGACCAATTGAACCAATTTTAATTTAAATTTTGTTTTAATCCTACATAGCTTGGATCATAAAAGGCTTCCCCACTGATAAAACAAGCCCCCCCCCCCCCCCATACTTGTGCCGTAATATCTTCAATGTAAGGTACCGTTTTAGCGATGATGCCCATGGGCTCTGGGTATTGATGTGTGAGGAGTGCGAGGAGCGCTGTGAAGGAGCACAAGCCCGCTGTGAAGAGGATGAAAAAAGGCAGCTCCTTCTTCGGGTAGACTGAAACCTCGTGAAACGCTAAAATAAAAGACACATTTTTAACTTGGTGTTGTTTTTTTAATTGACCATGAAATTCATAGCAGTTCATCATACAAGAGGTTTTTTACATGTCCAATAAACAAAAAAAGGGCACTAACTTTGGGTATAAAATATTGTTTTATTCATGTCATCCTTTGTTGTCGGTGTTTTTGGACTAGTTACATGGTCAATTTATCAGTCCTCTGAAATGGGCTCGCTTAAATATTAGTCAATGCCATGGCTATGCTTTTGGATAAAGCAACTATGTGCTGTCAAACTCCAATTGTTCATAAGCTAATTTTGTTATAGACAGCTTGCGACAGTTCAAATCAATTCTTTAAAATTAATTTTTCATATCAACTTTTGTAGAAATATTGTAATCAAGTTGGTAGTGCATATAATAATGTATATCTTACATTTTTCTCTTTATCTTTTGAATCATTGTACAATTTTTTTTTAATGTTAAATGATCAATGATTCAAAGTTTCTGTAAAAACATCACAAAATTCCTTCCAGTCATGCCAGTATCAAAAGAGGTCTATTTTCTCACTCCTAGATTACATTTAAAATAATCATTTTGCCAACTAACCTGGGAGTAGCTCTCTGTCAGCGTTCTCTGTACATGTGGGGTAGGGGTAGAACAAGTGACCCTTCTCCAAGGGGTATGGTATCATTCTGAAAGCTGCAAACACATCACACATTGTCATAAATGAACAAATCGTGTGATGAACTAACATAAAATATTTGAGTTTTTTAGCAAATATTACAAATTTCTTTATTCCATTTTCAATGACAAATTATGTTTGGTCAGAGATGTAATGTTCACAAAAAACAGCTAGAAATCAATTCATTTGTCAAACAAGAATTGAAAATGCTGATCAGCTTTCCTCCATTGTATATTCATGACACTTAAATTGTAAACTTAAGACTGATGGCTTTAATCTGTAAAGCCTCTGAGGTCATCTATGAACGATTGTACGACAAAATATTATGAGATCAAGAATTTCAGTTTAATATTAAATAAGATTCTCAATTTATATTGACAGGTATACTTGTGTAACACAATGTACACTTAGCACAGAATGACCAATAAAGCTTTATTTGTTTTACATAGATAGTATAATTTCTCACATATATTAATTTAAAAGTGATCTTACAATATGTGTGTTAATGAGATTTTTCCAGAATCATATGAAATTTGCTTAAATACTGCTATATAAATGCAGGCCTTACTTCCTTGTAGCCAAAAAGGTCAAGAATGCCATCCGACCAATTTTAGGTACTAGCGGCAAGGCAAGCATAAACCTATTGAGCATTGTTATTGATACAAGGCAAGGAATTAGGTACATTGCCTCTCCAATCACAGTCCAATACAGTTTACTTATTTCCTTTCCAAGTGCAGTGTAGGAGATCGGCCTATTTTCAGTACTAGCAGCAAGGCAAAGTATAAACCTATTGTGTATTGTCAATGGTAGTCAGCAAGGTATAAGAATACCAGTGAACTTACTTCCTTCCCAAGTGCAGTGTAGGAGATTGAGTGCGCCGTCCACTCGTTTCCAGTGCTGAAGGTGGAAGAACGCGTAGGCTAGCGCCTCACTGTCACCGCGCTTCAGAATGTGCTCCGGCGGCAACACCAAGCTCTTCATCTCTAACAAATACTGAAACACAGACAGACGAAAATACATGGTAACCATCCAAATTGGCATAATAGGCAAATAATCGTAGCTACTCGGAACAGGAGTATCGACTTTAAACAACAGTGTATGTAAACCACTAATAAATTACGTCACAAATTCTCCGTGGAAGACAACATTTTGCTTTAAATGATGACTTAAAACAAAGGTAACTTTTCTTTCTACTCACAATTTCAAATGAAACAAAGGGCAGTCTATGCTGCTTAAAGAGCCCCACCTTCATTTTATTCCCAGAGTTTGATTTGGTGATAAGTTTCCTCAAACACTTCGACAAACATCTTTCCTAAATAATGTTTTGACAGTGCTACATCAGGCGGCAGTTTTGTGAAAAGGTTTGTCGAAGTGTTTTAAGAAACTCAACTCTCAATCAAACTCTAGTAAAAGACCAAAGGCAGGGCTATGTAAACAGCTTAGACTGTGCGATGTTTCATTTAATATGATTAATAAATAGTTCAGTTATCTTTGTTTAAAGTCTTAATTTGGTATCACGTGGTATACACAGACTGAACAAGCTCTCAATGGTACATTATCACTCAGCTTTAAAAGTTGTAAGCCCTAAACCATTTATTCACAAGTTTGGCCTCAAAGGCTTGCTAAAATTTCTACAAATGTACCAATTTGTACATGGTCATAAAAGGAAATTTACATCATAGCTAATGCAACCTGAAAAGAGGTTTCTATGGATAGAGTTAAATGGAACCATGAAGAATACAATAGACCTTATATAGTTTTGCAGGAACCGTCCACAAATAAAAGAGGGTAATGGATGTACTGCCATAAAATTTGTTTGTGCCTTGAGGTAAAACCTCAAAATGTATTCAGGAATGGCAAGGGCAATAATGTATTTTTTTATATTTACAGACAAGAAATACTAAGACACAAATGCAGGAGTGGTGCTTTTAAGAAAAAAAATATGTAACTATGTGGATTATGTTTCTGTCTTAAAAAAATAACTAAAGTATCATGCCATTCCCCTATTCTATAGAGTTAGAGACTTATTGCATAAAGCAATTAGTCATAAATGTCATCTGTCAAAGTTGATCTAGCAAACAAATTCCTGAATTCAAATCAAATCGACTAGAAAAATGAATAAATCTTTATTTCAGACAGATTTCGTCTGCGATGTCTTCTTATCCCTGTTAGAGTCAGTAAAAAACAAATAATCCATAAAATATCTGCTGTAAAATAGCTGTTTTAGGTTCAATAATTGCGCTAGTCTTGATGTCTTAACTCTAGGTATCTCTTACGTGATTTGAGAAATATACAGAATGTCTTTCAGTTCAAAATGAAATCCTATGAGAAAACTGAAGATGTTATACATATTTCGTAATTTTTTATTTGTGAAATTCTGTACAGATGAGAAGAAACTTTGCTTTCTAACAATAAACAACTTATTATCTGTCTAGTGCTTATCATTTTAGAGAATTACAAGGGCCTTCGATATATAATGCCACTGGCTTTCACCATTCCATATCGAGAAGTTGACATGAGTTTAAAGAGTTCCCACAGCAAGTCTGTTAATATTTATCGTGTGTTTCCGGTTCAGATAGAAAAATCCGACCCGAGGGCACCTGTGTTGCCAGGTAACGAGATTGACCAAGTTACTCTCGTAAAGTTAATGTTTATAGAAATTATCCTTTGAAATATCATAATTACGCTTACATATTAAAAGGGTATAATAAAAGAAATGAAAAGTATTGCAATACAGCATGGGACTTATCTAGCATGGGGGTGCCACATAGAAGAAATGCCTATCTGGTGTTCTAGAATGGCTTTTGTTTCGCCTGTCCTGGAAATTCCATGTACCTATTAATAATTGACAGTTTTATGGATCTCGAATAAAAAATACCCAGAACAAAATGCATTAAATGATCTGTTAAACAGTGTCTCATGTTTGATCGCAAATTAAAGATACTGTGAAATCATTAATGTTCGTGGGGCATTAATGTTCGTGGTTTTCGTGGGTTGGGTGATCCACGAATTCAAGATCCCACGAAATATAAACCCTTTATTCACTTTTTCAATTGCCTTGTTACGTACATACTCTAGTATATTATTTACAGAGGTCGCAGTATACAGTGTTAAAACCTGTCTCACTGTATAACTTACGATCATTATTCTGTTAATATATTATAACTGCCTTTAACAAATAATGAACCAAATCAATCAAATGTGTTTTATGCAGCAAATGACAGTTATAAGCACGTGTTTAAACGTGTGCTGTTAATGAAAATCTCCAAGTTTACAAGATGTGCGTGATGAGTGTCTGTACTCGATTTTTTTATTTAATGAAATAATTAATCGATTACTAGTACATTGAAGGTTACTAAGCACCGAACGTGACAATATACGCACCTTTTCGGTGTTTTCACAGTTTGCAAAATTCTGAATTGGCATTCAATGGCTTCCCCTATCTGTATTTATGATCAGGGTACATCTTCTTTTATTACCTTTATTCCCAATTAAATCAATAAGTGACATGGGTATATGCACTAATTGGCATGTCGTACCACATTAGCGAGTGTCATAAACCCAGTGACGTAGAAGACGGAAATCACGGGCCAGCGCGTGGATATTATGCAGACGATCTAGGACGATCGCATCTTCGATTTTTTTTTCAAAAATGAAAATCCACGAATTCAAGTACCCACGAAATTGTTTTTTTTTTGGCAAACCACGAAATTTCATGCCCACGAACATTAATGATTTCACAGTAAGTTAAAACCAACGATCATTTATTTGAAATATATTGTATGATAAGCAAGTTCATTCTGTTCATCTTATCACAAAATTATTCTAATCTGCCATGTTATCTTACAACGAGAATTTCTTAAACATGGCAGACAAGTTGTATTAATTCAACATGACAGAATTTCATAAGAGCACCTAAAAGTCCATTTTACAGATAAAATATTTTACAGAAATTTCGATTGTGAATTTTGATATTGTCAACCTCCATTAAATGTTATATATATTTAAATTATTTATTGAGAGATATTTTTCATTTTGGCTGGCTTCAGCACCAATTTAAAGTTTTAAAAATGACAGTTTTTATAGTTGACAAATGTCAATTTTATAAAGAGTAAGGGAAACTTCGATTTATATAAAATAATAATTATGGAAAAAAAAATAGATACGGGATATCGAGGCCTATTGCCTGGAAATTTCGCAGCATAATTTTTCATACCCTTAAAAGGGGCATCATACCAAAATTATATAAAGGAATTATTGATGTATCAAAATGATTTTATATAGCTAAACATCAATATATATTTTGTGAATTGTAACCGAAGTGGAAATATGTACTGAACTCCCCTTGTATTTCAATTATTTTCTTTCAGTATTGAGAACATTTCCACATTAGAGCACAACAAGTGAATGCCAGCTAAGCTCATGTATTTTTGTCTCTGGAAAAATATATACTAGTACGTTCAATGTAAATATATTAAACTTATTGCTGTACCCTTCTGCCACTGAACCAAGGTTATGACTACCTAAATAAAACCTTTTGCAGAAGAAAAGCAAAGATCCAGCAACTATTCTGTTCTCATTCATCATTTTGCTTATGTATTTATTCTTTGAATATTCTGTTTAAATTCCCCTTAGGAGCAAGTTGGTTATGATCCAATGCTCCGAGTACATGCAGGTTTAGTTGATTTTCTTGGAAACATTTTTGTTAAATAATGCTTAGGTTGCATTGCTTAGGTTGGAAACATTTTGATTGAACATTGCTCTGTGTACTTGTAGGTTGAGTTACCTACCTTGGGAACATATTTGTTCAACTCCACTGCTCTGTGTACATGAAGATTGAGGCACTTACCTTGGGAACATGTGGGTTAAACTCCACTGCTCTGTGTACATGTAGATTGAGTTACTTACCTTGGGAACATGTGGGTTAAACTCCACTGCTCTGTGTATTGCCTCCACTGCCGACATCTCCGCAGTGCTAAGCCCTCGCTTGCTGGCAATGTCTGGTGAAAACCTAAAACAAAGAGGGACATGACTTGGTTATCTTCCCAGATAAGTGTTTCAAAAACTTATATGTAAAGCGATATATGTAAAGCGATATACCTAACCAGTGACTCCCATTACTGGGAGACATTTATTGGTGATGTCAGTAACATGCCTGGATGTAATCGAAAGTGTTCCAGCCACAATATTAGTCAAAAGAAATTACTGACTTATGATACTCATTTGCTGACAACACTATAACTTGACAAAAACAGACTTTTTTGGAGAAAATGTGCAATTGACATATAATAAGACTTCCAGTTCAATTCAGTTCATGACATTTTATAAAGCTCAATTAAGTCATTGATATGTCATATAATTTATGTTCAATTTTTTATTCAAGGTGCAACAGGGTATATTTTTTTTCAAAATGGATGCCAACACATCTAAGCTCATAATTTAATCCTCAAGTTTGTTCCAGTTGTTGATAGTTGTTAGAAAGAAATTTAAACTATGATAGCGATATAGGGAAACAGGTAGCACTTGATTGTTCTCGGCTAAACATCAAATAACATACTGTTTTGAAAAACAAGAGGCACATCAGTGCCTGTGCTCCACTGGCCAAAAGGTTCAAGCAAAGACCACCTAACGAACATTTTCGTCAAGTTTCAAAGAAATACAATCATCAATTTTTGAGGAGAAGTTATTTAAGAAATTTTTTTACTTTAATAGCTCTGGCTGCCATGTTGTGCAGTGGACCGAAATGATTTGGGCAATTTGAGTAAAGGAGCACCAAACAATCATTTCTGTCAAGTTTTATCGAAAAAAGGTCATCGGTTTCGACGACAAGTCGTATAAAGTTTTTTTTATTTTTTAGCTCTGGCAGCCATGGTGTGCAGTGGACTGGAACCATTTAACAAATTTTGGTTAATGACCATCCAAGGAACATTTCTGTTAAGTTTCATCAAAATCTGATCATCGGTGTCTGAGAAGATGTTCTTTAAAGGTTTTTCTATTTTTTTGCCCTGGCAGCCATGTTGTGCAGCGGACCGGAACCATTTGAGCAATTTTGGTTAAGGACCACCCAAGGAACAATTCTGTCAAGTTTCATCAAAATCTGCCTATCCGTTTCAGAGGAGATGTCGTTTAAAGATTTTGCTATTTTTAGCTGTGGCGGCCATATTGTGCAATGGACCAGAACCATTTGAGCAATTTTAATAAAGGACCACCCAAGGAACATTACTGTCAAGTTTCACCAAAATCTGCCGAACCGTTTCAGAGGAGATGTCGTTTAAAGATTTTGCTATTTTTAGCTCTGGCGGCCATATTGTGCAATGGACCGGAACCATTTGAGCAATTTTGGTAAAGGACCATCCAAGGAACATTTCTTTTAAGTTTCATCAAAATCTGATCATCGGTTTCTGAGAAGATGTTCTTTAAAGGTTTTTCTATTTTTTTGCCCTGGCAGCCATGTTGTGCAGCGGACCGGAACCATTTGAGCAATTTTGGTTAAGGACCACCCAAGGAACAATTCTGTCAAGTTTCATCAAAATCTGCCTATCCGTTTCAGAGGAGATGTCGTTTAAAGATTTTGCTATTTTTAGCTGTGGCGGCCATATTGTGCAATGGACCAGAACCATTTGAGCAATTTTAATAAAGGACCACCCAAGGAACATTACTGTCAAGTTTTATCAAAATCTGCCGAACCGTTTCAGAGGAGATGTCGTTTAAAGATTTTGCTATTTTTAGCTCTGGCGGCCATATTGTGCAATGGACCGGAACCATTTGAGCACTTTTGGTAAAGGACCACCAAAGGAACATTACTGTGAAGTTTTGTCAAAATCCGCTTATCAGTTTCAGAGGAGATGTCGTTTAAAGTAAAAGTTTACGCACGCACGCACGCACTCACGACGGACAATCTGTGACGACATAAGCTCCATGGCCTTCGGCCAGTGGAGCTAAAAACACCAAAATCAACGCCAAAGATCCTGAAGATAAAACTTTAAAATCTTGTTTGTAATAAAGCCATGAAATAAAAACCCTGAATGCAATGTTTTTAATGTTGACAAATTCTGAAGACTAGCCCATGTACATTCCCAGAAAACGAAGCATGTGTGTGTGCGTGCATGTGTTCACCTGTACAGATTTTTACAGAACAGACGTTGACCACTGAAGACAAAAAATCCCCGTCAATCTGACGAAAACAAAACCAAAGATATTTCACATTTTACCATGCCTTATCCTTGACTTAAGAAATTCTTACTTGTCTCTAACCTCAATACTCAGGGGACATCTATTACACAGCTGTGACCTTTTGTCACTGATTGTAAAAAAAATAAAATAACAATTCTGGATTTTTTCATCAGCCGAACTCCTGTTTATGCTTTTCAAGAATTCATGAAGCAGGTGTTGTGAAAGAAACATTCTATGCAGCTGTAAACAAACAATTAATACTAACAGCTGCGGTTATCTTCAAAGCATTCCTAACAGTGTTAATTATATATATATAGATATATATGTGACGTCGTCCCCGTAAATAAGTCTGGTGTTGAGACATGAAAATCAGGATTCTAATTTGTTTTGGTTCAGAAGAAAACACTGTATTTTTATCTTCATTTATTTATTGCAGATTCTTGATATATGAAGTACAGAAATCTTTTATTTCGGATACTTTTAAAATGAGAGCTTTCAGTCTTTATATGTGCAAAGCCTGTTATACCAAATACAATACCATTGTGTGGTATGACTTTCCTATACCTCACCAATGAAATGTGTGAAACACTGTTTGTGTGCGAGGAAATGTGTACAATTTGAACTCAGAGATTTATTCCATAGAAGGTGAGGTGACTTCATAATTAAAATACAATACATTGTGTGGAGTGAAAGTGAAGATGTTTCTAAAGGCATTTGATGGAAAAACATATTGAATAGTTTTGCCTCCACCCTTCATCATGAACAGTATGTGTATAACATGTGATAAAGTCAGAAGGCAACATGTTGCTTCGATAATTCAATATTTTACACTTCCGCTGAAATAGTTATAAAGCTGAACACTCACAGATTGAAGTTTTGAAAACTTCTTTATTTTTTTTGTCTTGGAACAAGCCAATTTTTGCGAAAATGCATGGAAACCTTATATAAGACGGCTGACAAAAAAATCAGATCCAATCATATCATATTTATTAATGTTTTATACATTTTTCTTAAAGTGTTAGAAAAAGCTTTTAGCAATAAAATATTAATTTTCATATGTAAATATGAAAAACTGCAATCTGATCTTTAGTTAGCAAAAAGGTAAATCTATGAGAGTGCAGCTTTAAATGTTCTTGAAAAGCTTTTGTATTACAGCCAAAATAGTAGTTTTCAACCCAGGAAAGGGACTTAAGTTGGACAGCACATTTTAAGGTAGCGTACCATTTAGCATAGACTGATGAACTTACTTGTCAGCGACAGCTCTTGCTTTGAGAAGTGCAGCAGTGTAGCATATAGCGGCTGACTTGGGTAAACTGATATCTGAAATGTAATACAATTAAATGGAAAACTGTAATGTTTTTAGCAAATGGAGGAACTGCAGCCACATTATTGATAGCCCCCCCCCCCCCCCTTTCCCCCTTAATTCTATGGTATTCCACATGTGACACAAAATGCAAAAAATGCAAATGTCACTTGCTCCTCAAAATGACTCATTTTTGCTGACAACATCTCATATAACTAAGGGTGGCATTAACAAATAATTTAGTCAGCACCTCAAGCATACATGTATACAGTTATTAATTTATTTCGGCAACAGTCAAAACTGTCCCAATGTCTAGCGGATGACATCTGAACTGTTGCCTGAGACCGAAAGGCTGAGGGCAACAGTCAAAACTGTCCCAATGTCGAGCAGATGACATCTGAACTGTTGCCCGAGACCGAAAGGCTGACGGCAACAGTCAAAACTGTCCCAATGTCTAGCGGATGACATCTGAACTGTTGCCTGACACCAGAAAGCTGAGAGCAACAGTTCAGAATGTCATCCCCCACGTGACATGGCTGTCTACTGCTTCAGGTTTCTCTTAAGCTTATATGAAATTGCAATGACGTCATAGTGTGAGAGGAACCTGGTAATAGTTCAATCCAAGACAAATTGATAGCTTTCAACGACAAAGAAGACATGCTTCCATAGACAAGCTTCAATAAAATAAACTTTGTGCACAATGGATACAACTTGTTTCTTAGTAGGAAAATGCTACGTCAAATGTGCACTATGATATTAAATCAATGTTACCATCGTATTTGGCTAGGACGACCTGGACATCTGCATACAACTGCAGTTCCAGTAAGGCCTCTATGAGATTTTCATGGATGTTAAACATTGTCAGGATGGGAAACTCCTTCATAATCTGAAAAACACAAATACTCAATGTAACTATGTTCAATTGCAAAAGCTAGATCGAATGTGATTACATAGGTCTTTTTTTTACTTGATTACATAAACTTTGTCTTAATAACTGACCTAATGACCTGGTTTATTGACAGACTCATTTTCAAACTGTTTTATATATCATGGAGACAAATTTTTTGACTGAGCTTCATCAACATTCTTCTTTTTATGAATGCAATGATTTTTTTTTACTTGAAATGACCTACATTCTTCTTTTTATGAATGCAATGATTTTTTTTACTTGAAATGACCTAACATCCTAGTTTTTGTCCAGAGATTACCCATATTCCAACTGATCCTAAATATCATGCCCATAAATATTCTAACAGAATTTCTTGAAAATTGGATGAACACTGATGCATTTGGGAAGGGAATAAGAGTCCCTTACACAATATTTTGTCTTAATAGTTGACCTAGTGACCTAGTTTTGGACAAGATAAATACAACTTTTCAACCAATCTTTGTCAGAAAATTTGTCAGCAGGCTTTTCAAACCAGTGTGAATATTGGTAATCCCTGGTCCACAACTAGGTCAAATATGGAGACATTGATATTAAAACTGTAGACAAACAGTGATTAAAGCGTACCTCTCTCATGAGTTTGACGGCCTCTCGTACCCTTCCCAGCTTCCTGGCACACATGGCCAGTCGGCGCTTTATATATACTACCACATTCGTGTCCCTTCCTGCAAACATGCAAAACACAGTGTGAGCATGGTTTGGGGGTAGTTAGCTCTTGATCTGCACCAGATGCACATAGCAGTGAGTGCAGTATATTACATACACAGTCACACATTTGTGTCGAGTCAAACCAACACTGAATATTAAGATGTAACAACAACAACACGAAAACCTTTGATATAGTACTGTTTGTATAAGCAATGTTTGCCTGCCTGCCTGTCCTTCCAGAAAACACATCCAGATAATAATGTGTAGTGGGTGGTTTAGTGGTAAAGTTTTACCTTGGTCTTGAGATTGTGCAATGCATGTGGTATTGTTTTTTCTCTTTGGAACTGCAATTACTCACAGTCCGTTTATTTCTTTAGAAGAATACAGACCTCTAATGAATATTGAGTAGAGAAGTGTTAAGTGGTTGGTCTGTCACATACAATTTCCAGGTTTGTTACATAAATGATTTTTATAGCCTTTGAAAATAAATGCCCCTACATTACGAATACGTAGGATTACGTATCTATGAAGCTATGGATAAAACGTTAAGATCCGTATCTATGAAGCTATGGATAGATAAGTAAAATTGCGTATCTATGAAGTAAAGGGTTAAGAGTAGGCAAAACTGGCTTCTAACAAGGAAAATGACTTTTTTTTATGCAATCAACTACTACAGTCAAACCCATTTGGCTTGACTGAGGCTCAAAGTATTTTCACCAGTCACTCAGAGTTGCAGCCAATGCGTTTCAACTGTTTAACTAAAAAAAATGAGGGCCCAATGTTGATCAAATTATCAAAACTCATAATGTCTGAAAATGGAAATAAGATTTATTTAAGGCACAGACTAATGATTTCACTTCAGGTTTCATTTTTTTTTTTTAATGGGCGCTCTTGAATCCATTTCCATGTCAATAAATAAATGCGAACATACTGTGTATTGATTCCTGAGTTTGTCCAAGATGCATTGTCTGTTGAGATTTCTTGTACAGAACTTCTGCATATTTGTACGCTTGTTTAAATAATTTCTCTGCGTCGAGAATTGACGACGCATCTTCTTCTGCCAACAGGATCAAAGCAGTAGCACATCTGGAATGTGAAAATGTTGTCATTTAATCATGCAATTCGTTTTTTGTGCTGGAAAACTCTTGAAATGATTGACATTAGAAACTGTGTCAGTTCATTTCTTAAAGTTACAAATACCCCTTTAAGGCCTTTATAAGTTTATAATTATGGTAATAACTTTCCGATTTGAATTAAACATGTGCATTTCAACATTCTAAGACTGGAATAATTGAAAAGCAATTCCTACAATAACTTGAAACCAAAGACTGGACTAAATGCATATCCAACATAAATGCATATCCAACATTAATTTGAAACAATGCTAGAATATTTCATAACATGTCGAACATTTAAATCTAACATAGGGCTGAGCTTAACAACTATTGTTGTTGTTTTCCCCTATGAAATGTAACATGTTACTTCTTTAAATGTCTAGACTCTATGGTTGTATCTTGTCATAAACAACTCTTCTCCTGGTAAGGAAACACTATATTAAAGGGACATAACACCGGATGGTCCCCTAATCGGCAAATAATATAGTATTTCCTCAAAACAAGCCTACAATTATCAAAATGAGCTAGAATGAAGCTTATAATACATCATAATTATGATTGAAAGAATATTCTGTTGCTGTCTCAGCTAAGTTGCATTTAATGATAGTGCATAATGGTTTCCCAGTTTAATATGTATATTTAGCATGTGAAAGTAAGGTGATAAGTACAGAATCAAATACCGATGCCATGTTTAAATTAACTCGGATTTACATGTTAGACAAACTCAGTAAATTTTGATTTGGAAAATAAACAAAAACTGAGAAAAGACGCATGTGTCTTTAGCCATGTGATACATCAGTAAGTAAGATTTAACTCAAAAGTTTACAACGATATAAATTGTATGTAAGTTTTTGACAATTTTCTATTTTCCATGCAATGGTATCATCTGGTGTCTAGTCCCTTTAAGTTAGCCATGAAATCAGCACCATATGCCTAGTAACAAAAACATTGCTGCACTTCAATATTGCTTTCCAATCTCAAAATGTTCTTCACCGAACAAATCAGTTTCTATTTCAAGGAATCAAATTGCATTCTCTTTCTATCCATCACATTTTTTCAGTTAATCCGTTTCAAGTGATTCCGTGAAAATGAAGCACATGACATTTTTTGTCATTATTCATTCTAGCAGAATTCATTTCTCTGCCGAGCTGCAATTGTGAGCGAGCTGCATTTAAAAGCCGTTAAATCTCCAGCATGATTCATGAAGCTCAAGGAAAGTCCTTGCGTATATTTAAATTATACTGACGTCGTCAGAAAGAATATGAAACTTTATCACAAATTTAAATTTTGTCTTAATATTTGACCCAGTGACCTGGTTTTGACCAAAATGACACATCGTCAACTTAGTGCAAGAACTCAAAATCTGGTTCTATTTCTATATGCAGTTATTGAGTTATTGCACTAAAGTAACGACATATTCACAGCGGTTTTAAAAGTCATGGTGACAAAAATTCCGACTGAGCGTTGCAAACACTATTGAATTCATGAATGATGTTGTTTTTTTAAAACGACTTAAGATCAGAGATTAAGTCTTCAGATTACCCATATTCAGACTGGTCCTAAAAATCATGCTGAGAAATATTCTGACTGAATTTCTTGAAGATTGGATAAACACTGATGAATAATGTGAAACAAATAAGAGAATTTAACACAACATAAATTGACCTAGTGACCTAGTTTTTGACCAGATAAATATAACTTTTGTCCTTTTGTCAGAAATTTGTTAGCATGATTATCAAGACAGTCCTTGAGTATATTTAAATTTATAGTGACATTGTCACCTAAAATGAGTCCTGTTAAGTAAAAAGTGACATTTAAAAAAAAAAAAATTTATCCTATGATTGATTAATTTTCCTTTTATGTCAATGAGGTGATTACCATCACAGGACCATTGTTTGCTGATGTTGTAATTGTTAAATATTACGATTTTATGAAAGTGAAAATAAAATGAGACCATGGTTTAAAATAGCACAAGCCCACATGCCCTGCACTAGTGAATTGCTCTCGGGGCTTGCTCAAGTTTTTGACTATATAAAGCAGGGCTTTTTCTCAGTCTGAAGATGACAACCATGCACTAAGGATTCAGACTTGTTCATCCAAGTCTAATTTTCGTTGACTGATGATACTCAAAACACATTTAAAAAATTGACCAGCTGCAGACATTCCAATCAAATGTTCTATTCTGACACAAATATAAAGCCCTTAAAAGTATTTTTTTTATAAAAGTTAATGTATCAAACCAAGATTCAAGTGCAGAAACAATGCGATTGTCTACCTCTTTGGCACTAAATGTTTCCCCACAAATATGTCTGTTACATTTGTAGAACTTCATAACACTTCTAGAAGGATTAGGGCAATATTTGTATAACATTCTAGACAGTGATAAACCAGGCCATAAAAGCCATCGACATCCCCGTAATGGAAGTGCCATGCACTTGTAAAATATGGCTGAGCGGATTCGTATTTGAATATCGTTTTCCTGATAGCATTGATACCTCTTAGCTAAAGAGCAACCTTAACAATGGAAAAGGAAATGTTAATTCTTTCTGCAGGCTTTGACATCATCTACCCAACTCTGTTTATCTATCCATGTGCTCCACAAAATGTTAATTCTTTCTGCAGGCTGTGACATCATCTACCCAACTCTGTTTATCTATCCATGTGCTCCACAAAATGTTAATTCTTTCTGCAGGCTGTGACATCATCTACCCAACTCTGTTTATCTATCCATGTGCTCCACAAAATGTTAATTCTTACGGCAGACTGTGACATAGTCTACCCAACTCTGTTTATCTATCCATGTGCTCCACAAAATGTTAATTCTTACGGCAGACTGTGACATAGTCTAACCCAGATGTGTTTATCAACCATGTGCTCCACCATCACTATTTGTGATTTAATTTTGTTGGCCAAGACTTCATGTAGATTTTTGCATTGATAGTAATGTTTTTGCTTCTACACAAAAAAATCAATAAAATGAATCAAGGTAACTGTGACGCTGACCTTAGACCTTAAACTATTTAAGGGTCATTTACTGACCATGACCTACTTGCATACCAAATTAAAAGACTACATCAAGTTGTTCAAAGGCTTCTGATCAACAAGGAAAGTGCCCATAATTGTTCTAGCACATGTCACGATGGCCTTTGACTAATTCAAAATAAAAACAGTCATCTATTGACCATAACCAAAGTGCATACCAAGCTTGAATACTCAAAACCAATGTTTAAAGTGATTATCACTCCGAAACAAAAGCTCCTGCATGGACACCATGACACTGACCTTTGAAATATCTCTACTACATATTCTTTGCAGACATTTTATTGATCTCATGTAAGAGGGCAGAAAATGAAAAAATTCTTCAATGTCTTTATTCAATGTCACTTAGAATTTTTTTCCATTCCCCCCCCCCCCAAAAAAAACAAATAAAGGTTTCACAATACAGGTCTCAATATATCAAAAACAATTAACTAAATACCCTTTCTTGTTAGAATAATAACTTACTCTGGGTTTTTCTCGAGGGCATCGTTTGCAGCCTTAATTCGTGCCTGGGGTTTTCTTTCACGCCATGCTGTCTGCATAACTGTAAATAAAGGCATCTCACATCATTACTGCATCAGCAAATGTAAGTGCTATATTTTAATTTCAAAGTTCTATTACTGCCATGTTACACCAAGCAGTCTTGTGGTAAAATTGTCTGCCTCTCACAATATATTTGTAGGGTTGAGCTATACATAAGGTGCACGCTATCCGAATGGACACCAGAATGGTTATCTTTGTGACAAATGGACTTCGGAATGATTTACTCTAGCAGGGATGTTATTGACCTGGCAGCTCAGAAGGGCTCAAACGTATTTGGCGCTTAGTTCTTAGAGCCCTTGCAGCCCCAAATAAGAGACAAGTAACCTACCGCACAAGCGAAACTGGCTTTTTAGAAGCCCTTTTAAGGCTCTCCTGACTTTCACATTTGAAACAAACTGGAGCGTCAATGCTAAAAACAACAGAGTAACAATCAAAACCAACCAAATAATAATTAAAAAACAACACATCTCTGACTAGCTTTCCACTGGCTTCCTTGTCTCAGTGATCAAACTTAGTAGAAGCCCTGCTATGGTCAATTCCTATACCCGCTTGCTAAAATTCTGAATTTTAATTAGCACAGCATTGTGATCTTTTTTATGCAGGATTTGGCCTTGTACAATGAAGATTCTAACTTTGATGACTGCAATCAAGCTTAATTTTCATTGGTGTTTGAGCTCATGCCTTGGCCAATGGGATAGCTGCATAGATTCACATTCTATCATTTAGAAATGCAAGGACAACCAAAAAGTGTTTAAGCAGATATTACAACTGATAATTTTCTGTTTTGTAATAAAAACAACTTCCAAATTCCCATTAAGCTATTAATTGGTCTTATTAAATGAGTTATTTAGGAGCTTGTGCACTGGGTTGTATAGAGGAATTTGACGCATTTTTCTATGGCATTTTCAACTTCATTCATAGTTGTGACTTTTCCATCAAGTTTAATGAAAATTGTCTGTATCTTTCATGTTCAATGTATAAGTATTTTGAAATTTTGACTGATAATTATCAATCATGGTTTTGTTTTAAAAAGGTCAGTTTTGGGCAAATTTATACAGTCAGTATTGGGCAGATATGTATGGTCAGTTTTGGGCAGATATGTATGGTCAGTCTTGGGCAGATATGTATGGTCAGTCTTGGGCAGATATATATGGTCAATCTGGGACAGATATATATTGTCAGTTTTGGGCATATATATACGGTCAATCTTGGGCAGATATATGTGGTCAGTCTTGGGCAGTCATTTATGGTCAGACTTGGGCAGATATATATGGTCAGTCTAGAGCAGATATAAATGGTCAGTCTTGGGCAGATATATATGGGCAGTCTTGGGCAGATATACATGGGCAGTCTTAGGCAGATATACATGTTCAGTCTAGAGCAGATATATATGGTCAGTCTAGAGCAGATTTACATGGGAAGTCTTGGGTACATGGCCAGTCTTGGGCAAATATACATGGTCAGTCTAGGGCAAATATACATGGTCAGTCTTGGGCAGATATACATGGTCAGTCTTGGGCAGATAAACATGGTCAGTCTTGGGCAGATATACATGGTCAGTCTTGGGCAGATACACATGGTCAGTCTTGGGCAGATACACATGGGCAGTCTTGGGCAGATATACATGGGCAGTCTTGAGCAGATATACATGGTCAGTCTAGAGCAGATATACATGGGCAGTTTTGGACAGATATATGTGGTCAGTCTTGGACAGATATATATGGTCATTCTAGAGCAGATATACATGGTCAGTCTAAAGCAGATATACATGGTCAGTCTTGGGCAGATATACATGGTCAGTCTTGGGCAGAAATACATGGTCAGTCTTGGGCAGATATACATGCGCAGTCTTGGGCAGATATACATGGGCAGTCTTGGGCAGATATACATGGACAGTCTTGGGCAGATATACATGGTCAGTCTTGCCCAGACATATATGGTCAGTCTTGGGCAGAAAAATTCAATGAGTAGAGTTAAACATCTTTATCATGTTCAATGACTCATCAGAGAACACTTCACGAATCTCACCAGCACTTTAAAGGAACTGAAAGGATTAACTCAGAGCACCAAGTAACAGCCAGGCAAAATGGCACATATTTCAAGCAAATTACAGTAATTTAACCAAATTTTTGAGGAAATCACACACTTTAAATTGCGAAACATTTTCAGCCAAGCGTTTTTTATAATGATCATTTATTCCCCACAGCAGGCTCCAGTATTGATTGAAACATTGCATCTTGACATTCTATTCCCAGGCAATGCAGATACAGATGTGTTTTTGGCCACTTGCGAAGACTTTAATATGTTTTATCTGCTAAAATCAATTTCCTTTATAATTTGTCATATTTTCTTTGCAGGCAGTGTATCAAAGTAGGAATTTAAATAAACAAGATTTCCCTGAATCGGATGTGTCATCTGACAGGAGCACTCATTATTTTCTAGTAAAGGTCACTGTGATGTTGACATTTGACCCCAAAATATAGATTAGGGTCATCTACAAAGTATGACCAATATGCATTCCAAGTTTGAAGACCACACCAAGTTGTTCAAAACTTATTGGTATGAAATGAAAGCACCCATAATTGTTCTACTACATGTCACCTTGACCTTTGGCCTTTTGTCCCCAAGGGTTCACCTACAGACCATGACCAATATGCAGACCAAGTTTGAAGAATACACAGTCTTTAAAACATAATTAATGTAAACCAACAAATGCCCATCATATTTCTAAAAAGACCTGACCTTGACTTTTGACCTTTTAATGCCAAAATCAATAGTGGTCTTTTGACTATGACCACTATGCATACCAAATTTGAAGACTATACATAAGAAGTTTAGAAAGTGTGATTGCCAACATGGACCAACAAAGCATTGCCACCAGGTGGCACAATTTTCATCCCAAATACTTACTTTCATATTCTGGTTTTCCTGCATCTGCGTCACAAGTGAAAAATGTCTGATGATCCTGAGCAGATAAATTCATGTCGTAATATGTGAGGGGATCTTTGTTGATTTTCCATGTGAATCGCAGGTACTCGGCCCCACGGAACAAGTTGAGAGGGTTTCGCCATACTTTGCATTCTAAAATTGAAGTTATTATATATACATCTATATATACATATAATTAAATATGGTCAGTTAATGTTCCCCTCATACAGAGATGCCAACAGGTTCAAAAAATTATTGTTAGGCCTAAAAAAAAAATACATTTGGTTCGGGTTACCCGACCCTACCTACGGAATAGGCGCCGACCCTACCGTTTTTATAGTCAGTTTGAAAAAAAAAAAAATTTTTTTTTTTTTTTAATTGCTTTTCAATATGTAGTTTAAACCTTAAATGCTAATTCAGAAGATAGCTTTAACACCATTTTCCAATGATGAAAATGATATTCTTATATAAAGCCTAATAAGAAAAAAAAATAAAAAGCCTACCTACCCTACCTATTTTTGAAAAGGATGTAACCCTAACCAAACAATTTTTTTTAAGGCCTTATGATCTCAAAATTAACATTACAACTTGTATACACAAGTATAAGCAATATGAGGTTGTCCAGTTAGTGCAGTGGTCAGCGCACTGGCTTCTCACCAAGGCGACCGGGGTTTGATTCCCAGCCAGGGCACATGTGAGTTTGGTTAGTGGTCACTAAGCCGGACAAGTGGGTTTTCTCCCAGTACACCGGTTTCCCCCACAACACAAGACCACACTCTTGCGCAACATTGTGCCAATTAGAATGACATAGTATAAGTTAGCATAACTTTCTTCACAATGTCAAATATATATAACGTTTAAACTAGGCAATATGAGTTTAAAGTTTGCTTTTTTTTCGAAATATTTCATGGAAAAAAAGCAATCATTCACAAAAAGATGAAAACAAAACCAAATGAAATTCAAGTACTTTTCAAAGGACGGAAAATGAAACACCAAATCATGCTTTGAAACAACTTCAAACATTTTGAAAAACCACACTGTATATCTTAATTGCTTTGAAAACAGATTAAATAGCTTGATTCATTATATACAAACTGTTGTTCATCACATGATACATATAAAGAAAAAAGAAGATTTATCAAAACAAATGTTCGAGACACGTGTTATTTAGTTACCTGTTCAATGTATGTTTACAGTGTGCTTTCTAACAGACTGGCAAAGGGCAAACTGAACTAATCTCATGCACAAACAGCTACATTAATAAACAGTATGAAATAAACATGTCAAATAATTATTAGCTCATAAGGTTTTCAAGTCTAATTATTGCAGCTGCAGATAAATAACTGGTCATATTTGGCCTCTTTTTGATTATTTTCCTGGGCCACATTGTCTTCTTTTATGAGAACTTTAAATTAATGACAAAACTATTCTGTTTTATTGACATAGTTAGCTCTTAGAAAATTGTTTTCATGACAATAGTGGTGATACACTGGGACCTTGAATGACCTGGTCCAGTGACGTTTTTGGAAATGCTTTAACTGCCTGTTCTGACTTTGGGAAAATACCAACTCTTGTTAAAATACATAATATAATGGAAAATATAAACATGTTTTGGCTTTTAAATGCATACATTATACTGTTTAAGAGCTTGTCTTACAAATATCTTGTTTATTTTTCAAAAGAAATGCATTGCTTTTTTATTCATTCACATAAACTGTGTTCACTGAATTGCGAAAATATTAGGTATTTTGAGGAAAAATGGACAATTTTTTCGCAAGGAGAAACAGCCTTTTGAAGGCAGTAAAATGTACCAAGAAAAGTCAGTATGGTTAGTAAAAAAAAGGTCAATTTCTTTATATGGACAAAGAACAATACGAAGTACAGAAAATGAGATTTTGGTCTGGCAAAAACTGTGTATCTTTTTGCGATTCCTGCTAGTAATGGTCAAAGCTTTATCATAATTGGTTATCAAAATTTATAGCTCGACTGGACCCTGTATACTTCCTATATGGATGAAAGTGAACGATGAACAATATTACAATAAAAGCATGCCCACACAACATTCAACTGCTAGCAATACCTCTAAATTCAAACAAAACATACATGGCACATACAAATTTTGCAATATTTTACAAAAGGAAAAGTCATTTATAATTTAGTAAAATAAAAGTTCCTTTTATGGTTAATGTGAAACAGTTATTACGCTTATAAAGTTCTATCGTCGAAGACTTCTTCATTTTTTTCCCCCGTCTCTGTCATTTGAATTTTTTACAGTTTATTCATCTTTTACATGAGGAGTTTCCTCAACAGTACCATTCAATTTGCCCATTTACCGGCCTCCCCATTCTACCTGGCATACTTTGTTGTCCATGGTTATTACTGCTGTTGTTGTTGCTGTTGCCATTTGTCGTGGTGCCATTAGTGATGGTGGTGTTGCCATTGTCGTTGTTGGCGACCGGTTCGCCCCCTAGGAGAGGAGAGATGTGGTTCAGCGACACCTGCTCGATGAACGACGTCCCATACTTTTTAAAGTACCACCACTCAAATATCTGAATAGAGAAAATAGTGATTCCATTTCAAAGATGCGCCAAAGAAGATTTACTACAAATATTATACAGTTGTATTGATATACCAAAAAGAATGAATAAATGTCGAAAAACAATCGTTCTTATGAAGGATGGCAAGTTAAATTTAAAAGAAAGGTGCAAAATACATGGTATTTCTACCTATGAGACTATAAAAGATCACAGTAAATCTTTTAGCACTCACCAATCATTTAATATTTTTGCATTTTCAGCTATTAAATACACAGTTACCATCTTGTTATCAGCAATTAATATTTTCCATAAATGCATTATTAACTTAGTAGTTAAAGGTGTATCACTCAAAATGTATGTTTGTTATACATGCGTATGTATTGATTTTGAATAAAAGTGTCACTTTCAAGCTTTTCTCCAACAGGAGTAAATAAGTGGAAAGAGGGTGCATATAACAGACTTAATTGGACAGTGAGTTATTACCCCTTCCCTGGAAACAGGATTTTAAAGACGCTTTGATACCACCCACTGGACCGAAGGCTTGGTCAAATTTAAAATCTGTAAAGGTCAAAACATAACAAAATGTAAGAAAGGTGCAAAATGGAATGCTGATAAATCCCAATGCTTGGCATTTTTTAGCCAACAGTCCTATGATTAGGTGCAGTCCCTATGAGCAGTAAAAAGGCAAGCTTAGATTAATAGCCAATCATTAATGGAACAGGGGGCAAGAAGCAAGCCAGTAATAAGTAATGATATATTAATGAAATAATTATACTGTAATTATTGCCAGACATTTGGCCAAAATATAGCAGGGCTTGTGGACTGACTTTTACCTTCATGTCATAGTTTTGACAAAAATGAATAGTAAAGCAACACTGTGGTAGTAATAGTTACAGCATCCACAAACTGAGTTATGTGAAATATCCACCAGCACTTAGCAATTAAATGACAATTACTTGTATGCAGTATAGAAGGGAATAGTGTTGTAATTTAACCCTACACTAGTTATTGAACAGTTAATGCCCACCTACTTGTTAAAGTGCTGACATGAGAGGTAATGTATAGACAAGAAACAATGGAAAGGTACACACAATATAACCAAATTAATTTCTTATCTATTTTCCTTTTAAATGTATACAACATTTTTTAATGAGAGGGATATAAGATCCATCTTACAGTCATCAAAATTAGACTTTTGGATGAACAAGCCTGAAATCTTATACAATTAAAACTAGCCACATCAAAGTCGTGGGACCTCGGGGAAATACTTTGAGAGCACAAACAAGCCCTGCTATATTTAATGCAGAGTTTGAAAAAGCACAGAAGACATTTTACCAGTGCAGGTCTTGCGGGCATGTGTTAATTTTGACCATTGATATTATGCTTCTTCTTACTGTCAAGAATTATATTCTGCAGCATGCAAATAACAAATAATGTTTTACTATTTGTAACCCCATATTCAATCCATACAGTACATGTACAGAGATTGACCAAGCAAGATTTAGCTGCATGCTGTGAGAGAGAATCCATCATGGCTGGATCAGTCCCAAGGCACTACTTTATAACAGACAGCTCAGTTATTGATTAGAATGGACCAAATTTCCACCACCTCTGTAGAAATCAGCCATCTGATGACAACAGTGTCATCGTAAAGAGAGATAGCTGCCACTATTTCAATTAATTATATTGAAAAGTGAACTTTGTATTTTTTTCCCAGCGAAACAGACACATTAAAGAAACAAGAGTTGGAACATGTCAGAGCATATTTTTTAATGCCACCTCTGAAAATATCAGTTAATGAAATCTCTGAAAATGTCAGAACTCAATTACCGGGGTATAACTGCCATCTTTTATATTCACATTCAATACGAACAATGCTTAAAGTAACCACAATATAATAACAAAAGAAACCACATTGCTCATATTTGTTTTTACATATTGAATGACAGATATTGAAATTCAGGGTTCATTTTGCGAGACTGGCAAAAAAAAAATCAATGAGATTCCAGGGACCTATATTCAATGTTCAAGGACTTTATGTGTACCTATGTGTACCTATATTCGATGGTCAAGGACTTCATGTAACCTATATTCAATGTTCAAGGACTTTGAGGACCTATATTCAATGTTCATGTACTTCAAGTAACCTATATTCGATGTCCAAGGACTTCAAGTAACCTATATTCAATGTTCAAGGACTTCAATGACATATATTTGATGTTCAAGGACTTCAATGACCTATATTTGATGTTCAAGAACTCTCTTTAATAACAAACTATGAAAATAACACATATTTTCTATAAGACTTAATTAATACCAAACTATGGAAGTAAGACATATCTGACATAGTAACTCTTCAAACATTTAATTGTGCTTTAAGGTTTTCAATGTATCGTCTTATTCCTCTGAAAGATTATTTAACCACAGCTCTTTTTTATTCCATCCTCCTCCTATAACAGTTTGAATGAAATTGTAAACATGCCTAAGAATAACTGATGATATTGGTAGGCAGATTGCATGGAATTTCAGGGCAGAATCGCCCATGGAACTGATGGCAATAACTTTTATACAATGTTTACACAAAGGTTTGTGTTTATTTTCGTGATCAACCAGAAAAGGATTATTAAAGCAGTGCCACTTTTTGTTGAAAACACAAGAAATTACAGCAAAATGAAATTGGAATTGGAAATAGACTGAACCAGCGCTCATGTTAATTGGTACCACTCAGGAGTCTTAAACCTTGAGTGTCTTGAGTGACACCAAAGCTATAACAATACCTATATTATATTTTTTTAACAATGACGAGTCAGTGATTTTTTTTCGTGAAATTTACCGCCGAATAACGGCTGTTTCCCCTAGCCGAAAATCGTCCAATTTTCCCAAAAAATAGTCATATTTTCCCAAAAAAAGGTAATCAATTCCCCCCAGAAATGAATAAAAAATACAAATATGAATTGTGCTTTTTGTTTTTATTTCGTAAAACAATGCATTTTAAACACGATGCGAACGCGCAACAATAGCAGGAACCGGTTCGATCCGGGATAAGGCCCGTGAAATACACCGTTTCTGATCATCATCACCGAGACGCAAGTAATTCATCTAATGACACTGATCAATTTGTTTACAATTTATGACGTTTTGACTTCAAATTTCCGGCAAATAATAACATATAATAAGTGATAGCATTACCTTATAGCAAAATGTAACATTCAACTTAAAAGTTTAATCATAAATATGTCACATAATAGCAAATACTATGTTAAAAGACTCAACAAAAATGTTTTTTGTTACTTATGTATGATTTCAGTGTAACTTTGTTTATTGTGTTTTTTTAAGATATTGCATTTAATTAACATATCACAAAACCAGAAAGCTGAAATTGCAATTTGTTTGGTGAGAAAGTGATAATGCTTCATATGGATCATTTGGCACAAAAATAATGTTTTACATGTTTTGATGATAGTAACTGTCATTAAAGAGAGTTGAAACAGTTTTAACAGGTGTCTTTGTTACTGCATGGTTATTTTAAATGACCATTTTAATGTTCATTGTATTTTCCCAATTTTGGGAATTAACGCGCTTATTTTCCCAATTGTAAAGCCACAGCTGGTTTTGAAAATTTAAATAAAAACTGCGAGTAAATAAAACAACATATTTGTTTTTGTTTTCAAAGTAACACTGGTTTGGCTATTGAATACACTCATTAAAATGACACTTTAGTTTGGTTTTTAAATTAAACTTTGTGTTGCTATTCTTGAAGCCATAAAAACCATACAAAACCCCACATTAACAGCCTGAAATCTTTTTTGCTTTCTATAAACATGAGCAATAAATCAAACAAAAGTATATATAGTTCAATAATACAGTCTCGGAAGTACCATACAAAATAATCTTAATGGAAGGACATCATACAGAAATGCATGGAAGCTGGTCAATAAGTAAACGGCTGTCAGTGACCAGGAGTAAATATGGTCATTAATGAGGAAGGCGGGAACAACAGGGAAATCAATAACCAGCAACTTACTTCAGGCCCAAATAAGTGCAAATAAATACTGAAGCTGTCACCAACAAATAGCTTAACATTCTTCTAGATTACATGATCTTCGTAAAAGCATAATTGAAAGTGTGTTATTTAAGGAGGTATTTTGCTAAACATGTATTTTTTTGCGTTGTTTTTTTATACACTCTATCAGAATGTCTTAGGTCAAAAATACTGTTTCTGTTTCATAAAAGCAAAGGAAACAAGAGCTGTCACAGTATGTGACGAATGCCCCCAAATGTGACATTGACCTACGAACAAGGTCAGTACATGAAAAGTTGATCTTGCCTTTACGTGTCAAATACATATGGCAAGTTATTTTAAATTGCCTCTGAACATAAAAAAATACCACCCATACTTGACAACCTACACTGTTATGTCCTTATATTCAGAATTCCCTTGTGAATAAACACTTGGTGTATCTTTCACCTTAGAGGTAGGGACATGGGTCTTGCACACGACACGTCGTCTTGGTATGTGGAACACATGTAGCAAGTGATTTTAAAATCTGTCCATACAAGGGAAAGTTACAGCCCAGACACGACAACCTATACTCTATGTCCTTATATGCAGCACTCCATTGTGAATAAACACTAAGTGTGACCTTGACCTTTGAGGCAGGGACACGGGTCTTGCACGCGACACATCGTCTTGGTATGTGGAACACATGTGGCAAGTTATTTTAAAATCTGTCCATACAAGGGAAAGTTACAGCCCGGACACGACAACCTATACTCTATGTCCTTATATGCAGCACTCCATTGTGAATAAACACTATGTGTGACCTTGACCTTTGAGGCAGGGACACGGGTCTTGCACACGACACGTCGCCTTGGTATGTGGAACACATGTGGCAAGTTATTTTAAAATCTGTCCATACAAGAGAAAGTTACAGCCTGGACACGACAACCTATACTCTATGTCCTTATATGCAGCACTCCATTGTGAATAACCACTAAGTGTGACCTTGACCTTTGAGGTAGGGACACGGGTCTTGCACGCGACACGTCGTCTTGGTATGTGGAACAAATGTGGCAAGTTATTTTAAAATCTTTCCATATAAGAGAAAGTTACAGCCCGGACACGACAACCTATACTCTATGTCCTTATATGCAGCACTCCATTGTGAATAAACACTAAGTGTGACCTTGACCTTTGAGGTAGGGACACGGGTTTTGCACGCCACACGTTGCCTTGGTATGTGGAACACGTTTGGCAAGTTATTTTAAAATCTGTCCATACAAGGGAAAGTTACAGCCCGGACACGACAACCTATACTCTATGTCCTTATATGCAGCACTCCAATGTCAATAAACACTAAGTGTGACCTTGACCTTTGAGGTAGGGACACGGGTTTTGCACGCGACACGTTGTCTTGGTATGTGGAACACATTTGGCAAGTTATTTTAAAATCTGTCCATACAAGGGAAAGTTACAGCCCGGACACGACAACCTATACTCTATGTCCTTATATGCAGCACTCCATTGTGAATAAACACTAAGTGTGACCTTGACCTTTGAGGTAGGGACACATGTCTTGAAGGCGACACGTCTTCTTGGTATGTGGAACACATGTGGCAAGTTATTTTAAAATCTGTCTATACAAGAGAAAGTTACAGCCCGGACACGACAACCTATACTCTATGTCCTTATATGCAGCACTCCATTGTGAATAAACACTAAGTGTGACCTTGACCTTTGAGGTAGGGACAAGGGTCTTGCACGCGACACGTCGTCTTGGTATGTGGAACACATGTGGCAAGTTATTTTAAAATCTGTCCATACAAGGGAAAGTTACAGAGCCGGACGGACGGACAGACGGTGCGATTTTAATATGCCCACCTTCGGGGGCATAAAAAATAAACATCACCTTGCTGTCAAATTTACTCGGACCTTTTAAAATAGAATTGTTATCATGTACAGTTTCTTTTTTCCACCAGCATATATATATATATATATTTTTAAAAGACTTCACCCAGAATTTGTACTCGTATATTATTATACCATAGGAGGTTTTCCGGAATATCTCAGACTTATCAATCTTTGAGAGTGTAGCTTTAAAATGATGCAAGTACTAATGGTATTATTTTATCTTCCACCTTTCCTTAAGATACATACACTACTAGAGGGACTCGGAGTCTCATTCCTTTAATGCATCTTTCATTTGTCAAATGTCTTTCCTCACAGACAATGCATTCATTTTCCGGACTTAAAATAGAAACACGACCATTCTTTTTCTTCCGTTTACATCCTTTGGGTTTCTTTTTTTCCATTTCCTTATTCAGCCGCACAGCAGCTGTAGAAGACTTTAGAAAGGATAACTAGATTACAGGACCCAAAACAGCTAGGTAATATCTCAGACAGGATCGATACACATAGACTTTAAAGAAATTTACATGTCTGATTCTAGAAGACGTCATAGCCATAAACATACTTTCACGAAGCCTTGATTATTACATTCATGAATATTCTTTGCAAAATTTAGTTTTCTTGAAATAAATGAAGTTCAATGCTTGACATCTGTCAAAACAAAAGAAAATGGTTATTACAACTTTTATAGGACAAAGGAATAATTGTAACTTCCAAACATTGCATAATTATGAAGAAAACAGCTAATCATATCATGTTTCTTGCTAAAATATTTCATTTTTATAAAAAAAATATAGAACCAAAAAAATTTAACCATACTATGAGATAGTGAACCCCATCCATTACATACAAGAGGTTTCACTGTTAATGGAAAGTGATAACCTACAAACGTATAACAAGGGACATGAGCTCATAAAGTCACCCTTTGGGCGAGAGACTATACTTTACAGCGAGCAGATGTTGATGGGTTGGGAAATCTATAATGGAAAATTAATGGCAATTTTACATTTCTTTACAATATGAATTAAACACTGTTGTCACCACACTTTATAGCAATTAATAAATTTTAGAAATACATAACACACTTAAAACAATTCATAGAATAATGTATATTACAGACTACACGACTCTTTTAAAGAGATGACAGTCCCTGAGGGATATATATTACACATATTTCCAGTGGGGTGCTGAAGAGATGTGGCAAGTTATAATGATGTCTGGATGGGCAATTAATTTCACATCTTAATTCTTCCTTAACGTGTAAAATACCATTTCAATGGACTCAATCTGGACAAACCCAGAGAAGGTTATGATTTTTTATGCAGCCCTCCATAGATGCTGACCTAAAAGCTATTGCCAATCTTTTAGTATACAAAAAAATATTGTCCTCGGTCAGATTTGGCCCAGCACTCTGCAGATGTTCTAATAGCTATTGCCAATCAAAGCATACAAAAAAATATTTCCTCGGTCAGATTTGGCCCAGCACTCTGCAGATGCTTTAATAGCTATTGGCAATCAAAAGGTGAAAATCCAAGGTGAGAAGGAGATTCTGCACAACAGAGCCTTCCAGGTGGATAAAGCTGAGCACCAGCTGAAGTGCCAATGACTGAAATTAGCACATTAGCCCGCAAGACATATGCAATGGTAAAATGCCTGCTTTCCAAATCCGGAATTTATTACAGCTGGGTTTGTTGAACAAAATCCAATAAAGCACTAGTGTAGGCAGTCATGGAAATTAAAGCAACTGTGCACCAGATGATCAATTTGCAAGAAAAAAATCAAAAAAATCGAAAACTGTCATAAACTTGGTATTAACATGTACAATGCATTGAAACTTACTGACTGAAGTACCACAAAGTTTACAATTTATTTAAGTTTAGCAGTTATTTCATATTTTTCCATTAAAAAAGATTACTGGGTATGTCTACCTAGTAGAATTCATTGCTTATGCATGATTGGCTAGTCGGTGTTACGTGATATTACCGAGTTAGGTGTTTAGCTTAATTATGCCACCGGAGTATAGTAAGCCGTCTTAGCTCAGTGGATACGACGCTGGACTGCAATTTTGGTGACACAGGTACGAACTCGGTCTCCGACATAATTATTTTTTACATTTTGGTACTTTTTTTTACAATTATGATATCAAAGCTAAAATAATTGTCCGGAGATTCGTTACAGAAAAAAAAACTTTTTTGGTGCCAATCTGGTGTACAGTCCCTTTTAAGACTTTTGGATAAACAAGCCCAAAAACTTATACTATTGCTTGGCATCAAATTTTTGAACAAGTCCTGCTATATAAAATTGCATAAGAATAAGGATATGGACTGGCAAGTTGTTCAACCTTAACAATAATTTCCATGACGGAAGTGCACTGTTAACATTTGTACTTTTCATAATGTAATATATTTCCTACCATACTTGTAAATGACCAGAAAATGAACTATACAACTTTTCCGTTGCCACCTTCAGCAGAAACTGTGGAAACAATCACCATTTTACAGTCAACTGTCATTGAAAAACATCTGACCAATAACTATTGATCTTCTTATGTAACAAGGTTGCACCTGGCTTCTGAATAATTGCAAATGATTGTGCAATGTACAATAGATATATCTGACTTGTGCAATTACGGCAAATCAATAGGATTCTTATTACTGTGCTGCTAAAGTACCGATTCTATGTGCAAACTGTTACAATGAGAAATGAAATTGCCGACTTTTGGAAATCAGAAAAGAACTGAATAGAAGTAATTGACCATGTGACTTTCACAATTATTGACAAAGAAGACATAGAAATATGGTGAAATTCATAAGGATCTTTCTATTTTAATGGTCAAAATGAGAAATCAATAATATGCAAAAATGCAATTCAAGGTAAAATATATTAACAGTTCCGCTCAACTAGTACTATAAAGGTTTTCACATTAACAAGTATTTAAGGCAGTTTTAGGAGTGTTTCAATTAACAGAACTGAGAGGTCAAATTGGATGCCTCTAAGTTTAACTTAAGTGTTACGCTGTGATGCCTTCAGCAATGAGATTGCCAGCAAGATTAAAATTTAATAATTTAGAAGGGCTCAAACAACCAACAATTCATTTAGCATATTAAGTGATACTAATATTTTTTATCAATATAATAAACATGAAATTTAAGTGATGAACGTTTAACTACTTCCTTCAAATAATGCATTTATGGAAAATATTAATTACTGATTACATGATTGTAACTGTGTAATTTAATAGCTGAAACCCACAAATATTAAATGACTGGTGAGTCCTTAAAGATTTACGGAGATCAACGATTGTCTCCTAAGGTGGAAATACTGCACCTTTCTTTCAAATTTGACACAGTATCCTTCATAAGAACCATTGTTTTTGATATTTATTCATCCTTTTCAGTAAATTAAAACAATTGCTTTAATTGTGGTACTGCTTATTTCGGAGTAAGAGTGCATCTTTAACAAATTTCTATAAAAAATCATTAATTGGTTTTATTATGACAAATTAGTAGTTATTTAGACACTTAGGCATGCACACTGGCTAAAAAAAAAGGCATTCGAATGCCATTTCTCACTGAACATTAAGTTAGTACTTAAAACATTTATTTTTGGCACAGCCCGGCCAACTTAACATTTAAAAGCCAAAAAGAATAAAAAAACACTTTTAACTTGGTTAGGGATAATTAAACCAATTTAAACAAAAAAATCTCCAGCTTTACCTTGAAAAGTCAATTTTATCAATTTTCCTGATTCAAATTCTTACCAAAATAAGGCCCGATATGAGGGATGACGTCCCCGTTAGTGCCACATAGAACTTGGGCGTCAGCGTGTTCAGGAACATGGTTGCTGAAAAGAGAAAATCCAGTCTTTATTTTATGTTTATACAAATGAACAACTAACATGAAACAGAGAAGTAAAAGTTCGTGTTTATTTTGGGTATTCTGAACAATTATGTCAGCAGTCCGGTGCTGACTTCAATGTTTCAAAGACCAAAACTAAAACCTTGGTGTTAAGCGCCAAATGCCTCTATACAGCCAGCACGCAAATGCAAACTTCTAAATAACCCACCTTATAAAACCAAATAATGTAAGCTTGGAAGTTGATTTCGTCAGAAGCTTTCTTTATGATTTATAACGAATCCTAATGTTGGTCCCATTGGCTGAGGCATGCGCGTAACACTTTATATACCCTTCTAAAAAAGTGTGTTAAATGCAGATTTTATCTGCATTAAAGGCAACAGTATTTGCACCATATCTTTATGCGTATTTTTCTGACAGAGTGAATCAAAAACTGGAAATTGGCATTTATTCTGAACTAAAATTATTCTTATTTCGGACTAGATGCGCATTAATGCACTTAAGCGCATTTTTTCAACCTTACAAGCACATTTTCTATGTTAAAAGAGCATTTATGCATTAAAGCAAATTTTTATGCGTAAAAAGATTATTTTTTCTGAATTTTAAGCACATTTTTTTTCTGAATTTTAAGCACATTTTTTTCTGAATTTTAAGCACATTTTTTTCTGAAATTTATGCACATTTTGGTTAAAATCATATATTTTTGAGGAAGTATATTGTATGCAATATAATGGTCATTATTATGTGAAAGGTCATGAACATCATAAACACTGTAATTCAAACATTTGTCACAATGTAATTTAATTGGGGTGCAATTCCGTCATAAATCATACTTTGTATGGAGATTGTATATGTGTGGCCATTGTTTTTCGGCTGTTTTGTTCGTGTAATTATTTATTACTTTCAGCCCTTCATAGCACAAAATAAATAAATATCCAATTTTGTTGTGGACTAAAATTGTCGCACAGAAGATAATTATTCATTGTGCATCAAATACCAGTGGAACGCATTGTCAGATTGCAATATAAGGCACAATTACAATTATTTATTCATGAATTATGGATGATTCAAATTGTTATATTGGTCAGACATTCTTTGATACAAATTGTTAAGCTAAATTATCTTTACAATATAGAAGCATGTTTCCAAACTCACCTGAAACAAAACATAATTTTTAATTTTAAAAAAACAAGAGATGTTTGTCAAACATTATGCCCCCTGAGCGCCAAGTTGCCAGAAATATTTGGACAATTGAATGAAATATGCATGGACTGAAATGACAGCTGATTTGTCATTGGATGCATATGAGGCAGGTCATCTACTGGTCATACCTAATCTTCATGTCAAGTTTGATGACCATAGGTCCGGGAATTGTTGAGTTATGACTCGGACAAGCTTTGGTCTTCCAACAGACCGACCGACATGTGCAAAGCAATTATATAACCCCTCTGCTTCGAAGGGGGGCATAATTAAACTAGATGTTCACTGAAAACTGATACTTCAACTCATGCATTTAGTGACATATAAACTTCTACTGTCTACTATATAAGAAAATAAAATATGGACAATCAGAAAACCTTTTTTCAGCTTACAGTCACACTGACCTTGACCTTTGACCCACTGACCTCAAAATCAATAGGGTTCATCTGCTGGTCATGACCAATAAGCCTACCTAGTATGAGGTCCCTGGGTCAAAGCGTTCTCAAGTTATTGATCGGAAACCGTTTTTCATGTTAAGGTCACACTGACCTTGACCTTTGACCCACTGACCTCAAAATCAATAGGGTTCATCTGCTGGTCATGACCAATACACCTACCAAGTATGAGGTTCCTGGGTCAAAGCGTTCTCAAGTTATTGATCGGAAACCGTTTTTCATGTAAAGGTCACACTGACCTTGACCTTTGACCCACTGACCTCAAAATCAATAGGGTTCATCTGCTGGTGATGACCAATACACATACCAAGTATGAGGTCCCTCGGTCAAAGCGTTCTCAAGTTATTGATCGGAAACCATTTGGTATTCCGACCGACCGACCGACAGACAGACAGACCGACCGACCGACCGACCGACCGACCGACATGTGCAAAACAATATACCCCACTTTTTTCAAAAGGGGGCATAATAAAAAATAATTTCTTTTGTGCGTGTTAAACATACTACAGAAACTATTTACTGTCAAAGGTTACATGTAACTTACAAAGAAACAAATTCAACATTTTGGTACTTCTGATGCTTTATCAATCGATGAAGACTTCCGAAGAATTTCACAATAATTCCAAATATCTTGTGAAATAAAATGTGTTCTTCCAACCACAGAAAGTTCACACAGCCATTCTGTAACTGCACATTCCCTAAATTTCTCCAGCACTTCAGTAGAATAACCACATCCAAAAAGATCCACAGCAATGTATACAAGGAGTGAGGAAACTGGAATAACTGTACACAATATGGGAACAGATTTCTAAGCACACTACATAAAGTGTACACTTAAGTATCTTCAGATGCGAACACGTGGACTGCTGTTTCCTCTGAAGAAATGTCTTTCCTAAGCTTAAGGTCTGCAAGTGAGAGAAAATTCCATTATTGATGAAATAGTGGTCTTCTAGGATCCTACCCCTCTTTGTTTGGGATTTCTAGCGTCTGCTCTCAGAAGCATTATTGACGTATTGACTAACACTCATGACCATACAGGAAGGTAATACTGGCTAAGTTTAATGCTTGTGCCCCTCACAGGGAGGTAATACTGGCTTGATTCAATGCTTGTGACTCTACGGGCAGGTAATACTTGGCTTGTGACCATACAGGGAGGTAATACTGGCTTGATTCAATGCTTGTGACTCTACAGGCAGGTAATACTTGGCTTGTGACCATACAGGGGGGTAACACTGGCTTGATACAATGCTTGTGCCCCTACAGGGAGGTAACACTGACTTGATTCAAGGCTTGTGACCATACAAAGAGGTAACACTGGCTTGATACAATGCTTGTGTCCATACAGGGAGGTAACACTGGCTTGATTCAAGGCTTGTGACCATACAGGGAGGTAACACTGGCTTGATTCAATGCTTGTGACCATACAGGGAGGTAACACTGGCTTGATTCAATGCTTGTGACTCTACAGGCAGGTAATACTTGGCTTGTGACCATACAGGGAGGTAACACTGGCTTGATACAATGCTTGTGCCCCTACAGGGAGGTAACACTGGCTTGATTCAAGGCTTGTGACCATACAAAGAGGTAACACTGGCTTGATACAATGCTTGTGTCCATACAGGGAGGTAACACTGGCTTGATTCAAGGCTTGTGACCATACAAAGAGGTAATACTGGCTTGATACAATGCTTGTGTCCATACAGGGAGGTAACACTGGCTTGATTCAATGCTTGTGACCATACAGGGAGGTAACACTGGCTTGATTCAAGGCTTGTGACCATACAGGGAGGTAACACTGGCTTGATTCAAGGCTTGTGACCATACAGGGAGGTAACACTGGCTTGATTCAAGGCTTGTGACCATACAGGGAGGTAACACTGGCTTGATTCAATGCTTGTGAACATACAGGGAGGTAATACTGGCTTGATTCAAGGCTTGTGACCATACAGGGAGGTAACACTGGCTTGATTCAATGCTTGTGACCATACAGGGAGGTAATACTGGCTTGATTCAAGGCTTGTGACCATACAGGGAGGTAACACTGGCTTGATTCAAGGCTTGTGACCATACAGGGAGGTAACACTGGCTTGATTCAATGCTTGTGTCCATACAGGGAGGTAACACTGGCTTGATTCAATGCTTGGGTCATAAATCATTCTTTACTAAATATGGAAAATATGATAATGTTATGGTTGAAATGATTTTTAAACCAATTGGACGGCACAATATTTTAAAAAATATTAGACTTTTAAATTCTTATTGATAGCTGGTTTATGTGCCATACTTATTTGATAAATCGCTATATTGGCCATATATATATTAGCTATTCATAATGAATTCGAAATGAAACTTCTAATATAGTGTTGTAAACATGATGTAGGTATTTGGTATATTGCAATTCTTGCATATAGATAACACAATATTTTAATATGCAAAAATAGTTTTAAACAGACTAAATTCTATGAATGAATTACCAAAAAACGAGCGTTGCATATAGGTGGCAATTCCCTTTCATACGTTAACATCTATTTAAGCTTAACAACTTATACGAAATAATGAAAATGATATTGTAAGTCTTGCTTGAAAGTCTTTTGTAATCAGTCATTCACTGTTTTTAATTAATATTCAACATCTTAACATGACAACACCACATCAAAGTTGCTGTCAAGCATGAAAGAGAAGCCATTGGAAAATTTTCTTGAAAAGAACAACAAACTATGACAACTCAATGTAAACGCAGTGAAGAAAATTTCAATTTCATAACCTTATTTCAAAGACAACTTTGTTCAGCTTAATAAACAAAGAATAAAACATGTCAACAATAGACTAATGCCAACTATCACAATATACATACGCCCTTATTATAGGGTAACAAGTTTGGTGATAAGTGGTTGTATGTTTAGCAACATTTAGAGAGCGGACACTGTTTACACATTTTTTGCCAATGCAAGGGTATTAACTCTGGATTGACTTATGGTGGTGATTTTTCCAATTTCATTTTTATTTCAATGAAATAAATACATTCATTAAACTTAATGTAAAATGTTTGGTATGTAACATATCCTGTGTTTAACATGTATGAAACATGTTCTGTTCAGTAGGTAACATATTCATAAATAATATTTTCTGTATGTCACATTTTCTGTATGTCAGATGTTATGTATGTCACATGTTCTGTATGTAACATGTTCTGTATGTAACATGTTCTGTATGTAACATGTTCTGTATGTAACATGTTCTGTATGTAACCTGTTCATATACAACATGTTCTGTATGTTACATGTTCATATACAACATGTTCTGTATATATCATATTTATGTATAACATATTCTGTATGCAACATGTTCATATACAACATGTTCTGTGTGTAACATGTTCTGTATGTAACATGTTCTGTATGTAACATGTTCTGTATGTAACATGTTCTGTATGTTACATGTTCTGTATGTTACATGTTCTGTATGTTACATGTTCTGTACGTAACATGTTCTGTATGTTACATGTTCTGTACGTAACATGTTCTGTATATAACCTGTTCATATACAACATGTTCTGTATATATCATATTTATGTAAAACATATTCTGTATGCCACATGTTCATATTCAACATGTTCTGTATGTAACATGTTCTGTGAGGCAACATGTTCATATATAAAAAAGCTCTGCAGTAACTTGCATGTTTCCCACATTTGTTGCATCTATCAGTTTAACTTCTCAAATGTTTAAGTATCAGTATACATGGTCATTAAACTTTAATCACTTGGCTCATGCTGTGAAATTATGCACAGGTAAAGCATATAAATGTGTTTGATGAAGTAATTCTTGCTTCTTCTCAACAAGTTGATCAACAGATATACACTCAAGTATTCACAAATCCATATTCCGATGAACATTAAAAACCACTATTATGCATATCCAATACAGAAAACTGCAAAAACAGCACTATCCGTTAGGTAAACGAGAAACACATACAGGCAGTGGCCGAATAAAACATCAACAGGTAAAATACATCGATAAACATGATGGCGACTCTTAATATATTAATTACGACGCTGTCTGTTGTATTTTGCCACATCAGCTAATTAGGCCTAAAATAAATGTTTGTTTCCAGTAAATAAAAAAAATCACAACTGATAAAAACGTCAGATTTAGTGATCTCTAGCCCCCCCACCCCAACCCTCCAAAAAATGGTTTGGTTAGCCGGGTTACATTCTTTTCAAAAACAGGTAGGGCAGAAAACACAAACTTCTTTTTTTCTTTTTTTGTAACAACTGACTATAAAAAAGTAGGGTGCCTTATTCATACTAAGGTAGGGTTAGGTTACCTGAACCAAATTATTTATTTAGGCCTAGCCTGTTCTGACAATGATACAGGAAACAGACACATTTATTTTTTAGGCCTTACAATGTACAGTACGTGTGTGTGATGAATGCTTAATTACCAACGTAATCACCACAATCACTTGTAGGTATATGAACAGCGTATGTAACCATATAAGCTGTATCTCTTGCCTAGAAATAAAAAAAATATATGCATCTTCAAGAACATTTCTTCATCAAGACCTAACTTTTCTTGATATTATAAATGAAAAATGCACATAGAACGTATATTTACGATGCTAGTCAGATTGATTTATCGTGCCACAATGTATTAACATACTTGTTGTTACGATAGTAAAATCACACCAAGGTCGGTTGATCACCTGACATATGTCACGTACAAGCCATTTAATTAGCATATATTCTGACAATATTCCTAATTAGACAACAACCGACCATCTCATATGGCGATATTGATATTAAATCAAGTGATTTTTTTGTCCAATTTACTGCCTTCTAAAGGCTATTTCCCTTTGCGTTAAAAATGTTCATTTTTTCCGAAATATTTCATGATATTTTCCCAATTAATTAATTACAGATTCTGTGAAAGAATAAAACAGCAATGAATTTCTTAAAAAATAAACAAAATCTTGATAAGACTAGTTCTTTTACAGCATAATGTATGCATAAAAAAGTAAAAACATGTATATTTGCTATTATATTTGCTATTTCAGCAAGACTGTTTTCTTCCCATAGTCGAAAAAAAACATCCCATTTTGGAAGGAACAGATGGTGAAAATAATTCCCCAAAAAATCATCACTGGAATCATTGGAACCATTTTGATCTCTAGTAGCTATATGATATATCACATTTTGTTTTAAATATCTGTTTATTAATATTGATGAATTCTTAACAACATTGTCTGTCTTTATCAGGGGCAGCTCCAGTATTCAGAGGGGGCCTAACTTAGCGGCGTAACCTTTTGACTTGCACCCCCCCTTCTAATAAGTGGTTTAAAGCATTGGCAAGGGGGTTTGGAGGTACTGCCTAAAAAAAAATTATAACAATATCTAGTCCGAAATGGGACGTTTTGGGCATATTTTATTACTCTTTTTTTTCCTATATTGAAATTAAACACTAAAAACTTAGATCCGGTAGATGTTATTTACTACCTGGTTTCTTTGGTCCAACATTTGCAGAGCACTTTTAGAGTCTGTGGAATTCTTTTGACTTTTATCATGAACCAACTATCAAAATTGTTGAAATCTTTATTCAAGCCTGCAGAGCCTGGGAACAATTACTGCAGCACCATGTACTCTTTATGCCCACAGATATATCTTCTATTTTAACAGATCTTTTACGCCAAGGCCAGGTGCAATTCATCATCAACAAACATTTTAATTAGTATAAAAAATCACTTGGATTATCTTGCAAATCGAATACATTTACTGTGGTATTTTCCATTCACTTGTTTTAAACGATGCACTTACCAGTTTGCACAAAATAATATATTGATTCATGCACATTTAGCAAATACGGCATTCTGTTTAGGTATAAGACACAGCCCAATATCTTTATAACTCATCAAATGTTATCATGGAAAAGGAAAGCAAAATGTTGTATAGATTTCTTAACAGATGCAGATAAAAAATATTTCAAAATCCATCCATTGAGGAAAATTATGGAGCAGACACATAGGCTAAATGACATTTGATCCCAAAATGTGCCCTTGACCTTAAAGGCATGAGGCTAGGACTCTGCTTGTTGAACTTGTGTGGTACATTTATATATCTGTGCCATTGAGATATTCTGAACCCTCAATTAGTTGGAGAATTATTGTGCAGACATGAAAAATAGCCCTTGACCGGTAAGTGTGGCCTTGTCCTTGAAGGCATGAGGCTAGGACATATGCTCTGGGAGTTGAGTGTGTGTGGTATATATCTGTGTCACTTGAGATATTCTGAAACCCTCAATTAGTTGGGGAATTATTGTGCAGAGATGAAAAAGGTACATGTGGCCTTGACATTGACAGTATCTTGACACATCTTCCAAATGTGGTTAACAAAAGTGTAGTTTAGTGTGGCCTTGACATTGAAACTATCTTTACACATCAGCCAATGTTGTGAACAAAAGTGAAAGATATATCAAAATCAAATTAAGGAGTAATGGACTGGAAAACACAACCGAGATGGATAGTTGGATGAAATGACGGCAGGACGAACCAAGGTTCATCTTTAATAACGTCACGAGACTAAAACTCAAGATGGCATATTTTAGTTTTGTTGTAACTAGAAATGTGTCCATAGGACACGGATGCCCCCACTTCGATTTTTTGTCACAGAAAATAAGCCATAATGATTATTCAGGATAATCTGCACATATAGGATAAGTTGAGTTGAGTTGGGTTTTACGGCATCGCAAGACTGTATAGGTTATATGGCGCCATTCAGGCAGGAAAAAACTTGTTGGATCCACATCTCATTTACATCGAGATGATATTTTTTAAGTATTGTTGGGAAATAAAGGGCCCTAACTCCTAAATGATTAAAGCGATTTCCATGGCTATCGAACTTGATCAAGATATTATGGTCACAATCATGTATGTAAAGTTTGGTGAGGATTGGACACATACTTTTCAAGAATTAGATTGGAAACATATATTTTTGAAGTATTTTTGGCAAAAAAGGGCTGTAACTCCTAAATGACTAAAGCGATTTCCAAGACTATCGAACTTGATCAAGATATTATGGTCACAAACATGTGTTTAAAGTTTGGTGAGGATTGGACAAACAGTTTTCAAGAATTAGATCGGAAACAATCTTCGGGACGTATTTTTCAAGTCTTTTTTTGCAAATAAAGGGCCGTAACTCCTAAATGACAAAAGCGATTTCCATGGCTAAGGAACTTGATCAAGATATTATGGTCACAAACATGTGTTTAAAGTTTGGTGAGGATTGGACAAACGGTTTTCAAGAATTAGATCGGAAACAATCTTCGGGACGTACGTACGTACAGACAGACAGACGTACGTACGGACAAGGGCAACCCTATATGCCGCCACTTTGTGGGGGCATAAAAAGCTCTCACAGGAGAATATAAGTATCTATCATGTGTCTCCGGTACGGATCGAAAAATCTGACCCGAGGGCACGTGCGTAAGCCGGTAACGAGGCTTGCCAAGTTACCGGCCACGCAGCTTGCCCGAGGGTCGGAATTTTCGATCTGGACTGGAAACACATGATTGATATTTTTTCTTGCATATCTAAATTTATCAATTTGTGGAAAAAATGACGTTGAAAACGAACTTTTGTACAATTACACCAAAAAGCGTGTGCGGCGTTGTTTACTGACATCATAGAGCGCAGTAGTTTTGAAAAACTAAAAATAGCGTTTTTTACAATTATGTGTTTTCAATTTTAATTAAAAGTCTTGCAAACATAAATATTTGATTGCGCTTTATTGAAATGACATAATATATTTTTCATAAACCATACAATAAATGAAACAAGAGCCGTCGTAAGACAGTGCGCTCGACTTTGCCGCTTTGACTTAGAAGTGAATACAATAACAATGTTATATTACCAAGTTTGGTCTATTTATGTCAAACCTAACTAAAATTATTCAATACATAAGGTGACTTTAATGCTGCCCTCCCACCACCTGAAAAATGACGCAAGTCATTAAATAACTTGATTTCAAATTATGAAAATGTGGTAAAGAATATACAAATATGCCTTTCAAAAGAAATTAAAATAAAATTTAAAAAAAATAATAATAAAAAAAATTCAATGGCCAAATAGAATAGCCCTCCTTGTTTTCCTTTGGTAAAAAACTGGTTAAGAATGTAAAAATGTGCCTGTCAAAAGAAATTTAAAAAAAAAATTATTCAATGGACATAATTTACATTTAGGGTTTAAATGGAGTTATGTTTCTTGTTGTAAGATGGTCGTAAATAATTTTGAATTTTATTAAGTGCATTAAATGAAAGGTATAGAAGTTTTTTTTATTAAATTCCCAACTTGCCCTTAACTTTTACTTGTCTAAAACTTTAACCTAAGTCAATCAGGGGCCATAACTTGTATTAAGGATATGGAGTTATGTAACCTCATTGGGTGATGGTCCTGAACAATTGTGTGAAGTATTAAGTCAATTGAATGAAGGGTATAGAAGTTATTAATAAATATCCCAACCTGCCCTAAAACTTTAACCTGAGTTTCATAGTCAATCAGGGGCCATAATCTGTGTAAAGAATAATATGGAGTTATCTAACCTCATTATGTGATGGCTCTGAACAACTGTGTGAAGTATTAAGTCAATTGAATGGATGGTATTGGAGTTTTAAGTGAAAATCCCAACCTACCCTAAAACTTTAACCTATGTCAATCAGGGGCCATAACTTGTATTAAGGATAATATGGAGTAATGTAACCTCATTGTGTGATGGTCCTGAACAACTGTGTGAAGTATTAAATCAATTGAACAAAGGGTATAGAAGTTATTTATAAATATCCCAACCTGCCCTAAAACTTTAACCTGAGTTTCATAGTCATTCAGGGGCCATAGTCTGTGTAAAGAATAATATGGAGTTATCTAACCTCATCACGTGATGACCCTGAACAACTGTGTGAAGTATTTACTCAATTGAATGAAAGGTATTGGAGTTTTAAGTGAAAATCCCAACTTGACCTAAAACTTTAACCTGCCCGAAAACTTTAACCTAAGACAATCAGGGGCCATAACTTGTATTAAGGATAATATGGAGTTATGTAACCTCATTGTGTGATGGTCCTGAACAACTGTGTGAAGTATTAAGTTAATTAAACAAAGGGTATAGAAGTTATTTATAAATATCCCAACCTGCCCTAAAACTTTAACCTGAGTTTCATAGTCAATCAGGGGGCCATAATCTGTGTAAAGAATAATAAGGAGTTATCTAACCTCATCATGTGATGGCCCTGAACAACTGTGTGAAGTATTAACTCAATTGAATGAAAGGTACTGGACTTATAAGTGAAAATCCCAACTTGCCCTAAAACTTTAACCGGACCCGACGCCGACGCTGGGGCGAGTAGTATAGCCCACCTATTCTTCGAATAGTCGAGCTAATAAAAAGTGGCACATTATTGCGCATGACTCATCTTACATGGGGTATGTAAGATGGGTTTATCCAGCACTGGTCACATGACCGGTAACACACATGCGGTATGCAAGAAATAATGGTAAAAGTTGCTGTTACAGTAACTATGATCTACAACCACGTACAAATCTTTTATAAAAAAGTCTTATTAAAAATATTCTTTTTTAAAGATTAAAATTCTTATTTCTCGACCCTGCAACTATATGCTTTGCAGACTTCACAATGAGCACACAAAAATTATCTAACCCCAAAAAGATAAATAAGTTGAAACCTAAAACATTGTTTGACATATTATACCAAGTCACAGGGTAAAGGCATTCAGATTTACGGTATAACTGAATTAAGGGCTGCAAAATGAAAGGGAAACAACTAATAGAATGAGTCTTTTTAGACATCAACAGTATACCATTATTCAACTGCACAGGATAACAATAAATACAATAAAAGGACAAATGATAATAAAGCATGTTATGGTTACTATGGAGAAAGGTATCAGGGTGTAATTTAAAATTGTGACAATAAGACAGGGGAAGTTATTGATGTGTAAAGATTGTTCCTTTATAGGAAAAACACTTATTTCAAGCAACATCTTTTTACCAGTACAAAATGCCATTGACATAATTATCCGTATCTTTTCAATAATAAAAAGGTCGCCTTGGTGAGAAGCGAGTGTGCTAACAGGGCTTTTTCTGCCCATTTTGGGAAAAAGACCCTAGACATTTTGGGAATTTTTTTTTTTTTTTTTTTTTTGATTGGGATTTTTTTCTGAAGATTGGGAAAAATATCTTATATTTTGCTTTGGGAATGGGTCCGATAGTCGGACCCGTGGGTACTATAGAAAAAGCCCTGTAACCACTGCCTTATCCAGACAACCAACAGGACAAGGTTCTTGGAATGCTTTACAACCATCCCAGATGATTTAAATCCCTCATACAGCTACATGTATATGGTAAGTGACCAAGCATTCCATAAGCACATTTCTGTTTTAATACCTTGGGTCACTTAAATGGCAACCAAGCAACTAAATGAGGACATAAAACAGACGTTCGGGACTCAATCACTTTACTAAATGACATATGATATTCCTATCATATTTTTGTATATCATATACTAGAACATCAATCATGGGCTATTTCAACCAGAAATGGGTCTTTTTAATAACAAGGTAATAACATTTAGATTGATCCCATTATTTTTTTACCTATAGTTTAAATGAAATTATTAAAGTAATGGTACAATTCAATCTTCGAACTGCATTTGCTGATGAAATCAAATCATTTGATATTTTATCATTGACACCATTTATTAGATTATTTAATTATCTGTATAAAATATATTCATATAAAAAGGTTTGGCCATTATTAATGTGAGTAATATCAGTCATCAAAATTCAACTTTTTGATGAACAAGCCAGAATTCATATACTTTTGCTTGGCAATACATTTTTGAACAAGCTCTGCTGTATAAAACCCTTAATTTGAGCAAGCCCAAAGGCATTTCACCAGAGCAGGGCTTGCAGGCTTGTGCAAGTTTCGACCACTGTAATATAATCTGAAGGTCATACATGTATAGAATTTGCACTGTTCCAACATCCTTAGTAAGAGCATATACAAATTAGGAGTCTTAGGACTGCTCATCAAGAAGTTGGCTATTTCCTGGGATGTCTCATCTGGCCTCTAGGGTTCATATATATATACCAAATGTTGCTGATCAGATGATATGAAAAGAAAGAAACACAGGACATGGCATCAATATTGGTATCAATAAAAATACCATATCGTTCCGCTGGTAACAGTATCAGATTGGTTCTTCCTGAACCATATCCAACCCCACGGTTTCATAGTCTTGTTTAAAATCTTAAAACCTTATGCATCTAAACACTAATTTGTTATTTAATTGCAAAAAGAGCAGGTAGTCAAGGAGCTTAGACTATGTTGTCAGCTTGAAATATAAATTGTTATACACTTAATGTCATTATACATTCATTTGCATTCCAAACTCCAAAGTTGACAATGATTTTATTCAGAAAAAATATGTGGCAAAATCAACTGGTACTGGATGTTTCATCACTTTTCAGTTCGTCTACCTTATCTTATAGTACAAAATGGGTAGTTGTTTCATCAACCTATTTTTACAGTGTGTTAACCTTATCATTATAATAAGCAATAAATGCAACTACTATGTCCAATCATGTATTAGGTGAAAGCAAACACAAATTTAAAAAGAAAGTAGATTATTTTATTAGTTAGTTTACCTGGTGCAGGGTATTTTGACCAGATGAGTGTGTGAAGTTGTTAATTACTCAAAACATTAGTGTTTCTGCATATCATTATTTACCATACCTTAGTAACACATGACTGTGCATAAATTATCAATGTAAATAAATGAAGTTATCTTCAATGGTCTTTAAAACTATTTAATAAGTATATTGTATACATTACTTACACAAAAAAAATATTATTTCAGTCAAAATACTTTTATTTACTTATGTGACATATATGATTGTGCACAACTTTTTCGGATCACATTCAAATTATAAAACTCATAGGACAAAGTCAATAAATAATGAATGTGCATGAGTAAGTTTCTGAGTTGATATTTCTTTGTAACATTTTTATATAGCAATAATTTTGTATCATGCGAGGCCAAAGACGCAACAGATCCCTTCAGAGAAAACCCCAACCCTGAGGTGGTCTTATACAGGGTTTCCGCGAGGAATTTCATAAAGCATGTCGGGAGGGGAGTGTGCAGGAGCGGTATCCTGTTGGAATTCTTATACAGAATGATTTCTTTTTTCATATAAACATAGTAAAAAATCAAGTTGACATGACATGTTTTGATAGGTATTATAGGTATTATCTTTTCTTCGACCATGCTTCTCAGTTACAATTTAATAATTGGTAAACAAAAGGACAATTAACAAACGGACTCGGGATCAATAAACAAAATAAAACTACACATAATTTATGTTACCGAAATCAATTAACACTTATTGTTTACTTTGCAATCATAGGTGATTATAGGGATGAAGGTCACAATCACGACAGTGGTGTTTTTCACACATTCCCATTTTGATAACGAATAGAAGGAGTTTGGTTAATAGCACTGTCGATCCTCACCGACATGCCTTCATGCTGTCGTTGATCCTGAATGGCTGATACAAATGCCGTAATAGTCCCGACACGCCTTCTGGCTGTCAGTCAACCGTTGCAACCGTTGCAATCGAAGCAAAACTGTGTATTGTCAAAACTGATCATTGTTTTGATAAGGCTAGTCGCTGCACGGTCGGCATAATCTGTGTGTTGGTCATAAGCCTTGCCAGCGGAAGGCACGTCGGGCCCGACAAGCCATAAAGCCCTGGCGGAAACACTGTTATATAAAGGCCATAAACCTCCACACGGAGAACTAGATATATGCCATATTACCAATTACATCAACTGCTATAAACATATTTCCACCTACATCAGAACATTACACTATAAACACACTTCCGCCTACAGCGGAACGTTACAATATGTTACATATATGGCAAGATTATTTAATTTGTCATCGTCATGTAGCTTGTGGGTCCCAGTTCGGCAATGTTGCTGGTCATCCAAAGTAGTTGTGTGTGGTAAACTCATCCTCCATGTAGTGGGTCCCGGCATTTAGGAGTCGTCAATGGGATGAAGCATACTTCTTACATTGGATGCGGGTGAGTAGATCCTAGCTGATTAATTGTCTCAATTCATTGCAGAGGAGGGGGACCAAGATGTCTACAGTCTAAAGTTGGCTCTACCATTATTGATGTTGATGTGACAATGCCATCCCATGAGTGGTTGATGTCATTGTTTGTTTTGATTTGTTCTCACTGATCCGCTTGCTTTACTGGACGACCTGATAGACAGGACCGCCTACTTCTTCTTCTGTCAGCTTCAATAGTTAACGCAGTGACAATGTGCTCGAACAGCAGGTACGGCAGGGACATCACCCAGCCAAGGAACTCAACTTGTCCACTTTCTGGATGTAAGTAGTCAGATTTTGCTGTATAACCATATACAAGCCAATGTCTCATTATCTTTACCACATTAACGCCTACACACATGCTGTCATGTGCAGTCAAAAGGGTAAGAGGTGAAGAAACAGCAGTCTTCCCGAAATGTGCCGAGACAGGCAAATATTTTTACAATTTCAGGAAGACTGAAAAAGCTAATAGGTGTGACGAAATATCTTGGTAATACACTATAAACAACTAGTGTCTCAAACTGGAGAGGCAACTAAACATCCATAATGCATAAAAACCGATCAGATAGTATCTCTCACGAAAAAGGGCTGTTAGTCAAAGAAGCTTGGACTATGTTGTCAACTTGAAATACAAATTGGTATATACTTAATGTCATTTCCATTCCAAACACAAGTCAACAATGAAAGTGTCGTGACAAAGCTATGTGGCAACAGAATTGTGTGTGGGTGGGGAAGGAATGCAAGGAAATTGGGAAGTATTTTGCAAGGAAACGCTTACCGTATGACATGTTTTCACTTAATTTCAGAGGTCCGCGGAGTATGTAGACTACAAACACAACAAGCATAAACCAAACAGCCCACAGATATGTCCAAGACCATTGAATCCAGCCCTTGATTTGGCCGCAAAATCTTGACAGGAAACCGGCCATTACGGCGGTGCGGAATAATTTGATATTGTAAAATTTGCTCACAAATGTAATAGCCGCGGGAACATAAAAATATACAAAACGAGTAATCACTTTTCATAGCGGTTATTTCCCTTTTTTGAATATTATGGCCAGTGATTATATCGTTACCATATAGATAATATTTATGTTACATATTCATGTAATACAACTATAAATGGTCATTGTTTTAATAATAACATAAGTGTTGTTTACACGTTAGCTTTGTCAGTCATACGGTAATATAACTTCAAATATAATAATAAAATACACGGGTCTATTAACCGTGTAGATCCGTTTAATTAATATATGAACTTAGTAAATTTGTCAATATGTAAACATGAAAATTCAAAAACCCGACCAGCAGTTATGAGTTGCAGTATCAGTGAGTCAACAATAAAACTGAACTCTCACAGATTGACCGTTTTCTTTTTTGTCCTGGAATGAACCATTTTTGCGTAAATGTCTGGAAACCAGTGATATAAGACTGCTGACAAAAGATCAGATCGCAGTTTTCATACTTTCGTTCGAAAATTGATATTTTGTGGTTTTAAGCATAAATTTAAAAACAATGTGTCGATGTGTGTTCGGGGGTAGTTATCACTTATGTGACTATTGTTTTCTATAAATCAAAATAGTCGCAGGTGGACATCGTAAGAATGTAAAGATCAGTGATAGACTGTTATTGGGAGGTGATAAACTTTCCCGTCTCTGAACGAATTAATAGAACTCTTATGTACGGACTGATGTAAACAACCATTGAATCTTACAATTTAAATCTCTTAAAAGTGTCGCTTATGTTTAGAATGGGTCCAAATGTGTTGAAATTTGATAAATGCGGTGTGATAAATGCTGATTAAAGTCATCTACAATGGCCTACTAATGGCTATAGTTAAAAGCTGCACTCTCACAGATTGAACGTTTTGACATTTTTTTTGTCTTGAAACGAGCCGAAAATTCATGGAAACCAGTTATATAAGACTGCTGACAAAAATTTAGTTCGCAGATTTTTTATCATGATTTAAGTTCAAAAATTATGTTTTATGCATTTTCCCTAAACCGTTCATAAAACATTCATTTTCGAACGGAAGTATGAAAAACTACGATTTTGTCAGCAATCTTATATCATTGGTTTAAATATGTTTACGCAAACATTTGCTCTTTCAAAAACAAAAAATAAAATAAAATAAAGTTGTAAAAATGGTAGATCTGTGAGAGAGCAGCTTTAAAGACACAACCATTTATTTCAGCCATGGTAGAATCGTCAGGATAGCCTTTCGTATTGCACATGCCGGATAGAAAGGACAAGAACAACGAAGGCATCAATTCAACATACAGCCTCTCTATTTTTACTGCACCCATAATCAGTGGCGTAGCTACATATAGGCCTTATAGGCCTACATTTTTTTGAAAAATGACTAAAAACTATATATTCAAAGACTTTAAACAACACAAAATCTGGTTTTATTTTGACCAAAGCAAGTTTGTTGTTTATTTAAACTACGCGCAGGGTATATTGCTTGATTTTATTGTAACCATTGCAAATATAATTGAGCGTGCGTTACGTGCATATAAAAGTCCCCAGACTCACATGAAATGATCGGGCCTACAAGTTTTTAGGCATTAGCTACGCCCCAGAATCCTTGATCAATATATCTACGACCATTGGTTGTCATAGTTGCCATCACTGCGGTCGACGTTCTCAAATTCATATTCATCATCAGTTTCTTCAATGTATTCTCTGTCAATATATTCATTTATCATTTAATTGCAAAAAGATATAGTTGGAGACAAGGTTTTTTGGACATGAATACCAGTCCGACGATAATTTTTGTGTCCTCCAATATCTAACACAATATAATCACTATATAGATATACACCGCATACAGTATAATATATTATTTTCAATGAAAACTCAAAACTGGGGATTGTTTTTGTATCTGTCCCACATTGTACAGCTGTTTCACCTTATAACCCTTTTCATCGGCTTAATACAATCATACCAACGTAGTAATCTACTTATTGGTTATTACATATTCAAAAAGCTGGCCTCAACAATGGTGAATATCAATTATGTATATAGACGCGTCAGAAAGCCGAGCCAATATTACATAAAGGTCCTGTTTATGATATATTCAAAGCTCTATTCATTTTTACGTAATTTAGATAATTTTGAAACATTTCAGGTTGTTATTGTTATTGCATAAAAGGAACAAAAGCTTTCATGTTTTGTTGTTCCTTAATCTAAAGATAATAGTCTGGTAAGAACAATGTATGCCTGAAGATATATCCAAAAAAATTCTAAAAATGGTACATATTGTCCCAGGCCTGGGAATGTAAAGTAAAACAGAGCGCACCAAGTGTCATTAGTCTAGCTTTTGTTTGTTGATACATTGATACTGGTTGGCATTCATTCCATGATTTATGCATATTGTGAATTATTAAAACATTCCCAAACGTCGGGCGTACGTTTTATGCACGGTGGTATAAGAAACGGTGGAACTTTATGGAACAACTTTATTTTGATCACATATAGACGGACACACAAACAAACAAATACAGAAGTTCTACCGCTTGCTTTTAAACTTATATCATTCCCTTTTGTGCACTATTTTACTGGCTTTAATTTAAAAAAAGAAACGGCGTAAAAGAAACATACACTGCTTGGACAACATACACTTAACGGCGAAGTGAATTATACCCGTGCACATTACGAAGATTTTCAGAGTATTAAACCCCACTGGGTTTATCCATCGGACTTAAGCGCCTATAAGATATAGTTAGCCAACAGACCTGGTCTGGCTACCGTGTGTTGTATTCTGGATATTATTTTTACAGTTGGATCGATTTGAAAGTTCGATAAGGCCTCAGAAATCCTGTGCTTAATTTGTACAAACATTGTGCTTAATGTGACATGCATTATAAGTAGGGGATAAAGAGTTTGTCTCCTTTCTGTTAATTTGTCAATAAACTTCTGGTTAGTTTGGCACTTTTATAAATTATAACAAGGAAATAACGCAAACATGACGGACTCCTACTTGGTACCAAGACCCAGGACTACAGAGTAAGTGGATATTGTTTCATTACAGTTGAGATATATCTATATACCATTTTATACCAAAAGTTTATGCAACTAATATTTGATTATTATATAAAAAGTTTTGGGTATTAAGAAAGAAAATACGAGTTTTACACCTGAATTGAATCTTGTTTGGCCACAGCTCAGATATTATTATATACCATTTATACCAACAGTTTATGCAACTATAATTTGATTATTATATATGAAAGTTTTGGATATCAAGAAAGAAAATACGATTTTTAAAAACTTTAATCGAATCTGTTTTATCACAGTTCAAATATATATATATTAAAGTTTTTAAAAATCGTATTTTCTTTCTTGATATATTTATATATACCAACAGATTATGCAACAATAATTTGATTATTAAAAGTTTTGGGTATTAAGAAAGTAAATGCGATTTTAACACCTGAATTTTAACCCACATTCTTGTATTTGTGATAAGGAAAGAGAAAGATATTTTTTGTTCATATTGTTGATTAAATGATTTTAAAAAGAAGGGCATGGGAGAGTTGTAACAGGGAAAGATCTGGTTGGCCATTTTTGCACTGAGCTTGGGATGAAGTTCAACGGCTACAACATGTGCATTTTTTACGTTGTGCAGGGTAATTGGATAATTGATTTTCGATTAGGAACATGGAATCTTATCGTTTCAAATACTGACATGTATTCCTCTAATTTCATTAGTTTCAAATTACTTTAAATTATGTTACGAACTACTTTCCATTTTAATCTAATAAAAAATCGACACTCGCAGAATGAAAAAAAAATATATTGCAGTTTGAATGATGTGTGCATTTTCTTGTTCTATTTTCCATTCGAATGCTATCAGATATCCTTACCTCCCGTAGATTGCAGTGCAAATATAGACTCTGGAACAAAAAGAAACTCTACCGAAGAATTACAGAGCACTTTTGAATTGTCGCGTAATCAAAAACCTGTAAGAGGAAAATCAACAAAACCTCCAATAACGCTTACTGTATAAGAGGCAACGTAAATACAAGTTATCATTGTTAAAGTTTTATTTAATCCCCTGTGGATCGAACATACAATCGTATATTGCCAAGATAAGTAGTGGAGATCTGTCAATAGAAATGAAATATTTAACCTCTGATCGTATTTATATGTCTGTACGAATGTTTTCATAGGATTAACGTTGACAACTGGACGACATACGACGACACGAAAACAAAACAATGATTGAAGTCTCTGATTCGGTATTATTGCGGGGTAATCACATATGCATGTCATATGAAATAAAATAAACACAAAGAAAATTAACCATGACTGTATATAATAGTGGTCAGGAATGGGTACTGTTCAGGATTAGATTTGTCTAGTGGTATAAGTGTCCTCACACCCTTTCTTCTCACGGTTTCTCCCCAGGAAGAGGACCCGAGAAAGATTTAAACCAGTATTCAACTATCTTCCCAAACGAGCTAAAACAAACTAGTATATACCATTTTGTTCATTTATTTTTGTTCATATATATATCTGCAGCTGCACTCTCACAGACTGACGATTTTGACACTTTTTTAGTTTTTGTCTCAGAAACAGCTAATTTTAGCATCATTTGTCATTTTAGACAACTCGTAATATAACAGATAACTCATACTTTAACAGATCTGAATTGTTTTGAAAACTTCGAAAAATGCACTTTTTTTAAACAGCTAGTAACGCTTTTAGCTATAAAGCATATTTTTTCTAAGACAAATATGAAGCACTGCGATCTAAACTTTTGTCAGCAGTCTTGTACCATTGGTTTCGAGGCAAATATGCAAAATTTGGCTCATTCCAAGACAAATAAATTAAAGAAAAATGTCAAAACGGGCAATCTTAGTGAGCGCAGCTTTAACAGTTTAGCGTTATTGCTGGTGAGAAAAATCAAAGTAATCTAACTTTTATATCACATATTTGCTCTGGAAATGAGTATGTATCTTTCCATTTATTAATTCATATAATACTTTAACGATGTTTGCTAAAATATTCTAAAGTTAAGCCATTTCTTAGATGCGATTGTATGTTAACTACTTAATGGGCGTCAAAAGGGTATTTTTCAATTTGTCTAACCATTTAACTCTCATATTATCACAGCAAAAGCATATAGGCATTTTACAGGATGTAATTATAAAAAGATACAAATGCTTTTAATCGTCATTGTGGGAAACGTTAATATGAAATTGCACACTATTATAGCTTTCATTGGTAGTTGTTAACCCCATGTAAATATTTTATCATCGAACATAAGCACATCTAATTTGGTGGTACATAAGTAAATAGGAATCATTACCAGGGGCGCATCCAAGAATTGACGTTAGAGATCGAAAGTATATGTCATAAACTGTTTTCATGGGGGATTCGGGTTTTCACTCTCAAAATTTAAGAAAATTTTAACAATAACATTATCTAGTCGGAAATTGTGCATTTTGAGTGTATATTTTTTTCTCCCATATTGAAATATAAAGTAAACTTGGACGGTTTTAGGGGGAGGGGGGAGGGTGGCTGGCCCTCTCTCCACATCCGCTTGTGATTACGTTGTAATGTGTAATAACATCAATGGCAAGCATAATCGTTATTTTAAGTATATTCCTAAATGCACTTTTTACAATGTTTGCTGTATACACTGGTGCACGTTAAAGGACCAGGCCTTTTTTTCTCGAAACTTCTTAAGTTTAACAGACTTAAGTAGCTTATTTCAATTACTCAAAATACATACTTGAATGGAATTTTGATAAATGAAAAATGGTTTAATTTAACTAACATATAGATAATTCCTATCTAAAGTATAAAAACTCTTAAAGAAGTAAATTTTATCCAAATTATTGAAAACCAAAAATAGTGAGTTTAGCTTAATCCTGTTATAAGGGACTTAAGAAGTTTCGAGAAATTGAGGCCAGGGTAGCTCTAAACACGGTTATATTATGTCTGTGCACAATGCTTCAAAAACATAAAATGACTAAGTTAACAACCTTATCGGAGCACTCGCAGAATGCATGGAATGGGCCAGACCCGAGCGCGGGTATAAATAAGTGTTCACACCACTAGGTCAAAGAAGTTCTCTATTTCCACTTACACCGCCAAAATAAATGAATAAATAATAATATAAATAAAGAGTAGGTAGGCAGCATAACTTTTTTATTTTTTAAACCGGGATTCTGTACCAAACCGCCCTATATCAGCGTATATTACTATTGTTGAAACTATTGCGTTCGCTCGAATTCGCTTAGCTCGAACTGGATATCAAGGACCGATTTCTCTATACTGAATGTAAGCATTCCCGCTTTGCTCGAACTTTTTGAGGCTCGATGTATTTTCGCTTGTCCCCAAGAGTTCGAGCCAACGGGGTTCGACTGTAAATATAAAATGGTCAAATTTTAACATGTTCACTCAGACAATGCACACATTATGTACAGTGGTTACAAAAAAATAACGGCTCAAAAAGTGTAGGGACGGGAGGAATAAATAGGGTCGGCAACAGGCAATTTTCTAACGATGAAAAAGTTGTTGATGTTTTTGCTATTATACTGATTTGATTGAAGAAAAGAAATAACGCATTTTTACCTCAAGTGTATATTTGAGGATCTGAAATGTCTTAAACATATTGCTTTATAGCATTACCACAGCAAGTCTTGCTTTGGCCGGATAATTTCAAATACACATTAATTATAATAGCAGCATGTATGTTTGATCAAAGCTCTACTATAATTACAATCTAATCGTAAACTCGGTTATTATAGTTTAAAACATGAGCACTTTCATCGCAGACTAAACAAACATCGCGAACAATGGATTAAGGACACTAGATTAAAGATTATTTCAGCAAGTTATGGCCGATATCCATTCTAACATACAGATATTTAAATCCCAAACATAAAGGTGACATTAATCTCCGGTGACATATAATAGATATATTGAATTTATTGAATTTAATTGATACCGGGTTACGACTTCTACAACTCTCACTATTCCTTTTTATTTATCAAAAAAACTTCTCTTTGATAGCTTGCCAAATGTTATAAGCGCAGCGATTGTGGAATTTATCCTATAGGGGTAACCTTTCAAAATGTATGTATTGTCCTATTTCATATATACAAATTGAAACTAAAGACCCAGTCTTATTATTCATTTAATACAACCGACGAAGATCTTATTTAAAGTTTGCTTAACAAGCAGATATCTGACTACCCCCATAATATCAATTATCTTAAATCAAAAGGTGTTAAAATGTTAAGGTTTAATTAGTCCTTCTATGAAACATGGCGCTTATAGTTTAATGAAGCTTTAAGCTAAGTTACATCAATTTATTATTTTGTAAATTAAGTGCAATATTTACGTAAAATTTCTTGGCTTATTTAGTTTGGAGTTATATAAGCATTGAAAGACAAAATGACTCTTACATACGAGGACATGAAAAGGCAAGTTATGTGTGTTGCTATGTATAAGTTATCTGATAAAGTGCTTGGCATCTGTACTGCCTGGTATAATTGTTGGACATGCCATTTTTTAAGAATTTGAGTGTATACTAATTTATTTTATAGAATCACTTATAGTCCAAATAGTCCTGGCCAGAACCGAGTACTGGTGCGCTTTTTGAGAGGTAATGAGAAAGTACCCCTAGTGGGGATCGAACCCACGACCTCTTTGGGTGAGAGGCGGGCACCAATACCACTTGGCCACTCTCATCCGTTACCCCCCCCCCCCAAAAAAAAAAAAAAAAAAAAAAAAAAAAAACACACACACACACAAAAAAACAAAAAACAAAAAACTAGTCGATTAAAAAAAAGCTAATGCACTTCGCAATCTGAAACCTTTTTTTAACAAAAAACCTTTTTTATAAGTAAATTAAAATTAAAACTATTCTTCAAGATTCATATTTTATTTACAAAGTTGGCTTTCAAAATAACCGTTTTGTTTTTGCTTCGAATTGACGTCAAGTAATCAATGACGTTATATATTCAGTGACGTCACCATTGTTATTGTCAAGGCAACTTCTTCTAAGTCTGTTCAGTTATTATTATTGACCTACATTTTGACTGCCAGTTCTCTGCTGTATATAAGACTCTTTAAGTTGCAAGTCAAGTTCTTTTAAGGTGGGTATTTAATCTTTCATTTCAGAAAAATCGTTTACAAATACTTCTAAACGTTATTAAAAAAACAGCAGTTTATAAATCATATCGATATTATATGGTATATGATATAAATAAGAGAAAAAAAATGTTTATTTTTATAGTTTTATCCGAAAAAAGAACTTCATATTTTAATTATATTTCAATTATTGCAAAATAAGTACATAAGATACAAATAAGTACTTTTTTTCAGAATGAGGATACATGTATCATCCATGTAGTTATACTAGTAGAAAATACCCATAATGAACACCTTATTTTATACCTATTATATTCATGATACGAACACTTAGCATTGTCTCTATAACTGGCAGATAACACTATCGCGTCGATCGAATTGATCAAACCAGTTCTTTAATGCGCATGTAGATCCGATATATGCTCTCCAAAAACGTATTTGTATATAGAGAAATTATTCTCCAGGTTTTAAATAAATTTGCTGTCATTGCCGGTAATTGAAATCAATTTCCATTCACATAGTTCAATAAAAATTGTGTTCTATCTTTATGCACATTTTTTTTTCTTTCATTCTATAATTATTTTTCCATGGTGCATATTGCAAATTGCTTGTGCGAAATCTGGTTGGATTTTGTGCCCAGGATGAAAGTCTCCATTTATGAACAAGTTTGATCTTCCTCAAACCACTTTCAAGAGAAGTAATTACACAATGTAATGCGGAATTTGAATCTATTTTCTGTTTGCAGAATGACCTTCTGGTCCCGCTATGACCCTGTCGCCCAGCCTCGGCGAAGCACTGACCACTGGACTAAGATGAAACAGAGGGTATATACTGCTAGTTCTTGCATATGAGTTTCCTTAAATAACCATTTTATCACTATCATTGAGAAAAAAACAAACTTGTTTTATAAACTAACACACAGCATATTACTGTACAACACTTTTTATTAAGTTAAAAGAAATACAAGTCAGGCCTACTTTTACTGGAATCTGCAGATAACCATTGGCTTTATAAAAGCCAACGCAAACTCTACCATAAATACTTGCCGCGGTGTCCGTTTTTCCAAAATGATCAGGCGCTGGTCGAACAACGGGATGAACAACGTGGCCTTCCAAAGTGGACAACTTTACACCAAAGCAAATAACACAAGCGACCAATTCCAAGGTGAACACCGTAAACAAGTGACCAATTCCAAGGTGAACACCGTACACAAGCGACCAATTCTAAGATAGATACCATGACATCGGGACAACGCGGTCAATTCACCGATGGACTACGGAATCACACAAAGAATTCAAAGATTGGCACCGGGACAAGGCGATCAGTTCTAAGGTGGACACGGGGACAACAAGTCCAATTCCAAGATGGACTCAGTGACATCGCTAACTATTCCAAAGTGGACAAAGCGACCAATTGAAAGGCGGGCGCCGTGAAATCGCTGCCATTTCCAAGGTGGACACCGTAGATTCGACGACCAATTCTAACAACGGGGCCACTTACATTGTAGTCACCGTGACGACGCGGCCAATTCAAAGGTGGTCAGCGTATCAATTCCAAAGTTGACACCGCAACACTGCTAACAATTCCAATTTGGCCACAGTGACAGCGTGGACAATTTCAAGATGGACACCGGGACAATGCTAACAATTCCAAGGTTGTGCCCGTGACAACACTCCCAAGGTGTGGACTCCGTGACAACAAGGGACCAATTCCAAGTTTGACACCGTGACAAAGCGGCAAGTTCGCAGGGTTCAACCACTTAAAAACGAATCTTCATTATTTCTATAACAATGTTACATAATAATTGTACTGCAGTATGTATTAAGGTGTTTAACGAAGCGTTTATTTTCAGGCTATCCAGTACCGATCCCTGGACAACCCGGACGGCATTGGAGCTCCTATGTCCATGGGTAACAATACAGTCGATGGTTACGATGGTTTCTTCACATTAATCTAAACCATATTTTGCGTTACTCGTGCTTGTGCAAATGTATAACCTTTTACGAAAAAGTTACTTTAAAAATCGAAATACAATCATCACACAAATGTCTATCATTCACTCACCAGCTCAACGTTTTGTGCTTAATTAACTATTTGCTTTACTGTTCACGAAAACGTTTCACTGATTAAGGAACTGCCACATTGTAAAAGTAAGTTTGAACCAACACACACACACACACACACACACACACACACACACACACACACACACACGTTTGAAGGTTCAGTCTTGAGCAAGCATGATGTACATGTATATGCATCCGTTCAGCTTAGCAAGTTTTACGATTCAAGCCTTTAAAGTATTTAGTTAAAAAAGCCTTTGTATTCCAACGCGAAAGTTCTAAGAACAGAAATGGTTTCAGGGGGCAACAATCAACAATGCTCGCCACTACCCACAAATCAACATCTTGTGACTTTGTTGTCATTAATTCCGTTTTTAGAAGTCTATTTACAATTTTATAACCATAAAGTGAATTAATGTCACCATTCATTCATTTTTCCCAATTTTTTTTCATGACAATATATCATAACGACAACGCAATACATTGTTAATTGAATAGTCAGGAAATTTTGTACAAACACATTTTCATATTCAAAAAGCATTTCAACTTAACTCTTGAATAGTCCAACGCATATGGCAAATGACATATATGTATTACCCTTGCACAAAACTAAATGAAAACTGAAATTTGGAAACTGTCGAATGTTTGCCTTCCACAGCCAGTTTACAAGCATTGCACGTTTTGGATACTTGGTTAACTATAAATGGCGTGCAAAAACTTGAAACACAGTCATAACTTAAAGCATTTATGATATTTAAATGAAACTTCGTATACAAATCACAATTACAATACACGCATGTGCAGAAAAGTCAATAACTCTGTCTTTGATAGTGATTGAGTTATGCCCCCTTTCAGATGAGCATTGGGTTCCGCTTGTGATGCTCTCATATACGTTTAAAGTGTTTTTGTTGCATTAATAAGTTCCATTATTTGCTTGTGTGTCAATATCATGATAAATACCTTTATATCGTTTAGAAACAATTTTATTACGTATCTATTTGGACAGTTGCACTTTCATCGATTTTGAATCGCCATCTACTAATGTGCTCGCATCAATGATGTCTTTCTTCGCTTGTCTTCCGTCCGTTCGTTCTTCCGTCCGTATCATCAGTGTGCAGTGTGAAAGTGTTGTTTTCGGTATAGCTGGTTGCAATGGTGGAGGTCCTTATTGGTTGACCAAATCTTCACCGCGGATGACCCGGTCATTGCAGATCGCCAAAATTATGCACGAGGCGGATACGGACGGACGAGCGAACTGAGCGACAAAACATTCGATGATCTGATTGCAGACGCGCTTCAGGGAGCCATGCCTGGCAGTTACATGTACACACGTCCCCGGAACTCGGTGAGTAGGGAGTCGACCAGAAGCGCTTTCAACCAGAGGGCGAGGGATGGATTCAGATACTGGCTTATTGAAAGACCCAAACCTACCAGCTGTAAGTATCTCTTTTTTTAATTATTTTCTTGTGATCATATTGTGTTTGTTTTAAGCACTGTTCTCGAATCCATGGATTCAAATAAACTGTTTCACGTTTTATATTAAGATTAGATTCAGTTAAAAGGTTGGTGTGAATGGCAACAAAACAAAATTTAAAAAAGCAAAATATTGTGCCTCAAAACTAGATGGAAAAAAATCAACCACTTGTGCGTTGTGGAAGAAAACGTGATATGGTGACATAAAAATTCTAAGGCTGCTTTAAAGTCCATCTTTCATTCAACCTATTTTTTTCAAAAAATGCAAAAAAAACACACATAAGAACATTTATGTAAGCGACAGCTAGGACTATTTTTTACCATGTGTTTAAAGAACATTTTCAATGTATCTTAATCGCTCAAATATTTTGGTGTGGCCTTAAGATTCAGCGATTTCTTCAAGTAAATGCACACTTTCTAGTTTTACCGCGAGTCAAATCTTTGATAATGTGACTGATGTTTGTGGTTTGCTAGCTTCATAAAACACACAACTGTTTCATAATAGTGTGTTTTCTTTGGCTTTTAGATTAAACACACACCTGACCCCAGTTTCTTGGAATATCTTAAGTGCCTTATAACAGGATCAAACTCAGCACGCTTGATTGTGTAATTTTCTCTTTTTAAAGAGTTTTAAGGCTTTAAAAGGAAATAATATTTGAGATAAAAAAGATTAAATACTTTTTGTTTTATGAAATCGTGTTAAAGTAAGTAATTATGCTAAATGAAATAAGATACTTAAGTGAGTTACGCTTAAGAATTGCTGAGAAATTCGGGCCCGGTCTCGATTTCTCGAAACTTCTTAAGTCTCTTATATCATGATTAAGCAAAGCTCACTAGTTTTCATTTTCAATATTTTGCGTAATATTTACTTCTTTAAGAGTTTTTATACTTTAGATGGGAATTAGCTTTATGATAATCACAATAAACCATTTTTCATTTATCAAAATTCAATTTAAGTATGTACTTTGGCTAATTGAAATAAGATACTTAAGCCTGTTAAGCTTAAGAAGTTTCCGAGAAATTGGGGCCCGCTTTTAAAGTTTCCACCCTTTCCTTCCTGTACACGTTTGAATGTGCAATGTTTTCAGTTTGGAAATATTCTTTTGCCGACCCACGCCTAATGCCCCGGGCCCGAAGATTTATGCCGAAATAGGTAGCTTTATATGTGCAAAATGAGCCAGCGTAGAAAGGGTGCCTTTTGTCTAGATGTTGTTTTACGTACCAGAAAGTTACATGCTGTTTGATTTGTCGGACAGATTTTTGAGTCAGCTTTATATACTTAAACATTAACCGGAAGTAGATATATTTTATTCCTCCAAATAGGAGAGCAAAAATTCTAAATCGTCCGACTTTTCAAAACAAAGTGAGTCATTGTAGATCTTTTCAGTAGATGCCTGTCTTTAATGCAAAGAGCCATGTTTTAATTTTTTCATGTTGCAGTAACTAACATGCGGCCAACGGATTTCAAACGTTAAATGTTGTTGTTTGTTTATTCGATTCGCAAAAATGCATTTATAACCATTAAATCAAGGGTATCGATGCTAACAGTTCTGTTTCTATTGGACAATGGTTAATACATTCAATGAAAAGTTTGACACAGGAAAGTGTTTTTTTCAGTGGCTTGGCGTACGTCCACGGATGTCTTTTGTGTCAAAGCTATATTTCATTTCAATAACATTGCGTTTTCGTTTTTGTTTTAAACAGATTTGCTTTTGTAGTTTTGGTATCGTTTTCTAACATTTTATATCGTAATACGTCTATAGCATAAACCGCTTCACATGCATGTGAAAAAAGAAATATATTTAGCTATCATATAACCATGCTCTTTCAGTTTAGATATTAGAAGTACTTATATATAAATAAGTAACGCGTTGGTAACTTTTTATAGGAAGCTATGCTCAGTATACTTATGATTCTATAAAATCATAAAATTAAACTTTGATATATAAAAAATATTCGCACGAATATCTATTGAGTATTGTTAGTATGGGTTTGTCTTCCAAATCAATTTATAAGTCACTATTCCTATCATCACTTTCTTAAAAAATATAAAGATATATTTGATGCACGTGTATCTATTTTCAGTCGGGAAATACGGCATCGGGTCGTACAAGACAGTCCTTGGCGTGGGCAACGCACCCAGAAGTTAAGCGTCAACGCAACACAGACAATCGTTTTAGCAGTATTATAGATTTAAATATCATGACTCTTATTCTACAAAAAACTATGTTATAAATTGATTTTTTGATTTTAATGCCAAAGCATATATGTTTTGTTGTTGTTGTTGTTGTTGTTTAGTCTTCTGTTCTAATGTGTATGTAAATAAAACGTGTTTTTTTTTTTAAATTAAATTAAATTCATGGTTTTAAAGGAAGGGTAACGGGACTTTCAGAAAAGCTCCTTGGCCAAATGTAATCAGTATTTGTTTTTTAATAAACGACAACTATTAACATGTTTTATTTTGATATCTTTGTGTCTGGTCCAAAAAGCTTATTACTGATAGCATTCCTCATAAAGATAAGAAGTATAGACATTTACTATTTTCGACTGCAATAAAAAAGGTGTATTTGACATAACAAACCCTGAATAAAATTGCAAAATTAAAAATGAAATGGTTCCAAAGAACTCAGAAAGTCGATTTGACGATTCCACAACTTCCTTTATGAAGGACAACATCTGAGACCAGTTGCCGTCTGCTTTTGTGGTGTTGTTAGTAGTACCCCATTCCCCGCACTCGCATTGTTGCTGTTGTTTTAATTTGGAGGTATTTGTGTGAAGAAGAGGTGGCAAAGTGGTAAACAACGACTAAGCTGCTTGCAGGATGAAAAACCATTACTCGTGTTTCGAATGGTTCCCATGTTTTAACGTGTCCGATGTGAAGCATATATAGACGGGAGAGAAAAGTAGTACTGGATTTTCAAAGTTTCCGGTATTGCTCTCTGAAAGTTAAGGGACCACTAATTCACGTTTATATTGCCTCATGTGCTAAAAAAATAATTTCGGCAGGCTATTTCCAGGCCGACAGAGCGAGTATTGACCATTTTAAGCCATACATAGTCTTAAAATAAAGCCGTTAACACTTAAGAAATGTAAAAGTCTAGGTATGATCACATTGAAAGTTAGAAACCCCTGAACTTTTGAACTTCACATTAGGAATCGTTGCTGTATAAATACCATTACCCCTTTTGGGAACACAGGGGTCATAATTGCTTTGCCAATAAGGGGGTTAACCGCTGCGTATAATTTTGAAGCGTTTGTGAAATGTCCGGATTGATGGGTCCCTAGACTTACCGAAATACGATTATTTACCGAAAGACGGATAAAATTACCGAACTACGCATGAAAGTTACCGAAAGACGCCTTCTAATGCATTTATTTTTAAATACTCTTGTATATATAATGATTATACGCATTGTAGCCAAAATTATAAAAAAAATATTCAAAAATAATGACTTTATTGACAAAAGAATTTCCCTTTTTTAGTCAAATAGAGTTATCTCCCGTCATCAACCGAAATACGATTTATGGATATGGTTAAACTGGAGTAAACATGATAGAAATTTACCGAAAGACGCTTGCTATTGTATTTATTTTTAATATTCATATATATTTGATGATTTTACACATTATTGCCAAAAACTATAAATTATATCTAGAAATAATGAGTTTTTTGACAAAAGAATTTCCTTTAAATATTTAGCCAATAAGAGTATTCTCCTGTTCTCAACCGAAATACGATTTATTGATATGTTTAAGGTGAAGTAAGAACATGACAAATATGTACAGTTAACTTAATACTATATTTTTATTTTATTTTTCATCATTTCTCTACATACATGACATATACATTTGATTAACATCGAACATGGAAGGCTGCACAAAACATAAGTCATACACATAATAAAAATACATGAAATATTGAACGCTGCAAATACAAAATAAAATGATTACAACTTACAATATGTATTTGAATCATTGACAAAGACATATACATGTTAATGACAAAAGCTATGGTAAATGTACATTGAAAATTCACCTTGTGTTACAAACAAATGTGTCAGACATACAAACAATAAAATTGAGATTGAGTTATAAGAATATACTAATAATTACCTTCGAATGCACCATGCGTATATATGACCATGAAGAAAAGAAAGTTGTTGTTTCCTAAGTTCATATGTGCATGGCAAAAATGTTGCCCGAATTGAATTATGTTTCATTATTATGTGCAATATTTATTATTAACTATGTAGATATCTTCATCGTTGAAATCAAACAGTTAAAGTTAAAATACTTTATTTTTTATGGTTTTGCATGGTGCATTAGAAATAATAGCCTGCATTTCCAGTGTCTGCAATGTGTTTGGACTAGTCTGAGTCTTCTGACGTACGTGGGCGCTTAATGCTGGTTGTGCGGACATTAACCGGGCGTTTGCGTTGTCCCGGTTTTCGGCCGTTGGTCCTTGGTAAAACCACAGAGGACAGACCGTCAGTGGATGTTACTACGGACCGATCTGTCTACTCCTTCAATATAACAGGTACTTACCTTGCAAGTGCAGCTCCGGCATCATATGATAATCCACTATATGCACACTATTTACAAACAAATTTGAGGTTTTTGGCATTCCATGACTTAAGGTCTTGCTCGGACAATTCAGAACATTTAGCATGAACCCAATTCCTACAATTAGAGCAATGTATGCATTGATCACTACTACAGTCAACAGCACATATAGCACAAGGAAACTCACCCATCATTAATGATATCAGAGTGTAAAGTTCTATTAATTTGGACTTCTTTAATACTTACAGCAATAACTTACCTTTTTACTCGCGATTGTTATTTATGAATCTTCAAATGAAGCCGTCAATTTGAGTGTCTATCAAAAGCCCCCCCTATCAAAAGCCCCCCGTTCAAAAGCCCCCCCTATCAAAAGCCCCCCCGTTCAAAAGCCCCCCCTATCAAAAGCCCCCCCGTTCAAAAGCCCCCCCTCAATATAATTTTGTTCCATAAGTTTAAACCAATTGAAGAATGTTGTCATATTTTATTGAGTAGATCCAGATCAGACATTTTAACCCTATTTTACGTTAATTTCCTGCACTAATTCGATAAATTAGGCTACTTTAGTGCTTTAGTGCTTTCGGGTCAATTTTTTGTTGGAAATCTTATTCCTGACGAAACACCAAGTAGCTTGGAGTTTCATTTGGATAGAATATTAGCATATTGATAGAATATTAGCATATTGACTTGGTAATCAGCAAGTGAACGGTGTGTTTGATCTGGCTCAACTCAAACTAAAAAAAGTGACCATTGAAAAAAACATATATATATATTAATGGTTATATTAAATTTCATCATAATATTTAAAAAAAATGTTATAAAAATATATATATATGTATTTATTTTTTTAGTGGGGGGGCTTTTGAACCACTTGCCCATTTTGAGGGGGGGCTTTTGAACGGGGGGCTTTTGATAGGGGGGGCTTTTGAACGGGGGGCTTTTGATAGGGGGGGCTTTTGAGTGTACCCCGTCAATTTGTCTGAAAATCACCACTCAACACGCATCACAGAGCCGAAAAGGGTTTACCCAAATTAACACACTTTCAATAATACCAAACTGTCCCCCAAAAAACGTGCCGCTACTTTGTGGGGTGTCATATACCGGGTGATAATTATGTTGTTTTAAACATCGCCTGATTTTGTGTATTTGGTGTGGTCTGGTTATTATTGTCCATAAGTAAGCTAATTTATCTGAAGATGAAAACTTCGCTGTTTAAAAACTTCTTTTTTTCAATTTTCATATAAACAAAAAATAAAATTTGAAAGCCCTGAACTATACTGTAGATCTAAGTTAGTTTAAAAGAAAATGATTTTAGCGACATTTTGTGAATGCCGTTATAACTAACTATGCTTGGTGGCCACTTCCGGTGTAAACAGTAAAGTATTTCGGACACAATTTAATTTTCTAATATGGGAGGTTCTCAGAGTAGTGCAAACACAAGGACAGTTGAGGTTGATGAAAGTGGAAACCCAATTGTATTTGTAAGTATTTGGAATAGTTTTATCTGTCTTAATTTGTCTTAATTTACTTGAAAAAATGAAGGTCACTTAGAAATATTTGCGGGTGGGGCAAGTAAAAATACCGGTAAGACAGAAGTGGTACCACAATGGATCCAATTAAATGATACAAGTGACGAAGAAATGTGTTGTGACCATACTCAAATTCCTTTTTTCACCATTTCAACAACATTTATAATAATAATTAATGATGCAATATCAACTTCAGAAAATTTCCGATACTGCAGCACATTCAAGACTGCTTGTTAAACTTCGATCCTATAGTATAAATTGACATTTACTTAGTAGGATTGTAGTGCAAGTACACTATTTGACCAGTTTACAAATAATCTGTGAGCAGATCTCTTGAGAGTTTGAGACCAGCTGTTGGCGAAGCAAGACGCGCTAATTAACTGCTTAATAAAAGATCACACATGTTTATTCCTAAGACTAAATGGTAAGCTAGGTTTGGTCTGTATAAATAATGGGGAATACTTTACCGTTGGCAGTGGTAAATGGCAGGAGTGCCTCCGTCGGCCTAAAAGGTTAATTGGGAGAGGCATGTAGTGTGTGTGGGCTGGAACCAGCCCCCAGTTAGCTCAGTTGGTTAGAGCTTCGTGCGAGTGTTCCGACAGTCGTGGGTTCGAGCCCCACACCAGGCACACTTTTCCTCCAAGGTTTACTTTAGGATTAAAGCCTTCTTTATCGATCATAAATAGTTTATATTGGTCAACTCAAGGTCGGTGATTCTTTGAAGAATCTATACTGAGCATAATATGTCTCTTTCCTGATCATCAGAATTGACCATTCCATAAAGCTTAGTATCATCAGCTGATGATACTAAGCTTTATGGAATGGTCAACTCTGAATCAGAGATTAGTCAAACACAAGCTGGCACAAACATTTTATCAATATGCCAAAAAAGAATGAGATCTTGGAATGACTTTAAATTTTTTAACAACTAAAAAATCCTTTCACAAGCTTTGCAAGACAGTTCTACAATCACATCTAGAATATGGAATTATTTTATGGCACCCAATATTCATAAAAGACATTGAAAAAAAACATTGAAGCAATAGAAAGAGTTCAGAAAAGGGCAATCAAGCTGGTGTATTTTAAAAGAAACATATCATATACTGAAAGATTAAAAGCTTTGAAACTTCCACCGCTTTCATGCAGAAGAGGTTTGATCGTTCCTGTACATATTTTTTGACTACTGAATTTGGCACAAAATACTTATATACAAACAAGAATTAGATACCCATATCTCGTAATCCAAAAATTATTTATTCTCACGATGGCACAACAATTATTAATGTCCGTTCATCTAATCATTCAATATGTAAATAAATGTTTTCACAATGCTTGCAAAAACATATGTAGAAATGACTTCCATAAATCTTTTCGACCATTTACACTGCGTCACCTGATGGACACCTGCATTCAATATTTTTCTCAGCACATGCCAGGATCCAAGTTAAGTACACAAACCACTGAGTAAAAAAGCGAATGCGCGGGTCCATCACGTAACTTAATGTAAACATTCGAAAAAGGGTCTGTTTTGGGTTGAAATTTGGCCTTTACTGGCTTATAATTACATTCATCATGAAGCATGTATTATCTCCAAAAAGTTGAAGAAAACAATCCTCACTTTTTTAAGAAGAAAGATTTTAACACAATCTTGATTTCAAACTCTTTTTTCCAGTTGACAGGGAATGTACACAGGAGATTGCAAGGGTTACCTGAATCACAAGAAAAGGATGTTCAGCAAGGTTAGATGACATTTGCCCATTTATATTATTATTTTCAGGAGCAATAGACATTATTTTGAGCTTCAAATTATTTGGTTTTCCATTCATCATTTATGCACAAAAGTCCATTCAGTGAGGCTGTAGGAAGTAATACAGTTTTGTTGTCAAAGAATATTTAAACAAATTTCTTACAGACATTGCCTTAAGAGTTAAACTTACATGAATGAAGGATATGTTAATAAATAAAGAAGTAATAACATAAAGCCTGCAAATAAATGACCACATATATCTTGCATAGACTTATAAATTTACATAATTATATAATAAAGAATACTTATAAATAAGTTAAAAGTAATACGTAATAAAACAATACATAAATAATAATATAATTAAAAATACCAGCAGCAAAATATTCTCTTGTGAGAATATTGAAGTGTATTTTTGAAAATACTTTATTTGTCTGCTGGTAGAGAAGTCGGAACGAGAGTGAAATGCCAGGAAAGTTAGCATGGGTATATTGATGGTTAGTAAAAGTGCCCTCTGTAAAACTATAACACGCTCACATAGGTGGTCAGACAACTTATATATGTTACACATAAAAACAAAAAATAAAAGTACAGTAAACAGAACAGACAATACATTAACTATGATGTGTTTTAATTGATGAAAATGACAGACCGTTACACAAATTATGTGTCAGTGATTTTTTTTGGTGCAATTTACTACTGCCATCTAAAGGCTGTTTTCCCTTGAGAAAAACTGTCCATTTTTCCAAATATTTTATAATTTTCCCCAATTTGATAAATGCAGATTACGTTAATGAATAAAAAAGCAATGATTTTCTTGAAATATAAACAAAATCTTGACAAGAATTACTCTTTCACAGCATAATGAATGCATAAAAAGTTAAAACATGTAATTTGCCATTGTATTAGCTGTTTTGGCCTGATTTTGTATTTTTCCCAAAGTCAACTTTTTTTCTCAATTTGCAAAGCACAGGCAGTAAAAATTCCAAAAAAGTCACTGTGGGTATTCCTGGTTACATCTATTGATTGCATAAGTTGCTTGTAGAGCTACTTGACTGACTTTCTTGACCCTTTTTCAGGTGTCCCAGAAGGTATGGCATTATCAAGGGAGCAGGTTGAAGCTATGAGGAGACAGATAGAGAATGAGTACCGACAGAGGATCATAGACACTGTGAGTGGTAACTGGTTTAGATATGAGCATAGCCCCACAAGCCCTGCACTGGTAAAATATTTTGTGGCTTGCTTAACATCTGGGTTCTATAAAGCAGGTCTCAAAATTTGATGCCAAAAACGAAAATCCTGTTTTCGATGTCTGAAACTAGGGTCGGGAATAGGGAAGCACCAACTGCAATGTTATGTCATCTTACAAATCATCAAAATACGACTTATTAAAATAAGACTAAAGAATGAACAAGCTTATATGTTTACACTAGTGCTCGGCATCAAAATTGTTCACAAAACCCTGCTGTATTAAATCCTGTACTGAGCAAGTATGGAAAGCATTTCACAAGTGCAGGCCGTGATGGCATGTGCTTATTTCAACCACTTCAAGACTTACATTAACTGTACAGTTAACTGTATTAAAGAGAAATTTTCATTGTTAGAAATTTTGCCTGAACTATTGAATCCAATCATAAACTGTTTTAAGACAGTCCTAAATTAAATGGCAAACAGATTTTACTGGAGTTCTGTCTGAATAAGAGATTTCTTTGGCATGCATACCTATGGCATTGCAAGTTTTATTTATGATTATTGTAAGATTTGAAATACTAGGTATAAGTGTATTCCAGCACTCTGAGAACCACAAAATCAAGGCTGAAGAATTTGCAAGAGCTGTGGAGGAAGTAGAAGCAAAATTTATGTGAGTTGTTTCCCTTAGAACATTTGATCTCTCAAATACAGATGTAGTGATACATTTACTGTGGGAATGTTTAACAATACTTCTTGTAGATGTTCTTTTTGGGTGTGTAAATGTATCTTTTTATTCCATTAACAGTGTTACTATAGTTGAACTTATGGTTTTGGAATATTGTCTGTGTTAGTGGAACTGAATACTCATTACTTAAACAGACAAAACTGGCTGTGTCGAAGTTGTTGGTACGTTGAAAAATACTTTGAGAAAAAGAACATTTGATATAACTGAAAAACAAAATATATCTAACTAAATCCAAAATTTTCGAAAAGAAGTTAGCATTACCTGAACATCAAAGTAACAGAGGTCACCATAGCTAGTTTCTACTGTATGTAAAATAAATGAACATATATACATAACTGATTAAAATTTTACTGCAGATGCAGTTCTTATTTAAAATGAAATTGAAGATGAATGTTTATAGGTCAAAATGCAATACCGGTATTTGTATTGGTATAATATTCTTATATTATATGATACCTATATAATATGGTATCATGAGGCATCAGAGGTGCACATTATTGTACATCGACAGTCAATTGTATAAAACTTATTTATTTGGATTGGTTTAAGTTAGATTATATATTTATTGATTGGTCAATATTAATCAAATACCAAATGATGACCAATCACAAAAAATATTTTGTGCAAACTAGACCTTTGAATAACAGTTTAATACAATTCGCTGCAAATTCTCTGAGTTGTCTATTTGGAACTCATTGGCCATTTTTTTTCGAAAACAACCTCAGATATGTATTAACAGTTTACAGTATCAGAAATCTTTACATTTTAACTGCAAGTAGATCGTGTAGTAATTTGAATTTGAATTTAGCAGATAAACTTAATGTCTTTAGTCTTTGGAATCTTTATTAATTATGCAATAATACACTTCACTGGCAATCAATTTAGATATAATAAATACACATTTAAAAAATACAATTAATTAATACTATTATTATTTTATTTATGAACTGCTACTCCTAATATACCGGCATACATCTGGGGTTGATTTCGATGGAAAATGGCTGAGGGGTATTGAATGTGATTTGTTTAGATATGTTTTGTATGAATGATGCGCCTATGATGTTCTGGTGTGCAAAAATGTAAGACCAGTGGCCATGAGTATGAATAGTTTCAAGAAAGAGTTCAGACTCAAGTGGCAAAATAAATCTTCATTTCATTGTAACTTAGGGCTATTCCAGTATAAAACATATAACCCAAGGGGGGGGGGGGGTGAAGGTAATTATTTAAGTAGTATATAGGTGGGTGCTGTTTTTCGCTAATTTGGACCCAAATTTACTTCTGTAGGGTGTGGCATAATTTAAAAGGGGGTTATATGTTTAAATGGAATTGCCCTTACCTTTTAGTCGAGTTTTGTTGATGAACATTTCTGAAATTTATTACTGTCAAAATTGTACAATTATTCACATTTATTTTGTAAAACAAATGGAATAAAGATGATTCTTAGTAATTTAATAAAAGTGCTTTTCTAAAACTAGGTTTGAGCTTGAACCCTGGCATTTCCCATCCTGACAAACAAACAAAAAGCCATTATATCTTGAACATTAAATTACTTTTGTCATTTTGTCAATAATGAAAGGATAGGAAAACAATCAAAAAATATTTACGCATTATATTACCTAAAGCATAAAGATATCTTTTCTAACTGCAGGCAATTTCATGCATTGTGGTGCATGACAACATGTTGCAGATTTAGATATGCAGTTCTGTAATCATTGTTACGCAATGAGGCATTGTCACTATCATCTGTGCTGTATTGTCGTTAAGATTAATGAGATATACAATATGCGACCATCACTGCTGTCGCCACTTCCCAGGTTCAATTTAATAAACTTTTACAGTATGAGAAAAATAAATGGATCTGATGAAACATTGTTTCAAGAAAGTTTTAAACATAATATATCGTAAAAGATAATGTCCAGATTATGGCTGATTGGAAATTTCCTCTATCAATTAAAATGGGTGAAAATGCCTTCGTCTGGTTGGAGGGCATAGCTTATTCGATATCTGACAAATATTCTTGGCGTCTAATGAATTTGTCACTTAACTTACTTTTGTCAAAATTTCATGCTCTTACAGTATCTTACAAATCAATTTACCAGTGGTCGAAATTAACATGAGCCCACAAGCCCTGCACTGGTAAAATGTCTTCCAGGTTTGATAACATTCTGCATTTTATAATATTTAGCAGGACTTTTTCAATTTTTTTATGCCAAGCAAAAGTATAAGAATTGAGGCTTGTTCAGCCCCTGAAACCTTTGGGCCCTGCCTTTTCAGCCACTAATAAATATTAAATGGAGTCATTTCGGCCCCTTACTGATTTTCAACAGTGACATTTTTACATCTTATTGGGGCTGATATGTCAAACTGTGTTATCTGTTTCAGTAAGCAGCCTTGTTCCCCTGTGTCTCAGGAACTATCTGTACAGCTATTATCAAGAGCACTTCATGTTGCAATTGTTGTGATATAACTATTTAGAATTTGTTGTCTGTTTCAGTAAGCAGACTGGTTCCCCTGTGTGTCAGGACCTACAACAGGAAGTGTACAACTGTTACCAGGAGCACTACAAGGAGTCACTACGGTGCTCCACCCAGGTCAAGGCCTTTACTCAAGCCGTTGAGAGAGAAAGAAGGGTAGGTCAAAATTTAACTACTGAATTCCATTTATTTATTTATTTATTTATTTATTTAGGTTGTACAGTAAGCGTGGTGGTTAGCGCACTTGGTTCGTGATCACCAAGCCAGACAAGTGGATTTTCTCTGGGTTCTCCAGTTTCCTCTACAGCACAAAACCACACTCTGGTGCAACACCGTACCAACAAGAGTGACTTAATATAAGTTGTCATAACTGCTTAATAATCGTTGCAAAATAAATGATGTTTAAACTCAGTCTTTTCTCCCTTAACCAGTTTATGACTGTGTCCCACCCACTAACCAATTATCTTGATCGAAGGTCTTGGTTGTAATTTGTGTAAGCAAATGTCTACTTATTTCTGTGTCCTGACCTATTTGTGTATGCACAAAGTATGTCTCGACTAGAATATATTATCCTTGAAGTATTTCTTCATTACTAGACACAACTTGATTATATTGAGACAAAGTGCTATTGCAGAACAAAGGCTCCTATCTTAGGTCATGGCTGAAAACTTGAGCGAATAAGCCCACAAAAATTGTATGGTTTACATGTATGTCTGCCTCTTATTTGGAAGATCTCAAGCTCATATATTCATCACAAATAGACAATGCACCAGCATGATGGAAAACCATCTAGCCCTTACTTTACGTGAAACGTAGAAACCAATTTAAATTATTCAGGTGGTCATGCATTATCATATTTTCAAGACATATTTCTGATATTGTGAAGTAATTCATGTAAATATTTACAGCAAGAGAGACATGCGTTTGATTTTCTCTTTTCAGAATGCCTTCATCTCGTCAAAACAATCGTGATGGATGACCCTGGCTTCTGTATTTGAACCATAGGACGTTTTATATTTGGTGCATCAAAGACTTATTATCTTAGAAAACTTACTTTGATGTCATTGTATTTCAAGTATGTGTAGGAATGAAAAAAGTGTCTACATGTATTTTACAAGTTCTCTTTTTTTCTATCATAATGTTATGTTATATTTGAAATGTCAGAGAATTATCAGAATATAAATGATTATGACTCAAGACCACATAGTGGTCACTTTTTAAAAAATATGTCAATGGGTTTTGTGTGCTTGTGACATGAACATTGCAAATAAGGATTATTTACTTTAGTCATGGCAGCTGTATCTGCCAAAGTACTTATATATAATATAGGATTCTCTTTATTTGTTAATGTGGAGGGATTAAAAGAGGCAGAAAATGATTGAATGTTTTGTGGATTCTTTTTTCTTCTGGTTTCTTCATTGAGAAATGAGAGCTTAAACATAGGAATGCCAATCTTCTCTAAACAATACACTTAAACTGGTGTTAAAGTTAAAATTGCAAGCTGTGTTGTAATTTCCATGGTAATTCACCAGTCAAATTACGTGAACTTTATGGAATGTCATTTATGAATAATTTATCAAAAGTTAAGATCATGGCTATGTTTTAAAGTGATTTCTATATAACATGGGTCCCCTAAAACATTTTATCTGTACTATAGTCCGCTAAAACATCTATTGACTCGGGTCCACTTAAACCTCTCATCTGTTCGCGGGTCCCCTAAAATATCTCATCTTTACTCAAGTTCTCCTCTGTACTAGGGTCCTCTAAAACTTCTCATCTGCACCCAGGTCCCCTCATCTGAGGTCAGGTCCCCTAAAACATCTCCTCTGTACACAGGTCCCCTAAAACATCTCATCTTCACCCAGGTCCCCTAAAACATCTCACCTGCACCCAGGTCCCCTAAAACATCTCATCTTTACTCAAGTTTTCCTCTGAACTAGGGTCCCCTAAAACTTCTCATCTGCACCTAGGTCCCCTCATCTGAGGTCAGGTCCCCTAAAACATCTCTGTACACAGGTCCCCTAAAACATCTCATTTGCATCCAGGTCCCTTAAAACATCTCACCTGCACCCAGGTCCCCTAAAACATCTCATCTGCACCAAGGTCCCCTAAAACATCTCATCTGCACCCAGGTCCCCTAAAACATCTCATCTGCACCCAGGTCCCGTAAAACATCTCATCTGTACTCAGGTCCCCTAAAACATCTCATCTGCACCCAGGTCCCCTAAAACATCTCATCTGCACTCAGGTCCCCTAAAACATCTCATCTGTACTCTGGTCCCCTAAAACATCTCATCTGTACTCAAGTCCCCTAAAACATCTCATCTGCACCCAGGTCCCCTAAAACATCTCACCTGCACTCAGGTCCCCTAAAACATCTCATCTGTACTCGGGTCCCCTAAAACATCTCACCTGCATTCAGGTCCCCTAAATCATCTCATCAGTACTGGGGTCCTCTAAAACATCTCATCTGTACTCGGGTCCCCTAAAACATCTCACCTGCATTCAGGTCCCCTAAATCATCTCATCTCTACTGGTGTCCCCTAAAACATCTCATCTCTACTTGTGTCCCCTTAAACATCTCATCTCTACTTGTGTCCCCTAAATTATAATATCTGTACTCTGGTCCCCTATAACATCTCATCTCTACTTGTGTCCCCTAAAACATCTCATCTGTTCTCGGATCCCCTAAAACATCTTATCTCTACTGGTGTCCCCTAAAACATCTCATCTCTACTTGTGTCCCCTTAAACATCTCATCTCTACTTGTGTCCCCTAAATTATAATATCTGTACTCTGGTCCCCTATAACATCTCATCTCTACTTGTGTCCCCTAAAACATCTCATCTGTTCTCGGATCCCCTAAAACATCTAATCTGTACTCGGGTCCCCTAAAACATCTCATCAGCACCCAGGTCCCCTAAAACATCTCATCTGCACACAGGTCCCCTATAACATCTCATCAGCACCCAGGTCCCCTAAAACATCTCATCAGCACCCAGGTCCCATAAATTATCTCATCAGCACCTAGGTCCCCTAAAACATCTCATCTGTACTCAGGTCCCCTAAAACATCTCATCAGCACCCAGGTCCCCTAAAACATCTCATCAGCACCCAGGTCCCCTAAAACATCTCATCAGCACCCAGGTCCCCTAAAACATCTCATCAGCACCCAGGTCCCCTAAAACATCTCATCAGCCCCTAGGTCCCCTAAAACATCTCATCTGTACTGGGGTCCCCTAAAACATCTCATTAGCACTCGGGTCCCCTAAAACATCTCATCTGCACCCAGGTCCCCTAAAACATCTCATCAGCACCTAGGTCCCCTAAAACATCTCATCTGTACTGGGGTCCCCTAAAACATCTCATCTGCGCCCAGGTCCTCTAAAACATCTCATCTGCACCCAGGTCCCCTAAAACATCTCATCTGCACCCAGGTCTTATGTATGATTTAAACAATGTGTAAATATCTTTTGAAACAAAAAAAAATGATAATTGATGACTATGAGTACTATATATAAACTGTACATATATAATAAGTGGGTTTTAATAAGTATTTAATTGGTGTACAGTGCGACTGGGATTGAAGACATTGACATGTGTAATATAAGTGAACATGCTGTTACCAGGTGAATATTTAGCTACCATATGGATCAATTAACATGTGTGGTCTTGTGAAAGTACATGTGAATCAATAGCTTTTTTATTATTTTATTTCCAGTGATTTACAGAGATTTATAACAATTTGATATTCATCACTGTTTTGAAATTTTAGCCCTCGCTAACCTTTAATTTAAATGTTCGTGCACACAGGGATTGACACAATTTCAACAACGTCATTTCCAAAATAGAATTAAACTGGCATTCAATTTACTGTTATTATCTGTTTTAGGTATATAATAAACAGAAAATTTGTTTGTTTCAGTGTAAGTTCGGAATACATTACACCTCATGAACACCAAAAGTAAATATTTTTACTTGTGGGTACAATTATCCTCTTTAAATATTTTTTATGTCCCCAATTAGAGGCATATGGTAATTGGACTGTCCATCCCTACATCTGTCCTCACAGTTTCCGCTCAATATCTAAAAAAAAGGCTTAGGCCCAGGAACCTCAAACTTGGTAGGCAGCTTGGTTCATGACCAGCAAATAAACCCTTTTGATTTTGAACTCAGTGGGTCAAGGTCAATGTCGTGGTGACCAGTTCTGGTCAATAACTTATTAACACTTAATTACGCCCAGAGACTCCAAACTTGGTAGGTGGGTTTGTCAGGACAAGCAGATGAACTCTATTGGTTTTGTGGTCAGTTGGTCTAAAGAAAGCTTAGAGATAAGGACCTCAAACTTGGTAGGCAGGTTTGTCAGACCAGCAGATGAAGCTGAAAATCAGTTTCCGATTAATAACTGAATTAACTTAGGCCCAGGGACCTTTGTCATGACCAGAAGGTGAACCCTGTTGATTTTAAAGTCAGTAAAAAGTGAGTCAAAAGTCAAGCTCATGTTGAAGCTTCAACTTGAAATCTGCAGTTTCAGATTATTTATGATTAGTTATTGGTTTGTTACTTGTACTGAGTAATTTGCAGTATTTCAATTAAGATATTGAATCATATTGTCAGCATTTTTTTGCATAATTTCAAATATTGATTATTGAATATTGAATCAATGTTTATTATTTGATTGATAAAACTGACTAAGACTATGTATTTTTATTCAATAAAGATTCCAGTTGGGGGAGGTTTGAATGATACAAACAAAGACAAACTTATTCGGAAGTCCTCGGCCATTTTATGGAAAACAACCTCGGATGTATTTGGACGGTTTACATACTCAAAAAGTGGTACGTTTAAGTCCGCTGCAAATAGATCGCGTAGTAATCTTAATTAGTTGTTAAACTTTAGGACTTATCTCTTGGGAATCTTAATTTTATTTGTAATAATACACTTCACTGGCAATCAATTTAAAGTGAGAGCAATAAATACAACTCTTAAACACTACATTTAATTAATGATATTATTCAAAAATTTACGGACTACTTCAACTGATGTAACGGCATACATCCGAGGTTGTTTTTTGGGAAAAAATGGCCGAGGAGCTCCGAATGAGACAACCAATTACACATGCATATTGAATTTCGCTTTAAGTTTTAGTTGAGTAGGGATTTTTACTCATAATGTTTATATGATCTTAGGTACAAATTATGACCCTTGATTGAGTTATAAATATTTACAAACGTCATGGGAAGGTAGGATAGGTCACCATGAAAATATATGTTAGATACTGAAGGCTACCGTATCTGTACAGACTGGTCAAAATACTATTTGCTATCTGTCCAACAAGGCCATCCGAGGGCATTTGCCACGTTTCTTGTTTATTTAAAAAAAAAAAAAATATTAAAATGTTCAGAAGACATTAAAATAATGTTAAAAATATATTGCTTCATAAATATGAATGCAAGCAAATCACCGACCTTCATTAATATTCACACAAGAAATTTAATAACCAACATGCTCAGCCAAGTATAATGACAACGCACTGCAGTATATAATATGCGTAAATTTGAGTGCCTGTAAAAGGTTAATGTCAAGTCTCAGGAGACGTCATATAAATTTGCACACAAGAAATTTAATTTGGAACATGCTCAGCCAAGAATAACGACAACACACTGCAGTATATATGCCAACATAAATATGCCAACGTAAATTCAAGTGCCTGCAATATGTTAACGTCAAGCCTAAGGTGGCATTGATTGTCGTCAAGTCCCAATAATACAGAAAATAAGATGCCCGTGTTGAAATGTTCCTGGATTTATTTGTTAAATTATGCTAATTTGTACAATATAGTCGACAGTAGCTATGTCGAAGTCGTTGGGACGCCAGTAAATACTTCTATGTAACCAAAATACAAATCATGTCTAACTTAATCCAACATAGCTGAAAAAATCGACATACCGGTAACCAGAACACCGAGATAACCGAGTTTGACCTAGCCAGTTTCGACTATATAACAAAGTCAACCCTGAGTTGTATGTTAAAGTTTCATGTTCAAAGTAAATCTTAAATACAGGCCCGAATTTCTTGACAATTCTTAAGTATCACTCACCTAAGTAATTTTATCTTTTTTCATTTAGCAATTTTACTTACATAATATAGTTTTATGAAACTACAAGTATTTTTACTTATTTATCTTAAATATTTTTTCCTTTTTAAAAAAACCTTCAAACTCTTTAAAAAGAGAATATTTTATACATTTATACAATTTATACCAAATCCTAAATGGCGTGCTAAGCTTGATCCTGTTTGAAGGGATTAGGGTTGTTGTTTCGAGAAATTGAGGCTAGTTCCGAGACTTCTTAGTCTGGGTTTGATAATACATCTTTGGCATTAGGCTTATGGATATTATTATTATTTTTCTATGAAAGTATGAGTTCGATGATTCATTGTCAGAGAGAAGATTATTTCCAGTCCTTTGGGCCCATTGCTTGTACATGGGTTAGACATATGTTTAAGCTTAACCCCATGTAATCCCTTCTTCAGCCTAATTATGTGGCCTTTGTGAACCAAGAAGCTTGATACACTAAGGCCTTCCTTAAAAAATATGTCTGTTTGCAATAACAACAGGGGCGTTTTTTCTACAAAGGGGCATAAGTAACCAAAAGTGCTTACTTCAGGGCCCATTTTTAATAAGCTATCTTAGTCGTAAAGCTTATGCCACTTATGAGTGCTCAGCGACATCCTTAAAGTAATGGGCAAAATCTATGTGTAACGGACCGCTGTAGACAGCGGATGTGCGTCTTATAGCATAAATGATAATGCCTCGTTAAGCGTATATGACAATGCATCTTAGAGCATAAATGACAATGCCTCGTTAAGCATATTTGACAATGCATCTTAGAGCATAAATGACAATGCCTTGTTAAGCATATATGACAATGCATCTTAGAGCATAAATGACAATGCATCTTAGAGCATAAATGACAATGCCTCGTTAAGCATATATGACAATGCATCTTAGAGCATAAATGAGAATGCCTCGTTAAGCATATATGACAATGTAACATTCCGTTATAGACGGAAGTACATTCATAGTATGTATGTTTACTTTGTTGGTAATATGCAAATTAGCAAAGCCCGGGCTCTGTGTGGATTGAGAATTTACTGTATCAACCCAGTCGACCCCTTTAGAGTTGAGCATGCTTTTCTATGAACGCACATCCACCATATGTTTTTATTAAAAGCAGTTAACGGCAAAGACAGGAATATGCTTAGGTTTGGATTCTTAAGCTTTTCACTTTTTATTGGAATTGGGCTCAGGAAATAATGATTATAAAGAAAATTCTACGTACATACCAACTCTCAAAACACTCATTAAATTGTAGCCAAAGTACAGGAACTCATTTTTGACCAACTGTAACCAAATAGTCTAGGCAAAATGTCGTTTTCTGTTGCTCAGAATCATTGTGACCAAGAAATGGGTAATAGGTGAATGGTAGAACATTCCTAGAAGCTTGCCATTTAGCAAGCAAACATCAATATGTTTAGTATATTTTAGGATAATAATAATTTCATTTGCCCATGGACTGTAACCACTTAAACCATAAACTAGAGTGCTGTCTGTCGCGGCAATACAAGGTGTTACTGTAGTTCTTGTAAAAAACAGCTGTTTGGAATACTTCTAGTGACAATAACACGAGTGATTTGTAAATAGAGACACATGTCACATTATTTGTAAACAAATCATGTTAAAGCCATAAAGTTACAGTCATGCCATTCCCCGGCCTATTTGGACAGCAACAGGTCTGTTTTGAACTTGATAGTCTTCGAACAAAAGCTCTTTTCATACATTTTAATTTCAAATATGTCCATCCTGTTTAAGATACATGTCACACCTCCAAAGGGAGAGGGAATACTTAATTTAAATAAAACAAAACATTGTTTAAAGTGCAAATGTACTTTCATCTGCACATGCAAGTACAGATGAAAATTTTTTCATACATTTTTATAAGAATAATTGTCCTGTAAATTTGATAACTTTGATTTCAGAAATATTTTTTTTAAATTCATGCATTATTATATTATGTTTTTTGGCTGAAAATCTATTAATATTTTACATTAGCACTTTGCTGTGAAAATCCCTGACCAAAAAAAAAAATCTCATTCCTATTCCCAAAACACCGCAGAAATGTTTCCATTTACCAATAACCACTGTCATTATAAATACATTTATTACAGCTTGGAATCTGACGACTTTCTCTGCTTGTACAGTCCAAGTTTCATACCAGCCTTGAACCTGTTTTCGTTCCAATGCTGGACCGGAAAAGGGTTCATTATTTTATGTGTATTGTCATCTATATATGCACTTAGTCCTAGGTCCGCACTGAGATGGCGTTTCTTTGTGTAAAAGTGATGGTAAATATTTGCTTTAATTTCTGGATTTACTTTCAGGCCAGTTTTTCTAAGTGTTGATTCCAAATTGGCGGACATAGATCTCTGCAGTCTTTTCGGCAATGGAAATTTACCATTGTATAAAAGTCTGCCGCTTGGTTTCTGTTTGCACATAGAACCATCATTTATAGCTTCAATACCACTGAAAACTGAGCTGGTCGTGTTCTTAGTTTCATCCTGCTCTGTATTCACCCTCCCATCAGGTTTCTGTTCTGCCATTACATGTTTTTCAATTGAATCATTTGCATTACACACATTGTCAACTTCAGTGTTTATATTAGAAGGATTTCCATTTATTTCCTCTGTCTTTGCACTTATGTTTTCTGACTTTATTGTATGTTCTTCAGCGGCTTTATCTTTACTGCTAGGTATATCAGACAAGGACAAAGATTTGAGTGTTAATTGGCAAGTCTTTCCATATGTTACACCACTTGAATTATCCACACTGGTTTTCCTCTCATCAGAAACCTTGGCATCCTCACTGTATTCATTTTCTTCTTTTATTGCAGACGGTACAGAGAGCGACCTTCCTCTTACCTTCCTTGATGAAGCCATTTCCAGTTTTAGATTCCTCAACAAACCTTCATAATCTGTGTGAGTCGGTTCTGTTGTGTTCCCGCCATGTGTTTCATGATGTTTGTGCTTCTTACGGTCCTTGTGTTTGGCTTGTTGGACCAATATGCATTTGGTGTCTCCTACAACCTGCAATTGGTGTTATTTTAACCTTCAAATATATCAATAATGCACTTAATACTAACTACAGAGTCAGGGGCGTAGCTAGGCCTCTATTTATGTGGATTCATAATTGTGCTAGGGGGGTTGGAATTTTTTAAAACCATGGAGCAATCTTGTGCTTTATTTAGTACTGGAAAATGGACAGTTTAAGGATCATGTAGCATACTGCAACTTTGGCTGATTTTTAAAAAGAATATTTTTTTGTCAAAATCATGTGGATTCAGCCGTGTACTGGCATATAAGCAGCTGCGCGCCTGAGAGTGAAAGCCCCGTAGCTCAAAGCTACCATGCATGATCGTGTTTCATGGCATGAAAGGGTAAACAAGTCCCATGATAAATATCATATTCAGTAGATCATTGATCTATAAGTGTTAGGTTTATGGCCATAGCATTGTGCCTTTAGACAGGGTTTATTTATGGACTTGTCCCTGTAGCTCCCATTTTATTATTGAAAGGGCCAGCCAAAACATGGTGGAAATTGCTGTGAGTTACAATGGACAGAAGTTGTTTATGCAACTATACATTACTGTAAAAACATCAGACACCCACAGTACTCAATAATGCCCTGCATCATTGTTTACGCGTAGTGTTAACAGAGAGAGCACCTTTGCTGTGGCTGATGGTATGTCTTTGATAAGTTTAAAAGTGCTATTGTGCAGATTTATTTTTTTGCCGAGAATTACCTGCGGTGTGATGGAGTCGAGAAAGGCATTTGAAGAAGTTCCTGTATCCATGGAAATGGTTGCTATGGTTATTGGGTCAATGATAGTTTTAACCTCAGTCTTTGTTGCCAAGGGAGATGAGGCAAGCTGATTGGTGAGCATAGAGCTTTCCTTAACATCTTTGACAGACTCTGGAATGCAGTCGAAAGTTCAAATTGAATTAAACATAATAACAATGTACAATGATATTCTATACATAAATTTAATGATAAACAATAAGCAAAATATTAATATACTATTGTAATCATAAGACATTATTCATTTCAAGTTATGGTCATACAAGCGCTTTTTAAACTCTCGTATGTTAAACTTTAGAATTGATGGATTCTTTTGGTCAAAACGCAATTATTTTCATACTAGACAGATAATAAATCTTTCAAAAAAAACCCCTCAAAATCCATAATTAAAGGATCCTTTAAATACCAGAAGAACTCTTAAACATTTTGAAAGATAATTATAGAAAACCATGAGCTGTGTTCTAGACAGTCTTAAGCAATTTGCTTTACTGCCTCTGGGTAATGACGGAAATATTTCAGATTTTTTTCTTTTTTGCGTTTTTAAATCTTTAAAGGGGCTAGGCACCAGATGATACAAGTGCAAGAAAAATAGAAAATTGTCAAAAACTTACATAAATTTGATATCTTTATGCATAACACATTGAATCTTACCTACTGATATATCACAGTGCTTACGATGCATGTATCTTTCGCAGTTTTTTGCACATTTTCCAATTCGAAATTTACTAGGGTTGTCTACCACGTAAATCCCAGTAAATTGCACTGGATATTTATCTGTACTCATAAACAGATATGATATAAACTAGAAAACCATTATTCACCATTGTAAACGGGGAACACAGATCAGACAGCAACATGATTGTTTCGTTCATTATTTTAACCATGTAAAGTGATGTGTTATCAGCCTCCTACTACCTCGCATTGGGAATTCAAGGGTAAATGTTTTCAGGAAATACTGTATTTGCCAATTTTTGAACCATCTCATGTCTAGCCCTTTTTGAATAATTACATATGGTTTTATATAAACAGATTTTAAACACAGACTTATTTTGTCCAATGAGATGGCATTATTTTTGTTTAAAATCTGCCATACATTTATTTTTAATCAGCAGTTACCTATTTTTTATAAAATTTGATCAGGTGAATCGGTAGATTTAAACAGAGGATGGGCAAATACACAAAATATTATTTTGAACACTAAGTTGATTAAATAATAGTAAGTAGATATGAAGTGAATTCTTATTTTTGAACCAATAAGACTTCATAATTATAAGCATCTGAAAGAATGTTAATAAAACAATGAGCAAGACAATAAGTCATCATGTTTTCAAGGGCAGAAACTATAACAGGCAGAAATGTGAAGGAAGCAGAAACCATAACAGGCAGAAATGTGAAGGAGGCAGAAACCATAACAGGCAGAAATGTGAAGGAGGCAGAAACCATAACAGGCAGAAATGTGAAGGGGGCAGAAACTATAACAGGCAGAAATGTGAAAGGGCAGAAACTATAACAGGCAGAAATGTGAAGGGGCAGAAACCATAACAGGCAGAAATGTGAAGGGGGCAGAAACTATAACGGGCAGAAATGTGAAGGAAGCAGAAACCATAACAGGCAGAAATGTGAAGGAGGCAGAAACCATAACAGGCAGAAATGTGAAGGAGGCAGAAACCATAACAGGCAGAAATGTGAAGGGGCAGAAACTATAACAGGCAGAAATGTGAAGGGGCAGAAACTATAACCGGCAGATATTGTAAGGTTCACACATATTCTGAATAGGTAGAGCTTGAAATACCCACTGAACTTTAGAATTTTTTACTAGTTCAACATTGAACAGTACTATATTATATGAAATAAGAAAACAGCTTTAAATCTAGATGTGAATGTTCACTTCCACAAAATCTTGCACAAAACAGTTTTGAATATAATGAACAAATGTGCCAAACCTAAGGTAATTGATGTGCAATATACCGACTTCAAAGGTACTTTGTTGATATTTGCACCAACAAAGTACTTTCATATTAGATATAGTTGAACATATTGCTCAAAAAACTTTAGTTTTGCACATTTTCATTGTAAAATTCACAACTACATTATGCAAACTCTTGAGAAAGTGAACATTGCTTTTCTAGATTTAATAACAGAAAAAAACAAGAAGCATAGTCTATTCCTATTTTCCCTGTTTTAGTTCATAATGAACTTGATCTTTGTATGAATTATAGCTTTAACTGACCTCTGATAATGACTTGTGTGTGCTTTTTCTGCTTCTTCCGCAAACTGGCATACTGCCGCTGGAGGGCATGCAAGTCCATCGTCATCTTGACACTGCAAAAGCAGTTGACAAAGTTGGTAAGAGGAAACCAAAGGACTTGTACTTCTGCGACCATTACTCATCTCAGTTATTCATTCTTTATTTAATTCTTTGTCGTCTATAATAATTTGTATTATTTTTGTATATTAAATTAAAATAATCATTTAGTGTTTCTTTGCTATAAAAATGTTTTCATTAAACAAAGTTAAGTGTTTGTTTTAAGCTTTACTTAAATTTTAAGTTTTACTTAAACTATTAAGTATGCTTATAGCTGATGCAGAATTGAAATAATTTGTACTTAAAGAATCTATTTTGGAAATATCATGCGCTGCATGAATGTTTTTACGGAACAATATTATTCATGTTATCTCATTGTCTGAAGTTAAAGCAGAATCATTCAAACAATCATGGACAAACAAGTAAGTTTTACTTTGTACATATATGATAAGCTTTAATGTGCGCTTATATATATATATATATATATATATATATATATATATATATATATATATATATATATATATATATATATATATATATATATATATATATATATATATATACATACATTCCCACCAGCAACATTGGATAGGTCAAAGGGTTATACTCTATGGAATAAAACACTTCCAATTCCCATCCCCACATTACGTGTTCTTTTAGAGTGAGGCCCAAAATACAGTCCAGTAAGTAATTACATTTGTAAATCTCAGTACACTTGTAAGTCTTAGGTGCATATAATAAGCCTGAAAATGGGCTTTTTGGAAGACACTTTACTCAGTGGCAGACTAAAAAAAGGGTTGGATGTATACTCCAAGATTCAATAAGTTGTAGGTAAAAGTGCATCTGTCCATTTTATGGATTTTGGACATAAAGGGAAAGCAGGCGCAATAATGGGTTGGGACATAAAGTAATGCAAACGCTAAATGGTCTTTGAAATCAGTGCAATAATGGATTTAGGCATTAAGTTAATCCAATGGAAAATGTTTGAGAGTGAAATTATGGGTTTGGACTTTAAAGTTAAGCCAATGGTAAATGGTCTTTGATACAGGTGCAATAATGGGTTTGGACTTTAAAGTTAAGCCAATGGTAAATGTTCTTTGATACAGGTGCAATAATGGGTTTGGACATAAAGTTAAGCCAATGGTAAATGGTCTTTGATACAGGTGCAATAATGGGTTTGGACATTAAGTTAAGCCAATGGTAAATGTTCTTTGATACAGGTGCAATAATGGGTTTGGACATTAAATTAAGCCAATGGAAAATGTTCTTTGATACAGGTGCAATAATGGGTTTGGACATTAAGTTAAGCCAGTGGTAAATGGTCTTTGATACAGGTGCAATAATGGGTTTGGACATTAAGTTAAGCCAATGGAAAATGTTCTTTGATACAGGTGCAATAATGGGTTTGGACATTAAGTTAAGCCAATGGTAAATGTTCTTTGATACAGGTGCAATTATGGGTTTGGACATTAAGTTAAGCCAATGGTAAATGTTCTTTGATACAGGTGCAATAATGGGTTTGGACATTAAGTTAAGCCAATGGTAAATGTTCTTTGATACAGTTGCAATAATGGGTTTGGACATTAAGTTAAGCCAATGGTAAATGTTCTTTGATACAGGTGCAATAATGGGTTTGGACATTAAGTTAAGCCAATGGTAAATGTTCTTTGATACAGGTGCAATAATGGGTTTGGACATTAAGTTAAGCCAATGGTAAATGTTCTTTGATACAGGTGCAATAATGGGTTTGGACATTAAGTTAAGCCAGTGGTAAATGTTCTTTGATACAGTTGCAATAATGGGTTTGGACTTTAAAGTTAAGCCAATGGTAAATGTTCTTTGATACAGGTGCAATAATGGGTTTGGACATTAAGTTAAGCCAGTGGTAAATGTTCTTTGATACAGGTGCAATAATGGGTTTGGACATTAAGTTAAGCCAATGGTAAATGTTCTTTGATACAAGTGCAATAATGGGTTTGGACATTAAATTAAGCCAGTGGTAAATGTTCTTTGATACAGGTGCAATAATGGGTTTGGACATTAAATTAAGCCAATGGTAAATGTTCTTTGATACAGGTGCAATAATGGGTTTGGACATTAAATTAAGCCAATGGTAAATGTTCTTTGATACAGGTGCAATAATGGGTTTGGACATTAAGTTAAGCCAATGGAAAATGTTCTTTGATACAAGTGCAATAATGGGTTTGGACATTAAGTTAATCCAATGGTAAATGTTCTTTGATACAGGTGCAATAATGGGTTTGGACATTAAATTAAGCCAGTGGTAAATGTTCTTTGATACAGGTGCAATAATGGGTTTGGACATTAAGTTAAGCCAATGGTAAATGTTCTTTGATACAGGTGCAATAATGGGTTTGGACATTAAGTTAAGCCAATGGTAAATGTTCTTTGATACAGGTGCAATAATGGGTTTGGACATTAAGTTAAGCCAGTGGTAAATGTTCTTTGATACAGGTGCAATAATGGGTTTGGACATTAAGTTAAGCCAATGGTAAATGGTCTTTGATACAGGTGCAATAATGGGTTTGGACATTAAGTTAAGCCAATGGTAAATGGTCTTTAATACAGGTGCAATAATGGGTTTGGACATTAAGTTAAGCCAATGGAAAATGTTCTTTGATACAAGAGCAATAATGGGTTTGGACATTAAGTTAAGCCAATGGTAAATGGTCTTTGATACAGGTGCAATAATGGGTTTGGACATTAAGTTAAGCCAATGGTAAATGGTCTTTGATACAGGTGCAATAATGGGTTTGGACATTAAGTTAAGCCAATGGAAAATGTTCTTTGATACAAGAGCAATAATGGGTTTGGACATTAAGTTAAGCCAATGGAAAATGTTCTTTGATACAGGTGCAATAATGGGTTTGGACATTAAGTTAAGCCAATGGTAAATGGTCTTTGATACAGGTGCAATAATGGGTTTGGACATTAAGTTAAGCCAATGGTAAATGGTCTTTGATACAGGTGCAATAATGGGTTTGGACATTAAGTTAAGCCAATGGAAAATGTTCTTTGATACAAGTGCAATAATGGGTTTGGACATTAAGTTAAGCCAATGGTAAATGTTCTTTGATACAGGTGCAATAATGGGTTTGGACATTAAATTAAGCCAATGGTAAATGTTCTTTGATACAGGTGCAATAATGGGTTTGGACATTAAATTAAGCCAATGGTAAATGTTCTTTGATACAGTTGCAATAATGGATTTGGACATTAAGTTAAGCCAATGGTAAATGTTCTTTGATACAGGTGCAATAATGGGTTTGGACATTAAGTTAAGCCAATGGTAAATGTTCTTTGATACAGGTGCAATAATGGGTTTGGACATTAAATTAAGCCAATGGTAAATGTTCTTTGATACAGGTGCAATAATGGATTTGGACATTAAGTTAAGCCAATGGTAAATGTTCTTTGATACAGGTGCAATAATGGGTTTGGACATTAAGTTAAGCCAATGGTAAATGTTCTTTGATACAGGTGCAATAATGGGTTTGGACATTAAGTTAAGCCAATGGTAAATGTTCTTTGATACAGGTGCAATAATGGGTTTGGACATTAAATTAAGCCAGTGGTAAATGTTCTTTGATACAGGTGCAATAATGGGTTTGGACATTAAGTTAAGCCAATGGAAAATGTTCTTTGATACAAGTGCAATAATGGGTTTGGACATTAAATTAAGCCAATGGTAAATGTTCTTTGATACAGGTGCAATAATGGGTTTGGACATTAAATTAAGCCAGTGGTAAATGTTCTTTGATACAGTTGCAATAATGGGTTTGGACATTAAGTTAAGCCAGTGGTAAATGGTCTTTGATACAGGTGCAATAATGGGTTTGGACATTAAGTTAAGCCAGTGGTAAATGTTCTTTGATACAGTTGCAATAATGGGTTTGGACATTAAGTTAAGCCAGTGGTAAATGGTCTTTGATACAAGTGCAATAATGGGTTTGGCCATTAAGTTAAGCCAGTGGTAAATGTTCTTTGATACAGGTGCAATAATGGGTTTGGACATTAAGTTAAGCCAATGGTAAATGTTCTTTGATACAGGTGCAATAATGGGTTTGGACATTAAGTTAAGCCAATGGAAAATGTTCTTTGATACAGGTGCAATAATGGGTTTGGACATTAAGTTAAGCCAATGGTAAATGTTCTTTGATACAAGTGCAATAATGGGTTTGGACATTAAGTTATTCCAATGGTAAATGTCGTGTAAGCGCATGTGCAACTGTGACTGAGAATTAAGCAAAACCATTATGGTAAATGGTCTGTTGGTGGATGTGAAAATATGGATTGGTTTTGGACATTTAAGGCGAGCAATGGTAAATTGTCTGTTAGTGAATGTGAAGTTGTCGCTTGAGCAATGGTAAATGATCTGTCAGTGAACTTGCGCATTAGGAAATAAATGGTAAATGAACTGTAAGTGAAACTGGTTTTGACATTCAGGGCAAGCAATTGTAAATTGTCTGTAAGTGCATGTGAACATGCGGATTTGAACATAAATTTAGGTAAACAGGGTTGGATCCAGGATGCAAGTTAGCCGGGTTTTACTTAGTGGTGAAACCTTTTGACTTACCCCCCTCCCCCCCCCCCCCCTCAGAACCAAATTTTATTTGGTTTAAAGGTATGGCAGGGGGTTTTGTGGATAAACCTACAATAATTTTTTTATCAATTTCTAGTCTGAAAAAGTGCATTTTGGGCATAATTGATTACCTTTTCCCCTTATATTGAATTAAAAAGTAAACTTGGATCAATTTATTTTATTTATTTATTTTTTTGTTGGGGGGGGGGGTGGGGGTGAGGGAGATCGCTAGGTGGGCATTTCCAGTGATGAAACCTTTGCAATACTTCTAGGATGAATGGCAAACTTTTCCTGGGATTAATTTTTAACTTTTACAACTAATTCAAATTACAACTTCGCTTTTGGAGGTAATGTATTTCAATTAGGTTTAAACAAATTTTGAACTTGTCATACCAAAATGGTTTGACCCAATAAATGCAGTATATTTTCTTCCTACAGTTTTTATCAAAACTCAGACAGGTTTTGACCATTAAAATATTATAGTTGGAATAATCACAAAATATCCAGAAAGGGATAGGTCTGACATTTTCTAAATTAGAAATCTCTTCAAATCTCCTCGTTTAGTACAGAATAATGAGATGAATCCAACAATAAAAAGCTCACAAAGATTTACGAAAATCAATAAAGCGACACTTGCTTTAATAGAAAAATAGATAATTGTCAACATGGGAACTGCGGAAAGCCCATTTTTTTCCTTCCTGGTAAAACGAAGCTTAGGAACTAATTATTTAGTTTATGGCGTCAATTCAGTTTTACTTTCTTTTTTTGTTTTTGCAAATTTTGAAAAGAAAAAAGAAGAACTCTTCATGTTAATGACTTATGTATATTGAATAAATCCTAAGTCAAGAATAAATACTATCGATAACTATTTTTAATATCCCATTATAATGCTTTCCAATCAATGCTCTTTTGCGACCAAATCTGATATTGAGGTTTATTTTCATGAGATCAAATTTCAGTGACATTAGCATTGATATAACTGGTATTTATTTATCTTTGATGAATTGTCAGGAGACTGAATAAATGGACCAATTGCTTGAAACAATATTGCATCAACTAAACAATTCAACAGCACAAATGTATCTTTGAGTGCAAGTATTATTTCTTAAGCAATTTAGAGTATTATCGTGTGAAACTTTTGGTCCCGATACTTCTACACAGTGTATAAATTCACTTCATAACATAATTCTGTTTTATTTCTTTTAGAGCAACTTTGTGTCACGATATACTGAATATTCTGTATGATCTGTCCTTACTATGTTATAATAAGATGACATGAAGTAACATTTTAATGATTAAGAATGGGCAGAGCTAGCATAGCGAAGGACCCCTTCTTATTCATTAAAATGTTACTTCAGGTCGACTAACTGACTTAGAGTACTACCTCATTGGCTTACAAATTGTCAACGTAAAATCTGATGTAGGAAGAGTGTATCAGATGAGTGGCAGTAGGCGGACCTTTAAACACCCACGAAAGTTGAAATTCTAAATGATTCAGCCTACAGTAGTGCTTAATGATTGCCTATCTGCAAGTTCATTGGCTAAAAATGTAGGTTGTATTCTAAATGCTATTAGTTATCATCTGTTATTCTTTGGATGCATTTGGTTAAACCAGTATTTTTTTCATAATAAAATAAATTCTCAATATTCATTAAATAACAAGTAGACAGAGTTATCATAGGATAGCCCATTATAAGTATAAAATATTATAAAATAGCAAGTCAAAGTGCTACTAGCAATTCAAGTACACATTTACATAATTGTGAAGTAAGCATAATAAAATACTTTTTTTATAAGTCTCCCTTCTCCTTATCATTAGAAGAATTAACATGGGGTGTTCACTATCAGAATTGACGTCACATGTTCATGGATGGTTCTCAATAATAAACAAAAAGAATTTTATTTTTTTATACTTTTCACAATGGATGGCATAATCAAGGGGGTAAATATGTATGCATGTATGCATTTATTAAGGCAAAAAAAACAACAACAACTTTTTTTTCAATACATAAAAAGGATAATTATTGTCATCATTGAAGAATTGTGTTAGAATACGGTAATATTACGGTAATATTCTCTAATATGTTTTAAAGGTTTTAAACTACATATTAAAGCTGCACTCTCACAGATATACCATTTTTACAACTTTTTATTTTTTTGTCTTGGAAAGAGCAAATTTTTGCATAAATATCAGCAAACCAATGATATAAGATTGCTGACAAAAAATCAAATCGTAGATTTTCATATTTCTGTTCGAAAATTAATGTTTTATGGCTAAAACCGTTACTAACGGTTTAAGAAAAATGCATAAAACATCAATTTTTGAACTTAAATATAATAATCTGCGATCTAATTTTTTGTCAGCAGTCTTATATAGCTGCTTTCCATGGATTGTTGCAAAAATTGACTCGTTCCAAGACAAACAATTAAAAAGTTGTAAAAAGCTTCATCTGTGAGAGTGCAGCTTTAAAACACATACTTAAGAATTATCATTTTTTATTTTTTTATTTTATTATTTATATTGTAGGTAGGGTCGGGTAACCCAAACCAAATGTTGTTTTTTTAGGTCCAATCACCAGAAACTGTATACTGTTGTTTATGTGAATAAAAAACTGTTCTGTTCTGTTCTACAAAGAAAGTGTGCAATTTTTTTTATTAATCAAACTTTGAGTTTCACCTTTTTTTAGATTCTCCCTCAAATTATATCATATTTTAAATTAAAATGTACATTTTTGTTTAATTTCATAGTTTGAAAGTGCCCTTAATTAATTTCCAAGGTTAAAAATCCTTTACTAATTGAAATATAAGAACAAAATTATAGTGCACTGTCTTTCATTCACTTCATAATGATAAACACCTCACATAAGCTTTGAAAAGCTTTAACCACGAAGATATGTTCAGTTATACAATTTGCTATAATGGCTTTGCAAATGTGACTTAGAAATATTTAACTATTCCCAGGTGACAAACAACTCTTATCTTTGATGATAGCCCGAGTGGGGATTGAAACACGAATGTTCAGATCAAGAGACCGATATGCTTACCACTCGGCAATCGCCACAGATTGCTGTCTGCACCAAATTGTATTTGTTCTTATATTCATTCCCATTCCTATTCCGTATTGTTAAAACAAGAAACAAATACTTTATCATTATTCAAACACAGCTGTATTCTTATTTTTAAAGACTACTGTACGTGTAAAAGAGAAAAGTCCAACAATAAAAGATTTGGGAAGAAATGGTTTCCATTAAATATGCTACTATTCTTTCTAGTGATAATCCAGTCATTTTTCCGAGGCCAGCTGATGATGATGTCAATTAAAAAGCAACAGCTAAATTCGTGAATCATTTGACTTAAATTTAATAGTGACTTCTTGCAAGAAGAATTTTGTCACTGATATATTTAGTTAACTGAACATGTGACCACTTCAGGTTGCTCAATAAGTGAATGCAAGAAGTCACTGTATATAAAAATGCATTTTAACAAAAAGAGATGCTGTCGTTTTGTGGTTTCAATGACAGCTTGTGCTTTTACACAAATAATATCATTATCACATACAGATATTGAGTTATTTTAATGAAATCATCTTATTAAAGCAAAAATGACATTTATAACAACTAAACATGCAATTGAATAAGTCACATTCTTATCTCTTAATAAGAGAGTATTTTAACTTACCAGTATCAAAATCAGCAAGTATTAACCATTTTTCATAGACACAGACCCCACACAACACGACAGTTAAACAAATGACATCCGATTTCCTATCCAGCAGCTGGTACGGAGAGTCAGACTGCAGCCATTTGCGCAGACTGTGAACACAGTTTCCAATACAATATTGTGGAAGGCAACTTAATAATTTAACGTTACTTAATTTACTTCATTAAATTTTCTCCATAATATAACCTTGACACTCACTTAAAGAAATGTTGACACTCTTTAAACTCACCATTCAGTTCTCATTTAACATCCTTATACTGAGGGTTAAACAGCCTCCCATTTTTGTACCAAATAATATTGAGCTAAGATATTAGGGGTTCAGCGTACCCAATAATGCCAAATATAGAATTTCTGCGTACTGCATACAACCCTCCACATTTCAAGGGGGGATGGGAGAGGGGGGATGAGGGGGGGGGGGGATGAGGGGGTTATGCTTTAATAATGTGTGTGTTACTTTTTGAGTAACAGGGTAAATATTACCCCACTTAAAATCCTTAAACATTAATATTTTCACCACATTATTAGAATTGCGTCTTTACAAATTTAAATATTGACCATGACCTTTAAATTTGAACTTATGATCTCAAAGTCATACCAGCCATCTTCCGAAACCTAGAGACCAAAGTCCATGAGCCTTTAGCTAGTAATTGCAGACAAGTTTGGCAAAAAGTTAACCTAAATTCCTGATCAAACAATAAATTCAATTTTTCCCTGTGTTACCTTTCAGTGTTCCAAAGACCGTTGAAGTTGACCTTTAACCTTGAGGAGTTATATGTGTAACCACATGTATACCGTAGTAGGAAAGTCAAGGCTTGATTTCCCAAGATGCTGGATTCAGTCAGCGACACTTTAAGCTCTTGTTGAACCCGAGTCGATGGAGCAAGACAGAAACTGACATCTCTGGACTAAAACCGGATTACAACAAGAATGAACTGTTTAATTGCCCTTTAGGGAATGGATTTATTTCTATTTTTATTACCCAACGAAGACGATTCTCTTACTTTTCACTAAAATACAGCGTATAAGTACGGGAAAGGTTGATTAAAGTGAGAAAATATAGAGAAATGGAACAATAGCATCAAAAATACCAATAATATTTCATATTCATTTATTGAACAGTTATATAACCAGTTACACTAAACAGCGTCAGTAATCAGACTTTCTAAATTTTTCAATTTCTGAATAATTAATTATCCAGATGTTTTGTAATAGAAGTAAGGACAAATATTAATAATGATATTCTTAATATTTGACAAAAAAGTGAACATCGTTAAACATCATTAACAATTATAACAAACAATAAATACCCATGCAATAAAATTTAATTCGTAAAATAAAATCAGTATGCTTATACTGTACAACAACATTCAACATTTCCAACCCACTGCAGGACTGCGGTAAAGCCTTCTGTTATAAATACCAATGTAATACATGTGGTATTCAGTTCGTAAAATAAATTCAGTATGCTTATACTGTACATTTTCAACATTTCAAGCTTATCGCAGAACTGTTGTAAAGCCTTCAATTTCTATATTGAGCAGCCATTGTTTTGCACTTAGCCCATGATTCGCCCATTCTCCTCAAAGTTCAAACCAACATGTAAATTCTTTGAAATATTAATTCAGTTTCATACAGGATTGAGTATGGAGTCGCCAGGGCATGACCATTTCTGTTGAATATTAAAGAAAACATAGCAGATATAGATGCTAGAATGTGTTTGCCAATGTTGTTCAATGACAAACTCAGCAACTACTTCAAAACCTGCTGCCTTAGATACAGTCACAAACTCTAATGATGCCTTTTCCCGACAGTAATGGCTCAGAAATCGACATTTTTCACGTTCTGTCAATAGAAATTTGAGAGCAAATTCAATACATATTTTTCACATGTTTATTGATTCTGCTACCAATCTGCAGCTGCTGCTACTTAGTGGGCAGGTAAAGGTCAATAACAAAACCAGTCTGCAGTATCCCGGGTCAACAACCAATAGAAATTCACACAAATATAACACAATTATGTATAACAAAAACATTTGCAATAGAAGCATACATCTTAAAATAAATGCTGTTCTCAGATCTCTATATAAAAACGCAGATCAAAGGGAAAAAGTTAATTGCACATATATTGAGTTGACAAAAATGTAGAAAGAAAATATGAATACAACGAAAACAACAGTCAGCATTTCTTATGCCAATGACATGGTAAGGTTGAACAAGTTTGAACTGAGTGACTGGTTATAAGGTGAATGATCAAGTGAAATATATATGTTTATAAATTATATAGAGATATTCAAGAAGACTATATATCTAAATGAAAAGGGTGGATATATACTAACCATCTAATAAAATGTGATCTGTTTTGATTCTATAATTCAACAAACAGATTGCATAATTACACACAACTTTCTTTCTCAGACCATTTTTTAGCTCAAATATATTTTTAAGGGTTTAAGCCTGATTTTAAAAATGACAGGATGTTGCAGAAAAGGGACAAAAGGGGCTTAGGAGAAAAAGGGCATATTGTATCAAGCTGCAAAGAACTAGAACATTACCCGGTATGAATTTGAAAAAAGTGAGGTATTGTGTTTAATTGAAATCATATTAGATTTAAAACAGCCAAATATGTCAAGTTTGTATGTATTTATATTCATATAATAAATTTTAATAAGAAAAAAAATATTTGACAGTTTGAAGTATCTAATTCTATGAAGGCCTCGTTGGTCTCCATTAGGGAGCTTGCAAAAAAGGACAGGGTACAGAACATTTCAATAACTTTTTAGCTAAACCCATACTATTTTAGTTGTACCAATTTCATTCATCAAAAGTTTGATCATTATAAATCTAGTGTGGTACGCATAGCATCATCACTCTGGTGAACTAAATGAAAATGTACAAGTGCCTGGTATTAATAAGCATCATATATTCATAATGAGTCATAGAATTAAAGCATGATATATATATATATACAATACGATCGAATGGTAGGGAGGATAAGCTCATCTTAACAAGATGACGTACACTGCATGGTTTGTGTTACATTGCGTAGGTCTCCGCTGTCAATACTGGAAAATTTATACTGTAACAGATGTTATAAGATTTGAATCATTCATGCAATTGCGTAATTTGGCTTGCAGAATAGTATTAAACTATTATTAAAGTACTAACAATATAATATCTGGCTAGAATTACTTCCAGAATTTTTTTAAACAAAATCATTGAAGTAGCAGGGGTCAAGTTTATGTGACATTTGCAGACTAATTAAAAAGATATTGACCTTTAGTTTTAGATCTTGAGCGAAATAAAATTAAAAAAATTCAGAAAAATTGCAAACCTTACATTTGTGGACAAATGAGGACAAACTTTGAGAATTATAATTTTTCTATATTCAATGCTTAAATACTTATGTCCATCTGTCCATCTAGTCATCAGTCGAACTTAAAATCTATTGAGTTGTGGCCCTTTAAGCAGCCATACATGCCATATGCCCAAATGTGTATGTGGGGGAGGGGTGGGGGCGGGGGGTTGGGGGGTTGGATCCCCCGCAATTTCAGCTGTTATATGCAAATGTATCATTGAGTAGCTGTTAATAACAGTTTCATTTGTTTAAGCTTAAAGAAATTTACAGGTAAAAATACTATATATGTCTGAAACATTTATATAGTGAAATGAAAGATATAAGAAATAAGAAATTATGCCAAGCAAATAATGAGAAAAGGGACTTATTATTTCAAATAACTAAATTAACAGAACCATGGGGACCGAGGGTAAACATGTACATGTATATGGGAAAATAAAGGGGACTTCATTTTCAAATAGAAAAGAAAAATTCATCTGCATTTCAATACCGGTAGTCATAGTAAAGTGCAAAATAAATAAATAACAAGGACAATATTTGAAAAATAACAACAGACATAACTGAAGTTATAATTTCAAGTGAGATGAATGTAAAAAGATTATTATGCAAATGATGTGTCAGCTGATAGGCTTATTAGTATACAACAATTTTAAGATAATGGGAAATAAAAGTTTACCTGATAAAAGCAGAATTGTGTGGAATGCCATTAATTTTTTTTATGAACAAAGTAAACCAACAAAAATAACTCACACAAGCACTGTGTTTCAGAAAACTAGAATTCTAAACAATACCTTCAGGCTTTCCAGCAAATTATGGCCATAAATGGCTAATTTCAGAGCTAAAACTAGGAAACCATTATAACAAACCAGTGCTTTGGCATTGGCTGTGAACTCATAAATCAAATATTTATACAAAATTTCACAGCAAATCCCAAGCCACTGGTAAAAGAATGAAAAGCCATTTTGTTGATATGGTTTAGATATACAAACAAGGGGAGAATATATGAAAATGCATGCATGTGCAGGTCAAGATTAGACTTCAGAGAGGGTGCAACTTGGGGGCTACCAATCCTTAAAAAAGAACAATAAAAAGCTTTGGCCTACAACTGTTGTGTGTGTGTGTGTGCGTGCGTGCGTGCGTGCGCGTGTGTGTGAGGGGTTGGTGGGGTAAATTCGGGCTAATTTCAGTCTAAAATGGTGCATTCTGGTGTATGCTTAATTTTACTGTTTTTTGTTACAAAATGTGAAAATTAGGAATTTCAAAGAAGACATAGGCTTTACGAGATTTTTTTTACACTTTTCATAGCGATTTAAGCAATTTTATTGCTTGAAATCCTAAACCTACAAACACATGGGTAGCTGTGTTTGTTTCTATGTTTACATCTATTCTATTATAAATAAGGAAAAAAATGTTTTGGAGTATAAAAATAAAATACATCACCATGTTAAGTTGAACTCATTTCAAGGTATTTCCTACTGTTTTTGCTGCAATAAGTCAGAGCAAAAAAACAAGAACTTAATGCACCAGTCAATTGTAAACACGGCCCCCACAGGCACGGGGAATAGCGGGGACTTTGACTTTCGGTCCAGCTAAACCCCAGCTAAAATCCCCGCCCTACACAGCCCATTTCCCCGGCTATCCCTGGTATACCCCCGGACCTGGGGGGGGGGGGGGGGGCGTGGTTCAATTGACTGGTTCATAACAACTGTAGAATCTTACTGTAAGTTTACTGCTCTCAATCCTGCAGTGCGTTCAGTAAGGCGAACACTTACAAAACGCTAGCAAACGCTTTGCTGTTGCAACGCCGCCATACAATGCAGTCAGGGAACCAAACAGCAAACTTTTGCCGCAAACAGGTTTACTGAACGCATGGCAGATTTCAGGATTAATTCTGCACTTGATAAGTAAATATTATTAGTTCCCCCAAACCATTTATTTTAACCCATTATATTATAGCTACTACCCAGGTTCAAATTCAAATAAATGAGACATATATAGCATATGATTACAACGATGTCGGGTAACTTGACATGACACACGCATGCAAGACTATCAAATTAACCAAATAGTATACAGAAAATAATATTATCAACAAAATAGTAGCCTAAAAAAGATACCTGTGTTTAGAGCAACCCGATCTAATGTAAACTATTTTTCGACCGTAGATAAAAAAATATCTGATTTTCTGATTTTCAGTTGTCGTTGACTGTAAAGACCATTTGTGATAACCATTTGATACACAAAGTATCGAAATATAATGGTAAGCATGACTGTTTTCACTTGCCCTGAAAAAAACCTTTGTCCCTACCCTTCCTAACATTTTTGAGACCGTTGCCCTAAACTCAGATAACTTAACAAGAACAATTATCACAGGTAAATAAACAGACAACCAAAAGAGCAGAATCCAAATTAAACATTAACTACTTTCCAATAATAGACTGTCCCTTAAGATTGCGTTCAAACTGATCCAAGGTGGATTGTTTATACAGTCCAAGTTTTAAACCAGTCTTAGCCCTGTTTTGGTTCACGTGCTTAGTTGGAAAGGGATTGAAGGATTTCTTTGGCATTTTCACTGTTTTCATCTGTGGCTCGATGGAGTGTAGATTGCTTGGTCCGAGGGATCTTTTGGTCATATAATACTGCTGGAACGTTAGGTCCGCCTTGCTTGCTGGGTTGAACACTTCAGGTATACGCAGAGAGTCATCCGGAGGAGTGGATAAATATGGGTTCTGTAATATTGTTGATCCTAATGTTAAGTCTGAACTTAAGGTTACAGGACACACTGAACAAATCTCTCCTCCATTGGAATCTGCAGTTACCCTTATTTCCTGGTTTACAATTACATCACTATTTTCAGAAAGAGATTCTGATTTGGCAGCAATGTCTGATATTACATCAGCAGGTGAATGTTCACACTTTACATCGTCATCCTTTCTTAAGGTAGCATATGTCATGGCACGTTCTTCATCAGTTCTCTCATGGATTTCACCTTTGTCACTTGCACAATGTTCACTAAACTCCAAGGAACCATCTAGGCTTATATCAGTTTCATCAAACATCAAGTTTTCAATTGCAACTTCATCTGTCTCACTTATTTCAAAAGCACCAACATTGTCATCAGCACCATCAACCACTTTATTATTACATTCAGCATTTTCTCCATGGGATGAAAGATTTTTCACAATATTATCACTCCTTGCATCAGCATCTGTTAAATTTCCAGGTATAGTCTTTGCATCTGCACCCCAGCTATGTGAGATATCCTCACAAAATGATAATGTTTCTTCAGACACTGATTTAAGTTCAACCTCTAGATCCACACTCTTCCCCCTTTCCACACACACATGTTGGGGGGAAGTCTCTGCTGAAGAGGCTGATAATGAAGATGAGTAAATGGAAGTTCCCAGCCCGGAATCACTGTGTCTGAATGGACTAGCTGTTCCCTTAAAATTGTATCTAGATATTTCATCCAGCTCAACGTCTGATTCACCAATCTCTTTAAAGTCACTTTTAATATCAAGATTTACTCCAACAGCAGTAGTGAGACTTATTTCATCATGAGATTCATCCTCCTCATTATGAGCACCTTTGGTATCATTTGGTTCAACATTTGTAGCACTGTTATTGTTCACATTTTCTTCATCAAGGTTAGGTATATCCTTGACATTAGCTTTATCAGTGTTATCTTCCGAAGCATTTGAATCACATTCTTTGGTGTCATTTGTTCCTGATTCATGAGTTTTTTTTTTTATTGCATCTTCATCGGGATTGTTAGTGCTCACATCTGCAGACACTTTTTCAATGTCAAGCTCATCTTTACCAGCTTTATCTGTGTCTGTGTCCGCTGCAGAAGCTGTTGGCGATGGCGTCCCTCTGTCAATCTTTTGCCTGATTGGAGATTTCTGGGCCCATTTGGCAGGCTGAAAGTTGAATTTCACGGGATAAACCTTTTATAGTTCAAAATTGTATGCATATTAACATTCATTGTAACTCTATTTTTCTTTTTAAACAAAGCCACACTTTTTTTTATAAACAAGGCTAAAACATTATCTTTCGACCACCATAAACAACAAACATAATCAAACCCTGCGGGGTATTTTTATGTTAATATTTCAAACCTACCTGTACATTTTTCTTGGCAAGCCCTGGGATCAGTGCTAGTGGTGTAAGATTAGGGTAGACACTGGCAATCCTGGGTCCGGCGGCAACACAGCGGTTGCGGCCTTTCCGGTCTTGCTTTGTCACAAACAGGTGGTTCATGGCTACGGGTGTCTCTATCATGGGCATCATGGGTTTTGCACGCGTGGCCTGCTGTCTCGCGGTGGCTGCTGTAAGGTGTCAACAATTATGTGTAGTTCAGTTATTATTACAAAGCACTTAAGAATTACCATACTCTATCGCCTACAATGCCAATATGATTACTTGAAAATTACTAAGAAGTAAAGCCGCAAACTAGCACAATATGAATGGCATACTTGATGAAGGGAAGTTATCAAAAAAAACTACTATCTATTGACATTAAGAGTTATCTCTCTTGTACAATTTTGTCAAACAGATGAAAATCACAGAGCAAACACCTATGGTTATTTTCAGTACCAAAATGGAGCATTACACAAAAATTATTATGGCTGGAGTTATGTGCCTTGCTTGTGAAAATTGTCTCTGGAAACAAGTGTACCAAGTTTCATTTGAATATTATTGAGAACAGTCTTGAAGACGCTGATGGCACCAGAAACCTTTAACAAAACCTGACTTTTCGTCTTTAATCTTATATGAATCATAAAGTGGTAGATTAAGATAAGATTTATACATACAGAATAAATCGATCAGCACAAATGACATATTGTTCAATAGTAAAATAAACAAATTCAATTCAACAATTTCTCTATAAACTCCAACTTACAGTAAGATGAATCAGAAAGTGGTAGATTAAGATAAGGTTATATCGATCAGCACAAATGATATAATTGTTCAATAGTACAACAAACAAATTCAATTCAACAATTTCTCTAGAAACTCCAACTTACAGTAAGATGAATCAGAAAGTGGTAGATTAAGGTAAGGTTATATCCATCTGCACAAATAACATAATTGTTCAATAGTACAACAAACAAATTCAATTCAACAATTTCTTCACAAGCTCCAACTTACTGTTCAGTATGACATGAGCCTGGTTCTGTCGCTGTGTAAGCTTGGAGTACTGCTTCTTGAGGGCGCTGATGTCAGTGCTCATACGCTCCATGTACGCAGGCACACTAGCAGAACCGTCTGATGGTCCGTACGCCCCTGGGCCCAGGGAGGAAATGTCTGGGATGCTTGAGGTACGCTGGTCACCATCCAAACCTGCTTGGCGTACATGATATACATAATTGTTAATAGTACATCGCTTCTTGCAAGAACATTAACTTTATACAAATGTTTCACAGCTCTAGGAAAAGTTACTTCCCTTTGATTCAATAGGCAACACAGCAATCCTAATTCTTATATATTTTTAATGTACAACTAGTGTTTAACTTTTGTTGTGAAGTTATAAATGTATAGCGTTGAAAAAGTGTTATATTTCTAGCACAATAAATCAAGTGTATATGACATAAATAAAAAAAAATCATTTGTGGCTATTCCATATGATATTTATTAATCTCAATTTCCAAAAAGAGATAAAAAAAATCACTAAGGCTCAATGTTATCAATATTAGAAAACTTGTTCAATAAATTCCATATAGTTTGGCCATTCATGTAGTGTCTTCCAGATATTAAAGATTGTTGTATCTTTTTTTATTCAAAATCATCATATTACAAGAGATGTTTGTCAAACATTATGCCCCCTGAGCGCCAAGTTGCCAGAAATATTTGGACAATTGAATGAAATATGCATGGACTGAAATGACAGCTGATTTGTCATTGGATGCATATGAGGCAGGTCATCTACTGGTCATACCTAATCTTCATGTCAAGTTTGATGACCATAGGTCCGGGAATTGTTGAGTTATCACTCGGACAAGCTTTGGTCTTCCAACAGACCGACCGACATGTGCAAAGCAATTATATAACCCCTCTGCTTCGAAGGGGGGCATAATTAAACTAGATGTTCACTGAAAACTGATACTTCAACTCATGCATTTAGTGACATATAAATTTCTACTGTCTACTATATAAGAAAATAAAATATGGACAATCAGAAAACCTTTTTTCAGCTTACAGTCACACTGACCTTGACCTTTGACCCACTGACCTCAAAATCAATAGGGTTCATCTGCTGGTCATGACCAATAAGCCTACCTAGTATGAGGTCCCTGGGTCAAAGCGTTCTCAAGTTATTGATCGGAAACCGTTTTTCATGTTAAGGTCACACTGACCTTGACCTTTGACCCACTGACCTCAAAATCAATAGGGTTCATCTGCTGGTCATGACCAATACACCTACCAAGTATGAGGTTCCTGGGTCAAAGCGTTCTCAAGTTATTGATCGGAAACCGTTTTTCATGTAAAGGTCACACTGACCTTGACCTTTGACCCACTGACCTCAAAATCAATAGGGTTCATCTGCTGGTGATGACCAATACACATACCAAGTATGAGGTTCCTGGGTCAAAGCGTTCTCAAGTTATTGATCGGAAACCGTTTTTCATGTAAAGGTCACACTGACCTTGACCTTTGACCCACTGACCTCAAAATCAATAGGGTTCATCTGCTGGTGATGACCAATACACATACCAAGTATGAGGTCCCTCGGTCAAAGCGTTCTCAAGTTATTGATCGGAAACCATTTGGTATTCCGACCGACCGACAGACAGACAGACAGACAGACAGACAGACCGACCGACATGTGCAAAACAATATACCCCACTTTTTTCAAAAGGGGGCATAATAAGGCGACTTGCATTTCTTTAAACATATCAACGTGTTTATATAATAAAGTTACAGTGATTGTTTTTGGAATTATTTTTAGTGCCTGTGCCTTGCAAATAAGGAAAAAGTTGACTTTGAAAAAATACAAAATCAGGCCATAAAAGCTAATGTAGTGGTAAATATACCAGTTTTCACTTTTTTGTTTATTCATTATTCTGTGAAAGAGTTAATCTTGTTAAGATTTGTTTATTTTTCAAGAAATTCATTGCTTTTTAATTCATTTACATCATCTGCAATTATCAAATAGGGAAAAAATGATAAATTTTTGGGAAAAATGGAAATTTTTTCACAAGGGAAAACAGCCTTTAAATGGCAGAATTGCATCCAAAAAAATCACTGAGATATAGTTGAAGACAGGCAAACTCACACTAAATTTATTTTACTTGGCAAAACCAAGTGTAGATAACAAGTAACACACCTCTATGTCGCCCCCCGCTGGACACCCCAGTTGGGATAAACCCAGTGAAACAGGTTATTTTTTCAATGTCCTCTTCATCAAGGTCATCCTCGTCGCTAGGCAACACCACACCCTCTGCACCTGTGGTTGACCTTGCCTTGGTTGCCGGGGTAAAAGGTCGGATGTTGTAGGTGTACTTCTCCCTCAGCTCTGTCAGTTGTTGAAGTGGGAAAGGGGCAATCAGGTACACACTCTGAAACAATATTTTTTTATGAACTTTCAAACAAATGTTGTCTTCTAAGATGTACTCATACTCCCAAAAAAGCAGTACAACAATTCATACAATTGTTTAAATTTACTGAAGATTATGAATAGATATCAAAAACAAGGGTTCTTGGAGGGATACTGTGTTTAATTTGAAAGAAAGGTGCACAAAACACAGTAATTCTACCTTATGAGGTGACGAGACCCACTAGTCAGTTAATATTTGTGCATTTTCAGCTATTAAATACAAGGATAAAATCTTGTTATCAGTAATTAATATTTTCCATAAATGCATAATTAGTAAGTGGTTAAAGGTTATCATTCAAAATTTATGTTTGCTATATATGCTTATGTTTTGATTAAAAATATGAGTTCAGCTTTAAAATAAATTAGGTAGTTAAAACATAACTAACAAAACTTGAGCAAAGATGGCCAGAGAGACTAACAATGAATGCAGAAAGAACTGAGATGAATAACATTTACAGATGTTTGCCAAATATCATCCAATGATTTAACTGAATATTGAAAATGCCTTCTGCATCATCTGATATGTTCCTGCATGGAATCTGACCTTTGCCATGACAAAAGTTATCATAACCTATCTTAAGTATCCAAATTCAATATCATTCAAACAGTGTTTGCAATCATTGAAAATCCTTTAAGCTCACCTTGATCATGGCGTCGGCATCGAGCAGATTACCCTCCACCATTTCCTGGGTGATGTCTCCCATCAGTGTGTAAAACTCATCTGCTGATCCCACTTGTAAGATACGACTGAAAAATGGAGGGCAGCCAGTTAGTTAAACATGTTGTTGACCCGGTTAGCCCTGTGGATAGCGCACACGCTTCTCACCTAGGCAACACAGGTTCAATTCCCGGACAGGGCCCATGTGTGTTTGGTTTGTGGTCACCAAGCCGGACAAGTGGGTTTCCTCGAGGTACTCCGGTTCCCCCCACAACACAAGACCACACTCTCGTGTAAAATCATTGTGCTAATGAGAGTGATTTATATAAATAAATGTTGTAATAACTTGTTGTAAAATAATTAAGCTTAAACTTTCATAGTCTAACATGAATAGGGTTGCTACTTCATGTCGCTATGATTTGTACAAGCAATCCAAATCTATGAGAAAATATGCCTTAAAATCTGAGATTTATAAGGGATGTTTCTGATAAAAAGTTTTGCAAATAAAGATTATGTACTGATTTTATTAAAACAAGCATTACCTATACTTTTTATATAATGTATCTTGTATAGCTGAGTGGCTGACGGCAAAAACTTTACAAACAAATTAAGAAATGAAAACTTCAGAATTCCATAAAAATTCAATCAGATTATGCCTCATTCAACAAAGTTTCAAATAAACTTGTTTAAGAAGAAAATCCCCCTACCTCGAGAGTTTACCCCAGATAACGAGGGCTGTGCGAAGGAGAATCTCAGAGCCGTCCAGCAGCACACAATCCCAAACGCGCAGGACAGTCGACTTGGGCAGGCATGTTGCAAACAACGTCAGGAACCACTGCATCGTGAACACGTTGGTCAGCGGAGGCTCGTAACATCCTCCTAGTAAATAGTTTTTACAATCTCAAATTAGTTTAAAAATGAATGAGTCATGATTACTAAACTATCAGCATGGATTTTCAAATACAGTCGAACCCCGTGGACTCGACCTCCCAGGGACCTACGGAAATACCTCGAACCTCAAAATTTTTCAAGCCAAGCGGGATTTTTTACCTGCAGTATAAAGAAATCTGTCCTTAACATCCAGTTCAATACCAATGAGGAATCTGAGCCAAGGGAGTTCGATCCAACAGGGTTTGACTGTATATCTAAAACTAGTGACTTTGGATAACTAATGTTAAAGTTGTGACCTGAAGGGCTGTCTAATAAGAATTGGACTGTTCTTAAGCCAATGACTTTCTTAAGATTTGGCTAACATGAGTGGAATATGGTTTGGGAGCCCTACAAAACATTGATTTTTGAAAACGATTTAATAGAACAGTAAAAAGACATGATGTTGTTTATTTTCACATGTTGTTCATTTTAAGCATAACCAACTCCATCGTCAGCAACCACGGTACTTTCTTCTGTTACACTTCATACATACCTTGGGACAATTGGCTGACAAAATCTGGTTTTAATGAATATGCATGGGGCAGGAGAGACAACTCTTCTTCCAATGAATTCGCATGTTACACTCAAATATTGTTCAATAACTTAACAGTGTCAGAAACCTCCATGGCCATGAGGTCTTGACTACTGCCACAGATCATAGGCAGACCCGGTTCAACTCCGGCAATTGCCAGAATATTTTTTAACCATAAAGCATCTGGTACTTTGCGGAACCAATGAAACTGCCTCATTAATTATTCATGAATATGAGATTTTTCTAGCCAAATTGCCCACAGTACACAACGAAGCATAGCGTAGTGTTATCAGGGTATATGACGATGAACCACCTCAAGTGTTGACTTAAATTTCTATCTGAGTCACATAATATAATTCATCAGCAATACCACTCAAATTCACCCTCACCGGTAGACTGGTCCTGCGCGTGCTGGAGGTAGTCAAGGTGACGGGAGAGTTTTGGGAAGATCTTGAGCAGGTCCCTGAATACGGCCATGTCCACGGAGAGTGCACGCAGGTTGTGGGCAAAGTAGCCCTCTGGCAATACCTTGTCTATCAAGAATATCATCACCTGAAACATGGAAAAAGGATTGATTTCAAACCATTTTGTTTGATTCTTAGTGCTATAAAATAAGATTTATTTGGCCTAATGAGAGCATGTTTCCTACTCTGAACAAAAATGAAATGAAAATGTGCTTTACAATATTGCACAATGAGTGGGATAAAACATCTCCAAACAGGCAATGCCCCATTGTCCCAAAAATACTTCAGACAACTCATTCTTTGAGAAAATAAGCTTTAAAATGATTTTTTTTTATAGTGAAATGACTTCAGATTTCATTTAATTATTAAATTTTTACCTGAGTATTTTTGTGATATTGGAGCAATTAAATAAGATCAATCTTAAATTTAAGAGTAGAATCTGAGTGTTTTGATTGGACAGTGAAATGAATTGACCAATCGTCTGATTGGAATCACTTAGGCATGTATAAGGATAAAAACTACCCCAAAATGCCACCCCGATCTTGGGTTAAGCCACAAATTTGCAAAGTATCCGCTGATGAACATTCTGTTAATTGCTTTGAAAATTCATTCAGTTAAAATTTTCAGAGTCCTTGAATAATAAGTTTGAGCATGTGTTTATCTTTTATGAGACCATTTTGCATGCAACTTGGTCTTGACTTGTAAGGTAATATGTCTTGACTCCATGGCAACTACCAAACCCCACAAGCTAAGACAAAGAATAGGGTGAAATAATTATTTTCACTGAACATAATACTGAAAGAATATCTATTATCATAGTAATCATCTAAGAAATCGTCCATAACAAGTCTACGAGATATTTTTGGTTTGCCTTTCTCTTGCAGGCCTGTCTGACATATAAACAAATATTCCAACAGAAAAGGGAATAAGGTATTACATTCGACACTTTATAACTTGATAACGAGATACAAGGAAAACTTCGCCAGCCAATACAAATCGATACACTTAGCAACTTCAGCGCCAGTCCCATAAGAAAATACCAACGAAATAACATGATTAGATGTGCTTGATGTTTCGTGTATATGAAATAACTACTGAAATATTCTTTGTCTGTATATGTGAGTCTAGACACTTTGAGTGCCTTTGAGTGCCTATGAGCAAAACCAACTGTCAGTTCCTAATCTACAAACTGGTAAATATTTTGTTCATATTCAACACATGTGATGTATTCTTGTATAACCTAACAGTGACAAATAAAAGCTGTTTTTTAACTTCGACAAACATGGTTTATATGAGATGCATAAAATATATGATGCATACATATTATTTGCCCACCATAACAACATAATAAATCTAATACATTTTTTCTCTCTTCATATCCCTGGCTATCTTAGGGGTGAAAGCTAATAGCATTGAAAGCCAAATTCATTTTACCTCAATTCAAAATCGGGCCAATCTTAAGGTGCATAAAATTACTCTCCTAGAATCTTGATACCATTTCTTTGTGAAATTGAGAAGAGATCTTTCTCTGTTATTTGGTGAAATTTGGTTTTGGGATAGAACTAACAAAAATATGTTCCTTATATTTCTTGAGTCAATAATACAATAGAGTGCAATTCATATAGCATATTTTATACCTTATTGACATAAACATTTCAGAGATTAATAAACATGTAACCTTGTCATTTCATCAAGTCTTTGGTATTCATGTAAAATTTGATACCTAGCCACCCCATGTTATTTGGGTACCACAGGAAAGTGTATTCCTTACTGATCACTTATAATATGCCAAATAATTAACTGAAAATGTATCACAGATAAATTAAGTTATGACAGATGTAATTTTCTTTTCTTTTTCTTATGTGGTATACAGTCGAGTTGGCTTGACATCATCGGTACCAGCCAAAGTACTTTGAGCCTTGCAAATAACAAGCTAAGTGGGAATAGTTACATAGAGATCGGTCCTAAAAAATTAACATCAAGTTCAAGGGAACAAGAAAATCGAGCCAAGCCATATTGAGCCATCGTGTTTGGAATGTATTAAATTGACATATTCTTCCTCATCAATTTTGACCCTAAAAGAGTTATACTCTAATACTACAGGGTCACCAGATGTCAAAGGAAAGGAAAAAAGATACCCAATTTATTATGTTGCAGAAGTCTGCCACTAAAATTGCCAGGGTTTTGCGGCGAGAGAAATTTACTTTGTTTAACAATCTTTTAGACAATAACCAAGCTTTTTCGGAGAGAAAATTTAATACACTGCCCTAGTTTTCAATACATTCAATTAAAGGCATTCACTGAGAAGCAGCCTGTTGAAATACATTAGATGAAGATCATAATTTCTCGAAAACAAAGTAAGGCAACTCATAAAATTTAGTTATTGTCAGTTTTAATTAGTTGGACATAATTCATGAGCTGTACTAGACACAATATAAAGTGTCAAAAAGCTTAGACATCAGCTGTATTCATGTCAAGTTCTTGTAATGAAAACAAACATGAAAAGAAACACTGTGTTTTCTAAACATTTCTTTCAAAATTGACATGACATCCCTCATATAAACCATTGTTTTTCAATATTTATTCATCCTTTTAGGTAAATTAAAACAATTGCATTAATTGGGGTACATCTGGAAGTAAGAGTTCAACTTTAAGACTAAAATTACAATGCAATACTACTGGTATATAATATGCAACTGATAAATACTATAATTTTATGATTTTTTTTCAAATCTTCATACTGCCTTCTATGCTTAAATAAACAAATCAAAAGCTTTTAATGACTTTTTAGATGACGTGTAAATCATCCCAGACACATGTTGTTGTTTTTTCATTCCATTTTCTTTGGAAAATTACACTTTATGACAAATAAACCCTTCCAACTCATCCAACTTAGAATGTTTATGGCACCTTCCAAAGAGGTTGTCAATACATCTTATAAAACTGGTCTGGGTTTATAACATGCTATACCGTAAATATAAGCTTTAGTTCTCTCAGACAAACGAGTGTCAGACCACCATCTCATTACAAAATAGTTTGATGTTCAACAGTGAGAAAATCCATACAGTTGTGGCAGATCCATGGTCTAGTGGTAACACACTTGACTTTCAATCCAGAGGTCGCAGGTTCTTTCCCCGCCGCACCACTAAAAAAAACTACTCGTCAAATGGGGATCCTGTGTGACAATGCTATACACTGGTGCATGTTGAAGAACCAGGGTAGCTCTAACTAGAGTAATATTCTGTCTGTGCACAAAGGTTCAAAAGCCTAAAATGACTAACAATCTTATCGGAGCACTTGCTGAATGGGCAATGCCTCAGTGTATGTATATGTAATCTGTTATTGTTGTACAGTGACGTTTTGTCTCTCAACGAGTCTGTAATTTGGTCAAAGCCTTGTGCCCCTAAATATGGGTAATCATTCAGTTTTGCCTACTGGGCCACCATTAGACTACAATCAAATCACTTAAAGGGTTGAAAGGCTTTCGGCCTGCTACATTTTGTGAGTATAGTCATGTAATAATCATACAAATTAACATAAACATCTAAAGATAGAATGTGCATGCTCACGAATTCCTTCACAAATACTTTAATATTTTTTGCTGATACTCCATTAAATCAAAACCATTGAGTATCAGTCACTTGAAATACTCCTTTGATATGTGGCGTACCCAATTGCTTATGAAACAAACCTTATCTGGAACTTGGTTTCATAAACAATGCATTACCATGGATAAAGCATTTAGACCATTTTTAGTAATATGTACTCTACACTTCAAACATGACTGAGTCATATTTAATTTACTACCAGGGTATGACCACAACCAAATGCGTCCATCAAAATGCATTGGACATGTTAATTTAGTTTATGTTTGAGGTTTCTTGTTACAATGACAGGATCCTCTTGCAAAATTGCTCTGGATCATATCACCCACATACAATTCCCTGTATGTATTGATGTATCTTAATATTCAGCCCTCAACCTGCCTTGCCTTGTCACTCATAGACAAAATGAACAGATTTTTATCAGTGGTTCATAAATATGCATATGCAACAAGCAACACCCCAACGATTACTGATCCTAACTGAGAAATCTTCCACTTTCTGTTCCATTCGGCACTCACAAATTGTAGCAGGTCAAAAGCCTGTCAACGCTTTAAGCGCTTTGATTTTAATTGTAAAATTGTATAATATGCATTCAGTTATGGTTAAAGGTTGTTGGTACAAAATTAAATGGTTTTATGCGACACAGTACGTACATTCAAACAACCTTAATAAAAAAATGGTCAGTTAAGAGCCGATTCAGGCTATTTTAAACATAGAAAATATCCTAATGAATGACTTCAAACACCAAAAAAACTGATTATAGGATAAAATGAAATATTATTATTTCTTTTAAAACATTTTGGCTTGATACCTTACATCAAATGAGCATTTAATTGCATCTTCAATATGATCCATGTTTTTTGTGGGTTAAATTCCCGGGAATAAACATGTACAAATCCAAAGACCCAGATTCTATTTTTAACCAATAGTATTTAGTTCCCCTGCCGCAGCAGAAATATCTACATGTATTAATTTTGATTCAGTACTCATTCATTTTGAAAAAAATGCCTATTCTGCTTTTAATATTGCATTTTGTTAATGGCGTTATTAAAATAATTGTATTTCCTATGATTTTAATTGGTCAATTTCGCAAAAACGCAGTTTAATTGCACTATATTAACCGCATATCATATTATGGATACACACTACAGCTCTATGGTTGTCAAGCTTCTTAATATGCATAGTGCAGCTCCATAGCTATAGCAGCAGATTGGTAACTTAGGTAATATAGATGTAAATGTAAATTAGGTCATTGACCACGGCAGTTCTGGGCATTAATTCATCAAATGTTAAAAATGTTGTTCTGCTGATTAGATTCCAATTTAATGTTATAAAAGTCTTCAGGCTAAGTGGCCTACAGCCTAAAAAAAGATAATATTTTTTCAGAATCTTGGTTTTGAATGATTAAGCTAATACAATATTTAATTAAATAGTCTTAGAGCTAACTTTTTTGAAGGGTAATATTTTAAGCAAAATATATTTCACTAGTAATCAAATATAGCTCTTAACTTCCTACCGAGCTAGTCGAGTCCATAAAAGCCATTTCATAATGAACGAAATAAGCTCTTGCCAGGAACTCATTTGCCTGGTTTCCTAAGGCGATTGGCCAATTTATTACATTGACAGGACATTTCATTTTCTGTCCCCATCAATCTTCATTTAATGCCTTAGATGGCAAAGAAATCGGCCAGTTTCCCTCCTTTACTAGGAATTTTTGCTACTCAAGTCCTCTTGAAAATTCAATTTATGCTTCCTTCTAGAAATTTATTGGCACTTGAAAGACTTGCTTCGAGATTAAACAAGCCAGTTTTGTTCAAAACACAAACAAATTGTTTTATGCCAGTAACAGAATCATTTAATATACATACTTCAGAAAAAATCAGGTCTATAAAGATATCTGGCTGATTTATACAAAGACTGTAATACATTTTGTATGTTTGCAGAAAAATCGAAATATATTTATGTTCTTAAAAACACACAAACAATTTATCATATTTAAGAAGCTATAATTCGCTTAATTACAGAGAGCTGCCTGAAGAATAATCCACTTACAGAGACAGGAGATATTTCTTGACAAGGACTCCCCTACGACAACACTCCCAAGTCAATTACGTCAATGTGCGTCATACAACCATTTGTCAGGCACACACTTTACCGTTCACAATAGCCATTAATGAATGCCTTTGCGTCCTTTCAGAAGCGTAACTGTTATAACTATTGTACAACAAACCCTTCGGAGTTGAGGGAATAGTGACAAACATCTGAATAATGATGTTATTATGTCAAAGAATGCTTTTAATCATACACACATTCCATATAAAGAAACGGAAGACAGCAAAATATAACAATTGGTGCACAACACATTGTATAAAAATGCTCATGTCTTCTTATTAGAAAAACATTATATACAACTGTGTTCCTGTAAACCAACTGATAAGTCTCATAATCATACACATGAATATAGGTGCCAATAACCACTTATTGTATTGTTGATACAGAGGCCATTAATCCCTTGGAGTATTGTTGGTATAGGCGCCATTAACCTCAGGGGATGTTGTTAAATCGGATGCCATAACCTCTTGGGGTGTTGTTATTATGGATGCCATAACCTCTTGGGGTGTTGTTAATATGGATGCCATTAACCTCTTGGGGTGTTGTTAATACGGATGCCATAACCTCTTGGGGTGTTGTTAATACGGATGCCATAACCTCTTGGGGTGTTGTTAATACGGATGCCATTAACCTCTTGGGGTGTTGTTAATACGGATGCCATAACCTCTTGGGGTGTTGTTAATACGGATGCCATAACCTCTTGGGGTGTTGTTAATACGGATGCCATAACCTCTTGGGGTGTTGTTAATTTGGATGCCATAACCTCTTGGGGTGTTGTTAATACGGATGCCATAACCTCTTGGGGTGTTGTTAATACGGATGCCATAACCTCTTGGTTTTTTTTAATACGGATGCCATTAACCTCTTGGGGTGTTGTTAATATGGATGCCATAACCTCTTGAGATGTTGTTAATACGGATGCCATAACCTCTTGGGGTGTTGTTAATACGGATGCCATAACCTCTTGGGGTGTTGTTAATACGGATGCCATTAACCTCTTGTGGTGTTGTTAATACGGATGCCATAACCTCTTGGGGTGTTGTTAATACGGATGCCATTAACCTCTTGGGGTGTTGTTAATACGGATGCCATAACCTCTTGAGATGTTGTTAATACGGATGCCATAACCTCTTGGGGTGTTGTTAATACGGATGCCATAACCTCTTGGGGTGTTGTTAATACGGATGCCATTAACCTCTTGTGGTGTTGTTAATACGGATGCCATAACCTCTTGGGGTGTTGTTAATACGGATGCCATTAACCTCTTGGGGTGTTGTTAATACGGATGCCATAACCTCTTGAGATGTTGTTAATACGGATGCCATAACCTCTTGGGGTGTTGTTAATACGGATGCCATTAACCTCTTGGGGTGTTGTTAATACGGATGCCATAACCTCTTGAGATGTTGTTAATACGGATGCCATAACCTCTTGGGGTGTTGTTAATACGGATGCCATAACCTCTTGGGGTGTTGTTAATACGGATGCCATTAACCTCTTGTGGTGTTGTTAATACGGATGCCATAACCTCTTGAGATGTTGTTAATACGGATGCCATAACCTCTTGGGGTGTTGTTAATACGGATGCCATTAACCTCTTGTGGTGTTGTTAATATGGATGCCATAACCTCTTGAGATGTTGTTAATACGGATGCCATAACCTCTTGAGATGTTGTTAATACGGATGCCATAACCTCTTGGGGTGTTGTTAATACGGATGCCATTAACCTCTTGTGGTGTTGTTAATATGGATGCCATAACCTCTTGAGATGTTGTTAATACAGATGCCATTAACCTCTTGGGGTGTTGTTAATACGGATGCCATTAACCTCTTGTGGTGTTGTTAATATGGATGCCATAACCTCTTGAGATGTTGTTAATACAGATGCCATAACCTCTTGGGGTGTTGTTAATACGGATGCCATTAACCTCTTGTGGTGTTGTTAATATGGATGCCATAACCTCTTGAGATGTTGTTAATATGGATGCCATAACCTCTTGGGGTGTTGTTAATACGGATGCCATTAACCTCTTGTGGTGTTGTTAATATGGATGCCATTAACCTCTTGTAGTGTTGTTAATAAGGATGCCATTAACCTCTTGGGGTGTTGTTAATACGGATGCCATAACCTCTTGAGATGTTGTTAATACAGATGCCATAACCTCTTGGGGTGTTGTTAATACGGATGCCATTAACCTCTTGGGGTGTTGTTAATACGGATGCCATAAACTCTTGAGATGTTGTTAATACGGATGCCATAACCTCTTGGGGTGTTGTTAATACGGATGCCATAACCTCTTAGGGTGTTGTTAATACGGATGCCATTAACCTCTTGTGGTGTTGTTAATATGGATGCCATAACCTCTTGAGATGTTGTTAATACGGATGCCATAACCTCTTGGGGTGTTGTTAATACGGATGCCATTAACCTCTTGTGGTGTTGTTAATATGGATGCCATAACCTCTTGAGATGTTGTTAATACGGATGCCATAACCTCTTGAGATGTTGTTAATACGGATGCCATAACCTCTTGGGGTGTTGTTAATACGGATGCCATTAACCTCTTGTGGTGTTGTTAATATGGATGCCATAACCTCTTGAGATGTTGTTAATACAGATGCCATTAACCTCTTGGGGTGTTGTTAATACGGATGCCATTAACCTCTTGTGGTGTTGTTAATATGGATGCCATAACCTCTTGAGATGTTGTTAATGCAGATGCCATAACCTCTTGGGGTGTTGTTAATACGGATGCCATTAACCTCTTGTGGTGTTGTTAATATGGATGCCATAACCTCTTGAGATGTTGTTAATACGGATGCCATAACCTCTTGAGATGTTGTTAATACGGATGCCATAACCTCTTGGGGTGTTGTTAATACGGATGCCATTAACCTCTTGTGGTGTTGTTAATATGGATGCCATAACCTCTTGAGATGTTGTTAATACAGATGCCATTAACCTCTTGGGGTGTTGTTAATACGGATGCCATTAACCTCTTGTGGTGTTGTTAATATGGATGCCATAACCTCTTGAGATGTTGTTAATGCAGATGCCATAACCTCTTGGGGTGTTGCTAATACGGATGCCATTAACCTCTTGTGGTGTTGTTAATATGGATGCCATAACCTCTTGAGATGTTGTTAATATGGATGCCATAACCTCTTGGGGTGTTGTTAATACGGATGCCATTAACCTCTTGTGGTGTTGTTAATATGGATGCCATTAACCTCTTGTGGTGTTGTTAATACGGATGCCATTAACCTCTTGTGGTGTTGTTAATATGGATGCCATAACCTCTTGAGATGTTGTTAATACGGATGCCATAACCTCTTGAGATGTTGTTAATACAGATGCCATTCAACACTTAGGGTAGTTTAATAAGGATGCAATTAAACCCTTGGAGTGGGCCATGTGCCAATAAAAAACTGTAAGGCTAAAGATTCTACATCTCTCATTGCAATATATCTATATACTAATTTTTACTTCAATGCCAACAGCAGTTTTAAAGTCACTATCAGGACAAGGGTATGATGGACAGACAGAAAGACAGACGGACAAATCAGCGACTAAATGCTTATATGCTCCTCTCTATCCTCCATGTTTTAAGAAACCTTGATACATTCTGCTGAATCAAAATAATTTTCAGATAATTAAGTCAGGCTTTGCACAGAAATGGATTGTTCTCATGAATGTAATTAAAAACCTTGTTCTAAGAACACATTATTTGATTTCATGTTGAAAGGGATTAATTGAAAAGAAATAAGATCTTACTTGATAAATCCAGCCAGTTTAATGAGCTTTCTACGCAACTTTCTAAGAAAATGTAAAGGCTGAATATTTCTATAGATGTTCTGCAGGAAGAATTGTAAAATAATTAACCCGTGTAAACAAAAAATCACGTTTCTGACAGTATGTCACATTATCTGACAGTATGTCACATTATCTGACAGTATGTCACATTTTCTGACAGTGTGTCACATTTTCTGACAGTATGCCATATTTTCCGACAGTGTGTCACATTTTCTGACAGTGTGTCACATTTTCTGACAGTATGCCATATTTTCTGACAGTATGTCACATTAACTGTATGTCACATTAACTGACAGTATGTCACATTTTCTGACAGTATGTCACATTTTCTGACAAAATATATAAAACCATTCTTGAAAGAAAATTACACAGATTTTCAGTGATTTTTTTGGTGCAATTTACTGCCTTTTAAAGGCTGTTTCCCCTTGTGAAAAACTGTCCATTTTTCCCAAAATTTTATATATTTTTCCCAATTTGATAAATGTCCATTACATTAATGAATAAAAAGGCAATGAATATCATGAAATATAAACAAAATCTTGACAATACTTACTCCTTCACAGCATAATGTATGCATAAAAAAGTTGAAACATGTAAATTTGCCATCATTTAAGCTATTTTGGCCTGATTTTGTGTTTTTCCCAAAGGCGACATTTTTTCCCAATTTGTAAGGCACAGGCGGAAAAATAATTCCTAAAAAAATCACTGATTTTATTCTTTTTTTACATAGCTATAACCTAGATATTCACCTAGATATTCATAAATATGGGATTTACATGCATTATTTGTAAAGAAAAACTAGAGATTGCTTTATGGAAAAAGTGCTTGTCTCTTCTTTTGTGTGGTCACAACTCAGAAATAATCAATGATGGACATGATGTTTGTACTTTTGGACTGGAGACGAACTAACAGTGACCTTGGCCTTTTAACCCTTATTGAGTGTAAACTGTTTTTTCACCTTAAGGTCACAACAACCTTGACATTTAACCTCAAAATCAATATAAGTATCTATCATGTGTTTCTGGTACGGATAGAAAAATCCGACCCGAGGGCACGTGCGTAAGCCGGTAACGAGGCTTGCCAAGTTACCGGCTACGCAGTGTGCCCGAGGATCGGATTTTCTATCCGTACCGGAAACACATGATTGATATTTTTTCTTGCATATCTTAATTTATCAACTTGTGGAAAAAAAGACGTCGAAAACGAACTTTTGTACAATTACACCAAAAAGCGCGTGCGACGTTGTTTACTGACGTCATAGAGTGCAGAAATTTTAAATAACTAAAAATTACGACTATTTATTTTCAATTTTAATTAAAAGTATTGCAAACATACATATTTGATTGCGCTTTATTGAAATGGCATAATATTTTTTTTTATAAACCATGGAATAAAAGAAATAAGAAGTGGCGCGTTGTTGCGCGTGACTCATCTTACATGGGGTATGTAAGATGGGTTTTTCCAGCACTGGTCACATGACTGGAAACACACGTCCGGTATGCAAGAATAAGGACTATCATATAGTCATGACCAACTCGCATACCAAGTATGAAGTTTCTGCACCCAAAGAATCTTCAATCATTGAGTAGAAAACATATTTTCACCTAAAGGTCACTGTGACCATGACCTTTGACCGTCTGTTCTTTAAATCAAAAGGTGTCATTTAACGGCCATGAACAACATGCATACTAAGTATGAATATGCTGGGTCCAAGCGTTCTGTAGTTATTGACCACAAACTAAGTGGTGACATACAGACAGTCATATTGACAGACAGGGCAGTAAAAATGTTTTCCCGATGAATGGGGAAGACACAATAAACTCAAGCAAACCTGGAATTATCTGATAAACTACTTCAAGAGCAGACAAGTGGAATATTATCTGTTGGCATCTTTGTGAAATTAATATTTGAAAATCCTGATCCTGAAGCAAGTTTATTCCCCATTTTCGTGTCCCAGTAACAGGAATCAACATCTGAACTCTCCGAGTGTTGATGAGTTCTGACATGGAAAGTTTGGAATTACATTTTCAATCAAAAAATTTCAATTAATTAGGAAACACAAATATCAGGGAGGGTTTCTCCTTCTTTGAAAATGTTTTGTGAGTACATTAAGAAAGACTTTAACATGAACTATAAATTTAATAAGAAGGATAAGAATAATTTTCAGCCAATGAAATTGCAGATTGTTGTAATTTAATCATTTAGGATGCCAATATTGTGCGGGTTCGCCTGCTACCGGAATGTTGACAATGTATATGCCAATGAGGTTTTAAGTCAGTTTACTTCGATGACCTGAAGTAATATCTTAATGTTTAAGAAGGGCTTGTTCTCTCAGCTCACTTTGCCCTTTCTTAATCATTAAGAATTTACTTCATGTCATCTATTACATTGTAAAAAAGTTTCCATGCTCTTCAATAAAGAAAGTCCTTAATATATCATCATCTAGATCGTTGCTTTTGAAAAACACTTTTGTTTAACTAAGAAGGGCAGAGAACCAGTAACAAACATTTTTTCTATCCATCCCTTTGAAAAAGCAAGATAAATTGCAGCTTTTTATTGTGAATCAATATGAGACAAAAGAGGAATAAAACTCTGTTGACCTTCAATTCTTTGAACATTGACATTTTATGAAATGAATCTCACTTATCTAGCTCTATTGGAAGGCATTTGCATGTGATACATTTGAGGGAAAAAATGAAGCACAAAGTTGATGATCAGAGGAATTTTTTGAAGTTGATATTCAATTGCTGATGAATTTTACAAAAAAAATCCATTTGTGTCATTCATTTTGGTAAATGGAATAGATTTAGACTGTGAACAGAATAATTCCATGCTTTACATTTGCTTTGTCCACAGGAACTCACACTTGGACTGGTGGAAACATAAAATTTCTATGGAAGAGAGTGGTCTAGTGGTATAGGTTTCCGCCTCTCACCCAAGAGGTTGTGGGTTCGATCCCCACTAGGGGTAATTCCTCATGGCCTCTCAAAATAACACAGTACTGGTTTCTGCCCAGGATACATACTGGAGAGTGATTCTATAAGCTATCAGCTTTCGTCAAAATCAAGCTTATATAAATTAGTACATAATTATTAAGGGTTCTAGGTGAAGTTGCATAAAGAAGCAAGCAGTTAGAACATTTTCACTTTCACACCGTAACTACAAAATATATTATCCATAATCCACAAACCTTCAACGCATCAGCCTCCTTCCTGTCCATAACGTCCAGCAGCAGAGCAGCAATGACGTTGAAGCCCTGACAGTATCCGACGGCCTTGTTCCAGCGTGCGTAAGCAAGCAGTATACGCTTGAGAACTGCACGTTCAGCCTCGTTGTCTTCACCGCTGAAACCACTGCACCCCGTCCTGTGTAAGTCCTGGTAAGGTTCAGATAAGACAAGATTGGTTGTATGTAACAGACACAATTATGATATTCATGAATTTGAACAGAGAACCGTACATATTTGACAAGCAACATCTTTAGCTTAATTTTTTCAGCATAACTCATCGTATTTAAAATCAGTACATACACATGTATAACAAACATAAATTTTGAGTGATAAACCTAATACTTCTTACTAAATAATGCATTTATGGAAAATATTATAAATTGCTGATAACCAGATTGTAACTGTGTATTTAATAGCTGAAAACACATAAATATTAAATGACTGGTTGGTCCTAAAAGATTTACAGTAATAAATTATCTTCTCATAATACTGTTTCCTTGATAAGAACTATTGTTCTCAATATTTATTACCATATTCCTTTTCAGTAAATTAAAACAATTGTTTTAATCATGGTAATTCTTATTAAGTGGGAGTGTTTTTGTTTTATTTACACCTCATTAAGAGAAACGAATATAAAACCAACAGAAAATGAAATAAACCACTTTATTTGAATTTTTGACATATTTCATCTAAGGGCTATTCCAGTCAAACATATAACCCCCGTGGGGAAGGCAATGATTTTAATAGTAATGGGTGGGTGTCTTTTTCCACTTATTTGGATCCCAAAAGGGTAAATCTGCTTCTGTAGTGAGGTTGAATAATTCAAAAGTGCCTTCCTCCCGGGGGGTAAATGTTTAAATGGAATAGCCCTAATTTGAAAGTATCTTATTTAAAAAAAAGGGTTCAATATTCAAAAAGTAACCATTTCAATAAAACAAGAGCTGCCACAGAGACAGCGCGCTCGACTATTCCGCCGCTTTTCAGTGTAAGGATTGAAAAGTTTTGGCGAAACATGGATCACTGTAAACGTAGATAAGATTTTAATGCAATACATGATGTTTTTGCTGAGATATTATCATTAATGTGCTTACATGCAAAATTTAAACCAAAATTTCTAAGTCCAATAATAAAGGGCCATTATTTGCAAAATACAGTTATCTAACTTGGATATTCAAGTAGGTTGGGTTTGAGTACCATTGTATAAAGTCTCAATGAAATACATGAAGTAGTTGCCAAGATATTAACCTATGTTTGCTTACATGCAAAACTTTAACCATAATTTCTAAGTGGCATAATAAAGGGGCAAAAATTATATAATAGGCAAGATAGAGTTATCTTTCCTGATTAATTAAGAAGGTTGAATGGTTGGGAGCCTGTGTATGAAGTTTCAATGCAATACATGATGTATTTGAATTTCAATGTCAAATAAAAAAGGGCCATCATTTGAATTAAATGCAAACTAGAGATACCTTACTTGGTTATTTAAGTAGATTGGATGGTTAAGTACCATTGTATAAAGTCTAAATGCAATACATGAAGTAGTTGCTGAGATATTAACCTATGTGTGCTTACATGCAAAACCTTAACCAGAATTTCTAAGTCAAATAATAAAGGCCCATAATTTGCATTATATTAAATTAGTAGGTAAGATAGTTGGGAATACATATCAAGTTTCAATGAAATACATGATGTATTTGCTGAGATATTGACTTAAATGTGTTTACATGCAACACCTTAACCAGAATTTTTAAGTCGAATAATAAAGGGCAATTACTTGCATTAAATGCAATCAAGAGTTATTTAAGTAGGTTAGATGGTCGAGTACAATTGTCTAAAGTCTCAATGCAAAAAATCAAGTAGTTGCTGAGAAATTAACCTACATTTGTATGTGTGCTTACATGCAAACCCTTAACCAGAATTTCTAAGTCAAATAATAAAGGCCCATTATTTGCATTCAATGCAAACTAGAGTTATCTTACTTCTTTAATTTAGTAGGTTAGATAGTTGGGAATACATAGCTAAAGTTTCAATGCAATACATGATGTATTTACTGAGATAATGACTTAAAGTTGCTTACATACAAAACCTTAACCAAGGTGTGACGCCGACGCCAACGCCGATGCTGACATTGACGCTTGGGTGAGTAGTATAGCTCTCCATATTCTTCGAATAGTCGAGCTAATAAAAACAGTGACCCACACAATGTTCATATCAAACCTTGACAATCTGCATGCCGAGTGTGTTGTCATCCGGGTTGCTCCTCTCGTTGAAGGCAAACTTCACTGTTCTATCCCAGTTAATCTTCAGCTCAGAGATGTACTGGTCTGCTAGGCTCAGCCATACCTGAAACAGACAGCAACATTATTAGGTTTTTGTGATTTTGAACAAATCAGTAGTGATTCATACTTAAGCCTTCTGGTTCCAGTTAATCTTCAGCTCAGAGATGTACAGGGGCCAATTTCTCGAAACTTATTAAGCTTAACAGGCTTAAGTAGCTAATTTCAATTAGCCAAAATACATTCATAAATTTGATTTTGATCAATGGAAAATGGTTTATTGAAAATATCATAAAGAGTTTTACTATCTAAAGTCTAAAAACTCTTAAAGCAGTAAATATAACACAAATTATAGAACAAAAACGTGAGCTTAGCTTAATCCTGTTATAAGAGACTTAAGAAGTGTCGAGAAATTGGGGCCTGATCTGCTAGGCTAAGCCAAACCTTTTACAGAGAGCAACCAGGGCTCTCACTAGGCTAAAAATTTTGGGAGAAGTGACTTCTCCCTTCAGTCAATTTAGGGAGAAGTGGGGAGACGGGGAGACTTTAGGGAGAAGTGATACTTTTTGTAACACCTGATACAAAAACTATGCCATACCACACACCTGGTTTTATTCACATTCAAACTGATTGCTATAACAATATAAAATGTTCATAAAAAATGAAACAAAAAACCAAGACAGCTAAGGATTTGAAACAATCAAAATGATTAATAAGGTAGGGTACGAATGTCACATTCAGCTATGCTGTTATTTACTTGTCTCTGGCTAAATAATTTTAAATATGCTGACATTTAAGAACCAAATGACATTTAAATCACAGTCCTAAGTGATGAAAACTTTACCAATACATAATGGGAGGTTGAGAAATTAACTCGGAAAATTGTTCTGACAAAATGGCGATCTCGCTGCTTTTTTGACATCGTAAACAGGAGAAAAATACTGTAAGTATTAAAACTCTACATAAAGCAATAAAAAAAATGTGTTTACAAATCAATTTTTTATCGTAAACATTTCACTAAAACCAATCAAATATTTGGTGATACGTCATGTTATTGATTTTCTTAGCCCCACCTTGCCGATGGCCCGAGATGGCTATGACCGTCTGCTTCATACACAACAATGTTTAAAATGTCTTGCATTGTTTGTTCAATACATATATCAATTACTTTTTAATTTCATTAATGCTTGACACAATTGTTCATAATTATGTCGCCTTTTCTATCTCATTTTAACGAACATATATCATTTGATCAGGGTCTTCTCAATGTACATTCTGATTGGTTAACTTTCAATAGCTCCGCCTACCGGCGATGTTTTGGTAATTGGATGACACGGTCCAATTATCGGATTAGGAGATTACCAAATTTTATGATTGGCTAATTTCGATGTTTTGACTAATGAGACAGTGGCCAAATAATCACTGATTGACAGATTTACAATGTGTTAAAATTTTCGGCGAAGTCAATGTCGCTTTGATGACACAAATAGGCGAAGTCTGGGAATTTTAGGCGACCACTTCGCCCAAGTCGCCCCCTCGCAAGAGCCCTGGAGCAACAATTATCAGATTTTTTTTGTGGTATTAAACAGACAAGTAATGGTTCAAGCTAATCTTTCTGGTTCCAGTTAATCTTAAGGTCTGAGGTGAATTCTGTCAGCAAAACTTAATTACGCCATAAGAATCAGGCGGTAAAACTGTCTGGAAAGTAAAGTGCTATGCAATATCATGGCCTACTGCAAAGTTCAATGAGGAATTAGAAGAGCTTTAATACACATAACAGAATTACTACAGAAAAAACTGTTTAAAATCCTTATGTTTAAGACATTTATAAATAATCAACATACTGAATTTCTAGTAAACTTTAAAGCTGCCCTCTTACAGATCGACCGTTTTGACAACTTTTTTATTATTTTGTTTTGAAATGAGCCAATTTTTGCGTAAATGTCTGGAAAACAGTGATACAAGAATGCTGACAAAAGATCAGATCACACTGTTTCATATTTACACTTGAAAATTGATGTTTTATGGCTAAAAGCGTTAGTCGCTATAAGTGTTACCAACGCTTTAAGAAAAATGAGCATTTCGACAGTTTACCAAACAATTGGGATCTGTTCTTTTGTGAGTTATCTTATATGACTGCATTGTAATTGCTTTGGTTCAAAAATCAGCTGATTCTGAGGAAAAAATAAAATAAAAGTCAAAACTGTCAATCTGTGAGAGTGCAGCTTTAAAATATGTCTGCCAATTTTATACTATTTACTTTATCAGAATAAAACTAAACTACAATATTTCGTTGGACTTCAGTTGTTACATATAGTTACTGGCAGCAATTCCATCAGGATTAAAATTCTTAAATGTTTAAAGTCGAAAAATAGGTCTCAAGAGCCTTTCATTGAAGAGATCAGACTTCAGACTTCCAATTTCCAAACATCAAACTTGAAAATTTTGCTTGTAAACAAATTCCAATCAATGCTCAGGAGAGTTCCAAATATGTGAGATACAAATTATTCTAAGCTATCACAAATAAACTTAAATCGATACATTTTTTGGGAGACAGCTTAAGAACCATAATTTGGGGCTTAGAGAATTTGAATGTAACGTTTAAGTGATACTCATATTCAAAATAAATACATACACATGTATAACAAACATAAATTTTGAGTGATAAACCTTTAACTACATTCTTATAATAATGCATTCATGGAAAATATTAAATTCTGACAAGATTGTAACCGCGAATTTAATAGCTAAAAACGCAAAATATTAAATGACTGGTGAGTGCTAAAAGATTAACATGGATTAAGCATCATCTCATAAGATATAAATACCATGTTTTCTGCACCTTTCTCTCAAATTAAACATGGTATCCTTTTAGAGAAACTTTGTTTTCGATATTTATTCATCCTTTTCAGTAAATTAAAACAACTGTATTAATTGTGGTACATCTTATTTGGTAGTAAGAGTGCATCTTTAAGTGAAAATATTAATATTTTGAGAATGCAGTTTAATCAATCTAATTTAGACAGCTTATTTGTTCTTTTACTAATCAGCCAATGACGAGATGGAACTGTTATGTTATGTCTACTAACAGTGCATGCACAACTCTTATATTTGGTAATCTCAGCAATTTTTGTAGCAGATTGCAAAGGTTGACATTGAAGAACACGCAGAAATTTGCAAAATTGGATAGTCATTCAGAATATTCAAAATTCACTCCCATTTTGTGAGTATACCAGCCCAATTTCAAACCCTATTACAAACAACCTTTTTTCTTCAATAAGATTATATACTAGATTGAAATAAACATTCATTACATTTAACTACTGAACCAATTTAGAATGCCTGTCACAAACAATACTTAAACAGACTTGTGAAAGTAAAATTGTGTCTTCTTCCAGGAAATAACCTTACAATGACTTTTTTCAAATGAATAATCATGACTAGTATTAATGATCACTGATCACATAAAGATCAATGTTATTTGAATTTGCAAGTGACCCTAATCTAAATTAAATTTGTGACACTAATGTAATGCTTAACTGACATTACTGGTCTTAAAATATTTTGTTGTTCACACGTTGATAAGAAGCCCTACCGGTAATGTTATTCTAACTTTCATTCTAACAACTTCAAGTTACCTTCCTCCTGAACTCTACAGGTATTCCGAGGGGCAGCCTGGCAACAGCTCTCATAGCATCCTTCCATTGGTCAAACGCACTATCCCCAGCCTGGGGCGACAACGAGAAACGCATCCTTGTATCTATTCCTGAAATATGTAATATTCATATAATTTTCTTGTGCCTCATAATTTTATACAGACCTGATAGTTCAGAGATTCAAACAGCTGTTAATTGTAAACTTTAAAAAATAGCCCCGAGTATGTTTGTGTAGGCTTAAATCCCTTTTGAAAGTTATTTATATCCATTTCAAGGTTTCTCTTACTTATTTTGATGCAAATGTCCAAGCAAGGAACACTTTTTACAACAATATAATAGTCTGAAGTTACCAAAAAAGCTTAACAAGAGCTGTCACAGAGACAGCGCGCTCGACTATTCCGCCGCTTTTCGGTGTATGGATTGAAATTTTTTGGCAAAACATGCATGGATCACTGTTAGATTAGATTTCAATGCAATACATGATGTGCTGAGATATTTACATAAATTGAATTGGAAAATATTTGAGGTGGTACGCAAACTTTAACGTAAATTCTAAGTCGAAAAAGGGGCATAATTCTATCAAAATGCTTGATACAGTGACCTCCTCCTGAGTACAGGTTGGGGGCATTATGTTGAACTAGCGTGCAAAGTTTCAAAGCCAGATGTCAATTGACTTTGAAAATATTTGAGGTGGTACGCAAACTTTAACGTAAATTCTAAGTCGAAAAAGGGGCATAATTCTGTCAAAATGTTTGATACAGTGACCTCCTCCTGTGTAAAGGTTGGGGGCATGATGGTGAACAAGTGTGCAAAGTTTCAAAGCCATATGTCAATGGACTTTGAAAATATTTGAGGTGGTACGCAAACTTTTATGTAAATTCTAAGTCTTAGTAAATTCTATGTCGAAAAAGGGGCATAATTTTGTCAAAATACTTGATAGGGTTACCTCCTCATGTGTACATATTGGGGGCATGATGGTGAACAAGTGTGCAAAGTTTCAAAGCCATATGTCAATGGACTTTGAAAATATTTGACTTGGTACTCAAACTTTAACATAAGTGGTTACGCCTACGCTCGTGTGACTAGGATAGCTCTCCTTATTTTTCGAATAGTCGAGCTAAAAATGGTAAAGACGCCTTTTGAAAGTTATTTATATCCATTTCAAGGTCTCTCTTACTTATTTTGGTGCAAATGTCAGAGGAAAGAACCATCTTTACAACAATACAATAGTCTGAAGTTAAGACGCCTTTTAAAATTTATTTCTATCCATTTCAATGTCTTTCATACTTATTTTGATGCAAATGTCTGAGCAAAGAACAATCTTGACAACTGTACAATAGTCTGAAGTTAAAAGCTTTCAACCCTGATTTCTAGATTAATCCTGATTGACAGAACCACTGAGAGTAACAAGAACCAATAAAGAAAAGAAAAAAACTGTTCAACATAAATAGATTAAAACAATGTTGATAATCTTCCACAATTTCATACATGTGAACTCTACCAGCGGTAGGTAAAATATAATGCTTTAGAGACACCGCTACCAATATACTGCTCTCACATCGAAATCTACCGCTATTGAAAGGTCTTCAAAAAATTTCCCTCAAATTTCTTACAAATTGGCCTTAAATTTTCTTTTAAAAACCTCAACATTCTATCAACCAGGCTAAAATAACCCCAATGACCTGTCAGTTTTAAAGAACATGGTGCAATAAACATTTGTCAAATAAGCCGAACTGTAAGTTACCAGTAAGGTAGTCATTAAAAGACCACTAATCAGCATTCTTTGCTAACTGGCATCCTACTAATTAGCATTTTTGTAAATCTCAAAGACATTACAAGAAAAAAGTTGATGCATAGCATCAAGTCGGCGCATTGAAATTAGAAGAAAAACGTGCATGCATATATTCAAAAATGGTTATTTTTCAATGATAATATTTTTGTTTATGTTGGGTGTACATATGCTCGAAGGGCATTATGGTTAATAATATTGTTACAATAGTTTAAGCCCGGAATTATAGATATTCTGTTGTTTTTTTCCAAGCTAATCCTCCGGTTGAAACTAAATTATAACAAAAATATACATTCGTTTCTTCGGAAGAAATCGAGTCAATGGTCTAATACATAGATTTCAAAAGCCTGAAATTCACCTTTTATTTGTACCGGCATGTTATGTGAATTCCTTGCTTTATATTTTGTATAAGTGTTTGTAACACATTTCACTCATATGAGTAAATAGAACGGGGATACAAATACTATACATCAAGAGGGAATTATCTGGAGTTCATGGCATTTTCAAAACAAACAATTAAGCTCAAGGTTAATTTTTCAAAACTCGGCATTTTTGCTGTCACCAAGGGAGAGTACTGCGTAGGAGGTTTACAAACATAAAGGATATTGTAATAGTACCGTGTAGCCTTGGGCGGAAGTTGATATCAATCTGAACACCTCGGCCTGTATCTCTCGCAGATGGCCGAGTTGTTATGATTGAGTTGGTATTTAAAATCAAAATTTTCAAAATGATAAGCAGGGCTATTTTAATTCAAGGTTTCATTATCAATTAAAGTGTAAAGTTTTATAAAACATACTAAATGTCATATTTTATCATGCAACGTAGAAACTATTGAAAGCATTGTTCTGTAATTTATGAACTAGTCCCTAAGTTGGAATATTTCTAAAGTAATATCAAATATAGTCGGCGCCCTTCTGGGCGCCGACTAATAAAACTGCCGAAACATCATAGAAAACAACATTCCCAGTGTGATATAAATTATCTACAGTGTATAAAAATTTATGACATTTTGGCGGGAAAATTGACATACACAATTCTGCAGTCGTCTGCACTAACACTCGGACCTGTTTGGGCAGTTTGATTTGATTTATTAGCAGCTCCACTGAATATAAAGTAGATTTTACAAGTCAAAGGTAATATTCCTACTGTTTTTCAATCAAAAACACTGACAATTGACTACACTCTGAACCATGACAAATTTTATGCGTATTTTCAACAAATCTAAAAATAGTAACAAATATCAAGTTTTTGTTTCCATTGTTTAATTCCATCATTGTTTTTGACTGAAAATAAAAGGAATAAGACATTCTACTGCTATTGAACCCAATCTACTGCTTTGGAGACCTAAATCTACCTCTCTATCATTGCCAGAGGTTCACATGTCAGCAATTTTATTATTTATATTACAATGCTCACACTAATATGTAAACCACTAGGTAGTCCAATGTGATGACCTGTCACAAATCCATTATAGATTATCCAGTAACTATATGATAGCCACTCCTCAAGGATCGCCTTCCAGAGAATAGACACTCTATAAGGTGAATCAATGATTCCCCATCACAGAGAACTAATCAATGCTAATCACAGCTAAATCAACCATGTTTCATTTGTGAGCAGGAACCATACAACAAATTAGTTTGTATCACAGTATAAATCAAATAGTTCATCAATTAAAAAAAAAAATGAATGCAAAATTTTAATCATGCTTATTATATCCATTTTCCTTGACACAATTAAAAGTTTCAGCGCATATTTTTCAATGTGTTCATTTCAATGTTTTCAACTGTCTATGTAATAGTTAGATGACATGAAGTAAGATCTTAATCATTAAGAATGGGCAGAGTGAAGGTATTATGGGCAAAAAATCAAATGAAGTTCTTTTTTCCCCCTCTTAAACCATCTAATTACATTTTGAAGCCATTATTAAGGAGAAAAAACCTATTGATCCAATGATTAATTATTTGTGGGATGTTTTTCCATATTTAGAAGTAATTAACCTTTTAGTCGTTCTTATGAGACGCTGCCGGCTATATTAGAAATAAATAAGGCATAGAGCAACCACAGATTTCTTATCAATAATAACTCCATGGATGTTCTTAGTGGGCAAGGGAAAATAATTTTTATATTTTTTTTTTTTTAAATGAGATATATATATAGTGCGAGGCTATGACATTGTTCTTACTTCAATAAATATATGTGTTTTAAATACATTCGTACACCTCATTTTCATAATATAGTATGTTACAGACCTTTTTTCGGCTATGTTCTGCACAAAAACTAATATAATTCATTTTCTAAAAATTTGGATGATTTTTTTTATCCAATTTAGTCAGAAACGACAAAATATCAATTTTTGACAATTGCCTGACTAAACGCGTAAAACAGAACTTATTTTTCTGTATTAGCTGAAGAATCTTTCTGAAAAGTTTCTTTTGCGAACAATTTTGAAACTAAGAATTCCAGTATACAATCTTTTTTTAATTGACAGTGAAGTTTCAAACAAAAAGCTCCGGTGACTTTTAAAACTGTTGTGATACAATAACTTCATGAATTAAATATAGTAGACCAAAATAGCTTTGTTAATTAATTAATATGTCTGAAAATAGCTCATTGAGCTAATGTTTCATCTTAGCGTATAAAAGATTTGAAGGGGGCTAGACACCAGATGGTTAAACATTCTGCAAAAACAGTATTTCTCAAAACAAGCCAGGAATTGTCAATGCCAGTTAGTAGGAGGCCGATAATACATCACTTTACATGGTAAAAATAATGAACGGAAAAATCATGTTGCTGTCTGAGCAACCATGTTTCCCCATTTAAAAATAGCCCATATTGGTTTCTGAGTTCAAATCTTACCTGTTTATGAGTACAGATAAACATACAAGTACAGATGAATATACGATGCTATTTTTAGACGTACTCTGGGGATTAACGTGGAAGACAACCTCAGTAAGATTTGAATTGGAACAAGAGGCCCAAAAGGGCCTATGCTCTACTGGCATGGCTTTTGTGGTCATATCAATCCAGAGCATGCATGTATGGGTAAAAGGCAACAGACATATAGTTTATGTTTTGTGTTTGGGTTACCTGAAAATGTTGCACGTTCAACATCTGAGCCCAGAAAGTATTGTAAGCAGATTAGTTGCATGAACTATTTTAATATGTGCCAAGTAAAAGTCATCTGACAAAAAAAAAATAGTACTCATAGTAAAAAAATTTGTAGTTTTAAAAATTAAATAAAGTTGGTCAAAAGGTCAAAGTCAAGGGCATCCTAGGACAACATTGATCAATTTGAACAAACATTCACAATCAATTGTGCTGAGATGGATGCACGAACACACAAAAAGATTTTCAAACCTTTCTCGATTTAAGTTTACCAAACCTATGAACCCTGGGCGTGGCCAGTAATGTCACCAGGTGCATAACTTGAACAAACATTCACAACCAATTTTGTTAAGATGAATGCGCAAACTACAGAACTTATAGCTAAAAAATGGCCTTTGGGCTTTCAACAAGAACAAGGCAGTGTAATTCACAAAATCAACTGCAGAAGCAACAAGAGCTGTCACAGTATGTGACGAATGCCCCCGAATGTGACATTGACCTACGAACAAGGTCAGTACATGAAAAGTTGATCTTGCCTTTAAGTGTCAAATAAATATGGCAAGTTATTTTAAATTGCCTCTGAACATCAAAAAATACCACCCATACTTGAAAACCTACACTGTTATGTCCTTACATTCAGAATTCCCTTGTGAATAAACACAGTGTATCTTTCACCTTAGAGGTAGGGACATGGGTCTTGCACACGACGAGTTGTCTTCGTATGTGGAACACATATAGCAAGTGATTTTAAAATCTGTCCATACAAGGGAAAGAAACAGCCCGGACACGACAACCTATACTCTATGTCCTTATATGCAGCTCTCCATTGTGAATAAACACTAAGTATGACCTTGACCTTTGAGGCAGGGACACGGGTCTTGCACGCGACACGTCGCCTTGGTATGTGGAACACATGTGGCAAGTTATTTTAAAATCTGTCCATACAAGGGAAAGTTACAGCCCGGACATGACGACCTATACTCTATGTCCTTATATGCAGCACTCCATTGTGAATAAACACTATGTGTGACCTTGACCTTTGAGGCAGGGACACGAGTCTTGAACGCGACACGTCGTCTTGGTATGTGGAACACATGTGGCAAGTTATTTTAAAATCTGTCCATACAAGGGAAAGTTACAGCTCGGACACGACAACCTATACTCTATGTCCTTATATGCAGCACTCCATTGTGAATAAAAACTATGTGTGACCTTGACCTTTGAGGCAGGGACACGGGTCTTGCACGCGACACGTCGTCTTGGTATGTGGAACACATGTGGCAAGTTATTTTAAAATCTGTCCATACAAGAGAAAGTTACAGCCCGGACACAACAACCTATACTCTATGTCCTTATATGCAGCACTCCATTGTGAATAACCACTAAGTGTGACCTTGACCTTTGAGGTAGGGACACGGGTCTTGAACGCGACACATTGTCTTGGTATGTGGAACACATGTGGCAAATTATTTTAAAATCTGTCCATACAAGGGAAAGTTACAGCTCGGACATGACAACCTATAATCTATGTCCTTATATGCAGCACTCCATTGTGAATAAACACTAAGTGTGACCTTGACCTTTGAGGCAGGGACACGGGTCTTGCACGCGACACGTCATCTTGGTATGTGGAACACATGTGGCAAGTTATTTTAAAATCTGTCCATACAAGGGAAAGTTACAGCTCGGACACGACAACCTATACTCTATGTCCTTATATGCAGCACTCCATTGTGAATAAAAACTATGTGTGACCTTGACCTTTGAGGCAGGGACACGGGTCTTGCACGCGACACGTCGTCTTGGTATGTGGAACACATGTGGCAAGTTATTTTAAAATCTGTCCATACAAGAGAAAGTTACAGCCCGGACACGACAACCTATACTCTATGTCCTTATATGCAGCACTCCATTGTGAATAACCACTAAGTGTGACCTTGACCTTTGAGGTAGGGACACGGGTCTTGAACGTGACACATTGTCTTGGTATGTGGAACACATGTGGCAAATTATTTTAAAATCTGTCCATACAAGGGAAAGTTACAGCTCGGACACGACAACCTATACTCTATGTCCTTATATGCAGCACTCCATTGTGAATAAACACTAAGTGTGACCTTGACCTTTGAGGCAGGGACACGGGTCTTGCACGCGACACATCGTCTTGGTATGTGGAACACATGTAGCAAGTTATTTTAAAATCTGTCCATACAAGGGAAAGTTACAGCCCGGACACGACAACCTATACTCTATGTCCTTATATGCAGCACTCTATTGTGAATAAACACTAAGTGTGACCTTGACCTTTGAGGTAGGAACACGGGTTTTGCACGCAACACGTCGTCTTGGTATGTGGAACACATTTGGCAAGTTATTTTAAAATCTGTCCATACAAGGGAAAGTTACAGCCCCGACACGACAACCTATACTTTATGTTCTTATATGCAGCACTCCATTGTGAATAAACACTATGTGTGACCTTGACCTTGGAGGTAAGGAAACAGGTATTGCAGGCAACATGTCGTCTTGGTACGTGGAACACATGTGGCAAGTTATTTCAAAATCTGTCCATACAAGAGAAAGTTACAGCCCGGACACGACAACCCATACTCTATGTCCTTATATGCAGCACTCCATTGTGAATAAACACTAAGTGTGGCCTTGACCTTTGAGGTAGGGACACGGGTCTTGCACGCGACACATCGTCTTGGTATGTGGAACACATGTGGCAAGTTATTTTAAAATCTGTCCATACAAGGAAAAGTTACAGCCCTGACACGACAACCTATACTCTATGTTCTTATATGCAGCACTCCATTGTGAATAAACACTAAGTGTGACCTTGACCTTAGAGGTAGGGACACGGGTCTTGCACGCGACACGTCGTCTTGGTATGTGGAACACATGTGGCAAGTTATTTTAAAATCTGTCCATACAAGGGAAAGGTACAGAGCCGGACGGCCGGACGGCCGGATGGACGGACGGTGCGATTTTAATATGCCCACCTTCGGGCAAATTGTCTCTCTTAATCCTAGACTTGCAAATTGTCTCCCTTAATTCTAGACTTGAATTTACATGTACATGTAAACTTGGCTAAAAATAGAATTCGATCATGCAGATCTGGCTAAAAATAGAAAGCATTTCTTTAAAACTTTCAAGGCCCATAATCTAGCCATTCATGGGCAGATATGGCTGGTTTTCGAAAGGAACCAAGCTCAAATTGATATCTAAATACTGTACAAGTTTCATCGAGATCCAATCAAAACTGAAGACTGTATCGTGTTAACAAAAAATTGTTTACAGATGCACGGACGCACAGATGCACAGACGCACATACTATGTACACATTACCATCGCATAAGCTCTTCTGGCCTTTGGCCAGTAGAGCTAAAAAATGAGCAAAAACTGTGAAAGATGCATGTGTCGTAGGCAATGTAATACACCATAAAGTAAGATTTAATGCGTTGTACACAACGGTGACAATTTTATGTAAGTTTTTGACAATTTTCTTTTTTCCTCTAAATTGTATCATCTGGTCCCTTTAAATAACAATTATTTTATCCTCCTGTATAGAGTATATTTAGCTTCAGTTCTGATATAAAGATCAAAACAAGAACTAATTCTATCCTGTGGGTTGATACAAATGTCATAGAAAAGTGTGGGAGTCAGGAGTCCGGAGTATCAATGAACAATACATTTATGCTTGATAATATTTATCGATCACGCTGGAAAAATAGGAATTTAATCTCAAAAAATGTCAGATGTCAAATTATCATTTTAACCCCAATGACTTGTAGCATAAATTGAATTAAAAAACATTATGCCATGAATAATTCAATAGCTACCAACCTGTTCAATCTTCCAGTGGAATAGTCAACTAATAAAAAGAGAAATTCAAACAGAAAATCAAAATCAAACAGAATCTTCTCCAGAAAATCTCTGTCCAATTATATTGTCCAAGGGATATTCCATAAATGCACTGACTTTCATTATAACTTATGGAGTAATTATCACAGATTCAGAGCAACTTATCATATCATTATAACTCTAAAGACTATTCCAGAAAAAAACATATAACCCCCGGGGGGAGGAGGCAATTATTTTCATAGTATATGGTTGGTGTCTTTTATACTTATTTGGACACCGAAAGGGTAAATTTGCTTCTGTAGGTGGGTGGTATAATTAAGAAGTGCCTTTACCCCTCGGGTTATATGTTTAAATGGAATAGCCATCGGCCAAGACCTCCAACACCATAAGAAAAAAGGGGATTGATCAATGTCAACCCATACTGGTGCCAAGTTATCTACAAACATTCAATTTTGTTTATTGATACATGTTCATCGTTCAAGGGTCAACATCACCATGTAGCCGCTTTCACCAAGCTCCCTAAAGAGTAATAAATTGTTGTCTATGAGCCGGATCAATTCTTACAGATTAACCATTCAAAGTAATGACATCACTCACAAGGGACAAAAGAGTGATTACACTTCTTTGAGGCTATGTGGGCAAACAGAATAGCTACTACATTTTTCATGCGAAAAAAAATTGTTATACAACATAACTCATTAATATTAATAATTTTCTCAGTGCAGAGAAATTAAAACCAGTGAGTTTCTGGCATGGATGATAATTGTTCAATTGATGGATAGAAACAATAACATTTACAAAGCATCCATTTCTCATCGGATAAAAAATGCTACTGACGTTTGATTATAATTGACACCACGCCGATAGCGATACGGCACCCCTGCAATGTCATGTGACTCCTTAGTAAGAGCCGGCTGACAAAGAAGCAGAAGCAGACAATAATAATACAAAATTTGTTTTTTGACAATAAAAAAAAGCATGGAACTTGGTAAAACATTGCAATAAAAGCAAGTATAACATAAAATAAGTTCAATGTATAAATTAGGTAGAAATGATTTAATGTCGAAAGTTTAATAAATTTATTTCTAAATGACATCAGTATTTTGTTATACAAAAAGTATCTTTTTAAAACTCAAATCTGCGGAAACAAAAGGAAACAAAACATGTATTAATTTCCATCACAAAAGTCAACAAAAAACAATGTTTGTTTTTATCAAATGCCAAAACATGGTGGATTTTGCTGTTTTTCTTCCTTTCTCCATTACGAATCACCTGTTATATAAAAGATGAATGATATACTATATATATCTAAGCATTGATATAATTACCTTGTTTCTTTCAATGTATTTAAATTTCAGTTTCAGTTTCAGTTATTAGGCAATATCAGAAAATTCATTCTTTTGGTCAAAATTAACATCAAATTTCACAAATATCCATATTAAATTAAATGCAAAACTGTTCTAACAAGCACCAAAGAAATTAGAAATGAACATAGTCATTATCATAAGTTTATACTTGTATAAATTTGCATCATTTACAAAGATGATTTTGTTTTTATCTATACATAATTATATACTTTTAGTGACATTTAGTTATATGTTATCATGGGCCTATAAGCTTATGGTCATCTCTCAGTTTATATGACAAATAGTAATAACACTACTGCTCATCAGTGTAGATGGTCGGTGTCAAAGATCATGGTGGATAGCAACTGGCAACTGATAAGCCTCGCCTTATCTAGATGTTGATTGGTCAGTCGTGTATCGACTGGCTAGTTTGACTGACAGGCCGTGTCAATTGTTACTTCATTCTCATATCAAATATAGTGTACGACTACTTAAAAATAATTTTACCAGAAACAAAAACAACAACAACAACAACCTAATTCCTGTATTGTTACATGTCTTTACATATTTTTTAAGAGATGATATTGAAATGTAGGTAGCAGTTTGTGAGAAAAGTGTTATCCAGATAAGGATTTATTTACAACATTTCTGAACTTATTAATACCACCCAAAAGAACAAATCACAAATGATAAAGAATACCAGCTATTTTAAAAAGACTGAAGAGCTTTAAAAGTACAGACAAACATTAAAAATCATTTGTTCAGTAAAAAATGCTTAAAAGGGTACCTTTCGAATCCTTCCTAGCCTGATCTGGCTCCTGTAAAGGAGAAGTGAGGGGGCGTCCCAGATTGATGTAGTTTAAAAATCCAAACATCCTTACCCAGATATCACTGGGCTACAAATGTCCACTGGGATCCTGAGATAACTTAACGGAATGTCCAAACATCAAGCACCTTGTAACTGTATACAGATTTCATTCATATTTGGCTTTCTCTTGGCCCATTTATCTTATATGAGGAATACGACTGATTAATCTATTAAATGTTCACTGCCTGACATCATTATATCCTTGTTTAAATATACCTTCCCGTTTTAGCCTAAGAGTTATATTTCTACTTGATTAAATCCAGCATAATAAACTTTGATCAAATATTCTCTCATTACAATAAAAAAAAGTTTCAAGAAGTTTAAACAACATATATTTATAACATATTTAATGTTAATGTATCAAGTCTTCAAAACTCCAGTCCATATAATCACTGTTATCCACTAGGCTACGAAGATAAAATCAATCCCTCAGTCATATAAAGAAAGCGATCATGAAAGACTAACTATAGTGCACTCAGTACCAGATCATGGAATACAGCATGGTTAGTATATATCATGGAGAATGACAATTTTCTGGTAAAATCAATACCCCTCTGCCCACAGTTTTTCTGGCAGTAACCAATATTCCAATACCGACCATGGGATAACAGAACGCAAGGAAAACCGTGCCATCCACATCCAAAACTGATACAAAACAATCACTGATGTCAAGATTTCACAGATCTATGCCAACCAAATAAGGATCCACCTACTCATTTTTGCCTTCAGAGTTTCTGCTGATAAAAAAGATATTTTAAGACAGCTTAAAAGGGAACCATTGGTTTTACTTTAATCTAGTTAAAGCTGTGTGTTATTTTGGCAATAAATTAACAAATCATTGGCAGATCCAAAAATTGACATTAGAGGGGGCTTAAATTAGGGTTGCAATTCTTTTACATGCACTCCTCCCTCAAAAGTTAAGTAATATGATATGAAAGTTGGCAGGGGGTTTGGGGTATTCCCGCTTAGAAATTACAAACAATTCAAGTCTGAAAGGGTGCATGTTTAACCTTTCATTCTCAGATATTGTCATAAAAAGTAAACTTTGATGATTTTATTGTGTTCATGAGAAATGAACATAGATTACTTAAATATTGCAGTTTAAAATGTTGTCATGTAATTTTCAATTATATGAACTATCAAACATGCTAAAATAGTAATTTAAATTGTGAGAAGGGTGGCAATGACTACTTAAAGCTGCACTCTTACAGATTGATCATTTTTAACACCTTTTTTTTGTCTTGGAATGAGGAAATTTGGCGTAAATGTCTGGAAAATGGTGATACAAGACTGCTGACAAAAAGGTCAGATTGCAGTTTTTCATATTTACGTTTGATGTTGAAATTTATGTTTCATAGTTAAAAGCGTTACTAACGCTTTAAGTAAAATGAAATGTTCGGCAGTTTTGTAAATAATTGAGAAGGCATTGGAACTGAAAATAGCTGATTCTGAGACAAAACTATAAAAAAAAGGTCAAAATAGTCAAGACTGCAGCTTTAAAAATCTATTTTTAAGGATACCTAACATTATGGAGTAATGAATATTAATGAATATAATACTTATGTCTTACTTGAAGCTTATAATGGTCCACAGGGTAGTCGATGGAGCCACTCATGATATTGGCAACTATTTAAAAGTATTAATTGACCACAAAGACATAAGAGGTTTTCTGTTCCTAGGATCCTACAACCCAAATTATTGCTATTTTGGAAACAAATATAACAAGAGATGTTTGTCAAACATTATGCCCCCCCTGAGCGCCATGTTGTCAGGATTATATGGACAATTGAATGAAATATGCATGGACCGAAATGACAGCTGATTTGTTGCCATTAAGGCAGTTTTCAGATTATGACCATTAAAGTGTGAGGAAAGAGTGTGTTATGACCATGACCTTTGACTCTATGAACTCAAAATCCAGAGTCATCAGCTGGTCACCAGAAACCTAAATGTCAAGTTCGAGGGCCATGGGTGCAGGCATTGTCAAGTTATCACACAGACAAGTTTTTTTCGTTCAAGGTCACTGTGACCTTGACCTTTGACCCAATGACCCCTTAAATCATAAGGGGTCATCTACAAGTCAGATGCAACTCCAAGTCAAGTTTGAAGGCCATGGGTTCAGGCATTGTTGAGTTATCACTCTGACAACCTTTTACCATTCAAGATCACTGTGACCTTGACCTTTGGCTCTATGAATCCTAAAATCAAAAAGGGTGATCTACTGGTCAGGCTTAACATCCATGTCAAGTTTAATGATCATAGGTTCAGGCATTGTTGAGATATCAGTGGGAGAAGATTTGTTAACTTTTTTGCGTTACAGGTTACTGTGACATTGACCTTGGCCTGATGACCCCCAAAGTCGATAGGGGTCATCTACTGGGCAGGCCCAACCTTCATGTCAAGTTTAATGACCATAGGTCCAGGAAATGTCGAGGTCGCTTTCAAGGTCACTGTGCCCTTGACCTTTGACCCCTAAAATCAATAGGGGTCATCTACTGGTCAGGCCCAACCTCAATGTCAAGTTTGAGGGCCATGGGTGCAGGCATTGTTGAGTTATCACTCGGACAACCTTTTATCATTCAAGGTCACTGTGACCTTGACCTTTGGCCCAATGACCCCTAAAATCAATAGGGACCGTCTTCTGGCCAGGCCCAACCTCCAAGTCAACCTTGAGGGCTATGGGTGCAGGCATTGTCGAGTTATCACTCGGATAACCTTTTACCATTCCAGGTCACTGTGACCTTGAGCTTTAGCCCAATTACCCCTAAAATCATTAGGGACCATCTTCTGGCCAGGCTCAACCTCCAAGTCAAGTTTGAGGGCCATGGGTGCAGGCATTGTCGAGTTATCACTCGGACAACCTTTTACCATTCCAGGTCACTGTGAACTTGACCTTTGGCCAGATGACCCCCAAAAACCATAGGGGTCATCTCCTGGTCGGGCCAATTCTCCAAGTCAAGTTTGAGGGCCATGGGTGCAGGCATTGTCGAGTTATCACTCGGACAACCTTTTACCATTCAAGGTGACTGTGACCTTGACCTTTGGCCAGATGACCCCCAAAAACAAAAGGGGTCATGTACTGGTCAGGCCCAATTCCAAGTCAAGTTTGAGGGCCATGGGTGCAGGCATTGTCATGTTATCACAAGGAAAACCTTTAACCATTCAAGGTGACTGTGACCTTGACCTTTGGCCCGATGACACCCAAAAACAATAGGGGTCTTCTACTGGTCAGGCCCAACCTCCAATTCAATTATGAGGGCCATGGGTGCAGGCATTGTCGAATTATCACTCGGACAACCTTTTACCATTCAAGGTCACTGTGACCTTGACCTTTGGCCCGATGACCCCCAAAAACAATAGGGGTCATCTCCTGGTCAGGCCCAACCTCCAATTCAATTATGAGGGCCATGGGTGCCGGCATTGTTGAGTTATCACTCGGACAACCTTTTACCATTCAAGGTCACTGTGAACTTGACCTTTGACCTGATGAGCCCCAAAAACAATAGGGGTCAGCTACTGGTCAGGCCCAACCGCCAAGTCAAGTTTGAGGGCCATGGGTGCAGGCATTGTCAAGTTATCACTCGGACGACCTTTTACCATTCAAGGTCACTGTGACCTTGACCTTTGGTCTGATGACCCCCCAAAACAATAGGGGTCATCTACTGGTCAGGCCCAACCTCCATGTCAAGTTTGAGGGCCATTGGTGCAGGCATTGTTGAGTTATCACTCGGACAAGCTTTAAAATTATTTTACCATTAAAGGTCACTGTGACCTTGACCTTTGACCCGATGACCCCCAAAATCAATAGGGGTCATCTACTGGTCAGGCCCAACCTTCATGTGAAGTTTGATGACCATACGTCCAGGAATTGTTGAGTTATCACTCGGACAAGCTTTGGTCTACCGACCGACCGACCGACCGACATGCCTGTGCAAAGCAATATACCCCTCTTCTTCGAAGGGGGGCATAAAAAATATATCCAACTTGAAATTGCCGTCCCTGATGCTTGACAATGCTGCACAACAGTTAGATAACTTAAATTTGCATTTAATTGTCTATACTTAAAGCTCAGCATATTCCAAAACAATTTAAGTTAGAAAATATAAAATGCATAAAACAGGAGACTGTTTTGACAAGAAGATATTAAAACAACCTGATTGATGTAAAAATAATTATCAGAAACAAAAAAAAAGATTTACAAGTCACATTTGAAAAACCAACGTTCATAAAGTACTTACAACTTAAAAATCCAATTTAAACCAACAGTTATGAAGTAGTGACTACATTAACGTAACATTTAAAACCAACAGTCATAATGTAGTGTGTACTTAAATGTCGCATTTAAAACCAACAGTCATAATGTAGTGTGTACTTAAATGTCGCATTTAAAACCAACAGTCATAATGTAGTGTGTACTTAAATGTCGCATTTAAAACCAACAGTCATAATGTAGTGTGTACTTAAATGTCGCATTTAAAACCAACAGTCATAATGTAGTGTGTACTTAAATTAATGTCGCATTTAAAACCAACAGTCATAAAAAAGTTTTTCCTAAAATACACATTTGAAACCAACAGTCACAAAGTAGTGATTACTTAAGTCACATTCGAAACAAATAGCCATAAAGTAGTGACTACTGAAAACTCACATTCGAAAACAACAGTCCTAAAGAAGTGACTACTGAAAAGTCACATTTAAACCCAACAGTCATAAAGTAGTGACTACTGAAAAGTCATATTTAAAACCAACAGTCATAAAGTAGTGACTACTGAAAAGTCACATTGATACCCAACAGTCATAAAGTAGTGACTACTGAAAAGTCACATTGATACCCAACAGTCATAAAGTAGTGACTACTGAAAAATCACATATGAAACCCAACAGTCATAAAGTAGTGACTACTGAAAAGTCACATTTGATACCCCAACCATCCTTAAGTAGTGACTACTGAAAAGTCACATTTGATACCCCAACCATCCTTAAGTAGTGACTACTGAAAAGTCACATTTGATACCCCAACCATCCTTAAGTAGTGACTACTGAAAAGTCACATTTGATACCCCAACCACCCTTAAGTAGTGACTACTGAAAAGTCACATTTGATACCCAACAGTCATAAAGTAGTGACTACTGAAAAGTCGCATCTGAAACCAACAGTCATAAAGTAGTGACTACTGAAAAGTCGCATCTGAAACCAACAGTCATAAAGTAGTGGCTACTGGAAAGTCACATTTGGAACAAACAGTCCTAAAGTAGTGACTATTGAAAAGACACATTTGAAACCAACAGTCATAAAGTAGTGACTACTGAAAAGTCACATCTGAAACCAACAGTCATAAAGCAATGACTACTGAAAAGTCACATCTGAAACCAACAGCCATAAACATCATTATTTTCTTACAATCACCAGGGCCATGACAAACTTTGTCTCATTTCAATGAAATTAATAACCAGGAAAGAACCAGGAAAATATAGTGACTACTTAAAGGTCTTGATTGTGAGAGCAGCGGACATTTTAATATCTCAAAATTTCATGAAATTACCCTGCCGCCTGAAAATTAGACGGAAATCTAACAGATTGGCAATAAATAAAAAAAAATCCAAGATATTCCTGGCTTAACCATAAGCATTTCAAATTTATTTCCATGAATTACCAGTGTCTCTGGAATTGAAAAAACAACAGCAGGAAATTATATAAAACACAAATGGAAACCAATTTGAAATGAAGTAAAATCAAGCAGCAGTAAAAACTGATGTGCATGACATTGAGCAGATGGCAAATTTCACATAAAGACTAATATTTTGACAGACTCGAGCATTCTTGGCAGATCTCAACGACAAAGACAGCGAAAAAAATCCAATATACCAATACTTTTAACAAATTCTTCCCACTTGATAACAAGCCTGGATACTGACGTCATTCGATAATGCTGTTGACAGAGGCAAATATGGAAATAACAACAATAGGTATGATTATTTTATATTGTTATATCGCTTTAAATTATTCATAATGGTACATACTTTTCATCTCATGTTTTTGTAAAGACTTTCCTTAGAACCATATTTTTTGTTCTTTAGTAATCACACAATTCTGATTGCTTAATAAATGTAGCTGGGTATTTTCTATAAAAACAGATGAAGTTATCTTTGTTTAATTTTGTGTAACTTTTAACTTAGAGCAAATCTGTTAAAATGTTTGTTAAAACTGCACTCTCACAGATTGACCATTTTGACAACTTTTTTTATTTTTTGTCTTGGAATGAATCAATTTTTGCTTACAAATATCGGGAAACTAGTGATCAAATTCTGGTGACATAATATCAGTTCACAGTTTTTAAAATTCAGGTTCGAAAGTTACGAACCCTCATAGAATAATGAGCTTTAGGGTCTTAAACATCAAACGTAAATATGGGAAAATGGTTTTTCAGCTAGGACTCTTGTTTCTATTCACTACGGTGGCTAGCCGACCTTGACTCTTGTCAGCTTCGAATTGTGGTCTGCTGTTTTCCTTAATAAATCATCCAGCTGTAGACAAATGTCTTTCTTCACTTTGTAAGAGTATGAGATATTCCAATTTACCATATAGCGCCACTGGTGAATAATTTTCAGATTGATGCAAAACTTAACAATTATTCGTAATGCTATGTTGCTTCCAGTTACTGACCAAAAGAAGTGATGATTTGGAAAACAGACATTTACTTGTTACTGGTAAAGATATAATGTCTTTAAATTTTGAGGGAATAACATTTTTCAAACATTTTCTACAAAACTCCCCAGCAACCCTCATATTGAAACAAGACTCTCCCCAGCAACCCTCATATTGAAACAAGACTCTCCCCAGCAACCCTCATATTCAAACAAGACTTTTCCCAGGAACCCTCATATTCAAACAAGACTTTTCCCAGCAACCCTCATATTCAAACAAGACTCTCCCCAGCAACCCTCATATTCAAACAAGACTCTCCCCAGCAACCCTCATATTCAAACAAGACTCTCCCCAGCAACCCTCATATTCAAACAAGACTCTCCCCAGCAACCCTCATATTAAAACAAGACTTAGTGTTTCCTAAAAAAGAATAAATATGTTTGAATGTGATATTTTACTGTTATGTAAAAATAAGGAGACATTGGGCCGATATTCAGAACATTGCTAATTTAATAGCGTTGTGTACAACATTGTTGATATATTTCAAATCTGTATTGGTCTGGAAGATTCTCAAGGACACATATTTGAGCTGCAGTATTTCGAACAAGAATCAAGACAAGTGTTTCAGGTGTACATGTTTTGTTTAAATATATAAATATCTCAAAACCTTTAAAGTAAGCAATGATGCCATTAACAACGTTGCAAACTTTAACAAAGTTCTACAGGCCCAATATTATGTATCAGACTGCTATTATTTTCCTCTGCATTAGAATCACTTACATACATATGCATTTATCTTGAAACAAAAAATGAAATTTTATTCAACTCAATGATTAGACTCTATTGATGATATCAATTCATGGAGGATAAGTTACTAAGCAACATAGGAGTATACAGTGATTTGGTACTTCTAGTATCAACACACTGTTTTCTAGTGCATGAATGAATAAATTTGTGACTTAATAGATTTATCTAAAATTTTGAAGAGCCATGATAAACTAAATAGGGGTTGGTGGGCGAATATCCTTAAGAAGGTCAATATTAAGTTAATCCATATCTGTTGACTAAGATAATCCATAATTAAACACAAGTACTTAAGTGATATCTTACAGGTCTCCATTCAAAGATATCACCTCAGCCTTTATCTAAGTTTGGAACAGTAGAATATCGTTTTTACTTTCCTTGAAACAAGTGGGACTTTACGGGCAAAGCAGGAATGTAAGCGTAAACAAACAGATCATTTTGCATTATGATAGAAACGTATAGCTAGCCATTAAACCCATATGGATCATCTGCACATGGCATTAGTTTTTGGCAATTGAATTTGGGATGAATTAACGACATGCAAAATTTGGTATTTGCTAGACCTACCTTAATGACGGATCAATGTTTCTATTTGAAAAATATGATTCTTTGAACTTAATGATTATTTTTTACAGGAAAAGAGAGATTGGATACTATGAACGCAAAGAATAAAAAATACCCACTGTTCCAAACAAGAACTGCTAGACATTGGAGGCACGGGAAAAAAGTTTGGATGTATATGTACTAACTTCTCTTTGGTGACGAAGCCTGGATGAAGGCTGTTACGATGTCGCAGTTATTCTGGAGTTTGGACATTCGCCTCTCTCGTCGCTTTAACTGCCGAACCAGTTTGGCGGATATCTGGTTAACCTGGCGTGTCATGTCCGATATCAGCTTGCGAAGCTGGACCGCACCTGAGGTTTGAAACAAATGTGTTTTATTGATGTTGTGTAATATATATATTCCAGTGTGCAAACATTGCAATTAAGTTTCATTAAACACTATCTAAATGTAGAAAACAACCTACATTTTCAGCCAATGAAATTGCAGATAGAATTTCAACTTTCGCCGATGTTTAAAGGTCCACAAACTGACACTTATCCTATACACCCTCTGTATGTCAGAGTTTTTATTGACAATGTTCCAGCCAATGAGGATGTGTTCTAAGTCAGTTCAATGACCTAAAGTAGAATCTAAATGATAAAGAAGGTCTATTTTGCTATGTTTATTATGCCCATTCTTAATCATTAAGAGTTGGCTTCACATTATCTAACTATTACATGTTATATTATTGTTTTATAAGTTAAAATTATATTTCACAGTATCTGACATATTCCAATGAACTTCATGTAAATAAATCAAGTTACTTCTGTCACAACAAAGTTGTACGACCTGCATGGTATTCTGATTTCTTAACCATCGCATTTACTGCAGGGGAGGTAAGAAAAACAATACTGTTTTTTTTAAATTCAGCATTATCCTTCCTGCTACAAATGTATATAGATTTTATAGAGGATGATTTTTTCAGAGCAAGATAGCATTTTATTTTCTGTGTGAGCATCAAATTTCAGCATGTATTTCACAACTGGTTTTAACAAGAGTGAAATGTTTACCTTTGGTTTCACAAGACGAAATATATTGCAATCTTACACTGAAAGTAACATTTTTTCTTATTATTTCAAGAGTGCAGTAGAGAAAATGTTAAACCCTTGTGTTTTCTTACTTTGTTAAAAAAATGTGTATAACTCAAAAACTACTACTGTGAAAGTTATGGGACTTCCTCTACATAAACATAATGACTATGGTAACATTTCTGGCAAGTTTATCATAGACAAAGGGCTGAAATGTCCGAACATTGAAATCATATTTTGATAAATAGAAAGTTTACCCTTTTTAAATTCACCATTGTCTTTCAATAAATCACTATGGATGACTGACTCTCAATAAATAAATCGTTACAATTAAAAGCATCTACTTGGTATTTCTTATTTTTCTTCAGTAACATATAGAATAAAATTTCTTCAAGCAATAATTATTTCATAGATTTGGTGATGTTTTACTACCATAATCTTTCAGGTTAGCCCTATTCAGGCTCCCTAGAAGTCGACCCCCAATCTCCACGCTGCCCGACGCTCTCCGCCATGAGGCAAATTCTGCCGTACTCGAGTACTCTGTGAACGTGTCACTGTCAAAACTGTCGTGTCGATGGTCATGCCAGCGGTCGTAGATCTCAGATAGCAGTCCGTCAACTATGGATGATTGACTCTCAAACGGAGGTCTGAAAGGCAAGCATTTGAAATATAGATATATATTCAAATATATTTTTGATATCACAGTATAAATTCAAATATATTTTTGATATCACAGTCTTTATATAAGTATACAGTTGTAAATTAATAATTTCTATGATATAACAAACGTATTTCAGGTAATGGCCACATACTTTCCGAGCAAAAAACAAGCTCTAGAAATGTGAGCAATTTTTCACTTTAATTTTACAAATTTAATCATTTAGTTAATAGGATTATTTTTTAGTTTTTAAAAATTTCATATAAGGCAAGTAATTTGCTTAAAAACACCTTAGCAAACGATAAGTAAAAATAGTTATTATATATAAACAAATTGTCATGCATGGATACTTTCATTTTAATGTTATCAAGGACATTTTCAGTCATTTCATAATGGTAAATATAAGCTAAGTACTGTACATGTAAATAATTGTTTACACCTCAATAGATGAAGGAATACTAAAATACTGTAGATGTATGCCCTACTAAATAATTATTTTCAATGTATTATGTATAGAGCCACTAGTGATGAAATGCTTATCGAGTACAATCGATAAATTGTTGTTGACAATGTAATGTCAGCGACAATCGATAGTGGTTGTCCAAAATCAATGTCGCTTTTATTGATTTCGGTAATAACCTGTTTTGTAATGCGGTAATTTAATTGTACTTGATACGGTGTGCATCATTTTGCATCTGATATATGTGTTTTGTTGTTATGTTCATTTGTGGAAGTATTAAAGTCACTACAAGTTTTTGGAAATTTGTTAACTGTTCCAATAAGCATGACTATAGTATCACACTAATTGACCCCAGGTTAAACATTTAAATGATCATGATAATACTACGTATTAAGAATGTATTCCCAAATTATATTTTTAACTTTCTATTATGGTCCGATAGTAAATCGAAATGCTTGGTCCGATTCCATTTGATTATCGATAGCAAATTGAGTCCGATTTTCAAACACTAAGTTTTTTTCAGCTGAAAAGAAGAGTCCCATGAACTGACCGACCCAAAATCTAGAAAGACTCCAACGATGGGGCCAATAAAAGCCTTTGATTTGAAGTCTTGTGTCAACAATAGCCCCATCATCATCATACTCATCATCAACATCATCATACCACCCAATTCAACTTATTTTCATCTTCATAAACTATATTATAATTAAAATAACACTTAAGCAACACCATTTGCAGAAGCAGGGGACCAAAAATAATAAGATCATATTAATCATTTAACATGATGATGATGATGATGACGATTTAATATATCTTTTTCTAATTTTGTTACTGTGTTAACAATTGAAAAACAGAAAACAAAACAGCTTTTCTATTTTTATCTATGTTTTGTTGTATTAGAAAAACAAAACAATAGTAATTGGACTCATATGTCCACATATTTACACATTAATGAATCCTTTTTTTTTACTATTTGGTACCCAGGATTCAGACAAAAATGTGATAATTGTCCAGTTTGTAATGATTTGTAATGATTAAAAAGCTCTGCAAACATGTTTATTTATCTTGCCTTGCCTTTTTAAAATAAATGATATCTTTTCTCTGAGGCATTTGTTTGTAATTTGTTTTGAAAGGCTTTAACAAAACGAAAAGTGGTTCCCATGTTTTTCTTCCATCAAGCAGTCATCTTTGACTGTTTATTTTAATGTTTACTGCAAAATAGAAATTGAATAAGCCATGCTGGACACACTGTGAGTTTAGACCATGATGAAGCTAATGGTAACCAACTAGCCACATGTAATCTAATCTAATATCTAATACATCTAATATCATGTATGTATAATGTTATTTACTATGCATGTTGTTTATTTTAAATGTCTATGTATGTGCATTCCTTATTGAAATAAATAAATAAATAAATAAATAAATAAGTCCGTCCGTCCGTCCGTCCATCCATCCATCCATCGAGACTTTGCCAAAAAATAAAAAGACCCTGAAGCGCCTGTTTATATGGACTGCATTGTAGGTACTGTAACGGTCCGCTGTATGCGGCGGATGTGCGTTCATAGTCTCCACTTCTATGCACTTGCTAGAAAGCTCAGCTGTCCTGTGAGGCATAGTAAGTTGGAACTTCAACAATCTTTAATGCTCTAATTTCCTGATGGTTGAAGTGTAACGGTCCCCTGTAGGCGGCAGAGGTCTACAGCGGCGGAGGTGCATTCATAATAATATTCCGTATAAAACGGAAGTACGTTCATACCGGATGTAAACTTGGTTGGTAATATGCAAATTAGCAAATACTGGGCTATGTGAGAATAGAAAAGTTAGTGTATATAAAGACCAGTGGACCCCTTCAGGGTCGAGCATTCTTTTCCCTGAAGGGATCTGTTGGTGTTTGTTTCATTACGCCAGAAAGCTCGGCTATCTGGTGTTTGTTTGTTTGGCTCGCATATACACACATAACTTTATATACTCGATAAGTAATTAAAACTTTGCAATGACATACAAGACTAATGAAGACCGTAGGTACTAAAGATTATGTGGGGACAACTGCAATTTACCAGTATGTGTTTATTGTTGAACAAGCTTTGGTGACTCAATTTATGTTAGATGTACGCTAGCTGGTAGTAGGATTACTGTATTATTGGTCCTAGACGCTAGCTTAAGCGAAAAATATGGATTAGTACAGTAAAACATGAACTTGTTAACAGAACATTTGAGCTTGTCGTGCAATTGAACTAAAGAATGCAAGGATTTTTCACAAGCCTTTCTCGAGAAATAATCATTACCTTTCTCCTGGCAATGCCAATGGAGGTTTGTTTTGATGGAACAGAATCTGTGGACTTTCTATAGGGAACAGATGGCTTAAAATGGGCTCTTCAGACATGACAGCGTATCTGATGCATCTATAAACTTAATTGAATATACTCGTTGGACAGTTAACAAATGGCATTTAAAATACGGATTAAAACAGCAATAAAACTTTGACAAATGTTGAAACTTGCATCTGCCATCTTGCCATGTTTACATTTTTTCGGATGATCTTTGTGTTTTTCGAAGATTTTCGCGTGTTCGGGAACAAACATAGGGAACCAGTACCCCGGGCGGAAGTTAGAAATCAAGTTTCACCATGGCCAGCTACCTTTTACCACATTTACAATCCAAACAAGATGTTGACAACGTTATTCGTCATACCGAAGAACTCGTTTTAGTGTTGAGATTTGGAAAAGATGAAGATCCAGTGTGCTTACAACTTGATCACATTGTAAACACTTATTACTATTTTATGTCATATATTTTCGTGACCTAAATCAATCACAAGCTATTTGGCATTAGGCACGTAATTCAGAGTTGCGTTGCTTAATCTGTCCACTTTCTATTGCCTGGCAACCAAATACTATCCAAAGCTATGTAGAAGAGCGCCACCTCGATCCATGGTCTAGTGGTAACACACTTGACTGTCAAACCAGGGGTCGTAGGTTCCACTAAAAATAATAATCGTCTACCCGGAAGGATGTACAATGGGGGTCCCATGTGACAGTGCCATACACTGGTTCATGTTAAAGAACTAGGGTTGCTCTAACCAGGGTTACATTCTGTCTGTGCACTTAGCCACATTAATGCACTTATAGTCAATGTCGATGTTTCCTAATCTGTCACAGATCAGTGCGTGCTAAGGCACATGACCGTCATCACCGCGGGTCTGATTAACAGTAATTCACACTTATAATCAGGGTGCTAATTGCTGTTCATTATGACACATTATTCCTTGTCTGAGACATTGAAGTTGTACCTCTAAATGTCGATATTTGATGACGATGTTGTTACAAATTTAATTAATTTAGCCATTTATAATCGGTAATCTCCTAATCACATAATTGGGTCGTCTATCATCCAATTATCGAAACGTCCCATTTTAACCAATCAGAGAAGACACTGGTCAAATGATTAAAAGTTTGTTAAATTGCGATAGAAAAAGCAAAGAATTGATGAAAAATGTTGTCAAGCATTAGTAAACAATTGATACTTGCAGTGTAAAAACAAGGCACACCATTTAAAACATTGTTTCGTTTGAAGGAGACGTTCATTGAAAAACAGACGGTGGCGCTAAGAAAATCAAATGCTTGACTTCATGACCAATATCTGATAGTTTTTGTGTAGAATGTTCATAATGAAAATTTGTTTTGTAATCTCAAAACTTTTTTATTTGCTTTTATAGCGTTTACTTACGTAGAAGTAGAAGATTCGGCGAGTCACCGCCATTTTGTCATAACATTTTTCGGAGTTTATTTCTCGATTTTCAAGTTCTATTATTAAGTATTAGTGAGTTTTTCATGAAGGATAGAGATTTTAAATGTCATTTTGTTTTAAAATGTCAGCATATTGAAATTTATATAACCAAAGACAAGTAAACAACAGCAAAGCTGAATGAGACATTCATACCCTGTCCTGATCGTACCAAAATAAGATTCGCCCCTTGCACTTAAATGTTTTTAACAGCTCATATATAAGGCCATTCTGATTGTTTCAAATGGTATTTTTTTTATATGTCTTTGTTTTTATTTTAGACGCTTTTTGGAGGTAAACTTTACATTGCAAAAAGGAGACTCTAGACAAGTACACTTTTGATAGAACACTTTTTTTAACATTCCGTCTAGTAACAGCAATCGAAGTAAATGTGAATTTAAAGTTTTGTGGCATGGCACAATATTTATCTCAGGTTTTGACATAAGTATCTCTTCTCCTTATAAAGTCTCCCCACTTCTCCCTAATTTGACTGGTGGGAGAAGTGACTTCTCCCGAAAAAATCAGCCTTGTAAGAGCCCTGTTGACACGAACCTGAGATGATTAAGAAAGTGTCTGAAGTGAAAATGAACAAGGAAGAAGAATTAAGAGTATTCTGTAGGGATATTACTATAATGTGTGCATGAATATGCATGTACTTTGATAAGGTACATGGTCGTTTTACAACAATACAAAGCTAATATTGTGCGCATTGTTTTCTCATTTAAGAAAGCATCATGCCCCTATTTTGGCCCACCCTGCCCTTTTTTTGGCCCACCCAGCCCTTTTAATTCCTGGCTAAAACACTAGTTTATATGATATCGGAGCACTCAGCCAATGGGCAAGGCTGGAGTGCGAGTATAAATAAGCTTACTAGCAGTAACCTAGCAATCTATGACGTACAATGTTTCGATAGATTAACACAGCCACTGGGCTAGGGAATCGGGCACGTAACCAATAAATTATTTGCCATTGTTGCAGTTTTATTGCTCAGATATTAAACAACACACACTCAAAAATAAATATAAAACCTTGCAGTACTGACCAGCAATTCCTTCTCTACAATACTGATCTCTTAAGCAGACTTACATGGCCTAGTGTGACGCCATAGACTTTATAAAATTGGTTTGCATTTTTTGGTATTTTTAATGATTATCTAACATGTAAGAAAATTTTCATGACTTAATATAAGTTTATATATATAAATGGCTTTTTATTATGTACATACATAAATAAAAAAACTTTTAAAATATTTTTTTTAATCTAATTTCTTTAGCATTGGTTATGAAACATCAAATATCATTTTGAACTTAGCATATCAGAAGTTAAGAACGTGTCAATTGGGCTGGTCAAAGTACGCGTGGAGTCCTTCGGACTCCACACACTTAGACCAGCCCAATTGCTTTCATACCCCGATAATGAAATCAACCCCACAATTCATTCCTTATATTTACACCAATAGTTCATTTTTTTATTAAAAAAACATTCATTTCATTTCGGATTACCTTTCAGTAATCCTTTTTTACCCATTCTGTAAATAGGACGACCCGACTGTTAATTTGTTTTTTTCAAATGACGTCACAATAACGCGGGAAAAGATCAACCACTTGAAATCACTTCTAAACGTAAAATTGAAACACTTTTGGCAACAAAACGTTTAAAATATAATAACTTAGCACTTTCTAAAATGTTGATTTATATTTTACGGGACCTGCTGACGCAATACAAACAATAACAAGATAAATAGTTTTCATGTATATTGTTATGCGATGAATTGCGATCCGAACATATCCGAAATGTTGCGTTCTTCGACTAATGAACGCAATTGCCGAAAGGCAGTTCATTTAAGGAATGGAAGTTGAGGTGTAAATATTAAGATAAAGACAAAAGTTGTTTCATATGGGTTGGCTTAAGTTTTTTAGCTCCACTGGCCGAAGGCCATGGAGCTTATGTCGTCACAGATTGTCCGTCGTGAGTGCGTGCGTGCGTGCGTGCGTGCGTGCGTAAACTTTTACTTTAAACGACATCTCCTCTGAAACTGTTAAGCGGATTTTGACAAAACTTCACAGGAATGTTCCTTTGGTGGTCCTTTACCAAAATTGCTCAAATGGTTCCGGTCCATTGCACAATATGGCCGCCAGGGCAAAAAAATAGAAAAACCTTTAAAGAACATCTTCTCAGAAACCGATGATCAGATTTTGATGAAACTTAATAGAAATGTTCCTTGGATGGTCCTTTACCAAAATTGCTCAAATGGTTCCGGTCCATTGCACAATATGGCCGCCAGAGCTAAAAATAGCAAAATCTTTAAACGACATCTCCTCTGAAACGGTTTGGCAGATTTTGATGAAACTTGACAGTAATGTTCCTTGGGTGGTCCTTTATTAAAATTGCTCAAATGGTTCTGGTCCATTGCACAATATGGCCGCCACAGCTAAAAATAGCAAAATCTTTAAACGACATCTCCTCTGAAACGGATAGGCAGATTTTGATGAAACTTGACAGAATTGTTCCTTGGATGGTCCTTAACCAAAATTGCTCAAATGGTTCCGGTCCGCTGCACAACATGGCTGCCAGGGCAAAAAAATAGAAAAACCTTTAAAGAACATCTTCTCAGAAACCGATGATCAGATTTTGATGAAACTTAACAGAAATGTTCCTTGGATGGTCCTTTACCAAAATTGCTCAAATGGTTCAGGTCCATTGCACAATATGGCCGCCAGAGCTAAAAATAGCAAAATCTTTAAACGACATCTCCTCTGAAACGGTTCGGCAGATTTTGATGAAACTTGACAGTAATGTTCCTTGGGTGGTCCTTTATTAATATTGCTCAAATGGTTCTGGTCCATTGCACAATATGGCCGCCACAGCTAAAAATAGCAAAATCTTTAAACGACATCTCCTCTGAAACGGATAGGCAGATTTTGATGAAACTTGACAGAATTGTTCCTTGGGTGGTCCTTAACCAAAATTGCTCAAATGGTTCCGGTCCGCTGCAAAACATGGCTGCCAGGGAAAAAAAATAGAAAAACCTTTAAAGAACATCTTCTCAGAAACCGATGATCAGATTTTGATGAAACTTAACAGAAATGTTCCTTGGATGGTCATTAACCAAAATTTGTTAAATGGTTCCAGTCCACTGCACACCATGGCTGCCAGAGCTAAAAAATAAAAAAAACTTTATACGACTTGTCGTCGAAACCGATGACCTTTTTTCGATAAAACTTGACAGAAATGTTTGTTTGGTGCTCCTTTACTCAAATTGCCCAAATCATTTCGGTCCACTGCACAACATGGCAGCCAGAGCTATTAAAGTAAAAAAATTTTTTAAATAACTTCTCCTCAAAAATTGATGATTGTATTTCTATGAAACTTGACGAAAATGTTCGTTAAGTGGTCTTTGCTTGAACCTTTTGGCCAGTGGAGCACAGGCACTGATATGCCTCTTGTTTGAGGTATGATTTAATCAAATTTAGCATTGCAAATTAAGGGAGCATTTACATTTCTTTGAGGTAACAGTGGTCACCTAAGCAACTGGCTTTCTCACATGCTGGATTTTATATAGCTAAAATTGTTGATTTTTTGTTGTTCATTCAAGTTAGATTTTGAGCTCTATTGAAGTGTATCAGGGGAGATCACTGAGTAGGAGATTATAAATGTTTTAGAAACCTGTTACATACCAGGTTATCCATCTTAGAAATGAAACCCTTCATCTCATTGAAATGTTTTGAGTCAGTAAAAACTTGCAAAAAGGAAATAATACTCTTTGGGGGAATAACTCAAGGCATGGACAGTTAATTTAATCATAAAATCTATTTCAGCTGGCAAAGTCTGTGGACGATCTTGGAAAGATGGCAAAGATTTATACGGTGGATGTGGACAAAGTGCCTGTGTACACAAGATACTTTGACATCACACTTTTACCTGCAACTATATTCTTCTTCAATGCTCAACACATCAAAGTTGATTGGGGGTAAGTTGCTACACAGGTGGAGAGTAGTAGAATATTGTAACGTCTTAGGATTTTAAGAAATGAAGATTCAACACACTAAACGACTATATCTTTTGATACTTCCAAAATTTAATGTTTTCTATGACGCTATCTGTATAAACGGAGAAGTTAATAGCTAGTCGTGCTTGACAGGTTGACATTTAAATAAAAGTAAATATGACAAATTTAGAAATAAGGAATCTCCAAACGTAAAGCCCGTGTTGAATCATAGGATAAAAGCAAAAGTTTGATCCGCTTTTAAGCATTGCCTGCATTCATCTTTCATCAATGGCTTCACTGCTGAGGTCATTATTGACCATACCCCAGGGGTCCCTTGTTTAACATAGAGATATACAGGGAAATTTTTGAAGATCTTCTTGGCTGAAACAGCTGACCCCAGACTGTTGATATTTGATGGAAAGCATCATATGGTGGTTATTTACCAAGATTGTTAAAATTATGACCCTGGGATCAAAATTGGCCTCAAACTGGGGTCACCTGTTCTTCATAGAAATATAAAGAAATGAAACTTCTTGTCTGAAACAGAAAGGCATAGAGCTTAGATATTTGCTGTAAAGTTTAATGTAGTGGTCCTCTACTAAAATTGTTAAAAATATACCCATAGTGTTATTAGTGTATAGGCTCCGTTGCTGGGGTCACCTATTTTTACATACAGATAGATAGAAAAAATAAAACAAAAAGGCCCAAAGGTTAGATATTTGGTGTGTAACATTGTCTAGTGGTATATAAGTAATCACTTATGTCCTTAGCAAATTCTTTCTTCTGTTCGACCCATTGACTTTTTTAGCAACCATTTACTTCCTTAGCAACTACAGACATTCATAGTAACCAATGACTTTCTAAGCAATAAGTGACTTTAGTAGCAACTGCATATATTCTTCCTTATTTTTGTAGAGTAATTTGATTCGGACCATAAACTCTAAACTTTCTCATATGAGTCATAAAGGACCATCATGGTCCTCTTAGGACCATCATGGTCCTCTTAGGACCATCATGGTCCTCTTATTTATTTAATGTCACTTCAAGGTCTTGAAGTGCTGTACTGTGTCAATAGTTTTTAAAATGTGTATACCTGGTAAACAATGTGGATCAAATGTTTGAAGCAATTAAATTATAATAGAAATAGTTCTTGAACTTATAAAATGTCATCTTTTGTTCACTTTATTTGTAAAATAAATATTTACTGCACAATTTAGCCTGTGTTTGGCATGGAATATTGAGCAGAAGAACACTTGTTTTGTTTTTCTTTCTTTCTTTTCCAGAACTGCAGACCACACAAAATTCATTGGTACATTCCAATCAAAGCAAGATTTGATTGATGTTGTGGAGGTGATATTCCGAGGAGCCATGAAAGGCAAAGTGATGGTCCGGAGTCCCCTCGATCCGACAACATTACAGAAATATGACCTGGTTTATAAGGACTTTTGATGCAGCTGTATCAAGAATTCAACATTTTTATCATTGTCAATTTTACCATGGCTGGTGAAAAGTGTAAAACTGAAACTGTTGGTGTCAGACTGTCTATTAATGTCAAAGACGTCTGTTGTTTAAAGTTTAACAGTGATCTACACTTTCTACTAATAGAGATTCTTGACTTCTTCCTTCATTATTTTTAAGTTAAATGATTTCAGATATCCTTGAATGTTTTATGTCGGCTTTTCTGCTCACTTAAGTTCCAAGTAAAAGAACTCCTTTTTTATAACACAATGTATTAGTTTTGAACATTAGGATAACGCTGACAATGTTTTTTTGTTACTCAATTTTTTTATTTTTTATTAATGAAATGACATTGTTTATTTTTCATTTAGAGGGGTAAAAAAAGGTGTTCACCTTCCTTGGGGTTGCATTTGAGGTCTCTAGGGTCAAGGTCAAAGTAACTGTTTCAATAAATAAATAAAAACAATTCAAATTGAATCTCACAACACAAGCTGACATTCTTCTGTCAAACATGGTTTTGTCGCATTTCTGCATTCCTTATTATTAAGAATCTAAACATCTGTTACAAAGAATTCAGCCTTGTGTTCAGTCCTGTAGTATTGTTTATTTAGATGGTGGGGCTATTCATTTTTCAGAGATTACTAAAATGTAATGATTTTTATATGCATGGATTTTTTTTAAAGATACCTTTACCAGTAAAGCATGTGTCAGATATAATAAATAAAGAAAAGGATAAAAGAAGATTTATTCTTTTTATTAACTGTTGTTAGTACATATATTATGACCAAGTCTGTGATGACAGCCATGTAAACGATAAAGGTGCAATAACTATTGTAATAAATATATAAAAGTATAAATGTACATGTTAAAAGTATTAATAAAATGGTTCGATGGATGTTTGGTAAATGAACAATTATTGTAAGTATTTGCACAATGTAAATTATATGTATTTATTTATGTTTGTTGTTTATTATACTGCTTTTGCCTTGGTATTGATTGTTGTTGCCTTGATTGCTGTTAATTGTAATTATGTATTCTTATCTTAATGTTTCAGATTACAATTGTGAAGAAGAAAAAAAAGATAATAAAATGAAGAATGAAGATAAAAAAGATCTTATTATTCTGATAAAGCCAATGAATTAACCATATTGTGAAAAGAAGAAAAAAACAGACATAAATGATGCATGTGTTGGAGGGTTGTTGGTTTATTTAAAATACATTTATATTAAAATATGGTTATCTGATTTTATTAGCATATGAACTAGAATCACTGTATTATGTGAAGTTAGAAAACCACGTTAAATCTAGAAAAGCGATGTTCACTTCCACAAAACTTTGTATAACAAAGTTGGGGATTACGAGGTACAGATAATATCCCCCCCGGATGATTGCCCCCCAGACATTAGCCCCTAGGACCATAGCCCTTCCGGAAGATATCCCCCCCGTCTTAGTGAAAAAACGGACGATATCCCCCCCCCCCCCCCAATATTAAAATGCATATTATAACATAGCCAAAATGTGCAAAACCAAAGGCACTTTGTTGCCTTATTTTCAACTGTATCAAATATAAAAGTGCTTAATCACAGTGTTAAGATACGCTGCCACTCGGATGTGTCCCCTGCTGGGAGGACCCACAATTGTTCCAGTAAAGGTCACCATGACCTGGGAGTTTGTTATTGGTTCCAGCCATGACTTATAATGGGGTGATCAATTGACCATGATCAATGTGCACACAAAGTTATAGTCTACACCAAGTATTTCACAAGGTATTGATAGGAAACGAAAATGCCAATATATCTATATGAAGATCAATAACACCTGGACTTTTGACATGTCGACCACTGACCATGACCAAGGTGCATACCAAGTTTGAAGACTGTACACCAATTTTCTCAAAAGTGATTGCTCGGAAACGAGTGATGCAGACGATGCTCGACAAAAGAAACGTTTGACTGAATGAGCTCTGCTTCATGTTTGTTTCCAAAAACATCTCGAAAAAAATGTATCTGAAAGAATCCTTGACACCGTACACAGTGTAATTAGCTTCATTTAACCACATGCGCATCTGTTCTAAGACACTTAAAAAGGTGTCCAGCGTCTGTTATGACTTCAGAGGGGCGAAAAAAAACTGCCTAACCATTTTTTCCACTTGTTTGACTTGACACCTCATTCACACCATATTCACTACCTAGACGTCGTGGTAAGGTTAACAGTTTTACCAAGTAATTAAAGTTATCATGAGAGGGCGTGTACGAGGATGAGAACGAAGGCTGGCCGGATCGCACACGGATGGTACAAAACATCTTGAGTATATTTATAAAATGATATATTGCTAGAAGCCATAATGCAAACAATTCAACAACAACAAGCTAGAAACATTTTAATTTACTATTGTTTATCGAAAGGAATGTCAAGCACGAAGTGGTCGTAGCACCATAAACGCGGTAGCGTGCACGTTATATCCGCGAGTGGTTAAGTACAGCACGTTTCACGCGGCCCGGAAAAACTTCACCTTCACAATGGAGTTGGGAGTGCTTGGAGAGTGCTGGGCAATCTGCAGCTTTTTGAATTCCGCCAGGGGATCTGAAATTAGTAATAGCATATATGTCACGGTAACATTAAATTGACGAAAGAATCCTAAATCATATCAACAAATGTTAACTAGTAATCAAAATTTCGAAACCATGCAGTGAGCAGATGGAAACGAGATCACATGTAGCCGCACGTACTCTAGTGTAAAAGCCCACCTTGATGAACTCATTCAGAACAAGCCTTATCATGAATATATTTATTTACAGTTAAATAACATAAAACACAACAAGAGATCTCCTCACGGGGTCATTTTTATGAACAATTAGTAAATTCCAAAAAATAATATTCACTTTGTATTAATGTAGATTTAAACAAGAGGTCCATGATGACCCCAAATCGCTCACCTGAGTGAAAGTATTAAGCCATTGTTACAACTTGGCGATGTTACTCCCAAATATCTTAGCTTTCGGTTTCAGACAAAGTTTTTTTCTGCTAAATATCTCTTTGTAACACAGATGACCGTGGGACGATGCAAATTTTGAGCCAAGGGGATGATCAGTTTTGAACAATAATGGTACGTAAAGGGTCATTAGACAAAGCTTCACACAAAATATCTAAGCTTGATATTTTTGTCGGAATTTTATTGCTGCAGCTTCAAAAATAAGAAAATAGGTCAAAAGGTCACAGTCAATCGATATGGTTATTTGTTTGCAAAGCTGTACTCATGGTCCATAGTCATTGCAGTTGCCTCAAAATAAGGAAGTAGGTCAAGATATCACAGTCAAGGTCAACCAAAGACAACATTTATAATTATTTTTAAAACTGTATACATTGTTCATATTTTGTTAGTGTCGCTTCAAAAATAAAAAAAAGTATGTCAAAAGGTCACAGTCAAGGTCATCCGAGGAAAGAATTAATATTTGTGTTTTGGTCTAGGGCTTGTGGTTTGAGATCTGAAGATTTTCAAAGTTTTGCTTATATAAGTCTGTAGGAAACTCGTGAACCTAATGGCTTGGCCAGCTTTGACCCCAGGGGCACACTTTTAACAAACTCGGTAGAGAGCCATCATATGATCCTACATACCAAATATCAAGGATCTTGGTTTAGCGGTTGCAGACGAGAATATTTCCCTTTATAGCGTTATGTGAAACAGGTGGCTCCAGAGCGTGGTCAATTTTGACCAGAGGGGTTTAATTTTAACACTATTGGTAGAGGACCTAGGCTCTAAGCCTTATGATGTTTGTAAAAAAAAGTTTTATTTTCCTTTGGTTGCTATGGCAACCAGGGGTCTGCATGGAATTCATTTCTTTAAACAAAATAAAAAGGCACCACCATTCCTTGTGCAGTTTCATCAAATTTGTACAAGCGGTTTTCGGAGGAAACGTATGTTCAACAATTTTCACCACCAACGCTCGCTCCATTAGACGGAATGGTCGCTGTGTTGATTTTTTATTTAAATTTCAACTTATTAAAATTCTGGAAAAAGTTCCACTCACACACATATATGCCAAGATAAAGATATGATCTAAAGATAATTTCAACTTACACCTAACATCTTTAATGAAGCGGGACCCAGGTCTAAGATTTTCGAGCGTAAACATGGGCTCTTTGACTTGCCTTGAATGTTCTCGGGCGGCCCCTGTATAAGTGTGTACCCAGTACGCTGGACCATGTGCTCGAAACAGCCGAAAATAAACCTCCCCGGACCGTAGGGAGTACGTCCGATCAGGAAGTTGGCAAAGATCTGATTGTAGCTGGCCAGAGTCAGTGGGTATCGCCCGTACTGTCAATGGAACATTGTATATAAGGCAATTATTACTGAAATAATAATACTGATATATCTATTTTGTAAAAAAAAGTCCGTCATTCAGTATGTACTGAATAAGATTATCACTACCTCTTCACTTATTGATAAATAAAATCGACAATTCACGAATGGGTCTCAGATCGCTAACACAGCAATGCAACGGCTTACTAACGTGGACTGACGTCACTTACGTCTGTCATCTGCTCCATGGCGTAATCGACGAGGTCATCGACGTTCCCTTGCGCGATGCCGACAAACTGGACGTAGAAGTTAGCCAGCTCTTTGTGATCGATCTTGCCATCCTCTGAAATACAGCTGTTTTAGTTGTTTGTTTCATAGTTAAAACTTATTTATTTTACAACGATTGTGAAAGTTATTACAACAGTATATAAATCACTCTCGTTGTCACGATGTTACGCGAGAGCGTGGTCTTGTCTTGTGGGGGAAACCGGAGTACCCGGAGGAACCCCACATGTACGGCTTGGTGACCACAAACCAAGCTCACGTGCGACCAGGCCGGGAATCGAACCCGGGTCGCCTTGGTGAGAAGCGAGTGCGCAAACCGGGATAAAAATAACGAGATATCGATATTCAACCGTGCGTGAATTTTTCGTATTATTAAAGTTAAACATTGGACAAAAGAATTTCAGCCTGGTTCATTTTGCATTTGGTATATTTCTCTTATTTCTATACTTACAATTGTCAATACCTTGTCTTTTGTATTAGCATTATTAAATGCTTTTCCGAGTCTAGACTTGGACCTGAGGCTGTTAGCAATCATGGCCCCTGGTTCTTACCATTCTTGTCAATGATACGGAAGAGTGACTTGGGAAGGAGAATGAGCCAGATGGGAAAGTTGGACATGGTAGTACATCCGGGGATCAGCTGCTCCCACAGCCGGTACCACTTATTCAGGTTGATATGATCTGATAGGAAAAAGACGGAGAATGAAGCTATGTGGTAAAGTTGATAACAATTATTCCATGCAGGTATTATACTTAACATTAAATTCTTGTCCGACAAATACATTTGTATACACTTGATTTGTACAGGTTCTCATAATTTAAAAACAGGAGAGAAACAATGTCGCACACAATGTTATTAATGGCTGACAAATATGACCAAAGACTAGAAATGTGTCCATAGGACACGGATGCCCCCACTTCGGTTTTTTGTCACAGAAAATAAGCCATAATGATTTTTGAAGTATTTTTGGCAAAAAAGGGCCGTAACTCCTAAATGACTAAAGCGATTTCCATGACTATCGAACTTGATCAAGATATTATGGTCACAAACATGTGTTTAAAGTTTGGTGAGGATTGGACAAACAGTTTTCAAGAAATTAGATCGGAAACAATCTTCGGGACGTATTTTTCAAGTCTTTTTTTGCAAATAAAGGGCCGTAACTCCTAAATGACAAAAGCGATTTCCATGGCTATCGAACTTGATCAAGATATTATGGTCACAATCATGTATGTAAAGTTTGGTGAGGATTGGACACATACTTTTCAAGAATTAGATTGGAAACATATATTTTTGAAGTATTTTTGGCAAAAAAGGGCCGTAACTCCTAAATGACTAAAGCGATTTCCATGACTATCGAACTTGATCAAGATATTATGGTCACACACATGTGTTTAAAGTTTGGTGAGGATTGGACAAACGGTTTTCAAGAATTAGATCGGAAACAATCTTCGGGACGTACGTACGTACGTACGTACGTACGGACAGACGTACGTACGGACAAGGGCAACCCTATATGCCGCCACTTTGTGGGGGCATAAAAATGCCCTCCCGTGAAGACCCGTTAACAAGACTACTCTCTTATTCCATCACAAATATATAATACAGTTAAACCTCGCTGGCTCGAACTCCCAGGGACCGGCCAAAATACGTCAAGCCTCGAAAAAAATCGAGCCAAGCGGAAATGCTTTCATTGAGGTTAAAGATATCGGACCTTTACATCCAGTTCGAGCCAACAAGGAATTCGAGCCAAGCGAGTTCGAGCCAACGGGGTTTAAATGTACATTGTTTGTTTTCTTACTTACTGGCTCCCTTGTCGGCCTTCTCCATGAGCGTGGCGAAGAAACACTCGTGCACCTCGTAACATTCGCGGGCCTTCTGCGAGTCCGGATCCCAACCAGTGAACGAGTACACTTTCTGTGGATTGTGAAAACGGAAATTGATATAGTTGAACAACTTTAATTAGAGATGTGTTGTTACACAAACACCTAGGCCCGATATGCTGAATTTATGCCAATTATTCTACACCAATGATTGTTACGCTCGCTTTGGTAGAGTTTCCGCGCAAAACTAGAGCCTGCATATTTTCGCTGAGATGCTAAATACATTTACATTAAAGCTTCAGAAGTATATGTCAAACGGGTAATGAATTTCCGCATGCCACAAAATGTCCCGACGGACGGGCATGCACCACCACCCACCCGAGGGAACCCTTAAACACTGACAGAACGAAGGAATGGTGCATCTTTATACATAGGCCTGCTATCAGCCAAGAACCACATAGCATCAAGACTCGCCTGTGAAATGTACATAACTTTCTTTGATACTCCTGAACCATTAAGCTTCAATGGGGTACAAGATACAAGATACAAGATACGAGAATCTTTGTTTAAAGTCGGGTATGTGTTAACAAGAAACATTAGCTCAAAGAGCTATTTTTCGACATGTTTGTGTCTGTTAGTGTAACGACGCCTGATTATGCTCTTTATAAAATCATAGTTTTTAAAAATAGATTGTTCTGCTTGACTTGATAGGAGCACAATTATAGGCTAAGTATGAAAATAACCATATATATCAAATACTTCTTGATACCAAAACAAAGACAAAAACTTTCCTGCATGAACCCGTTCAGATCGCTCAGTTCCAGCGAGCCATTACCATCAGAATCTGAAAATAACAATTGAACAAATACCCATGCTTAAGTATGAAATCAAAAATAAAATGTAGAGGAAGCTAGACTATAGCAAATAGCGGGTTTAGGAGGGGGCGAACCTCCCCCCTCCCACCCAAGGAGAAGAAAAGTAACACAAAACGCTAAAAATGCACCATTTCGGACTAGATTTGTTATTGTTTAAGGGGCAGTACCTCATAACCCTATGTCAACATCTTAAATTATTCAAATTTCTGTCAAAATTTCGGCAAATGTCAAAAGATCAGTGTGCCCCTAAGTAACGCCCACCCTTACGCTAATTCCTAGATCCGCCCCTGATAGATGAGGCATAAGAACACCATGTTAGTTTGACAAAGCAATATGGCAATATCATATTCTGAAGTTTTTATAAAAAAACAAAGACTTCATGGCTTTTTCAATTCAATGCAAGTCTTAAATCTCTAAAACAAATACTTACCAAAGAAGTTGAAGTAATACTGGAGTTTTTCTTTCTGGAACGGGCTCAGCTCCATTGAAGACATTCTTGTGTCGGTACTACAATTCTCTGGGAGAAGATCCGGTTACATAAGAAGTATAGACAATGTTTGATAATCTACAGAATCTTGCAATAAATTTGGAAAAGTGCGCACGATCTACTAGAAATGAAAGTTAAAATAAACTAGCAAACTTGCACCAGCTCTCCTAGATTCCGAAAATTGTGTTCATCAAAGTTTTTTTGAGCACGTCATTACATGCACATAATATAATATACATGCACAGTTAAAACTTACCTACTGTGTTCCGACGTTTTACAGTCTGTACTGGTTATATTATCCAAATGTCAATGGTTGTGTATACATGTTTGGTGCACGAAATTTCCGTGCATCAACGACGGCTTTATGTTGCCCAATCTGTCGGGGTGGAGTTACAGTGTGTTACATTATCAAGTTCTGTATCCACTTGGTCAGTTATGTAGATAGCATTGACAGTTTCATTCTGATTGTTATTATATAACCATTAGGTGTATATTCTTTATAATATGTAGAGCTATTTTTAAACTTATTATCTTGTTCAATTTCAATCTCTCCAAAATCTGGGATTATGATTTAATAATTGTCATTGGTCCAAGCCAAAACGCTTAATAATCTGATTTACGAAAAATTGCATAAAATGGAAAAATATGTCACAATATCGAAATATAAAAAAAGACAACAAAGGACTATTAACTGGTAAATGTTTGATTTCATATTAATAAATTAATTATATTTTATAAGTATATATGGTTCATCGTACTAGTTAGCAATATTCGTAGCTGACAGCGATTTCCTGATTCGTGTTATTAAATAGTAGTACTTACTAGTTCTTACTAATAGAGTCTTATCATAAATTTAGTTTTTGGCATCCTGTGTTTTTCAGGTAATTATTGTTATCATTTTATTTCCCAATAAAAAAGTGAAAGTTTTTTCTGTTATTCAAATATGTCTATATAATTAGTATTGCTTTCAGATTCCGTTCTCGCAATGTTTTATATTTCGTACTCAGTTTGATTCGTACCTGAAAATGAAAGGAACTTTGTATTTTACATCTAGGGCTTTATTAAGCCAGGACATTATAAAAGGGAACGTGTTGATAAACAGTGATAAGTTGCTAAAAGAGAACATGAGATATTGTATCCGCCAGTGAAGAATTTGAACATTATGAATTTGACAGAAAATGTTGGGTTTCAACTGTCTAAAAATGTACTACTTGGATGTATTTACTGCGATTAAGATTTGTTATTGCTCTGAGGTATTTATTATTATATAACATGTGTAAACTGAATCAAAAGAAACATTTCACAGTCAAAAGCATTTCATTTTATAAAGGCAAAACAGTGCCAATGCGAATTAGGCAGAATGTTGCTACCAAAACAGGGTGTTGCACTCTTTAGCTGAAAAATAGTAATAGGTTAAGCATAAAAATTGATGCATTTATGTATGTATTAATTTGCTGAAAAACATTTATTGATTTTGAGCAAGATTAAAGATATCAAATGCACTGGATTATTGATTATTTTAATTGACTTATACTATTAAATATATTTTTTTACAATTTTCTTTTTTTTTGGTGCGGCAGTGAGATGGGTCTAGCAGCTTCCCGCCAGGAAGAGTTTTGGGAGGCATGTGGATTTGGACATGTGGGCCGAGCAAAACAGCTGCTGGCTGAGGGAGACATAGATGTAAACTGGGTCTCATACACAGTATGTAAATGATGATTTCCCTTTATCTTATTTTTTTTCAAAGTTATATACAATAATATCTTACATTTTTGCATCTTTTTCCTGGTCCATTATTTAAGTGTTGTCATAGGTTTGGTGCCTTTCAAATTTGTCAATTACCTGTGTCATTTAAATCTAAATCATTGCTCTCAAGCGGGTCACTTGAATTTAATACAATTTACATAACAATTGGAAATGCTCATAAATGTAGCTAAGCCAATAAATCTGATTTAAATAATGATTTTATGCCCCTTAACTGAACTGAGAAAAATGATTGAGGATGGAGCTTTACCGTGACCATGTTGATTAGTTTTGTTTGTATTATATTTTTGTGGTAGGAGTAGATGTTGGATAAATGAGTTGAATAACTATTGTTTTTCAAATAGATCATTGTTATTTGTGTTGGCATAGAGTAAAGTTTTTATCTATTTTGTTTGTTAAAGCTGCACTCTCACAGATTAACAGTTTTGACATTATAATATAAAATTGTCTCAGAATTAGTTTATTTTGGCATCAAAGCCTTGATATCAGTCACGTAAGATAACTCACAATAAAACAGATCTCATTTGTTAGGAATACTGCCCAAAAATTTCAGTTTTCTTAAAGTGTTAAAAGTTACTCTTTTAGGCATAAAACATGATTTTTTTAATGTAAATATGAATAACTGCGATCTGATCTTTTGTCAGCAGTCAAATATCACTTGTTTCCATACATTTATGCAAAAAAAAATCTTATTCAAAGACAAAAAATTAAAAAGATGTCAAAATGGTCTATCTGTAAGAGTGCAGCTTTAAATTCTTATAAAAACTTATTCACTATTTTAAATTTGTTTGCAGAACGATTGCTCCCCAATCCATGTAGCATCCCAGGGCAAGCCAGATATTGTGCAGCTCCTACTTGAAAACAAATGTGATGTCAATGTCAAGGATGCTGTAAGTAATCAGTACAGGATTTGTTGACACATTGGCACTCTAAAGATTTGAAGAAAATTTTGTTATATCCTGCTGAAGTGTTAAAGTTGTCGCTGCTCAGGCATGCTATTACATACCTGCATTGGCATTGCGTACCATACACAGGTAAAGGAATAGGCAGTCAGACTGAGGATGCTATATGGACCAAAGGTTTGCGTTGATCCATATAGCAATGCTCAGTCCAACTGCTCAGTGCGTTAATTTGCGTATGGCCCTTAAATGAATGCTTTGTTTTATTTGTTAAATATAAAATTTCAGAGAGGAAATCTAGCCATCCACCATGCTGCCATGAAGGGCCATGGAGATATTGTCAAGACTCTAATTGACGCTGGCTCAGAGATTGATGCACAAGAAAAGGTTTGTTTTTGTTCATGTTCACTTTAGGTATAACACAAAAATAAGCTCATAATCATAGCTACATGTTCAAAGTTCTCATTACTACTGTTAAGTTTTAAAAACGCTCATAAATTACTTATAAACTCTTTCTTTTATTTCAAACATCTTTCCTAACTCAAGATAGATAAATTTATATAGCTGTACATGACAGTCACATTATATAAAGTATTAAATATTGTTAACTACATCATACTTAAAGATGCACTATTATTTCAAAATAAGATTTACCACAATTAATACAATTGTTTTAATATACCAAAAAGGATGAATAAATATCTAAAACAGTGGTTCTTATGATGGATACAGAGTTTAATTTGAAAGAAAGATGCAGAAAACACAGTATTTCTACCTTATAAGATGAAAGTAGATCACAGTAGATCTTTAAGCACTCACCAATCATTTAATATTTTTGTGTTTTCAGCTATTAAATATACTGTTACAATCTTGTTATCATAGTAATATTTTCCATAAATGCATTATTTAGTAAGCAGTTAAAGGTTTATCACTCAAAATCTATGTTTGTTATACATGTGTATGTATTGATTTTGAATAAGACTGTCACTTTAACAATGTATGATATTGTTTTCAGAATGGTTGGACTGCCCTGCACAACGCAGCATATTGGTGTCACCCAGATGTTGTTAATGTCCTGATCAAAAATGGCTGTGATGTACACAAACAAAACAAGGTATAAAATGAAACATGGTTCTGTTTCATTGACTTAACAACTTTGCTATACAAATGTTGTGGTGGTTTTAGAGTTCATTAATACTCACACTCGGGCAAGGCCCATGCAGCAAGTGGCTTGATAAGATTGTTAGTCATATTTGTTGTTTTAGAGTACATTTATACTCACACTCGGGCAAGGCCCATGCAGCAAGTAGCTTGATAAGATTGTTAGTCATATTTGTTGTTTTAGAGTACATTTATACTCACACTCGGGCAAGGCCCATGCAGCAAGTGGCTTGATAAGATTGTTAGTCATATTTGTTGTTTTAGAGTACATTTATACTCACACTCGGGCAAGGCCCATGCAGCAAGTGGCTTGATAAGATTGTTAGTCATATTTGTTGTTTGGAGCATAGATCACAGACAGAATGTAGCTCTGGTAAGAGCTGCCCTGGTTCTTTAATGTGCACCAGTGTATAGTACCTTCTTACAGGATCCCCTGAAGAACAAATTTAAATTTGCGCTCCAATTGGATTAGAGCCAAATCATATAAACAACAATATACAACGCTACAAGATAAGCTATTCTTTTATCCAAACATATGTTGTCGGTTTCATTTGTCTAAGAACTAATACTCAATTGCTGAAGATACTGCTAATTTTTAATCGGAATGAATTATTTTTTTAAAATGTAGGCCAAGCGAGCAAATGACCAATAAGCTGTGTGCTTTATGGAGTTTGCTCGGGTGCCCTACTGCGTTCTTACGACATTAATGCAAGAAAAAATGTGATAAATCCTAATTATCTATAATCCTTTTATTGGACAATTGAATTGTTGAAAGACAACAAGTGTCGTGTTTATTGAAAAAAAAATCAATTGGTGACTGTTATGAATCTGTCTATTCACATCAACCATGTTAAAAATGATTATTCGACTGTATGACAGAGCCATTGTTGCTTCAGGATGAGCGTACAGCCCTGCATGAGTGTGCGAGGTCACAACAGAAGAATGCCGTCCAACTGGGAGAGATAGCACGCTCTCTGATCAAGGCCGGGTGTAATGTGAACAGCAAGAGCAGTGACTGGGGGGAGGTAAGTGATCAGAGTTAGATTGCTCTCTTGCTTTCTTGTTTGTCTCCCTTTCATCATGTTTCCTCGTATGACAATTAGCACCGTTAAATGCGTTAAAGCTGCACTGGAACAGATTGACAGTTTGGACATTTATTTTTTGTCTCAAAACCAGCTGATTTTGGCATCAATGCCTTCAATTCAGAATTTTAAGATGACTCATTAAAGAAAAGATCTCAATTGGTTGGAACACTGCCAAAAAATAATTTTTCTTATTAAGTGTTAGTAACTCTTTTAGCCATTAAACACAAATCGTCGAAGGTAACTATGAAAATCGGCGATCTGATGTTTTGTCAGCAGTCTTTTACTAGTATCACTGGTGTCCAGACATTAATGCAAAAAATGGCTAATTCCAAGACCAAAATTATTATTTTTTTGTTAAAACAGACAATCTGTTAGAGTGCATCTGTTAGAGTGCAGCTTTAAGGTAGCCTAGGTTATGTGTGTAAAAAGTGTTGGCTGGACATGCTACTTCCTGAACTGACCTTTAATACCTGTACGGTTGTACCTGTCCAGATTCAATGCGAGTCCTTCATATGCACTGTTAAATCAGTGAGCTCATAATCAATAAAACAATAAATGTACACTCAAATTCCTCTCAGAAATATGAAAAAGGATGTCAACCTAGAAAAAATCGTAGTTTGGTGAACCTTTTAAACAATATTTACCATTATTGTATATATGTAATAATAATTATGAATATTAAACAGAAAAATATTTCATTTGGTTCAAAAGTAAACTGCAAAGTTAAGTTTATTTTATAATATAATAAAGACATACATACTAACATTTAAACATTGTTGAAGAACTCCTTCTTTTAATCACATTGCTTATTGCCTTTTCAGACAATAATTGTATTTGTGTAGGATGTTAAATGTCTATAAAATAAATTTTAATTGTCCCCCTTTTAAAACATTTCCCTTGGGTACAGTTTTTGTGGTGTAAAAACAAGTCAACAAAACTCTCACACCATGTATTTGAAAAATATAAAATTGATCGTAATGGAGATTTCATTTATTATTGAAAATAGAAATTTTGTATGGTGCTTGAATTCTGAATGTCTCACTCTGATGTTTGCAGGCCGACCTGACAGGGCTGATGTATGCTGCGTTCCATAATCATCCTGAAGTTGCCATGGCCCTCATTGATGCTGGCTGTGAACTCAACGCTGTTGGCGGTGTGAGTGGAAAGTCTTTTGATAGTGTGTTGTATGACACATTGAAGTGATTTTTGTAGTAAAACTTTTATTTCTTCCCTAAAATGACCTCACTGTTACGTTATTAAAAATAAATAAATTGTTATCCTGACCATTAAATCAGGCCTGTTTTGCGTATGGCTTCAGCTTTACGTATAATAATCCTGATACAAATATATTAAGCAAGTAATTTCACTTAATGTTAAAGCAGTGAAGAAAGTTACATTAACTTAAACCATGTTGCGCGAGTGTGGTCATGTGTTATGGGGTAATCTGGAGAACCCAAAGAAAACCCACTTGTTGCCTTGGTGGGCTAACTGGACAACTGAATTAATGATATAATGATAATTATTTATTCAGACGTTCTGGACAGCACTCCACTGGGCGGCTGACAGAGACAATGATGAGCTTGTGTACATTCTCCTGGATGCAGGGATAAACCCAACTATCAGGGATATGGTGAGGCTGGTTCTCATTTACTTATATTCTTTTGACAATCGCAGTATGGTGTGAAAACTATGAAAAACTTGAGTTTGAAACGAGGGTTGATGAATAGATGTGAAATACCAAATCGGGATTGTTATTTTTACTTCAAAATAGTGATTTGGGATTATTGATAAAATAAATAATTATCACCAGAAGGACTAAAATTGAGACTGAAAAATAAATTCGAAAGAGAGATAATTTCAGATACTGTGAAATCATTAATGTTCGTGGGGCATTAATGTTCGTGGTTTTCGTGGGTTAGGTGATCCACGAATTCAAGATCCCACGAAATATAAACCCTTTATTCACTTTTCCAATTGCCTTGTTACGTACATACTCTAGTATATTATTTACAGAGGTCGCAGTATACAGTGTTAAAACCTGTCTCACTGTATAACTTACGATCATTATTTTGTTAATATATTATAACTGCCTTTAACAAATAATGAACCAAATCAATTAAATGTGTTTTATGCAGCAAATGACAGTTATAAGCACGTGTTTAAACGTGTGCTGTTAATGAAAATCTCCAAGTTTACTAGATGTGCGTGATGAGTGTCTGTACTCTATTTTTTTATTTAATGAAATAATTCATCGATTACTAGTACATTGAAGGTTACTTAGCACCGAACGTGACAATATACGCACCTTTTCGGTGTTTTCACAGTTTGCAAAATTCTTAATTGGCATTAAATGGCTTCCCCTATCTGTATTTATGATCAGGGTACATCTTCTTTTATTACCTTTATTCCCAATTAAATCGATAAGTGACATGGGTATATGCACTAATTGGCATGTCGTACCACATTAGCGAGTGTCATAAACCGAGTGATGTAGAAGACGGAAATCACGGGCCAGCGCGTGGATATTATGCAGACGATCTAGGACGATCGCATTTTCGAATTTTTTTTTCAAAAATGAAAATCCACGAATTTAAGTACCCACGAAATTGTTTTTTTTCGGCAAACCACGAAATTTCATGCCCACGAACATTAATGATTTCACAGTAAATGGTGTTCAGAATAACGATGTTTAAATGTAGTTGTTAACTTGACTTGATTCATTATTTGAACACCGATTTAAAGTCATTCATACATGTAAAGCAAAATTAGACGTGAAGTTCCTCCCATATTTTATTTATGACAATGTGTCTGGTAATCTATATTTTCTGGTCTGATAATGTTACCGTATTATACTGCGTATAGGACGCTAGCATACAGACGCAGGAAAAACAAACAAACCCTTAATACCAAAGATAAAACGCAGTGGAAATTTGCCAAAATCGGTGCTGAAAAATCGGCAACAAGCCTAATTTTTTTGAGGATTTATTTTTGTAATCTGCAAAAGGAGTCACAGTCTAAACCATCAGTCCTTCTGGTTGTAAGTTAGACTCGTATTATTTTCTGTTTCAGAGAGGTGAGACAGCTCTGGAGAGGGCCAGGTCTGACCAGATGAAAGATATACTCAAGACAGCCATCGACATTCACAAAGAGATGAATGTGGTCAACACCACCCCTATACTACAGACACTCAAAGCTGTCTCCAAGCCAGCGTCAACCTACAAACCTGCCTGTGATGCCAACTTTAAGGTATTGATCACAAAAAACTCATATTTTGTGTCCTTCATTGGATAATTATGTAATAAAATGATTTTGATTAAATGATTTTGTATGGTTCATTTCAACATAAACTGGTTTGATAGTCAGTACTGGTATTTCAAATTCTAAACAGTTCCTCTTTTGTTTCGATTCCTTCAAATAGTGCATATTGAAATGGTCAAATATGGAGACTTGAATATCGAAGATTTTACATATTTTTTTTCCATAATTCTTTTACCTGGATAATTCAATTTAAAGTTGCAATCTAACAGATGGACTATTTTCCTGAACTTTTTATTTCTTGTCTAAGAATTAGCCAATTTTTGCATTAATGTCGGAGAACGAGTAAGACTGCTGACAAAGGTATTACTGTACTCATTTCTTACATTTCAGTCCAAATCTTTCTTGCCTGCTGACTGGAAACCAGTGAGCAATGCAAATGTGAAAAATCTGATCAATGAAAAGAAGTCGAAGCTAGCAGCCATGACTTCCCAGAAATATCGGACTGAACTAGCCCGGAGAACGGGAACCAATGTCATAGAGGATCAGAAAATATCTGACAAAAGTGGGGATAGTATCGGAAAAAGTGGAGACTCAGGTACTAATGTTATAGAGGACAAGCAACAAGCTGACGGAACTGGAGATAAGAAAGGGGTTGATGACGTTGTAAAGAATATTGAGGGCACAGATGTAAATGATGATTTGGAGAAAGATCTAAAAGTGGAAAGGTCTGAAGACGAGAAAGGGGTTGATGACATTGTATTGGAAAGGGCTGGTGAAAATGATGGTGAATCTGATACACAAAGTAATGAAGCAAGTGAAGATACCGCAACTAGATCTGATGGTAAAGAAAGGACAAATGATGCTCAGCAAGATAATGTTGAGGTTTATGTTACTACTAAAACACTTTATAGTGAAACGGGAACAGCAGAAAATGATGAGACAGAGTTTACAGAACAAAAAATAGACACTGGTCTTGCCTCAAATCATATTTGTTCAAGTGATGAAACAAAACCTGAAGTGGAAACAGACGTTACAACGCTTGAGGGCAACGTAACTGATCTTGTAGAATCTGATAGTGTTTGTAATGGGAAAGATGTGCTTGGTGGTTCAAACTCTTGATGATGCATTGTGCCTTATTACCGATACTATTTTGCAGTATGAAAAAATGGTGACATTTCTAAAATAATTTTTTGAGTTATTTTTCGCAATTGAGCTTGAAGGACTATTTGCTTTTATGTGATATTTTATCTTATTAAGTGAGTTAAGTAAAGTTATAAAATACACATGTTTTAACCTAAATTATTTTTTACATGTATGCTGATGTTTTGACATTTTGAAACAAAAGGTTTTCACGTTTAAATGTTAATTAACACTGAAAGGAAACCATATAATGTTTGCTGTCAATCTGGATATAAAGCAAAAGTCATCAAGGCAATAAAATGAGAAATTAACAGCATGCTACGTTAATGTATTTGAATATTACAATGGCTTTAACATTTAGATATCCAGATAAGGCCTCAAAAAATACATTTGGTTCGGGTTACCAGACCCTACCTTCGAAACAGGCACAGACCCTACCGTTTTTAGTCAGTTGGTAGTCAAGTCAGTTTTTTTAAAGTGTATGTTTGAATATGGAGTTTTAAACCTTTATACAGAAGAATTTAACACCAATTATGACAATAAAGTTCTTATATAAAGCCTAATGCCTACCTACCCTACATGTTTTTAAAAAGGATGTAACCATAACCAAACCTATTTTTTTGGCTGAACCACAATGCTGCTTGAAAGTCCAACATGATAAAATCCTTTTAAGGTCGCCATTTACTTAAGATAAGACTTCATTTTTTTACATCAATGTAATCCTTGTTTCAGGATATTAAATATACTAAACCATTGTGCAATATTATATTTAAACTCATACAGAAAGTGTTCTTTCATGACATAGCTTGAAATTTATATACATGTGAATATTGGATTGAAGAGGAACTCGACTCTAAAAAAACAATACTGGAATATTTCTTTACATTTCTAATCTAAATTTGTGTTAATGTATGGTGCTTTTATAACTCATGACCAGAATGAGTCATTTTGGGAAATATGATTCTTTGGAAAGCTTCTGTGACCAAGTAGAAACACACATGTTGTTATTGCCCTATACAAATGATTTATAAACTGGCTGCTTATTATGGCTTTTATTTTGCAATCATGTAGGCCTAGAGTAGAGTTGTAGAGATTTCAAACATTTTTAGTTCACATTAATTATGTTCTAAATTATAATAATTTATTTTTAAAGGGATACAAAGATTATTTGCATTCTATTAAATCTGTGCAGTTAATTTATTTTCCATACATACATACGTGTACTTTTTATCAATCTCCTGCAAACAGCTTGCAGATATTCATATTAAAAGAAATGTGTTGATCCTAGCGTAACTATGCTTTACAGCAAGACGAAGCATCTTCTGTAATATTTTATTTGTATTATTAATTTTTATAGCTACCAAAAAAAGCTCTTATTTAATTTTGATGATATTTCATCATTGTTACAAGCATTATGTTTGCCTTTCAAATGAAATATGTTTTTGGAATGACTGAACCTATGAAATGTGAACAAACAGATTCTGTTACATTTTTTGAATTTTTTACGTGTTTTCTACTCTTTCTTATTTTGCTGCATTGTTGATGTGTGCCTTTTGAACTTTCATCACATGCCTGGAAACTGTAATTTATAAAATCACTATTTGGAATAAAACTATGATATGGTGTGAAGTTGTGAATTACTTTGAAATAAAATACTGAGTAAATGGAATGGGGCTGATAGTGATTACCAGTGCTCCTACATTTCCTTCTTTTTCCTACTTGAAAGGTCTCTTATTTTTTCCTACCTAGACAGGCGACACATAGGGGTTACTTTTGTTGGCGGCGGCGGTGGTGGCGGTTGCGTCCCGTTTTCACTTGTCCGCGGCATATCTCGTGAACTATTAGTAGTATCGACTTGAAATTCCATATGTAGATAGATCTCATTGAGGGCAAGTGCAGTGCACAAGATTTGTTACTCATGCTTCCATATTTTCAGAATTATTGCCCTTTGTTAATTTTCAAGCTTAAAGTTTTGTCCGGGGCATATCTTAAAGAATACAAGCGGTATCAACTTGAAACTTCATAGCTAGATAGATCTCATTGAGGGCAAGTGCAATGCACAAGAACCGTAACCATTGCTTCCATATTTTTTAGAGTTATCGCCCTTTGTTGGCGTCCACGTCCCGTTTTCACTTGTCCAGGGCATATCTCGTAAACTATTAGTGGTATCAACTTGAAATTTCATATGTAGTTAGATCTCATAGAGGGAAACTGCAGGGCACAAGAACTGTTACTCATGCTTCCACATTTTCAGAGTCATTGCCCTTTGTAAATTTTCATGCTTAAAGTTTTGTCCGGGGGATATCTTGTAGAATATAAGAGTTATCAACTTGAAACTTCATAGCTAGATAGATCTCATGAAGGTCAAGCAGAGTGCACAGTAACAGTAACTCTTGCTTTCTTATTTTTAGAGTAATTGCACTGCATTAATTTTCATGCTTAAAGTTTTGTTCGGGGCATATCTTGTAGAACATAGAGTTATCAACTTGAAACTTCATAGCTAAATAGATCTCTTTGAGGGCAAGGGCAATGAACAATAACAGTAACTCTTGCATTTAAATGTTTAAAGTTATTGCCCTTTGTTAATTTTCAAGCTTAAATTTTGTCAGGGGCATAAAAATCATAAACTAAGAGGTATCAACCTGAAACTTATTAGGAAGATAGATCTCATTGAGGGCAAGTGCGGTGCACAAGAACCGTAACTCTTGCTTCCATATTTTTTTGGAGTTATTGCCCTTTTTAATTTTTGTTGTTAATTTTTGTCCTGCTTAAGGTTGTTACCTTCAGTTCAAAGGCCACCTACACTTGAAAGTTAAATGGCAACATCATTGTCTATAAATGAATAAAATGCCAATCTAACAGCTATAATGTCAACAGTAAATAATTGGTCAGGCGACACATCCGACTTGCGGAGTTCTAGTTGATAATTTTTTCAAAAAATTCGTCATAGCAGTGAAAATACATCAAAATCATAGAAAATGGTAATAGCAAGTTCTTAAATTGATGAAAACCCCTATTTTCCATACCTTTTAAGCTGGATTTGTTTCTGAAGTAATTCATATAAATATTTATACTAACTGTATATAATACTCCAAAATATGTTTCCCAAGTGAAATGGGTTTAAGTTGTTTATAACATATCCGACATCTACTAAATTAATCAGACACAAGCAATACAAATCTATAATGCAATAGGAACACAGATATCTCTTGTTTCTAACCATTTGCCAAAGTTTTTGAAAACAAGATTTTGTTAAAGTTCGAAGTTTCTGAAATCATGAGAAGAAATCGAAACTTGCGTTCGACGTTAAAGTGAAGTGATCACTCCGATTTGAAAAAAACAACAAAAGTTTTCATGTTTAAACTTTTTTTCACTCGATCCTTGGATAACAATTGATGATTTCTCATATACATGTACAACTACTTCCAGTTTCAGATTTATTTAAAAGAAGGCAACAGATGACAAAGTACAAATATGCATGAACAATAGAAACATAACAACATAAATTTGTATAAGAAACTGGATTCATGAAACACAGAGGCCAAAGAATACAAGAGCTGAAAATGATAAAAGTTAATAAATATTATGACTTATGAAGTGTTTTTTTGCCATGAAATGTGGTCACTCCCTGTTTTTTCAACCAGACTTGTGACTGGCTTAGGTCAGGTTACCCACTTGACAAAGGAGGAGAAGGAATGGTTACTTTGCTCTCATAACCTATCTCCAAAAGTGTTACACACCACTACTCTGCCAGCACCCTTAAGAGCCCTCCCAGGCGGGTAATCTACTGTAGAAGTCCTAGCGAGGAGTAGTACTGGGCCTCTCAGAACATTTCTACGGGGCCACACTGGCATTTCATGGGGAATAACGCCAAACTAATGATTAAGATACATGAAGGGATATACTAATGCAAGTATCGAGTGCATTAGCCGCATAGTCCGATCAGTAATAAAGGGATGTCTGCAATCAACATCATGCACTTAAACCACCAGTCAGGCTTGAAAACTCTGTAGACTTATTTCGCATTTTATCTATGGAAAGCTACTGAGTTCACCTTCAAACATGCACCATATTATGAGTATGATGCAATTGTTTGGCCACAGACTCACTTTGTCCATTCAAAAGCAGGTAGGAAATGGTAACTAGTATCGCAGATACCTATTTCCGTTTTATAAATTTTTGTACCGCACCCAGAAGAAGGGGAGCGATGGAATGGTACCGCACCCAGAAGCAGGGGAGCGATGGTTTGGTACCGCACCCAGAAGCAGGGGAGCGATTGAATGGTACCGCACCAAGAAGCTGGGGAGCGATGGAATGGTACCGCACCCACAAGCAGAAGCTGGGGAGCGATGGCCTGGTACCGCACCCGGAAGCAGGGGAGCGATGAAATGGTACCGCACCCACACCCAGAAGCTGGGGAGCGATGGCCTGGTACCGCACCCGGAAGCAGGGGAGCGATGGAATGGTACCGCACCCACACCCAGAAGCTGGGGAGCGATGGCCTGGTACCACACCCAGAAGCAGGGGAGCGATGAAATGGTACCGCACCCAGAAGCAGGGGAGCGATGGAATGGTACCGCACCCAGAAGCAGGGGAGCGATGGAATGGTACCGCACCCAGAAGCTGGGGAGCGATGGCCTGGTACCACACCCAGAAGCAGGGGAGCGATGGCCTGGTACCGCACCCAGAAGCAGGGGAGCGATAGCCTGGTACCGCACCCAGAAGCAGGGGAGCGATGGAATGGTACCGACCCAGAAGCAGGGGAGCGATGGCCTGGTACCGCACCCAGAAGCTGGGGAGCGATGGCCTGGTACCGCACCCAGAAGCAGGGGAGCGATGGAATGGTACCGCACCCAGAAGCAGGGGAGCGATGGAATGGTACCGCACCCAGAAGCTGGGGAGCGATGGAATGGTACCGCACCCAGAAGCTGGGGAGCGATGGCCTGGTACCGCACCCAGAAGCAGGGGAGCGATGGAATGGTACCGCACCCAGAAGCAGGGGAGCGATGGAATGGTACCGCACACAGAAGCTGGGGAGCGATGGAATGTTAGCGCACCAAGTAGCAGGGGAGCGATGGAATGGTACCGCACCCAGAAGCAGGGGAGCGATGAAATGGTAGCGCACCCAGAAGCATGGGAGCGATGGAATGGTACCGCACCCAGAAGCAGGGGAGCGATGGCCTGGTACCGCACCCAGAGGCTGGGGAGCGATGGCCTGGTACCGAACCCAGAAGCTAGGGAGCGATGGCCTGGTACCGCACCCAGAAGCTGGGGAGCGATGGAATGGTACCGCACCCAGAAGCAGGCGAGCGATGGAATGGTACCGCACCCAGAAGCTGGGGAGCGATGGAATGGTACCGCACCAAGTAGCAGGGGAGCGATGGAATGGTATCACACCCAGAAGCAGGGGAGCGATGGAATGGTACCGCACCCAGAAGCAGGGGAGCGATGGAATGGTACCGCACGCAGAAGCTGGGGAGCGATGGAATGGTACTGACCCAGAAGCAGGCGAGCGATGGAATGGTACCGCACCCAGAAGCAGGGGAGCGATGGAATGGTACCGCACCCAGAAGCTGGGGAGCGATGGAATGGTAGCGCACCAAGTAGCAGGGGAGCGATGGAATGGTACCGCACCCAGAAGCAGGGGAGCGATGAAATGGTAGCGCACCCAGAAGCAGGGGAGCGATGGAATGGTACCGCACCCAGAAGCAGGGGAGCGATGGCCTGGTACCGCACCCAGAGGCTGGGGAGCGATGGCCTGGTACCGCACCCAGAAGCTGGGGAGCGATGGAATGGTACCGCACCAAGTAGCAGGGGAGCGATGGAATGGTACCGCACCCAGAAGCTGGGGAGCGATGGAATGGTACCGCACCAAGTAGCAGGGGAGCGATGAAATGGTATCACACCCAGAAGCAGGGGAGCGATGGAATGGTACCGCACCCAGAAGCAGGGGAGCGATGGAATGGTACCGCACCCAGAAGCAGGGGAGCGATGGAATGGTACCGCACCCAGAAGCAGGGGAGCGATGGAATGGTACCGCACACAGAAGCTGGGGAGCGATGGAATGGTAGCGCACCAAGTAGCAGGAGAGCGATGGAATGGTACCGCACCCAGAAGCAGGGGAGCGATGAAATGGTAGCGCACCCAGAAGCATGGGAGCGATGGAATGGTACCGCACCCAGAAGCAGGGGAGCGATGGCCTGGTACCGCACCCAGAGGCTGGGGAGCGATGGCCTGGTACCGCACCCAGAAGCTAGGGAGCGATGGCCTAGTACCGCACCCAGAAGCTGGGGAGCGATGGAATGGTACCGCACCCAGAAGCAGGGGAGCGATGGAATGGTACCGCACCCAGAAGCTGGGGAGCGATGGAATGGTACCGCACCAAGTAGCAGGGGAGCGATGGAATGGTATCACACCCAGAAGCAGGGAAGCGATGGAATGGTACCGCACCCAGAAGCAGGGGAGCGATGGAATGGTACCGCACGCAGAAGCTGGGGAGCGATGAAATGGTATCACACCCAGAAGCAGGCGAGCGATGGAATGGTACCGCACCCAGAAGCAGGGGAGCGATGGAATGGTACCGCACCCAGAAGCTGGGGAGCGATGGAATGGTAGCGCACCAAGTAGCAGGGGAGCGATGGAATGGTACCGCACCCAGAAGCAGGGGAGCGATGAAATGGTAGCGCACCCAGAAGCAGGGGAGCGATGGAATGGTACCGCACCCAGAAGCAGGGGAGCGATGAAATGGTAGCGCACCCAGAAGCTAGGGAGCGATGGCCTGGTACCGCACCCAGAAGCTAGGGAGCGATGGCCTGGTACCGCACCCAGAAGCAGGGGAGCGATGGAATGGTACCGCACCCAGAAGCAGGGGAGCGATGGAATGGTACCGCACCCAGAAGCTGGGGAGCGATGGAATGGTACCGCACCAAGTAGCAGGGGAGCGATGGAATGGTATCACACCCAGAAGCAGGGGAGCGATGGAATGGTACCGCACCCAGAAGCAGGGGAGCGATGAAATGGTACCGCACGCAGAAGCTGGGGAGCGATGGAATGGTACCGACCCAGAAGCAGGCGAGCGATGGAATGCTACCGCACCCAGAAGCAGGGGAGCGATGGAATGGTACTGCGCCCAGAAGCAGGGGAGCGATGGAATGGTACCGCACCCAGAAGCAGGGGAGCAATGGAATGGTACCGCACCCAGAAGCTGGGGAGTGATGGCCTGGTACCGCACCCAGAAGCAGGGGAGCGATGGAATGGTACCGCACCCAGAAGCAGGTGAGCGATGGCCTGGTACCGCACCCAGAAGCTGGGGAGCGATGGAATGGTAGCGCACCAAGTAGCAGGGGAGCGATGGAATGGTACCGCACCCAGAAGCAGGGGAGCGATGGAATGGTAGCGCACCCAGAAGCTGGGGAGCGATGGAATGGTACCGCACCCAGAAGCAGGGGAGCGATGGAATGGTATCGCACCCAGAAGCAGGGGAGCGATGGAATGGTACCGCACCCAGAAGCAGGGGAGCGATAGAATGGTACCGCACCCAGAAGCAGGGGAGCGATGGCCTGGTACCGCACCCAGAAGCTAGGGAGCGATGGCCTGGTACCGCACCCAGAAGCAGGGGAGCGATGGAATGGTACCGCACCCAGAAGCAGGGGAGCAATGGAATGGTACCGCACCCAGAAGCTGGGGAGCGATGGAATGGTACCGCACCAAGTAGCAGGGGAGCGATGGAATGGTATCACACCCAGAAGCAGGGGAGCGATGGAATGGTACCGCACCCAGAAGCAGGGGAGCGATGGAATGGTACCGCACCCAGAAGCTGGGGAGCAATGGAATGGTACCGACCCAGAAGCAGGCGAGCGATGGAATGTTACCGCACCCAGAAGCAGGGGAGCGATGGAATGGTACTGCGCCCAGAAGCAGGGGAGCGATGGAATGGTACCGCACCCAGAAGCAGGGGAGCAATGGAATGGTACCGCACCCAGAAGCTGGGGAGTGATGGCCTGGTACCGCACCCAGAAGCAGGGGAGCGATGGAATGTTACCGCACCCATAAGCAGGTGAGCGATGGCCTGGTACCGCACCCAGAAGCTGGGGAGTGATGGCCTGGTACCGCACCCAGAAGCTGGGGAGTGATGGAATGGTACCGCACCCAGAAGCAGGGGAGCAATGGAATGGTACCGCACCCAGAAGCTGGGGAGCGATGGAATGGTACCGCACCAAGTAGCAGGGGAGCGATGGAATGGTATCACACCCAGAAGCAGGAGAGCGATGGAATGGTACCGCACCCAGAAGCAGGGGAGCGATGGAATGGTACCGCACCCAGAAGCAGGGGAGCAATTGCCTGGTACCACACCCAGAAGTCATCTTCGTTCATGGTCCTCATAAGTTGATGGCAATGTCCATGAAACAAACAATAAAATAGTGTAACAAAAGGCTCAATTATTGTTTACATCAGACTGGTATTCTTCAACACTTGACTTAAATTATTCAACAAGCAAATTCGTTGAATTGATATCCCCCGCCTGATTGGGCTAAAGTCAAGGAATGGAAATCAATTGTTGATGAAATATATTATATGAGTAAGAGTTTGATTGCAACTGTTTGAAAAAAAAAAAAAATATTATATATAATGTAAGATTTAGAATTGACCAAGAAACCTAGTTTATGAGTCCATGTTACCCAATTCCAAACTAATCTAAGATTTCATCAAGACAAACATTCTGATCAAGTTTCATGAAGATTGGTCCAGATATATGGCAAAAAATATAGCCTCTAGAGTGTCCACAAGGTTTTTTTAAGATTTGACTCAGTGACCTCATTTTTGATCCCACATGACCTACTAGTTTCAAACTTTTCCAAGATTTCATTGAGGAAAGTTCATTAAGTTTCATGGAAATTAGAGCAGATGTATTGCCTCTAGAGTGTTCCCAAGATTTCTGTAAGATATGAGCTAGTGACCTAGTTTTTGACGCATATGAATGATATGACCCACTTTTAAAACGCAGTCGAAATTTAACCCAAGAGAACATTCTGACCATGTTTAAACTTAATTAGACCAATCACCACCATAAAATAGTTTCGGACAAGATTTTTGAAAGATTTGACCTATTTTTTTATCACATGTGACCCAGTTTAAAATATGTCTCTTTATAAAGAGTTTATCAAGGAAAACATTCTGATCAAGTTTAATGAATATAAGACCATACATATTGCCTCTAATGTGTTTCAAAGATTTTTCTAAGATTTGACCTAGTGACCTAATTTTTGACCCCATGTATATATTCAAGAACAGGGTAACATGTTGCTGGTTTAGATTTGGGACCTTTCATGTTTTAGTATTTAAGGACACGGTAATGTGTTCCTGCTTTTGGTTTTGGACCTTAGATGTTTTAATAATTAAGAACATAACAAGTAGATGGTTTGGATTGGAACCTTTGATGTCCAAATATTTAAGGAAAGGGTAATGTGTTGATTGTTTATATTTGGGACATTTGATGTTTATATATTTAAGGGCAGGGAAACGTGCTGGTGGTGTACATTTGGAACCTTTAATGTTTTTATATTAAAGGACCAGGTAACGTGCTCGTGGTTAAGATTGCAACCTTTGATGTATAAAAATTTAAGGACGGGTAATATGTTGTTGGTTTAAATTTGGAACATTTAGTATTCATATTTTTAAGGACAGGAAAAAGTGAAGATGGTTAGATATTTAAGGACTGGGTAAGGTGTTGGTGGTTTAGATTAAGACTTTTGTTGTTTATGTATTTAAGAACTGGGTAAGGTGTTGGTGGTCTAGATTAGGACCTTTGATATATATATTAAAGGACCAGGTAAGGTGTTGGTGGTTTAGACTAGGACCGTTGATGTTTATATATTTAAGGACCGGGTAATGTGTTGGTGGTTAGATTAGGACCTTTCCTGTTTATAAATTTAAATTTAAGGACCGGGTAAGGTGTTGGTAGTTTAGATTTGGTGGTTTAGTTTGGTACCTTTGATGTTTATATATTTAAGGATCGGGTAAGGTGTCGGTGGTTTTGATTAGGACCTTTTATTATTACATATTTAAGGACTGGGCTAGGTGTTGGTGGTTTAGATTAGGACCTTTGATGTTTATATATTGAAGGACCAGGTAAGGTGTTGGTGGTTAGATTAGGACCTTTGATGTTTATATATTGAAGGACCGGGTAAGGTGTTGGTGGTTAGATTAGGACCTTTGATGTTTATATATTTAAGAACCGGGTAGGATGTTGGTGGTTTAGATTAGGACCTTTGTTGTTTGTATATTTAAGGACCGGGTAGGATGTTGGTGGTTTACTTTAGGACCTTTGATGTTTTTATATTTAAGGACTGGGTAAGGAGTTGGTGGTTTTGATTAGGACCTTTGTTGTTTATATATTTAAGGACCGGGTAAGGTGTTGGTGGTTTTAATTAGGACCTTTGTTGTTTATATATTTAAGGACCGGGTAAGGTGTTGGTGGTTTACTTTAGGACCTTTGATGTTTTTATATTAAAGGACTGGGTAAGGAGTTGGTGGTTTTGATTAGGACCTTTGATTTTTATATATTTAAGGACCGTTAGGTTGTTGGATGTTTTGAATAGGACCTTTTATGTTTATATATTTAAGGACCGGGTAAGGTGTTGGTGGTTTAGATTAGGACCTTTGATGTTTATATATTTAAGGACTGGGTAAGGTGTTGGTGGTTTAGACTAGGACATTTGTTATTTATATATTTAAGGACATGGTAAGGTGTTGGTGGTTTAGATTAAAATCTTTGATGTTGATATATATATATAAGGACAGGGAAACGTGTTAGTGGTTTAGATTTGAAACCTTAATGTTTTTTATATTTTAGGACTGGGTAAAATGTTTGTGGTTAAGATTGCGACCATTGATGTTTATATATTTAAGGACAGGGTAAGGTGTTGGTTGTTTAGATAAAGACCTTTGATGTTTATATATTTAAGGACCAGGTCAGGTGTTGGTGGTTAAGATTAGGACTTTTGATGTTTATATATTTAAGGATCGGGTAAGGTGTCGGTGGTTAAGATTAGGGCCTTTGATGTTTATATATTTAAGGACAGGGTAAGGTGTTGGTTGTTTAGATAAAGACCTTTGATGTTTATATCTTTAAGGACCAGGTCAGGTGTTGGAAGTTAAGATTAGGACTTTTGATGTTTATATATTTAAGGACCGGGTAAGGTGTTGGTGGTTAAGATTAGGGCCTTTGATGTTTATATATTTAAGGACAGGGCAAGGTGTTGGTGGTTTTGATTGCGACCTTTTATGTTTATATATTTAAGGACCGGGTAAGGTGTTGGTGGTTTTGATTACAACCTTTTATGTTTATATATTTAAGGACCGGTAGGGTGCTGGATCCTTTGAATAGGACCTTTTATGTTTATATATTTAAGCACTGGGTAAGGTGTTGGTGGTTTTGATTAGGACCTTTGATTTTTATATATTTAAAGACCGTTAGGGTGTTGGATGTTTTGAATAGGACCTTTTATGTTTATATATTTAAGGACTGGGTAAGGTGTTGGTGGTTTTGATTGCGACCTTTTATGTTTATATATTTAAGGACCGGGTAAGGTGTTGGTGGTTTTGATTGCGACCTTTTATGTTTATATATTTAAGGACCGGGTAAGGTGTTGGTGGTTTTGATTACAACCTTTTATGTTTATATATTTAAGGACTGGGTAAGGTGTTGGTGGTTTTGATTACGACCTTTTATGTTTATATATTTAAGGACTGGGTAAGGTGTTGGTGGTTTTGATTACGACCTTTTATGTTTATATATTTAAGGACTGGGTAAGGTGTTGGTGCTTTTGATTGCGACCTTTTATGTTTATATATTTAAGGACCGTTAGGGTGTTGGTGGTTTTGATTACGACCTTTTATGTTTATATATTTAAGGACTGGGTAAGGTGTTGGTGGTTTTGATTACGACCTTTTATGTTTATATATTTAAGGACAGTTAGGGTGTTGGTGGTTTTGATTACGACCTTTTATGTTTATATATTTAAGGACTGGGTAAGGTGTTGGTGGTTTTGATTACGACCTTTTATGTTTACATATTTAAGGACTGGGTAAGGTGTTGGTGGTTTTGATTACGACCTTTTATGTTTACATATTTAAGGGCCGTTAGGGTGTTGGTGGTTTTGATTACGACCTTTTATGTTTACATATTTAAGGGCCGTTAGGGTGTTGGTGGTTTTGATTGCGACCTTTTATGTTTACATATTTAAGGACCTTTAGGGTGTTGGTGGTTTTGATTGCGACCTTTTATGTTTACATATTTAAGGACCGGGTAAGGTGTTGGTGGTTTTGATTACGACCTTTTATGTTTACATATTTAAGGACTGGGTAAGGTGTTGGTGGTTTTGATTACGACCTTTTATGTTTACATATTTAAGGACCGGGTAAGGTGTTGGTGGTTTTGATTACGACCTTTTATGTTTATATATTTAAGGACTGGGTAAGGTGTTGGTGGTTTTGATTACGACCTTTTATGTTTATATATTTAAGGACTGGGTAAGGTGTTGGTGGTTTTGATTACGACCTTTTATGTTTATATATTTAAGGACTGGGTAAGGTGTTGGTGGTTTTGATTGCGACCTTTTATGTTTATATATTTAAGGACTGGGAAAGGTGTTGGTGGTTTTGATTACAACCTTTTATGTTTATATATTTAAGGACTGGGTAAGGTGTTGGTGGTTTTGATTACGACCTTTTATGTTTATATATTTAAGGACCGGGTAAGGTGTTGGTGGTTTTGATTACGACCTTTTATGTTTACATATTTAAGGACTGGGTAAGGTGTTGGTGGTTTTGATTACGACCTTTTATGTTTACATATTTAAGGACCCTTAGGGTGTTGGTGGTTTTGATTACGACCTTTTATGTTTATATATTTAAGGACCGGGTAAGGTGTTGGTGGTTTTGATTGCGACCTTTTATGTTTACATATTTAAGGACCGGGTAAGGTGTTGGTGGTTTTGATTACGACCTTTTATGTTTAGATATTTAAGGACCGGGTAAGGTGTTGGTGGTTTTGATTACGACCTTTTATGTTTAGATATTTAAGGACCGTTAGGGTGTTGGTGGTTTTGATTACGACCTTTTATGTTTATATATTTAAGGACCGTTAGGGTGTTGGTGGTTTTGATTACGACCTTTTATGTTTACATATTTAAGGACCGGGTAAGGTGTTGGTGGTTTTGATTACGACCTTTTATGTTTACATATTTAAGGACCGGGTAAGGTGTTGGTGGTTTTGATTACGACCTTTTATGTTTACATATTTAAGGACCGGGTAAGGTGTTGGTGGTTTTGATTACGACCTTTTATGTTTACATATTTAAGGACCGGGTAAGGTGTTGGTGGTTTTGATTACGACCTTTTATGTTTACATATTTAAGGACCGGGTAAGGTGTTGGTGGTTTTGATTACGACCTTTTATGTTTATATATTTAAGGACCGGGTAAGGTGTTGGTGGTTTTGATTACGACCTTTTATGTTTACATATTTAAGGACCGGGTAAGGTGTTGGTGGTTTTGATTACGACCTTTTATGTTTACATATTTAAGGACCCTTAGGGTGTTGGTGGTTTTGATTACGACCTTTTATGTTTATATATTTAAGGACCGGGTAAGGTGTTGGTGGTTTTGATTGCGACCTTTTATGTTTACATATTTAAGGACCGGGTAAGGTGTTGGTGGTTTTGATTACGACCTTTTATGTTTAGATATTTAAGGACCGGGTAAGGTGTTGGTGGTTTTGATTACGACCTTTTATGTTTAGATATTTAAGGACCGTTAGGGTGTTGGTGGTTTTGATTACGACCTTTTATGTTTATATATTTAAGGACCGTTAGGGTGTTGGTGGTTTTGATTACGACCTTTTATGTTTACATATTTAAGGACCGGGTAAGGTGTTGGTGGTTTTGATTACGACCTTTTATGTTTACATATTTAAGGACCGGGTAAGGTGTTGGTGGTTTTGATTACGACCTTTTATGTTTACATATTTAAGGACCGGGTAAGGTGTTGGTGGTTTTGATTACGACCTTTTATGTTTACATATTTAAGGACCGGGTAAGGTGTTGGTGGTTTTGATTACGACCTTTTATGTTTACATATTTAAGGACCGGGTAAGGTGTTGGTGGTTTTGATTACGACCTTTTATGTTTATATATTTAAGGACTGGGTAAGGTGTTGGTGGTTTTGATTACGACCTTTTATGTTTACATATTTAAGGACTGGGTAAGGTGTTGGTGGTTTTGATTACGACCTTTTATGTTTACATATTTAAGGACCGTTAGGGTGTTGGTGGTTTTGATTGCGACCTTTTATGTTTACATATTTAAGGACCTTTAGGGTGTTGGTGGTTTTGATTGCGACCTTTTATGTTTACATATTTAAGGACCGGGTAAGGTGTTGGTGGTTTTGATTACAACCTTTTATGTTTACATATTTAAGGACCGGGTAAGGTGTTGGTGGTTTTGATTGCGACCTTTTATGTTTATATATTTAAGGACTGGGTAAGGTGTTGGTGGTTTTGATTGCGACCTTTTATGTTTATATATTTAAGGACTGGGTAAGGTGTTGGTGGTTTTGATTACGACCTTTTATGTTTATATATTTAAGGACTGGGTAAGGTGTTGGTGGTTTTGATTACGACCTTTTATGTTTATATATTTAAGGACTGGGTAAGGTGTTGGTGGTTTTGATTACGACCTTTTATGTTTATATATTTAAGGACTGGGTAAGGTGTTGGTGGTTTTGATTACGACCTTTTATGTTTACATATTTAAGGACTGGGTAAGGTGTTGGTGGTTTTGATTACGACCTTTTATGTTTACATATTTAAGGACTGGGTAAGGTGTTGGTGGTTTTGATTACGACCTTTTATGTTTATATATTTAAGGACTGGGTAAGGTGTTGGTGGTTTTGATTACGACCTTTTATGTTTACATATTTAAGGACCGTTAGGGTGTTGGTGGTTTTGATTACGACCTTTTATGTTTATATATTTAAGGAATGGGTAAGGTGTTGGTGGTTTTGATTGCGACCTTTTATGTTTACATATTTAAGGACCGGGTAAGGTGTTGGTGGTTTTGATTACGACCTTTTATGTTTACATATTTAAGGACTGGGTAAGGTGTTGGTGGTTTTGATTACGACCTTTTATGTTTATATATTTAAGGACCGTTAGGGTGTTGGTGGTTTTGATTATGACCTTTTATGTTTAAATATTTACGGACCGTTAGGGTGTTGGTGGTTTTGATTACGACCTTTTATGTTTACATATTTAAGGATCGGGTAAGGTGTTGGTGGTTTTGATTACGACCTTTTATGTTTATATATTTAAGGACTGGGTAAGGTGTTGGTGGTTTTGATTACGACCTATAAGGACCGGGTAAGGTGTTGGTGGTTTTGATTGCGACCTTTTATGTTTACATATTTAAGGACCGGGTAAGGTGTTGGTGGTTTTGATTGCGACCTTTTATGTTTACATATTTAAGGACTGGGTAAGGTGTTGGTGGTTTTGATTGCGACCTTTTATGTTTACATATTTAAGGACCGGGTAAGGTGTTGGTGGTTTTGATTACGACCTTTTATGTTTACATATTTAAGGACCGGGTAAGGTGTTGGTGGTTTTGATTACGACCTTTTATGTTTACATATTTAAGGACCGGGTAAGGTGTTGGTGGTTTTGATTACGACCTTTTATGTTTACATATTTAAGGACCGGGTAAGGTGTTGGTGGTTTAGATTACGACCTTTTATGTTTACATATTTAAGGACCGGGTAAGGTGTTGGTGGTTTTGATTACGACCTTTTATGTTTATATATTTAAGGACCGGGTAAGGTGTTGGTGGTTTTGATTACGACCTTTTATGTTTATATATTTAAGGACTGGGTAAGGTGTTGGTGGTTTTGATTGCGACCTTTTATGTTTATATATTTAAGGACCGGGTAAGGTGTTGGTGGTTTTGATTGCGACCTTTTATGTTTACATATTTAAGGACTGGGTAAGGTGTTGGTGGTTTTGATTACGACCTTTTATGTTTACATATTTAAGGACTGGGTAAGGTGTTGGTGGTTTTGATTACGACCTTTTATGTTTATATATTTAAGGACTGGGTAAGGTGTTGGTGGTTTTGATTACGACCTTTTATGTTTATATATTTAAGGACTGGGTAAGGTGTTGGTGGTTTTGATTACGACCTTTTATGTTTACATATTTAAGGACCGGGTAATTAGTTGGTGGTTTTGATTACGACCTTTTATGTTTACATATTTAAGGACCGGGTAAGGTGTTGGTGGTTTTGATTACGACCTTTTATGTTTACATATTTAAGGACCGGGTAAGGTGTTGGTGGTTTTGATTACGACCTTTTATGTTTATATATTTAAGGACTGGGTAAGGTGTTGGTGGTTTTGATTACGACCTATAAGGACCGGGTAAGGTGTTGGTGGTTTTGATTGCGACCTTTTATGTTTACATATTTAAGGACCGGGTAAGGTGTTGGTGGTTTTGATTGCGACCTTTTATGTTTACATATTTAAGGACTGGGTAAGGTGTTGGTGGTTTTGATTGCGACCTTTTATGTTTACATATTTAAGGACCGGGTAAGGTGTTGGTGGTTTTGATTACGACCTTTTATGTTTACATATTTAAGGACCGGGTAAGGTGTTGGTGGTTTTGATTACGACCTTTTATGTTTACATATTTAAGGACCGGGTAAGGTGTTGGTGGTTTTGATTACGACCTTTTATGTTTACATATTTAAGGACCGGGTAAGGTGTTGGTGGTTTAGATTACGACCTTTTATGTTTACATATTTAAGGACCGGGTAAGGTGTTGGTGGTTTTGATTACGACCTTTTATGTTTATATATTTAAGGACCGGGTAAGGTGTTGGTGGTTTTGATTACGACCTTTTATGTTTATATATTTAAGGACCGGGTAAGGTGTTGGTGGTTTTGATTGCGACCTTTTATGTTTATATATTTAAGGACCGTTAGGGTGTTGGTGGTTTTGATTATGACCTTTTATGTTTAAATATTTACGGACCGTTAGGGTGTTGGTGGTTTTGATTACGACCTTTTATGTTTACATATTTAAGGATCGGGTAAGGTGTTGGTGGTTTTGATTACGACCTTTTATGTTTATATATTTAAGGACTGGGTAAGGTGTTGGTGGTTTTGATTACGACCTATAAGGACCGGGTAAGGTGTTGGTGGTTTTGATTGCGACCTTTTATGTTTACATATTTAAGGACCGGGTAAGGTGTTGGTGGTTTTGATTGCGACCTTTTATGTTTACATATTTAAGGACTGGGTAAGGTGTTGGTGGTTTTGATTGCGACCTTTTATGTTTACATATTTAAGGACTGGGTAAGCTGTTGGTGGTTTTGATTACGACCTTTTATGTTTACATATTTAAGGACCGGGTAAGGTGTTGGTGGTTTTGATTACGACCTTTTATGTTTACATATTTAAGGACCGGGTAAGGTGTTGGTGGTTTTGATTACGACCTTTTATGTTTACATATTTAAGGACCGGGTAAGGTGTTGGTGGTTTTGATTACGACCTTTTATGTTTACATATTTAAGGACCGGGTAAGGTGTTGGTGGTTTTGATTACGACCTTTTATGTTTACATATTTAAGGACCGGGTAAGGTGTTGGTGGTTTAGATTACGACCTTTTATGTTTACATATTTAAGGACCGGGTAAGGTGTTGGTGGTTTTGATTACGACCTTTTATGTTTATATATTTAAGGACCGGGTAAGGTGTTGGTGGTTTTGATTACGACCTTTTATGTTTATATATTTAAGGACTGGGTAAGGTGTTGGTGGTTTTGATTGCGACCTTTTATGTTTATATATTTAAGGACCGGGTAAGGTGTTGGTGGTTTTGATTGCGACCTTTTATGTTTACATATTTAAGGACTGGGTAAGGTGTTGGTGGTTTTGATTACGACCTTTTATGTTTACATATTTAAGGACTGGGTAAGGTGTTGGTGGTTTTGATTACGACCTTTTATGTTTATATATTTAAGGACTGGGTAAGGTGTTGGTGGTTTTGATTACGACCTTTTATGTTTATATATTTAAGGACTGGGTAAGGTGTTGGTGGTTTTGATTACGACCTTTTATGTTTACATATTTAAGGACCGGGTAATTAGTTGGTGGTTTTGATTACGACCTTTTATGTTTACATATTTAAGGACCGGGTAAGGTGTTGGTGGTTTTGATTACGACCTTTTATGTTTACATATTTAAGGACCGGGTAAGGTGTTGGTGGTTTTGATTACGACCTTTTATGTTTATATATTTAAGGACCGGGTAAGGTGTTGGTGGTTTTGATTACGACCTTTTATGTTTATATATTTAAGGACCGGGTAAGGTGTTGGTGGTTTTGATTACGACCTTTTATGTTTACATATTTAAGGACCGGGTAAGGTGTTGGTGGTTTAGATTACGTTACAACCTTTTATGTTTATATATTTAAGGACTGGGTAAGGTGTTGGTGGTTTTGATTACGACCTTTTATGTTTACATATTTAAGGACTGGGTAAGGTGTTGGTGGTTTTGATTACGACCTTTTATGTTTATGTATTTAAGGACAGTTAGGGTGTTGGTGGTTTTGATTACGACCTTTTATGTTTATATATTTAAGGACCGGGTAAGGTGTTGGTGGTTTAGATTACGACCTTTTATGTTTACATATTTAAGGACTGGGTAAGGTGTTGGTGGTTTTGATTACGACCTTTTATGTTTATATATTTAAGGACTGGGTAAGGTGTTGGTGGTTTTGATTACGACCTTTTATGTTTACATATTTAAGGACCGGGTAAGGTGTTGGTGGTTTTGATTACAACCTTTTATGTTTACATATTTAAGGACCGGGTAAGGTGTTGGTGGTTTTGATTACAACCTTTTATGTTTACATATTTAAGGACCGGGTAAGGTGTTGGTGGTTTTGATTACGACCTTTTATGTTTACATATTTAAGGACCGGGTAAGGTGTTGGTGGTTTTGATTACGACCTTTTATGTTTACATATTTAAGGACTGGGTAAGGTGTTGGTGGTTTTGATTACGACCTTTTATGTTTAGATATTTAAGGACCGGGTAAGGTGTTGGTGGTTTTGATTACGACCTTTTATGTTTAGATATTTAAGGACCGGGTAAGGTGTTGGTGGTTTTGATTACGACCTTTTATTTAAGGACCGGGTAAGGTGTTGGTGGTTTTGATTACGACCTTTTATGTTAATATATTTAAGGACTGGGTAAGGTGTTGGTGGTTTTGATTACAACCTTTTATGTTTACATATTTAAGGACCGGGTAAGGTGTTGGTGGTTTTGATTACAACCTTTTATGTTTACATATTTAAGGACCGGGTAAGGTGTTGGTGGTTTTGATTGCGACCTTTTATGTTTATATATTTAAGGACTGGGTAAGGTGTTGGTGGTTTTGATTACGACCTTTTATGTTTACATATTTAAGGACCGGGTAAGGTGTTGGTGGTTTTGATTACAACCTTTTATGTTTACATATTTAAGGACTGGGTAAGGTGTTGGTGGTTTTGATTACGACCTTTTATGTTTACATATTTAAGGACTGGGTAAGGTGTTGGTGGTTTTGATTACGACCTTTTATGTTTACATCTTTAAGGACCGGGTAAGGTGTTGGTGGTTTTGATTACGACCTTTTATGTTTACATATTTAAAGACTGGGTAAGGTGTTGGTGGTTTTGATTACGACCTTTTATGTTTACATATTTAAGGAGTGGGTAAGGTGTTGGTCGTTTTGATTACGACCTTTTATGTTTACATATTTAAGGACAGGGTAAGGTGTTGGTGGTTTTGATTACGACCTTTTATGTTTACATATTTAAGGACCGTTAGGGTGTTGGTGGTTTTGATTACGACCTTTGATGTTTATATATTTAAGGACTTGGTATGGTATTGGTGGTTTACATCAGGACCTTTGATGTTTATATATTTAAGGACTGAATATGGTATTGGTGGTTTAGATCAGGACCTTTGATGTTTATATATTTAAGGACTGGGTAAGGTGTTGGTGGTTAAGAATAGGACCTTTGATGTTTATATATTTAAGGACTTGGTAAGGTGTTGGTGGTTGAGATTAGGACCTTTGATGTTTACATATTTAAAGACTGGGTAAGGTGTTGGTGGTTAAGATTAGGACCTTTGATGTTTATGTATTTATTGACTGGGTATGGAATTGGTGGTTTAGATCAGGACCTTTGATGTTTATATATTTAAGAACCAGTTAAGGTGTTGGTAGTTTAGATAAGGACCTTTAATGTTTTTATATTTAAGGACCAGGTAACGTACTCGTGGTTAAGATTGCAACCTTTGATGTATATAAATTCAAGGATGGGTAACATGTTGTTGGTTTAAATTTGGAACATTTAGTATTCATATATTTAAGGACAGGAAAAAGTGAAGATGGTTAGATATTTAAGGACTGGGTAAGGTGTTGGTGGTTTAGATTAAGACTTTTGTTGTTTATGTATTAAAGAACTGGGTAAGGTGTTGGTGGTTTAGATTAGGATCTTTGATATATATATTAAAGGACAAGGTAAGGTGTTGGTGGTTTAGACAAGGACCGTTGATGTTTATATATATAAGGACCGGGTTATGTGTTGGTGTTTTAGATAAGGTCCTTTCCTGTTTATAAATTTAAGGACCGGGTAAGGTGTTGGTAGTTAAGATTTGGTGGTTTAGTTTAGGACCTTTGATGTTTATATATTTAAGGATCGGGTAAGGTGTCGGTGGTTTTGATTAGGACCTTTTATTATTACATATTTAAGGACTGGGCTAGGTGTTGGTGGTTTAGATTAGGACCTTTGATGTTTATATATTGAAGGACCAGGTAAGGTGTTGGTGGTTAGAATAGGACCTTTGATGTTTATATATTAAAGGACCAGGTAAGGTGTTGGTGGTTAGATTAGGACCTTTGATGTTTATATATTTAAGGACCGGGTAGGATGTTGGTGGTTTAGATTAGGACCTTTGTTGTTTATATATTTAAGGACCGGGTAGGATGTTGGTGGTTTACTTTAGGACTTTTGATGTTTTTATATTTAAGAAGTTGGTGGTTTTAATTAGGACCTTTGTTGTTTTTATATTTAAGGACCGGGTAGGATGTTGGTGGTTTACTTTAGGAAGTTTGATGTTTTTATATTTAAGGACTGGGTAAGGAGTTGGTGGTTTTGATTAGGACCTTTGATTTTTATATATTTAAGGACCGGTAGGGTGTTGGATGTTTTGAATAGGACCTTTTATGTTTATCATATTTAAGGACCGGGAAAGGTGTTGGTGGTTTAGATTAGGACCTTTGATGTTTATATATTTAAGGACTGGGTAAGGTGTTGGTGGTTAGGCTAGGACATTTGTTATTTATATATTTAAGGACATGGTAAGGTGTTGGTGGTTTAGATTAAAATCTTTGATGTTGATATATATATATATAAAGACAGGGAAACGTGTTAGTGGTTTAGATTTGAAACCTTAATGTTTTTTTTATATTTTAGGACTGGGTAAAATGTTTGTGGTTAAGATTGCGACCATTGATGTTTATATATTTAAGGACAGGGTAAGATAAAGACCTTTTATGTTTATATATTTAAGGACCGGGTCAGGTGTTGGTGGTTAAGATTAGGACTTTTGATGTTTATATATTTAAGGATCGGGTAAGGTGTCGGTGGTTAAGATTAGGGCCTTTGATGTTTATATATTTAAGGACAGGGTAAGGTGTTGGTTGTTTAGATAAAGACATTTGATGTTTATATATTTAAGGACAGGGTAAGGTGTTGGTTGTTTAGATAAAGACCTTTGATGTTTATATATTTAAGGACCAGGTCAGGTGTTGGTAGTTAAGATTAGGACTTTTGATGTTTATATATTTAAGGATTGGGTAAGGTGTTGGTGGTTAAGATTAGGGCCTTTGATGTTTATAAATTTAAGGACAGGGCAAGGTGTTGGTGGTTTAGATTAGGACCTTTGATGTTTATATATTTAAGGACTGGGTAAGGTGTTGGTGTTTAAGAATAGGACCTTTGATGTTTATATATTTAAGGACGGGGTAGGATGTTGGTGGTTTACTTTAGGACCTTTGATGTTTTTATATTTAAGGACTGGGTAAGGAGTTGGTGGTTTTGATTAGGACCTTTGATGTTTATATATTTAAGGACCGGTAGGGTGCTGGATGCTTTGAATAGGACCTTTTATGTTTATATATTTAAGCACTGGGTAAGGTGTTGGTGGTTTTGATTAGGACCATTGATTTTTATATATTTAAGGACCGTTAGGGTGTTGGATGTTTTGAATAGGACCTTTTATGTTTATATATTTAAGGACTGGATAAGGTGTTGGTGGTTTAGATTGCAACTATTGATGTTTATATATTAAAGGACAGGGTAACATGTTCTTGTTTTAAATTTGGAACATTTAATATTCATATATTTAAGGACAGGGTAACGTGTTGCTGGTTTAAACTTGGGACCTTAAATGTTTATATATTTAAGGACTACGTAAGGTGCTGGTGGTTTAGATTAGAACCTTAAATGTTTATATATTTAAGGGACTGGGTATCATGTTGATGGTTTTCACTGGAACTTTGATGTTTATATCTTTAAGGACAGGGAAACTTGTTGGTGGTTTAAATTTGGAACCTTTAATATTTTTATATTTAAGGACCAGGTAACGTGTTCATAGTTAAGATTGCGACCTTTGACGTTTATATATTTAAGGACAGGGATATGTGTTGATGGTTTATATTTTGGACCTTTAATGTTTTAATTTCAAGGACAGGTAACATGTTGGTGGTTAAGACAGTGATCTTTCATGTTATTATATTTAAGGACAGGGTAACATGTTGTTGGTTTAAATTTGGAACCTTTTATATGCATATACTTAAGAACAGGAAAATGTGTTGCTGGTTTAAACTTGGGACCTTTAATGTTTTTAATAAGATGAGAGACCTTAAATGTTTATATATTTAAGAAAAAGGCAACCTGTTGTTGGTTCAGATATGGGACCTGCCTTTAATGTTTTTATATTTAAGGACTGGGTATGGTATTGGTGGTCAGATTAGGACCTTTGATGTTTACATATTTAAGGACTTGGTAAGGTGTTGGTGGTTAAGAATATGACCTTTGATGTTTATATATTTAAGGACTTGGTATGGTATTGGTGGTTTACATCAGGACCTTTGATGTTTATATATTTAAAGACTGGGTAAGGTGTTGGTGGTTAAGATTAGGACCTTTGATGTTTATATATTTAAGGACTGGGTAAGGTGTTGGTGGTTAAGAATATGACCTTTCATGTTTATATATTTAAGGACTTGGTATGGTATTGGTGGTTTACATCAGGACCTTTGATGTTTATATATTTAAAGACTGGGTAAGGTGTTGGTGGTTAAGATTAGGACCTTTGATGTTTATATATTTAAGGACTGGGTAAGGTGTTGGTGGTTAAGAATATGACCTTTGATGTTTATATATTTAAGGACTTGGTATGGTATTGGTGGTTTACATCAGGACCTTTGATGTTTATATATTTAAAGACTGGGTATGGTATTGGTGGTTTAGATCAGGACCTTTGATGTTTATATATTTAAGGACTAGTAAGGTGTTGGTTGTTAAGAATAGGACTTTTGATGTTTATATATTTAAGGACTTGGTAAGGTGTTGGTGGTTGAGATTAGGACCTTTGATCTTTATATATTTAAAGACTGGGTAAGGTGTTGGTGGTTAAGATTAGGACCTTTGATGTTTATATATTTATTGACTGGGTATGGTATTGGCGGTTTAGATCAGGACCTTTGATGTTTATATATTTAAGAACCAGTTAAGGTGTTGGCAGTTTAGATAAGGACCTTTAATGTTTTTATATTTAAGGACCAGGTAACGTACTCGTGGTTAAGATTGCAACCTTTGATGTATATAAATTCAAGGATGGGTAACATGTTGTTGGTTTAAATTTGGAACATTTAGTATTCATATATTTAAGGACAGGAAAAAGTGAAGATGGTTAGATATTGAAGGACTGGGTAAGGTGTTGGTGGTTTAGATTAAGACTTTTGTTGTTTATGTATTTAAGAACTGGGTAAGGTGTTGGTGGTTTAGATTAGGACCTTTGATATATATATTAAAGGACCAGGTAAGGTGTTGGTGTTTACTAGGACCGTTGATGTTTATATATTTAAGGACCGGGTAATGTGTTGATGTTTTAGATTAGTTCCTTTCCTGTTTATAAATTTAAGGACCGGGTAAGGTGTTGGTAGTTTAGATTTGGTGGTTTAGTTTAGGACCTTTGATGTTTATATATTTAAGGATCGGATAAGGAGTCGGTGGTTTTGATTAGGACCTTTTATTATTACATATTTAAGGACTGGGCTAGGTGTTGGTGGTTTAGATTAGGACCTTTGATGTTTATATATTGAAGGACCAGGTAAGGTGTTGGTGGTTAGATTAGGACCTTTGATGTTTATATATTGAAGGACCGGGTAAGGTGTTGGTGGTTAGATTAGGACCTTTGATGTTTATATATTTAAGGACCGGGTAGGATGTTGGTGGTTTAGATTATGACCTTTGTTGTTTATATATTTAAGGACCAGGTCAGGTGTTGGTGGTTAAGATTAGGACTTTTGATGTTTATATATTTAAGGACCGGGTAAGGTGTTGGTGGTTAAGATTAGGGCCTTTGATGTTTATATATTTAAGGACAGGGCAAGGTGTTGGTGGTTTAGATTAGGACCTTTGATGTTTATATATGTAAGGACTGGGTAAGGTGTTGGTGTTTAAGAATAGGACCTTTGATGTTTATATATTTAAGGACGGGGTAGGATGTTGGTGGTTTACATTAGGACCTTTGATGTTTTTATATTTAAGGACTGGGTAAGGAGTTGGTGGTTTTGATTAGGACCTTTGATTTTTATATATTTAAGGACCGGTAGGGTGCTGGATGCTTTGAATAGGACCTTTTATGTTTATATATTTAAGCACTGGGTAAGGTGTTGGTGGTTTTGATTAGGACCTTTGATTTTTATATATTTCAGGACCGTTAGGGTGTTGGATGTTTTGATTACGACCTTTTATGTTTATATATTTAAGGACCGGGTAAGGTGTTGGTGGTTTTGATTGCGACCTTTTATGTTTACATATTTAAGGACTGGGTAAGGTGTTGGTGGTTTTGATTACGACCTTTTATGTTTATATATTTAAGGACTGGGTAAGGTGTTGGTGGTTTTGATTACGACCTTTTATGTTTACATATTTAAGGACCGGGTAAGGTGTTGGTGGTTTTGATTGCGACCTTTTATGTTTATATATTTAAGGACCGGGTAAGGTGTTGGTGGTTTTGATTACGACCTTTTATGTTTATATATTTAAGGACTGGGTAAGGTGTTGGTGGTTTTGATTACAACCTTTTATGTTTACATATTTAAGGACAGGGTAAGGTGTTGGTGGTTTTGATTGCGACCTTTTATGTTTACATATTTAAGGACAGGGTAAGGTGTTGGTGGTTTTGATTACAACCTTTTATGTTTACATATTTAAGGACCGTTAGGGTGTTGGTGGTTTTGATTACGACCTTTTATGTTTATATATTTAAGGACCGGGTAAGGTGTTGGTGGTTTTGATTGTGACCTTTTATGTTTATATATTTAATGACCGGGTAAGGTGTTGGTGGTTTTGATTAAGACCTTTTATGTTTACATATTTAAGGACCGGGTAAGGTGTTGGTGGTTTTGATTACGACCTTTTATGTTTACATATTTAAGGACCAGGTAAGGTGTTGGTGGTTTTGATTGCGACCTTTTATGTTTATATATTTAAGGACTGGGTAAGGTGTTGGTGGTTTTGATTACGACCTTTTATGTTTATATATTTAAAGACTGGGTAAGGTGTTGGTGGTTTTGATTACGACCTTTTATGTTTATATATTTAAAGACTGGGTAAGGTGTTGGTGGTTTTGTTTACGACCTTTTATGTTTATATATTTAAGGACCGTTAGGGTGTTGGATGTTTTGAATAGGACCTTTTATGTTTATATATTTAAAGACTGGGTAAGGTGTTGGTGGTTTTGATTGCGACCTTTTATGTTTATATATTTAAGGACCGGGTAAGGTGTTGGTGGTTTTGATTGCGACCTTTTATGTTTATATATTTAAGGACCGGGTAAGGTGTTGGTGGTTTTGATTGCGACCTTTTATGTTTACATATTTAAGGACCGGGTAAAGTGTTGGTGGTTTTGATTGCGACCTTTTATGTTTACATATTTAAGGACCGGGTAAGGTGTTGGTGGTTTTGATTACGACCTTTTATGCTTATATATTTAAGGACCGGGTAAGGTGTTGGTGGTTTTGATTACGACCTTTTATGTTTACATATTTAAGGACCGGGTAAGGTGTTGGTGGTTTTGATTACGACCTTTTATGTTTACATATTTAAGGACCGGGTAAGGTGTTGGTGGTTTTGATTACGACCTTTTATGTTTACATATTTAAGGACCGGGTAAGGTGTTGGTGGTTTTGATTACGACCTTTTATGTTTATATATTTAAGGACTGGGTAAGGTGTTGGTGGTTTTGATTGCGACCTTTTATGTTTATATATTTAAGGACTGGGTAAGGTGTTGGTGGTTTTGATTGCGACCTTTTATGTTTACATATTTAAGGACTGGGTAAGGTGTTGGTGGTTTTGATTACGACCTTTTATGTTTACATATTTAAGGACCGGGTAAGGTGTTGGTGGTTTTGATTACAACCTTTTATGTTTATATATTTAAGGACCGGGTAAGGTGTTGGTGGTTTTGATTGCGACCTTTTATGTTTACATATTTAAGGACCGGGTAAGGTGTTGGTGGTTTTGATTACAACCTTTTATGTTTACATATTTAAGGACCGGGTAAGGTGTTGGTGGTTTTGATTACGACCTTTTATGTTTACATATTTAAGGACCGGGTAAGGTGTTGGTGGTTTTGATTACGACCTTTTATGTTTACATATTTAAGGACTGGGTAAGGTGTTGGTGGTTTTGATTACGACCTTTTATGTTTACATATTTAAGGACTGGGTAAGGTGTTGGTGGTTTTGATTGCGACCTTTTATGTTTATATATTTAAGGACTGGGTAAGGTGTTGGTGGTTTTGATTGCGACCTTTTATGTTTACATATTTAAGGACTGGGTAAGGTGTTGGTGGTTTTGATTACGACCTTTTATGTTTACATATTTAAGGACCGGGTAAGGTGTTGGTGGTTTTGATTACAACCTTTTATGTTTATATATTTAAGGACCGGGTAAGGTGTTGGTGGTTTTGATTGCGACCTTTTATGTTTACATATTTAAGGACCGGGTAAGGTGTTGGTGGTTTTGATTGCGACCTTTTATGTTTACATATTTAAGGACCGGGTAAGGTGTTGGTGGTTTTGATTGCGACCTTTTATGTTTATATATTTAAGGACCGGGTAAGGTGTTGGTGGTTTTGATTACGACCTTTTATGTTTACATATTTAAGGACCGGGTAAGGTGTTGGTGGTTTTGATTACGACCTTTTATGTTTACATATTTAAGGACCGGGTAAGGTGTTGTGGTTTTGATTACGACCTTTTATGTTTACATATTTAAGGACCGGGTAAGGTGTTGGTGGTTTTGATTGCGACCTTTTATGTTTACATATTTAAGGACTGGGTAAGGTGTTGGTGGTTTTGATTACGACCTTTTATGTTTACATATTTAAGGACCGGGTAAGGTGTTGGTGGTTTTGATTACAACCTTTTATGTTTACATATTTAAGGACCGTTAGGGTATTGGTGGTTTTGATTACAACCTTTTATGTTTACATATTTAAGGACCGGGTAAGGTGTTGGTGGTTTTGATTACGACCTTTTATGTTTACATATTTAAGGACTGGGTAAGGTGTTGGTGGTTTTGATTACGACCTTTTATGTTATGTATTTAAGGACCGTTAGGGTGTTGGTGGTTTTGATTGCGACCTTTTATGTTTATATATTTAAGGACCGGGTAAGGTGTTGGTGGTTTTGATTACGACCTTTTATGTTTACATATTTAAGGACCGTTAGGGTGTTGGTGGTTTTGATTGCGACCTTTTATGTTTACATATTTAAGGACCGTTAGGGTGTTGGTGGTTTTGATTACAACCTTTTATATTTACATATTTAAGGACCGTTAGGGTGTCGGTGGTTTTGATTACGACCTTTTATGTTTACATATTTAAGGACCGGGTAAGATGTTGGTGGTTTTGATTACGACCTTTTATGTTTATATATTTAAGGACCGGGTAAGGTGTAGGAGGTTTTGATTACGACCTTTTATGTTTACATATTTAAGGACTGGGTAAGGTGTTGGTGGTTTTGATTACGACCTTTTATGTTTATATATTTAAGGACTCGGTAAGGTGTTGGTAGTTTTGATTACGACCTTTTATGTTTATATATTTAAGGACTCGGCAAGGTGTTGGTGGTTTTGATTACGACCTTTTATGTTTATATATTTAAGGACTGGAAGGACCGGGTAAGGTGTTGGTGGTTTAGATTGCAACTATTGATGTTTATATATTAAAGGACAGGGTAACATGTTCTTGTTTTAAATTTGGAACATTTAATATTCATATATTTAAGGACAGGGTAACGTGTTGCTGGTTTAAACTTGGGACCTTAAATGTTTATATATTTAAGGACTATGTAAGGTGCTGGTGGTTTAGATTAGAACCTTAAATGTTTATATATTTAAGGGACTGGGTATCATGTTGATGGTTTTCACTGGAACTTTGATGTTTATATCTTTAAGGACAGGGAAACTTGTTGGTGGTTTAAATTTGGAACCTTTAATATTTTTATATTTAAGGACCAGGTAACGTGTTCATAGTTAAGATTGCGACCTTTGATGTTTATATATTTAAGGACAGGGGTAACATGTTGGTGGTTAAGACTGTGATCTTTGATGTTATTATATTTAAGGACAGGATAACATGTTGTTGGTTTAAATTTGAAACCTTTTATATGCATATACTTAAAAACAGGAAAATGTGTTGCTGGTTTAAACTTGGGACCTTTTATGTTTTTAATAAGATGAGAGACCTTAAATGTTTATATATTTAAGAAAAAGGCAACCTGTTGTTGGTTCAGATATGGGACCTGCCTTTAATGTTTTTATATTTAAGGACTGGGTATGGTATTGGTGGTCAGATTAGGACCTTTGATGTTTACATATTTAAGGACTTGGTAAGGTGTTGGTGGTTAAGAATATGACCTTTGATGTTTATATATTTAAGGACTTGGTATGGTATTGGTGGTTAAGAATATGACCTTTGATGTTTATATATTTAAAGACTGGGTAAGGTATTGGTGGTTTAGATCAGGACCTTTGATGTTTATATATTTAAGGACTGGGTAAGGTGTTGGTTGTTAAGAATAGGACTTTTGATGTTTATATATTTAAGGACTGAATATGGTATTGGTAGTTTAGATCAGGACCTTTGATGTTTATATATTTAAGGACAGGGTAAGGTGTTGGTTGTTAAGAATAGGACTTTTGATGTTTATATATTTAAGGACTTGGTAAGGTGTTGGTGGTTGAGATTAGGACCCTTGATCTTTTTATATTTAAAGACTGGGTAAGGTGTTGGTGGTTAAGATTAGGACCTTTGATGTTTATATATTTAAAGACTGGGTATGGTATTGGTGGTTTAGATCAGGACCTTTGATGTTTATATATTTAAGGACTGGGTAAGGTGTTGGTTGTTAAGAATAGGACTTTTGATGTTTATATATTTAAGGACTTGGTAAGGTGTTGGTGGTTGAGATTAGGACCCTTGATCTTTTTATATTTAAAGACTGGGTATGGTATTGGTGGTTAAGAATAGGACCTTTGATGTTTATATATTTAAGGACTTGGTAAGGTGTTGGTGGTTGAGATTAGGACCTTTGATGTTTATATATTTAAAGACTGGGTATGGTATTGGTGGTTTAGATCAGGACCTTTGATGTTTATATATTTAAGGACAGGGTAAGGTGTTGGTTGTTAAGAATAGGACTTTTGATGTTTATATATTTAAGGACTTGGTAAGGTGTTGGTGGTTGAGATTAGGACCCTTGATCTTTTTATATTTAAAGACTGGGTAAGGTGTTGGTGGTTAAGATTAGGACCTTTGATGTTTATATATTTAAAGACTGGGTATGGTATTGGTGGTTTAGATCAGGACCTTTGATGTTTATATATTTAAGGATTGGGTAAGGTGTTGGTTGTTAAAAATAGGACTTTTGATGTTTATATATTTAAGGACTTGGTAAGGTGTTGGTGGTTGAGATGAGGACCCTTGATCTTTTTATATTTAAAGACTGGGTAAGGTGTTGGTGGTTAAGATTAGGACCTTTGATGTTTATATATTTATTGACTGGGTATGGTATTGGTGGTTTAGATCAGGACCTTTGATGTTTATATATTTAAGAACCAGTTAAGGTGTTGGCTGTTTAGATAAGGACCCTTGATGTTTATATATTTAAGGATTGGGTAAGGTGTTGGTTGTTAAAAATAGGACTTTTGATGTTTATATATTTAAGGACTTGGTAAGGTGTTGGTGGTTGAGATGAGGACCCTTGATCTTTTTATATTTAAAGACTGGGTAAGGTGTTGGTGGTTAAGATTAGGACCTTTGATGTTTATATATTTATTGACTGGGTATGGTATTGGTGGTTTAGATCAGGACCTTTGATGTTTATATATTTAAGAACCAGTTAAGGTGTTGGCTGTTTAGATAAGGACCTTTGATGTTTATATATTTAAGGACTGAGTAAGGTGTTGGTGGTTAAGATTAGGACCTTTGATGTTTATATATTTAAGGACTGGGTATGGTATTGGTGGTTTAGATCAGGACCTTTGATATTTATATATTTAAGGACTGGGTAAGGTGTTGGTGGTTAAGAATAGAACCTTTGATGTTTATATATTTAAGGACTTGGTAAGGTGTTGGTGGTTGAGATTAGGACCTTTGATCTTTATATATTTAAAGACTGGGTAAGGTGTTGGTGGTTTAGATCAGGACCTTTGATGTTTATATATTTAAAGACTGGGTATGGTATTGGTGGTTTAGATCAGGACCTTTGATGTTTATATATTTAAAGACTGGGTATGGTATTGGTGGTTTAGATAAGGACCTTTATTTTTTTATATTTAAGGACACGGCAGTGAAATGGTGGTTTAGGATGGGACCTTGAATGTCTTTTATATTGAAGGACAGGGTAAGGTGTTGGTGGTTTAGATAAGGACCTTTAATGTTTTTATATTTAAGGACAGGGCAGTGTGTTGTTGGTTTAGATGATGACCTTTAATGTTTTATATTATAGGACTGGGTAACATGTTGTTGGTCTAGATTAGGACCTTTAATGTTTATATATTTAAGGACTGCGTAACGTGTTCATGGTTTTAACTGGGGCCGATTATGTTTATATATTTAAGGACTGGGTAATGTGTTGGTGGAATCTATTTTGGACCTTGAATGTTGATATATTGTAGGACCGGGTAAGGTGTTGGTGATTAAGATGTGGACATTTAATGGTTATGACTAAAGGGAGAGAGTTACATGTTGTTGGTTTAGATTTGGGCATTTTATGTTTATAAAACAAACGACAGGGTAAAGTGTTGTTGGTTAACATGTGGGTATTTAGAGTGTATATTTCAGAGGATATGGTGACATATTGTCTGAAGGCATCGGGTCTATGTTTATACATTAGACCGATGTTGGGGCCATTTGTTTGTATATTAAATAACAAGATTATGGATGTTTGTTTTACATTTGGGCCTTTAATGTTCCATATTACAAGACAGGGTTGTGTGTTGTTGGTTAACATTGGGACTTTCATTCAATGATTGTATATTAAAGGAAAAAAAACTAAAGAAACTAGGACCTATGTTTATATATTAAAAGAACAGGGTTACATGTTGTTTGTTTAAATGGGGCCTTATGTATATCTATTTATAGGACAGGGTTACATATTGTTAACATCAGGGCCTTTAATTGTCTATATAATTACGTGTTGTTTGGAGGCCTGTGTAATTTTATTAAAAAGCAGTGTAAATCATTGCTGGAATCAAATGGGACCAACGTTTATATATTAAAGCACAGGGTTATATGTTATTAATTTACATCAGGGAATGTTTATACATTAACGGACAAGTGTTGTTTAAGTGGGGGTCTACACTGCTTATATGTAAAAGCTACGTATTGTTAGAAGACACTGGGTCCTATGTTTAGACATGAAATACAGGATTGTATGCTGTTGGTAAACATAGGACCTTAACCTTCATATATTAAAGGACATGGATATGTGTTGTTGTTGTTTATATGGGGGCCTTACATGTATAAATATCAAAGGACATTGAGACGTGTTATTGAAAGACACTGGGTCCTATGTTCATACACGAAAAGAAAGGATTACATATATGCTGTTGGTTAACATAGGGACTTTAATTTTTATATATTAAAGGACATGGCAACGTGTTGCATGTATAAATGGGATCTTAAATGTTTACACATAAAAGTATTTTATTATGTGTTGTTGAAAGGCACAAACGCCTTTTACGTTTATATATTCAAGGACAGTGTTATGTGCTGCTGTAAGGCATGGTGGTTTTAATATTTATATATTAAAGGACAGGGTTATGTAGCGTTGGCTTAAATGTATGCCTATGTTTATTTATTAAAGAACAGGGTTGGTTTTTTCACAAAAAAGTCAAAATACAAATTGAGGTAATATTTTACCTGATCAATAATGATATATAATATACTGATCATGGCTGCCACGAAAAGGAGCCAAATACAAACTTAGGTAGGTAAAGACCAGTTAAAAATGGCATTATACAAAGTCATAGCTCCCAGAAAAAAAGATGCCAGATGCACACTTCAGTAGCTATATACATGTTCAATAATGATGAAATACACAGATGACGTCATGGCTGTCACAAAAAGAGCCAAATACAAACTGAGGTACAAATGTACCTGTTCATTATGACATAATATAGAAATCAATTGGCAGCAACAAAACGAGCTAAATACAAATTCAGGTAATAATATACCTGTTCAATGATAATAAAATACAAAGATCATGGCTGTAACAAAAAGAGCCAAATACAAACTTATGTACCAATATACCTGTTCAATAATGACTGATACACAGATCATAGCTGCCACAAAAAGAGCCTAATACAAACTGAGGTACCAATATACCTGTTCAATAATGGCAAAATACAGATCATGGCTGTCACAAAAAGAGCCAAATACAAACTTAGGTAACAAAACACCTGTTCGCCATTAACATAATACACAGATCATGGCTGTCACAAAAAGAGCTAAATATAAACTTAGGTAATATTATATCTGTTCAATTAAAGCAAAATACACAGAACATGGTTACAGTAAAAAGTGCAAAATACAAATTCAGGTAATATTATACCTGTTTATATTGATAAAATACACAGATGACAAATATCACAAAAAGAGCCAAAAACAAACTAAGGTACCGATACACCTGTTCAATAATGACATAATACACAGACAATGGCTGTCACAAAAAGAGCAAAACACAATCTTAGGTACCAATATACCTGTTTGACAATAACATAATACAAAGATTATGGCTGCCACAAAAAGAGCCAAATACAAACTGAGGTACTAATTTACCTGTTCAATAATAACTGATACACAGAGCATGGCTTTCACAAAAAGAGCAAAATACAATCTAAGGTACTAATATATCTATTCAATAATGGCAAAATCCACATGTCATGGCTATCACAACTAGAAATGTGTCCATAGGACACGGATGCCCCCACTTCGATTTTTTGTCACAGAAAATAAGCCATAATGATTATTCAGGATAATCTGCACATATAGGATAAGTTGAGTTGAGTTGGGTTTTACGGCATCGCAAGACTGTATAGGTTATATGGCGCCATTCAGGCAGGAAAAAACTTGTTGGATCCACATTGGACACATACTTTTCAAGAATTAGATTGGAAACATATATTTTTGAAGTATTTTTGGCAAAAAAGGGCCGTAACTCCTAAATGACTAAAGCGATTTCCATGACTATCGAACTTGATCAAGATATTATGGTCACAAACATGTGTTTAAAGTTTGGTGAGGATTGGACAAACAGTTTTCAAGAATTAGATTGGAAACATATATTTTTGAAGTATTTTTGGCAAAAAAGGGCCGTAACTCCTAAATGACTAAAGCGATTTCCATGACTATTGAACTTGATCAAGATATTATGGTCACAAACATGTGTTTAAAGTTTGGTGAGGATTGGACAAACGGTTTTCAAGAATTAGATCGGAAACAATCTTCGGGACGTACATACGTACAGACAGACAGACGTACGTACGGAAAAGGGCAACCCTATATGCCGCCACTTTGTGGGGGCATAAAAAGAGCAAGATAAAAACTTAGGTAATAATAAACCTGTCCAATAATGGCAAAATACACAGATCATGGCTGTCACAAAAAGAGCCAAATACAAACTTAGGTACCAATATACCGGTTCAATATGGGCAAAACACGATGATTTGGCTGCCACAAAAAGGGCAAAATACAATTTCAGGTAATAATATACCGGTTCAATAATGATAAAATACACAGATCATGGCTGCCGCTAAAACGGCCAAATACAAACTGAGGTACCAATATACCTGTTAAATAATGACATACTACACAGATCATTGCTGTCACAAAAAAAGAGCAAAATACAAACTGAGGTACTAATAAACCTGTTCAATAATGACAAAATACACAGATCATGGCTGTCACAAAAAAAAACAACACAATCTTAGGTACAAATATACCTGTTCAATAATAACAAAATACAAAGATCTTGGCTGTTACAAGAAGAGCTAAATACAAACTAAGGTTACAATATACCTGTTCAATAATGACATAATACACACAGCATGGCTGTCACAAAAAGAGCAAAATACAAACTTAGGTACAAATATACCTCTTCAATTATGGCAAAATACACAGATCATTGCTGTTGCTAAAAGAGCAAAATACAAATTCAGGTAATAATATAATATCACAAAAAGAGCCAAAAACAAACTAAGGTACCCATACACCTGTTCAATAATGACATAATACACAGACAATGGCTGTCACAAAAAGAGCAAAACACAATCTTAGGTACCAAACCTGTTCAATAATAATAAAATACACAAAGCATGGCTGTCACAAAAAGAGCTAAATACAAACTTAGGTACCAATATGGGCAAAATACAATGATCATGGCTGCCACAAAAAGAGCAAAATACAAATTCAGGTAATGATATATCTGTTCAATAATGATAAAATACACAGATCATGGCTGCCCAAAACACCAAATACAAACTTAGGAAATAATATACCTGTTCAATTATGACATAATACACAGACAATGCCTGCCAAAAAAGAGCAAAATACAAACTTAGGTAATAATATACCTGTTCATTAATAATAAAATACACAAATAATGGCTGCCACAGAAAGCCAAATACAAACTTAGGTAAAAATATATCTGTTTAATAATGACATTATTCACAGATCTTGGCTGCCAAAAAATGAGCCAAATACAAACTGAGGTACCAATATACCAGTTCAATAATAACTGATACACAGTGATGGCTGTCACAAAAAGAGCCAAATAAAAACCAATACCAATATACCTGTTCAATATGTTCAATATACAATGATCATGGCTGCCACAAAAAGAACAAAATACAATTTTAGGTAATAATATACCTGGTCAATACTTATAAAATACACAGATCATGACTGTCACAAGAAGAGCCAAATACACCTGTTCAATAATGACATAATACATAGATCATGGCTTTCAAAAAAAGAGCTAAATACAAACTAAGGTACCAATATACCTGTTCAATAATGGCAAAATACACTGATCATGGTTGCCGCAAAAAGAGCAAAATACAGACTTAGATAATGATATACCTGTTTAATAATGACATAATACACAGATCATGGCTGTCACAAAAAAGAGCTCAATACAAACTGAGGTACTAATATACCTGTTCAATAGTGATGAAATACACAGATCATGGCTGCCCCAAAAAAGCCAAATACAAACTAGGGTAATAATATACCTTTTCAAAAATGAAATAATATTAACACAGATTATGGCTGCCACAAAAAGAGCCCAATACAAACCGAGGTACCAATATACCTGTTAAATAAAGACATAATACACAGAGCATGGCTGCCACAAAAAAAAGTCAAATGCAAACTTAGGTTACAATATACCTCTTCAATAATGACATAATACACATAGCATGGCTGTTACAAAACGAGCAAAATACAGACTAAGGTAATAATATACCTGTTCAATAATGACATAATACACAAATCATGGCTGTCATAAAAAAGAGCTAATTCCAAACTGAGGTATCAATATACATGTTCAATAGTGATAAAATACACAGATCATGGCTGCCCCAAAAAGCCAAATACAAACTTAAGTACTGATATAACTGTTCAATAATGATACAATACGCAAATCATGGCTGTCACAATTTTTTTTTAAATACAATCTTAGGTTCCAATATACCTGTTCAATAATGGCAAAATACACTGATCATGGCTGCCGCAAAAATAGCAAAATACAAATTCAGGTAATAATATACCTGTTCAATAATAATAAAATACACAAAGCATGGCTGTCACAAAAAGAGCCAAATACAAACTGTGGTACCAATATACCTGTTCAATAATGAAATAATACACAGATAGCTCTTTGCTACCACAAAAAGAGCAAAATACAAAATGACATAACAATATACCTGTTCAATTATGACACAATACAGATTATGGCTGTCACAAAAAGAGCCAAATACAAACTTAGGTAACAATATATCTGTTCGACAATAACATAATACACAGATCATGGCTACCATAAAAAGAGCCAAATACAAACTGAGATATCAATATTATGTAACCAGTTCAATAAAGACATAAAACACACAGCATGGCTGTCACAAAAAAGAGTCAAACACAAATTTAGGTAACAATATACTTGTTTAATAATGAAATATTACACAAATCATGGCTGCTACAAAAAGAGCCAAATACAAACTGAGGTAACAATATACCTGTTCGACAATAACATAATACACAGATCATGGCTGCCATAAAAAGAGCCAAATGCAAACTGAGGTATCAATATACCTGTTCAATTATGACATAATACACAACGCATGGCTGTCACAAAAAGGGCAAACTTTGTAGGTACCAATATACCTGTCCAATATTGGCAAAATACACAGATCATTGCTGCCGCTAAAAGAGCAAAATACAAATTCAGGCAATAATATACCTGTTCAATAATGATAAAATACACAAAGCATAGCTGTCACATAAAGAGCAAAATACAAACTTAGGTACCAATATACCTGTTCAATATGGGCAAAATACAATGATCATGGCTGCCATAAAAAGAGCAAAAACACAAATTCAGGTAATAATATACCTGTTCAATACTGATAAAATACACAGATCATGGCTGTTACAAAAAGAGCCAAATACAAACTTAGGTACCAATACACCTGTTCAATTTTGACATAACACATAGATTATGGCTTTCACAAAAAGAGCAAAATACAAACTGAGGTACCAAGATACCTGTTCAAAAATGACATAATACACAGATAATGGCTGCCACAAAAAAGTGCCAAATACAAACTAAGGTACCAATATACCTATTCAATAATGACATACTACACAGATAATGGCTGCCACAAAAAAGTGCCAAATACAAACTAAGGTAACAATAATTCTGTTCAATAATGACATAATACACAGATAATGGCTGCCACAAAAAAGTGCCAAAAACAAACTAAGGTACCAATATACCTATTCAATAATGACATAATACACAGATCATGGCTGCCACAAAAAAGTGCCAAATACAAACTGAGGTAACAATAATTCTGTTCAATAATGACATAATACACAGATCATGGCTGCCATAAAAAAGTGCCAAATACAAACTAAGGTACCAATATACCTATTCAATAATGACATAATACACAAATAATGGCTGCCATAAAAAAAGTGCCAAATACAAACTAAGGTTCCAATTTACCTGTTCAATAATGACATAATACACAGATCATGGCTGCCACAAAAAAGTGCCAAATACAAACTGAGGTAACAATAATTTTGTCCAATAATGACATAACACACAGATAATGGCTGCCATAAAAAAAGTGCCAAATACAAACTAAGGTACCAATATACCTATTCAATAATGACATAATACACAGATCATGGCTGCCACAAAAAAGTGCCAAATACAAACTGAGGTAACAATAATTCTGTTCAAAAATGACATAATACACAGATCATAGCTGCCACAAAAAAGTGCCAAATACAAACTGAGGTAACAATAATTCTGTTCAATAATGACATAATACACAAAAGAGCCAAATGCAAACTAAGGTTACAACATCTATAGCAGTTCTATAATAACTTAATGCTTGAATCATGGCTGCCACAAAAAAGTGCCAAATACAAACCAAGGTACCAATATACCTATTCAATAATGACATAATACACAGATAATGGCTGCCACAAAAAAAGTGCCAAATTCAAACTAAGGTACCAATACACCTATTAAATAATGCATAATACACAGATTGTGGCTGCCACAAAAAAGTGCCAAATACAAACTGAGGTAACAATAATTCTGTTCAATAATGACATAATACACAGATAATGGCTGCCACAAAAAAGTGCCAAATACAAACTAAGGTACCAATATACCTATTCAATTTTGACATACTACAGAGATCATGGCTGCCACAAAAAAATACCAAATACAAACTAAGGTACCAATATATCTATTCAATAATGACATAATACACAGATAATGGCTGCCACAAAAAAAGTGCCAAATACAAACTAAGGTACCAATATACCTATTCAATAATGACATAATACACAGATCGTGGCTGCCACAAAAAAGTGCCAAATACAAACTGAGGTAACAATAATTCTGTTCAATAATGACATAATACACAGATAATGGCTGCCACAAAAAAGTGCCAAATACTTACTAAGGTACCAATATACCTATTCAATAATGACATAATACACCGATAATGGCTGCCACAAAAAAGTGCCAAATACAAACTAAGGTACCAATATACCTATTCAATAATGACATAATACACAGATCATTGCTGCCACAAAAAAGTGCCAAATACAAACTGAGGTAACAATAATTCTGTTCAAAAATGACATAATACACAGATCATAGCTGCCACAAAAAAGTGCCAAATACAAACTGAGGTAACAATAATTCTGTTCAATAATGACATAATACACAAAAAAGAGCCAAATGCAAACTAAGGTTACAACATCTATAGCAGTTCTATAATAACTTAATGCTTGAATCATGGCTGCCACAAAAAAGTGCCAAATACAAACCAAGGTACCAATATACCTATTCAATAATGACATAATACACAGATAATGGCTGCCACAAAAAAAGTGCCAAATTCAAACTAAGGTACCAATACACCTATTAAATAATGACATAATACACAGATTGTGGCTGCCACAAAAAAGTGCCAAATACAAACTGAGGTAACAATAATTCTGTTCAATAATGACATAATACACAGATAATGGCTGCCACAAAAAAGTGCCAAATACAAACTAAGGTACCAATATACCTATTCAATAATGACATAATACACAGATAATGGCTGCCACAAAAAAGTGCCAAATACAATCTGAGGTAACAATAATTCTGTTCAATAATGACATAATACACAGATAATGGCTGCCACAAAAAAATGCCAAATACAATCTGAGGTAACAATAATTCTGTTCAATAATGACATAATACACAAAAAAGAGCCAAATGCAAACTAAGGTTACAACATCTATAGCAGTTCTATAATAACTTAATGCTTGAATCATGGCTGCCACAAAAAAGTGCCAAATACAAACCAAGGTACCAATATACCTATTCAATAATGACATAATACACAGATAATGGCTGCCACAAAAAAGTGCCAAATACAAACTGAGGTAACAATAATTCTGTTCAATAATGACATAATACACAGATAATAGCTGCCACAAAAAAGTGCCAAATACAAACTGAGGTAACAATAATTCTGTTCAATAATGACATAATACACAGATAATAGCTGCCACAAAAAAGTGCCAAATACAAACTGAGGTAACAATAATTCTGTTCAATAATGACATAATACACAGATCATAGCTGCCACAAAAAAGTGCCAAATACAAACTGAGGTAACAATAATTCTGTTCAATAATGACATAATACACAGATAATGGCTGCCACAAAAAAGTGCCAAATACAAACTGAGGTAACAATAATTCTGTTCAATAATGACATAATACACAGATCATAGCTGCCACAAAAAAGTGCCAAATACAAACTGAGGTAACAATAATTCTGTTCAATAATGACATAATACACAGATCATAGCTGCCACAAAAAAGTGCCAAATACAAACTGAGGTAACAATAATTCTGTTCAATAATGACATAATACACAGATAATGGCTGCCACAAAAAAGTGCCAAATACAAACTGAGGTAACAATAATTCTGTTCAATAATGACATAATACACAGATAATAGCTGCCACAAAAAAGTGCCAAATACAAACTGAGGTAACAATAATTCTGTTCAATAATGACATAATACACAGATCATAGCTGCCACAAAAAAGTGCCAAATACAAACTGAGGTAACAATAATTCTGTTCAATAATGACATAATACACAGATCATGGCTGCCACAAAAAAAGTGCCAAATACAAACTGAGGTAACAATAATTCTGTTCAATAATGACATAATACACAGATCATGGCTGCCACAAAAAAGTGCCAAATACAAACTGAGGTAACAATAATTCTGTTCAATAATGACATAATACACAGATAATGGCTGCCACAAAAAAGTGCCAAATACAAACTGAGGTAACAATAATTCTGTTCAATAATGACATAATACACAGATCATGGCTGCCACAAAAAAGTGCCAAATACAAACTGAGGTAACAATAATTCTGTTCAATAATGACATAATACACAGATCATAGCTGCCACAAAAAAGTGCCAAATACAAACTGAGGTAACAATAATTCTGTTCAATAATGACATAATACACAGATAATGGCTGCCACAAAAAAGTGCCAAATACAAACTGAGGTAACAATAATTCTGTTCAATAATGACATAATACACAGATAATAGCTGCCACAAAAAAGTGCCAAATACAAACTGAGGTAACAATAATTCTGTTCAATAATGACATAATACACAGATCATGGCTGCCACAAAAAAGTGCCAAATACAAACTGAGGTAACAATAATTCTGTTCAATAATGACATAATACACAGATCATAGCTGCCACAAAAAAGTGCCAAATACAAACTGAGGTAACAATAATTCTGTTCAATAATGACATAATACACAGATAATGGCTGCCACAAAAAAGTGCCAAATACAAACTGAGGTAACAATAATTCTGTTTAATAATGACATAATACACAGATCATGGCTGCCACAAAAAAGTGCCAAATACAAACTGAGGTAACAATAATTCTGTTCAATAATGACATAATACACAAAAAAGAGCCAAATGCAAACTAAGGTTACAACATCTATAGCAGTTCTATAATAACTTAATGCTTGAATCATGGCTGCTACAAAAGAGAAAAATACAAACTAAGGTAACATACATAGCAGTTCACTAGAAACTTAATACATTGATCATGGCTGGCACAAAATTCAAAACAGACTTACGTAACCACATTGCAGTTCAACAATAACTTGAGGTAACATGATATTGGTCATTTAAAACATACATGATAATGGCTACCAAAAAAGGGGTCAAATTCAAACTAAGGTTACAACAAAACATTTCAATAATAACTTGATACATATATCATGGCTGCCTCAAAAAGAGCCAAATACTATCTTAGGTTACATGGAACTGGTTAAAAATAACATAATCATGGCTAATACAACAACGGTTAAAAGTCCTTTAATACACAACTCATGGATGCCAGCAAAAGCTTAAAACAAATTCAGTTAAAACAATGTACTAGTTAATAGTCACTTTATAAATAGCAAACAGCTTTAAACAGTTTAAAAGTAATTTGAAATATACAAGCGTTTTTTGAGAGTATATTTAACTAAGAAAAAGAAAGGTACAAACAAAAATCGTCACAATAAAATGTTGCTTTACAATAAATAAATATAGAAAAAATACAAAAATAAAATATCTAAGACATACAAACAACAAATGTAACCAAAGACGTCAGGAAGCACTGGCAGGAGGTCATTATGATGTTGAACACTGTCATCCTGTAGCAGCACGTGCATCCTCTTGAAGTAGACACAGCTTCATGTAATGTCCTCTGTAAATATTTGGCCTTCGAAAATCATTCCTGATTCTGTAGCTCAAATCCATGAAGAACTAGCTATCTCCAGCTGGGTGTATCTTGCCTAGTGCTTGGGTAGGTTGTCATGATGTAAAATAACCCTGTCTAATATCCATGTCAGGCCTTTTCTTCCTATCACTCCATTTTCAGTCCTAAATAAAACTTACGGTAACAGCTATCAGTAATTAAAATTTCCAAGTTTTCAAACTATGCAAGAATTAGTTCGAAAACCAAAATACAGTTTTGTTTAAGAAGACAGTAGCTGTGAGAAAAAAGAATAAAAAAAATCAAACCAAGGTAGTTGCAAACGGTCTGTCTACAAAAAGAGCTAACAAAAGAGATAACGTAAACACTCATCCTTTTTTATCAATACGGGGCATAACTCAACATTTCTTACTTGTTATATCAATAAAATGTTTCACGTTAATACCTGAAATGGTTTTTAACTTATTCCTTAAATAAAGTTTTTGCATGTCTTTTCAAGCTATCAAGGGGCGGTACATGATTTTCATAAAAGGTTATGAGCCTTGCTACACATGTGCATTTTGTCACTTGTAACATTTGGTCAATGTTTCATCTGTATATCTTGAATTTGAGGTAATGGCCATGTTCAGGTTTTTGCATCACTTTTTCAAACTATCAAGGGACATAACTCAACAATTATTAAATCCAGAGTAATGACCCTTGCTACACATGTGCGTTTTGTATCAAGTAAAATCTTCACACCGTTTCATGTTAATACAATGAATGGTTATAAAGTTTTGGCCGAAATAATGTGTGTCACTACTTTGTTCTGGATAAAAGTCCAGATATGTACATGTGATTGTTTTATCTTACATATGTGTGTACTAAGTTTCATTTGAATATCTTAAGTGTTTTTGAGAGATTGCTTAGGTTTAAAGTTCGCACAAAGACGCCAATGACAACACCAAAGCTATAACAATGAAAGCAATTGTCAATAAAAAACAGACAAGCTAAAATGTGGATACAACAGAATGGCTTAAAGCCACTTAAATCCATAGAGGCAATAAAATAATATATATCTCTCTCTCTCTTTAAATGAAAATTGTGACAACTAGTATGCATCCTTTCTTGAATAATGTCATTGACTGCCTCAATGTAAGTACAAATTTACATGAACATGAAACAAGTAGAAATAGGTTTTGCAGTTGGATGTCATCAGCAATATGATGTCATAGTTTCATGTGACTTAAAAAGAATGGTGTTGCTCATTGTGTGATGTGTTTTAAGGTCCATGGCAGTTAAAAGGTCCTCATTTCTTTCATTTTATGAAATATAACTTATCAATTAGCATTTATTGATGTGATTTTAACATTGACATAAGACACTTTGCTGTCAGCTGCAGTTCACATATACAATAATGAAATATAATTTAAAAAAAATGTGTGGTTATACCAGGAAGGAAAATAGAAATTGATGTTTGTGGGCAATAGTTGCTATTTTATTTATGACAGAGTTTTGGAAGTCACAAGGGATCTTGAAGGAAATCAGGTATGTATGATCATTATCAGTTTGAAAGTAAATTGTTTTTTGTGGGCATCAGGTATACCTTCAATGTCTGAGTAATTGCTGCTGTCGGATAGCAGCAGGTTCCTCAGGTTATAGTGATCCTGAAGGTAAATTGCTTGTGATGGGATCAGGTGAATATGGGTTTAAGAAATTTGAAGTAAATTGTTGTTCAGCAGATCAGGTACATTTGTTTATATTTGGAAGGTCTGAGTAAATTGTTGTTCAGCAGATCAGGTACATTTGTTTATATTTGGAAGGACTGAGTAAATTGTTGTTCAGCACATCAGGTACATTTGTTTATATTTGGAAGGACTGAGTAAATTGTTGTTCAGCAGATCAGGTACATTTGTTTATATTTGGAAGGACTGAGTAAATTGTTGTTCAGCACATCAGGTACATTTGTTTATATTTGGAAGGACTGAGTAAATTGTTGTTCAGCACATCAGGTACATTTGTTTATATTTGGAAGGACTGGGCAAATTGTTGTTCAGCAGATCAGGTACATTTGTTTATATTTGGAAGGACTGGGCAAATTGTTGTTCTGCAAATCAGGTACATTTGTTTATATTTGGAAGGACTGGGTAAATTGTTGTTCTGCAAATCAGGTACATTTGTTTATATTTGGAAGGGGGGGGGGGGGGTTCTAGTTCAGATGATTATTAATATTTTGAAGGCCTGAGTGAAGTGTTGATTTGGGGAACAGGTTCCTATTGTTCCAAGGGTTATATCTTAAAGGTGTAAGTAAATTACTATTGGGGGACATCAGGTTCCTATGGGTATATCTTGAAGAAGTATGCAAATTACTATTGGGTGTAACCAGGTTCCAAGGGTTATATCTTAAAGGTGTAAGTAAATTAATATTGGGGGACATGAGGTTCTCTAGGTTATATCTTGAAGGAGTATGTAAATTACTATTGGATGTAACCAGATTCCAATGGTTATATCTTGAAGGTGTAGTAAATTACTATTGGGGGACATGAGGTTCCAATGGTTATATCTTGAAGGAGTATGTAAATTACAATTGGGGGCATCAGGTTCCAATGGTTATATCTTGAAGGAGCATGTAAATGACAATTGGGGGCATCAGGTTCCAATGGTTATATCTTGAGGGAGAATGTAAATTACAATTGGGGGCATCAGGTTCCAATGGTTATATCTTGAAGGAGTATGTAAATTACTTTTGGGGGCATCAGGTTCCAATTGTTATATCTTGAGGGAGAATGTAAATTACAATTGGGGGCATCAGGTTCCAATGGTTATATCTTGAAGGAGTATGTAAATTACAATTGGGGGCATCAGGTTCCAATGGTTATATCTTGAAGGAGTATGTAAATTACTTTTGGGGGCATCAGGTTCCAATTTTTATATCTTAAAGAAAGGAGTATGTAAATTACTATTGCAGGCAACAGGTTCCAATGGTTATATCTTGAAGGAGTATGTAAATTACTATTGGGTGTAATCAGGTTCCTATGGTTATATCTTGAAGATGTATGTAAATTACTATTGGATGGCATCAGGTTCCTATGGTTATATCTTGAGGGAGTATGTAAATTACTTTTGGGGGTGTCAGGTTCCTATGGTTATATCTTGAAGAAGTATGTAAATTACTTTTGGGGGCATCAGGTTCCAATGGTTATATCCTGAAGGAGTAAGTAAATTACTATTGGGTGGCTTCATGTTCCTATTGTTATATCTTGAAGGAGTATGCAATTTACTATTGGGTGTACTCAGGTTCCAATGGTTATATCTTGAAGGAGTATGTAAATTACTTTTGGGGGCATCAGGTTCCAATGGTTATATCTTGAGGGAGTTTGTAAATGACTATAGGGGGGTGGCATCAGGTTCCAATGGTTATATCTTAAAGGAGTATGTACATTACTTTTGGGTGTAATCAGGCTCCTATGGTTATATCTTGAGGGAGTATGTAAATTACTATAGGGGGACATCAGATTCTATGGTTATATCTTGAGGGAGTATGTAAATTACTTTTGGGGACATCAGGTTCCAATGGTTATATCTTGAAGGAGTAAATAAATTACTTTTGAGTGGCTTCAGGTTCCTATTGTTATATCTTGAAGGAGTATGCAAATTACTTTTGAGGTGTAATCAGGTTCCAATGGTTATATCTTGAAGGAGTATGTAAATTACTATAGGGGTGGCATCAGGTTCCTATGGTTATATCGTGAAGGAGTATGTAAATAACTATTGGATGGCATCAGTTGCCTGTGGTTATATCTTGAAGGAGTATGTAAATTACTTTTGGGGGCATCAGGTTCCAATGGTTTTATCTTGAGGGAGTTTGTAAATGACTATAGGGGGTGGCATCAGGTTCCAATGGTTATATCTTAAAGGAGTATGTAAATTACTTTTGGGTGTAATCAGGCTCCTATGGTTATATCTTGAGGGAGTATGTAAATGACTATAGGGGCTCATCAGGTTCCAATGGTTATATCTTGAGGGAGTGTGTAAATTACTATAGGGGGCATCAGGTTCCTATGGTTATATCTTGAGGGAGTATGTAAATTACTATAGGGGCTCATCAGGTTCCAATGGTTATATCTTGAGGGAGTATGTAAATGACTATAGGGGGCATCAGGTTCCTATGGTTATATCTTGAGGGAGTATGTAAATTACTATAGGGGCTCATCAGGTTTCTATGGTTATATCTTGAGGGAGTATGTAAATTACTATTAGGGGCATCAGGTTCCTATGGTTATATCTTGAGGGAGTATGTAAATTACTATAGGGGCTCATCAGGTTCCAATGGTTATATCTTGAGGGAGTATGTAAATGACTATAGGGGGACATCAGGTTCCCATGGTTATATCTTGAGGGAGTATGTAAATTACTATAGGGGCTCATCAGGTTTCTATGGTTATATCTTGAGGGAGTATTTAAATTACTATAGGGGGACATCAGGTTCCCATGGTTATATCTTGAGGGAGTATGTAAATTACTTTTGGGGGCATCAGGTTCCTATGGTTATATCTTGAGGGAGTATGTAAATTACTATAGGGGCTCATCAGGTTTCTATGGTTATATCTTGAGGGAGTATGTAAATGACTATAGGGGCTCATCAGGTTTCTATGGTTATATCTTGAGGGAGTATGTAAATGACTATAGGGGGACATCAGGTTCCCATGGTTATATCTTGAGGGAGTATTTAAATTACTATAGGGGGGGCGTCAGGTTCCTATGGTTATATCTTGAGGGAGTATGTAAATTACTATTAGGGGCATCAGGTTCCTATGGTTATATCTTGAGGGAGTATGTAAATTACTATAGGGGCTCATCAGGTTCCAATGGTTATATCTTGAGGGAGTATGTAAATGACTATAGGGGGACATCAGGTTCCCATGGTTATATCTTAAGGGAGTATGTAAATTACTATAGGGGCTCATCAGGTTTCTATGGTTATATCTTGAGGGAGTGTGTAAATTACTTTTGGGGGCATCAGGTTCCAATGGTTATATCTTGAAGGAGTATGTAAATGACTATAGGGGCTCATCAGGTTCCCATGGTTATATCTTGAGGGAGTATTTAAATTACTTTTGGGAGCATCAGGTTCCAATGGTTATATCTTGAAGGAGTAAATAAATTACTTTTGAGTGACTTTAGGTTCCTATTGTTATATCTTGAAGGAGTATGCAAATTACTTTTGAGGTGTAATCAGGTTCCAATGGTTATATCTTGAAGGAGTATGTAAATTACTATGGGGGGCATCAGGTTCCTATGGTTATATCTTGAAGGAGTATGTAAATTACTATAGGGGGCATCAGGTTCCTATGGTTATATCTTGAAGGAGAATATTAATTACAATTGTGGGCATCAGGTTCCTATGGTCATATATTGAAGGAGTATGTAAATTACAATAGGGGGCAACAGGTTCCTATGGTAATATCATAAAGGAGTAAGTAAATGACTATTGCAGGCAACATGTTCCTATGGTTATATCTTGAAGGATAAAAAGAATTTACTTTTGGGTGCATCAGGTTCCTAAGGTTACATCTTGAAGGAGGGAGTATGTAAATTACATATATGGGGCATCAGGTTCCTATGGTTATTTATTGAAGGAGTAAGTACATTATAATTGGGGGCTTCAGGTTCCTTTACTGATAAGGCTCATTATTACAATTATTAAACCCATAGATACTGGCCTTCCTATATGTTATCATAATTATGTTACTATGAGCATGTGTACAAAGTTTCAAGTGAATATCTTGAATGTTTGGTCAAGTTTAATGCTTTTGCATGACTTGTGCAAACTATGAAGGGGCATAACTAGGAACGGTTATTTTTTTACCTCATTTACTTGTTGTGCAATTTCAGGGAATTTGAAAAACAACCTGGGACTAGAAGGGACTAGACACCAGATGATAACATTGCAAGAAATATTAGAATTGTTAAAACTTTCACAGAATTGATATGGTTGTGTACAACGCATTTAATTTTATTCACTGATGTATCACATGTCTTAAGACACATGTATCTTTTGCAGTTTTTGTATATTTTTCCATACAAAATTTAGTAGGTTTGTCTACCACATAAATCCGGGTAAATTATCCATATCTGTACTAATCATGTGACCTTTACGTTAAATAAACACACTATAAACCGAGAAACCAGTACCAGCTTAGACAGCGATAAAATATTATTCTAATCATGCAAATATTTTTTTTAATCAGCTCCATTGATATTTCTAGGCTTGTTTTGCGAAAATACTGCATTGTGCCCATGTTGAAACCATCAGGGGTCTAGTCCCTTTAACCATACAATTATAACAAATCACAAACTTTCAAATCACTTCATCAAGTATGATTAAGATTAACTATTTACTTTACTTTTGTTACAGGAGTATGGCAAATGTTCATGTTGACCATGGTTCTGTGCTCAGGAGTGGTTCATGTTGTTCCCATCATCATGTTGACCAGGGTTGTTTACTCTGGGGAGGTTCATGTTGTTCCCATCATCATGTTGACAAGATCATGTTGAGGTTATGCCTTTCCCCTTGGTTATAACAGTACTTCCAGAACCCTGTAATTCAATTATAAATGGATAAACAAGATTACTTATCCGATAGTTTTTAAAGTGTTGCCATTGTTCAGAATTTCTAAATTAGTTTTTCTTCAAACATTGCGAAAAGTTCTGAAAAAGTGTGGATCAAATAGAAGGACAGCCTACCATATTTTGTCAGCCCGAGAGAAAATTTGGCTGTCCAACAATTTTTGTATGAAAACTTGCTTTTTCAAAGCCTTTGTTACTAATTTTACATTGAAAAGGAATAAAAAGGTATTAAGATATCAACCTGAGAGTTATTTTCGCCAGGGTTTGCTCCGAAATAACATTTAAACAAAAACATTTTTTTTACACTTGCACTTAATTTATTAGTCGTAATGAAAATTTTGAATGGTCAATTTGTTGGCAATGTATATTTTTCTGACCGTACCAGTACCAATTTTGGAATAAAATAAAATGTTCCAAAGGATAAGATTTTTTTTGGAACATTTGCAACTATCCTAACATTCTAATGTTCACGACTAAATGTTATTGTTTAGCGTTTTAAAACACTGCACGATATATACACAGTAATATACACTATTTGGTAATGTATTGCAAAGGGAGGCAAATGCTGCATAGTGTTTGACTTCCCGACATCTACACTACTTAATATGACATAAGATTCATAAACAAACGATTAAAATAACCATTATTTGACAAAATCATTGATAAAATGTGATTTTCTATTAAACAAAATATTTTTTTCTTTCTTTTAAGCAGTGTTTGATTATGATCAAATCTTCATTGTTTTTTTTAAGTCTGGATGTGAAAACTGTTGGTCAATTGGACTTATCCCATTACAAATTTAGTCCGACCAAATCAACCCATCAGGGGGTTGTTTGTTTTCGCAATTTCCTTTCTAAGGGTTGTGCATTTCTCAGTTAAAATTGTCACACATTTTATCCGGTTGTCCGGTTAGCGCAGTGGTTAGTGCACTCTCTTCTCACCTAGGCGACCCGGGTTCAATTAGCGGCCTGGGCACATGTGAGTTTGTTTTATGGTCACCAAGTCGGATAAGTGTGTTTCTTCTGTTTACTTCGGTTTCCCCGACAACACAAGACCACATTTGTTTCACAATCGTTGTAAAATTAAATAAGTATAAACAAAACTAAACTATCCAGATCTTATGTACTACAAGCCTACGTAGTGGACAATTGTTTTTACATTCATAATCATCACTAATAATGATATTTCTTAAAACATTGAGTATTTCAATGATCAAATTTAAACCTTTCTCTTATGCTCTTTGAATAGATGGGGCCAGTAACTTTACAATGTATCAGAAGTGTTTCATTTAAAGTGACTAGCTCATGTTTTTGGACCAAAATTATTTTTCCCCATAATGCATCTGAAAACACTTATTTTATCATTTATTTACTCTATGATATTGCAATTGCAGTAAAAAATACAGTTATAGCATTATAAAATATGGTTTTAGTGGGGTTCGAACCCACGCTGGTAAAGGCAAGAAAAAAATAGAAAACATCTGGTTAGTCCACACAGCCACCCAGACTTTAACAACAGTTGCAGATAAGTTGACCTCTTAAGCATACATTGATTACATCAGATGATTATGTCAATCAACCAATCACACAACACCACGGCCATAATTAATTTTCAATCGCGTTATAAACACTAATGAAAATTGTGGTCTTCAAAGAAAATATTTGAGCAAATATCAACATTTTCTGATGGGTTCCAGCTTCGGGTATTTTAATTTGAACACTCAACATGATTTGCCACACTTTATTTCGTAATTAAAAAAAAGTGAATTTTACAAAACATGAGCGAGTCACTTTAAATTGATTATTATAAACAATATGATTTTTTACCTTCTTATCTACTGAGAGTTTGCAATTGTATCAGCTGGTTCATGTTCACCTGATCATGTTAAGAGTTCATGTTGAGGTGTTGTTTTCTCTGGTTTATGTTGACAAGTTCATGATAAGCAGTCACGACTCAGGGTTGGGTCCTCACAGATCTAGAATCTCGAGTAACAAATTGTTGCAACTTCAGACATGTGCTGTGTACCTCATTACTGAAAAACATAAATGACAGAGGTAATGAGGTCCTCACCTGAGAAACTGTTGACTATATCTTGTCTGAATTTATTACATTCATTTTTTTCTCTCCGATATTGACATAAAAGCATTCACTTTTGAAATTATTACTTTGACCACTAAAACTTTAATAATATCGGTTAAATATCATGTCTGAGTATGTTACTAACTTTAGAAATAGGCAGCAGTTTTGTTGACAGGACCCACTTTATTTGCCATCCCACCCACCCCACCCCCGCCAATTATTTTTAAATAAATAAAAATATAAACACCATTGACCTCCGAGGGCTTTGACGTCAACCTTAAATAATATTGATATAATATATTGGGATTTGTTTTCTTTTTGTTAAGTTTTTGGTTGATATTGATTTTTATGATTACTGATCATTTTTCAATCATTTTTTAACTTGACGATTTTTGGGCGAGAGGGGGGGGGCATGGCAAACAGGGTGGGTTATGTCAACGTAACTGCCGCCTGTGCTTTTGGCTACCTATTTCCTTAGAATGCACGGGAATATCGTTTTAAACTTTTAAATCAATCAGACGAAGGTAAATAGAGGAGTACGTATCTTTATTGCAGCAAAAAACATTTCATTAATGAATATTTTTTACCTTTAAAGTAGATACTTTCTTTAACCGTTTAATTGAAATGTTTTTTATTGTTTTTTTGTTGTTGTTGTTTTGTTTTTGTTTTAAATTCTGCCACCAATCTGTTTGTTTACCAACAGCCTGGCTCTAAATTTTATTTACCGAATCGATTTGTCCATTTGCGATTGTTCGTCATATTGGTCGTCTCGTTCCGATCGTCATGAAGTAATAGTTTGGTTCTGGTGGATCATCATCATCATCATCATCATCATCATCATCATCATCTTCATCATCTTCTTCATCATCATCATCATCATCATCATCATCATCATCATCATCATCATCATCATCATCATCATCATCATCATCTTCATCACCCATCATCATCATCATCATCATCATCATCATCATCATCATCATCATCATCATCGATATGTTTGTTTGTTTGTTTTTTTATTTCGAAAAATAGCTCTTTGAGCTAGTGATTATTGTTATAATGTACCCGACTTTAGATCAAGATTCTTGTATCTTGTATCTATTTGTATAGACTACATGTAGCCCAAGCAAAAACCTTATTTAGGTGATCCACAGTGGTCTTATGTACTGTTCTAGTACGGTACAGTTTTAAAGTAGAGAATAGTTCGTTCAATGCCACTCAGCATAATCTTGAGTCAGTATAAGCGTCTAACCGTATAATTCAACAATAAACAAAATCTTGCTTATCTTCTCTGCCTTGAAATTGCTCAAAGTTATTCCTTACATCATCATGTATAACTGCCGTTTAAAATACATAAAAGGGCCGAAATGGTAACTGGGCCAAAATGGTCGTTGGGCCGCGTTGGCCATGTTCTTTTTAACCGCTAGTGGAGTATGGATAGGTATTGTGGGGCGTCTGGAGCAAAACATGGACCTCTCGATACCAAAAAAGACATACAAAGTTTTTCATTTGGTACAACATTTGCTACTGCGGAAAGCAGGTGGAATGCCTGGAACCTCGGCTTTTTTAGAAACCAGATACAAGCAATTTTTATTTGAAGTCGGATATGAAGGGAAAAAAGAACACATATGGCGGAAAAGCTCGGCGTTATTTAGTTGGGTATTCGAATATTCAACTACCAACTACTTGGTAGTTGGATATTCGGATATTCAAATACCTGCTATTTGCCAGTTGGGGTTTGAATAATCAACTGCATAGAAGTCAGATGTTAATGTTATTTGTGAATATTAAACTGACAACCAGTTGCAAATTGGGGATTCAGAAATTGTCCTGTTTTATGATTGAAAGGTACACATGTGAATTAGTCTGAAGCCAAGTGTTATTTTGTGACAAACACTGTTTTATTGGAATATTTTTCCTACATTTGCCAATATTCAATCATTTCCAGATGGTTATTCGTTATAACTACCAACGAGCTGGTAGTTTGGGATTTAGAGTTGATCTTGTTTTATGGTTATTCTGTACTGCACCAGTCAATAATAAACACGCCCCAGGTCCCGGAGTGCCGAGTATATGCGGTTGATTTGTTTGCGCGCCGAAAAAAACGGAGAATGGGCCCGGCGTGGCCTTACTTAGTACGCAGGGCATTTGGCAGGGATTCTACCAGCAGTTTGTCCCGGCAGGACGGGGATTTAACCTGGGATTAGCTGGACAGAAATCAAAGTCCCCGCAAGGACCAGGGGAAGGGGGGGGGGGGGTACAATTGACCGATGAATGCATTAGTCTATCCAGATGCTGCGAAATGTCCTCGGTAGGTTTTTCTTCCATGTCATAAGTCTAATGATACAGCACATAGTGTTTCGTAAACTTATGGATGAACACAATTTTGTAAAAAAGTGCAATACTCTTCAATACTATTGTACCATTGTGCTTTGTTATGAAATTCCTTTTACAAAGCTGCACTCACTCACGGATTACCCAACAACAGTTACACCAGTCACAATCTCTATTACATCTCGAATATTAATATAATTCGGACACTTCATATTCTTAATGAACACGAATGTTAAAATTTTAAGAAATGCCCCGTTTTCCTTATATTAATCAGAAGACTTTTGTCAGTACGTCGTTGTGATAGATTAGGTGGTTTAATGCACGTAGTCTACTCATTAATTAACAATATGCGTGTGAATAACATTAAAATTCAAACACGCACGCATATCTTTGTCCTTAAATTGCATTATTAATTGTAAAACATTTAGCTATCGGTGATTAACTACACACATCCAAAGCCGTTCGAATATCATTGAAATAATTATTAACATTATATTGTATTATATATAACTTAAAACTTTGTAATGCATTAGATGCAGCCTCCTCATTTACATGTGTCATTTTTGAAGACTTTTAAAAGATGATGTTCAATTGATAAGTTTATGTCAGAAAATTCATTTTTTTAGAATATAACAAAATCGTGTTCAGTTTATAGTTTGACATTGAAAAATAATAATACTTTTAAAAAAGAAGTGAAATCACATCTCATTGTTGGTATGAAATGTGCAGAAATGGAAGATTTCCTATTTTATTAATTGTTATTCATTTAATCCTGCATATCAGTCCAAAGATTTTTGTCATATTATGCTAAAGTGTCATATAATTTTAACAGTCGGTTGCATTATAACTGTAAAAGTTCGATATCAAACATTTAATCATTCTTTAACTGGTCAAGACTACATGCATGTTATTTTTGTATAAGCAAACCTAATTTAAACAGCTTACAACTGAGATCTTGGCAAATAATTATATTTGTCATAAGGACCCCATTGGAAATAAGTTGTATAACTTTAATGGGTTATCCTGTGTTATATATTTGTCACATTGAATTAAATCTTTGTTAACGCACGTATGTATCCAAAGCATTCTAACGATGTTGTGCTTTAGTATAGATATCATCACTAGTACTTTGTTAATCAGTATGTGTTATAACTTTATGAGATATTTGGTTTGTTACTATGACATATATATGCACGAATAAATCTATTGAATAACATTTGTTCACGCAATGTGATTTATTATCACCCTCTGGTCCTTCTTATACGAGAGTAATACATGTGTAGGCGAGAAGGAATTAAATGGGTCACTATTTTTGACATAGTCTCTACTAATCTAACAGCCGCTACGACTGTCACAATAAATGAAGGGTTGCAAGCAAGCATTTCTGAAATATCATGACAATGAATGAAGGATAGGCTAACAATAGACCACGTGACCTCTGGTCTCTTTATCACTGGATAGGTTTGCACGCGTCTTATCTTATTCAACACGGCACCTTGGTAGGCATATGAGTAATGTTGGTGCAAATAGAATTGCTTCTGACACAAATATGTCCAAAAAGACAGATCTTAACACTTTTGATTTCATTGAAATGTATGCTAAATTCAGCAAAACAAAACAGTACGTCCTCAAGCCTTGCATTATTATACAGCGTTACATTAACCAACAATGAGCATAGTCTCATACCGTTACATATATATGGCAACAATTTAAATCTCTCTCGGTGCTCTGGAATTATAGGAGAAAAGGCTGGCGATAATGATGCTGAATCTGCTGAAGATAACGCAAGCACTAAATATGTGCAAAGAACAAGTTTTGCTAAGCAAGAGGTCGAGGAAGGTTTTACTAATGAGACAATTGAGAGTGAAACGGAAGTGATAGAAAATGATCAGACATATTAAATAGACACTGACCTTGCCTATGACATTCGCTGTTCAAGTGTTGAAACCAAATTGTTGAAGTCACTAACATTAAAGCCGCTTAAATTCATTTTTTTTAACTTTAAAAAAAAGAGTCTTTATAGAATATTAAGAGTCCAATAAAAGGAATTGTATATGTATTTTTAACATCAAAATATGTTTTTCTCAATACGGTCAATTCTATTATATCATATGGCTTATGAGATACTTAAATGACTTAAGATGCTGTGTAAATAATGTCCCTTTTGAGTATATCATATTCAAAATGTTACAAATATTTGTTTAGTCAAGATATAGCTTGATATACGTGTGTTATAATCTTGTTGAAGAGGAACAATGTTGGGGATACAATACTGGAATATGGTATATGGTATTATTGGCATTTCCAGGTATGATTTCTTTAAGAAATATTTTTTTGCATAGAGTCAGTGACACACAAGAAACACTGTAGGCTGTTTATTTAGGATGTATTATGATGTAGGCATGTAGGCCTACAATTGTATAGATTTTAAACATTTTAAAAACATAGTTACATGAGAATGGGAAACCTATCACGCTAGTTTTTTTTGGTATATTAATGGAATGAGGATTAATCGGAAGCATAAAGAAAATGCATGGACATGACGTCAGCACTATCATTCTACTTGGACTTCATGAACATGACGTCAGTATTATCATTCTACTTCAGTTGTTGGCATATGTCTTTACATAAAACACTTGTCTTCATATAAATCTCAAGTTGATAATATATTGTGTTATGACGAATACATATACTGTGAATTAAAGTGTCGTTGTAAAAAGTATTCCTAGGCTTTATATCCTAGCCACATTTCTCTGTGAAAATGTAGAATTAAAAACACTGACTCCTGCCATAGTGGAGACTATTTCGGATATGTATTCAAGTTGGACAATTGTCATTTTTGAGTTAGTATGTCAATGTCAAATACAACAATCCTGTACGCACAATAACTCGAGAACGGTTTGGCCTAGGACTATGCTAGTGGTAGCTTACCCCTGACCATAAGATGTCACATATTTGCTATAGCCAGCTTAGGTCAGTTGGACAAGGTCATGGCCAAGATTCTTCTCTGTTGTAAGTTGCCCTAGACGAACTGATGACTCCTATTGTTTACCAGTTGGATAGGTCAAGGTCACTCACAATAACATTATGAAAATTTTGTTCTCTAAACGACTCAAACACAACGTTACCTAGGACCATGAAACTTCAATGGTATGTTGCTCTTTACTAACATGACCCTGTTTATCAAAGGTAAAATTTACATTCAGCAGTATGAAACAGTTCAAGCCGCAGTTCAATGTTTGTAATGTTTAATCACTGTAAAAAAATCGCAGCACCTGTATTCAATCGTCAACATATTCTGACAAGGTAGGACTTAGCCAGCATAATGTTTTACTTCATTGTCTTGTAACGATTTATAACACGCATTCGCATCATATGTCCATTCGAATCTTCCATTCGGAGCTCCTCGGCCAATTCCTATCGAAAACAACCTCGGATGTATGCCGGTACATAAGTGAAGTATTGCAAATATCATTAAGATTCCCAAGAGTTAAGTCAAAGAGTTCGAATTGATATGTTGTACAGTCTTACTTCTAAATGATAGTGGAATCATAAATACTTATTATGCGTGGTTTCCACTTTGCTAATTTCATTACACAAAACAGGGGCGGTTTCAGGATTTCACGTAAGAGGGGGCGCACTTTGGGAGCGCGACTAAGAAGGTACGCCCCCTTCCAGAAGAATACGAACAATACATGGTTAAAATAGGTAAATTGGGCCTTGACATCGTTCAAAATAATAAAAAAGTGAGCCTTTTTTTGTCTGAAATAGTGCAGTAAAGTGCATTCAAGAATATTTTAATATTTTGTTCTCGGATATTGAATTTAAACAGTAAACTTGAACAATTTTAAAGGGGCCTGACGCCTGGTATATTCTCCCGTCTACAACCGCTAGTGCAAAAACACATAATAAAAAAACAACAACAAATAAAACTCTCACTTTTAATGTCTTATTCTTCATGTAGCTAGGGTAAATCAAAAGCTTTATTTCGAACTTATATCTTTACTTTCAAATAAAATTAATTTATGAGCTCTTCAATTGAACTAGGTTTGTCCCCAAATAAATTAAAGACCTCTCTTATTCAATACGAGATTTCTCCAAATCATTGGCATATATTCTGTTGTTATAATTTGGCCGCACTTATGCTTTCACAATTGAATTAAACAACTCATATATAAATTAAGAACAATTTTCAAATCAATCATGTATGGGTACATTCGTTTTCGAAGAATTGGAGCAATCTACAAATCATTTGTTGCCCTCGGAAATTGAATTCAATTCAATTGATTTCAAGAGCTCTTTAATTTAGTTAGTGAGAGTAACAATTCAATTGTTGTGAGCATTAGCTGTATCATGATAGCAACACATAATTAGAGATCTCTTCAAGTCAATTCAAAATGTCTTCAATTAATTTGAAAAAAGCTCTTATCGAAGTAATGATAGCATCAAATGAAATACGAGATCTCTTCAAATTAAATTAATTGTAGAGCTATTTAATTGAATTAGGGTTATCTCCAAATAAATTAGAGATATCTCTTTTTCAATAGGTGATATCTCAAAATCAATACAATACAATGCGAAACGTTTATTGTCCATGAGATGTTATTACATACATGTTTATTATTCCAATATAACAGTACAAAAAGTCAGAAGAAGGTATACTTTCAGTTTCAATACTTAACTTTACAGTCGAACCCCGTTGGCTCGAACTCGCTTGGCTCGAATTCCTCGTTGGCTCGAACTGTATGTAAAGGACCGATTTCTGAATACTGAAGGTGAAAATTTTTCGAGGCTGGAGTTACATTCGCTTGTTTCGGGATTCGAGCCAACAGGTTTCGACTATTTATATTAAGTTGTTGGTAAAAATTCATTTCTTAATTTCGTTGTAAAAATATGCATTTCGCAATATTCATTTGACATTTTTTTTATTTGGAGGACATTAGTGTTTCAAACTTATTTAATGTAGGCTGTTTTAAAAAAAAGTAAGATTTAAAAATAGTTTTTTTTTCGTAGGCCCTGTATACAGGGCATACAAGCAAAAAGTGAAATTCTGTTTTTAAAGCTGTCATTAAACAAACTTAACAAAGTCTTTCTTTTTTTGGTGTATCATCATACCTCCTAGTCTCTATTGCTAGTGTATGAGCAGATACTCTAAATTTTGTTAAAACGACTCTATATTTTAAGACAGAAACATTGTCTATATAATTTTCTAACACGAAGGTTTGTTTAAACGTACAATATGACTCTAATTTCGAGGGATTTTTAAATCGGCATGGCGTGAAAATCATTGTCATATAATACAACATTCTGGAGTTTCAATTTGGCCGCATTTACACTGTCAACAATTAAATTAAAGAGCTTATCAATATAATACTCTCATTCATATTTCAAAGTTACTTTTTCACAATTCAAGAGGTTTGGTTGTGAAAATCTGAACGAGCTTCCGAAACCAGCGTTGCTATTGCGACGGCTGTTCCAGATGTTCCATGGCTCCGCTTCCTTGGGAATATCTTGCTGAGGATTTCACCCACAAAATCGTTCCATTCCCGCTTGAATAAAGTCCCACTCACAAAATATAAGAAGAAGTTGAATGTATAATTACAGTAGACAAGTTGAATGAGAACTGTGTCCACAAGGAAACGTCTTTCTAGCGCTCTTGGAGTCGAGATGTCGATGGTATACCAGAAACAGTTATATAACATCAGCGGCAACGTGGTTACAACACAAAAAGAGCTGACAAAGATGAGCATTTTCGCGAGGGGTTTCCTGTTTCTACGCAGTTTAACTGTGCTAACGGCAGAATCCACGCTTGTCACCGTATTAACTTTCATGAGTTGCTTTTTTTGTTTTATAAAACTAATAAGAATTCCGATGTTGCCAATGATTATAACAACTATAGGGATGATGTTGAGTCCAAAAAGAACAATAAATGGCCATATGTAGATCTGAAAATATACGAAACTGTCCGATACCGTTGTACACCGTTGAACCTCAACTCTGCTATTGTCAGCCAATGGAAGTTCTACCAGTCTTATCTCATAGTGAAAGATCTGGTAAAATGGAAACGCCGAACAAATGAAAATGAGCACAGATGAGACTTTTATAGCGTTTCTTGGAGTAATCTTTGTCCGGGCAATTACGAGAGAACGCGACATGATTAGCCTCTCAATCGTCATGATCACTAGAAGCCACATGGATACCCCAACCGAAGCATGGTTAATCCAAGCTTGAGTCTTACACAGCAGCGCTAAGCGGTGACTTAAAATTACACCCGTAAGTTTATAGTACGTCGCCGGGAAGGCGGACGTCCAAAGGAACGTTAGGTCGGCGACTGCCAAGCACATAAGGTAGACACTGGTTGAATACTTCCGGAGACGGCGACGCAGCAGGATTGTGATGTTAAGGATGTTTCCGCATGTTCCCACAACCAGCAGAATGATTGGGACCGTCCGCCATATCCAATACGTAACGTAACATTCTATAAACCCATGCATGTCACAGTCAGGCATTATCGTGCAATTCAAGAAACTTTTTTCTTCTTTTTGATTTATTTACTTCCAAAATCACTTTAAGCAATATTTTACATGTATTAAACTCGGTTATAAAACTCAATTTGATACGGTAAATTAACACTCTTTTAAACCAAGCAGTACCATATCAAATAACCAATAACGTTTGGTGTTATTAACACAAGAGGTTTGTTATCTGGTGTTGTCTGGTCGTGTTGTCAATACTGGTCATCGGAAGACGTTGCTATCTGCCTTATGTAATATTGGGTACGTCACCACAATGGCAAAACAACTCATAGACAACTCCCATTTATAAAGAAATAATGCGGTAATGGTATTATTACCAGGACAGTATCCGTTGCGTATGGTTAAAATTGTTCATTATTTCTAGTTCACACCATCCAACCAATCAAAAAGCTTCTTTGCAAATTGGAAGACTTTTACTAAATGCGATGGTACAATCAGAGTCAGACAAGCGGCTTTGGCAATTTCGTGCCAGGAAATCATTGTTCTCTGTGAAAATACCGATGTTTAAGTATACCTATTACTTGTATAACAGTTAAGTTAACGATACATATTGGAAACACATTTACGGACATTACGTTAAGTAGAACGCAACGGAAATGACACCCGGAATGACAAACAGGAGTGCTAAAAGAACTTGCCATCACTCGTCCGTTGGTGATTTTCCAGTATAAAAAGAGGCATAACTCATCAGTTTAATGGGCCATGTCACACAAAAATATTTGAAATTTATTAGGTTGTTTTGCTTAATGTTAACAAAAAGTAAATGCTACTTAAATAATGTATTTACTGCGTTCATGTCACAATTTCTTTACAGTGACAATTTGTTTTTATGATATTAAGGGTAATGGCGGCCATCTTGGATTTTGGCAGCCATCTTGGACGAAGTTGAAGTTGGCCCTGAGGTGTTTTTTTTAACCTGAACGCACATATGTATCATCAGGCAAAGTTTCATGATTTTCAGCCAAACTGTACAATTTGATGAAATTCTGTCACGATATAACGGGACTAACATGGGTATATTGTCTCTTGCAACATCTGAACAAACTTCTAAGTGCATAACTTGCACGGATGCGTTTTCACTACGACGATAAGGATATCAAAGCGTCTCTTCCGTTTTCTTCGACAGACAAGTTAAAATCACCGTGCATGCAAAGTATTCTTCTTTGTTAATATAACCATACATCATTTTCAATGATGACAACAGACCAAAAAAATCACAACCCTAAATTTGAGTAAGGGAAGGCACTGGAAATATGACCAAGAATGAATCAACAATATTTTTGCAGACATCAAAATTTAACTTTACAGAATTTCAACGACCAGTTTCATAATGATTCGCAAAGAAATCTGCCTATTAAGGAATCAATGTTTTTGAACATAACATTTTGTCCTAAACACCATTTTTCCAACCAGACAGGATCCATAAATTAAACTCAGATTTCAAAGACAACATTCCTTAACTAAGGCCTCAACAGTGTAAATAATGTTTTCTAATGCTTTCTCTATTGACATACTTTTTGAAAGTCATGATCTACAATCAAACTTTACCTAGATTTCAATGGCAAAAATGTTTGACCAAGTTTCATAAAGATTTGGAAGAAAATATGACATCTATTGTTAATAAGCTTTTACGAACGATAATCAATTGACCTAATATTTCCCTGATATGACCCAACTGAGATAAGAATTCTTTGACAAATTTTTCGGAAATAATTTTATGAACATTAACAATATGGCCCCCAAAAGGTGTGTTAAGTTGGTGATAGTGTATACATTTGTAGATGAAGTGAATTATATAGTGCATTTATCATTGTATATTGCTTGTCAAAAGACTGTAAGTCGCTGTACCCTGTGGTAAGTTGATATGTTTTGGTCTTATTTGGAAGGATTTCGTGCGCAGAAAAAAGAAATGGTAAATTGTAAACATGTTACCGAAACTAATATAACAAAGTTTCTTAGCCAGGACGAATTGCTAAACATGACATTTCACGGCCGATTTCAGCTGAAAAGAACAGCAATAATACAAAATGCGTTATTTAGTTTTGGTCATGTTTTTAGCATATCAATAATCAGCAGCAAAACCTTTTCAGAAGAAATGCATTGATTATTAATGGATGTACATTTGTTCAGGAAAAAGAAAACAAACATTTTGACCTTGAACTTTGACCTACTGATCCAAATATCAAATCAGGGTCATCTACTGGTTAGAGCAACGTACCACTTAATTTGCATAACCCTTTGTCAACCAGTTCTTAAGTTATTGTGAGGACAAAGTTTTATGTTGACCGTTAGCTTGACCGTTTAGCTAAAACAATAGTGGTCTTCCATCGGACAATGACAACGTATCACTGATGTTTCATGGTCTTAGGTCAAGCGGTGTACATGTTTTTATGCAGACCAAGTGTCATAAGACAGATCGACGACCGATCGAGAAACCATCCAACATACCTTTTGCAAACCTAAACGGTTCATTGTTCATAAAGGGAAATAATATAAAGCCATAGTTTAATCGCAATGAAACTTTTGCCTTATGTTATGGACAGACAAACGAACATACATTTGTACATAGTTTTTGACAAACATATGTTTAATTCCTCTAAATTCCAATCGATATATTATGAGGCCAACATGAATGAAGCAACGCAATAGGTCCACTACTGGTCACGCGGTGACCCCATATTTTCCATTTTGGGTCATTAAAATTTACCTTACCAAAATGCCGTCTTTATTCAAATTCCGATTAATAAATATATCATTCCCGTTAATTTATCAATATAAACGGGTTGTCGACGTGATATATACGTTACTGGGTTAGTAGTATGTGACACGATATGGGATAAAAGGGGGCGCAGGAAACCATATACGGCTTCCTTTTCCCCGTATGTCCCATTTCGGGTCACCTACTAACTCTGTTACTTAAAATGTCTAGAACAGATATTCTAAGTGTGGATGACAAAATAAAAGATGTTGTCATAGCAATAAGATAAGTGATATTGGCAGTAAAACTGTATAAAGAACAATTTTTTTAGTTTTTTTTTTGTTTTTACTACAACGGGGTATTACCTTACCAAATTACACATAAACAGTATTTATGGGCGAAAAAAAAACTCCCTTCAACCTTTTTATGTATTTTGTATGCACTAAGTAAGTTTTTATCCAACCAATATCCCTTCCAATTCAGAAATGTGCCAAATACTTAAATTATAAGTTCGTCAAAATAAAGTACAGCCCTTTTGGTGGTAGACAGGTTTTTATAGTTATTTAATCTGCATTCTTTGAACCCATCAAACTTTCGACTTAGGTTCAATATTCGCTGCTTATCTCACTGGTGGCGCCTTTGATCCCGTATAAATCCTTCCCATCATAAACATTTCTCTGCAAAATTAAGGAACGCACACACTGGTGTATGACTATTTATTCGCATGCCGTGCCAAACAAAGCTCCAAACATGCAATGTGTACACACCGGTCTCAAAAATAGACAGTAAGATACACAATGCCAAACATGCTCATTTACAGTCTGTGTATACCACGTGATAAATTGTGATTTATGACGCAATTTTTCGCGTGGTATACACACACTGATTTAGAGACCAATAAACACCGATGCAGCAATTGTTGCTTACAAATGGCTCCGATGAGGTTTATATTTTAACTATGTAATTATTTTAAATGTTCGGTGTTCGGACACATGTAAGGCTGTGTACACATTAACTGCCTTAAACCCCCAAGCGGACAGATGTTTCACTGGCAGTTCCAGGGCCAGTGTATGTATACCACGTGATAAATTACGTCATATATGCTACGTCGGAAGGCTTAAAATAAAGACTTAAATCAAAGATAACTTTTCCTTTACTACTACATTTTAAATAAAACAAAAGGCTATGACGCTTAAAGAGCCCCATCTTCGTTTTATTACCGGAGTTTGATAAGGTGATTAGTTTCAACAAACTTGTTTCCAAAATAATGTTTTGACAGTGCTCCGTCAGACGGCCGTATTGTAAAAAAGGTTTGTCGAAGTGTTTAAAGAAACTAAACCCTCAATCAAACTCTGGTCAAAGACCGAAGGTGGGGCTCCGTAAACAGCGTAGACTGCGCTTTGTTTCATTAAAAATGGTGAAGAAATAGTGAAGTAATCTTTGTTTAAAGTCTTCATTAGAAGCAAAATATGGCCTTCCGAAGTAGCATTTATGACGCAATTTATCACGTGGTATACACACACTGAGGGCGGTACTCAGAATAGTTATTGTGTATGCATGTGTTGTCCGTTTGTGTCTTTTGTACATTCTAGTGACACACATATTCAAAGTTTATACAAACACATGTATAACAAACATAAATGTTGAGTGATAAACCTTTGACTACTTACTAAATGATGCATTTATGGAAAATACTAAATACTTGTAACAAGATTGTAATTGTGTATTTAATAGCTAAAAACGCAAAAATATATAATGACTGGTGAGTGCTAAAATATTTACTGTGCTCTGCTATCGTCCCATAAGGTAGAAACACCGTGTATTCTGCACCTTTCGTTGAAATTTTACTCGGTATCCTTCATAAGAACCATTGTTTTCGACATAATATATTCATCCGTTTTGGTATATTAAAACAATGATATAAATTGTGGTAAATCCTATTTGGAAGTAAAGAGTGCATCTTTAAGAATCTATTGTTTAGTGTCATCTGGGCTCTAATTATGTTTTACTACGTCAAACAAACTGCTGTTCACATATTGATTCTAAATATATAAGATAATGTCATTCTAAACGAACCATCAAAGGAAAAGGTATGTGTTTTAAAATACAATTCAAACAATGTTAATGTCTCAAATGCTAAGTGTTTATTCGTCGTCAACGCAAAAATAACACTCAGTTCTGTTTACAAGTTTACGATGATTACTTTCCTCGAATAAGAAAAAAGAGGAGAGCAATAACTAGAGATGAAAGCCTAGTTATACCAACCAATGCAACCTTAGTGACTGTTATATATTATTGGCATGCTATGATATTTTTCCAAGGTAAATGTCAATATGCATGCTCTACTTATATCCCAAGGAGGGGGACTTCTCCTATTTCGTATTCGATATATTCAAACGCGCGTCCATGACGTGGGTTAGACCTATTTTGAGAAAAACCTAAGTTGTCGATGTAACACGATGTGTTAAAAAAGTTGTACAAACGAATGTGAGTAACATAAAAAGAAAAGGGTCTGAAACAGGATGATAAAATATTTAAATTTTAATTAAATTGTAATAAACATCACTTCAGTTGCGAAACAATAAAAGGATATACATGTGTAATTTAGTTTAGACAACAACCTGCATTTACAGGCAATAAAATTGCAGATAAGCAATCATTATGAAATAAGCTTAATCATTAAGAATTTCAATTTCGCGGGTGTTTAAAGGTCCGCCTACTGCGATACACACTCCCTGCGTCAGGTTTTGCGTTGACAATGTGCCAGCCAATGAACTTGTATTCTATGTCAGTTAGAAGACGTGAATTAAATCGCTATGCTCGCTCCGCCCATTCTTAATCATAAAGTTATCCATTCATATCATCTTACTATTACGTAGAATACGCTTGAAGAAATAATTCCACAGAATCCAGCGAATAATGATAATATAGAAAGTATCTAATTTAATAGTATGCTGCTCATTTTAGAGAGCTGCAAGCTGGTTTGTTCAGAATAAGTGGACAGCGTCTACTAGTAGAGAAAAAATGCTAGTATATATATATGTGTAAATGTTTGCCACGTATTGTTCATCTTATTGTGTTCGGTTGATAACTCTGACATTGTACAGGTTTTTCCGCAGTATTCCCTTTCATGTCAGAATAAAAAAAATAAAACGGCTTCGTGATATCTGGCTGAAGATTTTTGTTTGTTTCCCAGGTAGTGAAATAGGTTTCTTTGATGTCTAACATTGGCCAGAAAATCCTCATCGCATAACAAATTAGAAGATGAAAATGTTGATGCTGATGGTGTTTTTTTTTATTGTGCTTGAGGATCAACAGCACTGGCTTCAAGATTGTAAGCATCGAGGCATTCGCCTTATTCCAGAAGACCAGAATGCTTTGCGACAAAAGTGACTTCCGGTTTGAAAAAAATGATGTTTCAGTATCAGCACCGTCTGCTTGTTGCTTTTCATTTTCGGTCCAGCTTCATCTGGGTCAAAATTTTCAAGGGTGTGTTCAACCTGATAACTGTATGGTTCTTTACTCTTTTTGTTTAGAATGTGATCTTTAAACAACATCAAATCGTTTTTGAAATGAGTTCTGAAACATCAGTTCCTCTCCAGATCTCCAGGGCAAGTTTTAAATCAGAAGCAAATGGAAACAATCTTCGTCATGCTGTTTTGAGATGTTATGGTATCTTACTTGGGATGAGGACGTTTTGGAAATGACACCCTTGTTTTTATTTACGTAATATATTTTTAATGGCGTGTCAGATTCGACTTCTGGTCTATTTTTTCTACTTTTCGAGGTGTCTAAACCTATTTCAAAATTGAAAACAATCTAGGTAATCAAATGTATTCCATGCAGTTCGGTCTGTTTGCATATTTATCATGAATGCTAGGTAGGAATATGTATGTTTTATTGTCCTCCATTTCTTGTATAACTTGTTTGGATAAAAAATATGGGCTCTTTTTAAGGGATTTTTGTCTGTATGAATTGTACGTCAACATTGGATTTTCTCAATAATGGCAGAAAAAGAATCCTCAAAACTACTTCATGTTCAGAGACTTCACAAAACTTTATAAAATTGTGAGCTATGCCACTGATTGTCTGTCGAACTGGCTTACCGACAGCCTCATCGTCCTTTCCGGCTTGTCCCTCTAGATTTCATTGTGGTATTAAAAATATGATGTAAAATATGCGGTGCAAGCGCATCTGTTTGTGGTAAATGGAGTGCCACAGTTGCTTTTTTATGGCTTGTAATATCGTTCTGTTATAGTTATTGACCATCAATTCTTGTGGTGATCTGTTCAATACAACATAAGTTCTTCCCTAGGCAACTTGTAAGGCAGACGTTTTCATTTTTTGATACTCTAACCTTCAGAAATACTTGTATAGCATCTAATGTTATCTATTCACCTAATTCAGTACCAGGGTTGTGCACTTTTTGAAGAACTGCACTTGCATGTGATTTAAGAGGACTGCTAATTTCTTCTTCATGGACTCTTCGACCAATGTCTGAGGTAATGGTTCTTTAGGGTTTGAAAATCTGCAAGTTTAATGTTTGTCTTTTCTTGCACATTCTGGTATGAACTTGGTGTTGCACTCAATTAAACAGCTCTTCATCTTCTTTTGGGTCTGCATTTTACATGTATTCCATGCTGAGAAAAGTTGTGACCAATTTTCTTGGAGATTGGATCTACACTGATGAATTTGAGATAGGAAAAAGAAACTTTACCACAATTGTGTCCATATTTTTAACCAGAGATGACCCTTTTCATTGGTCTTTAATATCATGCTGACAAATACTCTGACCAAGTTTAATGGAGATCAGATAAAAACTGTTGTATCAATGACATGGAAAACACTTTAAAGCAATTTGGTTAGCCCAAACCTGCCCGAATTCGCAAATCTACAACCTGGATTTTTTCAATTAAAAATGCTAAAACAACTCTTATAACTATGACTAAACCTATAACCAATACTAAATTGAAAACGGTTAAAGAACAATGTAAGTCATCAGTAATTTATTAAGCTTTATTTGAATAAATCAGTTCTGGTTATCAATTGTATTAAATATTCGGAATGAATCATTTGTATTCAGTTTTATAAAAGGATGTTCCACAAGTAATTTGCTAAAAAATATTTATTTTGAAAAAGATCAAGTATAAAATATGCCCCGTGAAATTAAACATCTTCTCCACTACGGGCAGAGATCGTAACACAACATAAATGCAACACGCCTGTTGAAAGGCAGCTGTTTCAACGTAACAACAGGCCCCAATTTCTCGAAAGTTCTCAAGTCTTAAGTAGGTTACTTAAACAAGTAAAAAAATATCCTTAAATTGGATTTTGATAAATGAAAAATGGTTTATTGTGAAAATAATAAAGATAATTCTTATATAAAGTATAAAGACTCTTAAAGAAGTAAATATTACGCAAATTATTTAAAGACAAAAAAGTAAGCTCAGCTTAATCCTGTTATAAGGGACTTAAGAAGTTTTGAGAAATTGGGGCCTGATTAACAAGTACATGAAGTTAAACATACCATGACATGACATCATAATGGTCAGCTATTCTGTGAGATTATCAAGTACATGTACATTTTATTTCAACTTGATAGAAAATAGCAAAGAAGCACTTTAACGAAGACATATTTTAGAACTAACTGAAAAGTATCAAGTCATTTCTGGAAAATAAAAAGAATTCCTTAAGAAATTAATAAGAGATTAGTTTCTTTTTTATATTTCAACTAATAAGTCATTACATATTATGTTACAAGCTATAATAAGCTACTTTAACCAGCCAGTTAAGCTTAAGAACTTTAAAGAAAATGAGTCCAGGGCCAGCACAATGTGATTTATAGAGCTATATTACACTACACACCAGAAACAAACAAAGAAAGTTTATGGTATTGCACTTTCACCATTTTTTTTCTCAATGTAGTGCCTAGATAACAAATGGAGACCATATCTGTAACTTGTCTATAATTTGTTGATGTTTCTAAGCTTTTTTCAATTTTTTTATTAATTCTCTTGTTTAATTATCAAAAATGGCGCCATCTTTGCAGCATAAGACTTAAATACTAAAATCTTAACATTAACTGTTTAAAAATAAGACACACAATATGCAACTATGAACATAAAAATGAAAGACAACTTAACAATTTATCACACATACATGACAATAATAATACAAGTGTTATTTAAATGGGAACTCATCCACCCATACTAAATTCTTTTTACAAATTTAATCTTAGTTATTTTTTTAAATGACAAAATAAAAATGTGGATTCCTTATTTGAGACAATTGGTAAAATTTCAGTTTATTCATATTACGTATTAAGTATTTTGATCTGATAACAATACTTTCACTAATGTATTTAAGTTTTAATTGAATACACATATCATTTGCTACAATTATTAAGCATAAAATAATTTTGTTAAATTAAATAATGTTTGGTTTTAACAAGTATTTGATCTGATTACAATATTTCTACTAATGTAATTAAGTTTAAATTGAATACACCTATCATTTGCTACAATTATAAAGCATAAAATAAATTTGTTAAATTAAATCATTTTGATTTGCATGAAAAGAAGAAGAAAGTGATACATTAAAAATGATTAAGTAAACCTCCACCGCATAAAAATGCATTCAAAATTTTTTGAAAATAAAATATTAAAAGCTCTATATAAAAACTTGTCCTATTTTTTTCACCATGCATTTAAACATTTTGGTAAGGATTTATGGCTAAGTTAACTATTGAAAAACATAGATTACTAAACCACATTTCATTGCCAGCATATGAAGTAACTGTGTATTTTAAGCACCAACTTTAATATTTCAAAATAAACTCTTAATAACTAGTAACCAATTTTCATAACATAATAACATATATTAAAGGGACTAGACACCAGATGGTCCCAAAATCAGCAAATACAGTATTTCCTCTTTTTTTCCTTGCAATAGTATCATCTGGTGTCTACTCCCTTTAAATTTCCTAACCAGTCCAATGTCGCTGCTCAACAATAACATCACAGCTTTAATAGAACAAATATCACAAAAGATACCTATACAACACAATAACAACCACCAAATGATATTGATAACATAATGATACATCCATTGAAGAGAGATAAAAATGATTGTTTCCAACCAGTTGTCATGGTTACGAAAACATTCTACTACAGTAAGAGACATTGATCTTGAACTCTGTATATTCCATCCTGTAATTAACATGACACTGAATGGAAGCCTCGCTTGACCATTTCATTTGTCAGGGGTGCTTAACATAATCTTTGGATTGTACAATTATGTTTATTAACAAGATAAAATTCCTTTATCGGTCAATTAAATGATTGAGTGCCAAATAGAGTCATTTGAATAAAATACTTTTCCCACCACCTGATACCACAATAAAATTGAGAAAATGTATGATTTTGTTTCGTTTTTTGTCTTTTATGTGTAACAAGAGCACCACAAATGGGGCTAACGCTCATCTTTTTTTTTTATTCAATTAAGGGGCAAAAATGTGGTATTATTAAGTCAGAGATATGTGACCCATATTTTAACTATTAACACATATATTAACGTTTTTTAGGTATGACAAGGTTCCTGTTTTTGCACAATTTTGCTGCTGCTGACAACAAGGCTTTTGACAATATCTTGTCTTTATTTTTTGAAAAACAGATCACTTTCAGAACAAAATTAAACTTCTAATGTCTGGTCACTGTAAAAAAAAGCTTTCTTTTATTTTCTAACCACTTAATTCTGTATTGAAAAAATAAGGAGATTAAATAAAAATGAGGATTTGTTTTAATTCCTTACCACTTCTTTCCATAATGAAAAAAACAAGAAGATTAAAAAAAATTAGGATTTTTTAAATTCCTAACAACTTAATTACATAATAAAAAAAGATTACATAATGACCACTGGGTAGGCTAAAAAAATATTGCAGGTCATAGGCTTTTACGTGAGTCAGGAAGATGTGACATTTCTTATTTCACTTTAATCATTTGATTTAATTCAAGGAAATAACAAAAGCTGTTATAAAATATGAAAATTTCTATTAATAGTGTCATGTTTTCCGCATTCCTTTTTGAGATGTTCAAGCCGTGAGGAGCGTGCTCTGGAGCGAGGAGTAGGTACAGTTGGATCGCTGGCAGATTGGGTCACGAGAGAAGAATCGCTCAAACTGAAGGGGCTTGCGACAAAACTCGCATGACTTTGGGCAGACGTTGTTATGAAGATCGAGGCCATTTTTGTTCCAAACTTGCACGAGGCGGTCCACTAGATCGTCCATCATTTCAGTGGTGTGGTGGGGGGTGGGAGCGATACGGAGTCGCTCTTGACCCAGGGCCACTGTTGGGGCGTTGATGGCCTGAATATAGATCTGGTGGTCCGTCAGTAGGTCATTACTCAGTTTCGTGGCCAGGGCAGCATCCCCTACCTGTAATGATATAAATAAAATTAAAAACTTATTGGAATTACTAGTATTTAAAAGAAAAAAATTACTCTGTATACATTATCAAATATAAACAGATCATAATAACATTAACTTTAACTTTGTGCACGTTTTTCTCTAAATCCCGGGTATTGGTTTTGGAGCAAAGTCTCATGACGAGTCACATAAAATGAAACATAATTCTTCATTAAGATTCAAATAATTTTAATCTTTACAAATTATCTCTCACTGTAAGCCATAAATAAACAAAGTCCATAGAAAAATAAAGTATTTGAGCAAAGCGAATTTTCAAGTCATATTAAATATTTAGCTGATAAAATAACAAAAACTTATTAGAAATATACTCCACAAGGAAAATAGACAGAAAGAAGGGAATAATATTGATGGTCAAATGCAGTTAATTGGTTATTATTTCTTTTATCATGTAGCTATAATTATTTTATCACATGATTGCAATAAATCCTCTATATTAAACTTCAGGAGCATCTTAAAATTGTTAAAAACTGCTAAATGATCGCCACAGCACTTACATGTACAGGAATGATGTGGCTTGGGCAGTGCAGGGCAGGTATCCCGACCTCCACTAGTCTCTCCCGGAGGTAGCGAACGGCCTCCTGGTGACGGAACCGCAGCTGTCGACCTTCGTCACTCCGCAACACCTAGAGGGGAAATCATTATAGGAAGTTAGTTCATAATTAAAATGTTTTACTAGACAGCAATATATCCAATGAGAGAAATGCATTCCTGGTAGAAGAAGGCCTCCCATTGATGGGAACGAAGCTGGTCACTCTTTTTCTTGCAGAGAAAGCATTATTATGCCAATATTGAATTACAGAATAATTGTGGTGACTGTTTTTTTTCAAGATCACAGAAACCCTCCTTGGCCAGCATTCAATATTGATCTTGTTCTCATCCTTAGATATATATGCCTAAGTGTTTCCATTCAGCCTATTGGTTGGGTAAATATACAGGCAAAACACTTAGTTTTCTTATCTTAATTTCAAGTTCAATCTAAGTTGCTAATTGAATACGGCCCCTGGCCATGAAACTGCAACTGACCACCTTAATCACTCCTAGATACCTGATTGAGTGAAATGTGGGCAATGTAAAACATGATTATTTTACAAACAAGCCATACATTTCAAGATAATTCCATTCAAAACTGATGTTGATCAATTTCCAATGTGTTTATCGCTCATTCATAATAGAAGTCTGTGAACATTGTACAGGCGTCTGTCATGCAACTTAATTTACTGTAACATGTAGAGGAATCTGATATATATATTAACACCAGTATCACCAACTATCATCTTATATTTAATCATTACCTTAATAGAAGCCAGTGATCCCGCGAGAGTGGTGGGGGGCAGGGACGTGGTGAAGATGAACCCGGCCGCGTAGCTCCGTATCATATCCACTGTACTTGCGGAGCCAGCGATGTACCCTCCTATATTGCCAAATGCCTTGCCTGAAATAAGATTGGATTGCGATCACTTTATACCAATTCAAGAAGATACCATATAAATACATATAAAGTTGCTGTATTCAGATTGAATCGCAGAGATAAAATAAGTTATAGTAAAAGTTTGTGGTCACCAAGCTGGACAAGTGGGTTCCGCCAGGTACTCCAGTCTCGCCCACATCCCACAAGACCATATTCTCGTGTAACACTGTGCCAACGAGGGTGATTAATATAATGTTGTTATTACTTGTTTCATAATCATTGTAAAATAACGAAAGTTTAAACTAAACTATAGTTATAGTAATCTCCTCATAGTTGACAAATTCTTGGGAAGTAGTAACTGCATTAGTCATTTATTTTAAAGATTAATATATTGAGCTACTGAGATTAATCAATTGAGCTAATCTCACATACCTAGAGTTCCAGTGATGATGTCCAACTTGTCCATACACTCGTCCCTCTCCCCGACCCCAGCTCCGTTCCGCCCGTACAACCCGACAGCATGAACCTCATCTACAAATGTCAAAGCACCATACTTGTGTGACACAGCACATAGCTCCGTCAGAGGACATACAGCACCTGAGGATGTAAAATATAGGTTATTAACAAAATTCCATAAGGCCAAAAAAATGCTTTGATTAGGTTTACATCTTTTTCGGAAACAGGTAGGGTAGGTAGAATTTTTATTTTCTTATTAGGCTTTACATAAGAACGTTAGTTCCATCATTGGAAATTGGTGTAAACATTCTGTATTAAGCATTTAAGGTTTTAAACTACATATTAAAACACACTTAATATTTTATTTTTTTTACCGACCACCTATTTCGTAGGTAGGGTTGGGCAACCTGAACCAAATTTTGCTGTTTTTCTGGGCCTAAGCAAAAATCAGTTTTTCTGATTTTCAGTTACTCTATTAATCTTTTATGATATTCATCAACATTAAACATGAACTGATTAGTTAATAAATTTCTTTTTTTCACAATATCATTTTGGTTATTTTAGAAAATATCCATTATTCTGTTAAAGACATTGTTAATTTTGAAAACTGCTGGATTTCTTATAGCAGGTCATCTTGGATGCTAAGCAATAGTATAAAAATTCAGGCTTGTTCATCCAAAAGTCACATTAAAATGACTGCCTGACATTAATGTTTGTTTTTTGAACTCACCATCCATTGAATGGACTGTCTCAAAGGCCACAATCTTGGGCACGGAGGGGTCGATCTCACTGAGCAACTTCTCCAGATGTTCCGGGTCATTATGTCTGAAGATATGCTTCGGTGCCCCGCTCGTACGTATTCCATGGATCATAGAGGCATGGTTACCTTGGTCCGAGAATATGTGCACACCTGGAATAGAAATTGAAACCTATAAGTTATTTCTGTTAAGGATGATTTAAAGTTTGCCTAATGGAATCTCTACCTTGGGTGCAATTTCTAGCACACCGGATAGGCATTTCCGTTGAATTCAGCTGTGCTGGAAAACTCTATTTGGCATCCCCCATTCTTGAAGAATAACGGGCAATGTCACAATTCTTTTTTTTTTTCTTTTATTATACAACTTATCTAAGACTAACTATGATAGAATTTCCATAAACATTACTTTTACATAAAATAAAGCTTTAAAAATAAAACAAAATAATCCTAAATTATTTTATATTAAAGTGACTCTATCACAAATGCACTGAGTAAGAAATTCTGCACATCATTGCTCTCGCTTTGTGGTGAAATGTACAAAAATGCAGTTTTCTATGTCAATTTTTTTCACAAAAAAAGTCATTTAAGGTATGCTAAAAAAATACATCTTGTGTGTCCAGTCCGGATAGAAAAATCTGACCCTTGGGCACACAGCGTAGCTGATAACTTGGCAAGCCTGGTTACCTGGCAACTCAGAGACCTGGCAACTCAGGTGCCTTTGGGTTGGTTGTTCTATCCAGACAGAAGCACATGACAGATATTATAAGTATCAATGTCTAGACCGTATATCATTATATCACATCAAAGTCGAAAAAGATTTTAAATGAAAAAAGACATTTTTCATACTTCCTTAACATTGTAAGTCCTACAAAACAAAAGCCATTGCTTTAAAAAAATAAGCAAACCATAGATTTTAATTCACCAAGCTAGTATAGAAAAGCAAAATGTAGAGCATAGGTACATGTTTGTTCCCTGCCCAAGGCAAAGGAAGCACTCAATATATCAACCACACTAATTGTGATCTAACATGCAAGATGAAATGTAGCTGAAACTGTTCACCAAGAACATTATGGTTAATGACACTTAAAATCAAAGGATGCAATTAGCTGAAATGTCGCATTACTTTAAATGTGTTTGACAAATATCAACTGCTTGGCTCATAAAATAGCCACTGAACATGAAAGGAAAAAATAACCCGAGAGAGCCTTTTGAAAAGCCTTATAGTTGCTTAACGCAATATAACACGCTTACAGAACGTGCTAATATTTACAACAAAGAGAACCACAAGCTGATGCCGATGCTTGTCTGTTTTTCTCAGTTAATCAGGGGTCATAACTCACAAGTATTTAAGAACGGAGTGATGAAATTTATTACAAATATAAACATCGTTTCTGTGAACATGTGTACCAAGTTTGAAACCAACTTCTTAAATGCTTTCAGAGTTATGGCGAAATTAAAGTGTTTGCATTATTCTGATGCCGACTGCAACCACACTTTTACAACATTTAGAAGAAACCAGAGAAAGTTACAGCTCCGACAGAAGAAGTTGAGCCGGACACACTGACAGACAGAAGAACAGTTACTCCCATTATAAAAATATACCCACTAATGCCTTACTATCCCTAACAGACCCTAACCAACAAGCACTATCTAACAAATTCATCTTCAATAAGGAATGAAGGAATTAGTACCCAATATATACCCATTTGTGTGTGCTGACAGACAGACGGATGAACAGTGCGATTTTAATATGCCCACCTTCAAGGACATAAAACAAGAGCCGTCGTAAGACAGTGCGCTCGACTACGCCGCTTTGACTTAGAATACAATAACAATGTAATAATACCAAGTTTGGTCTCTTCATGTCAAACCTAACTAAAATTATTCGATACATAAGGTGACTTTGATGCTGCCCTCCCACCAGCCCGCCCAAACAATGACGCAAGTCATTCAAATAACTTGATTTCCCGTTATGAAAATCTGGTTAAGAATATACAAATATGCCTTTCAAAGGAAAAAAAAAAATTCAAGGGCCATAATTTGTATTTAGGCTTAAAACGGAGTTATTTTATTAAAATCTCAACTTGCCCTTAACTTTTACTTGCCTAAAACTTTAACCTAAGTCAATCAGGGGCTGTAACTTGTACTAAGGATATGGAGTTATGTAACCTCATTGGGTGATGGTCCTGAACAATTGTGTGAAGTATTAGGTCAATTGAATGAAGGGTATAGAAGTTATTAAACAATATCCCAACCTGCCCTAAAACTTTAACCTAAGTTCCATAGTCAATCAGGGGCCATAATCTGTGTAAAGAATAATATGGAGTTATCTAACCTCATCATGTGATGGCCCTGAGCAACTGTGTGAAGTATTAAGTCAATTGAATGTAGGGTATTGGACTTATGAGTGAAAATCCCAACTTGCCCTAAAACTTCAACCGGACGCCAACGCCGACGCTGGGGCGAGTAGTATAGCCCACCTATTCTTCGAATAGTCGAGCTAAAAATAGATAACACATTCAAATTTCATGCATTTAAAAGAAACCCTGTCTGCAAACCTTACCAGGAATGGACTTGCCGAGGGTGTACAGTGTAGAGTCATTGGCCACAAAACAAGACGTGAACACCAGGGCGGCATCTTTCTTGTGGAGGGAGGCAATTTCGCTTTCCAGTTCTTCATGCAAGGGAGAATTCCCGGAGATGTTCCTCGTTCCACCAGCACCAGCCCCATGCTCCAGTAAGGCATTGCTAAAAGTGGAGATGGATAACAATTATAATGATTAAACTTTTAAGATGCATACACTTTGCTATGCAGATTCAAAAGTAGTGCATAACATTTAAAAGAGTTTACCTTTTATAAGTTCATCATGAACCTTCTGTAAACATATCTTTTCTGCTGGATAAATTTCAATATAGAACCTAGGGATTATACCAATTTATGATGGCTAATTACTACCAGTAACACACATTTTAAAACTTCTATGAAAATGTTTACCATATAGGAACTTTAAGTTTAAAGTTTTTCCAGACTGATAGTTTACCATATAGAAACACAACTGGGTAAAACTACTCTTGTTTTCTTTATTGTTTTACATGGCTTTATCCTTAAGTGAACTACAATTACATGAGCTGTCTTTTAGAGTGACTGAAGCAACTTAGCTGGTTGGTTTATACTAATTCATTTAAGCTCAATTATGACGAAAGCTGATAGCTTAGAAAATCACTATCACATCTGTTTCCTGGGCAGGAACCAGTACTGTGTCTTTTTTTCTGGCCATGAGAAAGTACCCCTTGTGAGGATTGATCCTACAACCTCTTTGGTGAGAGGCGGACACCTATACCATTAGACCACTCTCACCCCAACATAGCTGGTAAATGAGCCAGGTCAAGTTATTCTGTACACATTCAGACCTTCATAATTCTATTCATTTAAAGAACAACGGTACTTTTTTTTCTTCTAAGTCAAGGATTTCGGCACTTGGCCCAAAATGACAAGATGTGATAAAAAGTTTGTGGTTATAAGTATGAATCCTTAACACATACTGGACAGCCTCCGTGACCTTGGGATGCCAGCTCATGCCGAGATAGTCGTTACTGCACCAAACGCTGATGTCCTTCCGGGCTCCGCTAAACTCCTCCGCGTACGGAAACTTGGGGCCCTTTCGCTGAACTTTTTTAAACACACGGTACGAGTGATCACGCTTCTTCCTGTCAATCTGTGTGTTGAAGAACTTGTCATAGTTGAACAGCTGGCTTGTATCTGAAATTGAAAACAAAGGAATGTTAAATATGAAACCTTTGAAAGTACTTAAAAGCATGTAATAAATATATTCTAATTTATTCTATGACGTTTACAGTAATGTGATCATTTTGTTCACTTTTAAACTTGTAGGCATGCAGTTTCATGAGGATATATAAAATAATTTCTGAATAACTTTACAATCTGATCTGCTTTATTTAAAATTACTTTGGACAAAAATGTTGCAACTGCCTTCTGAATAGTCTCCAGGATTTTAGCCTATTCTATTTCACTTTAATTAGCCTCTATATATGATCACACAAATAGTAAATTGATGCAATTCAACATCATACGATTGAAAGAATAAAGTAGATCTCAGGCTAGCTGGAAACTTAACCTCACACAGATTGAAGCTATAAAGTAGATTTCAGGCTACCTGGAAACTTAACCTCATACAGATTAAAGCTATAAAGTAGACTTCAGGCTACCTTGCAACCTAGCCTCATACAGATTGAAGCTATAAAGTAGACTTCAGGCTACCTTGCAACCTAGCCTCATACAGATTGAAGCTATAAAGTAGACTTCAGGCTACCTAGCAACCTAGCCTCATACAGATTGAAGCTATAAAGTAGACTTCAGGCTACCTAGCAACCTAGCCTCATACAGATTGAAGCAATAAAGTAGACTTCAGGCTACCTAGCAACCTAGCCTCATACAGATTGAAGCTATAAAGTAGACTTCAGGCTACCTTGCAACTTAACCTCATATGGTTTGAAGCAATAAAGTAGACTTCAGGCTACCTAGCAACTTAACCTCATACAGATTGAAGCAATAAAGTAGACTTCAGGCTACATGGCAACCTAACCTCATACAGATTGAAGCCATAAAGTAGATTTCAGGCTACCTGAAGGTCCTCTGGGTAAACGCTCTGTTTCCTTCCCTTCTTTCCTAGGTAGCTCGGGCTTTAGGCCCGGCATAGGAGCCGCCTCTGACTTTGCCTGTCCCCTCTCTGCCTCAACATTTTCCAATACAGGAGAGACCTTCATAAACTGCTTCAGGGCCTCTTGTGCCCTCTGTGTGGGCCTTATTTCCTTCTTGGCTGGTGCCTCGGGATTTTCTATCTCTGCAATCTTGTCTGCGATGAAAACAGTTATATTTAACATCTATTGTCCCAATATTGATTTTTTTTATTCTTCAGATATTAATGGCTATAGTTCAGTGGTTCAAATTTTGAACAAGCATACATGACCTGCACATGTAAATATTTGCAAGCCTTGTAACATTAATACGTGTTACAAATTTTTAAGCCAAGGAGTTATAAGAACTCAGGAAAGTCTAATTTTCAGGACTGCCATAATAATAACTTTATCTTGAGTGTTTTAAAGGGACTAGTTTAGGAATTAATGTCAGCAACAATGTTTTAAAACCTTGATGAAATTTTATTATTTCACTCACTCTTATGACCGTACAATGCATCTCAAAGCCCGTACGAAAGGTTACAACAAAATATAGCATTTTCTGCCATGTTTAAAAATCTATCAATTTGCTAGTAAGTTTTTGTGTCATTATTTTATATTTCTGGCCCTTTAATTGTAAACGAGTCACTTTAAACAAGCAAATATAATACTAAGGTCTCTTACCACTGATTGGCTGGACTGTTTCCAAGTTGAGGGAGCTTTGTTCAGCCTTCACAGCCCCTGCCATGAATGGACACTTCTTCACATCAGAGCTAAATGTAGCTGTAAAATATAAAACATTGCTGTTTTTACATGTTAATTATATCGAACTATATCATTTGGTTAGTTGAATGATATATTTGTAGCTTGACAGAATCAATATCATACGTAGATATATTACATTTTGACCATGATTATTCATTCCTATCTAAACACTTTTGTGGTCACCATGTCGGACATGTGGGTTTCCTCAGGGTCCTCCGGTTTCCCCCACAGCACAAGACCACACTCTGGTGCAACATCAAGCCAATGAGAGTGATTAATATAAGTTGCACAGCTTGTTTCACAATCATTGTAAAATTGAAAACTGTTTAAAGTTTAAACTAACTCCTTCAATGGAAATTATAAGCCTCCCACCTTGTGCCTCATTGAGATCAGCCAGCTGGGCAGTGGACATCATCCGGGTCATTATCGGGCAGCTGCCCACATGATTGGTCAGCAAGCTCCGGGCATTCTGGGATATCTGGTTCACGCTTACGCGTGTCAGGAATGGACAACGTAACGCCTTCATTACAGACCTGTAAGAGAAGAGTATATAAGTATATAATGTGCAAATATTATTTTTTTTATAGGTTTTAAGACGGGTATATACTAGCGAAAAAACAACAAGAAATTGTGCACAAAAATAATGTGAAGTTGTGGTGATGATGGTATGATGTTTATCTCAATCAATATGACAAATAAGAATAACTGTGATAAGAGAGATGTATACATTCTCAAAACATAATAATGAGAATTTTGAGAAGTAAGAACCAGTTTAATCATGTACGCATAGTTTCTGCATCCGGCTTGTTAAATTGACAAAATTAGATTTTATTTCCAAATATTAAAAAAAAATTATAACTTGAATATCTTTCTACAACAACAGCTCTTCATTTCCTATTTGTGATTTCTAATTTAGATTTTATATCTCTGTGAAGGTGATATTAAAGCTGTTTTAAAACCCATTTTTTTTATAAAACTACATGGCAATTGATATTACTGGTATGTATTATTTCTAAATAATAAAGGCTTCATGAAAGACCATGAAAGGCAAATATTTTCTACAAAACAAAGGCATTTCCATATTCCTGGCCTTTAAATCTACATGTTAACCCTCATGGATTGACAGTTTTGACATTAAAAAAAAAAAAAAAATGTCTCAGAATCAGCTTATTTTGGTATTAATGCCTTTAATTAAGTCATCCAAGATTGTCACAAAAACATTGGAACAGATGACTCAGTTGTTTGAAAAACTGCCGAAAATTTCATTTTTCATCAAGCGTTAGTAACACATCAATTTTCGAACATAAACATGGAAAGTATCGATCTGATATTTTGTCAGCAGACTTAAGTCACTGGTTTGCACACACTTACACAACAATGGCTCATTTTAAGACATTTTTTAAGCCATCAAACGGTCAATATGTGAGAGTGCAGCTTTAATAACCAACACTATGTATCGATTAACTCATTTACCTTACATGTCCTATTAAATACATCTTTAGCTCAATCAAGTATCTATTAAAAAAATATTATTTTTTTAACTATTAATTGGAGAATTTCACAAGCTCAAAGTCTCTACTTTGAGGCCCCTCTGTTTGAGGTTTAATAATTTATGAAACATTTTACTTACCATTTTATAGTTAATATTCAAGAAATTCCAGTCAAAATTTCCAGAAATGTAACCAGTACTATATTTATAATATGACTGATACTTCATATGATTAGTTATTTACAAAACTTATATGTACTTTAAAGTTATCTTCATCAGATGGACATCTACTCACTTAACTTAAGTACTCCAAAACAGTATGAATCAATTAATGACATCAATAGCACAACTTTCCCAACCACATTATTCCATGAAAATGACCTGGTGGAAATTCATATTTCATACAATGTACTTTAATATTTACTGCAATTGGAAGAGCTCTAATTAATAAGTAATTTAACAAAGAAGTTTCATTTACCTTCGACAGTTATCAGTTGTGCAAAAAAATGTCTTCCTTGTTTTTAAACTGTGTTTTACATTTTGACCCTAAAACATCGTATCAGTTATCCTTCAATGCCATTGGTATACGATGTTAAATAACTCTCTAAAAACGTGATCTATCTGCATGCAGACGGGTTAAATTTAGCAAACATTTCGCAATGAAATCAAGCACAAAATCAATAGTTTAACAAACTGGTCAAATATCAAATTAATCATTGTATTTTGCTAACAGCATACATACAGCTTAGTATTTTACTAACAGCAACAGTTTACTAACAGCATACATATGATACCATTCTTATTCTTTTTTTACTAATATGGTAAGTTCATTTGGAAGTTATAGAAACTCCTTGACACACTGGCAGCTAGTTCACCCAAGTTTTATTTACTTTCGAATTATCAAATCAAGGTTCATTGACACATTTGAAATGTGTAGGGTTTTAGCCTGGATTTAAAAATGGACAGGGTGCTGCAGAAAAAGGACAGGGTGCTGCAGAAAAAGGACAGGGTGCTGCAGAAAAAGGACAGGGTGCTGCAGAAAAAGTACAGGGTTCTAAGGGTAAAAAGGGCAGGGTGCTGCAGAAAAAGGACAGGGTGCTACAGAAAAAGGACAGGGTTCTAAGGGTAAAAAGGGCACATTGATTGTATCAGGCTGTAAAGAACTTGAACGTTATTAATTTGGCAGAAAATGTTAAAAATTAATTATGTTTAATTGAAGTAAAAATAAGTTTCAACTGCCAGATATGTAAAGTGTGAATGTATTACCGTATTAATCTTTTGATGTGATTTAAACCATACAAAAAAATATTTTATTTACAGTCTGGAGCATTTCTTTTCATGAAGGCAGAAGAGAGCCAATGCTGGTCTCCATGAGGGTGAAGGGTTGCTACTGAATAAGGACAGGGTTCAGCACCCTTCCATAACTCTTCAGCTAAAACCTTCTAACGGGTATTAAAGGTATTAGAGATGATGCTGATGATGTGTAAATCCCATTGATTGGACAACATAAAGTGATTTTTTTATCAGCCTGTTATTCATGTTTCATTATATGCTTTGATTAACAATTTTCATTTTTTTTTTTTATTCCTACATTATTCATTTACGCAGCTCCAGTTGCTTGTTTTATCATGGACCAGGTGTACAATGGGAATCAAACAAGCATCCGGTTACGCTTGCAAGTTTGTTTAAAACAGGATCATTTTTTTGCCAGTGAACATATGTATATCTTTCTATGGTTGGTCACATGACAACCTTTAGACCAATGAATAAAGGCCAAATATATCATGCATATGTATCAGTAAATGACAACAACACAACATAACATTACATCCTTTAGACTTTATCTTTTGTCAGAAAATTTTAAACCACAGAAAGTTCCCCAACATTTTAACTGACGCATTGGATTGGAATACAAATGACTACATTCATTTCTTAATTATCTATATAATTACAAGTACAAAGTACTTAAGTCTACTTATATAAAAACAAAATCAGCTTATTATTATTTCCTGATATTTTTCTACTCTTAGGTTATATTCAGCAGCTGTTTTAATAACTTACCGAGAACACTGCGTATAAGTCTCAGACACACTGGACAAAAACACAAAAATTAAAACTGTCTTGAATTTACTGCTTATTAATTTTAAAACCTTACAATAAACAGAAGCAAGCTGAGCTAAATGTACAGAACTGGTAAACTTCAACTGAACTCTCTGAAAATCTACTCCTTATTTAAGAAAAGGATCGAGAAGTATAAAACGTGACTTCTCCTGTATGGTACAATGATCTTTTATGGTTATGTCCGGGTTTAACGAAAACATTGTAAGTTATACATGAACAGTTTTAAAACTTGATATATAGTCATAATGATAAGATTTTGACATGAAAGATATTAATAAAACCAATGATAGTATAACCACCTACGTCATTGTAAGAGTTGAATGCAGATTTCCAAGTAAGTATTGTTATAATTATCAACTGATCCCTATTCGGTTACAATATCACTTAACATATGTTATATTTCACATATGAGAAAAAAAACCTCTATATTTTGTCTTAAAAGTTCTCCAGTTTAATATGGTATGAAAAAGAGACGTTTGAGGCTTAAGACCTACCTTGTTTTGTAAATGATGGAGATAAGTCAGCCTTAATGAAATTCCTATCACTTAGAAACATCAAATTAGCCACTGGTTGTCAAGTATCACCATTAATGCAGACATATTGACGATCAGCCTAATGATGACGTTAGTTTCGACAGATGATTATCCGATGCAGTTAAACTAGCATCATCATTATTGGGCGATTGAGCTGATTGGATTGTCATTTATTGCTGTTTTTGTTACAGTTGATAAACCATTCATGAGGCAGGCAAATATTATCATTATATATTATACCTCACATAAATTTGTCCCTTCTTTGTATATATAAACTAGATCGGTCCGTATCACTGTATTTTGATGAAAATCCAGTTTAATGACGACAGCAGTCCATATTATATTTTTGGCAGGTCCAGACCTCGCCAAAAATGTAATATGGACCGCTGACGTCATACAATTGGTAAGTGTGGCTTGCTATTTTCACAAAGGCGAAAATTTGTCACAAGTAAGCATTATTAGCTTTGTTCAATAAAACACATTTAAATCGCTTTAAAAATATTGAATTGTAATGAAAAGTGTTCGGTATAATATAAGAAATATAACACACCACTTCGGGCCATATGACATTATAAGGACCGGTCAGTCAGCCCCCAAAGGTGAATGGACCCCGGCTATCGTCTCAGTCCATATACACATTCGGTGGCTGACTGGCCGGTCCTTATAATGTCATATGACCCTCAGTGGTATGTTATATTTCTTAAATAATACATTGAAATGTTTTCATATTAAAAACTATATTCTCATTTATTTTTCACAAAGAGCAGAAATCAACGCATACTTACAAATTTCCTAAGAATGCATATTAATAGTAATTCTATGCTTTTTCTATCATTTTCACAAACAAACACACCCTAAAGACGGCGATTCCCAAAGCCTTGGTATTATAGTTCTAAAAGAGTCAATAGCATTAGAGATTTAGCTTAACAGTCATGGAAGGGTGCTGAACCCAGTCATTGTTTGGTAGCACCCTTCTCTCCCAATGAAAACCAGCATGGGCACCCTTCTTGCCCAAGAGAATTAAATGCTTAAGATAATCAGCTATTTTTTTTCTGTTTTTATCAAAACTGATACTATGATTATAAATGTATACAAACAAACTTAACTTATTTTGAAGATGAAACCAAACCTACTTAAACACAATTCCTAACCATTCATATCTAAATTCTACACAGCCTGATACAATGTACCCTTTCCTCCCAGGGCTTCCATTTCGAGTTTAAAACTGAGAGTATGAACTTCCTGACCATCAATATTGGAAGCTTTTCACTGAAATTTAGAAGTTTAAGTTTTCCCCGAATAATTTTCTTTTTTTCTCCAGCATGTTTTAAATAGTATGTTAAAAATCAAATAATTTGAAGCCATATCTTGCCAAATTCAGAGATTTATTTTATCATAATTCATTTTACTTCAAGACTGATTGAAATTGTGAGCATAAAAGTAATATTGACACCAGGTTTTGATATTTTGAACTACCAAGCTTTTGACTTTGAAGTTTCAAGTTTTCTTCAAAATTATGGAAGTTTTTGTACTTCCAAGGAATCAAGTTTGGAAGTTTTCACCCATTTCTAGGGAGTAATATACTGTACTTCCAAACTTCCTTTAACAGAAGCACAGCCTCCCTAAAAGAACCCTGTCCCTCTTCTGCAACCCACTGCCCATTTTAAAACCTGGCTTAAACCCTAAGAGAGTGGAATACACTTAATCATATTGATAATAGTTTAATGATGAGGCTGAATTATAGACACTGGTGTAGCACTGTGCCACAATATGTTCCAAAATCCCCCAAGCAGTAAAACAATCATTTAAGCATTTTGAAACTTTATAAACAATAACTTACATTGTGTACAAATGTCATCCAACATGCACCGATCTCAAGCACTTATTACCAAACTGATCAAATGACTTATTTCAGCGACGTACTGTCATCACACTTCATGTAAAAGTTTGCTAATTGATAACTTGTCCTTATCTCTACAAGATCACGTTATTTGAACATCACCCCGGGCCGTTACAACACTTAGACACATTATAGGTTGATGATTAGATGACACAGGTTGAAAACATGCTAGTTTAACATGTTTGAAATGTTTCATCCGTCAGGTTTCATGTTCAAATTTTTGTCAGCTCAATTCAAGAGGACTTCAGATCTATATAAGCAGAGACTTACATTTCTGCAGCGTTTATTAGATACCTCATGTGGTTATAAGATGCTTAGCTTGTCTTAAAGATTGAAGTAACATCTTGAGAGAGGCAAAAAGCTATAAGTTCACCAAAGTTGACTTTATAATGTACTTACTGTTTCTGCTGTTTTACTAAGGTAGCTTATTGATGTAATGTTGAGTCTTTCTCCCTCAGAATGGTCCAATCTGAAACCAAAAAGACACAAATTGACTGTACTAAGAAACACGCAACATGTTTTGCAAGGGCGACCTATTTGTTTAATTATAATTCTCATCTCAAACAGCCTCTATCTCACACACCCCCAACCACGAATCAATGTTCAGTACTGACCAAATTTCAGCATCACTGAGAAATGAAGTAAATAAGGAAATAGTGGGTAACACACTTTCATCATCATTCGTCATTAAGTTTGTGACTGTAATACACTTTCATCATCATTCGTCATTAAGTTTGTGACTATCTTTTATGAATTTACAAGGGTTCAAATAATGTCCATAGTCTATACATATTAAACATGGAATTTGCAGGGGTCCATCAATATATAAAAATTGTTACACATTTAAAACCTTGCATTTGAAGGAGTCCATCTATTGCCAATAATTGAGACACATCAAACTTTATGTTTGAAGGAGTCCATCTAATGCCAATGAGGCTCATCAAACCTGAATTTGAAGGGGTCCATCTTATGCTTATAATTGAGTCATATTAAACCTTGCATTTGATGGGGTCCAACTAATGTCAATAATTGAGTCACATCAAACCTTGCGTCTAAAGGGGTGTATCTTATGTCAATAATTGAGTCATATAAAACCTTGCATTTTAGTGTCAATAATTGATATATATATATATATATATTGAACCTAACTAGTTATGTACACGATCTGTCATATTTTTCAAAACAAGAACTCTTCACAGGGAAATTCAAACCTTCTGTTTAAATTAATTCTATTTTTTACAAAGATGAAAAAAATACTTCGAACACAGCTTGAAATATCAATAAAAGATGCTGAATCTGAATTGCAGTGTAAATAGATCAACTGGATAGCAAAGGCTAGTCAAAACTATTATGTTCTTGATTTTAAATCCATCATTATTATTGTATTACAACCAACAAGCAAGTCTCTCCATTAGACCAGCAGACCAAATTGATTTATTCATCTAGAAAGCTTCTAACAAAAATGATTGCTTCCATTTAGTTATTATCTGGGGTTATATAAAGTGTTTAAAACAAAAAGGCATACACAATTTAGGTACAGATTTAAATAAAAGCCTTTATACACAAGGTTGTTGTTTTTTAATAAATAGCTAGGTGGCCACAAAATCTCCAGTCAAAAAGTGCAAACATATTGCTTATATTTATACCTAAATCAAATGTATTTTTGTTTTGTTGTGATCATAAAAGGCAAATGCATTAAACACAATATTAAATGCAATAAAAAAAACTGTATTTGCATCAACACATATTATTGTGCCCCTTTAAAGTACATTGCCAAAAAACACCGGTGACAGGTGTAAAGGGGAGCAACTCCTGACCACTGTCCTTTTAAGTATACCTTAGTTACAAATACTTTAATACCAGTGTCTGTAACTAACAGTTTGAGAAAAATGCATAAAACATCAATTTTTCAACTTAAATATAAAAATCTGCGATCTGATCTTTTGTCAGCAGTCTTATATCACTGGTTTCCATGCATTTTCGCAAAAATTGGCTCGTTCCAAAACAAAGAAATAAAAAAATGTCAAAACGTTCAATCTGTGGGAGTGAAGCTTTAAAAGGTATTATCTTTTTATCTAGTATTGTTACCTTATTGATAAAGAGGTATTAAAAGTGAAGTTTACATAGAATTCTTTTTGAAGGAATTTATCACATAAATTTTAGACATATTATTAGTTAAGAACGTTAGTTAAATTATGGTTTTACATCAGATGCATTTATACCAGGGCTCTCGCGAGGGGGCGACTTGGGCGAAGTGGTCGCCTAAAATTCCCAGACTTCGCCCATTTGTATCATCAAAGCGACATTGACTTCGCCGAAAATTTTAACACATTGTAAATCTGTCAATCAGCGAGTATTTGGCCAATGTCCCATTAATCAAACCATCACAATAAGCCATTCATACAAATTGGTAATCTCCTAATCCGATAATTGGGCCGTGTCATCCAATTGCCAAAACATCGCCAGTAGGCGGAGCTATTGAAAGTTAACCAATCAGAATGTACATTCAGAAGACCCTGATCAAATGATATAAGTTCGTTAAAATGAGATAGAATTGGAGACATAATTATGAAATATCGTGTCAAGCAATAATTTAAATTAAAAAGTAATTAATATATGTATTGAACAAACTTATTAATACTGCAATTTATTTGAATTCATTGGCAATAATACTACCATATTTGGTCAATTTATATTTCATTTTTTTTCCATATCTGGTATCAATTACTACACATTTGTGTTTGACAAAACTGAGGAGTGGAATTACAGGTATTACTTAATGGCAGGTGCCTCGTTGTGGTCCAGGATGTACTCCCTCTATATTTAAGATTGTAAAAGCTACTTTAGATTAATATTTTATTTTTTTTAAGTCTGAGTTACAGGTATAATATAAATTATTATTTAATGACAGGTGCCTCGTTATGGTCCAGGATGCACTCCCTTTATATTTAAGATTGTGAATGCTACTTTAGATTAATATTTTATTTTTTTTAAGTCTGAGTTAAGCAAATTTTTAATTGTTGTTATAATATTAATTCAATCCAATACCTGCAATCAGAAAGAAAAAAAACAACATATGAATATGGTATCCCAGAGACTAACATATTTTTTGCTGGATTAGAATTTTTCTACCTTCAGGGCTGATGCAAATGGAGTACATGAAAACTTAACGGTGTGTAACTTCAAGTGAGCGAATTTTCAGAGAAACATGACATATTGCTTAAATCAATTGGATTTGAAATGAATTTAAAGGAATTGTATTGTTCTCATGTACGAAAAACCCTAGAAGTGATTATATTTCCAGTCTAAAGTTTGCCTATTTACATTAAAATGTACCATGAAATTAATTAGCTGTCTGTAACATAATGCCACAGAAACATAGTTATACTGAAAATTCACTGGTGTTCAATGTCAAAGAAAGAAAACTTTCTTAGGAGAACCATGACATTCCTTTTTTATTGCTTTAATCAATTATATCGAAAATGAATTTAAAGGAAAATGTATGGTTGTCATACACTTGAAATGAAAAAAATGATAATATTAGCTGTCTCAAGTTTGCATATTTAGATTGAAATGAAATTAATAAGTGCTTATTATCTGTAATGCGACAGATATTCTGGCTTTCATGGATGACTCTACAAAAGGTTATTCAGGTCCTTCAGGAGCTGCTATATTCTTTTTTTAAGAAGGGTGTTTCAAGTCCAAAAGCAACAAATATACTGGAGAACTTATCAGCATAGGTAATTATAGAGATAGAATTTTAAGTCTATCATAGGCTGAATAATGGTCTATGCAAATATTATTTAGACTTTCAATCGCAATTCACACAGCTTTCACTACTACTTTAATACCTACAAAAAAAATTAATCTGTTCTTTCCATGAAATGATATTGCTGCAAACCTTGGTCAAGAATTTGATGATAAAATTGATGGAAGAACAGTTAAATGACTAATGAAAAACAAAGTTTAGGAAGAGAAATGAAACAGACAAATCTGTTTAAATAAATGACATGTCATTTATACCTGGAATAAACGGTTTGTGTCGATGAAAACATCAGTAGAAAATATAGTATAATCAATTGATTACTGAGCTTACATATCCATTTCAAAGAGATCTGGGCCAAAATCACTCTTGAAAATACAGACAACTGCTGGGACACATTCAATGTTCCAGAAACATCAGAACATTACACTTTCCATTGTGTACTTACACTTTCCATTGTGTACTCAGCCACAAGAAATGGAAAACAAATGCCTAGTGACAAAATTCTTTGTTGGCAAAACACCTCTTGCTAAGGCCTAAAAAAAACAAAAACATTTGGTTCGGGTTACTCGACCCTACCTACAGAATAGGCGCCGACCCTACTGTTTTTATAGTCAGTTTGAAAATTAAAAATTAAAAAAAAAAATTAAATTGCTTTTCAATATGTAGTTTAAAACCTTAAATGCTTATACAGAAGATAACTTTAACACCATTCCCAAATGATGAAAATGACATTCTAATATAAATCCTAATAAAAATAAATAAATAAATAAAAAAAAGCCTACCTACCCTACCTATTTTTGAAAAGGATGTAACCCTAACCAAACAATTTTTTTTAGGCCTAAGTTATCACGATAGGAGTAGTGGCAGGACTGGATGACATTTGAACTGAAGCAGTGCAAGAGCTGTGGTCTTCATTGTGTGATTTTTGATGCATAACAAACTTGCTGTTATAAAACATGCAGTAAAAAAAGTTTCATTACACGAGAAAACAGCACTGAGAGGACGACCATCAGGCATCACCACAATTCACAATATTTAAAGATAATTTTTTACGGAGATTCCTTTAAATTGAAATGATTAACCTAATCATTGCCGTTTTTAACACTGATTACCATAAGATTGTGTTGATAAATTAAATTACATAAGATTTTGTATGTTGCATAACTATTCCGGATAAGACAAATCTTTCGGATAAGACATTCATAATCTTACGTCTACGAACGGTAGACATGACTCATCATTCGATTGTAAAGAAAAACAACGACGTTTATGGTTTATATTAACAAAAATGCCATGTCTTTCGACAAACTTTGAAACATACACTTGAAAAAGAGAAAAGAGTTCACCTTTGATTGATTGCTTTGTTGTTGTTGTCGTCTTAAAGTTATTTATAACCGTGCAAATTGCGTTTAAAAGAAAAGGTTACGAGTCACTAATTTGAAGGCAATATGAATATTTAACGCCAACGTTATTCTGTATAAGGAGTTGTGACATTCCCTTGATTTGGTGATTTTCTGAATGTTTTAAACGTAATGCATGAGTTTATATGCACCAGGTACATCTTCGTTTTGAAGAACTGTGTATTAAATATTGATTGCTTCCAATCACAGAATACAAAAGGCCCATGAAAACTGTCCAGTCTAAATGAGTTAATTCTGATATCACTGTTAAAATTCATGCAATGAGTTTCTGATATCTTACTCCCTACTTCAATATGTACAAACAATAAATAGGAAGAATAAAATCGTGTATATTTTGATTGTTCTACCGAAAACAGGAGAGCTCAATGTAAGATAGCAGCACGATATTAATTGCATATATGATAGAATATCCTCACTCTGACAATTCAATCCGTAAAAGCTTCAAATTATATATATTTAATATATATATTATTATTATTATTATTACGAAATTACTCCTTTCACTTTCTCTTCATATTTGCTGCTTGAAAGAGTACTGGGTCACTGCCTTTGAACTTTATCTGAATGACTTGTCCTTTTGAAAATTTCCCTCCCGACCTTCACTTATTAAGCTTTGATTTGCGTTTGTTATATCTGGGAGTAGAATTGTTCTTGATCACAGGTCATATTTGTATTTTGTTGAGTGTTTCTGTGTACATATTTCAAATGTAATGTGTTTTTGTTTTCTCTACGTAGTTTTCGTATTATCTATTATCAATTTTCGTGTAATATTATATTCGATTATCAATATAATCCTATTATTTACAAACAGGTGTTTGTATTAATATTTATTAACATACCTGTTTACAGTCAAATGGTCACCTTCTTCTTTGCTATGAGCAGAACAGATGCGTACGGTCTGCTTTGCCATATTATATTTGTTATATAAAACCGAATTTTTAAAGTCAACCAAGGCTTCGATCGAACTTCTCGCCAAATCGGTCAAACGTCCATTCAGTTATTGTCTCGAAGACTTCATGAACCAAAGGACATCATTTTCAAGCGTTTCCCGCCATAAACAAACTGGCAGTAAAAAGAGACAAAGGTAAAACAAATTCAAATGGTCCACTTTTTTTAACATTGAGTTTTGCCATACTGTGTTATTCTTTTGAATACAGTGACAGACAGATGCGCCCAACTCCTGTACCCACTCCGGATAAAACGAAGACTACAAATACTACTATACCACAAGGTCTCTTCCCAGACTTTATTTGTACTTGGTCGACTGTGACTCGACAAATGATTCTTAGAAACACTTAGTATAATAGAACGCAATCCCATCTTTTAAACATGGTCGCTCAGAGGTTTCATTGGTCGTCTACAGTTCTCCAAACGGTGTATTTTTTCATTGAAGACTGGCTCCCATTGTGCGTCGATCGATTTCGTAAAAGAAAGACAGTTTATTCTTTTGCGCCCTTTTTAAGACCTATCTGTCATTGATCAGTGGTGAGGCGGTGACCGACTGGTGCTTCATTGGCGACTGGCTACCGATCGGTTGCAAAGTGGTTTCATAGCGTGGACAGATCATTCATCTCTCTGAAAGAGACCAATCTGCGTATGTTAGCATCATGTTAACGAATCTTTATTATATCACGTATTTCCACGCATCATTGTGCTTCCCCAAAAATGAACAGTTGGTAATATCATAATTCTTTGATCGGTTATCGGTTCAGAACTAGTCACTGATCAGTCCCCGTTCAGACACTTGTCATCGATCGATCTCAACTAGTTTTTAAGACTATCGCATTATTTGCGGAGAACTGTTGCAAAGAAGTTACCAATCAATCATTGGCAAATTGGAAAACATTTTGCTGAATGATCGACGATCATACCAGTATTCCAAACATAATCAGAAGTGGTTGTACCGGTCACAGCGTTTGTCAACCTGTCGCTACTGAAGCCAGGCGCGAAGAGGTAACAACGCGTCTACTGTGTTGGTAGGACGTACATGGGATAAAGATGTGTAACTCCTCATCAAACTAGTTGAGTACCACATTATACTCATGACTGCACATTAAACATGAATCCTGCGTAAAACATTTTTAATATATGACTATTTTCGAGTTTGCGTACAGATAAATGTCAACTTAAGAGCTTCCGTGTCACACGTTCCACCCTGTTCGGTCTTGAGCACCCAGCCCCTGAAGATCGCATACCAAGAAACGGGGTTTCAGCCTCAATTGTCTTATTCCCAGTATTCATAGTCATTCGATCAAATTGGTGACAGAAATCTGCCTATGAATGCGAATTTATATATGCAAAAAAAAACAAAAACAATCCCATCTATAGTCGATACAGGACCTGCCACGTTTGTTTAGGTTATATTTTCTGGTTGTGTTTAACCATTTACTTGTTTGTTATTATTAGAGAAGCTGTTACAACGATTGTACTCACTGGAATCGTCTGATAGGCAGGCCTGTTTTCGCCGATAGAGTTTAGCCATGGTTTATATATTTTTACTAAAATACATGATACTGAAAATTTAAAATTACACAATATCAGTTTTTCTTTAAATTAAATCAGTGCACAACCGGAATAAAAGTAATAGAACAATATCGATGGGAGGAAGTAGGCTGTTCTGTCTGTGTTGATTACAAAGGTGTGGAAAGTTTGCTAAGTTTGTGGTGTGTTGGAATTCCCTTGCTCGAGGCATTTTTAATCGGAAGATCTGGTTAGGTAATGATTATGCTACTATTTCTACTCTTTTAAACTCATGCTTTTGTTACGTTTTAGAATTATGTCAGATTTTTGTTGTTTAGCAAATGTTGCTTAATTGAAATATGATAGATATCTCAGTAGCAGTAAACAATTTTCAGCATAAACTATAAACGGAACTGGCAGAGTGCTAAGAACATTGAAGAATCAGCTAAAAAGTTAGTGTTGGTAGGATAAAGCTATGAGACAATTGGTAACTAATAAGCACAAGCTGTGGATTGTTGCGTGTTTTTTGGAGATGTTTATCGTTAATAGCTGGAAATATGATAAGATTCATCATTATGTAATAAAATAAATCAAAACTTGTTAAAGTTATAACATTGTTTGAATACAGTTATATGCATAACATTAATTATGAAATGTGGAACTTGTTTAATTTAAATGTATAAGAGGGAATAATTTGAAATTAAAGATGAAAAAGTATATGCGTGCAAGTGAAGGTATTTAGTAAAATATAAAACAAAATTGACATGGATTAAGTTATATGATAATTCATGCGAAACAAATATTAAAAGTTATTTGTTACGAAATTGAAGTATTAGTTAACTTTAATACTTCTGTTGAGAGTTATCGCCCTTTAATGAGATGAAAACACCTGAAATTGGTCTTGTCAGATCAATACCTTTAAAAGGCTTTGTCCAGTTATAACAAAATTTGGTCAGAATGTGTATGGGCCTAGTTTCTTGGACAAATTGAATAAATAGCCATATCATTTGAGTCATTGGAGAGTTATCACCCTTTACTTATGGTAATTACCTAAACTTTGTCTTGTCCAATATATTACATTAGAAGTTTTTGCCTGGCTATCTCCAAATTTACATAAAAGGCTTACGTTCAGAATATCTCTTCGGCTTTGCCTTGGTCACCCAGAGTTACAACCCTTGAATTTGCCAAAACAGCATATACAGTGCGCTCTGCTCTCTCTATGGATAACATACAACCAATTTGGTGGCTGTCCTAAAAATAGGGCCAGCATATTTTGCGACAATTGCCCTCTTGTTAAAAAATGTTGGAGGTCTTTAAAACACAGGTAATTGAAAGGTATGTGATATCCAAAGGTTGTAGAGAACATTGCTGTTTCCTCTACAGGTTCTGTAAAGTGTGTCTGGTTTTTCAATATCTTACAAAATTTTATACTGAAATATGGCCCAGAATTGAGGTCAGAATATGAGATTTACCTACTGAATCTAGTTCTTGTGTTTATTGAATGCTTTAAACAGACTTAACAACAAGTGTAAGTAATATTTAACTGCATTTACATGTGTTTTGGGGAATTGATATCCATGTTGTTATAGTGTTCAATTTATACAATACATGAAAGAAAAGATTTAAGGGAGTTTGAAGCTTGTGTCTGCCCCCTTCCCCCACCAGTTAAGAATTCCTAGAACCCACACTGCAACCACAAAAGACTGACAGAGATAAACTGTGAAAAGGGTTTTACAATTGTGTGTAAACATAAATTGACAATGTTGCATAGGTAATCTGATATTACTTTCATAAGATTTACACCTATATTCAAATATATTTTAATAAATCTAAGCTCTCGTCTATTTTTCAGGGCCACATGCTGCCAGCCTACAATTAAAATGCCGGTGGTTGGTACTGCAGAACTGTGAATAAACTTAGATTATCCAGTCAAGCAAGATATTGGAGGAGATTAGTTAGTGTGCAGACTGGCAAGATTAACTGGGAAGATAAAGTAAATAATCTGCTTCATAACTGCCAAAATGGAAGTCCTGCATATAGGATTACTGCTGATAGTTTTTACAGTGTTTCAAGGTAAGAAAACAAACACCAACATTTGGTCCATTAAGAGGTGTTACAACTGGAAAATATTTCTTTATGGCGTGTCCACTGGCTTTATCTTCAATAATATTGATGTTATAGTCGGTCTGGTTTTATGAACATACATGTACTTTGCTTATGTAAGAAAGTACTTAAATTCAAAGGCCGGGCACAAGTAGGAAGTACGCCACATGAATCAGGGGTAGCCTTCCGACCATAATATTTATAATATATATCTAATAATATCTACATATATATATATATATATTATAATATATATATTTCTTTTGGTTTGATTCCATAGAGTTTCTTGACCATAAATGTATTATAGGGTACCTTGACCATAAATGTAGAATATATTAGGTATCTTGACCATTAAGGTGACCTATCTTAGCCTTTTGTCATTTTGATAGTATGTTATGATACTGTTTTAAGTTTCACATACTGTTTTAAGTTTCACATACTGTTTTAAGTTTCACAAAGTGTAACAGAACTGTACTGAATGTTATTTGATGTACAAACAAGTGCATTTAGAAACATGAACTTTCCAGTCATGTTTTGGTAAAGGGTATGAGAAACATCTGTCAAAAGTCTGAGAGAAAAGTTTTTCAAGCTGAACATTTTCAACAAGGTCCCAGGTTAACTAGTAAAGGATATCTTATGGTGTGCCAATATAACAAGTCAATTTCATTTTAAACTATAGAGTTAAACATTAAATATGATAAGAATATACTTATATCAGTCAGTTTTAATAAGTTTTAAAAGCTTATAAGCAACCAATGTGAAGTTGCGTGTCGGTAGAAAATAAAATATGTTAATTGAAACTTATAATTCAGTATGTTAATTGAAACCTATAATTCAGTATGTTAATTGAACCATTTCTCTTAGGCTGCCCTCATTCAGCTCTGTTTTCACATCTGTGTAAAACGACCCAAAATAATACAACAATACAGACTAATAAATAATACCTGAAACCCAAAAAGGGAAATACTAGATTCTGAACATAGCTCCATCATTCAACGTGAAATATGAACACAGAAAAGATATTTTACATCAGCTGGAGATTTTTGTGTCAAGTGGCCTGGCAATTCAACCAAGGATAAATCGTATAACATTTCATTTTTGACATGGTAGACTGTAATGAATTTATGAATATAAATGAAAATATTTCTTTTGAGAAGCTTTTATATTGTTAATAGATTAAGGTAGGGGAAGTGCATATATGTATAAATAGTTAGTATTGGCTGAAATTCAACGTCTGAACGTTTTATTCTGATGGTGTCCCATAGAGAAATAGAAAAGTCTTGTTTTCTGGTAGATTAGCATGAAAGTAAATCCAGTGAGTGTGAAATAAGTGAATTAAAGGTCTATTTTATGTGTTTCATACGATTATCACTTGAAAGGGGGTTATTGGCTGAAAAATAGATTTTCACACCTTCTTTGGCGTTGAAGATTTTTGTGATAAAATAGTCTTGATTTATGTGAAGTGTTTGACATTTTCCTTTTGACAGTATTATGCTAATGAAGTTATCGTAGACCCGTATCTTAAACATAATGGTTGTTCTCTGTTAAAACATTTTGGCACTTTGTTCAGTAGTATTTGTTTTGTCTCAGCTTTTTTAATGTTGAACTTCGTTTCGGGTTTCATAAAGTCACTGTAAAATCGTTCCATTGGGATTTATTAACCACTTGTATGAAAATCTTCAAAACCTGGCCATGCTTTATATTTATCAACAGAAATGTGTGATTTACATGTATGTTACATGATACTCATAGGACAGATAGAAGAACATACATCATTAATAAAGATGTATTGCATAACAACCTTTAAAGGTGCAATCTCACAAATTGACCTAAATATTAAAAACTGCGATCTGAACTTTTATCAGCAGTCTTATATCACCGGTTTTTAGATGGTTAAGTAAACTTTGGCTCATTCCAAGACAAGAAAATAAGAAGTTGTCAAAAGGGTCAATCTTTTAGAGTGCAGCTTGAGATGATCTTTCACTGTGTATTTCCCTTGTGCATTATTTTTGTAAATTCTTTGTCTTTGAGGTGTTACAAAGTTTATGCAGCATACGTGTAGTGCTGCAGTTCCAAGAACATCTGTATATGCTTACAAGTGTGGCCTACACTTCCTGGTATAAACTGTGTAAACTCAAGTTATCCAGAATTTCCAGTTGATTACAGATCTGATAAGCCCAAGCTGGCTGTTTATGTTGAGTTGTGTTACCTATGTAGCTCATGTATGAAATCAGAGACTGCCTCTGCAGCAGGGTGTTTTTCAATGTTTCTATAATTAATTTAGGCCTCCCCACCTTGCCTTCTAACTCATGCTGGAATCTTGCCTGGTACAGCATACATGTATATTCATGTACATGTATCCACTATGATGGAGAGTTCTCAGAGAATTTTCTGGGAATATAATTAATGCTTGAAGATGCTTGATGAGGTCAATTAGTTCAGAGGTTACAGTGCACTTACACACCCCATTTCTCAAACTGATGGTTAGTGTTAGCGATAGTGCTTATCAAGCAGGTATTTCTTTTATTTAAAGAACTTTGATATGGGTTGGGTTTTAACTTAAGAGTAATGGAAGGGTGCTGCACCCTCTCCTTTTTTGAAAGCACCCTTCCGTCTTCAGGAACCCCCGCAAATCTACCCTTCTGCCTTCATAGAATAAAAAGCCTGAGATAATGAAGTATTTCTTTGAGTTTGATTTAAACTCGTATAATGATTACAAACACATATCAACTTATTATTTGGGAGTTCAAACCAAACCTTACTTCAATTGAAGTCAATTTCTAACTTTTCCTGACAAATTCATAATGTTCAAGTTCTTCACAGCCTGCTACTATGTGCCCTTAAATCACCCTTAGCACCCTGTTCCTCTTCTGCAGCACCCTGGCTATTTTTTTAAACCCCAAATGTGATTCCAGTATGAGTTTTTCAATCATGATCGTAAAAGATCGTAAAAACTCTCAGGTTTCTACTAAAGTAAGGAAATGGCTTGAGTGTAAAGATGGTAGCACTTTTCAAGCTGAATTTATGGTCATATGGTTTATATTTATTTGAGTGTGGTAGGTAAATTGACTCCATAAAGGGTATTTACCTGAGGCCTTGGTGTAAATTAACATCAATCAAAATCTCATTAATCAAGTGACCAGTCGTACACTTCAGGCTCAGTCATTTTCACATGGTGGGCATGAATTTCTGGTTCATTTCATGTCTTTTCATTTTAACATTTCTTAATCAACTTAAGGTTTCTAAAATCACTTTTTTATTCCATACAGAAATGTTGAATTATAAACTTGAACACTCTTTCCTCTTATACTTGTTTTGGTAAACTTCGGAGCCAACATCACTGCTCAGGTTTTCTTGTAAATTTGGAAGAAACTAGTCCTTGTGACCCTAATTATTAGAGCCTTAAGAAATATCCCAGTTGATAACCCAGTTATACAATATGGAATCAAAACTTTTATTATATATACTCGTTTAATTTTCAATAAATGGCAATATGTTACGTCAAATTGACAGAGTAGAACAGTGCTGTATTTGGATGACACAAATTGTATAACTATCAGTTTCTGTATTTAATGATAATATATAATTCACTTGCCTGTTTACAGGGCTCTGAATGAGACAAGAGTTGTAGCAAATTGCAATGTAATGGACCATAATTTTATTGGACTAAACATCATTTGGATTAACACAATTCTAACCGCAAAAGTTGTGTCTTATGCCTTATCATGTGGTTCTATAATGAGTGAAAACCATCTCTTTCAAGCCCATTTTATTTCTTTACTAAAATCATAAAACTTATTGAATGAGTAAATCTTTCATTCATTCAAGGATATTTAGTTGAAAGTCATGCATAGGGGATGAAAACTCCAATGCTTAGTTTGATAACTAGGTATTTATGGATAGCATTTATGTACACACTCGGAGAAATAAAGATTGTACTCCATAGGTACAATTTGTAGGCCTTGTTTAATTTATGGACGTCACTTGAGATATTTTCAATTTGCATAGTTTACATGTTCAGTTTTAAGGCTGTTTTTCTGAGTTTAAATGTTTTATTCACAATCTGTTATGTTGGCTGTCCCAGTTATATAACAGAGAATGTCCATTTATCTTCACATTGAAATGTTATAATTCAATAAGAAGTGCTCACATTGTAATGTTATAATTCAATAAGAAGTGCTCACATTGTAATGTTATAATTCAAGTAGAAGTGCGTAGGAACTTGAGAAAATTCTGCCTAAAGTGTCAAAAACGTCATAAAAGGGCCTCGTTGTATAGAAATTTTGGGGTATTTTCTTCGTATAGCTGTGCTTCATGTAGTTGTCAATGTTCAGCATGATAAAATGTAAAAACCAGAAAATTTTCATGGCAGAAAAAGATTTTTGAAATGTCAAAACTACAGTTGTACCTGAAATCTGCTCTTTGAAGGACGGCAGTCTTATAGTAGATTAAGTGTACGGAGTATAATATATGCTGAATTAAAGCTTGTAGTTGTACTGCAAATGCCACTTATTTAAAACTAATGGTGTTTTTTATGCTTAAGTGTTTAATGTTAGCAATTAAACTTTGATAGAGTATTGTTTGAAACTGAACGCTTGCATAGTTGGCGATTATTGATCATGGTTTTAAGAAAATGATTTTCTCTTCCAAATTACAATTACATCTATACAATGTCACTTAAAATGGAAATTGTATTAGCTTATTTGTTGCGACCCTCTCATATAAGGCAAAGATTGTAGTTCTGGTTGTTAAAGACAAAGACAATAGTTAAATGTGTTTTAAGAAAAATAAGTCCATTTCCCATACATGTATATCTGGCTAAATAATTGTGCTTTTATATCAACTGTTTAACACTTGTTTCAGTGACCTCGGGCCAGGAGTATGACTACCGTCGCCAGCCCCAGTGTGAGCAGGGGAGTTGTTACCCCGCTACCGGTGACCTGCTTATTGGACGAGAAAGCAACCTCACGGCAAATTCAACTTGTGGTATTGACCGACCCGAGCGGTACTGCATTGTCAGTCATTTGGATGACGAGAAAAAGTGTTTTCTGTGTGACTCCCGAAATGTTTGGTCGCAGTCAGCTCCAAACAGCCATAGGATTGAAAATATAGTGTCCTCTTTTCGAGAGAGGAAATTTAAGTGGTGGCAGGCGGAAAACGGTGTTCAACATGTGTACATTCAGCTTGACTTAGAGGCGGAATTTCACTTTACTCATTTAATTATGACTTTCAAGACATTTAGACCAAAGGCGTTGTATGTAGAGCGATCATTCGATTTTGGCAATTCTTGGAAAATTTATAGGTATTTTGCTTATGATTGTGCCAAGTCGTTCCCTGGAGTAGCAACAGGACCTTTCCGGAATCTGACGGATGTTATCTGTGTTTCCAAATACTCTGATGTCGTGCCTTCGTCAGAAGGAGAGGTGGGTGTTTTATGCAACTGGCCTTATTTTTTATTAGAATTTATATCTCGCATTGTGAACCATAAAACTCTTCTTAATAAGATTAACTTTTTTGAATTAATAAAAATAAACTAATGATAATTTCAGAAATTATTACGTGAAATGCTGCCGTAAACATTTCAGATCTTAGAAAAAGTTTAAAGAAAAATAAATCATTCAAAAGTGAAAAGTCCACTATTAATGGATGTTGTAACTAGTTTATCTGACATCATAATTGTAATCCCAGAAAAGACATGATACAATAATATAGACAATATTATAAGATCCTGAAGATACTTTGCAGAAAATTGAGCCAAGAACGCTGTATTTCTTGGCAGCCAGGTCTACTTGAGCAATGAGAGGGTGGAGTAGAACATTCCAATTATCTCTTGGAATCTGTGTGGCAAAACATTGCTTTTCTCAGATATAGAAGCGTCTTTGACTGAGGACAGACTGCTTCAAGGTTTTCATGGCTACATGTAGTATATGGCTGTTAAACAGTTGCATATGGCTTCAGTACTGTAAGTGATACAATATCCCTCACAGACAAATCTGCTATTTTTCATAAACCCTTGACTGTTCAGTGAACAAGCCCAAACTCTTATACTTGTGCTTGGAATAAAAATCATCAAGCCCAGCTATATAAAAGCCAGAATTCGAGCAAGCTGCCAGGATACCATTTTACCAGTGCATGGCTTATGGGCTTGTGTTAATTTCGACCAATCTAACCAACTTGTAACTTTGTTTTTGGTCTGTCATGTTATCTAAAGGTGAATGCTGCTTGTTTTTAATAAGTGACATAACAAAATATCATTCCGTTTTATATTCATTTCTGCTATAACAGCAGAAATTTGTTAGTGATATAAACTCACCATAGATAAAGAACCCAGACAGGTATGCAGTCAATAAAATAAATGTCTAGAATCATAACATGTCTTACAAGCCTGGTAGCACTAAGTGGCGAAATAGAGGGATTCCTGGCAAGATTGATTGTGTTATATCTGACAGTTAACAATGTACCTACCTTGAGATGTGGTCTCCCCAAATAGTTGTTCACACACTCCCGAAGGTGATGGAACATAGATAGAACAGGTTACAGGATCAAAACATGGATACACTGGATCAAGACATGGCTATATCGCTGATCCTTACCAGCTTTTCCTAGCTTTCAGAGATATTGTAAATCAAAATTAATATTAACACCTTGCAGTGCTCTGTTCATTTTTAGCTCAGTCTGTTTTTTTCAGACAGAAAAGTCTAATTATGGTCATAAAGATGATAGGCTAAAGATTAAATGTTGGGCATAAAAGTCATTCAAGAAAGTCATATGAAACTTTGTATACATACATGTGTATTACTAGCTTGATAGTGCACATGTGCTATGAAGGACCATCACTCTTGCTGTAATAAGAGTCGAGTTATGCCCCTTGTTTACGAAATTGAACAGACAAGCTTTGGTGTTTCTGCCCTTGTTCTTGTTCATGATAGAAGTTCTCTTTTTCTAAGAAAGGTACCTTCTTAGTTTAACATCCAGTTGACGAGTAGATGAAGGATATATTTACCCAAACTGATATGAACAATCATGAACAATCAGGCAGGTTAGCGCCCTTGGACAGCTGCGTATTTGCATATTTCACATAATAAAAATTGCTAAACATGCAACAAATTTTATCAATGGGCTTTACAAAGGGTACGCAAAACATTTTAAATCCACTCAAATTATTTCCAATTCATGCGTAAAAAACCCAAACTTTTTTGAGAAAGCCTGCTTTATTTACTTCCTGAATACATCAGTTTTTGTCTCACCTAGAAGCTTGAAAATGGCATCGATTTAATTATCGCTTTGAATCGTGCGTTTGCTTGGACCATGATCAGATCAGATATTGTCAGTCAGATGCTTCTGCGATTTAATAGGTGTCTGCCATGGTCAAAACAAAAAATGTTGGGACCCAAACCTGACATATTCCACCACAAAAGTTGTTCATATTTAATATAATTTAGAAATCAGCTGTGGAGTGCTTGCTCCCCAGAGTCTGTTTAAAAAGCTGTTTGGAAACGACATTGTCAGTTGATAAGGCAGAGGCTCATAGGAAGCAACAAAGCATTATAAATAAATCTAATAAATAATTGTTAAAACACATTAAAATGCCAAAGTACAATATTAGTGCTTTGAATTTTGATTTTAACTCTATTAAAATCAAAGTTATGAGTGAAATACCCAATTTTCTTCGATTCTTATCAGGTGCACTGGCAGATGTAATACTATAAAGTTCAAAAACTCCTTTCATTCCAGTGTAATTTGTTTCAGCTTAGGGTACATTGTTTATGGCCACTAATATATATTTTGTCCAAAGGAATAAGTCAAGGTATACAGCATATAAATTGAACATCATGGGATCAAAGCAGATTTCGCAATAATCTCTAGATAAGGAGAGATTAGCTTTTAACATGACTTGTGATATTCTCAGCTTAATTAAGAAAAGCTTAAGGTAAATGGCTGACTTGAATAAAGTGTTTTCTATGTGCATGTGGAGATTGATGCATTTTCTTCATACCTATCGCTAGCGAAAGTGGTTACCATTAAATTATGCTAAATAAAAAGTGAAGTATAAGATACCATTTGAGTGAGTCATCATGTTATTTATGCTATTAAATTTGTGTAAAACTAAAAAGCAAACATGATTTTTTATGTGTTAAAGATGACATTTTGGCATAATGATCTATAAGAAATCTTTATAAGTTATGTTCACCCCAAGACAGTGTATGTATACCATGTAAATTATGTCATAAATGCTTTGTTGGAAGGCAACATATTCCTTTGAATGATGACTTAAAATAAAGATAACTTTTCTTTTTTCTTTACCATTTTAAATTTAAATGAAACATAGCGCAGTCAACATCATTTACCGAGCCCCGCCATTGTTTTTTTACCCGAGTTTGATTGAGAGTTTAGTTTGTTAAAACACTTCAACAAACCTTTTCACAAAAATGCCCCCTGATGGAGCACTGTCAAAACATTATTTTGGAAACAGGTTTGTCAAAGCGTTTGCGGAAACTAATCACACACTGATATACAAGCCTATCCTCACACTGAAGAAATGATGGTGAAGACAACCAAAAAAAAATTGTGTATGAAATTGAGCCAGATTAAAAGTCTTGTTCTTAAAATTCCATACATTCCGTCTATATGCGGCTGTAAAAATATGGCTGACTGATTAAATATATATTGCTCTTCGATTTTTAAAAATCATGGCTGCCCTGCATAGTTTTAACCACTTTCGAAACAATCATGACCGTTCCTGACCAAGGAGGATTACAGACTTGTTGTGCAGATTCATTATGTGCATTTGATATTGGAGATTTTACCAAGACAGTTAAGCCAGGACAGGAAATCCTCGGCTTTATGGGGAATAGATAGGACATTTACTTTTTCCAAATTTGTTACTCTCTTAGAGTTGTAATGACCCATATACAATATTTGAATCAGACTGTTGACTGAAGTATTAATGAAAAACTGTGATAAGACTAAATCTGCATTTCAATTGCATGCACCATTTTCATTCTGTTTCAAATTTAAATGAGTCACAGATAAGAAAGACTTAAAAGGAGAACTTTCTGATCTCGGTGTGGTTTAATTGATGATTATCGCAGGCTTGAATATATTTTTGCCATTTTATCTAAAAGGAGGTTAATGATAGGAAAGCAAATTAACCTTATGTTAGCTAAACATTGCGGAATATTTTAGAATATTTTAATGTTTTGCTTTAGTTTTTAGTACAAATTTTATTTGAACTTCAAAAATCAAAGTAAGGAGATAAAATCAGTTGACACTCAAGTGTGTCTACAAATAATTTGTTTGATGAAGAGGGAAATTGGGCTATAAAAACATACATAGTTGGCTGAAATATTCAATGATACCATTCTTTATTGACACAAGCCGTCTGACCATATTAATTTTTGAGGTAATAAAAAGGTTTCTGTTTTCGAACTTATGATAATCGGTGTCATTATGTAAAACTAAGGATAAAAAGTACAGTGGAACTCACTAAACCGGACAAGGTCCGGACTGGGCAAAATTTCCGGTTTAGTGAAGATTCCGGTTTAGTGAGGATTTGATGTACGGAGTAAGTTTACTCAAAATATTAACTGAGTTAACCTTTAAAGGGAAGTTGACGTTTAGACGGAGGTTGAGACATGATTAAAGCACATGGAAAAGTGATAAACATTATTAAACATTTCTGCGTTTTTATAATCATCTTTTTTTCCAAGTCTTAAAATAAAACAACTCGCGTAATTTAATGCTTGTTAAGTATGTTTGATAGTTTAATTAACGCACCGCTCTAATTTGATTCAATCATAGAAGTCTTTAGATAAAACAACCCTCCAAAATGATCACTTAATAACCGTTTCTAGTTCTTTATTTTCTGCAACAAACAAATTAATGTTTCAATCAATTTTCTTTTCACAAGTTTGATTATCGTTTGATTATCGCGCGGCAGTCAATCCACAGCGCAATCATCATTATCGATTATCTAGTTAACACAACATCACAGGTGCAATATTTAATGACGCACCGGTTGTCAAAACAAAGTGACACGCGATTCGCGCATTCCTAATACACAAAATCATTTTGACATGTTTGAACAAATATACGTCCGGTTTTGTGAGGTAAAATTACGTTGACGACTAACAAATTTTCTTGATTTTTTGTCCGGTATCCGGAATTCCGAGGTTCCAGTTTTGTAGGGATTATTTTACATTGAAAATAGAAGGGGAAAACCGGGACACTGAAAAAAGTCCTGTATCCCGAGGATTCGGGTTTTGTGGAGATCCGGTTAAGTGAGTTTCCACTGTACTTGAATCCTTAGAAGGCAACACACTTATCAAAATGACATTGACGTAGAAATGAAGTTCAAGAAATTTGATGATTTAGAGGAAGAAAAGCAGTCTCTTATGATGGGTAATGGTCTCCTGGTTAAGGAAACAGTCTTCTTGTAAATGAAGTAGTCTCCTGGATATAGGCATGGTACCCTGGTAGGAAAAAGTCTCTTGATATAGGCATGGTACCCTGGTAGGAAGTGGTCTCCTGATATAGGCATGGTACCCTGGTAGGAAGAAGTCTCATGATATAGGCATGGTACCCTGGTTAAGGAAGTGGTCTCCTGATATAGGCATGGTACCCTGGTAGGAAGTGGTCTCCAGTGATATAAAGAGGTCAAAATATTCTTTTAATCCATGTAAAGTGAAGTATTATCGGCCTCATACTAGCTCATAATGATAATTCTAGCATTCTCTTGAGGAAATAATGTATATGCGGATTTTGGGACCATCTCAGGTGTCAAGCCCCTTTAAAGCCGTACCAAGATATCTGACTTCATCATGAGGGTTTATAGGAAGATGGATGGAAACTGGAATGAAATATTAGGACTTGTGTCCCATGTAAACTATTGTGCGATAGCTATTGTTAAAAAGCTTAATATATGTAAGTTGATAGGTAATGGTTTTCTTATTCATGCTGGTGACAGTCACATACATTATAATATAATCTTTGCTCAAAGGTTCATGTCACATTGCAACACATATTCTAAATCATGGCCATCAACCCTAGAAAGGAGACAACAGTTTTTAAACATCTGGCAGAACAGAAATAAGGCCTAAAAAATACGTTTGGTTCGGGTTACCCGACCCACCTACAAAATAGGTGCCAACCCTACCGTTTTGAAAGGTGCTTTATTATATAGTTTAAAACATTTAAAGCTTGATACTGAATATAACTTTAACCCCATTCTCCAATGATGACAATAATTTTCTTTTTAAAGCCTAATAATAAAAAAAAATAATAATAAAAAAGCCTACCTATTCCCTACCTGATTATGAAAAGGAAGTAACCCTAACAAAACCAATTATTTTTTTGGCCTAATTAAAAAAACAGGTTTGTTACAGATTTATACATTAAATTGCAATTATCTCACATAAATTTTAGAGCAAATTGATTATTCCCTAAATCTTGATCAACAAAGTGGACTTATTTGTATATATTTATGCCTATGGCATCTTATTGTCAGATTTTAAAGTGTATTATTTGATATGCAATAAATAAGCCTTAATAGGTCGTAGTGTCTGCATTCCAGACAAGTGAACCAGTTTGTGTACAATTACATATAAACATTGCCTATCTTGAATGCGAATATGATGACATTTTATCAAATAGAATAATTTAATGTCAAGATTAGTGCAAGCCGTACCATCTAAATGGCTTTATATTTGCATTTTGCAGCTTGAGAATGCATTTTAAAACTTCATAAATGACACATTTTTGCCCTTAAGTCTACGTTTAGTGAAACAATACAATTTGAATGGGTCTGATAAAAAAGATGTCCGAAACATTCATTTGCAAATGTTGCAGAGCCCAAGCTTATATTTTAACCCAAATGTAATGGCGGTTTTGAATATCATAATGAAAAATAACTCGACCCAGTATGCATTTATTTTTCTTTCATCATTGGGTACCACCTGTCTGCATTAATGAATAGGAAAATAATTTCTTTGCCAATATCATAGTTCCTTTGACAAGTAATATAATTCATTTGAGATTGACATTTGAATTGATTTTGTCTGATAGTATTCATTTAGGTAGTATATTTTCAATAACACTCAGGAAAATTGGATAATTTGAACGTGCCACCTAAGTTCATTATTTGGCATTTGGTTTAATCAATATTTATTTCAATATATAAAGCATTTTTTATTTCCAGATACTCAAAATTTGAGCATTAATATCGAAAATGATTTACTAATTAAAAAATACATAAAAAGTAGATGTGCTATTTTCACTAAACAAAATAATTTTGACAGAATTGAGACGGAAGTTAAGTTACTATATATCTTGCTTCTGTAAGTTACTTATGTATAAGGCTTAAAAAAATTCAGTTGGTACGGGCTATCCAAACCATCCTATGAAATAGGGGCCGACCCTACCGTTTTTATAGTCAGTTTTGGTGTGTAGTTGTAAGTGGTGCTTCAATATGCAGTTTCAAACCTTTAAAGCTTTATATAGAAGATTTATTTACCACAATGAAAAGATGTTACCCTAACCACACCAATTTTTTTGCCTAAGATACGTAAAAACATGAACATCCTGATACTTTTGATATAAATTACAGTCTAGAACTAAATGCAAAATAGTTGTATATTTATGTCACTGAGGAAAATGAATTGCGCGCCAAATAGGTCTTATCACTCCAAGGCAAGGGGCTCACTTAACCCCTTCTTAATCATTAAGATTTTACTTTATGTCATCAATCCATTACCTCTTTTCTAAAATAGCAGCTCTTCACATTAGTGTCATTATTTGAGAGACTGCATCCCTTTAGTTTAAACATATTTATTTTACAACGATTGTGAAACAAGTTATTACAACATTATATTAATCACTCTCGTTGGCACGATTTTACGCGAGAGTGTGGTCTTGTGTTGTGGGGGAAACCGGAGAACCCAGAGAAAACCCACTTGTCCGGCTTGGTGACCACAAACCAAACTCACATGCGCCCAAGCCGGGAATCGAACCCGGGTCGCCTAGGTGAGAAGCGAGTGCGCTAACCACTGCGCTAACCGGACAACCTTAAGACTGCATCCCTTTGTGGGATTGCACCCTATGTTTAAGTTAAACAACTGGAAAGACTAATTTATTTAATTTTCTTCTTCACCCTCTCATACTGACTGGCCAATTTGGTTGAATTTATCTTCCTTAAGACCCTAAAAGAGATGGCTGAACTTGTCGGAGAAAGTTTCGTAGAACATGTTAATTGTCATCTGAGCTACTGTTTATGAATGAAGTATGTATATGTGTTTATATATGCATAATATATATGTGAAGAAAGCACAAGGGAATGTACAGACCTTGTGTTTCAACAAAATTCATTTCAAGTTATAATTATTCGTTATAATATGTTTCAGTTGGTGTTCCGTGTGTTGCCGCCATTTTTCCGTATCAGCGACCCTTACAGTAAAGACGTACAGGACCTGCTCAAACTCACCAACCTCCGTGTTGTCTTCACAGAACTGCACACACTAGGTAAGAACTATCCCTAGTTCTGTGGTAGGCCTCAAGTCGTTGCTAATATAAGTTAGCTATCGCGAAGACAGCTGTATGATTTATATTGCAATTAAGTAAATGTTAAAACTTCTCTGGAAATTCCAAAAGAACAAACCCCAATGTGGAGGTCAAACTTGTAGCTTTTTTGATGAGATACCCCTTGACCTCTTTTTCAAAGGAAAGGTTTGATGCACAAAAAAAATGTAATTTTAAATTTTTATGTTTTATTTTGATAACTCATTTAAGTCTTTAGCCTTTATAAAAATATTTTTTAGTAAATAGCAAGTGACCACAAAGTTCAAAGGCGCCAAAAAGTTCGCTTGTATTTTTTTAAATCTGTACACAAATCATATGCTTTTTTGTTGTTTTCATAACTGAAGATAAAATAGTTGAACATAACATTTGAATGATCAATGTATATTGTGCCTCTACAAGGATCTATTTAGGGATTGTGTTTAGGAAACTTTAGTTGGATAGAAACTGATTTTTGTTCAGATAATCGCCAAGCCAATAATTGGGATACCTCAGGAACAGGTACCCTTGTATAGGACCGCTGCATTCTTCTGTAAAATTCTGTCAACAGTGATAAGTCTCATGTTTATTCACTTTTGTAATAAGGCTAATTTTGTTGGAAACTGATTTAACTCGGTATTATATAAAGCAAACACTGCAAATACTCTAGTGCTGTATGTTCAGATTGGGTTAAACTAATATTTAAGAATTGTGCAAGACAAATCCTTATATGACTGTCAAAGCTTCAGTGCTTTGAATTAATCAGCAATATATGAGGTAGCAGGGCTTCCAAAAGTTTGAACCCTCAATCGGTCTGGGCGCATGTCGAACTGGTAAAACAGATTCAAAATATTTTTAGAAGCCCTGTGCTTTAGGTCCTTGTCTATGTTAACTGGTTCATCTAGATGTAGGACATATTTCTTTGCCATAATTACTAAGTCAGCATGTTATAGATGATGGATGCACGAGGGTGCACAACCTGCTACTGCAGACATCTATAGGAGTTTCAAAGAGTTTGGTTTCTGGCTTATTTATGGGGCATGAGACTCAAAGCAATGTCTGGATAATTTATGGAGCCAACAGTTGCTACACTTATTTCAAGTGTACTTAACTTGAACATTTCATTCATAAAATGCTGCCTGTGGTGCAGACCACTGCTTACATGGAATCCTTTCTAAAGGATTAAAGAAACAAAAAATATTGCCGATGATCAATTCACAACTTGAACATATCAAAGTGGTATATCCAGCCATATTGCTTATCAGGAAATACAGTTCTTGGCAGTGTTTAGCATTTACCTGTTGAGAACATATAAAAATTGCTTCATCTCCTGCTATTCCGATGCATTTCCCTGCTATCAGTGTTTTAACCTTGATATTTGCAATATTAGGTGCTTTCACAGATAGAAATATGTTATGACTTGGTGTACTTTGTTTTTCTGCTATCGTGATCAAAAAATTTATCAAAAAGTAGAGTAAAATTAACCAGAAATGAATGTTCTGGGGAATGTTTGGTGAGGATTTGTGTTTTTCATGTTAAACACATAAGAAACTGCCTCTATGATCTTGTAATCAATGTATGTTAAAAAAGTAGAACAAAAGTAACCAGAAATGATCCTTCTTGGGAATGTCTTTGGTGCCTGAGGATTTGTGTTCTTCATGTTACACACATAAGAACAGGTACTGCATCCATTATCTGAGTCTGTGCTTCAGCCAGGATTTTAAAAAAGGGCAGGGTGCTAGATTAGAAAGGGCACTGATGTTTGATGCCCATTGAATAAGCCTTAATGGGGCACTAGCAAGGGCCAATGTTCATTTCCAGGGCTTTTTCTATAGTACCCACGGGTCCGACTATCGGACCCATTCCCAAAGCAAAATATAAGATATTTTTCCCAATTTTCAGAAAAAAATCCCAATCAAATTTTTTTTTTTTTTTTTTTTTTTAAGAAAGTCTTTTTACATGTACTGGATCATTTTCAACATAATATCAATTATGTGATGTTAAGTTTTTTTGATAATTGAATTCGGAAATCATTAATTTTCATCACATTCAGATATCTGTATAAAATATTATCTGTCATGATCGATTTATTGCAATAGGTATTTACACCCAAGGATTGATATTTCAGCCATTTTGGGTATTTTAAAGGGAAATAAACTAATATAAAACCTTTTCCTAATTCGCTGGAGACTAGACAGCTTTTTATTTTAACTGTAAAATTTCCCAATTTCGGCATTTTCACGACGCAAAATTTCCCAAAATGTCTAGGGTCTTTTTCCCAAATTGGGCAGAAAAAGCCCTGATTTCTTATTGTGTATGTGTTTTAATTACTTTCAATATTTATAGTTTGTTATGAATATATAAGCTGTGTTCTTTACTTCATTGTCAAAATTATATATTATTATTATTTTTATACTTAACCCTTAAAATTGACTCTGTCAAACAAAAGGGCAAAAGAGGGTGATATAAAAAGGTACGAGGGTACCGGAAAGGGCAGAGGCATGCCCCACCCTGCTATTTAGGCCTAGCTGGAGCACTGCTTGGTAAAATCAAATCCTATTGTAATTTATCCTAAGCTGCTTTGTAGGAGCCCTTTCTTCAGTTGTGATATGTGAATGAATGCATTAAGAAACAAGAAAACTCCAATGTGGTCAATATTTTACTAATCAAAGACACATTCTTGTGCCAGATAATTCATAATTCTTAACATAACATCAGCAACTCTGTAATTTCAATTTCATTATTATCTCAAGCCTTTGAAGTGTTTATTACTGTAGTAATGGATGATATGTTAACATACTGGTGTCATAACCTCTCAGCTCAGGTCACCGGCCTGATAACCAGTGGTTATTACACCCTTTTAGGATTTATGTTTTATTGTTCGCTGATTTGACAATTTTGGGCGGATATGGGTAATCTGAAATTGCCTTTCTTTGCCAAAAAAATGAAATAAATAGGAGCAATAATTTTTAATCCAGAATTTAGATATAAAATATATTTTTAAAGCTGCTGCACTCTCACAGATTGACTGTTTTGACAACTGTTTTCATTTTTGACTCAGAGTTAGCCAATTTTTGCGTAATTGCCTTGAAATCAGGGATACAAGACTGCTGCTAAAAAGATCAGATTGCAGTGTTTCATATTTATGTTTGAAAAATTGATGTTTTATGGCTAAAAGCGATTACTAACACTTTAAGAAAAACGAAATTTTCGGCAGTTTGCCAAATAATTTAGGTCAATTGTGAGTTATCTTATATGACTGAATTGACGGCATTGATACCAAAATCGGCTGATTCTGAGACAAAAAACTAAAAAAATATGTCGAAACAGTCAATCTGTGAGAGTGCAGCTTTAAGACTCCCAAGGTTTATGTTTTATTTACCTTGATACATATTAACGATTAATTATTCATTTGAGTTATATAATATAACTGATCAATATACTATCACCTTAAATCAAAGTAGATTGAGAGATCATTTATAAAGATACAACGTTTTACTTTAGTTAACCTTGTTATACAATTTGACAGTTATTTAATACCTTCTATATCATTGGTGTGTGATTTAAGATAATTTTACAAAATGCCACAATTTATACATTATGCATCAGAGTTGACATTGATAATTTTATTGAAAATAAATCCCATTAAAATATAATCTTGTGCTTTGTTCATTGAAACGAAAAGGAATTCTGATCGCAAATATTAATGGCTGTCAATAAAAATCACAAAATGAAATTTGATATTTTGATTAAACACGTTTTATTATATTTGAATCAAATGAACATGAATGTAGGCAAAAAAAGTTGAGTCATAAATGATGAGCTGAGTGTAATATATGGAAAAATCCCACGCATGTGTTTAACTTACTTACCTTCACTATCGTATGATAGTGGGGTGATGTGAAGCGATAGTTATGCTTAATGCGTTATGTTTAATGCATTAAACACTGCAATGTTTGCATTTAAATCTGTCAGTAAATTGTTTGATTAGCATTTCCCCAAACATATGAGCAGCTGTAAAATCATTGCCATTAATTTAAAGTGGATTTAGTAATGGTTATAGATTACAAGTGTGTACAAACAAAAACAAATTCATTTGTTGATGTACATATTAATAATCTTTCAGTTTTTTAGTGGTCTACAGTGTATTGTGTAAACTACCTATTAACTGGGTCAGCTACTGTTTATATCTATGGCTTCACTTGATTAAAATCAATAACAGCTAATTGCTGATATACTAAAAGAAATGTATTGGAAATCTGGAGAAAAAATGCCTTCTCATGAGACTAAGTATAATTTTGACCACAAAATATGTTGAAAAGCGTAGGTTAATTAAAAGAAGCAATGTGCTCCCTTCGGAAACAATACATTATCAATTATAAAAGCTTAAGCAATTATTGATTGTCCTTGACTGAGAATTTGCCTAAGTTTTTGCCAGGCCTTACTGTTGCCTATTTTCTCTTGGATGTTATGTCTTTCATAATGTTCTTGCACATAATAACTGAGTTTGAAATGCTATACTATTTCATCCAGAGCTCAAATGTACACAGCATGGAACTGCATTTTACAAATGAGTGCTCAAATAGGCAGTTTATTCACCTTGTTTTACCGTGATTGTGAAAAAGGTTGTTTTATACAGACAAAACTCGAAACTCGCTTTGCCAAACTCTGATATCCCTATTTTCTGGTTATGTCAAACTTTTTAAGAATGTTTTGAGTTCAGTTTCATGTTCTGTTTTTCAGATATATCGATTGTTCTTTATCTCTAAGTAATTCCTGAGGTCCCAAACACTTTGACATAGCGAGTTTAGCCTGTTGTAGTGTACATTATTTACCTTGCTACATTTTTTTCTTATATACACAGTGTTCTCAATAAGAACCGGCTGCCGGCCAAAATGGACGGTTGAACTGGCAATTGGGCCGGTTAAAATTTGGAAAACTAAATGAACTTTAAATAGAATAAGTAGAAGCAGGTCGGTTACTTTACTCTTTGAGACGGTTCAACTGAAACTTATTGAGAACCCTGTATACATTCCTCTCTGCCAGGTGACAAGATGTTGATTTTCGCCAAATGTTATAACTCCATGTACATGAGGGTGACAGGCACATATATGTGATATATTTTTCATAATTTTGTTATTTTCCCTTGCGCAGGTGACACAGTGTTTGACGGTCGCCAGGATATCCGTGAGAAGTATTACTACTCCATGTACGACATGACAGTAAGAGGTAGCTGCTCGTGTTACGGCCATGCTTCCCGATGTGTTCCTGTTGATGGATATAACAATGAAAACAATCTCAATATGGTAATTATGTGTTGCCTTATTATTTGAAACCATCGCATGTTGAGATAGCCATTGCTCAAAGCCGACACTGCACTCTCACAGATTGATTGGTATGACAACTTTTTAATTCCTTGTCTTGGAATGAGCCAATCTTTGCGTAAATGTCTTGAAACCAGTGATATAAGACAGCTGACAAAAGAGAAGATCGAAGTTTATCATATTTGCTTTTGAAAAATGATATTTTATGTCTAAAAGCGTTACTAACACACTGATGCCAAAATGAGCTGATTCTGAGACAAAAACAAAAGAAAAAGGTAAAAACAATCAATTTTTTAGAGAGCAGCTTTAAAGATAAAACGCAACTGAAGTCTTAAATGGTTTAGATTTCAAACAGCAGAGATATCTCCAATCTGTGAATAAGAGCTTCTTATACCACTATGCTACCTTGTATGGTAATATTAATATATTGAATGTGATATTCCCACAGGTAAATGGCATGTGTGAATGTACCCACAACACGAAGGGCCTGAATTGTGAACTGTGTCAGGACTTCTACAACGATAAACCATGGAGACCTGCACAACATTCCGACACCAACGCCTGTCAGAGTAAGATGCTTGTTGTTTGAAGCAAATTTCCGGATCAGTTGATTTTAGTAATCTGAGATTGCTTGCCAAAACTTTGGGAAAAATACATAATTTTAGTGATTGTGTCACAAAAGCCAATAGGGAATATATTTTTTATATCTGTTGGTGTTCTATGATTCACAGTTTTAGAAATGTAAAATCAAATTTTGGGAGAATTTAGATTTTTGAAAAAAAACAACAGCACTACCGTAGATATAAATTTCAAATACCTATTATGAATATATTTTCTTACCCGTAATTGGCTTGCTTTCATTATCTAGGATGTGAGTGTTACAACCATGCTACTGCCTGTCATTTTGATGCGGGTGTATACGAACTGACGGGGCGTGTGAGCGGGGGAGTGTGTGACGACTGTCAGCACAACACGATGGGCCGCAACTGCCAAGAATGTCGGGCTGGCTACTTCCAGGACCCCAACAAGGAGCTGTATGACCCAAATATCTGTCAACGTAAGTCTGACCTTGACCTTCAGTTATCAGGTGTTAGAGTACACCAACAAGGAGCTGTATGACCTAGATATTTGTCAATGTAAGGCTGACCTTGACCTTCAACTATCTGGGTCATAGTACACCAACAAAGAGCTGTTTGACCCAAATATTTGTCAATTTAAGTCTGACCTTGACCTTGAATTATCAGGGCTAGAGATAACTATACCCCAACTATGAGGATAACTTTGTTTTATAGCACCATTTTGATAACGAGAGCTTCTAACAAATTGATATATGTGAACTCTCTGAATATACTAATCCTACTTTTATATCTGTTGAGCCTAAGCTTGTCTTCATAATGTTGAGACCTCGAATGTTTCATATTCCATGTTTATCATTGCAGAGTGTGACTGTGACCCTACCGGTTCCCTGTATGATGGTGAGTGTGAGCGTATGACAGACGAGGAGCTTGGTCTGGAGGCAGGGCGCTGTAACTGTAAGACATATGTGACGGGTCGTAGGTGTGACTCCTGTATAGATGGGTACTGGAACCTCCTCGATGACAACCCTAATGGATGTGAAGGTAATTTCATGTCATTTACAACCTGATTTTCATATTTTTCTGGTTAAATGAATGAGTCTTATATCATTAAGATTATTTCAATGTTCAGGAGTTCGCCAAAATTTTAAAATCAGAAAGTACACATTATATGCTGCTTAACTCAATACGAACAATAACGATACAGAATAAGTCTGTTCTTGTGGATATTATTTTCTACAACAAAAAAACAATAGAAATAGTGGGACAATTATAATGGATCAATCTTTCTTTTGAAAATGATTTCCTTAGAAAATTCTCATAAGTTAAACAAAGTTTTTTTTTCCCACAATTTGAGTAATGGGATCATTCTGATTGGTGAAAATGTGTCATTTTTCCTAAAATGAGGATATCTGCCTAGAAATGATAAAAAAATAGATAGAAAAGATAAAAAGTATGATTTAAAGTGGGTTATTTTGAGTAAACACCAAGTTTTCATACAAAATCATGGGACCCAAAATCATAGGGGCCAAATTTTGTGTGAAAAACAGAGAATTGTATGTTTTAGCATAATGAATTTGGCCAAACATTTTGCCCCCAAATTGGTCAGAAAAAACAAACAATGTAACTATAACATCCCACTTTACTCTATTACAGCCTGCACCTGTGATCCCATGGGAACGCTGGAGAACTTTGGATGTGACCAGTACACAGGCTACTGTACCTGTAAACGTTACATCACCGGCAAGAACTGTGACCAGTGCTATGTAAGTACCGCATGCTGTTATGGTTTAAACTCTAGTATTTCTGCTTTAAAATCTACATACAAGAAACAAAGATTAAATTTCTTTTCATAGATGTGCTATGCCAGGCTAGTAATTAATAATAATAAGAATATTACAGTGGAAACTATAAGACACTGTTTATAGCACAATTGTAAGCTAACCCAATCCACAAAATGAAATAACTTAAATTTATATGACTGTGTCCATTGTTTTTTTTGTGCACCAAATTTAAGTACATACGCATGACTCAAATTCTGTAAATTCCTTGTTTTTCATGGTCAGACACATACAACAGGCTTGTTTGGACCTGCAGTTACACCAAACGTCACTGCTATTATATATTGAAATCAGTCATTGAATCATATTGCTGGAAACAGTATGTTTAATTGTGTCATGGTTTGTCAGTTAGCGCAGTGTTTAGGGCGCTCACTCCTCACTGAGGGGATCTGGGTTAGATACCTGCCCTGGGCGCATGTGAGTTTGGCTAGTGGTCACCAAGTTGGACTTGTGGGTTTTCACTAGGTACTCCAGCTTAAACCATAACACAAGACATAGCTCTTGCTGAACATAGTGCCAACGAGAGTGACTTAGTATAAGTTAATATCACTTTCATCACAATCGTTCTAAAATATATAATGTTTAAACTTATTGATTAATAAATGAGTTCATTTTTCTTGCAGCCTGGGTTCTGGGGAATGAGCAATGACCTGAACGGATGTCGCCCATGTGACTGTGATGTGGGAGGAGCAACGAGTGACGCATGTGATGTCGAGACGGGCCAGTGCACATGTAAAGACAACATCCAGGGGAGACAGTGTCACCAGGTCCAGCCTGGATATTTCTTCACTAGAATGGACTGGTACACTTATGAGGCAGAATTTGCTGAAGGATTTGGGGTGAGTTGATTTAAACCAGTCCACTATCAGTTTTTCTTATTGATTTAACTATGTTTTCTTTCGTAAATATCACAGATTGTCCTTACATTAAATCAATAGAAGTTTCATTGTAATGAGATTTTTAAGGGAAAAATTGCTAAATGTCAACTAAATGTTATATGGTTTGAATACCCTTTATATTGCAGGAAATCTTGTTATCTTAATGTACTGTCCTCTTCCTGTAATTTATACAGTCTGAATTTAATTTGTCTACTATGCAAATATACACATAACATTTGAAGCCTACTCATTGTGTAGTTAATGAGTATGTGTGGAAAAAATGTTCAAACATTAAAACATGAAGTCATAGTAGTATATTTGGCATTCAGTTAAGAGCAGTTAAACTGCATCTTTAACAATGAATATAAAGAAAGTTTTAGGATTTTTTAGTTTTAGTTAGTTGCATTTCCGCACTCTTTATCTTTCTGCAGCCGATTGTTTAAAAGTGGATAATTTTTTGGATTGGTCAAAGTTAGCTGAAAAGTTTATTGATTGGTCAATATTTATCCAATAATCACTAATAACCAATCAAATCATTTAAATGTGTTAAGGCCTAAAAAAAAATATGTCCGTTTTGGGTAACCCTACCCTACCTATAAAAATTCGCCGACCCTAACTATTTTTTTCCGTTTCTGGGCAAAAAAAATATTCGTTAGCGAATAGAGAGTTACAAAGGGCGGATAAATGGAGATTTTAATCAGAATTATTGTTTATATGATAAAACAAAGTCAGGCAATGACAGTAATGTAGGAAAGACTGTCATGTGCAAGAAAACACTCTGAACTTACGACAGATTTTGAAAAAAAATTAAAAAAATCCCTGCCTACCCTACCTTGAAATTTTGGGAAGATTACCCTAAACAAACAATTTTTATTTTGGCCCAACTAACAAATATATAACGGCCCTGTAGACACCTTAACCAATTTTAATTCAATTGACTGTTGTTCTTGATCTTACTTTATATCATAGTGACAATTAATCAAATTGCCTATTTTACAATTACAGAACACACGTGTTTATATCCGTGAGCTAATTCCGGACTACCGTAGCTGGACGGGGCCGGGCTACATGCGGGTGATCGAGGGTGATGCCATTCTGTTCTCCGATATCTCCGTAGACTTCCCCATGTACTATGACATTGTCATCAGATACGACCAGAGGGTAAGGGATATATCATCAGATTTGAATGTTTCCATTATGGTTAGTCTACATGTATGTTGAGTCAACAATTTTGACTATTGTTTCAGCTCGTTAGATTAACTAATCTGTACACTCATAAGTTTATGTAATAAAGAAGTTATGTGTTATCAAATAACAGAGATTGTTTCAATCATTTTGTTTTTAGAATAAAATGATAGAATCAACAGAAGTTTACAGCAATGCACTTTCAGATGTATATAACAATGACAATGTTGAGTGTGAGAGGGGTCTACTGGTATAGGTGTCCGCCTCTCGCCAAACTTGGCAAAGAGGTCCTGTGTATGATCCCCACTAGGGTTACTTTCTCATCTCTTTCAAAAAGCATACAGTACTGGTTTCTGCCTAAGAAACAGACTTGAGACTTAAAATAAAAGCTAAAATAAATTAAAATATACTTATGACAATGTGCATTTTTAATTTGATAAAAAGCCATTTAGTACTAGTCTTATAATGTGTATTAACTAATTGAATTGTTTGTTAGTTGCTTACATGTTAAGGTAAGAATCAATGTTAAATGTTAAATGTTGGTGATCAATGTTAATTGTTTGTTTCCTTTTGTGACTATTACTATGTTAACTTGGGATTTATTTATCGATTGTTCGACCTTTTCCTGCTGGGAAGAAGGTTTGCTTTTCATCTTCCATACTTTCACTTTATCTTAAAATTGTATATTCATCACCCCAACGTTAAAAAGGTCCCAACATATATTTCAGACTATAAAAATGACTTGTCAAGCTTGGACTATTTATAACTAATTCTCATCTACTTTTGTTAATGGGAATTACTGGAGTTGCTTTGTCATTGTCGGAGTAAACCATTTACATTCTTATATATTACATAATTATATTTCTGACACAGTTGTACTTAGGTATGCGTTATCAAATTCAGAAGATTTTTGTAATCTCCCACAGATAAACTTAGATCTGAACTATTTATATTAGGTCTTATTAATTGACATCTAGGGCATTTTTTGTTGTATATTTATTTCTAGATATCAATTGAAGAAAAAAAAATACAAAAAGATCTAAATTTCTGTGATTGATTAAGGGCATTATTTTAAAGCAAATTGTCTTTTCTTCATACGTTTTTTACTTGTATGTTAAAATGGAGAATGCTTGTTTGATATTCAAAAAAGCCTGCACATAGAATGTCTGTTGATCTCTTTATTACAACTATTTTCCTTTTTTTGCTACCAGATGACAGAGAAGTGGGATGATGTTCGTGTACGAGTGATTCGTCCAGACATTGTCGACAGGGACGGACCGTGTGCCAATGCCATTCCTCAAGATGATGATAAGGCTGTCATGTTGCAACAGAGTAGGTTTTGAGCTTGTCTAAGACAAAATGTCCTTGGGCCGATTTCTGGAAACTATTTAACTCCTTTATATCAGGATTAAACTAAACTCACTACTTTTTTCCTTCTGTAAATTAAGTTATATTCACTTAATTGAATATTTATTGCACTTTTAATGGGAAATACATGTCTGATTATCACGATAAACTTATTTTTATTTGATGAAATTAAGGAAAAGTAAGAAAATTTGCTGAACCAAAAAAGTTACTTAAGCATATTCAGCTGAATCTTTTTCGAGAAATTGGTCCCTGGTTCTGTTAAAGTATTGGTGTTGTCATTGATGTCACTGACTTTGTCATTGGCATCATCAGCGTGCAATAGCTTTACCTCTGCTATTACTCATGAATCAAAACTTGGTACACATGTTGACATTACAAACATGTACAGCAAGGGCCGTAACTCTGTCTTAATTATTGTTGAGTTATTTCCCTTTTATAATTGAAAATGGAACAACCGAAAAAATTTGGTGTTTGTTCACGGCACTTTTGTTGTTCAACATGTTAATGTTCAGCGAAACTCCATTATCAATATACCATTTGATATCCTTTAAAATAATTTTAAATGACTTTGGTCAGTTGCTTTTTGTTGTTTATTAATGGCATTCATCGTTCAGGATGCCAATTATGCCTTCAACAAAGTAATAATTGTGTTGATGCTGTTTGTAAAACTAGAATTGAAAAATAGCGTACATGTTTTGGGAAGGAAAGAATTTACAAACATGTTGACATTCTATTTAAAGTTTTTTTGTATATGACATATTTATGATAAATTGACGTCCCTTTTAAATTCACTTGACACATTGAATTTCTCATATGGAGACCATATAACCTATTATTCATAAGACATACAACTGCTTATAAAGTGTTCTGGAAAAGTTATTCAAATGTAAACACTGTCTTTCCAGGTTCTAGGTTTGTGACTGTGGAGCCCTCTGTCTGCCTGGAGAGTGGGCAAAACTACAGCATCCGGATCGAGTTCAGCCGATACAAGAGTGACCGACAAACCCCAGACGCAACTGTCCTTATTGATAGTGTGAGTTCATATCAAGTTATGTGGGTAAAATAGCGTTGTTTTAAAACAGTATCATTAGTAATCACCCTTCAAAAATCTTTCGTTGATCACTTGCATTGTAATTTAATTAAAAAAATTCTATTTAGATATAGATGGCATCACTTCAAAATGCCGACGCTTTATATTTTATGTTGTTGTTTTTTTACATCACAATAATCCTAAAGAGTCGCATCTTTCTGCAAAAATGCCAAGTAAATAGACCCATGAGAAAACGGTGTTGTATCATGTGATCAAAATGTCGAGCAATGATTGGACATCTCACAGAGAAGCAAAAATATCGAACCTTCAGAAATTGTAACTACAATAAATTGAGACTTGTGCATTTTGTAAAAAAATGTGTGATCAAATTACCAATATTGAATACTAAAATCGTAGCTACTGAAAACCTGGGATATTGCAGCTTTGACATTTGGAAGTGAGGCCATCGATAAGTTTCATACACCACTTACAGACTTGCTTATGTCTGTTCTGGCTTGTCTTGTTACTGTTCGAAATAGGTATGTGCTTCAAATGTTGCCCATACTTATATACCTCGTCTGCTCTCACTGGCCACATTTAAGCATTGTTTAACGTCAGCAATCATGGTTTGTAAGTAAGTTTCATTTGCAACTTTATAAGGCCTTTTAATGATAAGGCAAATAATCACTATTTCAGATCATCCTGGTCCCTAACACGGAAAGCATCCCGATCTTCCTTGGTCCCGGGCTCCCCGATTACATGAAGAACGAGTACCTGCGTTACCGATGTCGTGAACTCCAGTTGCACGTGCACCAGCCAGAACTGCCAGATCTCTGCAAGAAGCATGTATTCTCCATCTCCGGCATTATCCACCATAGGGCACTAGGTATGCTGTTGGGATGCTCATGTTATCTACCTCCTATTTGAATGTTACTGTCTTTAGGTTTTTAGCAAAGTTTTTAAAAGGACAGGGTGTTGGAGGAAAGGGACAGGGTGTTGGAGAGGGTGCTGGAGGAAAGGGACAGGGTGTTGGAGGAAAGGGACAGGGTGCTGGAGGAAAGGGACAGGGTGCTGGAGGAAAGGGACAGGGTGCTGGAGGAAAGGGACAGGGTGCTGGAGGAAAGGGACAGGGTGTTGGAGGAAAGGGACAGGGTGCTGGAGGAAAGGGACAGGGTGCTGGAGGAAAGGGACAGGGTGTTGGAGGAAAGGGACAGGGTGTTGGAGGAAAGGGACAGGGTGCTGGAGGAAAGGGACAGGGTGCTGGAGGAAAGGGACAGGGTGCTGGAGGAAAGGGACAGGGTGCTGGAGGAAAGTGACAGGGTGTTGGAGGAAAGGGACAGGGTGCTGGAGGAAAGGGACAGGGTGCTGGAGGACAAAAGGGCACATTGTATTGGGCAGTGAATAATCAAAGCATTGTGAATATCATAGAAAATGTTAGAAGTTATGCTTATTTGAAGTAATATTAGGTTTTAACTACTAAATATATAAAATTTATTTGAATTCATATATATATTTCAATTATAAATCAAAACAAGAGAAACATTTGATTATCTAAAGCATTTATTTCTTTGTGGCAGGAGGGTGCACATTCTGGTCTCCATGCAGCACCCTTTCATATCCCTCTAGCTAAAACCCTATGTATTTCAAAAAGTATTATCTATTGTTCACTTTTATATCCATATCATCAATTTGAAGTTGTTAACCCAATTACTCTCCAATGCCTACTTACACATATTTTAGATTGTGACTGTAACCTTACTGGTTCCCTATATTTCAGATTGTGAGTGTAACCTGACTGGTTCCCTATATTTCAGATTGTGACTGTAACCTGACTGGTTCCCTATATTTCAGATTGTGACTGTAACCTGAATGGTTCCCTGTGACCTGACTGGTTCCCTATATTTCAGATTGTGACTGACCTGACTGGTTCCCTATATTTCAGATTGTGACTGTAACCTGACTGGTTCCCTGTATTTCAGATTGTGACTGTAACCTGACTTGTTCCCTGTATTTTAGATTGTGACTGTAACCTGACTGGTTCCCTGTATTTCAGATTGTGACTGTGTCCTGACTGGTTCCCTGTATTTCAGATTGTGACCGTGACCTGACTGGTTCCCTATATTTCAGATTGTGACTGTGACCTGACTGGTTCTCTGTATTTCAGATTGTGACTGTGACCTGACTGATTCCCTGTATTTCAGATTGTGAGTGTGACCTGACTGGTTCTCTGTATTTCAGATTGTGACTGTAACCTGACTGTTTTTCTGTATTTCAGATTTTGACTGTGACCTGACTGATTCCCTGTATTTCAGATTGTGACTGTGACCTGACAGGTTCTCTGAGTTTTGAGTGTGACCCAGTGGGAGGCCAGTGTCAGTGTAAGGAACACGTGGTGGGACGTCGTTGTGACCAGTGTGCTCCGGGCACTTATGGATTCGGACCAAATGGATGCACACGTAAGTACCGTGTGAGCCTTATTCCATCTCATACTGTTAAAAAACTAAATTATACGAAGGGTCCTCTGTATTCGTGAATATGTGTATCAGTGAGTTCCAATTGATAACAAAATGTATACTATTACAAAAAAAAAAAAAAGTGTATTATAAAAGTAGAGTCAAACTCTGTTGGCTCGAACTAGATGTTAAGAACCGATTTCTTTATACTGAAGTTAATCATTCCCTTTTGGCTCTAATTTAACAAGGCTGGAGGGATATTCGCGTCTTCCTGGGAGTTGAGCCAATGGGGTTCGACTGTACTCTAATGCTGTGTGGGGAATTAAGTTGTTTTAACATGGGTATGTTTATAACATTTTCTCATGGCAATGTCTTAATTTTGCAGCTTGTAATTGCCATGCAATTGGAGCCAGAGATAACTTCTGTGACATTGAGACCGGTCAGTGTTTGTGTATCCCCAATGTTCACAAGCGAATCTGCGAGGAATGTGAACCTGGTTACTATGGTTTCCCGTACTGCCGAGCATGTGATTGTAACGGGAATGCTGAAACCTGTGATAACCTGACTGGAGAGTGTATTTCCTGCACAGACAACACAACAGGGGCTCACTGTGAAAGGTGAGTGATGTTTTATTTTTAAAGATGCCTGTACATTAAGGTTTTAACACATGTGGAATCATATGGATACATATATATCAGTAGTAACATTTCCAGATATATTTATCTCAAATAAAAGAATGAGTTGGGCTAAATTACCCGCCCTGGCATTGGCCCCTGCGTTGTCGATAGCGTCCAGTTAAAATTTAGGGGCAAATTGGCATTTTTAACTCAACTAATCAAAGAAAAGGAGGCTATTATACTCGCAACGGCATCGGTGTCTGCGTTAGCTTCAGGTTAAAGTTTAAGGGAAAGTTGGCATTTTCATTTATAACTCCAATACCCTTCATTCAATTAAATTAATAATTCACATAGTTGTTCTGACAGGACCATTACACAATGAGGTTACATAACTCCATATTATCCTTAATACAAATTATGGCCTTTGTTTCTTTTTTCTTTAATTTTTGTTTCTTGATTGTTTTTGAAAGGCACATATAACATCATTAATGCATTAATATCCAGCGTTCTCAATAAGAACTGGCTGCCTGCCAAAAGGGACAGTTCACATGGCAATTGGGCCAGTTCAAATCTGAAAAAATAAATTAATTTTAAGTAGAATAAGTAGTAGCCTGTCGGTTAGTTTACTAATTGAGACGGTTAAACCGAAACTTATTGAGAACCCTGAATATCTAAGATAAAGCAGCGTATAGTCAAGAATGCTACCCTACCTCAGCACATGTTCATATTCATGTACATATACAGAATGAGTTATAAAAAGAATCAACCAAAATATATTTCCATATAATGAAAATAACTGTCATTCAAACAATCAATACTTTATTGCCATGCAGATGTCTGGCTGGTTTCTATGGCGACCCACGGATGGATGTGGGTGAGCCATGTCGTGCCTGTATGTGCCCTGGCGGTCCGTACAGCAATGCCCAGCATGCCGATACTTGTTACTACGACCCTAGACTGGAATACGTTGTCTGTGAATGTGACATTGGCTACAAAGGTAGGGCTTAGAGAAGCAACACATTGATTTTATTTAATGCAATCCAGACAATTGGAAATTCTGATTAAGTTATATATGTATATATAATTTATTTATTGTGAGTTGGGAGATTGTGAAAATAATTCTGGAAAAAGAATCAATTCTATAGGGATAAAAAGAAATGATTGAAATAGAGAGTTTGTTTAAAAATGGTAAAATACAGAAAGTGTTTTAAGGATAATACAACTTCATCAAATTAAAATGCAGTGGAACCATGTTGGGTCGAAACTCCCAGGGACCAGAGAAAATGTGTTGAGCCTCGGAAAATTTGAGCCAAACGGGAATGTTTACCTGCAGTTTTTTTAGAAATAGGTCCTTCAAATCTAGTTCAAGCCAGTGAGGATTTCGAGCCAAGTGAGTTCGAGTATGGGTTTTGACTGTATTACAGTAATGCTTTGTAACAACCACAACTGCTTGTTATTTCAGGGCCTGACTGCGGTGTATGTGATGAGAACTACTTTGGAAATCCTCAAGACGACAACGGTACATGTGGGATGTGTGAATGTAGCGGAAATATTGACCCAGATGATATCGGGAACTGCGACCACGAGACAGGGGAATGCCTCAAGTGTCTATTCAACACCGAGGGCTTCAACTGTGAGAAATGTGAAGCCGGTTACTACGGCGATGCACTCACTCAAAATTGTATCGGTGAGTAGCATTTGTGGACAGTTTTGTCTCCAGAGAAGGCTGTAGTTGAATTGACTGATCTTTTAACAATTCCAATAGCAGAGGCGGACAGTTTTGTCTTCAGAGAAGGCTTTAGTTTAATTGACTGGTCTTTAAAAAATTGTTGAGTAGCAGAGATGAGTTTTGTCTTCAGAGAAGGCTGAAGTTGAATTGACTGTGTTCTTTTTACAATTGTTGAGTAGCAGAGGAGGATAGTTTTGTCTTCAGAGAAGGCTGAAGTTGAATTGACTGGTCTTTTAACACTTGTTGAGTAGCAGTGGTGGACAGATTCATCTTCATAGAAGGCTGTAGTTGAGTCAACTGGTCTTTCAACAATCTGTCGTTATGCTACATGTATCTTAAACCAATTCATGAATTGTCAGGAACATGAAAGTTATCTATTTAAATAGATACACTGATCCTGTTGAATATTTTGCTATCTTAACAAATTCTGTTCAAAATCCAATTATAAGAAATATCGTCTTGAAAGCGTCTGATGGTTTATTCCAGAGTGTGTCTGCAACCCTATTGGCACAAACAAGTCAGCTGGAGATTGTGACCGAGTGTCAGGGCAGTGCCCATGCCTGCCCAACGTCGTGGGTCAGAAGTGTGACATGTCTGCCCCAGGATTCTGGAACATGACTGAGAAAATCGGGGCCATCACATGTGCCTGCGACCCAGACGGAAGCTTTGGCTTTGAGTGTAATGAGGTATGTCGTTTGTTTGATTGTCTGTGTGAAATGATATCATAATTATGATGAAATAGACAATTTCTTTGCAAGCCATCTTAAGGCTGTATAGGAACTGAACAGCCAGCACTTAAAGCTGCACTCTCAAAGATTGATTGTTATGACAAGTTTTTGTTTTATTTTATTTTTGAATTAAGCCTTTTTTGGGGGGTAAATGTCTGGAAGCCAGTGATTGATGAAAAAAGGTCAGATCGAAGTTTATCATATTTAAGTTAAAAAACGGATGTTTTATGGCTAAAACATTACTAACACCTGAAGTAAAATGAATGTTTCGGCAGTTTACCAAACAAATGACATCTGTTCTTTTGTGAATTATCTTATATGAATAAATTGAAGGCACTGATGCATAAATCAGCCAATTCTGATACAATTTCTTAAAAAGTATACAAACTGACAATCTGTGAGAATGCAGCTTCAAACCCTCGGTTTCTGTATCCTGATACATAACAAAATATGCAATTATAATCCAGGCTGAACTAAAATAAATCAGATCATCATAATAATAAATTTCAAGAAGCCTCCTGGTCATATATGTATGACCCTAACCTTTCAAATACTTACCCCTATTCTTTCAAATAATGACTTGTTTCTCATCCACAGTTCACGGGCCAGTGTGACTGCTTGATGGGGCGTGGTGGGCGCACGTGTAGTGAGTGTGAGGACCTGTTTTGGGGAGAACCCACTGAGGAGTGCTACCGTTAGTGTCACATATATTTATAAGGGAACCTTTGAAACCATGTGCATTCTTAATGCAATATAAATGTTCATAATACAATTTTGAATTGAAATTTCATGTCAGATTATGGAAAGTGATTTTTAAATTGAAGATAAAAGATCCAGATAAAAATGTTTACAAAAAGTTTTTAAGGTCAGAAGAAACATTAATTTATTAAAAATGCTTTCTTAATTTTTATTATTGCAATTTTATTTTATATATTTTGGCTCTCCATAATCGTTACATGCATTGTATGTTATTTAGTATATACAAATTTATTTTAGCTTGATTGTGACAAAAGTTGATAGCTTATAGAACCACTCTTGAGTATGTTTCCTGGGAAGAATCCAGTACTGTGTCCTTTTTTAAGAAGCCATGAGAAAGTACCTTTAGTGGGGATGGAACCCACTAACGCTTGGGTGAGAGACGGACCACTCCCACCCCTATGTAATTTATTCTGCTGAATATAGAATATAGCTGTATTTAATCTTCCAGCATGTGAGTGTGATGAACAAGGCTCAGCGCAGGCCCAGTGTGACCGCAAAACCGGCCAGTGTGTGTGTAAGGTGGGAATCAGTGGCTACAAGTGTGACCGATGTGACCGGGGAACCACCGGGGAGCTGCCCAACTGTGTGCCCTGCGGAGATTGCTTTGACAACTGGGATAGGGTTGTCAGGGACCTTAGGGGTGCGTAATGACTTTTTGTCTTTTTTATTATATGAAAATATACAAGTGGCAACATAAATATTTCATTCTAAATATTTAAGAATTTGATCAGAAACTAAACGCTTATCAAGATCATCTTCTTGTAAAATTATTGTTTATGATTTTGTTTAAGAAAGTTTCCAACAATAATTATAATCCATTGGCTAAAATTTCAAAACAGTGAAAAATATGGAAATGTTATTTCACAATTTAAATAGTGAAATATCATTTTTATTTCACTGATTAATCTCTACAAACCACTGGAAAGCATATAAAAAATGTTCACTTTACCACTGTGAATAACTGAAAATGATATTTTCTTCCAGACCAGACTAGCTCACTGGTAAGCCAGGCTGAGAATATCGCCATTGAGGGTGCGGCCGGGGCGTTTGACAAGGAGTTCCGTGTGATGGAAGACAACCTGGCTGAGATACGAAGAATCGTGGAGGGTGCAGGCGTATCTTCTTATGACGTTGAGGAGTTACAGATGATGATTAAAACCATGAGGTAAATGAGGCGTGAATTTCAATTTATAGAGACATGTTTCATTTGTATTGAAACTCAACTGATTTGGAATTTGTATCTTTTTTTTAAACTAAGCTGAATAACTAAATATTGAGCCAACATGAAGCTGGTAATAATATTTTTTATGAATTAAATTAAAAAACATAAGATTAGCTTTGAACTAGTTTCAAGTCAAATTTAAAACAGTTTAAAGTCCTAGTGCATTTTAAATAGAAAATAAAATTTGAATTTATTATAGTTTGTTATGCCCCCACAAAGTGGCGGCATATAGGGTTGCCCTTGTCCGTACGTACGTCTGTCTGTCTGTACGTACGTACGTCCCGAAGATTGTTTCCGATCTAATTCTTGAAAACCGTTTGTCCAATCCTCACCAAACTTTAAACACATGTTTGTGACCATAATATCTTGATCAAGTTCGATAGTCATGGAAATCGCTTTAGTCATTTAGGAGTTACGGCCCTTTTTTGCCAAAAATACTTCAAAAATATATGTTTCCAATCTAATTCTTGAAAACTGTTTGTCCAATCCTCACCAAACTTTAAACACATGTTTGTGACCATAATATCTTGATCAAGTTCGATAGTCATGGAAATCACTTTTTTATAATGCCTTAAGAACAAGCTTAAAATTTGCTATATTTTATGGTATGAAAGAGAATTATGATATTTTGTTTATCTATGATATTTTGTTTAATATTATGCCTTAAGAACTTACTATATTTGCTAATAAATTTATGCCCCTCCCCTGTGCAGGGAGAACCTGACTGCCAACATCGAGGACCTGGATACCATGGATGAGAACCTCCAGACCACTATGGGTCGTATACAGGAGGGAAACAGTCGCATATCTGCCCTACAGCTAGGTGTAGAGGAACTCAACAAGAAGGCCGAGTTGCTCCGGAAAAATGCTAGCGATATACAGGCTCAAGACGTTGAAGGTATTGTAGAGACTTGCAACATTTTGAAGAAATGTACGGATTAATGAGTTCAATGCTTATGTTAAAGCTGCTCTCTAACAGATGGACTGTTTTGACAACTTTTATATGTTTTATCTTAGAATGTCAAATTTTTGCACAAATGTCTGATAACCAGTGATATAAGACTGCTGAATAAGGATCAGATCACTGTTTGTTTTATGTTGAAATACTCATTTTTCATAATGCGTTAGTAACACTTTTAGCCACAAATCTTCACTTTTGAAATGCAAAAACTGCGATCTGATATTTTGTCACCAGTCTTATAACAATTGTTTCTAGATATTGACACAAAAATTGGTTCATTCCAAGGCCAAAAAATTAAAAGGTTGTCATAAGGGTCAATTTGTAGGAGTGCAGGTTTAAGATCTCATGAAAAAATCCTGAAAATAATGAGTTATTTATTTTATTACTTGTAGTGAAATACATAACACTATAAGATTTAGAACAGAGAAATTATTTTTTATCAGATGATTTTTAAATCACAGAAAAAATAAATAAAAATAAATATATGTATGAAATACTTATATTAAATTAAAATAAATATATGTATGAAATACTTATATTGTTCACAGTCCGATTTCTAAAACCTAGTTAACTTTGACATTATTATATATCAATTGATGTTTAAATAACTAAAAAAAAACAAAAAAAAACTTAAAAGCTTATATTGTTCACAGTCTGATTTCTTAAACCTAGTTAAATTTGACATTATTATATATGAATTGCTGAAAATTACTAAAATAAAAATGACTTAATTACTCATATTTTTCACAGTCTGATTTCTAAAACCTAGTTAAATTTGAATTAATTATATATCAATAGATGGTTAAATAACTAAAAAAAAATGACTTAAATACTTATATTTTTCACAGACCGATTTCTTAACATTGTTGAATTTTACCCATCCAGGTGCAATCAACATCACACGAGAGGCTGAACAGAGGTCCCTGCAGGCACAGAGTGTAGTGGATGGCACCAACAAGTACCTAGAGGACTCTGCCGCTGTTCGTGGCCGTGTAGAGAAAATCCTGGAAGACAACTTAAGGGACTTCAACACAAGTATTGAGAACAACCAGGAGGCCCTAAGAGAGCTTGACGACAAAGTGTCTATGCTCAGTGATATGCTCCCGGAAATTAATGGCAAAGTAAGTATGGGATACTGGATGGTGAAAATGTGTATCTGCTGTGGTAATTAAATACAGTTGAAATCCGATGGCTCAAATTTGCTTGGCTCAAATTCCTCGTTGGCTCAAACTAGATGTAAAGGACCGATTTCTTTACACTGTAGGTAAATGTTTCCGCTTGGCTCTAATTTTCAAAGGCTCGAGGTATTTCCACCGGTCCCTAGGAGTTCAAGCGAACAGGGTTCAACTGTACACACAAAGTTAATTAAATAAACACAAACTTTAATGGTTTGATTACTGTTGTCATTTTATCGAATAAGCACCATTGATACCAGTACATCATGTTGAAAATATTTCAGAATTTTGCTTAATGAAGTGTTTAAAGCCATATTTTTATCTTTTTCTGCAGGTGTGTGATCGTTCAGGTGACCCATGTGATGATGTGTGTGGCGGGGGTGGGTGTGGCTCTTGTGGAGGGCCCAGCTGTGAAAAAGGGGCTGTTACCAGGGCAGATAATGCCCTGGACCTGGCCATGAAGGCAGAAACTCTCCTGAATGTAAAGGAAAACAATGCTCAAGGACTTGCAACAAATGTAAGTGTTGAACCCACATTGTATTGAATTGATCAGAATTTTGATTTAATTTTACAACAACTTCCAAATTTGATTGTTGCTGTTTTAATTCTGTATTGTTAATATTATTGTTAATTTTATTTTATCACCAATACATTTTGGGTTCATAAATTGGACACAGGCGTTAAATTTGACATCAATGCATCATGTTTATAAAGGCAAACACAGTATATGAGATTCACATTACATTTCTAAGAAGCCCCTCTCTCTGTCCAGGTTTCCCGTGCCCATGACCTTTCCCAGATGGCCAAAATGGAGGCCCAGATGGCATTTGCTGAGGCGTCGAAGGCCAAGACGGCCTCAGAGGACACGAGAGCTGACCTAGAGAAACTCCTGACTGATGTGAGAGATTTCCTGCAGCTGAATGGGGCAGAACCAAAAAACATAGAGGCTGTGAGTATTGAACACTCTCTGGATTATGCGTATGACCTCGTTGAAAGAGTTTAAAGGTTCATTGTGATCAATTTTTGACCGTCGTCCCATCATAAACCTTTGCTAGTCTATGTCTTGTGTATGTTTTTCCGAAATAAATCAGACATAAATTGTCAGTGTTTAAGTAAATGTGTGCCATTTTCATTCAAACTTGCCATGCCTGTCTAGCAAAATATTTACTCAAGTACTTCTCTAAGGCCGAAGTAAATTTTTTATTTGGATCGGGTTACTTGACCCTACCTACAAAATAGGCGCTGACCTCACCGTTTTTAGTCATTTGTTCATTTAAAAAAATATCAGTTGTTAAGTTTTGTGTTTTAATATATAGTTTAAAAACTTTTAAGCTCAATACCAAAGATTACTTTATCACCACTCTCCAATAATGACAATAACGTTCTTAAATAAAGCTTTTTGGAAATGGATGTAACCCTAACCAAACCATTATTTTATTTGGCCCAACACATTTGTTTCAGACCGCGAATGAGGTACTGGCTATGACAATCTCGCTACAGCCTGAGCAGGTGATCCAACTTGCCCAGGAGATTAACCAGACAATCCAGGGTCTACAGAACATCGACAACATCCTTGATGACACACGTGAGGACCTCGGCACTGCTGAGAAGCTCAAAGAGAGAGCAGAAAATGCCTCGTAAGTGATATGTGTAATTTATTTTTAGCTCGACAATTCAAAGAATAAGGATAGCTATACTACTCATCCTAGCTTTGGCATCAGACCTTGATTAAGGTTTGCATGTAAGCAATTTCAAGTCATTATCTCGGCAAATACATCATGTATTGCATTAAAACAAAGATATATCCAACCTGATTAATTTATGAAGTGAGATAATGCAAATGAATATTATGCAAAAAAATGGGCCTTTATTATTTGACTAAGAAATTCTGCTTAATGTTTTGCATGTAATCGCATTAAAGTTAATATATCTCGGCAAATACATCATGTATTGCATTGAAACTTTAGACATGTGTTCCCAACTATCCAACTTATTTAGTTAATGAAGTTAGATAACTCTATCTTAAATTTAATATGAAAAATGGGCCGTTATTTTTCCTCTAAGCAGCTCTGGTTAATGTTTTAAGGTATTGTCAGCACAAATAGGTTAATATCTCAACAACTACTTGATGTATTGCATCGAGACTTGATACAACAGTTCTCAGTTAGATAACTCTATACACATAACGGTTACTTTATTTAACCTAATGCCTTTGTATGTTACTGATACTGATTGGCACCAAAATTTTTTTTCTGTAATGAATTTCAGAACAATTATTTAATAAAATGTTTTACTCTTTGATATTATAATTGTAAAAATAATACCAAAATGTAAAAAAAAATTGAGTCGGAGACCGGGTTCGAACAGGTGTCGCCAAAATTTCAGTTCAGTGTTGTATCCACTGTGCTACAAAGGCTTACCCTAAACAGTAGGGATATTTAAGCTATATACCTGACTTAGTAATATCACGTGATAACATCGACTAGCCAATCATGCATAAGGAATGAATTCTACTAGGTAGGCATACCTAGTAATCTTTTTTAATGGAAAAATACGTAAAAGCTGCGAAAGATAAATTAATTGTAAGCTATGTGGTACTTCAGTTAGTAAGTTTCAATGCATTGTACACATAGATAGCAAGTTTATATCAGTTTTTGACAATTTTCTCTTTTTTTTCCCTATTTCATCATACAGAGTACAGCCCCTTTAAGACTTCAATTTATCTGTAAAGCATATCAGAACTTGTAGTATGTACAAAAAAATTATTTCTTTGACATGCAGAAAGGCAGCAGCAGCCATCTTGGACATAGCCCAGGGTGTTTTGAAGGCACTGAACGGCTCAAAGGAGGCTCAAGACAAGGCTAAGATGGCCATCGACCAAGCCGACAGTGACATCAGCGATGCCCAAACCGATCTTACACAGGTAACTTGGAAAAAACAAGGAAAATGTGTCTAATCTTTTGCTGTGTATGCTTTTATGACAGATATATTTCTGAAATAACATAAATAATTGTTTTCCTTGTATTTGATTTACCCGCTTTCATGTCAAATTATTGCCGAATTATTATCGAATGAGTAACTAGGATTGGTATTAAGCTGGTTTACTGGTTCAGGGAGGATAATATTCAGGATTAATCCAAAAATCAGGATTGAGAGCTTTCATTATGTCTCCCCGATTCATGGGAAGTCATATTGTTTTTGCCCTGTCCGTCAGTCCGTCCGTCAGTCCGTACATCACACTTCGTTTCCACTGAATAACTATAGAACACTTAGACCCAGGAACTTCATACTTGGTATGCTTTCGGTTTGTATGTATCCCCTTAATTTTCCCTTCAGATCGAGTCAGAAACTACGGCCGCAGAGGAGAAGTCTAAGAACACGATGGACAAGGTGGATACGTTGCGGGAGAACCTGGATGGGCTACAGACAAAGATTACCGAGAATGAGTTCAAGGTGAAAAATGCCGAGGACACAGCTAATGAGGCAGAAAACCTCGCTAACCAGGCATCTACGGTAAGGAAATTGTTTAGTACAGTGTTGTAGCACTTAACATGTAGGGACCCTCGTATTAAGGATCGTATGATGACTTTTTTTGAATCAGTATCCCAGAGAAAGAACGATATATATTTTAATACAAAATCTAAGAATGAAGTTGTAAGAGCTAGAGTATTAAAATTTGTTAAGTAAAACTTTCAATTCAATTTGTGGAAATATTATTGAGTTGATTTTATGATATGTTGTCAAATATGTCATTAAGTGGCCTTGTAGTGTCCATTTTGGGCCGAAATTGAAAACCCCACATATTTTTCGGTCCAAATTTTAAGCCATTTTCTGTAACTGCAACCGGTCCGGCAAAGTCAAAATCAGTTCAGACCGGTAAATTGCCGGTTTTTAGAAGCCCTGAATATATGTGTAAAACTGCTTGATATGCTATCATAGGATGGAATGCAATCAAATGTCTTCATCAACCCACAACATTATCTCGAGAAATAAACTAAGTTTGAAACTGAAAACATAAAATATAATTAGTTAGTTTAAAAAATATCTATTTTCATGAAAATATATTGAAAATATATATAACATAAATGATATTGTAATGATTGAGTAGGAATAGCTAAAAGGTTATATTTTGACATCTGGTCCTCTATCAAATGAATTATAATAATAAGTTGTTTATTTAATGATTTTTGTGAAGTTTAATGAATTATAGTGTAATCAAAATAAAATTTCATCAAATTTTCACCTTTTTTTTCTGTTTGTTTATCAATATGATGCGGAAATGATTTAGACCACATGATAAATTTTTTTTATCACTGGATTGGAAATTCAATTCTCTACAAACTTTACAAAGCTCACTTATTGATTAAACCAAAAGAAATACCAAGAAAATAGGTTTGTAATACATTAGGGTCAATATTCCAATAATGACCAATATATACGGGTACTGATATGTACTGATAAGCCATACACTGGCAGGCCTATTATGGCTTGTTTTGACATGAAGAAAATGGTTAATTGATTTCACCATATTAGTCATACACTTTTCGTGCTAGCACTGCCACTGTATAATGAGGTTTTCCCTGTTATTTCAAAACTTATTACATTTTATATAATGATAGATTTTTTTATTTGATTTTCAGAAAGCACAAAGTCTTGAAGATCAGTACCCAGATGTTTTGAATAAACTGAACGACAAATACAACTCGACTGCTGATGCCAAGAGCAGGGTGGAGAATCTGAGAAAGCGTGCCGATGACCTGGCCACAGAATCTACTGCCAAACTGAAGAAATTAAGAGGTGTGTATGCCTTTAACAAAGCATGAAATGGACACGAATAACTGTAAAATTTTAATTTAGTAGTTTTGTTGGTCAATTTTAATTAATGAAAACTAAAAACATTTGCAATGCATGTATTTTAAGGAAATAGAGATCCTTTTTAATACCAGACTCCCAAGAGATTTCTTTTAAAAGTTACCATTTACCGGTATGAATGCTTATAAATTGTGTTAATATTGTATATTTTTGCAATGTCTAAGACTGATTTCTCTTTATTTCCAGATATGAATACGGAGTTTGAGAATTATGAACAGCAGCTTGTTAAGCTAACCAGTCGTATAGATGAATATAATGCTAATATGACCAAATACTTGGAGGCTATTCAACAGAAGGCCAATGACTATAGAACATGTACAACATAGTTACGTATAGGGCATTAGTTATAAAGCTGACTTTCACTGAGGACAATTGCAATATTTGATCTGTTTTGTGTGTAAATTGATTTTGTGCGACGTATTTTGGATGTCGGCTGACTGACAGATTCACTACAGCTGTGAATCGCCTCTCGACTTTTTCTTGAATTAATTTCATTTTTGTTGTTCAAGAGATTGTGTTTCCAAAGCAAAGGAATGTCCGGACCAAAGAAACTCTGATATGTAATGTACAGTGAAAACCAAACAATGTATAAATATCTACTTAATGGATCGAAATAATAGACAAGTAAGCCAACACCTTATGGAAGGATAATTGAGGACTGTTGTCAAGATGTTCCGATTTACTTTTCTCATTTTGACTGAAAAAAAAATCTAGTGAAACTGACAATAGAAAGTTGGTGTTGAAACTAATGCAATTAAATTTGCGTAAGATATCTACCAGTATATGCTTTATGTGACTGTAATGTGAGTTTCATTCAATGGGCTGTTTCAGTAAAGATTTAAAGTCGATTTTAGTCGTAAATTGAAATTATCTTAGTGTCATAGTTGCATTATTTTTCTACATATTTGAGTGAACAGAAATTGAGCCAGTATTTAAAATGAATGCAAAGTTAAGAATAAAAATCAGTATGTTCCCATTATTGACATTTATACAGATTAAAGATTATTTACTGGTAATATAAATAAAATCCTCAAATGTTAAATACTTTTTGAAAAGGGCCACAGGAACTTTACAAATTGCCACACAATTCAAGCGAGTATTGGAAGGGATTTTTGAATAAGATTCTTGATATTCTCTTGAAGAGAAATATTGAAGGTTAGAAAGAAAGGAAATGGTATCTTTGCATAGTAAGCAATTCATTTAAATTCATTCTCAGGTTTACGGCATAGAATTGTATTTTTGTTGAATCTCAAATGAGACAGTCTTCAGGAAAGTAGCAATGTACAGTGGAAGAGTCAGTGACCCGGAGCTTTGTTAGGTTAACGATATGTTTCACTTGTTTAACGGCCAGTATTTACACAGCGAGTAGATTATTTATTGTTATAATGTTGAATCCGGTATGCTGTACTTAATGTGTATAGAATGTTAACTGTACACAGTTAAAACTCTTTTAACGTAGCATATGCTTAAATCTTACACTGATTTAAAGGGGAAATATGTTACGCTTGGTAACATTTGAATCTCTTCCAAAGATAATTGATTTGTCAACAGTCTGGTGTGTAAAAAAAAACCCATTAAAATACGGACAATTTCACTTTTTTGAAAGGAATTTGAAAAATGGTCATGTATATGAATGACATCAGTTTAAGTTTTCTCGGTGGCTTGACAATAATCGACTGCTTTACACATAATATGATGATGGTTCTGTGTTTTATCTATTCTGTTTGTTCATCTTTTCACCAATCTCTCATGTGATACATACAACTTACCCCCCGTGCCATAAGACGATCGCTTGTATAAAAATGTAGTTATTTAGTCAAAGCTTTGTTTTATAGGGCTAAAAAGCAATTTTATTCACAAAGTCTTGTTTTAATTGTTCCTTGCTATTTTTTTTGTATCCATGTTTTGTTTTAAACCAAATGCTGCTTTGGCGTTTTATTGTGTACGAAAACGTATTTTTTATCTGTATTATAAATCGTGTATTTTATGATTTTTTTTTATAACTAGATTCAAAATTATGGCAAAAAATGGCTTATACATGTAGATCAGGATGTTAAACAAAGACGCATATATAATATTCCTTGAGTTTAATTGATTTTAAAATCATTTTGAAATACAACAAAGAACTATAAGAAGTTATTAGTTTCATAGAATGTTTGAACGAATTAAAATAGATATCGTCTTAGAACTGCAAAGATTGAATGAATGAAATAAATATGGATTTTAATTTATGATTTTAACTTAAGAACTTTGTCATAATTCTGAAGCCAGTTTTAGTCTTGTGTACAATGTACCATTCTTTATGGTACCCATGTTTGGCTATTCTATATCATGAACTCTGGGACATCCAGTGTGTGTATACCACGTGATAAATTACGTCATAAATGCTACGTCGGAAATTATCAGGTGCTATACACACACTGACATCGCTGTCCTATCTTTTATGGTATACCTAACATTAAAACTTGCATTGTATTTACTCATTATCAGCATTCGTGTAAATTCATTAGATTTTTACAATTTCAAAAGGACTGCTTGACAATAACTAATTGCTTTCAATTATATCTATTGCAAAAGAACAAATTTCAATAGTTTGATCAAAACCTTCAATGTACATTGTAAATATATTTTGCTGATTTGAAAAAAAGAGAAGAAATGGTGACTGTAATTTTAATAGATAACTGTGTCCATGTTTAATTTGTGTACACATATAATAGACTGAAGCTAGACATGGCCTGTGCTATTTATAGAAGCATTTTCCTGTATCATCATCGTTTATTTTTACCAAAAACCTGTAAGGCTTTCAATGCCAGTTTTTAATTGTGTTGTGACAAAAGTTCTCTTAGCAAAATTGAGCTACGAATATCATATCTTGTGCCAAGTCGTTGTGAGTCACAAATTATATATTTATATTATACATTTATACATACTTTGTATATTTATAGTGTATTTGATAATTAAGAAATTACCTCAGTTTGCGAGAATTTAGTCAATTTTATATAGAATATAGTATGTACAACCATAATTACTACCTATGTTATAATAGCATAATTTACTACTTCAAAACCTGACATACAGGTAGCTATACTGCAGGTATACCTTTGTATTGGAAACTTATTATTGCCAGTTCTTTTCTTTTGCTTCTTACAGAATAATTCATTCACTGTGATAATAAATTGAACGAGGAATTTAGAAATCTTCCAAACTATTTCTGTAACATAAATCACATGGCTGGAGTAACAGCTCAATGTTATTCCTTGTATGAAACTTTGAATTCGGTAAATTCATTAGTTTCAAAAAGCTTACTGAAATGAAATATCGCATAAATATATGCGTCAATAATAAGAATGTTAATATGTAATGGAAATATGATAAATTAATTGTTTGATTTTAATTCAGGACACCTTAGATCAAATACAGTACTACCGGGCCTCAATTTCTCGGAACTTCTGAAGCCTCTTATAACAGGTTTAAGCTAAGCTCACTTTCTTAATTTTGCTATAATTCAGTTTTTGTATTTACTTCTTTAATATTTCTTAGACTTCAAATAGGAATTATCTTTCTTATTATTACGATTAACCATTGTTCTTTTCTCAAAATCTAATTTAAGTATGCATTTTGGCTTTTTGAAATAAGCTACTTAAGCCTGTTTGCCTTCAGAAGTTTCGAGAAATTGGAACCCCGATTATAAATAAACACAATCAATTCTCAAGAAGCTAATTGCTCAATTTTTGTGATCTTGGCGCCAGTGCATCCATCATAGACTAACATCCTTTTATCCCTCAGAAATACATGAAAATCAACTTCCTTATCAATCATTGGTTATGTTTGTTTTTAGCAGTTTGTGCGTTACTGTTAAGGCATTATCACTTGTGTTATAAATAAGCCCGTCTGTAAACAAATCTATAGGCATACACTACATGTTCATTTTGTGATCAGTACCAAATGTCAATAATAATGACCAAATTTATGTCGTCTATCTTTAAATCAACTGCCGTTGTGGCAAACGAACCAGTCAAAAATGTGTAAATACTAGTTGTAGCATAATATGAGTGTACCAGATCTGTTTTCTGGTGTTTTGGTAGGTTGTCTATAATGTTTATCATGGTTTTGAAGCTTTAGTAATTTTGTACTCAATGCATTTTTGTTTAAACATTTGGTATTACTTTTGTGTACACAAATAAAAGGCAACGTAATAAATTGGCAGTCCCTCCACTGTGTAGTTTTGATTTGCATGTACAAAGACTTCCGCCCTGGTCCGTCCTTTCCTAAGGGAATTTCTTATGTGGACTTACAAGGTCATATGAGCCTGCAGTTTAAACTTCAGTTTTGGATATTGAATTGATGCTTATAAATTATAAGCATCAATTCAATATCCAAAACTGAAGTTTAAACTGTTTATTGAAATTTTAATTCTTAACGAATATTCGAATACCCATTTTGGTATCCGAATACTTGCGTGATATCCGGATACTCGGATATTCGCTTCCATCCCTACTTATAATATGTGACCCTAATGTTATCAGTAATCTTCAATGCTTTTGGTTGTCCAGTTAGCACAGTGGTTAGCACACTTGCTTCTCACCAAGGCGACCTGGGTTCAAATCCCAGTCTGGGCGCATGTGAGTTTTGTTGGTGGTCACCAAGCTGTACAAGTGGGTTTTCTCCGGGTACTCCAGTTTCACTTCATGCCACAAGACCAGACTCTCGGGCAACATCGTGCCAACAAGAGTGACTATATAAATTAATAAGAAGTTTAAACTTCATGGCTTTCTAAAAGGACGTACAGTGCTAGGAAGCACTGCTGCAAAACAACTTAGTACTTGACAGATAAACATGAAATTAATCGATGGAAACTGTTGAAAGAGATAAATACTGATGAAGAAAGACGGCAAGTTGGCATAATGCTTGTTGACATGTTAGTGTTTGAAACGATCAAGTGACTTGCAAGGTGATCGGAGAACATATTCCACACTTGAGCGAGGAAACTAAGACAACATGAAGGCAGATACGATTGTTGGTTTATTCTTTAAATCATGTAAAATGATGTATTATCGGCCACAAATCTAGGCTTGCTCTTAGGAAATACTGTTTTGGGACCATCTGGTGTCAAGTCCCTTTAATCTGTATTTTATAGTGTGAACTATGTGTACCCTGAATTAAAATCTTAAATTATTTAAATCTGTCAAACCTGTAATAAGAAATCATCTTGACATTGTTTTATTTTGGGCAAAGTTTAGGCTGAAAATGGGACATAACTCCTAAATAATAGTGGTTTGTAACCAAAGTCTAACTTGACCAGTATTTTATGGCGATAAACACATATTATTTGAAACTATCAGTCCTTCCATCAAGTATTGTCGGGACACCTTAGTATGCAAATTTTAAATTGAAAAGTAGCCTCACTCAGTAAAGAATACGGGTTTGTAACTAGTGTCAAACTTGACCTGTATTCTATAGAGTTGAACCAGCAGTAAACATGTTTGCGGAGAATATTTGCTGTTTGGTTTTCCGCCTTAAGTGTATGCGCTGCGTTGCAACAGGGATACAAAACAAAACATTTATGAGCGGTTGGTAAACGCTCGCCTTACTGAATGCACTGCTGCTATCAAATATAATTTAAATCCTTTCTATTGAAATTCATAAAACAAACAAAATTATTTTCAAATTGTTTATTATCAAAAGGAATGTTTTCATTAAAATAAATAAATTAAGATACATGAACACACATCACAAATACAACCTATAATGGATGTATACTTCAATTAATGCAAACATAATCTGAACAAATACTTTTTATACACTCCTCATAATGATATTAAAATCAGACAGCGGTACTGTAGCTTTTGCACAAGATGGAATAAAGCAAAATGTTTGTCAATTGAAAGATCATTCAAATGAAAACAAGAACTGATACATATAGAATAAGAAGAAAAGTTACGCAGGCAATTTTTTTCCCAACAATTCTGGGGTAAAAAAGTGCGTCCTATACATAGTATAATATGACAAAGCTATTTTCAATACACCGTTCCTGATCATATTTGTAAGTGTTCAACATGGTCAGTACACTTTACCGCAGTCTTAGATTTAGAGAGGCATAGAAAGATCCTATTTGTTGCCAAGCAATGTTTTGTTGACTTCAAGATGCACTCTTGCGCCCAAATAATTAATACAATTGTTTTAATTTAACAAAAAGGATGAACAGATATCGTAAACAATGGTTCTTATGAAGTCCATGTTTGATTTGAAAGAAAGGTGCAGTAACATATTATTTCCACCTTATGCGACAAAAGTTGATCAGTGTAAATCTTTTAGGACTTTTAGTCATTTAATATTATGCGTTTTCAGCTATTAAATTCACGGTTACAATCTGTTACCAGTTATTATTTTTTTCCAGAATTGCATTATTTAGTAAGTAGTTCAAGGTTTAACACTCAAAATTTATGTGTTATAAATGTGTATGTACTGATTTAAAATATGAGTGACACTTTAAGTAAAGAAACAAGACACTGTAGGCCTAACAGTTTGTTTTAACACAGACAAAAAGGTCCAAAACTGTCAGAAAATTGAACAAGTAAAAAAACAAGATCTCAGGTTAGTAGCATCATCCCTTGGCTTGCTCATGCTCCTTGAGTTTCTTGAGAGAGTCAAACATGAGATCACAGGCCTGCTTGTGTTTCTGCCAGTGGGTCACTTGACACTCCCTGTAATAAATGTATTCATAACAATAAACCATATTGTGTTCTTAAATACTAAGTTTCTTTCGTTTCATGTATTGACTCACCGATCACCATACATCCATGAACACTTATTATTTCATGTCAATGATCAAGGATCATTAATTTGAACTAGTTCATTGTATGTAATTATGTTGAATTTTTGAACGAAAATAAATTCATGTTCTGTTCTGTATTCAAAATCAGGATAATTTGAGACAAAGAGATGTGATATCAATATTGAGGTGATACCATTTTCTTTTCCTTTTCTTTTCATACACATCATACAGAAAGATATATTCTCATTTTTAGAGTAAAGTTTGTTTTTAATAATTATGCTCCTTTTTCAAATTAATACCAGATCGACACTTGTGGATCCAGCAGATCCTAAAAGCGTCCAAGTTTACTTTTTATTTCGATAAAAGGGGTAAGTAATAAAATATACCCAAAATGCACCATTTCGGACCAAAATTGTTGAAAATTCTCATGAGGGGTACTCCCAACCCCCTCTGCCAACACTTTAAACCAAACAGATTTCGGTTGTTAGGGAGGAGTGAAAGTCAGTATCTTATTTCATTTAGCAAATTTACTTACTTAAATATGGTTTTTTAAAACAAAAAGTATAGTAAATCTTATTTATCTCATATATTATTTCCTTTAAAAGCTTTTGGCCCAATTTCTCAAAACTTCATAAGACCCTTATAACAGGATTAAGCTAAGCTCACTATTTTTGTTTTTCAATAATTTGTCTTACCATATATTTTCTTAGTCAGGAGTTTTTTTTACTTAGGATAAAAACCAATAAACCATTTTTCGATTATCAAAATTCCATTTAAGTAGGTATGTATTTTGGCTAATTGAAATAAGCCAAGAAAATGGGGCCAGAACTCTTAAAAAAGGAGAATATAACACAGTTTATACCAATTCAAAAAGAAATTTGCTGAGCTTGATCCTGTTATAAGGTACTTAATATGTTTCAAGAAATTGAGGCCATATATATGTCTTGCATGCCCTTTCTGCATAAATATAGAAACAAGGTTTACATCACACATTTAGAAGTCACCCAAAATACCTACCCAGCGTCTCAAAGAAACTTATAATTTAAAAAACTCTAATAACAGCAACCTTCCTAGAACCTACCTTCCACAGTACCACTCGTTCTGGCATCGAGAGCAGCGCTTGCTTGCATCTTCACCACACTTGGCACACTTTGGCGGCTCGGACAGTAACCCCTCCATCACATCAAAATTGTAAGTGTCTGCCCACCTGGACAAAAGATTATTAAAACACTGTTGTTCAAAGCTTTGGAAAGAGCATTTGCTCCTAAACTGAATAATGGTACGAAAGGTCTCCTTAAAGCATTTTTTTTGGTTGTCCGGCTAGCGCAGTGGTTAGCGCACTCGCTTCTCATCTAGGCTACCTGTGTTTGATTCCCAGGCTGGGCACGTGTGAGTTTGGTAACTGGTCACCAAGCCAGACAAGACCACACTCTCGCGTAACATTGTGCCAACGTGAGTGATTGATATACCGGTAATGTTGTGATAACTTGATTCACAATCTTTGCAATCAAAAAGGTTTAAACTAATTAAAACAATAGAAAATTGTGGACAAACAGAATACACAAAAGCTTTATGTACATATGCAGTTGGTACTACTTGTTTGTTATTCTCAGCAGATAAGAGATCACAACAAAATAAACTGAATGAAATCACCACTGCACGCAGTATTCAGTATGGTGCACAATACTGTAGCTATGCCACAAAGGCTATGAAAAATCCTCCTACATTATATCAATATATAACTCTGCTTATTTACAGTCAAGTGCCCACCTCTTTGCTTGCATCTTGAGGTCACTGGTTGACGGGTCAAAGAACGACTTAATCTGCTTCTTGGCAATCTTCTTCCACTTGCCCTCATTACTGTGCAGAATGTAATCACGGACCTCAGGTACCTGTGTATATACAGAACAATATGAGTGACAGTTGATAGCAGATACATCATTATTTATGAAGGACATTTTGGCATGAGTAAGCCAGTCTGCTGCAAAAAAAGCATGGGGATTAAGGTCGGAAGATGAGTCAAAAACACTAAATGATTGCTTACATGTACATGGATCTAAGTGTCTAGTTTAGCAGTGAAGTATAAATGCTAAATAAAAAAACAACTGCATACTAAGCATCTGATAAGTGAACACAATAGCCTGTTTATTGTTGTCCTGAAGAAAACTTAATGGCTATAACTTGTGACACTTATAGGAGGTGTAGAGTATATCTCACAGGTGTTCCATCATGGACAGCTGTTCCATGAGGTAGGGCATGGCCACCACTTAATACAACACAGACCTCCCCCACCCCTTAACTGAACTTTGACCTACATGTTCCAATATAACCTCTCTTGTACCTAAGTAGTGGGTCCATAATGGACAGGGTGTTCCATGGGGTGGGGTATGGCCACCCTTAATACACCACAGGACCTGGACCTCTGACCTTGACCCATCTGTCATCTGACCTCTCTCCTTGGTGCAGATGGTTCAATTAAGGACAGATGTTCTATGAGTTGGGCATGGCACACCCTTGATACAACCTACCTCCTCAAATTGACCTACCCGTTCTAACATGACCTCTCTCCTGAGTGCAATGGGGTCTATAATACACGTTTATCCCATGGGGTAGGGCACTGCCGACCCTAAATACACCACCGACCTTGACTTTTGACCTACCTTCTCCAGTATGAACTATTTCGTGGGTGCAGATGGGTCCATGATTAGCAGGTGTTTCATGAGTAGGGACCCCCCCCCCCCCCCCCCCTTGAAGAGAAATGGAACCATCATGGACATGGGGTAGTGCACAACACCACACCTTAAAACACCACAGACTCACCCTCCTGGACCTCTGACGTACCTGTTCCAGTATGACCTCTCCCCTTGGTAGAGATGGAACCATAATGAACAGCTGTCCCATGGGTAGGGCATGGCCACACCTAAAAACACTACGAACCCTCCCTCCTCGACCTTTGACGTACCTGTTCAAGTATGACCTCTCTCCTGGGTGCAGGTGGGTCCATCATGGACAGGTGTTCCAAGTAACGCTGCAGCTCCCCCAGCATAGGAATCTGGTCCAACATGGGCTCCGTCAGGAATGATCGCAACTGGTGAGAAAAATACATACCATTTTATAAACAGATGATAATAAATCTGTTCAAGTATCAATTTACAATATGGACAGCTGTATATGTCTATTAAATTTTTAACTTAAGGTAAAGATAAGCTTAAATGACAGACACGCTTTACACTACCTTAAGTATTGTGTTTTTCCTGTATGTGTCCAGCTCGTATTTCTGTTGACAGGCTGTCGACATTAGCAGTTGGAATATGGAAAGCCAGACCTACAACCACACAATAACATGTATACAACATACATGTAAGGCAAATATTTACAATGTAAATGTGCATCTACAATGTATACCTGATTTTTTTTTGCAATTCAATTTTAATTTTTTCGTAGCTTTGAAGACTTTCATTATGGCAAAAAACATTTAACGATAGACTACGTATTCATTAATTTAGCTAAATCTTAAAAATTGGTAATTCTGCATATACTAGTAAAATTACCTGTCCTTCTATTTTTGTGAGTTTTAAACTATCTGCAAAATCCACTTGTACCCATTTTCCATCTATGTATTTGTATTGTTTACCTGAAACATCAATGCAAACATTTCATGAAAGGTTGAAATAGTCATTTTCTATTTAATGGCATCAAAGCCTTCTATCCAATGTTATCGTCTTGCCATTACAAATATTTTGAATTTTATGAATTATTAAAACAATATTGAAAAACTTTATTCTCAAGTAAACAACAGCTTTCAATGAGACAGCGTGCTAGACTATCAAGTTTAAGAATTGCAATGTTTTGGTGAAACATGTATGGATCGATATAAAGTTTTATTTCATACAAAACCTTAAACTGAATTTCAAGTCAAATAATGAAGAGGCAAAATTTGTATTATATGCAAAATAGAGTTATCTTACTTGATTGTATAAAGTTTAAATGAAATACATCAAGTAGTTGCTGACTTACCTTAATCAGAATTTCTAAGTAAAATAATTAAGGACCTTACCAAGCATTAAAGTTATCTTACTTAATTGTTTAAGTTAGTTGGATGGTTGAGTATCATTGTATAAAGTCTCAATGCAAAACATCAAGTAATTGCTGAGATATTAAACATATGTGTGCTTACATGCAAAACCTTAACCAGAAATTTCTAGTCAAATAGTTAAACCCCATTATTTGCATTTTATTTAAAATAGTGTTCATAAATTAAGTATGTTAGATAGATGGGAACACATATATTAAGTTTCAATGCAATACATGATGTTTTTGCTGAGACAATGTCTTAAAGGTGCTTACATGCAAATCTGAACCAGGATGTGTCTGGGAAGCTGAAGGCGACGCAAGGTTAAGTAGTTAAACTCTCTTTATTCTTCAACTAGTCAAGCTAAAAACAACTGCATTTTAGCGCAAGGCCAAGGGCAGAATTTACAACATTTCAAGCTGCCATCAGCAATTAATTTTTGCTCAAGGTGATCAAATTTGTTTGCCTCAAAAAAATGGCTAGCCAATCCTCAAGTAGTCACATTATGATTGGTTTAATATTTTTGGAATTTTGTGAACTATATAAAAATAAATTTCTTCTTAGTGATTCACTAAACCCTTGAGTATTCTGATACCTACCATCTTTCCTGTGAGACCACGGGGGTGTTCCTATTAGTTGCACCAGTAGTTGTGGGATGTCGTGTGTGTTTAGCAGGCGTGTCATCACACTAAGAGGTAACCTGAAAAAACAACATAAAGTATGGGAGGCTATGGGAGTGTTTCTTTCAGTTGCACCAGTAGTTGTTGGATGGTGTGTGTGTTTAGCAGTCATGTCATCACACTTAGAGGTAACCTGGAAAACAACATTAAGCATGGGAGGCTATGGGAGTGTTTCTTTCAGTTGCACCAGTAGTTGTTGGATGGTGTGTGTGTTTAGCAGTCATGTCATCACACTTAGAGGTAACCTGGAAAACAACATTAAGCATGGGAGGCTATGGGAGTGTTTCTTTCAGTTGCACCAGTAGTTGTTGGATGGTGTGTGTGTTTAGCAGTCATGTCATCACACTTAGAGGTAACCTGGAAAACAACATTAAGCATGGGAGGCTATGGGAGTGTTTCTTTCAGTTGCACCAGTAGTTGTTGGATGGTGTGTGTGTTTAGCAGTCATGTCATCACACTTAGAGGTAACCTGGAAAAACAACATTAAGCATGGGAGACTATGGCGTGTCCCTATTAGTTGCACCAGTGTTTAGAGGATGTCGTGTGTGTTTAACAGGCGTGTCATAATACTTAGAGATAACCTGGAAAAACAACATAAGTATGGGATACTATGGGGGTGTTTCTATTAGTTGCACCAGCAGTTGGGGGATGGTGTGTGTGTTTAGCAGGCATGTCATCACACTAAGAGGTAACCGGAAAACCAATAAAATAACAATTTTCGTGACTACAGAGATGCAACATCAGATAGTGGATGTCAGTTGTTATTTAATGCATCATCAAATTGACAAGACCACATTCAATTCAGTAAATCTACTTTGTATTCCACACAATTAAGACCTATATAAAATAATCTAAACAATACACCCATGTGATTTTTTTTTCTTTTCTTTATTAATTACTGCATTTAAATAAAATCCAAGTACGGTGGTTAATTTATGGGATTACAGATGGGCAGAACTACTTTAATAATTCAAAAAATGTTTATCATGACTTACATCATTTTTCATTGTCCAGAATGAAGGACAATACTTACCTGTTACCCATTAAACTACATTCCACTCTGTCTGGGTCACAGTGTCCCATAAATCATGACACGCTGACCTACTGGTAAGTACATTGTAGACAAACTAACTGGACATCATAAATAAGCACAAGGATCACTAACCAAGCACTAATAATTGTATAGCTCTCACTCTACTTGATTTATAAATGTGTGTGTCTGTGTGTTTGTGTGGAACTGATTATGTTCATAACATAAAATGTATTGCAAAAAATGATTAGTGTGTAAAGAAATATGGGCGATGATAGAGTTGGCAATGGACCATCCCCTGGAAAAGCTTGTCTGGGACAGTGAGGGTGCTGAAGACTACCATGTTTAGGTAAGATATCCAGGGCTTTCGTTACAGGAAGTTTGGAAGTATATAACTCTGTAGTAAAGGGCTAAAAATTGATGCCTTGGAAGTTGGAAGTACACAAACTTCAATATTTTTTTTAGAAAACTTCAAAAAGGCTAACTTATATATACAAAGTTTTTACAAGATTAAATAATCATGTTCATATTATCTTTTTTATCTTAAGAATGAATTAACTTATAGTAACGTAACAATGAACACTTATATATAACGTGAGAACAACTTACCCCTCAAGATGGTCAACAATATATCTGAGCAGTGACACAGCTTTGATGCAGATCTCAAAGTTCAGTTTCCTGTCCTGTTTTTCAAGTTCCTGAAAAATGCAAGTTCATTAAATTACACATCAGGCCAATGAAATGGTTTGGTTAGGGTTATTTCCTTTTCAAAAACAGGTAGGGAAGGTAGGCTTTTAATTTAAAAAAATACTATCTGACTGTAAAAACAGTAGGGTTGGGGCCTATTTCACAGGTAGGGTGGGGTAACCCAAACCATATGTATTTTTTTAGGCCTCAGTCAACTAATTACATGTCTTGTTTGAATATTTTTTTAATTGTAATTAAGTGACTGTCATGTGGGTATCAATAAATTGTAATCCTTTACTTCTGTAAGAAGACAATAAATTACAGAAATAAATTGTCTATTACTGGAGAAAAAAAATTAGCATCAAACAATATAAGTGACATCCAGAATATGACAGTCTTAGATACTGGCAACACGCTCTTTAAAATTGAATATGAATTTTAAATATTGCTGAACAAATGTCATATGTGAGGTTGTCTTGTGGTGGTATAGGTGCTGGCTCTCAGCCAGGAGGTCACATGTTCAATCTTTAACAGGACACCCTCTTGTGACCTCTCATAAAGAACACAGGTACATATTTCTAGCACACCGGATAGGAATATCCGTTGAATTTAGTCTTGCTGGAAAACTCTATCGTGCACCCCCCATGCTAGATGAGTCATGCACTGTGATGGAATACCTTTAATTTCTTTCATTTTACACTTGATGTAAGCATAATTATTATATTTCAATACATGATTTTCATAAACAAAATCTTCACAAAAAATATATCTTCAAAACAAAACAAAATAACCCATGAAACATGTTATATTAAAGGAACTTCTTGACATAGGCAGTGAGTAAAAATTACTGAGCATCATGACATGTGTTAACATCATCAGGGCCCTTTTCACAAAAATGCATTTTTCTATGTCAATGTGCAATGCAGGTGACCTTGACTCAGATTTTTCAATCCGGACCGTAAACTCATGACAGATATTATTTTCTTGCATATCATGTGACCAGTGCTAGAAAAACCCGTCTTACATGCACCATGTAAGATGATTCATGCACAACAACGCGCCACTTTTTTTAAATTTACCGCACTTTATGATGTCAGTAAAATATGTTGCAGGCGCTTTTTAGTGAAATGTACAAAAAGGAGTTTTTCACGTCAATTTTCCCACAAATTGATAATTTTAGATATGCAAAAAATACTATAAATTTTTTTATATCCGTACCGGAAACACTTGATAGATACTTATAATCCCATTCTAAGGAATAAAACAAACACAACCATTATTCATACAATGTTCAACACAAAGTGAAAGTTGTAAAGAACTCAAGCTTCAATCATTATAATTTCAACTTACATTTGACTTACTGGCAGAAAAATTGCAACTACCTGTAAGTTAGATGCATGCACCATTTTGGAGACGTCCTGGCTCACATCCACTTCCTCATCTTTCTCTTCCTCTGACTCCTCACTCCTGCAACAAGCATTAACACAACTGTAGATGTCCTGCAACTGCCACGGCATTTACACACATCTTCAACCTGTTGCAGCTACTCAATATCTCCTTCTATTTCTATATGCAGTTGTTGGTGACAAGGGTTGCAACGTCATTATCACAGTGATATGCATGCATATACCCTTACAACCTCTTGCAGCGGCATTAGCACAGTGATATGCATGCATATACCCTTACAACCTCTTGCAGCGGCATTAGCACAGTGATATGCATGCATATACCCTTACAACCTCTAGCAGCGGCATTAGCACAGTGATATGCATGCATATACCCTTACAACCTCTTGCAGCGGCATTATCACAGTGATATGCATGCATATACCCTTACAACCTCTTGCAGCGGCATTAGCACAGTGATATGCATGCATATACCCTTACAACCTCTTGCAGCGGCATTAGCACAGTGATATGCATGCATATACCCTTACAACCTCTTGCAGCGGCATTGGCACAGTGATATGCATGCATATACCCTTACAACCTCTTGCAGCGGCATTAGCACAGTGATATGCATGCATATACCCTTACAACCTCTAGCAGCGGCATTAGCACAGTGATATGCATGCATATACCCTTACAACCTCTTGCAGCGGCATTATCACAGTGATATGCATGCATATACCCTTACAACCTCTTGCAGCGGCATTAGCACAGTGATATGCATGCATATACCCTTACAACCTCTTGCAGCGGCATTAGCACAGTGATATGCATGCATATACCCTTACAACCTCTTGCAGCGGCATTAGCACAGTGATATGCATGCATATACCCTTACAACCTCTAGCAGCGGCATTACCACAGTGATATGCATGCATATACCCTTTCAACCTCTTGCAACGGCATTAGCACAGTGATATGCATGCATGTACCCTTACAACCTCTTGCAGCAGCATTACCACAGTGATATGCATGCATATACCCTTACAACCTCTTGCAACGGCATCATCACAGTGATATGCATGCATATACCCTTACAACCTCTTGCAACGGCATTATCACAGTGATATGCATGCATATACCCTTACAACCTCTTGCAGCGGCATTATCACAGTGATATGCATGCATATACCTTTACAACCTCTTGCAGCGGCATTAGCACAGTGATATGCATGCATATACCCTTACAACCTCTTGCAGCGGCATTATCACAGTGATATGCATGCATATACCCTTACAACCTCTTGCAGCAGCATTACCACAGTGATACAAATGCATTCCCTCACAAAAGAACTGAAGTTTGAAGGAGGTTGTAAGGATATATATAATATTTATACACATACTACTACATAATATCTGAGAGCAGATTGATTTAAATACACATATTAAATAAATGATCTTTATAATTAAAATGAAAGGTAAATGTGATCAGTCTGCAGCAGCCATCAATTATGTTTTCTGTTCTAAAAATATATTGTAAAATTGAAAATCATATTTTCTAAACAAGAGGCACTGATAAAAACAAATAAAGAATTATGGGACTTGTTATACATGTGTGTGTTGTCAATGACAGTGATTGGTACCAAGTCTCATTGCCATATCTTTATCTATTTTTACAAATTACCGAGGCGTAAGTAAGTTTTAGCACAACGCCATCAAAACCAATGTTATAACAATCAGTAAAGCTAAAGTGGTAAAGGAATGTATCATACCTTGCTATGAGCTGTGTGAGTTTCCTGTAACAGTAGTCTACAAGGTCAAGGACACAGTCCTCTGCTGCCTCACACACTTCTCGGTAAAACATGGTTGTCTCAAGCAGGTTAATCACAGTCGCCTCATGGTAGAGCTGTAGCAGTTACGATTGAGGCATTATTTTTTAGGTGTTTTTTGGGGGTTTGAAACATGCTGTTGTATAAAAAAGACAGTTATCAAACAAAGGGAGCTGAAGCTCAAAGTCTCATGCTTTAGGGTATACAAGCTTATCATAATGTTAAAGCTGCACTCTCACAGATTAACCGTTTTTATTAAAAAAATAGTATTTGTCTCGGAATGAACCACCATATATAAGGGTTTTATGGGCTCTAAGTTGACATGATATAGATTTATATGTACCACCATACGCAAAGGGAAAGTTGTTATGGGCTCAAAGTTGACTTGACATAGATCTATACATATCAACATACACAAGGGGAAAGTTGTTATGGGCTCAAAGTTGACATGACATAGATCTATACATACCACCATATACAAGGGGAAAGTTGTTATGGGCTCAAAGTTGACTTGACATAGATCTATACATACCAACATCTACAAGGGGAAAGTTGTTATGGGCTCAAAGTTGACTTGACATAGATCTATACGTACCAACATATACAAGGGGAAAGTTGTTATGGGCTCAAAGTTGACATGACATAGACCTATACGTAACAACCATATACAAAGGGAAAGTTGTTATGGGCTCAAAGTTGACATGACATAGATCTATACGTACCACCATATACAAAGGGAAAGTTGTTATGGGCTCAAAGTTGACATGACATAGATCTATACGTACCACCATATACAAAGGGAAAGTTGTTTTGGGATCAAAGTCTTCGGTGTCCAGAATCTCAGAGAAGACTTTCTCCTTCCAAACCTCTGTGGCCAGGAGATCATATATCAACAAAGACAACTGTAAAAAGAGAAAAAACATCAATTTCTGGGTCACAGACAAATAATGCCAAAGTCTTTCAATAAAAATATAATGCTAAATGTTATATTAAAAGCAAAAACAAGTCATGTGTAAGGGAAAAGTGAAGTATTCATTTTTCGCGAATTATTGTGCCTCTGTTATTTCACAGGTAATTGTAATATTGATACTAACTTCTTCTTAGGAGGTTACATGATATTTTTGTTACTTACTTTTACAGTAATGAAGCAACTGAATTTTGAAATATGAGTAAGGTCACAGAAATCAATCATTGGGAGCTCATGGAAATCTTCAGGCATTCACTGCCTGCTTACTCACCTTGTCACAGGTTATGAGGTAGTCTTTCACAAACTCATCTTCCTGGGCAGAGGCATTAAGTATGGCCTGCATGTTCAGTTTCTCCAAAACCTCATGCTGAACTGACCATCTGGAAAACATGCAGATTATATATACATATTTTTAAAGCCAATGAGTTTATTCATGAACTGTGAAAGAAAAAGTGGCACTTTTTAATCTCAAGTACATTAAGGCTAGGAGCCCATAACATCTACAACTGATATCACATACTCTTGAAGTGTGACCCATGTAATCAACCACTCTTACTGAAAACTAAATTTGCACATAATCAATCTAGAATTTACCGCTCGTGGGGATCGAACACTCAACCTCTTTGGTGAAATATAGACATCAATCATATACCAATAGATTACTCTGACTATTGTGGGGTCAAAACCAAAATTTCTTGGATGAAAGGCTGAGTGACACTTTTACATAATAAGTTACAACCATTCATTGTGATATTATTGGAGGAGTATGTAAATAAATTATTTATATTATTTATTATAATAATAAATATATTTGCAACGATTACTGCCAATCGTCTGGATTAAACTTAGCTAAAGAACTTCAGCGAACACGTTATATATTACCTTTTTGGATGTGTTCGCTGAAGAGAACGCCGTATCCAAACCCTACCAGAATTCGTGACATTTTTATGTCACGCTGTTATTTCACTTGTATGCATTGTACAGACAAAATAGCTGTATCCTTAGGTTAATGAAGTAAAATGTAGTTCACAAACTCATTTTCAAAACCAAAAAACACTTTAAAGATAGTTGATTTAGCTTTTTAATAAATCCTATTACAAGCATTCCTTATCTAGGTCATAGTTGTGTTCAAATTTAATCACGTGTCACCAAGATTTTCAGAAAATACCCATGTGACCTAGTGTTGATTTTGCTGTTATTTTTTCTATTTCGAATAATTAATAAATAACTAATAACAAATTTGGAATAAATAAATTGTTTTTACTTATCAAAAGGTATTTACAGCCTTACTGCAATTGGATTCAACTAAATGAACAATGTGAATCCGATGCTATAAATAGAATCCATCGACGTCATCATGGTCATGTGATTGCATTGCATCATCACACTCAATTGATTCTGGTTGACTTTACTATGGGGGTTACGCCATAACTTTAATGCCTTGTAAACATCAAAAAAATAAATATCAACATTAAAGTTATGGAAGCCAGAACTAGATTAAACTTAACTTTTAATATTTAATAATTCCTGAATAACGTAAAAATCAAACAAAATTTGCTAAAAAAGGTAAGGAAACTTTTATCTCTTCTTTACGAGGAAATGTTGGAATAATTACCATGGGAACGGATCAAATTCCTTTAATATAACGAAAAGTACTCACTTTGGTCCACCTATTTCCTTCAGGGGGAATTGCTTCAATGACTCTACTGCAGCCTCTGCCTCAACCGGCAATAAAACTTGACCGCCACCCTCAGCAGACATTTTATTTCTAGAAAACTCGACAAATTGTTTACACGCGAAAACTTGTTTCTTTTCTATTTCGGTGTAGCAGATTTATTTCTGACATACAATTTGCAATATGGTTACGTTACACTAATAGTTACAGCACAGCACAGCTAGGAGAACTACAAGCATAGTTTCCCATAATGTTTTTTTTTATTGATTTATCAATTTCAGTTATTCGGTTTATTTACTTGTTATTGTCTTACACTGCTAGTTTTGTTTGCATTTGTATCACATAGATTTGGAACTTAAATTAAGTTAATTGTAGGTCACAGTGAGTTCCATTATTTGAACATTCGGCTACGCTCGGCTGATAAAAATATCAAATATGGGATCATATCAGCGTTTACTGTATGAGAAGGTCATGGTGTACTTTAACCTCATGTTTTAAACAATGCACCCACTACGCATGCACACATTTCGGGGCGTCCTGTCTGCCACATTCAACAACCGGTCAAAGACTCCGTGTCCTTAAATGACACAGATGGGTTCACGGCTCGGTCAACCGTCTTTGTATTGGCGGCGATACAAAATGAATCAGACGGTTTTGGACGGTTAAGTCTGCACTTTTCTCTATTCTTGTATGCTCCAGATTTTAAATAGTTGGTACAATATCGGTTTAATCTAGAAATGGTGCCGAAGTGACTTGTTGGAAGTAAATAGGAAATTATGCATTGAATATATGCGACTGAAAACACATTTAGCTTGTAGAGTGGTTGTAAAATGAATATTAAATAGTTGCAAACGGTAAACAACTGAAGAAAGAAAAAAAACAACATATCCATAACTCAGAAATACAACCACATTTGTGAACATTTTGGAAAAGCGTGGAGACTACTTTACTCATGGCATGAGCATGGACTCTGGCAAAGAAAACCACGTATTCCCACGCAGGTAATATACATTTTAAATGGCTAAAATTAGTTTATTTAAGCTTTCATTTTGCAAATTTTAGCAATTTCCAAAAATACACACTTAACAGCAAGGTCAAATAAAAGATCTAACGCATGCAGAACTGTCAAATTAATTTACCATTGCCACCAGAAACAAGTTTACTTTTATTGTTCTAAACTGATAATGTTCTTGCTTAATGTTTGTGGTTTTCAAGCCAGGTTGGAAGCTGTTCACGCTTTATGGGCTGGCATTATAGGGATCTTTTTCTGTCTGCTGACCACGCCCATCGACCCTCTTCCATACACGTAAGTTCTAAAAAGAATACCGTTTAACAAAGTGTTTTGGTCTGTCAGCCATTTGAACCGACATCGTACATGTTAATATATATTTTACGGGTGATGAGTTATGGCAATGGTTAGAGTCTTTGCCCGACCATACGTCGAATCCTCGACCAAGGGCACCACTACCGACTACGCAACGTTCTACCGACGACACCACTACCGGCGACGCAACGTTCTACCAACGACACCACTACCGGCGACGCAACGTTCTACCGACGACACCACTACCGGCGACGCAACGTTCTACTGACGACACCACTACCGACGACGCAACGTTCTACCGACGACACCTCTACCGACGACACCACTACCGACGACACCACTACCGGCGACGCCGCTACCGACGAAACCACAACCGACCCAACTCACTACAGACGACACCGCTACCGACGACACCACTACCGACGACACCGCTACCGACCAAACTCACTACAGACAACATCGCTACCGACGACACCGCTACCGACGACACTACTGCCGACGACGCTACTTCTGACGCCACCAATATTGATGACGACACGACCGACGCGACTGCTACCAACTAGGCCACTACCGACGATGCCCGACTACACCATCATTGACGACGCCACTTCTGATGACACCACTATTAACGACGCCACCTACGATGACGACACTACCTTAGACGCCACTACCGACGAAACCACTACCGACGACACCACTACCGACAACACTTACGCCGACACCACAACCGCCGACAACACTACCGCCGAAACTACTTATTACACCATGCTAGGCTAAAAGTCATTACTTTTCTCTTCAATGTACAGCTTTCCATACCCCTTGCCTGGACTCGAGGGTCCCCTTGAGAAGAATTCGATCTTGCAGAAGGCCGAGCGCTGGTTTGATGGACAGATATTCGGACCAGAGTCCTTCACAGTGGATGAAAATGGTACACGTGTACATTTTAAAGTAAAAGTGCATTTTTGTAGTCTCTAAGTGTGCCATTAAACTGAAATATTTTACTTCGCTTGCTACGTCAGCTATCAGCCTATTTCTTAACTGGGGATTGAACCCGGGTCCAGTTGATGGAGAGACCGAGTTAAACAAGCGTTGTCTTATATGGACTATTTTTTCATCCACGCAGTAAACATGCATATTATTATATTAACGTATATATCAAAAGAAAAAGAAAACACGCACATTCACGACCAACGACAATCCAATTCTTGCAAAATCTAGCATAACATATACGGTCGAACCTATTTGGCTCGAACTCTCAGGGATCGACCAAAATACCTCGAGCCTCGGAAAAATCGAGCCAAGCGGAAATGCTCACATTAAAAAACAACAACAACGGTCCTTTATATCCAGTTCGAGCCATCGATGAATTCGAGCCAACGGGGTTTGACTGTATTTTAATTGTTGGAATGATTGGAAGGACGCGAACACTGAAATCGATCACGATATTCATGAATATATGACGTTTTCACTCTTAACGGCCTAGTTTAAGCCTTCTATAAGTGCCCCCTCCTACCCATTCCGTTCATAGTACACTACTTAAGTGTATTGATCTTATATCTTTATTGCCTTGTGCTGTATATCAGATCTGCGATCTGAGCATCCTGCTGTGCAGATCTGAAGGTTTTCTTATAGAAATGGACAATACAACTTGCCATTTGGTTGTTGTTGTTGTTTTCAAATAATAATAACAATTTATCTATTGTTATTTCAAAGTTTCATCTTTTTGTGAAGGAACGTTATACACTGGTACTGCTGACGGGAAGATTCTTCAGATTGACATCCGGCGGAAGTCGGCGGTGCTAGTGGTGCGGACGGGCCTCGACAGCCCGGAATGTGGCTCACCGGAAATGGAGCCTTTATGCGGCCGCCCCAAGGGGATGAAGTTTGGACCGGATGGAAAACTTTATGTGGTGGACTCGTATAAGGGCTTACTTCGAGTGAACATCCAAAACAAAAGTTTCGAGATATTGGTAGCTAATTCAGAAGGTATTCGATGTTTTGCATAAGTGGCATGCCACCTCAGAGGTATCGATAAAATATTTGCATTTATTCAGATTTGTGTTCGTTATCAAATACAATTTTAGCAGTTTTACATCAAATTGAATGTCAATTTGATTATTGTGTTCATATAGATCGGTTGCAGTACCGAAGCATTATTTTTTTAAAGTGACATTCTTATTAAAATCAAAACATACACATGTATAACTTGCAAACATTACTTTTAAGTGATAATCCTTTTACAACTAACTATGCATTTATGGAAAATTTTGATTACAGATAACAATATTGTAACCATGTATTTAATAGCTGAAAACGCACAAATATTAAATGATTAGTGAGTACTAAAATATTATATATTAAATAACAGAGTTATCGATAAAACACTTGCATTAATTCAGTGTTCGTTATCACACACTAGCAGTTCTACATCAACTTAAATGTCGAATTGATTATTGGGATTATAAAGATCAGTTACAGTTACAAAGCATAATTTTTCTTAAATTAATGATTAAGAACGTATCATAAACGAGCTGGCTAACCAGTTTTATTCCCTACAGGGTCGGAAGGAGTGCCGTTCAAGTTTCTCAACAGTTTGGATATTGACGGGAATGGCATTGTCTACTTTACAGACTCCTCCGACAAATGGCAGCGTAGAGACTTCAGATATGCGGTAGTTATGCTTTAAGACCCATTTAAAACTCCTCGGCCAATATATATCGAAAACAACCTCGGATGTATGCTTGTACACCAGTAGAAGTAGTTCGTAAACATTTGAATTATATCATTATTCAAATGTAGTGTTTAAGCTTGTATTTGTAGATCTAAGTTTAAATTGCTTACCAGTGAAGTATATTGTTGGAAACGCGATTAAAATTCCAAAGATTAAATCATTAATTTAAACTGCTAAACTGAAATTACTTCGCGATCTACTTGCAGCGTAGTTATAGTGTACAGATTTCTGACATTGTGAACCGTCCATATACATCCGAGGTTGTTTTTGATAGGAGTTCCGAATGTATAAGATCGTTACAAAGACGCTTGTGAAAAAAGTTCTTTGAATACGAGTAGACTACATTTACTCATGAAACGTATAACACTGAAGACAATACGTCGACTATATGTTTAACATTTACCATTTTTTATGCGCTTTATAATGGTTACTGATCTCTAATATTGAAATGTTAATGTACTGGAAATGACAGCGCCATAAAATATGTTATGAAATATATGTATAATAGAATATGTGTTTAAAGTAAGTAGTGAACGCAATCTTCAGGTTCTGGAGAATCGGGCTGCAGGACGTCTTATGCGTTATGACCCACGGAATGGCCTCTGTAGCACCGTGCTGTCGGGTCTCTACCTCGCTAACGGCGTTTCTCTGTCCCGGGACGGGACGCACATCCTCGTCAATGAGATGAGTATCGCAAGGATACGAAGGTTACATTATACTTGTTTACAACATGTCTATGAGTATCTTATGACCATTATGAAAATATTCAATAACGAACAGATATAAACCAGCATCCAGTTACATCTTGTGATTTACGTGTAAGTTCTTTGTGAGTGAGTGAGTGAGTGAGTGAGTGAGTGAGTGAGTGAGTGAGTGAGTGAGTGAGTGAGTGAGTGAGTGAGTGAGTGAGTGAGTGAGTGAGTGAGTGAGTGAGTGGAGTGATCGAGTTAGTGAGTGAGTGAGTGAGTGAGTGGAGTGATCGAACGAGCGAGCGAACGAGCGAGCGGGCGGGCGGGCGGGCGGTTGGGCGAGCGAGCGAGTGAGTGGAAGATAGGGGGCGAGTGTGTAATATCTTGTTGAATTAATTGAATTAATACGTACTTTCGCTTTTGTAATATTTGACATGCATTCATTTATTTATAGATACTACCTGACTGGCGAGAAGGCCGGGACATCCGATATTTTCATTGACAATCTTCCTGGCTACCCCGACAACATAAAGCCCAACTCCAGGGGTAATTTATACGTGGGCATGGGTTCTGTGCGGTTTCAGGGCTCAAGTCCCATCGGCTCATTTCTTGACATCATTGGGCCCTATCCGAAGATCAAGCAAATTATAGCAGCGGTATGTTCATTTCTTTCGCGTTAGTTTTATGTGATTTCGTAATATTTTTGACATTCCAATACCAGTCAACAGCGTATTGTGGGCTTAACATGCCGTGTCTTTATCGCGGCTGGGGGACGGCGGACACAAAGGCTGGGTGGGAGGAGGGGCTATTGACAGCCGGGAATAAGACTATACGGCCCGATGATTGATACAAGGAACAGTGATCTCCCATCCAATGATTGTGGTGACATATATGTGTGTATGGGGAAGGATTCAAGTAACTTTACCTGCAGTTTGTCGTGCGGATTATAGACCAAAAGCGTCGAGTTAGCCCTCCGCCCCAGGACCGTCAGGGGCAAACCTACTTAAAATACTAAATACTAAAAGTATTGAAAAACATTTTTTTTTCACATACATGTGAGAATATATAGACAGTACAAAGTGCATATTTATAAAAATAACTATTTTCAATATTTTTTTTTACATTTTTGGCATTGCAATTTTAAGTTTGGAATTATTAGATTTTTGTATTTAAAAAGAAATGAGTTTAAAAAATCCGTGTAGCTAACATATTCGCTACGATCCAATGGCAAATACTTTGTATCGCAATGGTAACAACTCGGCCATCTCCGGCAAGCTTCGAGATATACATTTCCTGTTGAATACTTGCCGAGGTGTCCCGATTGCATTGTATCGCTCTATTGCATTGACGAGTGATGTTATAATATGCATGTCCACTTTTTCTCCACCTTTCAGATTACTCCGCTGAAAGCCTACAACGCCTTCATGCCAAAGCACGCTCTGTGTGTGGAAATAGATAGTTCCGGGAAGATAGTCAGCAGCCTTCACGACCCGGGAGCAACGAAAATAGGCGCGGTCAGCGAAGTGTTCGAATTTAATAACACGTTTTTCATTGGGCATTTTCAGTCACCATATCTTGGAGTGTTAAATGGTTCAATAATGGCTGGAAACGGTGAATAATGTGTGTTTATTAGATAAATTGGCGAATTGGTGCAAAGGCTTTGTCGCCTGTCCAAAGTTTGTGTATATAGATGTATGTTATATAATTATTTTTATACCGACGGTTAGTCTTATAATGTTTTGACCCTGTTTCAAATATAATTATGCCGGTAAATGTAGATTGTGATGCATGTAGTAATGTATGAAATCTAATATTGTATGAATTGTTAACATTCATAAATATACAAATATATTGTGCAATAAACTATGATTGTAAACGTTTAAATTGCGATAATACATTTTCCCAAGTTCCCAGTCTCGCCGCATGTACGACCGATCAATGACTTAAGGCATTTAAAATGGATATGTGACCAAATACAAGACAGATGATCAAATCTTATTACCGACCAAATGTAGGACCGGTTACGGAGTGTCGCACAAATCCCGGTCAAGTGTAGGAACGGAAACCGAGTGTCGCACACTTCCCGGTCAAGTGTAGGACCGGTTACCGAGTGTCGCACAAATCCCGGTCAAGTGTAGGACCGGTTACCGAGTGTCGCACAAATCCCGATCAAGCGTAGGACCGGTTACCAAGTCTCGCACAAATCCCAGTCAAGTGTAGGACCGGTTACCGAGTGTCGCACAAATCCAAGTCAAGTGTAGGACCGCTTACCGAGTGTCGCACCATTCCCGGTTACCGATTGTCGCACAGTTTCCGGCCGCATGTAGGACCGGTTACCGAGTGTCACCCATATCCCTTTCAAGTGTAGGACCTAACATTAAGTAGACCCATGCGATAACGTAAACCTGAAATGAATGAACGCTTTTAATGACTTATAATTACGCTTTTGATGAACCTAAAAATGAACTTTCAGGACCGTATAAAGTCGTTTCTTCTCCCCCGTAAAACATTAAACATATTGCCCATGTTTGACGTGTGGAAACACTAACAACACGTGTTCAATATGGGCGCTGCCATGATGGACTCTTAAGGCTGCACTCTCATCGATCGATTGTTTTGACAACTTTTTTTGTCTTGGAATGAGCCAATGTTTGCGTCAATGTCGGGAAACCAGTGGCATAAGACTGCTGACAAAAGAGCAGATGGCAGCTTTCATATTTACGTTTTAGAACTAATGTTTTGTGGCTCAGAGCGTTACTACCGCTTAAAGAAAAATGAAATATTCGGCAGACCTGTTTAGATATGTTATGTTGTGTTTTATCATATATGACTGATTTGAAAACACCGATGCCAAAACCAGCCGTTTCTGAGATAAAACATGTTTTTTTTATACAATTTTGGTCGGAAAGTGGTAAAAATAAAACCTCACATTTCTTTGCTTTGGCATTTCCTAGGGTCGAGAATCAAGAACGTAAATAAAAACTTATATCTCTTAACAGGACTCTGTCCGTTACAGTATGGACAAATAAGGTTGTCATACTAAAAAGGGGACTAAACCTTTTCTATGATTGTAGGGTTTTTTTGGTTCCAGTTGTCTATATTGATTTAATACTTCTTGTAATGAGATGTTAGTATCTTGAAATGGCCCATTGAATGCTGACGACACTAATTGGCAATTCTACGTGAGACAGGGTCTAACGAGAAACATTATTTTAAAAACTCGAGTAGGGGAATAACCATTTATCATCACTGACCAAGATTTAAGTTCCGATTTCCCCCGACTGATGCACGCCTACTAAACGCTAGCTCCACCACTCATCGATGGTACAAACAAAATGAGCCGTCGACACATCTGTGGTGCATGAGTGCCATTTGTTTATTTGTACACGGGTTAATATGATTTACTTCCACCTTAAAGTTTTATATAATATATTTATTTCGAAAATCGGAGAATGTGGTTCCGTGTAAGAACAATTTTACCACATGGTGGCTACGAATTGTTTCATTAGTGTGCGAACTGTGGTGCCTGTAGCTTTTCTCCCGATTTGGACTTGTGCATATTTTGATATTTGCTGTTTTATATTATAATAGTACTAACGCCGGTTTATATATATATATATATATATATATATATATAATAAAACACTTACAAACTCGTCTTAGAAAGAAACTATGGATACATCAAAGTTTTAAAAGTGGTGGCGCTGTTGCTCTAGTGATGTCGCTGTAGAGTGTGTATATATATACGTAGTGGTGGCGCTGGCGAGTATGATCTTATTTAGCGAAATATCTTAACGAGAGTAAAAACAAACCGAAAACAGTAGGCCTTGTGCTGGTATATTTTAACTGACCTTTCAGATGTCGGAACTCGTAGCCAAAATTGTAACTGTGTGAGCCAGGCCTAAATTAAGTATCTTCTCTAAGAAAAACAACAAAAAGTCCGCGTACAAGCACTTGTCAAAAGTGGAATAAAGCACTACATCCGTTTTCACGAGTGGTTTACCACTCAAAGGCTCTTAATTTGAAAAACCCACCATAGTATTGCTATGAGAAAGATTAAAAGATCCGCGGGTCTGTATAACAAAAAAGACTGTGGAACGATAGAAAATGGCGTTGATTACAATATTATTTTGCGTGTTATTTACTGCAAAGGTTTCTTTGTCAGGTAAGCTTTTGTTTTTATCTAAGTTACATATTTAAACAAACAAAAAAACAGCATAAAAGTGACATATTAAAAATCAATACATACGCATGTTTAACAAACATAAATTTTGAGTGATAAACTCTTTTAACTTTTAACTACTTACTAAATAATGCATTTGTAGAAAATATTAATTACTGATAATAAAATTGTAACCGTATATTTAATAGCTGAAAACGCACAAATATTAAATGATTGGTGAGTGCTAAAATATTTACTACTGTTCTATCACCTTATAAGGTAGAAATACCGTGTTTTCTGCACCTTTCTTTCACATTAAATTCGGTATCCTTCATTAGAACCATTGTTTTAGACATATATTATTCCTTTTTGGTATATTAAAACAAATGTATTAATTTTGCTAAATCTTATTTGGGAGTAAGGGTGCATCTTTAATCAAATCACATTAAGATTCTTGTGGAGATATTATGCTGAGAAACCAAGACACTGGTCAACGGGCGCATCGTACAATACGAACCGTATGCTCAATAGTTCATGATCTATATACTGTGAAATCATTTATATTCGTAGGCTTGAAATTTCGTGGTTTTTTGAATAAGGACAATTTCGTAGGTACTAAAATTCGCGTATTTTGAATAAATCCATAGAATGGCATGGAATACTGTTTGCAAGCTAAAATCTACAGTCGATTTCTAACACTCGCTCAGTATTCACCATAATTTCTTGACATTACTACAATTTGTTACATACGCTGGTTGATGCAAGATTATGCTACGAAGCGAAGATATATGTTTAGAAATTATGTTAAGAAACATAGAAACATAGACATATTTAGAGAATATGCTAAGGGGTATAGAATATATACGGAGAAACATAACTATAATTTTAGGGAGTATGCTAAGAAGAAAATATGTTTCAGAGATCATGCTATCAGGAATGTCATTTATTTTTTAAAGGTGCACTCTCACAGATTGCCAGTTCTGACAACTTTTTTTTTATCTTGGAATGAGACAATTTTTGCGCAAATGTCTAAAAACCACTGATATAAGACTGCTGACAAAAGATCAGATCGCATTTTCATATTTACGTCCGGAAATTAATGTTTTATGGCTAAAAGCATTACTAACGCTTTAAAGAAGTTTTTAAAAGTGAGTTTTTCGGCATAAACAGCATTAAATATGAAATCTTGCGATCTGATCTTTTGAAAAGCTTTCGATTTAGTTGATCATGAAATTCTTCTTTATGAATTGAAACTGTATCATTTTTCTGAAATAGCATTGAATTTGTTTAAATCATATCTTGAAAATAGAAACCAAATTGTAAAGATTGGCAAAATTAAATCGCAAAAACTCACTGTTACATCTGGGGTACCACAGGGTTCCATACTGGGACCCTTGCTTTTTATTTTATACATAAATGATATTGCAGTTATGCATCCAACATTAAATATAGATCTATATGCAGATGACTCAACACTTTATGAATCTGGATATCAGTTGACGGATATTCAAAATAAATTACAACATCATTTAAATTATGTTAATAAGTGGTGTCAACTAAATAATATGTCATTGCATCCTTCCAAGACTAAATGCATGTTAATAGGGTCTGCAAATAAATTAAAAAACACTGGGAATCTTGAACTTTGTATTAATGATGTTCAAATAGTTAATGTTGTTGTGCAAAAGTTATTAGGGTTGTATATAGATAATACACTAAACTGGCATGTGCAAATCGATTATGTTTGTAAAAATCTGAATAAGAAAATTGCACTTCTAAAAAATATAATATATTTCCTCACACCTGATACAAAACGAATGTTTTACAATGCATATATTCTGCCAAATTTTGATTACGGCTGCTTGGTCTGGGGCAAGGGAACCAATTCATATGTGAATAAAATAAATAACTTACAAAAACGAATTGCAAAAATCATACTTGGTAAATCTAAACGAGATTCATCAACAAATCTATTTAAAGAACTAAAATGGCTAAACTTCTCGGATAGATGTAAATACCACGCAGCAGTATTAGTTTACAAGACGTTGAATAGCATGGCTCCATCATATATGTCAGAATTAGTAACAGTTTCAGACAATAATGTATATATGCTAAGATCAATGGCACACAAAGATATTGTTTTACAAACTAGACCTCGTACTAATTATATGAAAGCATCGTTTACATATTACAGCAGAATTGTTTGGAATAATATACCTTTGGAAATACGAGAATCAAAAAACTTTAATACGTATAAAATAAAGGTCAAACAGTACCTCATAGGAAACTTGTGATTATACAAATTGTGATGTTTTATTCATAATTATATTTAACTGAGAGTATCTGTCTAATATTGATTCAACATCATCATCATGTCATCATATGCATCATTATCGTCAGCATCAACAGCATACTTATAATCATCATCATCATCGTCATCGTTGTTAGCATCGTCTTCATGTTTGTCTTATGATTATTTGCCATATTTTCATTCTGTTTCAGAGGGCCATATCGAAAATAAGATTCTGTAGTTTTGTACATGATCTTAATATGTCACCTTCTTAAAATAAAGATATTATTATTATTATTATTATTATTATAGCACTGGTTTTCAATCCCGTCCGCGTTATTATTTTTTTTACCAGTGGCTCTATCGCCAGGCGCGTAGCTAAAGCCAGTGTGGGATTACGCAGATCGAAATTAGTTCATGGACGGACAGCATATTAACCCCTTCACCCCCTACTCCCCTTTGTCTTTTATTTCAAACATTTTTTTTTGTATGGCAAAAACTTCGACCGGTCAAAATCTCATTACACAATTGCGTATTTGCGTAGTCAGCAACGCCCCTGATCGTTGTTGCTCATTAGGGTTGATCATGGTATATTCATTTTTAAACCCAGAACAACTGTCTCAAATATATCGGTGCTTTACACTGGGCACGCTGTGAACCAAGGGATAGAGCAAGGATTTTAACGCCCTGTTTCTCACCATTCGGAGCTCCTCGCTATTTTTCCATCGAAAACAACCTCGGATGTATGGCAGTACATCAGTTGAAGTAGTTCTTAAATTTTGATTATAGTCATGATTACTAAATTGTAGTGTTTTCACGTGTTTTGTGTATTGCCTAACAGTCCTAATTGATTGCCACTGAAGTGTATCAGTGCATAAATAATTATGATCCTTAAGAGTAAACTCATTAAATTAGCTTCTAATTTGAAATTACTACGCGGTCTACTTCCATCGTAGTTAAAGTGTTTAGATTTCTGACATTGTAAAACGTCCATTTTACATCCGAGGTCGTTTTCGATTATAAATGGCCGAAGAGTTCCGAATGGTATCTGACATAGCTTTCTTCCGTTTAGGGTTCTTTCAAGCAACACGCAAAAGGAACCTATTGGAAAATAGTACAGTGCATTTTCACGTGCTTTTCTAATAATACAGGTGCGTAACTGACTGTACGCAAAAATGCAGTAGCGAAATGAAATTTAAACAGGTCGCAGTTTGTGTTTTACCGAAAACTCAAAATCTGAAGAAAAAAAAACTGAAATGGGGTAGGGGTGAAGGGATTAATAATGCTGTTCGTCATCCGTTTGCGTAATCCCAAACTGGCTCTTGATAAACGCGCTTGTAATATATAAAACTTACATAGAAAACAGGTGTGGGTGTTATACTTTGGATTTGCCATGATTAGGGTATTCTACGTAAATCTTTTGCCAGAAAACAGGTGTGGGTGTAATACTTTGGATTTGCCATGATTAGGTATTCTACTTAAATCCTTTGCCAGAAATGAAGGTTGCCGTGAACCTCAAGGTCAAATGCAGTGTGTAAGTAAACAGCGACTCATTTAAGTGTCTATATGTGATACGTAGGGGGAAATAACACATGCTCATTATTAACATTGACTAAAAAGTCTTAAGTTAGCACCACAATACATATCTTTGTGGTGAACACCAAATGTTTTAGATTCATAGTTTATTGACGTTGACGTTTGATCAGTTTTTAACACTCAATTGACGTCTGCACTACCCGTATTTCAGCCAACTGGACTGAGTGGCAAGACGCGACCCTGTGTAGCGCACCGGCCTGTAATTGTCTCGGGCATGAACACATTGCAGGAGGAGACATATGCAAAGAAGGGGAAAAGTGAGTCCACGTGAAAACCATATATTGGCACGAATTCTCAAAGTTTGGTCTTGGCAGATGGCTGTTATATAAAAAATAATATGTAATGAATACATTTGTATTGTTTAAAGGTGATTTGTTGAAGAAAATCTTATCAAAACTATTTTTAACTTTCGTTAAATACAGTATTTATTTATACATGGAATCGGTATTGAACAAGAAATGTATTTAAAGGCTTGTATCGAATTGTTTTAAAAAGCTTCCCGCCATAACAGCATAAGTCTCTTAAAAATTACGATTTGGCATGGTTTGCCCTTTATCCGCATTCGGATTCCTCGGCCATTTTCTATCGAAAACAACCTCGGATTTATGCTGGTACATCCGCAGAAGTAGTTCGTAATATTGAAAATTATAGTATTACTTAATTGAAGTGTTTTAAGGTGAATTGTGTATGAAAAGTCGAAATTGATTGCTATTGAAATATATAATTGCATAAATACTCATGATTCCAAAGAGTAAAGCCATGAAGTTGCACTGCCAAATTGAAATTACTACGCGATCTATTGCAGGGTAGTTTTTTTTCTTATATTGTAAACTCTCTATAGTACATCCGAGGTTGTTTTCGACGAGAAATGGTAGAGGAGTTCCGAATGCTACATTTACAGATACCTCGAACTCACTTTCAAAGAGAAGATGTTATTAGTCGAAAAAAGGGAATAAAACTACACATACAACTGTAATGTAAGACGTTGCAGCTGCAAGTTCAATCGTAACAACTCGGTCATCTCATGCAATCTTCGAAAAATATTCTGTTCTATACTGGCCGAGGTGTTCCGATTGATGCAGATCATGTGCATGCTCTCTATATACAAATACGTGCATGCAAGGGTCGCAACTCACGAAGCCCGCTCCCTATCAGGCGTGAGACCACAGTTATTTTTACTATATGTTTCATATAGACACTAACCTGGCTTTTGACTTTATACACACCCCAATTGAAAAACAAGGACATGGCTTCTCTAGAACAAGTCAAGACACAAAATATAATCACAAGAAAACACCATGTTGACCAGTGACCCGACTGTCAAAATTGACTTCAAATACATAACCCTTCCGCCAAGGAGTCAATCGGATACAAACAACTAATTTTCAGACTTCCACAAGCTATGATTTTTCCAATATTTACACTGAAAACTATCAATTTCTGCAATGGAGTGTCAAATTCAGTCAAGTTCTATGCAAAAAGAACCTTTTTTGCTTCTTTTTCATTCATTTTTAAATAAATATTGATACTTGAACACAAGCACTATTTTTTTTTGTATTCACATCCGGGTCAACGGGGGGCAGATAACTGTGGTCTTGAGCCATAAAAGGAACAGTAGATACAGGCTCTCAATGCGGTATCGTTGTCGTCTGGCGTATTCTAGTCTAAAAAGTGTGCATTCTGGTGTAATGTATTGTGTTCTGCCATATGGACGGTTTACTTTGAACCGCTAATGATTTAGTCAATATAAAGTGCTAAGATAACTTGTTTTACGATTACTTTAACGAGTACAAACGTATACTCTCACTATGTCTCCGCAGACTCCAGGTGCGGATCTGTGTACGGGAGGAGGGCGAGATCACCCCGTGCGAATACGGGGACAAGGGTCCCATCAGAAAGGTGACGTGTAAGGCCTCCAGTGATAATTGCCCGGGTGAGATTCTTACGTGAAAAAATACTTGAAAAAAGAAAGAAACGTCTTTTATTCGTCATAGAGAAAGGTTTACATAGTATTTGGTCTATATATTCAAACTATGATAAAAAATCTTCCAATTGGATGAAAATGTAGGTTGTATTCTAAATGTACATGGTAATTGCACACTTAAAGGTAAACAAAATATTTCAAAGTCGTATACATATAAATATGAAAATTGCCGATGTTTTTTTTTCTCATTTATTTTTCACATGGATATATATTTAAGGAATGAATTGCGGGGCTGATGTCATTATCGGGGTATGAACGCAATTGGGCTGGTCAAAGTGTGTTGAGTCCGAAGGACTCCACGCGTACTTTGACCAGCCCAATTGCGTTCATATCCCCGATAATGACATCAACCCCGCAATTCATTACTTATATTTACACCAATAGTTCCTTATTTTATTGAAGAATTGTTAACAAAATACTTCATTTCATTTAAGAAAACCGTACGGTAATCCTTTCTTACCCAACGACCCGACTGTTACCGGAAACAATTTTTTCAAATGACGTCAGAATAACGCGGGAAAAGATCAACCACTGGACATCACTTTTAAACGTTTAATTTAAACACTGATGGCAGCAATACGTTTAAAATATAACAAATTAACACTTTCTAAAATGTTGATTTATATTTTACGGGACCTGGTGACACAATACAAACAATAACAAAATCAATAGTTTTCATGTATATTGTTATGCGATGAATTGCGATCCGAACATATCCGAAGATGTTGCGTTCATCGATTGATGAACGCAATTGCCGAAAGGCAGTTCATTTAAGGAATGGAAGTTGAGGTGTAAATATATATCAGTAAAGTTTTAAATTCTAAACATATACAACATATCTATGTATTTTGATAGGATATAAATATATTCAGAAACAATAATGCTCTCACACACATGCAAAAACACATACACTCGCTCCCACACGCGCGCACACGCACGCACACATACACACTGCATACACACCTGATCGTATGATGTTTATACGATCGATGTCCCCTGTATAAGATTATATATTCCATTAATGTTTTTTTTTTTAATTTTTTGAGTCGAAGATTTCTTTGTATGGCTAATTGTGTTTTTATCATTTAGTTATATTGTATGTTTAAGTACTTCCCATTTTTGTTGTGGGTTTCAAGGTTGTCATTGTTCAACGCAATTTGTTCTTCTATTTTAATCCCTAATTTCAAATACGTCAAGTATGCATCAAAGGAAAGTGTTCTATTATTATGATTGGTTGAATGTATATAAATTTCATTAGAATAATAAGAAAGTTGCATATATGTTGTTGTATTTGTTTTTTGTCACTGTTCCCGATAAAGCTTCACGTTTACCTTTAATTATATTAATTGTTGTTGAAGCTATGAAATTGTTTAATTTATTCCATAACTGTTGTGTCTTGTAACATTCCCAGTATAAATGTTCAATAGATAAGCTACACTCGACAAGTTTCAATTTAAAAAGCAGTTTGTTGGTTGGTATTGGTCTTAAAAGTATAAGAACGTGGTCTTTTTGTGTTTCTTTATTAGATTAACAATGAACACAGTCTGAAATACATGAATGAGACCTACTCAGATATTTACCAAATAATAATATGTTGTCCCGATAATTAACATTGGAAACGATACTAAACAATAATTGGTACAGTACATTAATGAATACAATAAGTAACATAATGAACTTAGTATCGATGATAACTTACAATAATAATATGCCAGAAACATGTTAGAGCTGGTGTTTCATCAAATGACTCCTTTTAAATTGCAAATGGTCAATTTACATCAAAGGGGAGTAACTCTGGCATGTCTAAGTATCAGTCTTAATATAAAGGGAAGTTACTATGCAAATACTAGTGTCAATAAACAATAATCATGTATCCCCCTTCGAGTCTTTTGTAATATAATGACATAAAGGCTGTTGTGAAAAAAAAAATGTAGCTATGAATAACAATGACTAGAGAATTGACTAGGCAGAAAACTGAAGCAAAAATATCAGCTAAACAATGCAAACAGATATAATTACGAAGTTTGAATCAAACTGCGGTCTATCAGACTCGCAAGAAGTGTTTTATGATAAGACATCTACATATCAAAGTCATTATGCCACGCAGGCTTTTTTGTTGGGCGATTGGATTTTCGCAGAGGTGTGGTATGTACAGACTGGCTCGTTGATGGGTTATCTCGTTGTGTGGTAGATGTGAGTGGAGGTACAAGAGGGACTGGTGCGTCGTTAGTTGGCTCCACTGGCTCGCCGACTGTGGTAGTAGGTATATGTGGATCTGTATGTTGACGACTATTGATTCTGTGGATAAGAGGGGTGGTCGTCATAGGGTTTGATGACTTCCAATGCGATGCATCCGTTGTCGCAGGCAGTGATGTTGAACTTGTTGTATTCCCTTGAATCTGTTCATGACCAGGGTCCAATGAGGGATTTATTGGCTGATTCGCCGGCCCGGTTGTGGGCTGTGTGGGGTATTGTCGACACATCGCTAGGTCTCTATCAATTGTCAGTCTAGACGGTGTAGGATTAACTGGGACAAAACGTCGCAGAAACTTCCTGTTACGGAGTGTGACCCGTCCTGATCCATCGATGCGGACCACGTACTGATCGAACTGGCGGACTTCAATGACTGTTCCAGTCTTATCCCATTTCAGGGGATGTTGGCCTATTTGATTCTGAATACGGACATGGTCTCCCGTAGCTAATGGTGGTAAACGTTTCGTATGTTGTGATAATCTCTCTTTTTCTTTCATGTGGCGCTTCCTAAGTGCGTCTTCCCGTAAAGTTAAGGTGTCGTACCAAGTAGCATGAGGTTGATATCGACCAGGTGGGATGGGAATGAAGTCGCGAATAGGGCGACCAAAAACGCACATGGATGGAGAGTGTTTGGTGTCTCTATCTGGTGTGTTCCTGTATTGCAGAATCGCCCGTTGGAAAGAGTCTGTATCAAGACCCCCATCTGGTTTTGTGTTGTCCATTATGAGGCGTTTCACAGTTTTGACCCCAACTTCTGCACGACAGTTGCTATGAGGAAAAGCAACTGATGAGAGACGGTGGTGGACACCCCAATTCTTTAGAAACGTGCGGGTGGCGGTGGATGTAAATTCAGGTCCCCCGTCAGAGGCTAATTCATCAGGGATGCCAAATGTGACAAAGGTACGCCGAAGGCATTCTATTAAACCATCAGCCCCGCAATGAGCTCGCTCAACTATTGGCCAGTTTGAGTATCTATCGACTACCAATAAGTAGTTACAGCCCTTATAGTGGAAGTAATCGGCGCACACGCACTGGAATGGGTAATCTGGGTCTGTCAATGGTGTTGGTGGCGCGCTAGGGTTAGATGGGGCTATACGGTTGCAATGCTGACAGGTTGCTCGTTGATTACTGATGGCTGGTGTAATTCCCGGCCAGAAGACTGAGGATTCTGCTCTAGCCGTCATCGCTGTAACACCTTGGTGCGCAGAATGCAACGAGTCCAAAACCTCCTGTCTAAGAGATGGTGGAATGACCACTCGATCTTTGTAGAGAATCACTCCGTCTGCCGTGTGCAAGTGATCTCGAAAAGGAAAAAAACTCTCTTAGTGTCGCTGGGATCTCCTGGCGATTGTCCGGCACACCAGACTCGATAATACCCAGTAAAGTGTGCAGATCTGGGTCACTTGAAGTGGCAGCGCGAACGCGATCCCAAGTAACTGATTGAATGGCATTCAATGAAGAAACTGCTGCAATCTTCACGGTGTCGTCAATCAGCAAATCTGTGTCCGAGGTACGAAGTCCATTCATCAGCGAAGGGTTGTGAGTGAAAATAGGCAAAAGAGACTGTACTGAAGCTATATCATCTGCGAGTTCCATTTTTTCTGGGTCGCCAGTCGGGTGTCGAGATAAACAGTCAGTTGCCCGATGTTTGACACCAGGGATATGGACTATTCGGAACTTATAGCGCAGCGTCTTTTCTTTCAGGTTACGTAGACGTGGGTTAGAGATGTCCTCAAGAGATCTATCACCGAGCACCTTCAGCAACGGCTTGTGGTCAACAGCAACGATCAATTGATTGCACCCTAAAACGAAATACCTTGCCTTATCTAAAGCATCTGCCACAGCTAGGGCCTCACCTTCGATTGGGGCATATCTGGATTCTGCGCTATGTGTAAAACGGCTTCCGACAAGGGTAATCTTCCAACCATCATTGCAGCAAAATGGTTTGGAAATGGGACAGGGACAGTGTTTCTGGAGCAGAAAGAAACCTATGCCATCTTTTGACCAATCTGTTGCCAAGCACGTTGGTTTGTTAGGATCAAATATTCGAACACCCATTTCGATCTCACCGGCAATGACGCGTTTGGAGTCTTCAAACAAGTCTTGTAGTTCTTCTGTCCAGCGGAATGGCACATTTGACTTCAACAGTTGTCGGAATGGTATCATCTTGTCGGCCATACTGAATGCATACGCAACTTGATTGACAAGCCCAAACCACGAACGTATGTCAGTTATATTCTTCGGTGTTGGAAAGTCGAGGATTGCTCGAAGGAACTTCTTGCATGGACGGACGTTGTCTTGTGTTAACTCAAACCCTGCAAATTCTACTGTGTCCTCAGCAAAGGCAAACTTCGTGGGGTTTAGGGTAATGCCGTTCTTGCCACATAAGTCCAACCAACGAACTGCCTGAAAGAAACTTTCTTCTATGGAATCAGACCATAGCAACACGTCATCTACGCATTTCGTCTTGTTAGGGAAGTCTGAGACAAGTTCATCGTACCTTCGTGTGTATCCGTCACCGGATGCAATGTACCCCTGGGGTGCTGTTTTATACCTGTATCGTCCCCATGGAGTGATAAATGTCGTCAGGTGACGGTCTTCTTCGCGTATTGGTACACTGTGGTAACCGTTCCAAGCATCAAACACTGTTTTCTTTTTGCCATGTGGGACAGAACGGGCTTGGTAAAATGGTGATTGGGTATGATGGGTTTCACGTGTTGCGTTAGCATTGAGGGCTTGGAAGTCGACTGTCCTGCGAGGCTCACCGTTTTTCTTTGCGCATATGACCATCCTATGACACCATGTCACGGGTTCACCGATTGGGACTGGCTCTATGACGCCTAAACGGACATCTTGGTCTAAACCGGCCTTGACCGACTCACGCCAGTGAATAGGGACAGGTATGGGTGTATGATGGGCAATGGGTTCCGCAGTGTCGTCTACCATGAGTTTCATCGGGGGTGTGTCCATCAAAGGCAGTGGTTGATGCTCACATGTGTTGAAAGTACTAGCACTGTAGTGGTCTAGGAGGAAGGTTTTTAAACGCTGTAAATTCTCAGATGTGCCAGGGAATGGCATCCTTGTGGGAGGGGGAGGGGGCATTTGGCGTTTGGGACAGTCACATGGATGCGTTGCCAATGGTGATGGGTGGGGATTCACCGTGACAGCATTTGCTGCGTATGCACCAACCGCAGGGAAGGCATCGGGAATAATACCTAGTGCTGAGCAGGCTTCTCTGCTGAGGAACATCCTGTCAGTGGTATCACATACGTAAGTCATCTGTCGGGTCTCTATCGGTATGCCTGTATCGTTAGTGGCACGCAAGCGGAGTATCGTAGCACCGATGATCTTGATTCCAACATTTGTTGCTGTATGCATGTTCATGGTCACTGGGATGAGGTCTGATTCGCGCAGGCCTAGCTTGTTGAGGACTTTCAAACCAGTTAGGCAACTCTGGCATCCTGTATCTGCCATGGCAGGTATAGTAGCTGAAATAAAGCATTTGTTTTTCAAGTCAAAACCAAGGGCAGAGTAATCATCATGAGAAACTGTAGCAACAACATTAACAAATGGTTGAGAGGCTGATCGTTTCTTAACCCATGTGTCTGAAAGTTTATCATATACATGGTGGTCAATGCGTAATGCACGCTCAACACCAGACTCACTTAACGTGCTAGAATCGTCAAAGGCATTAACAAAAGTATCATTAACAGTACATAAAGCATCAAATACAGCTGAATTCTTTGAGAATGTGTTAATGTTTCTGTTAAGTTTAGGCTTATCTTTACTACGACAAACACTTTCAATATGATGATTGCGATTACACAAGTCGCATATGTGTCCATATGCTGGGCACTCATTTCGTCGAACACTAGATGTGGAGCTTTTTCCGTGACCTCTGGTACCACAATATGTGCATGTTTCTGTTTTGTCCTTGGGCGTCGGCTGATTTACGTGCTTGAGCTTTCGATAAGAGCTGCTTGCAGCTGCCACTGCATTGGAGTCCAAAAGTTTCGAAGCTGAGCGCTTTCCCGCCTCTTTCGCTTCTACGAACTTAAACACGTCCTCCAGATTCATCTCCTGGTTACTGTCGCCCAGGAGGTCTAGCTGTATGTCTGGGTCGGCAAGTCCTTTTGTGAGTACATCGCGAAGAATGGCGTCAGTGTAATTGACGTCTGAAGCACAGTTGGCACATTTCACATAAAACTTGCAAACACCTGCTTGACCACGTATACGCGCACCGAAACTTCTCACGGTTTCATCACGATCTTGTTTCATGTTATGTAGATTAACTCTTGCAACCATTGTATTCTCCTCGCGAACGGCTAGTGCCTTGATGGCTGTGAGCACCTGATCTGCAGTAAGTTCTGTAAGGGTGTTACCATTTGTACGTGTCAAGTCCTTTCTGAGAGGTTCATCACAACATTTTAATAACTGAACCACTTTGGTGCGACCTTCGAGTTTGGTAGCAGCGACATAATCTGTCCAACGCGATAAGAAATAAGCCCAGTCCTCACTGGTACCAGCTAACGCAATTGTTGGTCGCTTGACCCTCTCAATTTTGGCGGATGGGCCTGGGGCGTGGACCATGGAATGAGCCGTAATAAGTGCAGCCACGATTGCTACCTCAACGTCCTCCGTCACGTACTCGCATCCTGGTATTGGGCAGTGTGCGACTGGCATTGTGTTACTGTGTTCATATAAGAACGTGGTCTTTTTGTGTTTCTTTATTAGATTAACAATGAACACAGTCTGAAATACATGAATGAGACATACTCAGATATTTACCAAATAATAATATGTTGTCCCGATAATTAACATTGGAAACGATACTAAACAATAATTGGTACAGTACATTAATGAATACAATAAGTAACATAATGAACTTAGTATCGATGATAACTTACAATAATAATATGCCAGAAACATGTTAGAGCTGGTGTTTCATCAAATGACTCCTTTTAAATTGCAAATGGTCAATTTACATCAAAGGGGAGTAACTCTGGCATGTCTAAGTATCAGTCTTAATATAAAGGGAAGTTACTATGCAAATACTAGTGTCAATAAACAATAATCATGTAAAAAGAAATTAATAGTAAAAGCTACGTAACGTAGTATCTATTGTAGATGTGTATATATTACAGTATATTTTTTCCACTCAACATTTTCTTCCAGGGCTTCAGTCCATTTTATGTCTGAAGCTGGAGATGTTATTGTGCTTTGTTCAGTATTAAGTACAGGATATTATTTCTTTGCCTAGATTCTACCATTTTATCTCGAAGCGACGTGTCGTTAATGTGATTAATTCCGTCATTTATCAGCTGTTGTTTCGTTTCTGCGGAAATAGATTTAATGAGGGTCTGATATCTTATAAAGTCGGTGTTGACTATACCGTATCACTGAACACTTGTTACAGTTACAACTATCACTGAACACATGTTACAGTTACAACTATCACTGAACACATGTTACAGTTACAACTATCACTGAACGCATGTTACAGTCACAACTATCACTGAACACATGTTACAGTTACAACTATCACTGAACACATGTTACAGTTACAACTATCACTGAACACATGTTACAGTTACAACTATCACTGAACACATGTTATAGTTACAACTATCACTGAACACATGTTACAGTTACAACTATCACTGAACACATGTTACAGTTACAACTATCACTGAGCACATGTTACAGTTACAACTATCACTGAACAGATGTTACAGTTACAACTATCACTGAACAGATGTTACAGTTACAACTATCACTGAACACATGTTACAGTTACAACTATCACTGAACAGATGTTACAGTTACAACTATCACTGAACACATGTTACAGTTACAACTATCACTGAACAGATGTTACAGTTACAACTATCACTGAACAGATGTTACAGTTACAACTATCACTGAACACATGTTACAGTTACAACTATCACTGAACAGATGTTACAGTTACAACTATCACTGAACACATGTTACAGTTACAACTATCACTGAACACATGTTACAGTTACAACTATCACTGAACAGATGTTACAGTTACAACTATCACTGAACACATGTTACAGTTACAACTATCACTGAACACATGTTACAGTTACAACTATCACTGAACACATGTTACAGTTACAACTTTCACTAAACACATGTTACAGTTACAACTATCACTGAACACATGTTACAGTTACAACTATCACTGAACACATGTAACAGTTACAACTATCACTGAACACATGTTACAGTTACAACTATCACTGAACACATGTTACAGTTACAACTATCACTGAACACATGTAACAGTTACAACTATCACTAAACACATGTTACAGTTACTACTATCACTGAACACAGGTTACAGTTACTACTATCACTGAACACTTGTTACAGTTACAACTATCACTGAACACATGTTACAGTTACAACTATCACTGAACACATGTAACAGTTACAACTATCACTGAACACATGTTACAGTTACAACTATCACTGAACACATGTAACAGTTACAACTATCACTGAACACATGTTACAGTTACAACTATCAATGAACACTTGTTACAGTTACCACTATCACTGAACACATGTTACAGTTACAACTATCACTGAACACATGTTACAGTTACAACTATCACTGAACGCATGTTACAGTTACAACTTTCACTAAACACTTGTTACAGTTACAACTATCACTGAACACTTGTTACAGTTACAACTATCACTGAACACATGTTACAGTTACAACTATCACTGAACACTTGTTACAGTTACAACTATCACTGAACACTTGTTACAGTTACAACTATCACTGAACACATGTTGCAGTTACAACTATCACTGAACACATGTAACAGTTACAACTATCACTGACCACATATTACAGTTACAACTATCAATGAACACATGTTACAGTTACAACTATCACTGAACACATGTTACAATTACAACTATCACTGAACACAAGTTACAGTTACAACTATCACTGAACGCATGTTACAGTTACAACTATCACTGAACACATGTTACAGTTACAACTATCACTGAACACTTGTTACAGTTACAACTATCACTGAACACATGTTGCAGTTACAACTATCACTGAACGCATGTTACAGTTACAACTATCACTGAACACATGTTACAGTTACAACTATCACTGAACACTTGTTACAGTTACAACTATCACTGAACACATGTTGCAGTTACAACTATCACTGAACACATGTTACAGTTACAACTATCACTGAACACATGTTACAGTTACAACTATCACTGAACACATGTTACAGTTACAACTATCACTGAACACATGTTACAGTTACAACTATCACTGAACACTTGTTACAGTTACAACTATCACTGAACACATGTTACAGTTACAACTATCACTGAACACTTGTTACAGTTACAACTATCACTGAACACTTGTTACAGTTACAACTATCACTGAACACATGTTGCAGTTACAACTATCACTGAACACATGTAACAGTTACAACTATCACTGACCACATATTACAGTTACAACTATCAATGAACACTTGTTACAGTTACAACTATCACTGAACACATGTAACAGTTACAACTATCACTGAACACATATTACAGTTACAACTATCACTGAACACATGTTACAGTTACAACTATCACTGAACACATGTTACAGTTACAACTATCACTGAACACTTGTTACAGTTACAACTATCACTGAACACTTGTTACAGTTACAACTATCACTGAACACTTGTTACAGTTACAACTATCACTGAACACATGTTACAGTTACAACTATCACTGACCACATATTACAGTTACAACTATCACTGAACACTTGTTACAGTTACAACTATCACTGAACACATGTTACAGTTACAACTATCACTGAACACAGGTTACAGTTACAACTATCACTGAACACATGTTACAGTTACAACTATCACTGAGCACATGTTGCAGTTACAACTATCACTGAACACATGTTACAGTTACAACTATCACTGAACACTTGTTACAGTTACAACTATCACTGAACACATGTTGCAGTTACAACTATCACTGAACGCATGTTACAGTTACAACTATCACTGAACACTTGTTACAGTTACAACTATCACTGAACACATGTTACAGTTACTACTATCACTGAACACATGTTACAGTTACAACTATCACTGAACACATGTTACAGTTACAACTATCACTGAACACATGTTACAGTCACAACTATCACTGAACACATGTTACAGTTACAACTATCACTGAACACTTGTTACAGTTACAACTATCACTGAACACATGTTACAGTTACTACTATCACTGAACACATGTTACAGTTACAACTATCACTGAACACATGTTACAGTTACAACTATCACTGAACACATGTTACAGTTACAACTATCACTGAACACTTGTTACAGTTACAACTATCACTGAACACTTGTTACAGTTACAACTATCACTGAACACATGTAACAGTTACAACTATCACTGAACACATATTACAGTTACAACTATCACTGAACACTTGTTACAGTTACAACTATCACTGAACACATGTAACAGTTACAACTATCACTGAACACATATTACAGTTACAACTATCACTGAACACATGTTACAGTTACAACTATCACTGAACACATATTGCAGTTACTACTATCACTGAACACATGTTACAGTTACAACTATCACTGAACACAGGTTACAGTTACAACTATCACTGAACACTTGTTACAGTTACAACTATCACTGAACACATGTAACAGTTACAACTATCACTGAACACATATTACAGTTACAACTATCACTGAACACTTGTTACAGTTACAACTATCACTGAACACATGTAACAGTTACAACTATCACTGAACACATATTACAGTTACAACTATCACTGAACACATGTTACAGTTACAACTATCACTGAACACATGTTACAGTTACAACTATCACTGAACACTTGTTACAGTTACAACTATCACTGAACACATGTAACAGTTACAACTATCACTGAACACATATTACAGTTACAACTATCACTGAACACATATTACAGTTACAACTATCACTGAACACATGTTGCAGTTACTACTATCACTGAACACATGTTACAGTTACAACTATCACTGAACACAGGTTACAGTTACAACTATCACTGAACACTTGTTACAGTTACAACTATCACTGAACACATGTAACAGTTACAACTATCACTGAACACATATTACAGTTACAACTATCACTGAACACTTGTTACAGTTACAACTATCACTGAACACATGTAACAGTTACAACTATCACTGAACACATGTTACAGTTACAACTATCACTGAACACATGTTACAGTTACAACTATCACTGAACACATGTTACAGTTACAACTATCACTGAACACTTGTTACAGTTACAACTATCACTTAGTACATGTTACAGTTACAACTATCACTGAACACTTGTTACAGTTACAACTATCACTGAACACTTGTTACAGTTACAACTATCACTGAACACTTGTTACAGTTACAACTATCACTGAACACATGTTACAGTTACAACTATCACTGAACACAGGTTACAGTTACAACTATCACTGAACACTTGTTACAGTTACAACTTTCACTAAACACATGTGACAGTTACAACTATCACTGAACACATGTTACAGTTACAACTATCACTGAACACATGTTGCAGTTACTACTATCACTGAACACATGTTACAGTTACAACTATCACTGAACACAGGTTACAGTTACAACTATCACTGAACACTTGTTACAGTTACAACTATCACTGAACACATGTAACAGTTACAACTATCACTGAACACATATTACAGTTACAACTATCAATGAACACTTGTTACAGTTACAACTATCACTGAACACATGTAACAGTTACAACTATCACTGAACACATATTACAGTTACAACTATCACTGAACACATGTTACAGTTACAACTATCACTGAACACATGTTACAGTTACAACTATCACTGAACACTTGTTACAGTTACAACTATCACTGAACACTTGTTACAGTTACAACTATCACTGAACACTTGTTACAGTTACAACTATCACTGAACACATGTTACAGTTACAACTATCACTGACCACATATTACAGTTACAACTATCACTGAACACTTGTTACAGTTACAACTATCACTGAACACTTGTTACAGTTACAACTATCACTGAACACATGTTACAGTTACAACTATCACTGAACACAGGTTACAGTTACAACTATCACTGAACACTTGTTACAGTTACAACTATCACTGAGCACATGTTGCAGTTACAACTATCACTGAACACATGTTACAGTTACAACTATCACTGAACACTTGTTACAGTTACAACTATCACTGAACACATGTTGCAGTTACAACTATCACTGAACGCATGTTACAGTTACAACTATCACTGAACACATGTTGCAGTTACTACTATCACTGAACACAAGTTACAGTTACAACTATCACTGAACACTTGTTACAGTTACAACTATCACTGAACACTTGTTACAGTTACAACTATCACTGAACGCATGTTACAGTTACAACTATCACTGAACACTTGTTACAGTTACAACTATCACTGAACGCATGTTACAGTTACAACTATCACTGAACACTTGTTACAGTTACAACTATCACTGAACGCATGTTACAGTTACAACTATCACTGAACACATGTTACAGTTACAACTATCACTGAACACTTGTTACAGTTACAACTATCACTGAGCACATGCTACAGTTACAACTATCACTGAACACTTGTTACAGTTACAACTATCACTGAGCACTTGTTACAGTTACAACTTTCACTAAACACATGCTACAGTTACAACTATCACTGAACACTTGTGACAGTTACAAATATCACTGAACACTTGTTACAGTTACAACTATCACTGAACACTTGTTACAGTTACAACTTTCACTAAACACATGTGACAGTTACAACTATCACTGAACACATGTTACAGTTACAACTATCACTGAACACTTGTTACAGTTACAACTTTCACTAAACACATGTGACAGTTACAACTATCACTAAACACATGTTACAGTTACAACTATCACTGAACACATGTGACAGTTACAACTATCACTGAACACAAGTTACAGTTACAACTATCACTGAACACATGTTACAGTTACAACTTTCACTAAACACATGTTACAGTTACAACTATCACTGAACACTTGTTACAGTTACAACTATCACTGAACACATGTTACAGTTACAACTATCACTGAACACTTGTTACAGTTACAACTATCACTAAACACATGTTACAGTTACAACTATCACTGAACACTTGTTACAGTTACAACTATCACTGAACACATGTTACAGTTACGTCTATCACTGAACACATGTTACAGTTACAACTATCACTGAACACTTGTTACAGTTACAACTATCACTGAACACTTGTTACAGTTACAACTATCACTGAACACTTGTTACAGTTACAACTTTCACTAAACACATGTGACAGTTACAACTATCACTGAACACATGTTACAGTTACAACTATCACTGAACACATGTTACAGTTACATCTATCACTGAACACATGTTACAGTTACAACTATCACTGAACACTTGTTACAGTTACAACTATCACTGAACACTTGTTACAGTTACATCTATCACTGGACACTTGTTACAGTTACAACTATCACTGAACACATGTTACAGTTACAACTATCACTGAACACTTGTTACAGTTACATCTATCACTGAACACTTGTTACAGTTACATCTATCACTGAACACATGTTACAGTTACAACTATCACTGAACACTTGTTACAGTTACAACTATCACTGAACACTTGTTACAGTTACATCTATCACTGAACACTTGTTACAGTTACATCTTTCACTGACCACATGTTACAGTTACAACTATCACTGAACACTTGTTACAGTTACATCTATCACTGGACACTTGTTACAGTTACAACTATCACTGAACACTTGTTACAGTTACAACTATCACTGAACACTTGTTACAGTTACATCTTTCACTGACCACATGTTACAGTTACAACTATCACTGAACACATGCTACAGTTACAATTATCACTGAACACATGTTACAGTCACAACTTTCACTGAACACATGTTACAGTTACAACTATCACTGAACACATGTTACAGTTACAACTATCACTGAACGCATGTTACAGTTACAACTTTCACTGAACGCATGCTACAGTTACAACTATCACTGAACGCATGTTACAGTTACAACTATCACTGAACACATGTTACAGTTACAACTATCACTGAACACATGTTACAGTTACAACTATCACTGAACACATGTTACAGTTACAACTATCACTGAACACATGTTACAGTTACAACTTTCACTGAACACATGTTACAGTTACAACTATCACTGAACACATGTTACAGTTACAACTATCACTGAACACATGTTACAGTTACAACTATCACTGAACACATGTTACAGTTACAACTTTCACTGAACGCATGTTACAGTTACGTCTATCACTGAAAACATGTTACAATTACAACTATCACTGAACACTTGTTACAGTTACAACTATCACTGAACACATGTTACAGTTACATCTATCACTGAACACATGTTACAGTTACAACTATCACTGAACGCATGTTACAGTTACAACTATCACTGAACACTTGTTACAGTTACAACTATCACTGAACGCATGTTACAGTTACAACTATCACTGAACACATGCTACAGTTACAACTATCACTGAACGCATGTTACAGTTACAACTATCACTGAACACATGTTACAGTTACAACTTTCACTGACCACATGTTACAGTTACATCTATCACTGAAAACATGTTACAGTTACAACTATCACTGAACACTTGTTACAGTTACATCTATCACTGAACACATGTTACAGTTACAATTATAACTGAACAGTTTCAACTATCACTGAACACATGTTACAGCTACATCTATCACTGAACACATGTTGCAGTTACAATTATCACTGAACACAAGTTACAGTTACAATTATCACTGAACAGTTTCAACTATCACTGAACACATGTTGCAGTTACAATTATCACTGAACAGTTTCAACTATCACTGAACACATGTTGCAGTTACAATTATCACTGAACAGTTTCAACTATCACTGAACACATGTTGCAGTTACAATTATCACTGAACAGTTTCAACTATCACTGATCACATGTTGCAGTTACATCTATCACTGAACACTTGTTACAGTTACAACTATCACTGAACACATGTTAAGTTACATTTATCACTGAACACATGTTGCAGTCACCATTATCACTGAACACATGTTGCAGTTGCAACTATCACTGAACACATGTTACAGTTACATCTATCACTGAACACATGTTACAGTCACCACTATCACTGAGCACATGTTACAGTTACAACTATCACTGAACACTTGTTACAGTTACCACTATCACTGAGCACATGCTACAGTTACAACTATCACTGAACACTTGTTACAGTTACAGCTATCACTGAGCACTTGTTACAGTTACAACTTTCACTAAACACTTGTTACAGTTACAAATATCACTGAACACTTGTTACAGTTACAACTATCACTGAACACTTGTTACAGTTACAACTTTCACTAAACACATGCTACAGTTACAACTATCACTGAACACATGTTACAGTTACAACTATCACTGAACACATGTTACAGTACCAACTATTACTGAACACATGCTACAGTTACAACTATCACTGAACACATGTTACAGTTACAACTATCACTGAACACTTGTTACAGTTACCACTATCACTGAACACAGGTTACAGTTACCACTATCACTGAACACTTGTTACAGTTACCACTATCACTGAACACAGGTTACAGTTACCACTATCACTGAACGCATGTTACAGTTACAACTATCACTGAACACATGTTGCAGTTACAACTATCACTGAACACATGCTACAGTTACCACTATCACTGAACACATGTTACAGTTACAACTATCACTGAACACATGTTACAGTTACAACTATCACTGAACGCATGTTACAGTTACAACTATCACTGAACACATGTTACAGTTACAACTATCACTGAACATATGTTACAGTTACAACTATCACTGAACACATGTTACAGTTACAACTATCACTGAACACTTGTTACAGTTACAACTATCACTGAACACATGTTACAGTTACCACTATCACTGAACACTTGTTACAGTTACAACTATCACTGAACACATGTTACAGTTACAACTATCACTGAACACATGTTGCAGTTACAACTATCACTGAACACATGCTACAGTTACCACTATCACTGAACGCATGTTGCAGTTACAACTATCACTGAACACATGCTACAGTTACAACTATCACTGAACGCATGTTACAGTTACAACTATCACTGAACACAGGTTACAGTTACCACTATCACTGAACACTTGTTACAGTTACCACTATCACTGAACACAGGTTACAGTTACCACTATCACTGAACGCATGTTACAGTTACAACTATCACTGAACACATGTTGCAGTTACAACTATCAATGAACACATGCTACAGTTACCACTATCACTGAACGCATGTTACAGTTACAACTATCACTGAACACATGCTACAGTTACCACTATCACTCAACACTTGTTACAGTTACAACTATCACTGAGCACATGTTACAGTTACAACTATCACTGAACACAAGTTACAGTTACAACTATCACTGAACGCATGTTATAGTTACCACTATCACTGAACACATGTTACAGTTACAACTATCACTGAACGCATGTTATAGTTACCACTATCACTGAACACTTGTTACATTTACAACTATCACTGAACACATGTTACAGTTACCACTATCACTGAACACATGTTACAGTTACAACTATCACTGAACACATGTTACAGTTACAACTATCACTGAACGCATGTTACAGTTACAACTATCACTGAACACATGTAACAGTTACAACTATCACTGAACGCATGTTACAGTTACAACTATCACTGAACGCATGTTACAGTTACAACGATCACTGAACGCATGTTACAGTCACAACTATCACTGAGCACATGTTACAGTTACAACTATCACTGAACGCATGTTACAGTTACAACTATCACTGAGCACATGTTGCAGTTACAACTATCACTGAACACATGTTACAGTTACAATTATCACTGAACAGGTGTTACAGTTACAACTACATGTATCACTGAACACATGTTACAGTTACAACTATCACTGAACATAGGTTACAGTTACAACTATCACTGAACACATGTTACAGTTACAACTATCACTGAACACATGTTACAGTTACAACTATCACTGAACACATGTTACAGTTACAACTATCACTGAACACTTGTTACAGTTACAACTATCACTAAACACATGTTACAGTTACAACTATCACTGAACGCATGTTACAGTTACAACTATCACTGAACACATATTACAGTTACCACTATCACTGAACACATGTAACAGTTACAACTATCACTGAACACATGTTACAGTTACAATTATCACTGAACAGGTGTTACAGTTACAACTATCACTGAACACATGTTACAGTTACAACTATCACTGAACGCATGTTACAGTTACAACTATCACTGAACACATGTAACAGTTACAACTATCACTGAACGCATGTTACAGTTACAACTATCACTGAACGCATATTACAGTTACAACTATCACTGAACACATATTACAGTTACCACTATCACTGAACACAAGTTACAGTTACAACTATCACTGAAAACATGTTACAGTTACAACTATCACTGAACACATGTTACAGTTACAACTATCACTGAACACATGCTACAGTTACAACTATCACTGAACACATGTTACAGTTACAACTATCACTGAACGCATGTTACAGTTACAACTATCACTGAACACATGTAACAGTTACAACTATCACTGAACGCATGTTACAGTTACAACTATCACTGAGCACATGTTACAGTTACAACTATCACTGAACACATGTAACAGTTACCACTATCACTGAACACATGTTACAGTTACAACTATCACTGAGCACATGTTACAGTTACAACTATCACTGAACACATGTTACAGTTACAACTATCACTGAACACATGTAACAGTTACAACTATCACTGAACACATGTTACAGTTACAACTATCACTGAACACATGTTACAGTTACCACTATCACTGAACACATGTTACAGTTACAACTATCACTGAACGCATGTTACAGTTACAACTATCACTGAACACATGTTACAGTTACAACTATCACTGAACACTTGTTACAGTCACAACTATCACTGAACGCATGTTACAGTTACAACTATCACTGAACGCATGTTACAGTTACAACTATCACTGAACAGATGTTACAGTTACAACTATCACTGAACACTTGTTACAGTTACAACTATCACTGAACACATGTTACAGTTACAACTATCACTGAACGCATGTTACAGTTACAACTATCACTGAACAGATGTTACAGTTACAACTATCACTGAACACATGTTACAGTTACCACTATCACTGAACACATGTTACAGTTACAACTATCACTGAGCACATGTTACAGTTACAACTATCACTGAACGCATGTTATAGTTACCACTATCACTGAACACTTGTTACATTTACAACTATCACTGAACACATGTTACAGTTACAACTATCACTGAACACATGTTACAGTTACAACTATCACTGAACACATGTTACAGTTACCACTATCACTGAACACATGTTACAGTTACAACTATCACTGAACACAGGTTACAGTTTCTACTATCACTGAACACATGTTGCAGTTACAACTATCACTGAACACATGTTGCAGTTACAACTATCACTGAACACATGTTGCAGTTACAACTATCACTGAACACATGTTGCAGTTACAACTATCACTGAACACATGTTGCAGTTACAACTATCACTGAACACAAGGTACAGTTACAACTATCACTGAACACATGCTACAGTTACAACTATCACTGAACACATGTTACAGTTACAACTATCACTGAACATATGTTACAGTTACAACTATCACTGAACACATGTTACAGTTACAACTATCACTGAACACATGTTACAGTTACAACTATCACTGAACACATGCTACAGTTACAACTATCACTGAACACATGTTACAGTTACAACTATCACTGAACACATGTTACAGTTACCACTATCACTGAACACATGTTACAGTTACAACTATCACTGAACACATGCTACAGTTACAATTATCACTGAACACATGTTACAGTTACAACTATCACTGAACACATGTTACAGTTACAACTATCACTGAACGCATGTTACAGTTACAACAATCACTGAACGCATGTTACAGTCACAACTATCACTGAACACATGTTACAGTTACAACTATCACTGAACACATGCTACAGTTACAACTATCACTGAACGCATGTTACAGTTACAACTATCACTGAACACATGTTACAGTTACAACTATCACTGACCACATGTTGCAATTAATTTAATCTTAGTTATTAAAATACACGTAGAACATTTCAATTAATTGTTACTATTATTTAAAATTCTACGAACTACTAATTCTGTGATGTTCCGGTGTTGTTGTCGATGTAGAAATGGCCGAGCTATTCCGATTTCTCTTACATATGACCTTACACATATTTTATACAGTTTCAACTTTCCTTTTTATCCCTTTAGGATGGTCCGCGTGGAACAGCATTACGGCCTGCGACTGCCCGCCGTACAATAATGATGGACGTCAAACTTACGAAAGAGAGTGTACGAACCCATCACCTACGTACGGAGATTTGGGATGTTGGGGAGGTATGTCAGGGAGCAGGATTTTTCAACCCCAAGACTTGTCAACCCCTTTGTCAATTCAACCGAAATGCAATGTGAAATGTATACATTATCAAATTTGATTTCTAACATTACAAACATTTTTTTTTACAATATATTGTTTATTTTTTTTTTTTAAATTAAATAAATAATATGAGAGTCTATAAAGTATCAAACCAGTTTGAAACAAATGTGTTCTGACTATATTATCAAGTTTTTTTTCTCAATTAAATCCTTTCAACAAAATACAAATGAATTGAAATGTCCAACCAGGTAGTGGTTGAAAAGTCTTCAGTTGTACGGCTATTATACTTTTTAAAGTAGGAGTTGAACAGACTTCAATATAAGGCTTGAAATGTCCAATCAGGTTAAAAAGTCTTAAAACTACTGGTTGAACAGTCTAGGTGTTGAAAAGTCCTTTTTATAAGGTGTTGAAAAGTACCGGGGGTGGGTTGAAAAGTCCCACAGACTATTTGAGTATGTGTTTAATTCCCCGTCTGTAGGTTCCTGTATGTGGGTCGATAGTGGTACATTCGTGTGTAGTACTATCATCCGGAGAAGTGATATCGGATGCTTTTTCATACTTTGTCCAACCAATCACTGTGACCGTGGTGACGAAATCGGGTGGCGACGCAGAGACATCGTCTTAAAAAAGCAGCCTTTTTAAATAGTTATATGTATTTAAAAAGGGTTGGGAAGTGTGTGTGTATTTCTACTATTTTTCTGTTGGTAAGAAGCTATAAACAGCTCATGTTTAATTGTTATATAATATCCGACAATAAACAAATATTGACTTGATCTAACATCCTCCGATATCTTTTTTTTCAGGTATGGGTTTCGAATTAAAACAAACCAATCAAGAAAACTGCAAATGTGATGGTACGTATTTTTATTTTGCATCCAGAAAAATATTGTGACATATCATCTTGCTAGATAGTGTAATATTATATGTTCATTAAAAACAATATTGACTTTATCTACACAAGAGAGAGGTATAGGAACATGTTACATGACGGTAAAGTAAGGAGGTAGTTGCAAGTTGCCAGTTGGGGATTCGAATATTCAACTACCTGCTAGTTGCCAGTTGGGGATTCGAATATTCAACTACCTGCAAGTTGCCAGTAGGGGATTCGAAAATTCAACTACCTGCTAGTTGCCAGTAGGAGATTCGAATATTCAACTACCTGCTAGTTGCCAGTAGGGGATTCGAAAATTCAACTACCTGTTAGTTGCCAGTTGGGGTTCGAATATTCAACTGCCAACAAGTTGCCAGTTGGGGATTCGAATTCAACTACCTGCTACATGTGTAGTTGTGTTCGGGATTCGAAAAATAGAGTTAGACGTTTATGTTTATATTAAGCAACCCGACTATTTCCAGTTGGATATTCTAGAATAACCAACTGGAAATAGTCGGATGTTTTAAATCACCAACCAGTTTATAGTTGGGGTTTCAGCTTTTGTCTTGTTTATGGTTAAAAGGTTATTCGCGAAAAATCAACCACCGACCAGTTAGTAGTTGGGGATTCAGATTTTGTCTTGTTTATGCTTAAAAGGTACACGTGTAAAGAAATCAAACAGTTATTGCATTCTTATTCAGGTACAAATATGTATCTTCGTAACAAACAGTCGGATATTCGACCATTTCCAGTCGGTTATGGCGAATGTTCAACTACCAACTTGTAGTTGGGGATTCTGAATTTGTATTGCCGCGAAGTTAATGGTTAAAAGTTACGCATGTAAAGAAATCACTAACCAAATGTATTATTATTCATATACACACACGTATCTTCGTAACAAACGCTGTTTTAAATCACTTTTATTCTTAAATTCGCCAGTCGGATATGCAACCATTTCCAGTCGATAATCCGTAAATATCCAACTACTAACCAGTTGGTAGATTGGGATTCATATTTTGTCTTGTTTATAGTACAAAAGGTATACATGTGAAGAAATCACACTCCAAATGTATTTTTATGTACTTACACAGATGTATATTCGTAACAAACAATGTTTTGAATCACCTTTATTCGTACATTCGTCAGTCAGATATTCGACCATTTCCAGTCGGTTATTTTCGAATATCCAACTACTAACATGTTGGTATTACCAGATTTTGTCTTGATATTCGCAAAACATCAACATCTAACTCTTTTTTTCGAATTTCCAACTAGCAACTACACATGTATTATAGGTACACTGTAGTTGAATATTCGACTCCCCAACTGGCAACTAGCAGGTATACATGTGCAGTTAAATATTCGAATCCCCAACTGGCAACTAGCCGGTAGTTGAATATTCGAATCCCAACTACCAACTACCTCCCAACTTTACCGTCATACATTTTACAGGTTTTGCGATCCTTCGACCCCCAAATGCCAAAGCTAGAAACGGTCTCTTGTCACGCAGATCAAATATAATATATATAAATATAGTAAAAATGAAAGTGAAGTCTGATAATATCGTAATAGCGATTATATCCCAATACAATATTTAATTTTAAACAATGTATAGACGTAGACAGGTAGATGTCTAATTAAAACAGGCGATCTATAAGGCCAACAAAAAATTGTTTGTTTAGGGTAACCTTCCCAAAATTTCTAGGTAGGGTAGGTAAGGATTTTTTTTTTCAAAAACTGACGTAAGTTCAGAGTGTTTTCTTGCACATGGCAGTCTTTCCTACATTACTGTCATTGCCTGACTTTGTTTTATCATATAAACAATAATTCTGATTAAAATCTGCATTTATCCGCCCATCGTAACTCTCTATTCGCTAACGGAAAAAAATAGTAAGGGTCGGCGCATTTTTATAGGTAGGGTCGGGTTACCCGAAACAGACATTTTTTTTAGGCCTAATTGATATTACACGTCTTTCTGCACGCAAGTTTAGCTCTATATTATTGTGTAGAGGTGTTTGGTATTCAGGGCCGGTCTTAATAAAGCATGTTCAGTCATTTTTAATCTTAAGTCGATTTTTTAAAGATGCACTCTCACTCCCAAATAAGATTTACCACAATTAACAATATTGTTTTAATATTCCAAAAAGGATGAATAAATGTCGAAAACAATGGTTCATATGAAGGAAACCGAGTTTAATTAAAAAGAAATGAGCATAAAAACAGTATTTTACCTTATGAAACTATAGTAAACCATAGTAAATCTTTTAGCATTCACCAACCAATTAATATTTTTGCACTTTCTGCTACTGAACATGGTTACAATCTTGTTATCAGTTATTCATATTTTGCATTTATGCATTATTTTGTAAGTAGTTAAAGGTTTAACAGTCGAAATTGATATTTGTTATACATGTGTATGTATTGATTTTGAATAAGAGTGTCACTTTAACATTTTCATACTGGGCCTAAAAAATAAATACATTTGGTTCGGGTTACCCGACCCTACCTACGGAATAGGCACCGACCCTAACGTTTTTATAGTCAGTTTGAAAAAAAAAATGAAAAACTAAAAAAAAACAACCTTAAATGCTTATACAGAAGATAACTTTAACACCATTCTCCAATGATGAAAATGGCATTCTTATATAAAGCCTAATAAAAAAAAAAAATTTTTTTTTTAAAAAGCCTACCTACCCTACCTATTTTTGAAAAGGATGTAACCCTAACCAAACAATTTTTTAGGCCTAGTCATATTAAAAGAAATGTTTAAGGTTGTTTGTTTTTAAACAATGTATATTGAATAAAATCAATGAAGATACACTATAGTTAATAGCATTAAGTTATTATATCATTTGATCAGGGACATACTTAACTTAGGAAATTGACGCAAGAAAGAAAATGTGACCTAAGATGTTTATACAAAGGCATTTGGCTCATTGATTTTGTCTAAAATGTTGCTTAATATCATTTTGGTTACATGTATTAAATGATTGTGATAAACAACACATGTGAAGATATTTTATGTCTTTGATACAAAGACATTAATTATCATCAGATGTGTTGTTAACATCATTACATGTACCTAAAATTATATTTATCAACATTTTAGTTACAAACAATGAACCAGATGCCTGGGGTTTTATAACTAGTGGCCCAGGCCTGCTGTAATCTGCACATATTTCCCCAAGTGTTTGTTCGCTAGATTCACACGCTCGTCATGTATTCAATGTACATGTATACACAATTTTCAAATTGTTGCAAGTTAAAGGTTGTATTGCGTAATCAATAGTATTTCTAGTTTGCATTGGATTAAAGTTCAACGTAGGCGTAATAACAGTGTAACGTCCGCAGTAGGCGGAAGTGCGTTCATAGTACGTATGAATGTAAGTATGATGTATGATGTAAGTATGCAAATAAGCATAACCAGTTCTCCATGTGGAGGTTCAGGGCTTATGCATATAAGACCAGTCGACCCCTACTGGTTGAGGATGCTATTCTCTGAAGGGATCTGTTGCGTCTTTGGCTTGGCACGTTACACCAGAAAATATTGTACTATTTGTCTTACATATTCAAGAAAACACTTTTAAAGAAGCACTCTTACTCTTAAAGAAGATTTTTCAATATTAATACAATTGTTTTGATATATCAAAAGGATGAATAAATGTCGAAAACAATGGTTCTTATGAAGGATATCGAGTTTAATTTGAAAGATATGCGCAGAACGAACGGTATTTCTACCTTATAAGAATGATAGATAACAGTTAATCTATTAGCATTCACCAGTCAATTAATATTTTTGCGTTTTCAGCTTTAAAATACACGGTTACAATCTTGTTATCAGTTATTAATATTTTCCAAAAATGCATAAATTAGTGAATAGTTATATTTATAATATTTTATGTTTGTTATACATATGAATGTATTGATGATGAATAAGAGTGTGATCTAAACGCACCCTTAAATAGAACTATTAATGGACCCCTACCATAACGGGCCAACAAATGTAGGTACTTCTCCACTGGCACCAGATTTTCAAACTCAAATCATTTTTTTTGTAAAAGTAAAAAAAAATCTTATAATTCCTTACTAAAAATTATAACACCGAATATGTAAAAAAATATTGATTTTTTTAATATGCACTTTGTACTGTATAATATACTAACATGGTATTGAACGTTTCTCTACCCGGGTCACGTAATCATCTTGATACTCAGTTCAAAAGAATTTCTGCAGATTAACAGTCATCGGAATTTAAGGATATGATTTCTATCTTCCGAACACTCCACCTTAGGAAAACAGAAAAATGGGAATAAAGTAAAAAAAAAAAACGTTTGATAGGCAAATTTCTTCGCGGGCTAAGGTGGAGTGTTCGGAAAATTCAGAAATTCTTTTGAACTGAGTAATAAGATGATTGAGTTTGAAAATCTGGTGCCAGTGGTACTTCTCGTTGTATGTGCAATATTGGGGCGTTGTATTCAATATATATCATACTGGTATATCATAGATAATATTCCGTATATCAGTTAAAAGTTTAAGTAATATTTGGGCTTTGTAGTCAATATATATCATACTGTTATATCATAAATGGTAATCCAGATATCAGTTAAAACAATAAGCAATATTGGGGCGTTGTATTCAATATATATCAAAGTAGTATTATCATAAATGGTAATCCGGATATCAGTTATTTTTTTTAGCAATATTGGGGCGTTGTAGACAATTTATATCATACTGATATATCATAAACGGTAATCCGGATATCAGTTCAAAAAAGCAATATTTGGGCGTTGTTTTCAATACATATCATACTGGTATGTTATAAATGGTAATCCGGATATCAGTTAAAAGAGCAATATTTGGGCGTTGTATTCAATATATATCATACTGATATATCATATATGATATTCCGGGTATCAGTTTAAAAATGAAGTGATATTGGGGTGTTGAATTCAATATAACACTGATATATCATAAATGATATTCCTGGGTTCATTTAAAAGAATTGTGGTTTTCCGGATAACGGCGGTGTTAACCACCCTCATTTATTATAATTTCTGTATTCTGTTTTTTATTGTTTACACAGTTATTCAAACCACACCGAAACCGACAACGACAACAACAACAGAGGCACCAAAGTTACCGGTAAGAATGTTACTTAAATGTAAATGGTAGATTCTCTACTATGCAGTTAAACTGGGTTTGAAGAACGAAAACATTAAGTTTAAAAAAACTCAAACCCCAATCGGTGTAAGCATACTTATGATACATATATCCTTTATGTGTATAACAGATAACCCAATTTTACAAAGCAAGAGTTTGCTAGGATTTGAAACCAAAACAGCATTCGGAACTCCTCGGCCATTTTCCATCGATAACAACATCGAATGTACATGGGCGGTTTACAATGTCAAAAAATATTTACAGTTTTTCTTGCTGCAAGTAGTTCGCACAATAATTTCAATTTAGCAGTAATTGTTTTTTTACTACACTCGTGTGAATCTTAATTAATAATGCAATTATAAACTTCGTTGGCAATCAATTTAAACTTAGATATAGATACGACAAAACACTACATTTAGTTATCCATATTTTTTAAATATTTTACGAACTACTTTTACTGCTATACATTGAGGTTGTTTCCGATAGAAAATGGCCGAGGTAATCCAAATGCCAATATAATTTGCATTCAAACAATAGGCCAACAAGTTGGTTTGAGACAAACCCAAAGGCGATTTCATGCGATAGTTGCTTTTATATTAAGTAGGTTGTTTGATTTTTTGTAACCCGGATAACATTTGTCGAATGGATTGTTCAGTAAAGCAAATTAGAACAATACAGATAATAATTTGTCAAAAGACTTCCATTTGGATGCAAACAGAATTTCATCATAATTGTGGTGAATTGTTCCTTGCACAATTTGGCCCAACTCCTGCCAATGGTGATTGAACGCACTTGAAAATATTACCCCTCAAAACTAAATGAAGCATAACGTTTATGCCTAGCTTGATTCATAGTTATGTTTTGAAATTCGTATTTTGCAACTGCAGATCTGGGCACTGTTTCAATTAGATATTTTAGTCGTTAACTTAGTCGCTGCTTACGAATGCTCGAGAACACTCTTTAATTTACGGACAAAACCTGTATGGTAAATGTTACCGTCAAATATGGGCTTTGAAACGCCGCATAACAGCATCGCCGCATAAACGAAATCGACCATGTTTATGCGGTGATTTTCAACGCATTAACAGTTCTTACTTATGTGGCAAAAAGGCACACTTTCGCCGCATAGAAAACCAATTAAAACACATACTAGTACAATAGTGGTTGATAAAGTTTCATCAAAATCGGACTTAGTCTTTTGTGTCCACTTAACTAAGCTTTGAACTAGACTTTTAGAGACGTAAATTCTGACAAAGATTTAGTAAGATCGGTTTAAATGTGAACCAAACCAATTGATCTTTTTGCGAAAAAGTTTGAAATGACGTTTGGCCCGACTAATGGCGGGAATATATGTCACGACCACATACAACACCGTCATTTGGGACAATCAGAAAATTGAATCGTCGTGACGTAACATATATTCTCGCCTTTTTGTCAGACTGACGGGCATGTACCCTTGACAATGCACACTTTCAACTTCATTCAAACGTTTCTAGAAAAGTCAATTGTTAACGACGGATAGACAACAAAAAAACCAACAATTCTTACATCTCCACATGTGCTCTTTGTGCTCAGATGAGCTAAGAATTATTTCAATGTCAAGAACCACTGGTAATTGTGCGATTGTGAAATTTATTCACGTCTAGATCATCAGCGTATATCTCTGGTTACCAGGGCAACGAAAGGAAAACTTTTGAAAATGATATTGTTTCCAAAAAAATCGACACTACATTAGTTTTGGGCACTTGAACAAGAGGACTCAGATGATTGATATAGGGTCATCATGGACGTCTTTCTTTCATTGATTTTTTTTTTGCACTAGTCATTTGTAACCAAGAAAATGTAGATTTGGGAAATACACAAGGGGAGTAATAATTTATTTTCAACTTTCAATTTTGGCTCAACTTTAAAATATTACCTTAAATTTGACCAATTTGCCTGCCGACTTTTCCCGTATTTTTTTCAAAATGACAGTAATATTCTACGCCCTTATCTTAATCATTATCATAATCAACATCATTATCACAACCACCATCATAATCACCACAATCACAACCACCACCACCATCATCATCCCCACAACCATCATCATCATCATCATCATCATCATCATAATTCCCGTATTTTTTCAAAATGACAATAATATGCAACGCTCTAATCTTAATCATCATCATAATCAACAACATCATCACACCTACCACCATCATCTCAACAATCACAACCACCACCATCATCTCAACAATCACAACCACCATCATCATCATCATCATCATCATCATCATCATCATCATTCCCGTATTTTTATCAAAATGACGGTAATATGCTACGCTCTAATCTTAATCATCATCATAATCAACAATGTCATCACAACCATCACCATCATCTCCACAATCACAACCACCACCATCATCTCAACAATCACAACCACCATCATCATCATCATCATCATCATCATCATCATTCCCGTATTTTTATCAAAATGACGGTAATATGCTACGCTCTAATCTTAATCATCATCATAATCAACAATGTCATCACAACCATCACCATCATCTCCACAATCACAACCACTAAAATCATCTCCACAATCACAACCACCACCATCATCTCCACAATCACAACCACTAAAATCATCTCCACAATCACAACCATCACCATCATCTCCACAATCACAACCACTAAAATCATCTCCACAATCACAACCACCACCATTATCATTCATACATCAATGAATAAATGTAAGTGTCTCTGGAGACTCCCATGTAGCAAGATTTCTGGACAGACGGGCGGACGGACGGACATCATCATCATCATCATCATCAACATCATCGTTTTTGTTGAAATATTATTACTATTTTTTAGCTTTATAATAAATGGCTTACTAAGTGCTCTTTATGTGGCAAAAAGGACAGTTGCGCCCCATATAAGCAATATCTGCTTTATGCGTTGAGCGTCGCCGCATAAACGTGGTCGCCCTGTTTATGCGATAAAAATCACCGCATAAACGAAAAAACACACGTTTATACGGCGATGCTGCTATGCGGCGTTACAGGGCTTACGCCTGATTTTTACGATCTTTAGCTTTACATTCTTTATTGAAACGGGGCCATGTACTTTTGTCGGATTGATCATTCGAAATTGGTCAGAACAAATCCATAAGCATGCATACGATTTCCATATATAATCATTCTAAATTCCTTTCGGAAATCCTCAGCCATTTTCTATAAAAAAACAACCTCGGATGTATGCCGGCACAAAAGTATAATTAAGTAGTTGGTAAAACTGTTGAATACTGTTATTAATTAAATGTAGGGTTTTAACGTGTAATTGTAAAACTAAGTTTAAATTGATTGATAATGAAGTGAATTATTGCAAACATATTTAAGATTCACAAGAATTAAGTCATTTAAGTTAACTGCTCAATTTGAAATAACAACGCGATCTTCTTCCAGCGTAGTTAATTTGTAAAGATTTCTGACATTTTAAACCGTCCACATAAATCCGAGGTTGTTTTCAATGGAAAATGACCGAAGGTATTCCAAATGTTTAAATTGGTGTTTCGTACTATTAGTAGTATATATTTTTTTCTCGTTATCAGTGCTGTTGCGATTATGATGCGAGTGATGATAGTGAAGACAAAGGATTACTGTTTGGTCGCCGGAGACGTTCCGCGGACTACGAGTACTGTGACGATGACCCCGACTGTTGCGGTAGCGCTACAGCGACGCCTGATTATCCATCCTATTGAACCTTATGAATATATTTAAGACTCGCTACCTGTTATTGTCGCTTGCTAATTCTTTTTTACTCGGTATGTAATTGGGTAGGAATTGCTGTAAGTGAATCAATGCTGCCGGGAGGCTGTTTGCGCATGGTCGAGCTTTTACAAATCCCCCTCTTCAATTTTGGTATGGCTACACATACTCAATGATGTACATTTATAATTGTATTTTAGGAATCAGGATAATAATGCAGATAACTGTTTATACTAGATACTTTATTGTCACAATTGTCACCTGAAATAAACTTGATAAAATAGACTTTTTAGATTCAAATTTGTGGTCTATCTATGTTGAATGTACGTATTGTTTCTCAGTATATGATGGTATAATAATACAGGATCTTCGTAAAGAGCTGTCTACTGGTTCTGTCCCAGTAGTTTTCGTTGTTTTAAAAAATAAATGCTACTGCTGCAGCTCGGTTAATACCTATTCATGTATATATAACTGACTTTCATTCGTGAAACGAATTATCCCACGGTAAGTGTATGAACTTTTGTCCGATATCAATATTATAAAGTCATAAATTGCTTAAACGGTTTTTGATATTCGACCAAAATTCCAAACATGGCGAAACAAATCAACCAACCTAAGAATCCATATACTACTGTGCAGCAGTCACATGAACCACGCCCCCCAGGTCCGGGGAATAGCGGGGACTTTGACTTTCGGTCCAACCAAGCCCGGGAAAAATACCGGGGACGAACTGCCGGTAAAATCCTCGCAAAACGCCCCGCACCGCATGGACCCTAGGTAAGGACCACTCCCCGCTTTTTGCGCAAAGACAAAACCACCGCATTCACCCGGCACTGCGGGGCAACCTGAAAGGTAAAAACACGGCCCATTTCCCCCGCTTTCCCCCGGACCTGGTGACCTGATTATCTCATATCCTGTAACTTGCATAAACGATTTTTAAGACATGATCAATGTCCACATAAAAAGAGTTAACCAAACTTTCTAACTGAAACAGGGGCCATAATTTGTATCGAGGATCATACACAGATGTCTTACTTATTATTTATGAACGCACTGAACACATTTTCAAGCCAATTGAATGAACGTTTCTTGATACGGCTTGCTGAAAAACTTCAAACGGACAGCGACGCCGGTGTGAGAAGAATAGCACTATTAAGTTAATTTTCGAAACGTCGACCAACAACATGAAAGTTACAGTTCAAAAGCTAGTTCATTGTATTTCAGGCATTCGGACAGTTATTTTGTTATCTAGTGCTCTTTGTGTCGAAAGCTGACAGCTTATAGAATCACGCTCGCTGGGCAGAAACCAGTACTTGTGTCCATTTTGGGAGTTAATGTGAATGTCACCCAGGTGGGGATCGAAACCACCACTCTTAGGTGAGAGGCGGACACCTTTACTACTAGGCCACTCTCATCCGCATTTTTTTTATTTATAACCAAAGCTTTTTGACCGATCGCTGTATATATGACTAGCATACAATATATCATTGATCAAGGGTCACTGTTTGCTTATATCATGATGTAATTAAAGTGTGAACTGTTTTTTAAAAAGAGCAAACTTTGTTCTATTATGTATGGTCATGTTAACGCTTGAAAAAATACTGATTTAAGCACAACACGTTCACTAATTAGTCCGCACTCTTATCTCTAACATTTCTTTTCAATTCTTGAGGCGTTATTTGACGTCTCGGACACGTTCGAGAAATAGTCCGATCGCTCCTGTTGATGTCTTACTACCCTAGTTCGATTACATGCACATTCCTTAAAAAACACTGAAAGATTATGGTTATATAGAAAAGGCCCCGGACCTACGGACGGACAACGATTATCCCTCTTCATTTATTAACTCATTTATAATGTTTATATCTACAGTATCTCGAACGAGTTTGATATCAAGCAAGGTTGATTTAGACTCTTCGAGTTATGGCGGGCCTGGTTAAAGTCATCAAAATCATGAAATACACAGAGATACTAAATATGTACAATTAATTTCAAAATACTAAGTATGTTGGAAACGTCATTTTTTAAAAAACTATTAAAAAACATTTTTTTTTTTTTAATTTTACGACAGAAATCTTATTTTTCCAAACTTCTAGAGGCGCTCGTTTTCAATTCTTTCTCGCAGCCACATAAGTAAAGTTTTACAATACTTATCAACGAACAATCCATTCAGAACTAGCAAAATTCGTTTTTGTCAATAAAAAACATATTATACAAATAACAATTCAAACGCATTATCATATACATTGTATAGGAATGGAATTATTTTGTCATGGCTTAATGCGCATCAGCAATTAATTACATGTATGATTTGCTAAAAAACGAGAACAAAAAACTTGATTTGTTAACACATATAGAGAGAGATTGACAATCGGATGATAACATAAAACGATATCCATATTTAAAAAAAATGATATCGGGGGTAGCCGGGTAAAAAAACAAAACCCTTGACAGTAAGTATCAGCCCGAAACACTCGGCAGTAAGTGTCAGCCCGAAACACTCTGTAGTAAGTGTCAGCCCGAAACACTCGGCAGTAAGTGTCAGCCCGAAACACTCTGTAGTAAGTGTCAGCCCGAAACACTAGGCAGTAAGTGTCAGCCCGAAACTTTCGTCTGTTAGTGTCAGCCCGAAACTATCGTCAGTTAGTGTCAGCCCAAAACAATCGACAGTAAGTGTCAGTCCGAAACACTAGACATAAAGTGTCAGCCCGAAACTATCGTCAGTAAGTGTCAGCCCGAAACACTAGACAGTAAGTGTCAGCCCGAAACACTCGACAGTAAGTGTCAGCCTAAAACACTCGACAGTTAGTGTCAGCCCAAAACACTCGACAGTAGGTGTCAGCCCGAAACTATCGTCAGTTACTGTCAGCCCAAAACACTCGACAGTAAGTGTCAGCCCAAAACACTCGACAGAAAGTGTCAGCCCAAAACACTCGACAGTAAGTGTCATCCCAAAACACTCGACAGTAAGTGTCAGCCCGAAACACTGGACAATAAGTGTCAGCCTGAAACACTCGACTGTTAGTGTCAGCCTGAAAAACTCGACAGTGAGTGTCAGCCCAAAACTTTCTTCAGTTAGTGTCAGCCCGAAACACTAGACAGTTAGTGTTAGCCCAAAACACTTGACAGTAAGTGTCAGCTCGAAACACTAGACAGTAAGTGTCAGCCCGAAACAATCGTCAGTAAGTGTCAGCCCGAAACACTCGAGAGTAAGTATCAGCCTAAAACACTAGACAGTTAGTGTCAGCCCGAAACACTCGACAGTAAGTGTCAGCCTAAAACACTCGACAGTAAGTGTCAGCCCGAAACACTCGACAGTAAGTATCAGCCTAAAACACTAGACAGTAAGTGTCAGCCCGAAACACTTGACAGTAAGTGTCAGCCCGAAACTTTCGTCTGTTAGTGTCAGCCCGAAACACTCGACAGTAAGTGTCAGCCTTAAACACTCGACAGTAAGTGTCAGCCCGAAACACTAGACAGTTAGTGTCATCCTAAAACACTCGACAGTAAGTGTCAGCCTAAAACACTCGACAGTAAGTGTCAGCCCAAAACACTTGACAATTAGTGTCAGCCCGAAACACTGGACAATTAGTGTCAGCCTGAAACACTCGACAAATAGTGTCAGCCTGAAAAACTCGACAATTAGTGTCAGTCTTATAATGAATATAAATAAGAAAGATAGTACAAAAAACTGCCCTTAAACATATTTGATTTCAAACGTCTCTTCTTTTTAATATAATCAAAACATGTTTTAAGTATGACGATCATTCATAAGAAAAAATAACACTGCTTTAAGGAAAAAGTTTGAAACAACTTATATAAATATACCTGAATCACTTTAAGTTTAACATCAATTTGAACTGTATTTAGACATTATTAGGATTGATATCGGATGCTTAAGAAATGGTTTCATTAAATATCAGACTGCGTATACATTTAAATTTCTTGACTTAATTTCGTTTTAATTTATACAGTAAATACAACGGCATTTGCTAATCCAAATGAAAAGTACAAGGGTATGTTCAGAGTACTTTTATGGTCAGTGAGATGTTTTTAAAACCGCGTATTATGCTGTATAACAAAAAAGAAATTAAGGTTATAAACTTAGGTTAGACTTACCTAATTTTTGGTCTATCCGCACTAGTGTTAATATGCTATTTGTAAAAGGATATTTGATTGAAACTGTTGTTTAGTCAGAATTTGGTCAAAAATGACTTTTATACATCAATTTGGACCAAACAATGAACCATGTTCCTGTTAAGTGAAGGTGCCTTCTTCAGCATCAACGTCATAAGGTAAAACTTCCCATGATGCCAAAGGTTTACCCGAGACAATAAAGACTAAAGGGCCTGTTCATATATAGGCAAAGGATTGTAGGGTACAAAAGGAGACTGAAGAAAGTTCTGGCAAGGTGGGTCAGTGTTATACACTGGATAGCCTGGAGGAGTAATAGTTAGATGACATATAGTCAATTCTATATGAATAGGAATTGGCGGAGTGAGCGTAGCAGATTATTTCAGGTCATCTAACTGACGTACAATACAACCTCATTGGCTGATACATTGCCAGTGCAAGAACTGAAGCAGGATGTGTGTATCGTGACAGTAGCATGAGTAGGCGGACTTTTAAACACCCGCAAAAGGGGAAATTCTTAATGTTTAAATCTAGTACTAAATAGTTCCCTATCTGAAATAATATTGGCTTAAACAGAAGCTTGTATTCGATGGTTTGTGTTTATTTTGTGTCCATATTGACTTAATAGTCACGCTAACGAGACATATTAACTCGGGAAGGGAAATAACCATATAACGTTACTGACCAATTTAGCCGAGTCCTCACTGTCGCGATTGCCGTCCCGATTTCCCCCGACTTATGAATGCATTCTACACACTTGCTCCACCACTCACCACTCATCGATGGTACACATGGTAAAATGATCTGTCGACACTTCCGTGGTGCAGCTGTGCCTTTTGTTTATTTGTACACGCGTTATTATTACTTTCATCTGATAATTTTATTAAAAAGACATAGTTCGAAAATCGGAAAATTTGGTTCCGTGTAAGTACGCTTTTACTACAGGTTGGCCACGAATTGTTTCATTAGTTTTCCATCTGTACGTCGTTGTAGGGGCTTTTCTACCAACTTGGAATTGTGCACATTTTGAGATTTGCCAGAATTTCAATGACACTAAGACGCAAGGACACACCGTAAGCAGATTCTATTCAAATAGAACTGTTGTGTATAGTACTTACGACGGTATATAAAACTTACAAATTCATCTTAGAAAGTCAAAATGGATATACGTATAAATGTCGTGGCGCTGTTGCTCTAGTGATAGTGCTTTAGAAAAGTGGTGGTGATGGCGAGTATTATTTGTGCTGAAAGTTGATACTGTCGAAAGCCTTCGGAAAGAAAACAATAAGGTTTCATTTTTTTCATTAAACTTTTTAGTTTAACTGCATAAAGGCGTCAGTCAGTGCTTCCATCAAACTGTGCCATACCACTCACTGAATACCCATAATTTACCGCACCTCATTACATTTTCGAAAGAATGCCTACATAATGATATTGTTGCTCTGAAAAGATTTAAGACAAATGAATCTCTGTAGCCCGTCTAGCCTTAAACATGTTGTATTAGCCCATGGACACAGCATACTCTCTCTCTCTCTCTCTCGTCATAACTTTTCAATCTTATCGTTAGTCTGCCACATTGCCGGATTGGGATATGACCGTAGGCAATCATAGCCAAAAATCGTAACAGTTGTGAGTCAGGCAAAGAATTAACAAGAGTCCGCGAACAAGCACTTGCAGAATGAAGCACTTTATCCGTCTTCACTTCAAAAACTCTAAATTTGGAAACCCACCAAAATATTATTGTGAGACAGATTGAAATAACCGCAGGTCTGTACTATAACAAAAAGGACTTAGGAACGAAATAGAATGGCGTTGTTTACAATATTATTTTGCGTATTATTTACTGCAGAAGTTTCTTTGTCAGGTAAGCTTTTGTTTTCTCTAAGTTACATTGAAAAAAAAAAAAACAAAAAAAACATCATTAATTGAAATGCATATAGCTGGGTGTTTTGAATTATTATGGCCGTCTAAACAACGGCGTATCTTAAATTATTTTTTTTCAATCATGTATATTTTTTATTTGGAGCTCCTCGGTCATTTTTATCAAAAAAACAAACTCGGATGTATGCCCGTAGAAGTAGTTTGTACAATTTTGAATTATATTATTAGTTGTATGTAGTGTTTCAGCTTGTATTTGTAGATCTAAACTAAATTGATTGCCAGTGAATAGTATTATTGCAAACATTATTAAGATTCCCAAGAGTTTAATCATTTAATTTAATTGCTAAATTGAAATAACTACGCGATCTACTAGCAACGTAGTTAAAGTGAACCGATTTCAGACATTGTAAACCGTCTTTATACATCCGAGGTTGTTTTCGTAGAGAATAGCCGAGGAGTTCCGAATGGTATATATTTGAATAACTAAAATAGCTGTGAATACTATTTGCAAGTTAAAATCTAAATTTGATTTGTAACACGTATGTATAGAAATTATGCTCACAAGCATAGACATATTTTAGAGATTATGACAAGAAGCATATATATTTATTGTTAGAATATATATATTTAGAGCATTACCATATCTTAGGGAGTATGCCAAGAAATTTTTTATATGTGTATAGAGTATACGCTTAGAATGGCATACACATTTTATAAGAGATAATGTTGATAATCATAGAAATATGTAGAGATTATGCTGATAAATATACACATTATTATATATTATGCTGAGAAGCTCAAATGAAGAATAGGAATTGCTGATAGTTCTAATGCTGAGAATTTTAGTCTATATGTTAAGCTGCTTAAGAGTCTTTTTAGAGATTATACTGAGATAAATAAACAAGCCATAGAACGTTTTTATAGTCCTACAAAAATATGTGGTCATGCTGACAATGTTAGTCTATGTACACCAAAGAGTCTTATTAGAGATTATGCTGAGAACTATAAACAATAAATGGAAGTGCTGATTATCCTACACACATTATGAGGTCATGCTGAGAATGTTAGCCTATACAAATAGCCGCCAAAGAGTCTTATTTAAGGTAATGTGGAATAGCATAAAGCATAAATGGAAGTGCTCATTATCCTAGACAAATTATGAGGTCATGCTGAGAAGGTTAGCCTATACAGACAGCTGCCAAAGAGTCTTATTAGAGATTATTCTGAGAAACCTCATCAATGAATTGATGTGCTGATTATCCAAGTCAAATTATGTGGTCACGCTGAGAATGTTAGTCTAAAAGGAGTCGTGACGATGTTTATACTTGACAGAGTTGAGCACGAGTAATTATATTTTTAATTTTCTCTCTGAACGCCCATTCTGAACGCTACTGAAATTGTTTAAGACATAATTTGTGTTGATCGCCTCGATAGATTAGTCTGTTTCCATTGAGGGGGAGCCGAGTTCCATCCCGACCGCGTCATCAAAATTGCACCAGTGGCTCTATCGCTTGGTGCTCGCCGTTGAGGGTTGAACTTGGAATATTCATTTCCTTTTAAAACCATATCACCTGTCTCCTATGTATCAGTGCTTTACATTGGGCACGCTTGGAATCAACGGGTAGAGCAAGAAGTTTAAACGCCCTGTATCTCAGATTGCAAGTCAGAAAAACAACAACAGCGACTCATTTAAGTGTTGTGTATGTGGTGAGAAAGATAAAACAGGATAATGATTAGCATAGACTAAAAAGTCTTAAGTTAGGATCGTAATACATATCCTTATGATGAGCAACAAAGGATTTACATAGTTGATTGAAGTTGACGTTTGATCATTTTTTACGCTCACTTGACGTCTGCACTACCCGTATTTCAGCCCACTGGACTAAATGGCAAGACGCGACCATGTGTAGCGCACCGGCCTGTAATTGCCCCGGCCATGAAATGATTGAAGGCGGACCAGCATGCAAAACTGGAGAAAAGTGAGTCCACGTGAAAACCTTATATTAGCACGAATCCTCAAATTTGAATCTTGTCATATGGCTGTGTTATATAAATATAAAGACTGAACTATCGTTGTTTAAAAGTAATTTGTTGTAGAAAAAAAATCAAACCCATTTTTTAACTTTCATTAATTACAGTATTATAAGTATCTTCCATGGCCGAGAGTGTAAGATAGGTTCATTCCGACCCGAGCGTAGGGTGTTTTGCGGAAACGAGGTTTACCGAGTTTCCTCAAAACACCATGCGCGAAGGTCGGGATGAACCTATCCTACACGAGCGGCTATGGTAGATGCCTTTTCTCCCACCTCAGTTAAACAAAATTAAGTAAAAATGTGTTTTTTTGCTGGAACTCTTTTGTGCTTAGTGGAAATAATTGCGTATGGATATGCGATAATTCGTGGTTGTCATGGATATGCGCGCAGTGATTCAGATTATGTTAATAGCCAACTCGGTATTTAAATAGTTCTAAGGAGAGTGAAGCATTATTTATTGAAAGGTGCGTGCAAACTGTTTTATGGTGACATTTGAAGCGAGAAATAATTAATTAGCGTTCTAACTATTGCCACACGACAAATTTCCATGATGCTACACACGGCAGTTTTCAACAAGGGAGGTAATTACAATGTGGCGACCATTAAAAAGGAGTTCCATATGGGCATTTTATCTTCGCCCGTGGGCAAGATAAGAGTGTCTAGCATGGTCAAATTATTGGATCTACTTATCTGAGGTATGAGAAATATTTGTCCATGGAATCGACCCAAGTAATGTATTTAAAGGATTGTGTTGAACTGTACATTTGTTTCAAAAAGCTATCCGCCATTAAAGCATCAATCTTGTAAAATCACGATTTGGCATGGTTTGCCCTACAGCCGCATCGCCATTTTCTATCGAAAACAACCTTGGATGTATGCCGGTATACATCAGTAGAATTAGCTCGAAAGTCTAAATTGATTGCAATAAATTATGTTGGATACTGGCCGAGGTGTTCCGATTGCTGCAAGTCATGTACATTATCTCAATGTACATATATACGGGTTTGCAGGGGTCGCAACTCAGGAAGCCCGCTTCCTACCTAACGACCTCCCAAACGAACAGTAAACACAGGATCTAAATGCGATATCGTTGTCGTCTGACGTATTCTAGTCTTAAAAGTGTGCATACTGGTGTAATATATGCGTTATTTGCTGCTATATTGACAATTTATTTGAAACCGCTTATGTTTCAGTGAATGTAAACTGCTCTTTAAACTAGACGGATAAAACTTGTTTGCCATTTACTCCAGAGTGCAGGTGCGGAACTGTGTAATGCAGGAGGGCGAGATCACCCCGTGTAAGTTCGAGAAAAATGGTCCCATCAGAAAAGTGGAGTGTCAGGCCTCCAGTGATTATTGTCCGGGTGAGATTCTAACCTGAAAAAAAACGTCCGGTATGTGTGGTATGTAGAAAGTGTTTGTAGTGTTTGGTCTATCAATGCACACTAAGACAAAATATTAAAGTATATCATAGACAACATCATTAGCTTTGTCTGAAGGCAATAGAACAAAAAGTTTATGTACATCTTGTTCATAATGTACGAAATGTTTCTAAGTCGTATATATCTAAATAAGAAACATGTTGATGTAACGACTATCAATGAACACATGTTACAGTTACAACTATCAATGAACACATGTTGCAGTTACAAATATCACTGAACACATGTTATAGTTACCACTATCACTGAACACATGTTACAGTTACCATTATCATTGAACACATGTTGCAGTTACAACTATCACTGAACACACGTTACAGTTACCACTATCACTGAACACAGGTTACAGTCACAACTATCACTGAACACATGTTACAGTTACCACTATCACTGAACACAGGTTACAGTTACAACTATCACTGAACACATGTTGCAGTTACCACTATCACTGAACACATGTTACAGTTACAACTATCACTGAACAAATGTTACAGTTACAACTATCACTGAACACAAGTTACAGTTACAACTATCACTGAACACATGTTGCAGTTACAACTATCACTGAACAAATGTTACAGTTACAAATATCACTGAACGCATGTTACAGTTACAACTATCACTGAACAAATGTTACAGTCACAACTATCACTGAACACATGTTACAGTTACCACTATCACTGAACACAGGTTACAGTTACAACTATCACTGAACACATGTTGCAGTTACCACTATCACTGAACACATGTTACAGTTACAACTATCACTGAACAAATGTTGCAGTTACAACTATCACTGAACACATGTTACAGTTACAACTATCACTGAACAAATGTTACAGTTACAACTATCACTGAACGCATGTTACAGTTACAACTATCACTGAACAAATGTTACAGTTACAAATATCACTGAACACATGTTATAGTTACCACTATCACTGAACACATGTTACAGTTACAATTATCATTGAACACATGTTGCAGTTACAACTATCACTGAACACACGTTACAGTTACCATTATCATTGAACACATGTTGCAGTTACAACTATCACTGAACACACGTTACAGTTACCACTATCACTGAACACAGGTTACAGTCACAACTATCACTGAACACATGTTACAGTTACCACTATCACTGAACACAGGTTACAGTCACAACTATCACTGAACACATGTTACAGTTACCACTATCACTGAACACAGGTTACAGTTACAACTATCACTGAACAAATGTTACAGTTACAACTATCACTGAACACATGTTACAGTTACAACTATCACTGAACACATGTTGCAGTTACAACTATCACTGAGCACATGTTGCAGTTACCACTATCACTGAACAAATGTTACAGTTACAACTATCACTGAACACATGTTGCAGTTACAACTATCACTGAGCACATGTTGCAGTTACCACTATCACTGAACACATGTTACAGTTACAACTATCACTGAACACATGTTACAGTTACAACTATCACTGAACAAATGTTACAGTTACAACTATCACTGAACGCTTGTTACAGTTACAACTATCACTCAACACTTGTTACAGTCACGAGTATCACTGAACACATGTTGCAGTTACAACTATCACTGAACACATGTTACAGTTACAACTATCACTGAACACAGGTTACAGTTACAACTATCACTGAACACATGTTACAGTTACCACTATCACTGAACACATGTTACAGTTACTACTATCACTGAACACATGTTACAGTTACAACTATCACTGAACACATGTTACAGTTACAACTACCACTGAACACATGTTACAGTTACAACTATCACTGAACACATGTTACAGTTACAACTATCACTGAACACATGTTACAGTTACAACTATCACTGAACACTTGTTACAGTCACGAGTATCACTGAACACATGTTGCAGTTACAACTATCACTGAACACATGTTGCAGTTACAACTATCACTGAACACATGTTACAGTCACAACAATCACTGAACACATGATACAGTAACAACTATCACTGAACACATGTTACAGTTACAACTATCACTGAACACATGTTGCAGTTATAACTATCACTGAACACATGTTACAGTTACAATTATCACTGAACACAAGTTACAGTAACAACTATCACTAAACACATGTTACAGTTACAACTATCACTGAACAGATGTTACAGTTACAACTATCACTAAAAACATGTTACAGTTACAACTATCACTGAACACATGTTGCAGTCACAACTATCACTGAACACTTGTTACAGTTACAACTATCACTGAACACATGTTACAGTTACAACTATCACTGAACACATGTTACAGTTACAACTATCACTGAGCACATGTTACAGTTACAACTATCACTGAACACTTGTTACAGTCACGAGTATCACTGAACACATGTTGCAGTTACAACTATCACTGAACACATGTTGCAGTTACAACTATCACTGAACACATGTTACAGTCACAACAATCACTGAACACATGATACAGTTACAACTATCACTGAACACATGTTACAGTTACAACTATCACTGAACACATGTTGCAGTTATAACTATCACTAAACACATGTTACAGTTACCACTATCACTGAACACTTGTTACAGTTACAACTTTCACTGAACACAAGTTACTCTTACAACAATCACTGAACACATGTTACAGTTACAGCTATCACTGAACACTTGCTACAGTTACAACTATCACTGAACACATGTTACAGTTACCACTATCACTGAACACAGGTTACAGTTACCACCATCACTAAACACATGTTACAGTTACCACCATCACTGAACACAAGTTACAGTTACAACTATCACTGAACACATGTTACAGTTACCACTATCACTAAACACATGTTACAGTTACCACCATCACTGAACACAAGTTACAGTTACAACTATGACTGAACACATGTTACAGTTGCAACTATCACTGAACACAAGTTACAGTTACAACTATCACTGAACACATGTTACAGTTACCACTATCACTGAACACAGGTTACAGTTACCACTATCACTAAACACATGTTACAGTTACCACCATCACTGAACACAAGTTACAGTTACAACTATGACTGAACACATGTTACAGTTACCACTATCACTAAACACATGTTACAGTTACCACCATCACTGAACACAAGTTACAGTTACAACTATCACTGAACACATGTTACAGTTACAACTATCACAGAACACATGTTACAGTTACAAATATCACTGAACACAGGTGGTTACAACTATCACTGAACACACGTTACAGTAACCACTATCACTGAACACAAGTAACAGTTACCACTATCACTGAACACAAGTTACAGTTACTACTATCACTGAACACATGTTACAGTTACAACTATCACTGAACACATGTTACAGTTACAACTATCACTGAACACATGTTACAGTTACCACTATCACTGAACACATGTTGCAGTTACAACTATCACTGAACACATGTTACAGTTACCACTATCACTGAACACAAGTTACAGTTACAACTATCACTGAACACATGTTACAGTTACCACTATCACTGAACACAAGTTACAGTTACTACTATCACTGAACACATGTTACAGTTACCACTATCACTGAACACAAGCTACAGTTACTACTATCACTGAACACATGTTACAGTTACCACTATCACTGAACACAAGTTGAAGTTACAACTATCACTGAACACATGTTACAGTTACCACTATCACTGAACACAAGTTACAGTTACTACTATCACTGAACACATGTTACAGTTACAACTATCACTGAACACATGTTACAGTTACTACTATCACTGAACACAAGTTACAGTTACAACTATCACTGAACACATGTTACAGTTACTACTATCACTGAACACAAGTTACATTTACAACTATCACTGAACATATGTTACATTTACAACTATCACTGAACATATGTTACAGTCACAACTATCACTGAACACATGTTGCAGTTACTACTATCACTGAACACATGCTACAGTTACCACTATCACTGAACACTTGTTACAGTTACAACTATCACTGAACACATGTTACAGTTACAACTATCACTGAACACATGTTACAGTTACAACTATCACTGAACACATGTTACAGTTACTACTATCACTGAACACAAGTTACAGTTACAACTATCACTGAACACATGTTACAGTTACTACTATCACTGAACACAAGTTACATTTACAACTATCACTGAACATATGTTACATTTACAACTATCACTGAACACATGTTGCAGTTACAACTATCACTGAACACATGCTACAGTTACCACTATCACTGAACACATGTTACAGTTACAACTATCACTGAACACATGTTACAGTTACAACTATCACTGAACACATGTTGCAGTTACAACTATCACTGAACACATGTTACAGTTACAACTATCACTGAACACATGTTGCAGTTACAACTATCACTGAACACATGTTACAGTTACAACTATCACTGAACACATGTTACAGTTACAACTATCACTGAACACATGTTACAGTTACAACTATCACTGAGCACATGTTGCAGTTACAACTATCACTGAACACATGTTACAGTTACAACTATCACTGAACACATGTTACAGTTACAACTTTCACTGAACACATGTTACAGTTACAACTATCACTGAACACTTGTTACATTTACAACTATCACTGAACATATGTTACATTTACAACTATCACTGAACATATGTTACAGTTACTACTATCACTGAACACTTGTTACAGTTACAACTATCACTGAACACATGTTACATTTACAACTATCACTGAACACATGTTACAGTTACTACTATCACTGAACACTTGTTACAGTTACAACTATCACTGAACACAAGTTACAGTTACAACTATCACTGATCACATGTTACAGTTACAACTATCACTGAACACAAGTTACATTTACAACTATCACTGAACATATGTTACATTTACAACTATCACTGAACACATGTTGTAGTTACAACTATCACTGAACATATGTTACAGTTACAACTATCACTGAACACTTGTTACAGTTACAACTATCACTGAACACTTGTTACAGTTACTACTATCACTGAATACACGTTACAGTTACTACTATCACTGAACACTTGTTACAGTTACAACTATCACTGAACACTTGTTACAGTTACAACTATCACTGAACACTTGTTACAGTTACTACTATCACTGAACACATGTTACAGTTACAACTATCACTGAACACATGTTACAGTTACTACTATCACTGAACACTTGTTACAGTTACAACTATCACTGAACACATGTTATAGTTACAACTATCACTGAACATATGTTACAGTTACTACTATCACTGAACACATGTTACAGTTACTACTATCACTGAACACTTGTTACAGTTACAACTATCACTGAACACTTGTTACAGTTACAACTATCACTGAACACTTGTTACAGTTACTACTATCACTGAACACATGTTACAGTTACAACTATCACTGAACACATGTTACAGTTACAACTATCACTGAACACATGTTACAGTTACAACTATCACTGAACACATGTTATAGTTACAACTATCACTGAACATATGTTACAGTTACTACTATCACTGAACACTTGTTACAGTTACAACTATCACTGAACACTTGTTACAGTTACAACTATCACTGAACACTTGTTACAGTTACTACTATCACTGAACACACGTTACAGTTACTACTATCACTGAACACTTGTTACAGTTACAACTATCACTGAACACTTGTTACAGTTACTACTATCACTGAACACTTGTTACAGTTACAACTATCACTGAACACTTGTTACAGTTACTACTATCACTGAACACACGTTACAGTTACTACTATCACTGAACACTTGTTACAGTTACAACTATCACTGAACACTTGTTACAGTTACAACTATCACTGAACACTTGTTACAGTTACTACTATCACTGAACACATGTTACAGTTACAACTATCACTGAACACATGTTACAGTTACTACTATCACTGAACACTTGTTACAGTTACAACTATCACTGAACACATGTTATAGTTACAACTATCACTGAACACATGTTACAGTTACAACTATCACTGAACACATGTTACAGTTACAACTATCACTGAACACATGTTACAGTTACAACTATCACTGAACGCATGTTACAGTTACAACTATCACTGAACACTTGTTACAGTTACAACTATCACTGAACACATGTTACAGTTACAACTATCACTGAACACTTGTTACAGTTACAACTATCACTGAACACTTGTTACAGTTACAACTATCACTGAACACAAGTTACAGTTACAACTATCACTGAACACATGTTACAGTTACAACTATCACTGAACACATGTTACAGTTACAACTATCACTGAACACATGTTACAGTTACAACTATCACTGAACACAAGTTACAGTCACAACTATCACTGAACACATGTTACAGTTACAACTTTCACTGAACACATGTTACAGTTACAACTATCACTGAACATATGTTACAGTTACAACTATCACTGAACACATGTTACAGTTACTACTATCACTGAACACTTGTTACAGTTACAACTATCACTGAACACTTGTTACAGTTACAACTATCACTGAACACTTGTTACAGTTACTACTATCACTGAACACATGTTACAGTTACAACTATCACTGAACACATGTTACAGTTACTACTATCACTGAACACTTGTTACAGTTACAACTATCACTGAACACATGTTATAGTTACAACTATCACTGAACATATGTTACAGTTACTACTATCACTGAACACTTGTTACAGTTACAACTATCACTGAACACTTGTTACAGTTACTACTATCACTGAACACACGTTACAGTTACTACTATCACTGAACACTTGTTACAGTTACAACTATCACTGAACACTTGTTACAGTTACAACTATCACTGAACACTTGTTACAGTTACTACTATCACTGAACACATGTTACAGTTACAACTATCACTGAACACATGTTACAGTTACTACTATCACTGAACACTTGTTACAGTTACAACTATCACTGAACACATGTTACAGTTACTACTATCACTGAACACTTGTTACAGTTACAAATATCACTGAACACAAGTTACAGTTACCACTATCACTGAACACAAGTTACTCTTACAACAATCACTGAACACATGTTACAGTTACAACTATCACTGAACACATGTTACAGTTACAACGATCACTGAACACAAGTTACAGTTACAACGATCACTGAACACATGTTACAGTTACAACTATCACTGAACACATGTTGCAGTTACAACTTTCACTGAACACATGTTACAGTGACAACTATCACTGAACAAATGTTACAGTAACAACTATCACTGACCACATGTTGCAGTTTCAACTATCACTGAACACATGTTACAGTAACAACTATCACTGAACACATGTTACAGTTACAACTATCAATGAACACATGTTGCAGTTACAAATATCACTGAACACATGTTATAGTTACCACTATCACTGAACACATGTTACAGTTACCATTATCATTGAACACATGTTGCAGTTACAACTATCACTGAACACACGTTACAGTTACCACTATCACTGAACACAGGTTACAGTCACAACTATCACTGAACACATGTTACAGTTACCACTATCACTGAACACAGGTTACAGTTACAACTATCACTGAACACATGTTGCAGTTACCACTATCACTGAACACAGGTTACAGTTACAACTATCACTGAACACATGTTGCAGTTACAACTATCACTGAACACATGTTACAGTTACAACTATCACTGAACACATGTTACAGTTACAATTATCACTGAACACAAGTTACAGTTACAACTATCACTGAACACATGTTGCAGTTACCACTATCACTGAACACAGGTTACAGTTACAACTATCACTGAACACATGTTGCAGTTACAACTATCACTGAACGCATGTTACAGTTACAACTATCACTGAACACATGTTGCAGTTACCACTATCACTGAACACATGTAACAGTTACAACTATCACTGAACACATGTTACAGTTACAACTATCACTGAACGCATGTTACAGTTACAACTATCACTGAACACATGTTGCAGTTACAACTATCACTGAACGCATGTTACAGTTACAACTATCACTGAACACATGTTGCAGTTACCACTATCACTGAACACATGTAACAGTTACAACTATCACTGAACACATGTTGCAGTTACAACTATCACTGAACGCATGTTACAGTTACAACTATCACTGAACACATGTTGCAGTTACCACTATCACTAAACACTTGTTACAGTTACAACTATCACTGAACACATGTAACAGTTACAACTATCACTGAACACATGTTACAGTTACAACTATCACTGAACACATGTAACAGTTACAACTATCACTGAACATATGTTACAGTTACCACTATCACTGAACACATGTTACAGTTACAACTATCACTGAACACATGTTACAGTTACAGCTATCACTGAACACATGTTACAGTTACTACTATCACTGAACACATGTTACAGTTACAACTATCACTGAACATATGTTACAGTTACAACTATCACTGACCACTTGTTACAGTTACAACTATCACTAAACACTTGTTACAGTTACAACTATCACTGAACACATGTAACAGTTACAACTATCACTGAACACATGTTGCAGTTACAACTATCACTGAACACATGTTACAGTTACAACTATCACTGAACGCATGTTACAGTTACAACTATCACTGAACACTTGTTACAGTTACAACTATCACTGAACACTTGTTACAGTTACAACTATCACTGAACACATGTAACAGTTACTACTATCACTGAACACATGTTACAGTTACAACTATCACTGAACACATGTTACAGTCACAACTATCACTGAACAGATGTTACAGTTACAACTATCACTGAACACATGTAACAGTTACTACTATCACTGAACACATGTAACAGTTACAACTATCACTGAACACATGTAACAGTTACAACTATCACTGAACACATGTAACAGTTACTACTATCACTGAACACATGTAACAGTTACTACTATCACTGAACACATGTAACAGTTACAACTATCACTGAACACATGTTACAGTCACAACTATCACTGAACAGATGTTACAGTTACAACTATCACTGAACACATGTTACAGTTACAACTATCACTGAACAGATGTTACAGTTACAACTATCACTGAACACATGTTACAGTTACAACTATCACTGAACGCATGTTACAGTTACAACTATCACTGAACACATGTTGCAGTTACCACTATCACTGAACACAGGTTACAGTTACAACTATCACTGAACACATGTTACAGTCACAACTATCACTGAACAGATGTTACAGTTACAACTATCACTGAACACATGTTACAGTTACAACTATCACTGAACAGATGTTACAGTTACAACTATCACTGAACACATGTTACAGTTACAACTATCACTGAACACTTGTTACAGTTACAACTATCACTGAACAGATGTTACAGTCACAACTATCACTGAACACATGTTACAGTCACAACTATCACTGAACACATGTTACAGTCACAACTATCACTGAACACATGTTACAGTTACAACTATCACTGAACACTTGTTACAGTTACAACTATCACTGAACAGATGTTACAGTAACCACTATCACTGAACGCATGTTACAGTTACAAC